>NW_023416312.1:74391666-76807961 GCF_014176215.1 Rousettus aegyptiacus | reverse complement strand
TCAGATGAATAGTTGATGAGAATTTCCCAAATCAAAGAAATAAGCTGGAGCTATTAATTCAAAAAACTAAAGGAACACCCAATTATATCAACCGAAAAAGGCCTTCTTCAATCCACAGTATATAAAAATTATCAAAATTAATGACAAAGAAGGAATTATCAAGGCAGCCAGGGAAAAGAAGACAGTAACTTATAAAGGAAAACCCATTGACTTATCTTTGTACTTCTCAGTGCAAACCTTACAAGCAAGAAAGGAGTGGAATCAAATATTCAAACTATTAAATGAAAGGAATTCCCAGCCAAGAATAATGTATCCAGCAAAGCCCTCCTTTTGATATAAAGGAGAAATAAAGACCTTTCCAGACATACAAAAATTGAGGGAATTCTCCACTATGAGGCCTGCATTATAGGAAATAGTGAAAGAAGTCAGTCCACCTGAAACAAAATGACAGAAATATGCATAACTATGAGTAAGATGACTAGCAGGCAGACAAAAGCAGGAAAGTACAAACCTTATTAAGAACAGGGCATTAAAAGCTTAAACAATCAGAAGAAATTTGCTATAGCAAGATAGTAATGAATGTTCAGCATACATAGGGAAAAATTGAGACAAAAATAACAGAAAAAAGGAAGATTCAAAGATCAAAATTCACAAAGGGGAATAGAGATAAGGCAGGAGCAGAAGAAAATGAACTAATTATATATATAATTAATATATAAATTAATATATAAATATATATGCATATATACACACATACATACACACACATATGCTATCCTTTACATAATCTTAATGGTAATCGTACACCAAAAATCCAGAACTGAAATACATACATAAAACAAGAAGGACCAGAGGGAAAATCCACAAAACCCCATCAAACTAAAATAATAGAAACATAAGGACAACGAAATGATAAAAACACCAAACTACCAGAAAACAAAAGACAATATGGGTATAGGGAAACCTCATATTTCAATAATCGCCCTCACCAATAAAAAGGCACAGAGTTGCAGAGTAGATCAAAAAACAAAACCCAACTATATGCTGCCTCCAGAAGACACATCTCAGTTCCTAAGACAAATATAGACTCAGAGTGAAAGGACAGAAAATGATATTTCAAGCAAAGGGCATTCAGAGAAAAGTGGGAGTAGCGGTATTAATATTGGGTGAAATAGACTTCAAAATAATAATCGTAAAGAGAGATAGTGAGGGACACTTCATAATGATTAAAGGAATCATACATCAAGAAGACATAACACTTATTAATATCTATGCTGCATATCCATGAGTCTCTGATGATTTGTTATGTACGTTTGATGCTTTCAGTTTTATATTCTACATATGAGTGAAATCATGGTTCTCAACTTTTTCTCAAGATCCATCCATCTTGTTGCAAATGTCAGTATTTCATCTTATGGCTGAGTAATATTCCATTATATATATGCACCACAGCTCCTTTAGCAAATCATCTATCGTAGGACAGTTTGGTTGCTTCCATGCCCTGGCCACCATGAATAATGCTGCTATGGACATCGGCGTGTAAATATCTTTTCGGATATGGATTTTCAAGTCCTTGGGGTAAATATCCAGTAGAGGGATTGCTGTATCATATGATAGATCAATTCTTAGTTTTTTGAGGAACCTCCATACTGTTTTCTATAGTGGCTATACCGATCGGCAGTCTCACCAGCAGAGTATGAGGGTTCCTTTCCCCTCAATAACCTCTCCAACACTTGTTATTACTTGTCCTGTTAATAATAGCCATTCTAACATGTGTGAGGTAGTATCTCATTGTGGTTTTCATTTACCTAATAGCTATTGAAGTTGAGCATCTTTTCATATGTCTGTTGACCATTCATATATCTTGGAGAAGTGTCTGTTGAGGTCCTCTGCCCATTTTTTGATTGGATTCTTTTTTTTATTGTTGAATTTTATGAGTTCTTGTATATTTTGGATATTAGGCCCATATCAGAGGCCTTGTTTGCAAATATCTTCTGCCATTCAGATTGTGGCCTCTTTATATTTTTCATGGTTTCTTTTGCTGTGCAGAAACTTTTTAGTTTGATATAGTACTATTCATTTATTTTTGCTTTTATTTGCCTTGCCTTAGAGGTAAAATTCATAAAATATTTTCTAAATCCAAGGTTCATGTGTTTAGTATCTATGTTTTCTTCTGTGCAATTCATTATTTCAGGTCTTATATTTAGGTCTTTGATCCATTTTGTGTTAATTTTGGTGTATCATGACAGAAAGCAGTCTAGTTTAATTCTTTTGCATGTGGCTTTCCAATTTCCTGGGCATTATTTATTGAAGAGGCTTTCATTTCTCCATTGTATATTTTTGGCAACTCTGTCAAAAATTACTTGCCCATATAAATGGGGTTTTACTTCTGGAATCCTAATTCTGTTTCTGTGGTCTATATGTCTATTTTTCTGCCAATAGCATACTGTTTTGATTATTGTTGCTTTGTAGAATAATTTTAAGGCAGAGTGATAGCTCTGGCCTCATTCTTTTTTCTTAGGATGGCTTTGGCTATTCAGGGTCTTTTGTGCTTCCATACACATCTGATGATTTTTTGTTCTATCTCTTTTAAAAAAATGTCATTGGGATTTTGATGGAGATTGCATTAAATCTGTATAATCTTTTGGTAATAGGTCATTTTAACTATGCTAATTCTTCCAATCCAAGAACACAGACTATCTTCCCATTTCTTTGTATCTTCTTCAATTTCTTCCAATTGAGTCTTGTAGTTTTCATTATATAGGTCCTTCACACATTTCATTGGGTTTATTCTTAGATATTTTATTTATTTATTTATTGTTGCAATTACAAAAGAATTTGCTTTTTTTAAAATTTCTTTTTCTGACAATTCATTATTAGAATATAGGAATGCTATGGATTTTTAAACATTGATTTTGCATCCTGAAACTTTACTGTATTTATTTATTATTTTTAGTAGTGTTCTTGTGGAGTCTTTAGGGTTTTCTGTATAGAGAACCATGTCATCTGCAAATAGTGACAGTTTGGACTTCTTCACTTTCTATTTGAATGCCTTTTCCTTTTCTTGCATCCCTAATTGGCCTTGCTAGGACCTCCAATATTATATTAAATAATATAGTGATAGCAGACAACCTTGCCTTGTTCCTGATTTTAGAGGGAAGGCTTTTAGTTTTTCACCATTAAGTAGGATGTTAGCTAAGGGTTTGTCATATTTGGCCTTTATTATGTTGAGGTATTTTCTTTCTATACTCATTTTATTAAATGTTTTAATCATAAATGGATGCTGTCTTGTCAAAGGGTTTTCTAGCATCTATTTATGTGATCATATGATTTTTATATTTATTTTCTTTATCTGTGTTGTATCTCATAATATTTGATTTGCATATATAAAACATCCCTGTGTCCCTTTGGATGAAGCCCTCTTGATCATGGTGTATAATCTTTTTGCTTTTTAAAATTTATTTATTTAAATTATGTGTATAATCTTTTAAATGTATTGTATTCAGTTTGCTAGTATCTTAGGATTTTTGCATCTGTGTTCATGAGACATATTGGTCTATAGTTTTATTTTGTGTTATCTTTATCAGGTTTTGGTATCAGGGTAATATTGACCTTATAAAATGAATTAGGAAGTATAAAATGAATTAGGAAGTCCTCTTTAATTTTTTGGAAGAGTTTGAGAAGAATAGGTATTAAGTCTTCTCAAAAGGTTCCTTAAAAAGTCTTCTTTGAATGTTTCAAGGACAGATATAATCAATAAGCCAGTATTTGAAAGTGTTGGAGAGTCTTCTTGAAGAAGAAGAAGAAGAAGAAGAAGAAGAAGAAGAAGAAGAAGAAGAAGAAGAAGAAGAAAAGGAGGAGGAGGAGGAGGAGGAGAAGGAGGAGGAAGGAGGAGGAGGAGGAGGAGGGGGAGGAGGAGGAGGAGGAGGAAGAAGAAGAAGAAGAAGAAGAAGAAGAAGAAAAGAAGAAGAAGAAGAAGAAAACATATATAAAAAATATAAATAATAAAATGGCAGTAACTACATACCTATCAACGATTACTTTAAATTTAAGTGGATTAAATGCTCTAATCAAAAGACACAAGGTGGCTAAATGGATAAGAAAATAAGACACTAAAATATGCTGCCTTCAAGAGACTGACTTCAGATTGAAAAACACAGACTGAATTAAACTGATAGAAAAAGATATTTCATAAAAATGTAAACAGAAAAAAAGATGGGATAGCAATATTCGTATTAGACAAAATAGACTTTAAAACAATGTCTATAACAAGAGACAAAGGACCCAGTAATCCCACTTATGGGTATTTATTCAAAGAATCCCAAAACAGTACTTCTAAGTGACATGTGCATCCATATGTTCATTGCAGCATTATTTACAATAGCTAAGACATGGAGGCAATTTGAGTGTCTACCAGTGAATGAATGGATAAAGAAGAGGTAGTACATATATACAATGGGCTCAGCCATAAAAAATGAAATCTTGTCATCTGCAACAACATGAATGGACCTAGAGAATATTGTGCTGGGTGGAGTAAGTCAGACAGAGAAAAACAAATGCCATATGTTTTCACTTATATGTGACATCTAAAGAGCAAAATAAAAGAACAAACTGAACAGAAACAAACTCATAGATATAGAGAACAAACTGATGTTCACAAGATGGGAAGAGGTTGGGGTGCGGGTAAAAATGGGGAAGGGATTAAGAAGTACCAATTGGTAGTTACAAAATAGTCATGGGGATGTGAAATACAGCATAAGGAATATAGCCAATAATATCGTAATAACTATGTATAGTGTCAGATGGGTACTAGATTTATTAAGGTGATTACTTTGTAAATTGTATGTCTAATTACTATATTGTACACCTGAAACTAATATAATATTGTATATAAACTGTAGTTAAAAAAGAAAATAATTTAAAAATCACTTTGACTGCTGGGTAAACCAGAGGTGAATGAATTTATGAAACTAATGGGCCCCTTCTAAGGGCCTACAGGGAGTCCTAGTAATGTGTTTCCATGGCCATATGTTTTCATAATATTCACAGAAGTATTTTAATAGCAATTTGTTATGACTGTTATCCCTTTTCATTCCACCTTCCCCTCTATCATATTTCCCATTGTTGGTTGTTGGCATTGGACTGGCTGTGGGAATTTTTGGGATCTGGCTACGGGACAGCTGATGGAAATGCATTGAGTGTGGGTTTAGTATGATAGTAGTTTTGAAATTTAAAACTATTTCTGTGTAGTTAGGTTCCTGATAATGTATTAATGTCTTTCAGAATACTACTACTGCTCAGTCTGCCCAGTTTGCAAGGCCAGAGGTTATACTGCAATAAAAAATGTGCCTGTGATGCCTGGCAAAGAGAGTATGTGGTTTTTGGAGGAGAAATAAGTTTTGAAATGTACAGAGCTGGAAAGTAGTCTACGGAAAGTTCATCCAGTTACCAGACTTGTAAAATTTTAAATGGAGGGTTTGGTTCTTTCTTATCAATGCCTAATCAAAATGTGAGTTCTGGCCTGACAGGAATAAAATCAATAATGTGGCATAAATGATTATAAATGTGCCGTAAACATCTTTCTTTTTTTTTTTATGGAAAGCTAATTAAAGGGAATTTATCAGAATTCCTGTGTTTGTAAGCTCAAAACCATATCAATACAACAAGCAATAAATATGTGAATGAAGTCTCATGTTTTATTTATCCCAATGTATTGGACTGTATTTTACTGTATATGACCCATGTTATTCAGGTGAAATCTGGCAGTTCTGCATGGAATAGCATGTAAAATTCCTACTAATGCAACAAAATGGCTTGAAGAAATGAATGTTCCAATGGCAAAATGCCTACACATAGTGTTCAGTATGTCAATGTATGGAGCATAAGAATAATTTCATATATAATGGACACTTATGTAGCTCAATAGAATTCAGTAGCATGTTAACTGCTCTCGTAAATGCCTTAATTTCATATTAATTTTGTGTATTTTTATTCAGAAATATTGACTGACTAAAATTCGAATATGATAGGAGGAAAGCCAAAAACGAAAACTGAAAAACATTAGCAGAAGCTTAAATGTGTTAAAGATTCTCATATCTCAATAGAAACTAAACACTAAAAATAAAATATCAGGCTCAGAGGAAGATGGCAGACTAGGTGAAAGCAGGATTCGTCTCTTCCCAGGTCCGCATTGAAATTACAACCAAATTATAAAATAATCAATATGGAGAATCACCTGAAGTTCAGCTGATGGTAATACCTATGTCTGATAATATAAAGGAGCCATATCCAAGCTGGTAGGAGGGGCAAAGTCACAAACTGGGCTGGACCTGCACCTTTGGGTAGTGGAGGAACACTGGGAGGGAGAGCAAGGCTGCAGAGGCATTCCTGAAGAAGAGGGGGATCCTGGTCTCATTTGGGGGCTCCCCAGCCTAGGTCGCAGCTCAGGGAAGAGGAGATTCCAATAACTCTGACTGTAAAAATCTGAGGAGATTCCAGCTGTCTGGGTGAGATGGAAGGAGACTGACCCCTATACGCCCCTTTGAAGGACCAGTGTACAGGTTTTCTGACACTCACCCGGGAAACCCACAGTAAGTCAGAGGCTCACGTGGGATTCATTGTGAGAAAGTTTGCATTACCTGATGCCAGAATGAGGGCTGGAAGGGCAGCCTTACCGGGCAATGTACAGACCTCACCAGCTCGACTGTGCAGACTCCTCCCACAGAGCCATTAGGAAGTACTGGCCAGAGGGGATCAGCCGACCCCACTCAACCTGCAGATTGTCCAGGGCTTTTATTACTGGATGGCTGAAAAGCCCTGATCCAATTCAGGGCCAAGTGTTCCCAGCAGGCAGCCAGCTCTGTGAGCCGCATTTCAGAGTTGGGGTCAGGCAGATCACTGCTGCCAACATGAACTTTGATGAATCTCAAGGATCTGTGGGCCAATCCTAAACAGCAGCTGGTCTTGCTGTGATCTGTGACTTCTGTGGGAACGTGGGAATGGTTACCAAAGTTGCAGGAAGACTGAGGCTGTATCGATCTGACTGCCATCGTCTCTCTGAGACCCCACCCTACCCTACCCACAAATTGCCCCAGGAGGCCCATTAACAGTGAACCACCACAGCCTTGCCTCACCACTCCCCTAATCTCCCAATCCACACAGGCAACAAACTTTGGCTAGCACAGAGTGGGCACTTCATGGCAATAAGTAGCAGGCAGACGTCTGCTGCCTGCAAGAGTTGCAATATTGCATCTGGGGAGTGAAGGGGTCTGTGGGACTGCCCCAGATGGCAGTTGGTCTCACTGTGATCTGTGACTACAGTGGGAATGCCAAGGCACAGAAGTTGCAGCAAAACTGAGGCTGTATTGGCCTGACAGCCCTTGTCTCCCTGAGATCCAGCGTCACCTAATCCACAAAGTGCCTACAGCCCATTGACAGGCAGCCTCCCCCACCCCGCTTGACTCTGGGGTTGTGCAGCCTGTGCAGGCAATAAACCTTGGCTAGCATAGTAAGCACATTTCAGGGAAAACAGTTGTGGGGAGACCACTGCTGCCTGTAGGAGATGCAATATCACTTGAGGGGATTGCAGAGGTCTGTATTGATCTGAGGACCCTCCTTGACTCCCTTAGCTCCAGCCCAAACCAACATGCAAATAGCCCTTGTACAATGATAAGCAGCTTCCCATGTCTTGGGGTGAAGCATTCATTCCCCAGGTGAAATCAGTTGACCTTGCTAGAGTGCCAAGTTGTATAGGGAGCCACAGAGATAGCATGTAAATTGACGCTTCAGTGACAGGGGGAAATTTACTCAATAGTGTAAGGTAAACGCGTGACATGCCGAGAGAAGTTTTAAAAGCAAGCCTTTATTGGAAGAGCGCTCCCGGGCGAGGTTCTCTGGTCCAGAGAGGAGAGGGGCCAGAGAAGTTGTGCCCTGGGATAGGAGGGTGTAGTTTTTATAGGGTTATGTGTGGGCAGGGTATAGAATGGGGAATGTCAGTTGAGCATCCGAATTAGGGCGGTGGCGGATTAGGGTGGTGGCGTCAGGGCTTTACAGTGGGCCCTTGGACAGATTCCGATGTCAAGCTGGGAAGCCTCCAGGCAGGCCCCCGCCGACCTAACAAAGAGACCCAGGAGACTCCCAGGGTCCCTGTGTCACCCAACCCACATACCACCCAGAGGCTCATCCAATTTCAGAGACTTACAGTAAACTGACAGACAGTGACAAGCCTTGAGGAGCACTGGTCCCTCTGCTAAACTTCCATAGGTCAGGGATAAATGACCTTTGTTTACATCATTATCTCTTCCACTTATCTATAGATCCAGCATAGGAAACAATCATCTGTGCATCACTTTGTAGTTCTCACCCAGTAGCCCTGAGCAATCAAAGCAGCAGCTGACTTTGCCTACTTAGGAAACCCCTCCCAAGGGGCCAAAAAAGCAACTCCTCTGGAGGCTGGCACCAGACCACAATGGAGCAAATCCTAGTTGCTCCCATTAGTGTCTAGTCCCATTAGTGATACACTCAAAGGGTGATTGCAACAAATATACAAACCTGCTGAGGCAAATCCCACTCAGTGGGGTTGTTGTGGTGCAATCAAATCCAAGACCCATGGAGCCAATTGAGATGAATTGTGAACCTTTATTAGCCATCTGGCGACTGACTCTCTACCACGCAGGGTTAGAAGAGATCAGCCCCGAGCTCTCAGAAGAGGTAGTTTATATAGCCACCAGCACATCCCTGAGCAGATCACCACACCCTGGTTAACAGTTGGCCGTTAGCATATCCTTGATCAGATTACCCTGGTTAACAGCATCTCCTTGATCAGATTACCCTGGTTAACAGCATCTCCTTGATCAGATTACCACACCCTGGTTAACAGTATCAGAAGTAAATACTTAATGCTGGCTTACTGGAAAATTGTCCACCCATAACAGGGTCAGACCCCACACAGCTACTCTTACCCTATGGGTGCAGTCAATTCTCACAATTAGCCTGAGTATCAATCCCATCTACTGATCAACTAACAATAAAGACTTGGTGACAACAGAAGATCACATCCAACCCACACAAAGATCATGTCCAGAGCCCCTGGCATAGGGGATCATGGAGAATGCGCCACTGGGCCACACTTTCCACATTTGGCCATCTGGCCAAGGCTGAGAGACAAAACATATTTATGATACATATAAATGAACACAGAGAGGCTAATAAAACGAGAAAACAAAGAAACATGCCAGAAATGAAACATCAGGAGAAAACTCCAGAAAATAAGCAAAATAAAATGGAGGCAAGCAATCTACCAGAGAGAGTTCAAAATAATGTTTATAAGGAATCTCAATGAACTTATGGGTAGAATGGATGAGATAACGAGGATGTCATTAGAGAGATAGTAAGCATAAAAATGGACACAGAAACCATAAAAAAGAACCAGACAGAAATGAAGAATACAATAACTGAAGTGAAGACTACACTAGAAGGATTCAACAGTACATTGGACGAAGGAAGAAGATCAAATCAGCAAATTGGAAGACAAAATAGCAGAATACACACATTCAGAATGACAAAAAGAAAAGATAATTAAAAAAATACGAGGATAGGTTTTTAAAAATTTATTTATTTATTTGTTATGGGGACATTGGTTAACCAAATCCAATAAGTTTCTGCTGTACACTTTAACAGTAAGGCATACACACACACACACACACACACACACACACACACACACGCACACTGTGTTCACCTCAGATTTCTTTCTGTCACCACATATTTGACCCCCTTTAACCCATCTACCCCTCCTCCCCCTCCTCCCCTACCCCTTACCCTCTGGGAACCACTGTCTGTAGTCCATGTCCATGAGTCTCTGTTCGTTTGTCCGGTTCATTTGTTGCTTTTAGGTTTATATTCCACGTATAAGTGATATCATGTGATTTTAAACTTTGGCTTATTTAGCTTAGCACGATTATCTTGAGATCCATCTGTGTTGTTTCAAATGGCAGTATTTCATCTCTTCTTATGACTAAGTAACATCCCATTGTATATATGTATATATATATATGTATATAGATGATTGGCTTCTTTAGCCAATCATCTATCATAGGACACTTTTGATGATTCCATGTTCTGGCCACTGTGAATAATGATGCTATGAACGTCAGTGTGCAAATATCTTTTCGGATATGAGTTTTCATGTCTTTGAGGTAAGTACCCAGTAGAGGAATTGCTGGGTCATATGGTATATCAATTCTTAGTTTTTAAAGGAAACTCCATACTCTTTTCCACAGTGGCTGTACCAATTTGCAGTCCCAACAGCAGTGTATGAGAGTTCTTTTTTCTCTGCATCCTCTCCAACATTTGTTGTTACTTGTCCTGTTGATTATAGCTATTCTAACAAGTGCGAAATGGTATCTCATTGTAGTTTTGATTTGCATTTCCCTAATAGCAAGCGATGTTGAGCATCTTTTCATATATTTGTTGGCCATTTGTATGTCCTCTAGAGAGAAGTGTCTATTCAGGTCCTTAGACCATTTTTTTTGATTGGATCATTTATTGTTGTTGTTGTTGTTGTTGTTGTTGTTGTTGTTATTGAGTTGTATGAGTTCTTCATATATTTTTGATATTAGGTCCTTATCAGAGATGTTGCTTGCAAATATATTTTCTCATTTGGATGGTTGTCTCTTTACCTTGTTGATGATTTCTTTTGCTGAGCAGATGCTTTTTATTTTGATATACGCCCATTCATTTATTTTAGCTTCCACTACCTTTACCTTTAAGGTCAAATTCATAAAATCCTCTTTAATTCCAAGGTCCTTTAGTTTAGTTTCTATGTCTTCTTCTATGCATTTTATTGTTTCGGGGTCTTATATTCAGGTTCTTAATCCATTTTGAGTTAATTTTGTTGTATGGTGATAGACAACAGTCTAGTTTCATTCTTTTGCAGGTGGCTTTCCAGTTTTCCCAGCACCATTTATTGAAGAGGATTTCCTTTCTCCACTGTATATTTTTGGCTATTTTGTCAAAAATTATTTGCCCATATAAATATGGGTTTACTTCTGGACTCTCAATTCTGTTTCACTGCTCCGTGTGTCTGTTTTGTTGCCAATACCATGCCATTTTGATTACTATCTCTTTGTAGTATAATTTGAAGTAGGGCAGAGTGATGCTTCCAGTCTCATTCTTTTTTCTCAGGATGGCTTTGGCAATTTGGGGTCTTTCGTGCTTCCATACAAATCTGATGATTTTTTTGTTCTATTTCTTTAAAAAATACTGATGAGATTTTGATGGGGATTGCATTAAATCTGTATAATGCTTTAGGTAATACGATCATTTTAACTATGTTGATTCCTCCAATCCAAGAACACGGAATATCTTTCCATTTCTTTGCATCTTCTTCAATTTCTTTTAGTAGGCTCTTATAGTTTTCATTATATAGGTCCTTGACATGTTAGATTCATTCCTAGGTATTTTATTTCTTTTTTGCAATTGCAAAAGGAATTATTTTTTCCACTTCTTTTTCTGACATTTTGTTATTGGATTATAGGACTGCTATGGATTTTTGAACATTGATTTTGTATCCAGAAACTTTACTGTATTTCTTATTGTCCCTAGTAGTTTTCTTGTGAAGTCTTTAAGGTTTTCTATATAGAGAATCATGTTACCTGCAAATAATGACAGTTTGATTTCTTCATTTCCTACTTGGATGCCATTTATATTTTTCTTTTGTCTGATTGTACTAGCTAGGACCAGTATACTTTCCTTCTATACTGATTTCGTTAAGTGTTTTGATCATAAGTGGACACTGTACCTTGTTGAAGGCTTTTCCTGCATCTATTAATATGATCATATGATTCTTATTTTTTAATTTGTTTATGTGGGGTATCACATTAATCGATTTGCATATGTGGAACTATCCCTGTGCGCCTGGGATGAAGCTCAGTTGATTGTGGTGTATAATCTTTTTAATCTGTTGCTGTATTTGGTTCACTAGTATCTTATATAGGATTTTTACATCTGTGTTTATAAGAGATATTGGTCTGTAGTTTTGTGTGTGTGTGTGTGTGTGTGTGTGTGTGTGTGTGTGTGTGTGTAATCTTTATCAGGTTTCGATAGCAGGGCAGTATTGGCCTCATAAAATGAGGTGGGAAGTATTGACTTCTCTTCAATTTTATGGAAGAGTTTGAGGAGAATAAGTATTAAATCTTCTTTGAATGTTTGGTAGAATTCACTGGTGAAGCCATCTGATCCTGGACTTATACTTTTTGGTAGGTTGTTGATGATTCTTTCAATTTCCACACTCCTGATCGGTCTATTTAGAGTTTACATTTCTTCTTGATTCAGTCAAGGAAGATTATATTTTTGTAAGTACCGGTCCATTTCATCTAGGTTATTAAATTTGGTGTTAAATACATTTTCATAATATTCTTGTATTATCCTTTGTATTTCTGTAATGTCAGTTGTAATTTCTCCTCTTTCATCGCTGATTTTGTTATTTGTCTCCTTTATCTTTTTTCTTTAGTGAGTGTAGCCAGGGGTTTGTCAACTTTATTATTCTTCTTAAAAAATTGGCTCTTTGTTGTATTTATTTTTTCTATCTTTTTTTTGGTTAGTTTTCAATTTCATTTATTTCTGCTTTAATTTTGATGATTTCTTTTCTTCTGCTACCTTAGGCTTCCTTTGTTCTTCCTTTTCTAGTTTTATAAGATGAAGATTTAGGTTGTTTATTTGGGCCCATTCTTCTTTTTGGAGGTAGGTCTGTAATCATATGAACTTTCTTCTTATGACCCCTTTTGCCATGTCCAAAATTTTTGATATGTTGTACTATCATTATCATTTGTTTCTATGTATCTCTTAATCTCTCTTTTAATTTCTTCTCTGATCCAGTTATTCCTCAGTAGTGTGTTGTTTAATGTTCATGTATTTGTGGTTCTTTCTGATTTATTTTTGCAGTTGATCTCTAGTTTCAAAGCATTATTATATGAGAATAAGGTTGGTATGATTTCAACCCTCTTATAATTGTTGAGGCTATCTCTGTGTCCCAGGATGTGGCCAGTCCTTGAGAATGTTCCATGTGCACTAGAGAAGAGTGTATAAGCAGCTGTTTGGGGATGGAAGGCTTTGTATATGTCAATTATGTCCAGTTGGTCTAATGTGTCATTTTAGGATGTGATTTCTATATTGATTTTCTGTTTGGATGATTTGTCTATATTCAACAGTGAGGTGTTTAGGTCCCCTACTATGATAGTGTTTTGGTCTGTTTCTCCCTTTAGTTCCCTTAGTAATTGCTTGACATATTTCAGGGCTCCCTGATTGGGAGCATAGATATTAATGAGTGTTATGTCTTCTTGGTGCACAATTCCCTTTATCATTATGAATTGTCCCTCAGTATCTTTCTTTACCTTTGTTATTTCGAAGTCTATTTTGTCTGATATTAGTACCGCTACTCCCGCTTTTCTCTGAATGCCATGTGCTTGAAATATCGTTTACAACCCTTTCACTTGGAGTCTGTATTTGTCTTTGGAACTGAGATGTGTCTCCTGGAGGCAGTATATGGTTGGGTTTTGTTTTTTGATCTATTCTGCAACTCTGTGCCTTTGTATTGGCAAATTCAGTACATTTACATGTAGGGCGACTATTGAAATATGAGGTCTTCTTATAGCCATCTTATCTTTTGCTTTTTTGTAACTTGGCGTTTCCATTGTTTCCTTGTCCTTGTGTTTCTGTTTTCTTTTTTGGTTGACTTTCGTGTGCTTATCCTCTGGTCCTTCTTGTTTTACGTTATATGCTTCAGTTCTGAATCTTCGGTGTGTGGCTACCAATACGAATATGTAAAGTATAGTTACACACACACACACACACACACACACACACACACACATTCGTCCATTTTCTTGTGCATGTGCCTTATCTCCATTCCCCTTTGCGAATTTGGATGTTTGAACCCTCCCCTTTTTAGTCATCATTGTCTCAATTTGTCCCTATGTATGCTGAACGTTACTCTCTTGCTATAGCAATTCTCTTTTTGTTTTTTAAGCTTATAATGCCCTGTTCTTAGTAAGGGTTGCACTCCTCTGCTTCTATTTGCCCGATAGTCACTTTACTCCTAATTATGTATTTTTTTTGTCATTTTGTTTTAGATGAGCTGACCCCTTTCATTATTTCCTGTAGTGCAAGCCTCGTAGTGGAGCATTCCCTCAATTTTTGTGTGTCTGGAAAGGTCTTAATTTCTCCCTCATATCTAAAGGAGAGCTTAGCTGGATACATTATTCTAGGCTGGTAATTCCTTTCGCTTAATAGTTTAAATATTTGATTCCATTTCTTTCTGACTTGTAAGGTTTGCGCTGAGAAGTCTGACGATAATTTAATGGGCTTTCCTTTATAAGTTACTGTTTTCTTCTCCCTGGCTGCCCTGAGAATTCTGTCTTTGTCCTTGATTTTTGATAACTTTAATACAATGTGTCTTGATGAAGGCCTTTTTGGGTTGAAATAATTAGGTGTTCTGTTGATTTCTTGAATTCCAGGCGCCAGCTCATTCCTCAGATTTGGCAAAAATTCTCGTCTACTATTTTTCTGAAAACGCTTTCTAATCCCTGTTCCTTTTCATCACTTTCGATAATGCCTATTATCTTATGTTTCCTCTCCTGATGGTATCAGCTTGTGCTTGAATTTCTCTTTTATTTTTTTTCATTCTTTGGTTTCTCTCTTCTTCCTTCTGATTTATTTCTAGATTTCTGCCTTCGATATCACTGATCCTTTCCTCAACTTGGTACACTCTATTTCCCAAGCTTACTATTTTATTATTCAACTCTTGCAGTGTGTTTTTTATCTCCAGAAGTTCCATTTCACTCTTTTTAAAGGTTTCAATTTCCTTGCTTGGCTCATCTTGTTGTTTTTTCATATTGATATTGTTGATGTGACTCATTTCGGAACTCACTGACATTTAAGTTGCATATTTCTATATCTGTAATCTTATATTCTGGAGATTTTTTTCTTTCTTTCTGAGATGCCTTGTCATCTTGGTTGTTCATGATGTTTAATGGACTATTTCTGTGCCTGGGCATTAATGGAAATGTATTCTTTTTTTTTCTAGAAATATTTGTTATATAAAAGTCTCTCTTTAGCTTACTACAGAGAAGGTGCTTTTCTTTTTGTTTTCAGTAGGTAACCTCTAAGCCTCTTGGATCCCTGCTTTATATAAAGCCTTAACAATGCTTTTTTATTTTCTGATAGATATTTAGTCACTCTCACTACCCTCAGTTTCAGTGCCTGTCATTGTTAGCTACAGTTTCAGCAGTGTTGGCACAGATTTTTCTGGGGGTCTGTAGCGTTTGGTCTTGGAGTATATGGGGGTGGGACCCTCTTGGTTGGGTGTTTGGGGCTATCGCTCAGCCTTGGTTTTGGAACCAAGGTCAGTAAAAATTAACTGTTGTTTATCTGCCATTCCATTTCTCTGCCTTCTGTCCTGAGGACTTGGCCCTGCTGCCAGCTGGCCATGGGGAGCTAGCTCACAGCTTTCCCAGGCAGGGCTGTTCAGGGAACTCACAGCTTCCTCACCCCTCCCCCTCTCCCTACAGGGAGCTCTGGAGCTGTGAGAGGTAGCTTCTTTATTCCTCCCAGTCCACTGCCCGACACCCAGGGTTCTGACCTTTGGTAGCTCTTATGTGCAGACCCTTTGTTCTGATGTGCTGGTGTGCAGTTTGTTTGTTTTTCTTGAGTTTTAGATGTTCAGCTTATTGTTGTTTCAATGGGAGAGATCTGGGGATGTCTCTCACTCTGACATGTTTTCAAGGATCTTTAATTAAATATTTTTAATTTCTGTTTTATTTTGTTGTTTTTTTTTCAGAAGTGCAACAGTATGTTTTTTCAAGGAGAATCCTGTAACAGACATAACAGTTAATGGGGAATCAATTAAAAGGGAATTGGAGAGCAATTCAATGGGTATTACTGGATTTTTAAATTAAATTTATTGTAGTGACGTTGATTAATAAAATTATATAGGTTTTATGTGTGCAATTCAATAATACATCATATGCATATTGCATTCAGTGTCCACCACCCAAAGCCAAATATTCTTCCAGCACCGTATATTTGGTTCTCAACTTTTTCTGTCTGAATTATTTTGCTTATCATGATCATCTCAAGTTCCATCCATGTTGTCACAAATGGCAGTATTTTATCTTATCTTATGGATGCATAATATTCCATTGTATACAGGTATTACATCCTCTTTATCCAAACATTTATCAGAGGATGCTTCAGTTGTTTCCATGTCTTGGTCATCATGAATAATGCTGCTCTGAACATACAGTTGCATATATCTTTGTGGATATTTTCAATTTTGGGGGTAGAGACCCAGAAGAGTGATTGCTAGGTCACATCGTAGTTCTATGCTTAGTTTTTTTGAGGAACCTCCATAATGTTTTCCTTAGTGACTGTACAAACTGACATTCCCACCAGCAGTGTATGAGGGTTCTTTTTTCCTCACCTCTTCAACACTTGTTATTACTTGTCCTGTTGATGATAGCCATTCTAACAGGTATGAGGCAATATCTCATTGTGGTTTTGATTTGCATTTTCCTAATTGCTTGTTAAGTTGAGAATCTTTTCATGTCTGTTGGCTGTTCATATGTCTTGGGAAAAGTGTCTGTTCAGCACCTCTGCCCATTTTTTATTTGGATTGTTTGTTTGCTTGCTTGAGTTGTATGAGTTCTTTATATATTTTGGATATTAGCCCCTTATTGGAGGTGTTTGCAAATTATCTTCTCCCATTCAATTAGTTTCCTCTTTGTTTTGATTTCTTTTGGTGTGTAGAAAGAAGCTTTTTAGTTTGACATAGTCTTATTCATTTATTTTTGCTTTTACTTCCCTTGCCTTCGAGGTCAAATTCATAAAATCCTCTTGAAATCCCAGGACCATAAGTTTAGTACCTGTTTTCTTCTATATAATTTATTGTTTCAGGTCTTTTATTTAGGTCTTTGATCCATTTTGAGTTAATTTTGGTGTATGCTAACTAGACTGTTCTCGGTCACCATCATTTCTCAGTTTTAATTTCTAATGGAAGTATTAATAGACATAACTCACATAAAAGCTCTTTGGGGTACTCAAAAATTTTGAGTAAACCAGTAAGTTTGAGAACTGTTGTTGCTCTTAGAGAAACTCTTACACATAAGCTCAAGAAAATATGTCTATTACAGCTTTGTTTGAAATAGCAAAAAACTGGAAATAATTTTTTAAAACCCATGAAGAGGTGAATGCATGGATAAACTATGTAGCTTCATACAATGTAATAATACATAGCTGTTAAAATGAAAGAAGTGTTATAAGTATTAACACGGATGAATCTCAAAAATATAATTGCGAGGAAGCTGTAAAATATATACAGGATGATAGATTTATAGACATTTTGAAAACAATGGTATAAAATTAAAAACACTCATATCAATACAGCTATGCCAAGGCCAACAACAATGTTTCTGTCAATGATGAACCACATATACAACAGTGATTCTATAAGATTATAATGGAGCTGAAAAATTCTTATTGCCTAGTGACATTGTAGCTGTCATGACATTGGAATGCAGCATTACACTATTTTAAAATAAATTTAGTGTAGCCTAAGTATACAGTGTTTATAAAGTCTACAGTGGTGTACAGTAATGTCCTAGGCCATCATATTTACTCACCATTCATTCACTGACTTACCCAGAGCAACCCTTAGTCCTGTAAACTCCATTCATGGTAAGTGCCCTATATGAGTGTACCATTTTTAATCTTTTATACCATATTTTTACTGTAACTTTTCTATGTTTAGATATGTTTAGATACAAAAATATTTACCATTGTGCTATAATTTCCTACAGTATTTAGTATAGTAATATGTTGCCCAGGTATGTAGCCTAGGAGCAATAGGCTATACCACATAGCCTAGGTGTGTAATAGGCTAGACCACCTAGGTTTGTGTAAGTGCGTTCTATGATATTTGCACAATGATGAACTCACCTAACTATGCATTTCTCAGAATGTATCCCCATCAATAAATGAAGCATGACTGTACTAGATATTACAAATACACATATGTAGTAAAACTATATATATATATATATATATATATATATATATATATATGAAAATGAATGAGAAAAATACCAACTTCAGGATGTGGTTCCTCTGGGAATGAAGCGAATGATTAGGAAGAGGTACAAATGGACTTCGATAATCTATAATGTTTTAATTTTTAAATATATTTTAAAAATCTAAAAGCAAATATGAAATGTCACCACATGCTAATTCTGGGTAGTGGGTACATAGATGTTTCTTTTATTAAACTCTCCTCAATGACGTTTTGACAGTACTGCCCTCTCCCTGTTCATATATCATAATCATGAGGTCTCCAGAAAGGAGTGAGAGTTCCACATGGCAGAGAAATTCCCAGGGTATCCTCAACTCTTCATTCTCTTTCACAGTATTGTAGTAGCTTGCCTGTGACTCATTAAGAGGATTTTGTGCTATATTATATAGTTCTAAATAAACCAGTCCTTATAACACTGACAAGTGTCTTGAATAGATTCTTGCAAATAAACTCAATGAAAATAATTCTGCAAATTGAAAATAATTGCTAATTGAAATAAATTTAATAATAATACAAGCACAAGCCAGTAACAAAAAAAATGGCAGAGCTGACATGTCTTCTATTTCTAGGACAAGGTCTTCATTGATTGTAATGAGCAATCTAGTCACATCAGACAATGTCAGCTCCCAAAATTGAAGTAATCAAGAAGAATATCTAAAATATTCATAAATCTATGCCTTGTATTATTAATGCTGAACATCTCCCAAGCCTATTATTTTCTAGTGATGATAACTTAAAATCTCATGAATTTATAAGATATTTTTAAATATTAATAATTTCATCTTTATCTCATTCTCTGTTTTGTGTATGTTTATAATATACATAAAATATTAGTATTATAATGTATATGTATAATTCATAAACATGAAATTGTGGATTTTATATATATCATCGCTTTGTCAAAATTTCTCAAAATTTTGACATTTGAAGGTTTTACTGGTGGGTTGTTCAATCAGAAAAATTAAAATCTTCTGGTATACACCGAATGGATCCAGGCTTTATGAGCCTGAAATTCATAAAATTTGGGGAGGAGGACTTTTTTAAGAAAAAGAATACAAAATTATGAATACAAAATTAGATACAGAAGTGAAAATTTATTTTGAATAGGAAAAGAAGTCAAAAAAATTATAAATTTTAAAAGCTCACAAATACCTCTAGCATCACAAAATCCAGAAAAAAATATATACATATTATTTTAAAATTAACTCCCTGACATTACTACATTGCTGTTGGGGGACTGATCTGTTTCTATAGGTCAGATTTCCAGGCAGAGCTAGGCCTATCCATAACTTTGGGCTCTTTCAAAAACAGCAATTAATATGACTTCCAGGGATAATTGAAAGGAAACATGATGGAGTGAGAAACATCCCCAGATCTCTCCCCTTGAAACAACAATAAGCTGAACATCTAAAACTCAAGAAAAAAACACCCAAACTGCACACCAGCATGTCTGAGCGTGGGATCTATGCAAAAGAGCTACCCAAGGTCAAAACCCCAGGTGTCGGGCAGTGGACTGGGACGAATAAAGAAGCTGCCTCTTGCAGCCACAAGAGCTCCCTGTAAGATGAGGGAGAGGCAAGAAGGTGCAGTGATTTCCCTGAACAGCCCTGCCAGGGAGTGCCGTGAATTCCACACAGCCGGCAGCAGGGCCCAGTCATGAGAGCAGATAGCAGAGAAGCGGGATGGGATCGCAAAAACAACAGTTAATTTTTGGTTGCTGTGGTTGGGAAACGAAGGCTGAATGCAGGCCCCAACCCCCAACTCAGAGGGCCCCTCCCCCATGCCCTCCAAGACCTATCACTGTTTACCCCAGGAAAATGTGAGCAAATACTATGGAAACTTTTGCTAACACTGACAGGGACTGAAAGGGAGGGTAGCAAGTATGATTAAATATCTACAAGAAAATACAGGCATTATATAAAAGCATTATTAAGGGTTTATATAAAGCAGGGATCGAAGAGGCTTAGATGCCACCTACGGAAAACCAAACGTAAAACACATTCGTTGCAGCAGGCTAAAGAGAGATCTTTATATAATAAATCATCTTTCTGGAAGAATAAAAAATAAAAACAGCAGAATACACTTCCATTGATGCCCAGGCAAAGAAATAGTCCATTAAAAACCATGGACAACAAAAGTGACAAGACAGCTCAGAAAGAAAGAGAAAAATCTCCAGAAAATAAGATTATAGACATAGAACAATACAACTTAATGATAGAGAATTCAGGATGGTAATTCTGAAATGAGTCATATCAACAACTACAGAAATTGAAAAAATAATGAGATAAGCAGAAGGAGTTCTTTAGCAAAGAGAATGAAACCCTCAAAGAGAACCACAGAGAAACTCTGGAGATAAAAAAAACACACTGCAAGAGTTGAATAATAAAATAGTAAGCTTGGGAAATAGAGTGTACCAAGTTGAGGAAAGGATCAGTGATATCGAAGGCAGAAATCTAGAAATAAATCAGAAGGAAGAAGAGAGAAACCAAAGAATGAAAAAAAATAAAAGAGAAATTCAAGCACAAGCTGATACCATCAGGAGAGGAAACATAAGATAATAGGCATTATCGAAAGTGATGAAAAGGAACAGGGATTAGAAAGCGTTTTCAGAAAAATAGTAGACGAGAATTTTTGCCAAATCTGAGGAATGAGCTGGCGCCTGGAATTCAAGAAATCAACAGAACACCTAATTATTTCAACCCAAAAAGGCCTTCATCAAGACACATTGTATTAAAGTTATCAAAAATCAAGGACAAAGACAGAATTCTCAGGGCAGCCAGGGAGAAGAAAACAGTAACTTATAAAGGAAAGCCCATTAAATTATCGTCAGACTTCTCAGCGCAAACCTTACAAGTCAGAAAGAAATGGAATCAAATATTTAAACTATTAAGCGAAAGGAATTACCAGCCTAGAATAATGTATCCAGCTAAGCTCTCCTTTAGATATGAGGGAGAAATTAAGACCTTTCCAGACACACAAAAATTGAGGGAATGCTCCACTACGAGGCTTGCACTACAGGAAATAATGAAAGGGGTCAGCTCATCTAAAACAAAATGACAAAAAAAATACATAATTAGTAGTAAAGTGACTATTGGGCAAATAGAAGCAGAGGAGTGCAACCCTTACTAAGAACAGGGCATTATAAGCTTAAAAAATAAGAAGAGAATTGCTATAGCAAGAGAGTAACGTTCAGCATACATAGGGACAAATTGAGACAATGATGACTAAAAAGGGGAGGGTTCAAACATCCAAATTCGCAAAGGGGAATGGAGATAAGGCACATGCACAAGAAAATGGATGAATGTGTGTGTGTGTGTGTGTGTGTGTGTGTGTGTGTAACTATACTTTACATATTCGTATTGGTAGCCACACACCGAAGATTCAGAACTGAAGCATATAACGTAAAACAAGAAGGACCAGAGGATAAGCACACGAAAGTCAACCAAAAAAGAAAACAGAAACACAAGGACAAGGAAACAATGGAAACGCCAAGTTACAAAAAAGCAAAAGATAAGATGGCTATAAGAAGACCTCATATTTCAATAGTCGCCCTACATGTAAATGTACTGAATTTGCCAATACAAAGGCACAGAGTTGCAGAATAGATCAAAAAACAAAACCCAACCATATACTGCCTCCAGGAGACACATCTCAGTTCCAAAGACAAATACAGACTCCAAGTGAAAGGGTTGTAAACGATATTTCAAGCACATGGCATTCAGAGAAAAGCGGGAGTAGCGGTACTAATATCAGACAAAATAGACTTCGAAATAACAAAGGTAAAGAAAGATACTGAGGGACAATTCATAATGATAAAGGGAATTGTGCACCAAGAAGACATAACACTCATTAATATCTACGCTCCCAATCAGGGAGCCCCGAAATATATAAAGCAATTACTAACAGAACTAAAGGGAGAAACAGACCAAAACACTATCATAGTAGGGGACCTAAATACCCCACTGTCGAATATGGACAGATCATCCAAACAGAAAATCAATAAGGAAATCACATCCTTAAATGACACATTAGACCAACTGGACATAATTGACATATACAAAGCCTTCCATCCCCAAACAGCTGCTTATACACTCTTCTCTAGTGCGCATGGAACATTCTCAAGGGTTGGCCACATCCTGAGACACAGAGATAGCCTCAACAAATATAAGACAGTTGAAATCATACCAACCATATTCTCTGATCATAATGTTTCGAAGCTGGACATCAACTACAAAAAGAAATCAGGAAGAGCCACAGATACATGGAGATTAAACAACATGCGACTGAAGAATAACTGGGTCACAGAAGAAATAAAATAAGAGATCAAGAGATATGTAGAAATGAATGATAATGATAGTACAACATGTCAAAACTTTTGGGACATGGCAAAAGCAATCATAAGAGGAAAGTTCATATCATTACAGGCCTATCTCAAAAAACAAGAACAAGGCCCCCAAAACAACCTAATGATTCATCTTAAAAAACTAGAAAAGGAAGAACCAATGAAGCCTAAAGTCAGCAGAAGGAAAGTAATAATCAAAATTAGAGCAGAAATAAATGAAATTGAAAACAATGAAAGCAATAGAAAAAATAAATGCAAAAAGAGCTGGTTCTTTGAGAAGGTTATTAAAATTAACAAACCCCTGGCTAGACTCACTAAAGAAAAAAGAGAAAAAACACAAATAAACAAAATCAAAGATGAAAGGGAAAATTACAACAGACAATGCAGAAATACAAAGGATCATACAAGAATACTATGAGCATGTATATAACACCAAGATTAATTGCCTAGAAGAAATGGTCCAGTACTTACAAAAATACAATCATTTTAGACTGAATCGAGAAGAAATGGAAATTCTAAATAGACTGATCAGCAGTGTGGAAATTGAAAGAATCATCAACAACCTACCAAAAAGTAAAAGTCCGGGACCAGATGGCTTCACTAGAGAATTTTACTAAACATTCAAAGAAGATTTAATATCTATTCTCCTCAAACTCTTCCATAAAATTGAAGAGGAGGCAATACTTCCCAACTTATTTTATGAGACCAGTATTACTCTGCTACCCAAAGCTGGTAAAGATTACACAAAAAAAGAAAACTACAGACCAATATCTCTCAGGAATACACATGTAAAAATCCTAAATAAGATACTAGAGAACAGAATACAGCAACATATTTAAAAGATTACACACTACAATCAAGTGGGCTTCATCCAAGGGGCACAGGGATGGTTCCACATATGCAAATCGATTAATGCGATACACCACATAAACAAATTAAAAAATAAGAATCATATGATCATATCAATAGATTCAGAAAAAGCCTTTGACAAGATACAGAATTCATTATGATCAAAACACTTTACAAAATTGGTATAGAAGGAAAGTACCTTAACATAATAAAGGCCATATATGGCAAACCATCAGCCAACATTACACTGAATGGTGAAGAACTAAAAACTTACCCTCTAAGATCAGGAACAAGGTAAGGTAGTCCAGTATTGTCACTGTTATTCAATATAACATTGGAGGTCCTAGTGAGTGCAATCAGACAAGAGAAAAAAGGTATCCAAATAGGAAATGAAGAAGTCAATATGTCAATATATATGGATGACATGATCTCTATAGAGAAAACCCTAAAGACTCCACAAGAACATTACTAGAAAGAAAAAACAAATACAGTGAAATTCCTGGATACAAAATCAATGTTCAAAATCCATAGCGTTCCTAAATTCTAGTAATGAAGTGTCATGAAAAGAAGTGGAGAAAATAATTCCTTTTGCAATTGCAACAAAAGGAATAAAATACCTAGAAATAAATCTAATGAAACCTGTGAAGGACCTATATAATGAAAACTACAAGACCCTATTAAAATAAATTGAAGAAGATACAAAGAAATAGAAACATATTCTGTGTTCTTGGATTGAAAGAATCAACATAGTTAAAATGGCCATATTAACTAAGCATTATACAGATTTAATGCAATCACCATCAAAATCCCATCGGCATTTTTTAAAGAAATAGAACAAAAAATTTGTATGGAAAGCACAAACGACCCTGAATTGCCAAAGCCATCCTGAGAAAAAAGAATGAAGCTGGAGGTATCACTCTGCTCAGCTTCAAACTATACTACAAAGTGACAGTATCCCAAATGGCATGGTATTGGCAACAAAACAGACACACAGACCTGTAGAACAGAATCGAGAGTCCAGAAGTAAACCCATGTTTATATGTGTGAACGATTTCGATAAATAAGCCAAAAACATACAGTGGAGAAAAGAAAGCCTCTTTAATATATGCTGCTGGGAAAACTGTAAAGCCGCCTGCAAAAAAATGAAACTAGACTGCTGTGTACTACCACACATCAAAATTAACTCAAAATGAATTAAAGACCTGAATATAAGACCCAAAACAATAAAATGCATAGAAGAAAACATTGGAAGTAAACTCAATGACCGTGGACTTAAAGACCTTATAAATTTGACCTCAAAAGCAAGGAACATAAAAGCTAAAATAAATGAATGGGAGTACATCAAACTAAAAAGCTCTTCTCAATAAAAGAGATTGTTAACATAGTAAAAAGGCAACCATTCAAATGGGAAAATATATTTGCAAGCCACACCTCTGAAGGGCCTGATATCCAAAATATATAAAGAACTTGTACAACTCAATAACAACAAAAAATGAATTATCCATTCAAAAGTGGTCAGAGGACCTGAACAGATACTTTTTCATAAAGGACATACTAATAGGCAAACAATATTTGAAAAAATACTCAACATCACTAGTTATTATAGAAATGCATATCAAACCATGATGAGATATCATCTCACACTTGTTAGAATACCTATAATCAACAGGACAAGTAATAAGATATGTTAGATAATATGCAGAGAAAAAGAACTCATACATTGCTGGTTGGATTGCAAATTGGTATAATCACTATGAAAAACAGTAAGGAGGTTCCTCAAAAAACTAAGAATTGATCTACAATATGATCCAGCAATCTCACTACTGGATATTTACCCCAAGAACTTGAAAACCCCTATCCAAAAAGATATTTGCACACCGATGTTCATAGCAGCATTATTCACAGTATCCAGGACATGAAAGCAACGCAAGTGTCTTATGATAGATGATTGGCTAAAGAAGCTGTGGTACATATATACAATGGAATATTACTCAGTCATAAGAAGTGATAAAATACTGTCATTTGCGATAACATGGATGGACCTCGAGATAATCATGCTAAGCGAAATAAACCAGACAGAAAAAGTCGATAATCACATGATGTCACTTATATGTGGGATATAAACCCAAAAGGAACAAATAAGCAGGATAAACAACCAGAGACTCATGAACATGGAGAATATTCTAGTGGTTACCGGAGGGTAGGGAGTATAGTTAGTGGGGTAGTAGGTGGGGTAAAGGGGGTCAAATTTGTGGTTACCAAAAAAAATATAACTATGGGAGGTGAACACGCAGTGTAAATAAATGTACGCCATATCGTTAAAGTATACAGCTGAAAAACTGGATTTCTTTAACCAATGTTACCATTAAATATAAATAAATAAATAAATAAATAAATAAATAAATAAATAAATAAATATAAATAAACAGAATTTTTAAAAAAGAAATTTAGGAAAAGAAATTGTGTTTTTTTTAATTACTTTTTTTTTCAAAAACAAGTAATTGAATTTCATCCTCTCAATTTTACCTCTCTTACCTTCCTGAGTCTCTCTGAGAACTCAAAAAGTAAGTGGCTAATTCGGTTTGTTTAGGGGTTCTCAAACTTTTTATGTGAAGGGCCAGATAGTAAGTATGTTAGGCTTTGTGGGCTGTAAGGTCTTTGTTAACAACTCTTGAACTTATAATACAACAGTTGCCCTAGAATCTGTAAATAAATGGACATGCCTAAGTTTAAATAAAAGTTTATTAATGGATACTGAAATTTGAATTTCATGTAATTTTTAGGAGTCACGAAATATTATTCTTCTTTTGATTTCTGTTCTACCAGTAAAAAAATGTACAAACAACTCAGCTCACAGATCATACAAAAACAAGAGATGAACTGGATTTGTCCTGCAAGCTGCAATTTCATGACCTCTGGATTAGTGTTGCAAAGAGATGGAAGAAATATCACATTACATTTATTTAACAATTCATAAAACATTTGCACCCATATTATTTCATTTTATCATTAGAACTCTATAAAGTATATATTCTCATCTTCCCATTTTATAAATGAGAAAGAAGAGGCTCAGGGATCTGCCTAAAGCAGTGGCTCTCAACCCTGGCTGCACATTAGATTTATCTAGAAAATTTTTAAAGAAGATTATGTTCCACATAACACTCTCCACCCCTAGAAATCCAGATTTAATTGGTATAGAACCATAGCTCACAACTGGGGGAAATTTTGCTCCCCCTTCAGGGGACATTTGGCAATATCTCTAGACATTGCCAAATGTCCCCTGGAGGGGGAGCACGGAGTGGATAGAGTCCAATGATGCTTCTAAATATCCTACAATGCACAGGACAGCCTCTCCCAACAAAGAATTATCTAACCAAAATGTCAATAGTGCCAAAGTTGAGAAGCCCTGGTTTAGGATAGAGCCCAGGCATTGATCTATATGAAAAGCTTCCCAAGTGAGTTCCCATGGGATAGCTTGCTATCAATTCTCTATCTGTGGTGTGAGGACTTAGTGATAACTTGGATAATTCATATCAACAGATAGTTGTGAATTTTCAAGAAAATATGATTCTAGCTCTTCACTGTCAACTTTTTTTCCTCTTGAGCTGCTAATAAGATGTTAAATTTATGGATTTAAAGTCCTTACCCTTTGTTTTATCTTGTCCACTCTGTGGAGTAGTATTGAGCACACTAAAGGTGTAGATAATAAGCTTGTCCTTGGCAACAGGGATTTTTGCAGGAAACAGAACTTACGTATTTATTTGAAGAGCTCCTGATCTGTAACACTTGGGAATCTGATTGGCTTAGGAAAGAATGAAAGCTTTTAAGAAAGGTAAAACTGACTGGTGCTTTCAAAGAAGAATGTACAGGTGTGAAGGCCTGAGAAGTATGAATCTGGAGAAGGAAAAGGTATAAAATGTAACTTTTTACAGTTCAGGCTCATGAGATGAGATGGGACCCATGGGATGTTAGTGGAGATTGATAAAGCATGGAAAAATTACTCAAGAGACGTACTGAAAGATTTATAATGCCAAGATTCAAAATAACATAATGCAAAGAGAGAATGAAAATGTTGTATGAGTTGATGTTTCTCACTATGTGGTCCTTGGATCAATTACAAAAGAACTGTCTGAGTTATTTGTTAAAAATACAGAATTTTCAGCTCTCACCAAGACTTTTTTGAATCAAGACCACTGTGGGGCCTGCAGTCTGTATGTTTAACAGGCTCTCTGAGTGTCTCTATTGTATACTGAAGTTTCAGAAACACTGATGTAACTTTGGCCCTAAATAGATGATGATCAAGAATGATGGTGTAATCTAAAATAAATATAGTCCTTGCATTAAGAAAGAATATCTTACAGAGAAATTGTGTGTTAATAGAGGTTTTCTAAATTTACATTTATTGTAATTATACCAGTGGGACTCTTTGGTACTCAAAAGAAGCCAAAGGTTTGGACTTTCATAGAATGAAAGTTCATATTCAACTGATCTTTTAAACTGATCTTTTAAAATGTTTGGGAAAATCTAATCCGTTATAATCAATATTAGCTACATCTCTAAAAAATATAAGCATTTAAGAATATTCACATCAACACGTATTTCTGTGGTTACTTAGCATTTTTGCCTTTCACAAAAACATTTTGTGTCAATTTAACTTAGAAAATAAAGCAAATTAAGTTTAATTAATTTTGACAACCATGCTTATAATCATATAAATGAGATTTTTGTGGCTTCCATATCTGTTGCACATCGTGTTCAAACAAAGATCTCACACTGTAGCAGAAATATGATGATTAGATGAATGACATTAAGTACAAAATTATATTGTGCTGGGTGCATTTGAATTTTACACAAAGAATAGACTTGGGGTCTGATCATTCCAGTCTCTGATTGCTTTGTCATTTTCAGTTTTGATAAGTGGTTTAATCATTTAATGAATTGATAATTTGCTATTGAGTGAACAAAATATCAAATTGCAAACCTTACTTATGAAAATCTGAACACTAGTTGGATTCTCATCTGTTGTGCTATTTAATAGTGCATATATAATTGTTCTAATTTTTTCTACTGTTCTTAATCGCTTCCCTTAGATTTGATAAGGCCCTCACAGGATTTCTGTAAGATTTTCATTTTGACAGGATGATGATAATATATGGCACACTGAGAGTTAATGCATCACCAATAGAACAGAATAATGGCTATATAGTGTGGAAATGTAGAGCCTCTATTTAGAAAATCAAATGGTGGATAAATAAAATGCATTCCCAGCTTGTTTCCAAATTATCCGTTCAATGATGCCCATGTCAATCCACAATGTTTTCAGTGTAAAAGAATCCAGAAAAATTAGAGAATCTCAGAATTAAAGATTATTAGAACTGGGAGAAACTTAGGCTTTCTCAAACTCAAATGTCTAAAAGGGTCAGGCAACTAACATACATGAGTGCCACACAGCAAAATGTGATATAAAGAGGTGCTCCTTCACCCTGTGGAAATGTGGTTTTTCAAGAGATGCCAAATATGTTCTTCCCTGTTCATCTTCCTGCTGAGTAGCTATCAGGACCCGGGACCCCTCCTCTTAGTCACAGCTGATTGTAACAGGAACAATGCCTGTGTTTAAGGAATGCTGCTCATCCGTAGGGTGGCAGCTGACTTTTTTGGCTCAGGCTTAAGATGAGCAGGGACAGATCATTCTGTTAAGAAGTTTGATTCATGACACACAGGAAATTTACCAGTTGGTATCAGAGCAGAAAGAAGTAGACACAGAAACTGAAGCCAAGTCATGTTAATTGCAAAGCACTTGATACAAGGTCACATACCTCTGCAGTTGAGGTACTCAGAGTGGTTTAGAATCTAGACCCATCCACCATCTTGGTCCCATGCTAGGTAAAGTGTTTTTTATTTTAACAGCAATCCAAGCCCAAGGGAAATGGACATACTGTATTCAGAAATGTGTACATGTAGGGTTGGGTTAATTGGGGATAACTGTACTTACCTTTTAGAACTGTTATAAGAATTAAATGAAAACTTGTGAAAGGGTCTAGGTTAGTAATACTGATACATAGTAGACACTTAGTGCTACATTCCTGACTCCCTTCCTCTCTACTCCTCCACCACTCATGTATTCACACCTAGTGTTGGTTTTAACCAAGGCAGGATACCAGTATCAGCGATTCAGGACAATGATGGACAAAAAGTTTTCCAGTCTATTAGCCAGTTATCTGAAATCCCCCTGTCTATGACCCATATTTTTCCAGACTCAGGTCTTGAGGGGAATTGGTTAAAGTGCCTGGACCCTGACCCTGGCTATCTGTATCTGTCGGGAGTTTAGTATAAGAAACAGAAACACTCTAGGTATTTTTGGTAGAAAGGGATTTAATAAGGAAATTAAGTATTTAAAATATATTTGTAAGGGCTGAAAGAGTGGGTTCTAAGCTGGTCTTAAAGGAATGGCTTCTATATTTTTATAGAACCTATCTATCAGTTGGCTACCTCTGAGACACCTTTGAGACAACCATTGAATGCTTGAGTTCAAAAACATAGCACAATACCTGTGGCCCAGTGAACAGAAGCTGGAGTCAGAAAATACGCTGACGCTGATGTATTGCCTCTTGTCACCTAGGAAGCTGGAGACTAGGTGCTGGTACACTGTTATAGAACATTCTCATATGTGTATAACCTTGATTGCCAGGGTAAAGGAGCTCAAAAGGGTGGGGAAGATGGCCTTGGCTTCACTCTTGCCTTCTAAATCTCACATAAGTTCCCATATTTGGTGGAAGCTATTTCAAACCCATAACTCAAGCTGAAAAACAGTCTGTGAAATGTAGTTTTCAGTTTTGCTGTCTTTATAACACAGAAGGGACACTAGAAGGAAGTGGGAATGAAGGAGAAACAATCCAAACCATGGTATCTACAATATTGTCCTACCTATTAGTCAGTGAAAGCTCTCAGGATCCCCATATATTGGGCCTGCCACCAAGTACCATATAAATTCTGATTACAGTAAAACTTATCGATGTGGCTATTTCTGATAAAACACATTTGTCGTTTGTACCCATCCTTTACCTGTCCCCATTTCTCAAGTAGGGTCAGGCTAAGTTTATTTTCTAGAGGAATGACTATAGGTAGCAGAGGCATGGGGTTAGAAATGACTATCGCATGATGAGCTGGGACTTTCTCATGTTAGCCTAAAATATACAGTGTACAGGAAGTTTAACAGATCTATACTTTTGTGTTTCTTGAGAGAGTAGAAACCAACTGAAAAAGATTGCTTTTTGTTAACTTTGTAATGCTGTGTCCCTGCATTTTATGTGATTAAAGTTTTTGGACCCCACACAGTGCTTTTTAAAAACTGCTCTAGGGAGTTTGGAGAAACATGGCAGAGTGAGTGATGTCCCAAGATCTCTCCCCCTGAAACTACAATAAGCTGAACATCTAAAACTCAACAAAAACACCCAAACTGCACACAGGCACGTCTGAGCATGGGATGTGCGCTATACGAGCTACGACAGGTCAGAACACCAGGTGCTGGATGGTGGAATGGGAGAAATAACAAAGCTGCCACTAGCAGCTGCCAGATATCCCTATAGGGAAAGGGGGAGGGGAGATGGTGCAGCGAGTTCCCTGAACAGCCCTACCTGGGAGAGTTGTGAGTTCCATGCAGCTGGTGGCAGGGCCCGGTCATCAAGGCAGAAAGCAGAGAAGTGGGACAGGACCACAAAGAAACAACAGTTGATTTTTACCAGCCTCAGTTGCAAAACTGAGGCTGGACCACAGCCCTCAACACTCAACCCAGAGGGCTCCACCCTCTATACACTCCGAGATGGAACACCGCTGAGCCCCAGGGGAATCTGAACTTATGCTACTGAAACTGTTGCTAATACTGACAGGGACTGAAACTGAGGGTAGCGAGTGTGATTAAATATCTATAAGAAAATAAACGGGCATTATTAAAGCTTTATATAAAGCAAAGATCCAAGAGTCTTAGAAGCCACCTACTGAAAACCAAAAGAAAAGCACCATCTTTGCAGAAGACTAAAGAGAGACCTTTATATAATAAATCTTCTTTCTGGAAAAACAGCAGAATACATTCCCATTAATGTCCAGGCAGAGAAATAGTCCATTAAACACCATGAATCAAGATGATAAGGCGTCTCAGAAAGAAAGAGAAAAATTGCCAGAAAATAAGCTTACAGACATAGAAATATACAAGTGAAATGGCAGAGAATTCAGGATGGTAATTATGCAAAAACACAGTGAGTTCTGAAACGTGTCATATCAACAACATCAGGAATTGAACAACCAAAAAATGAGCAGAGCAAGGAGATTGAAACCCTCAAAAAGAACCAAATAGAAACTCTGGAGATAAAAAAAAACACACTGCAAGAGTTGAAAAATGAAAAAGCAAGCTTGAGAAATAGAGTCAAGCAAATGGAGGAAAGGATCAGTGATATCAAAGGCAGAAATCTAGAAATAAATCAGAAGGAAGAAGAGAGAAACTGAAGAATGAAAAATAATGAAAAAGAAATACAGGAACGAGCTGATACCATCAGGAGAGGAAACATTAGAATAATGGGCATTATCAAAGGTGAGGAAAAGGAGCAGGGACTAGAAAGCATTTTCAGAAAAACAGTGGACAAGAATTCCCCAAAACTAAGGAATGAGCTGGAGCTTGGAATTCAAGAAGTCAACAGAACATCCAATATCTCAACTTAAAGAGGCCTTCATCAAGACACATTGTATTAAAATTATTAAAAATAAAAAAAGACACAATTCTTAGGGCAACCAGATAAAAGAAATTGGTAACTTATAAAGGAACACCCAGTAGATTATTGTCAGACTTCCCAGCACAAACCTACAAGCCAAAAAGGAGTGGAATCAAATATTTAAGCTCTTAAGTGATATGAATTACCAGCCTAGATAATGTATCCAGCTAAGCTCTCCTTTAGTTATGAAGGAGAAATTAAGACTTTTCCAGACACAAAAATTGAGAGAATTCTCCACTACAAGGCCTGCACTACAGAAAATACTGAAAGGGTTCACCTTGACTAAAGCAAAATGACAAAAAAAAAACTCCATAATTAGGAGTAAGGTGACTATCAGGTAAACAGAAGCAGAGGAGTGCAACTCTTACAAAGAACAGGGCGTTATAAGATTAAATAATAATGAAAGAATTGCTATACCAAGATAGTAATGAACGTTCAGCATACATAGGGACAAATTAAGACAACAATGAATGAAAAGAGGAGGATTCAAAGATCCGAATTTGCAAAAGGGAATGGAGATAAGGCATGTGCAGAAGAAAATGGATGAGTGTGTATATGTGTGTGTGGTTGTGTGTGTGTGTATAAAACTATCCTTTACATATTCATAATGGTAACCACACAGCAAAGATTCAGAACTGAAGTGTAACATAAACTAAGAAGGACGAGAGGGAAAACCCATAAAAGTCAACCAAAATAAAGAACATAGAAACACAAGGACAAGGATACAATGGAAACATGGAGCTGCCAGAAAGCAAAAGATAAAATAGCTATAAGAAGACCTCATATTTTAATAATCACCCTAAATGTAAACAGACTGAACTCACCAATAAAAAGGCACAGAGTTGCAGAATGGACCAAAAAACAAAACCCAACCATATGCTGCCTCCAGGAGACATCTCTCAGTTCCAAACACAAAGATAGACTCAAAATGAAAGGGTGGAAAATATTTCAAGAAAATGGCATTCAGAGAAAAGTGTGAGTAGTGGTATTAATATCAGACAAAATAGACTTCAAAATAAAAGAAAGTAAAGAAAGAGACTGAGGGACACTTCACGATGCGAAAGGGAATTGTGCACCAAGAAGACATAACACTTATTAATATCTATGCTCACAATCAGGGAGCCCTGAAATATATAAAGCAATGATTAACAGAACTAAAAGGAGAAACAGACCAAAACACTATCGTAGTATGGAAACTAAATCCCCCACTGTTTGATGTGGACAGATCATCCAAACAGAATATCAATATGGAAATAACATCTGTAAATAACGCATGAGACCAAATGGACATAATTGACATTTACAGAGCCTTTCATCCCCAAACATCTGCTTATACATTCTTCTTTTGTGCACATGGAACATTCTCAAGGATGGCCCACAATTTAGGACACAGAGCCTCAACAAGTATGAGATGGTTGAAATCAAACCAATCATATTCTCTGATCATAATGCTAATAAGCTAGAGATCAGTTGTAAAAAGAAAGTGGGAAGAACCACAAGTACATGGAGATTAAACAACACACTACTGAAGAATAACTGGGTCAGAAAAAAATGTAAAGATCAAGAGATATATAGAAATGCATGATAATGATAGTAAAACATATCAAAACTTTTGGGACATGGCAAAAGTGGTCATAAGAGGAGAATTTATATTACAACAGGCCTATCTCCAAAAAGAAGAATGAACCCAAATAAACAACCTAATGCTTCATCTTCGAAAACTAGAAAAGAAAAAGCAAATGAAGCCTAAAGTCAGCAGAAGAAAAGAAATCATCAAAATTAGAGCAGAAATAAATGAAACTGAGAATAAAAAAATAGAAAAAATAAATGCAACAAAGATGGGTCTTTGAGAAGGTTAATAAAATTGACAACCCCTTGGCTACATTCACTAAGGAAAAAAGAGAAAGGACACAAAAATGAACCGGGGATGAAAGAAAGGAAATTACGACAGACACCACAGAAATATAAAGGATCATACAAGAATACTATGAAAAAGTGTATAACACCAAATTTAATAAGCTAGAAGAAATGGTACAGTGCTTAGAAAAACACAACTTTCCTAGAATGAATCAAGAACTGGAAAATCTAAATAGACCAAACAGCAGTATGGAAATTGAAACAATCATCAACGACTTACCAAAAAGTAAAAGTCCAGGACCAGATGGCTTCATCAGTGAATTCTATCAAACATTCAAAGAGGATTTAATACCTATTCTCTTCCAACTCTTCCAAAAAATCGAAGAGGAGGCAACACTTCCCAACTCACTTTATGAGGCCAATATTACTTCGATACCAAAACCTGGTAAAGATAATACAAAAAAAGAAAACTACAGACCAATATCTCTCATGAACACAGATGCAAAAATCCTAAATAAGATACTAGCGAACCAAATACAGAGACATATTAAAAAGATTATACACCATGATCAAGTGGGCTTCATCCTAGGGGCACAGGGATGGTTCAACATATGCAAATCAGTGTGATACACCACATAAACAAATTAAAAAATAAGAATCATGCGATATTATCAATAGATGCAGAAAAAGCCTTCGGCAAGATACAGCTTCCATTTATGATCAAAACACTTAAGAAAATTGGTATAAAAGATAACTACCTTAACATAATAAAGGCCATATATGACAAACCCCCAGCCAACATTATACCGAATGGTGAAAAACTAAAAACCTTCCCTCTAGGATCAGGAACAAAGCAAGGCTGGCCGCTATCGCCACTGTTATTCAGTATAACATTGGAGGTCCTAGTGAGTGCAATCAGGCAAGAGAAAGATATAAAAGGCATTTAAATAGGAAATGAATAAAGTAATCTGTCACTATTTGTGGATGACATGATTCTCCATACAGAAAACCCTACGAACTCCACAAGAACACTACTAGAAACAATAAGCAAATATGGTAAAGTTTGTGGATGCAAAATCACCTTCAAAAATCCATAGCGTTTCTATATTCTAATGTCAGAAAAAAAGTGGAAAAACAATTCCTTTTGTAATTGCACCAAAAAGAATAAAATACCTAGAAATAAATTTAATGACACATGTGAAAGACCTATATAATTAAAACTTTAATATCCTATTAAAAAATCGAAGAAGATACAAAGAAATGGAAAGATATTCTGTGTTCCTGGATTGGAGGAATCAACATAGTTAAAATGACCTTATTATCTAAAGCATTATACAGATTTAATACAATCCCTATTATAATCCCATTGGCATTTTTTTAAAGAAATGGAACAAAAAATCATCAGTTATGTGTAGAAGCACAAAAGACCCTGAATCGCCAAAGCCATCGTGAGAAAAAAGAATGAAGCTGGAGGCATCACTCGGCCCGACTTCAAATTATACTACAAAGTGACAGTAATCAAAATGGCATGGTATTGGCAGCAAAACAGACACACAGAGCAGTGGAACAAAATTGAGAGTCCAGAAGTAAACCCATATTTATACGGGCAAATAATTTTTGACAAAGAGGCAAAAACATACGGCAGAGAAAAGAAAGCCTCTTCAATAAATGGTCCTGAGAAAACTGGAAAGTCACCTGCAAAAGAATGAAACTAGACTGTTGTCTATCACTGCACACCAAAATTAACTCAAATGGATTAAGAACCTGAATATAAGACCCGAAAGAGTAAAATGCATAGAAGAAAACATAAGAACTAAGCTCAAGGACCTTAGACTTAAAGAAGATTTTATGAATTTGACCTCAAAACAAGGGAAAGGAAAACTAAAGTAAATGAATGGAACTATATCAAACTAAAAAGCTTCTGCTCAGCAAAAGAAATAGTCAACAAGGTAGAGACAACCATCCGAATGGGAAATATTTTTGAAGCAATGCCTCCGATAAGGGCCTGATATCCAAAATATATAAGGAACACATATAAGTCAATATGAACAAAAAAGCAAATGATCCAATCAAAATATTGACTGCGGATCTGAACAGACACTTCTCCCTAGAGGATGTACAAATGGCCAACAAATATATGAAAAGATGCTCAACATCACTAGCCATTAGGAAAATTCAAGTCGAAACCACAATGAGATATCATCTCACACCTGTTAGCATAGCTATAATCAACAGATTAAGTAATAACAAATGCTGGAGAGGATGGGAAGAAAAAGGAACCCTCATACACTGCTGTTGAGACCACAAATTGGTACGGCCACTATGGAAAACATATGGAGGTTCCTCAAAAATCTAAGACTTGATCTAACATATGATCCACCAATCCCTCTACTGGGTATTTACCCCAAAGATTTGAAAATACACTTCTGATAAGATATTTGTACACCAATGTTCATAGCATCATTATTCATAGTGGCCAGGACATGGAAACAACAAACGTGTCCTATGATAGATTATTGGCTAAAGAAGCTGTGGTACATATATACAATGGAATATTACTTAGCCATAAGAAGAGATGAAATACTGCCATTTGGGACAACCTGGATGGACCTTGAGATATTCATGCTAAGTGAAATAAACCAGACATAAAAAGTTGAAAATCACGTGATATCACTTATATGTGGGATATAAACCTAAAAGCGACAAATGAACAGGACAAACAAACAGAGACTCATGGATATGGACTATAGAGTAGTGTTTTCCAAAGGATTGGGGTGGGGTAGGAAAGAGGAGCTAGATGGGGTAAAGGGGTTTAATATAGGTGGGTAGAGGAAGAGTAAAGTGGGTAAAGGGGATCAAATATATGGTGGCTGAAGGAAACTGGACTTTGGATGGTAAACATACAATAGAATATACAGAAGTCAAATTATAATGTACACCTGAAAATTATATAATTGTATTAACCTATGTTACCCCCATAAACTTAAAAAATTGTTCTCTATCCTATAGAACCTTTACTGACTCAGATTTCATATTAAAGAGGCCTGAATATAAAAAAGCTGCTCTAATCCATGTGTATCTAATATAATATATGACAAAGTAGGCAAGAACATACAATGGGGAAAGACAGTCTCTTCAATAAGTGGGAAACTGGACAGATAAATGCAAAAAATGACACTGGACCACTTTCTTCCACCAAATACAAGAATAGACTCAAAATGGATTAAAGAATTAAATGTAAGACCCCAAACCATAAAGCCTCTAGAAAAAAATATAGGTAGTACACTCTTTGAGACTGCTACTAGTATTTTCTTTTTGGATATATCTCCTCTGGCAAGGGAAACAAAAGAAAAAAATAAACAAATGGGACTGTATTGCACTAAAAAGTTTTGCACAGGAAAGGAAACCATCAACATAACAAAAAGACAACATACTAAATGAGAGAAGGTATTTGCCTATGATACATCTGATAAGGAGTTAATATCTAAAATATATCAAGAACTCATATGACTCAACAATGAAAAAATCAAACCATCCAATTAAAAAATGGGCAGAAGACATAAATAGATATGTCTCAAAAGAGGAAATACAGATGGCCAATAGACATATGAAAAGATGCTCAAGGTCACTAATTATCAGAAATTCAATTTAAAACCATAATGGGATATATCTCACACCTGTCAGAATGGCTATTATCAATAAATGAAAGAACAAGTATTGGTGAGGATGTGGAGAAAAGGGAACCTCATACACTGTTAGTGGGATTGCAAATTAGTATAGCCACTATGGAAAACAGTATGGAGGTTCTTCAAAAATTAAAAATGGACCTACCTTTTGACACAGCGATTGCACCTCCGGGCATTTATTCAAATAAAACCAAAACACTGCTTCATAAAGATCTGTGGATCCCTATGTTCATGGTAGCACTATTCACAACAACCAAGATATGGAAGCAACCTAAATGCCCATTGACAGATGATTGGATAAAGAAGTTGTGATTTATATGTACAATGGAATATTACTCAGCCATAAAAATGAAGTCCTACCATTTGTAATGACATGGATGGACCTAGATATTATTATGCTGAGTAAAATAAGTCAGACAGAGAAAGATAAATACCATATGATTTCACTTATATGCAGAATCTAAGAAACAAAAAAACCAACTAATTGAAAACAGACTCATAAATACAGAGAAAAATCTGGTGACTGCCAGAGGGAATGGGTTTGTGGGGCTGGGAGACATAGATGAAGGGTTAAAGAAGCACAAATTAGTAGTTGATAGATGGTCATGGGGATACGGTGCACAGCATAGAAAATGTAGTCAGCAGTGATATAATGGCTATGTGTAGAGCCAGAGGAGAGATAGAGCAATCAGGGGGATCATATCATAAACTATATAAATGTCTAACCAATGTACTGTATACTTGAAACTAATAATAAAATAAAAATAAAAACTAAACTTGCTTCTTGGTTTTGTTTTCTTTGTAGAAGTCTTTGGTATACTCTGAAGTTTGAGATAACATCTTTAACTCATTTAAGGGGATAAAAAGACAGAATTATTATGTGAGTCTAAGATCATCATCTCTGGCAGGGCCATAGTGCAAGCACATGTTCTTGAGGAAAGAGTACCCCTCTAAAGGGGTATGTATCAATGAAAATCCCAGTTTAGAAGCAGTTGGCATAATATGAGTAATTTGAGAAGAATTTAATAAAGATATAAGAAGGTTTAGAAGAATCAACAAGGATAATACCACAGGTCTTTGAGAAGAGTGAGTCTTCTCAAAGACTCATTTTGTTATAACGTTGATGAGATGCCATAGGAACTTAACTTTTGTTTATGTCAATTAACCTATGGTAAAATTGGTTTTCTTATACATTGTTTTGCTTGAAGTTGCAGAACCTATCAATGATATTGAGTGAGGACTGACTGTACAGGACTTCATGGCTAGCAACAGTGGAGGAGTGGTTATATCTTATGCCTAAAGGGGCAAGTAGAGGAATCTGTGAGTGGTTACTAGAATGTGAGATGGGCAGCTATGTGGACAGGTCTTTACAGGAGCTGTTGCCTTTATTACATCCCAATGGGAGAGAGCTGGAGGAATAAATTCTCTTCCACAATCCCCCAAACTGCTACTCGTGCTTCTCATTAGCTGAACCGAAGCAAAACCCAGAAGGCAAGGGAACCCATTGATTAAGTCTACACAGGCCAGCTTTCTGGGGAATAAAGCATGATAAAGGTTAGAGATAGACTGGATGAACAAATAGAAGATATTCAGCATGGGAAGGATGGTAGCCACTATCTGACTGAGCCTCATGGAAGTGACACAATCCTGGATGTTCTAATTCTCCTCCTTGACTCCAAAGTTGCATCTTTGTATCTTTGAGAAGACTCACTCTTCTCACATATGCGCCTACATATGTCAGTTTGTGAGGATGTGAGTATATATATCTACTGTGTCTGATGGCATGTTTCTCCTCTTTTGTGAAATGTCCAACTGCTACAAGTGAAAAAAGAGGTGGATCAGAGGAAAAGAATAAGAAGCTTAGAAACAGACACCATCATAAATCAATGCTTAATAATTAAAGATGGCAAAAAAGGATATGGAGAAATTATTATTTCTTCTAGTTAATAATTGCAGAACCATTATTTAATAAAGTTATAGCCTGACCTCAGACTTCACCAAATACAATCCATATAATTAAATAGTTAAATAAAAATAGCAAGAGACTCAGAGGAAAAATGTAAGTATAATTTAGGAGAAGGGAAGACCTTTTCAAACATGACAGCAAGGACAGAAACCATAAAGGGAAGGATAAATAGATTTGAATGTATAAAGATCAAACCTCTTTATACCAAAGAAATAAAAAGACAATGATATGCTGAGAAAATTTGTATCATATGACAAAGGGTTTACACATAAAGAGTGTTTACAAATCAATAAGGAACAAAAATGTTACAATAGAACAAAGGGCAAAAGACAAGGACCAGCAATTTGCAAAGGAATAAATACAAATAGCTAATGAGAAAATGAAAGCAGTTCAGATTCACTGGTCATAAAAAATGAAAATTAAACAAATATGCCATGCCATTTAAAACCTTTCTCCCTTTTTTGCTTATCAGTGACGAAGAATAAAAATGATGATACCCCATGTTGACTTGAGTATGAGAAAATAAGCACTTTTAAATACACACTGTTGGGAGAATAATCTGGTATAAGCTTTCTGTAGGGTAATTTGGCAATATGTTTAAAAAGTATTATATGTGCATGATCTTTAACTGAATAATTACAATTGCAGGAATTATTCCTAAGGAAACGTTCAGATATGTTATTTGTAAAAAACTCCTACAATATTATTTTATAATGCTGAAAATTTAGAAATCACTTAAACACTTTAACAATATGGAATTGGTTAACTAATTATGATACATTCATAAATAAATCACAGTACATCCACGTGTTGGAATACTATCTGGCCATTGTAAATAATGTTATAGAAGAATGACAGAAAAAGCAGGCAATTGATCTGTGTATATTGAGTGATAATATTTTTTTTTATTCAGAGAAAGACAGAAAATAAATTAATTAAAATGTCAATGAGGGTTATTTCTGGGTGTTGAAGTTGTGGATGATTGTAACTTGTGTTTTTGAAAATTTTATTCCAATTTATTTATTTTTTTGCATTAAGGAAGCATTATCTAAGAAACAAATTAAAAGTCAGTATTACAATGTAAACTCTTTTGGTTTGTTCTTTTGTCTATAAAGGCAACTAAATGAGTATTAATAGTTTGTGTTAGGTAGTAGTCTTGTGCCAAGTGCAGCCTTTTAGCCCTATGCTAAATTTTCATGAGCAAAACTGGAAGAAGATGGCAGACTAGGTAAAAGCAGAGTTTGTCTCCTCCCAGGTCCACATTGAAATTACAACCAAATTATAAAATAATCAGCATGGAGAATCACGAGATATCCAGTTGATCGTAACATCTATGTCTGATAATATAAAGGAGCCACATCGAAGATGGCATGAGGGGCAAAATCGTGAGTTGGACTGGACCTGCACCCATGAGTGGTTGAAGAACACCGGGAGGGAGAGTGAAGCTACAAAGGCTAGCTCCCCTGAAGGAGAAAGGTTCCTGGACTCATTTGGGTGCTCCCAGCCCAGGGTAGAGGAGATTCCAATAACTCTGACTGTAAAAATCAGAGGGGATCTGGCCATCTGGGTGAAATGGAAGGAGACTGAAACTCTAGACACCCCCTTGAGGGATCCATGCACAGGTTTTCTGTCCTTCAGACACTCACATGGGACACTGGCGGTGGGTCAGAGGCTTGAGTGGGATTCATTCTGAGAAAGTTTGCATTACCTGGAGCCAAAACAAGGGCTGGAAGGGCAGCCACAATTGTGCCTTAGTCCAGGCCCCCTAACCTGACAATCTACAGACTGCTCCAGCTTGACTGTGCGAATGCCTCCTACAGGGCCATTAGGAAGTGCTGGACTGAGATCAGCCTACCCCATTCAAGCTGAAGATTGCCCAGGGCTTTTATTGCTAGATGGTTGACAAGCCCTGTTCAGATTCAGGGCCAAGCATTCCCAGCAGGTGGCCAGCACTGTGAGCCACATTTCAGAGATGGAGTCAGGCAGATCACTGCTGCCAACACGAACTTGGATGAATCTTGGGGATCTGTGGGCCAGTCCCAGACAGCGGCTGGTCTTGCTGTGATCTGTGACTTCTGTGGGAACGTGGGAATGGTTACCAAAGTTGCAGGAAGACTGAGGCTGTATTGATCGACTGCCATTGTCTCTCTGAGACCCCCACCCTACCCTACCCTACCCACAAATTGCCCCAGGAGGCCCATTAACAGTGAACCGCCACAGCTCTGCCTCACCACTCCCCTAATCTCCCAATCCACACAGGCAACAAACTTTGGCTAGCACAGAGTGGGCACTTCACGGCAATAAGTAGCAGGCAGATGTCTGCTGCCCGCGAGAGTTGCAATATTGCATCTGGGGAGTGAAGGGGTCTGTGGGACTGTCCTAGATGGCAGTTGGTCTCACTGTGATCTGTGACTATAGTGGGAACACTCAGGCACAGAAATTGCAGCAAAACTGAGGCTGTATTGGTCTGAAAACACTTGTCCCCTAATATCCTGCTTCACTCAAACCACGAAGTGCCTGCAGCCCATTGACTAGCAGCCTCCCCACCCTGCTTGGCTCTGGGGTTGTGCAGTCTGTGTAGGCAATAAACTTTGGCTAGTGCAGTGAGCATATTTCAGGGAAAACAGTTGAAGGCAGACCACTGCTGCCTGTGTGAGCTACAATATCTCTTGAGGGGATTACAGGGGTCTGTATTGTCTTGACGACCCTTGACTCTTTGTGCTCCTGCCCTATCCAATGCACAAAGTGCCCACCCGCACAGTGATAAGCAGTTGACTCTGCCCTGGGGTGGAGCATTCAGGCCCATGGGGGCAGCAGCTGACGTTCCTATGATCGGGAACCTGTACAGAAAGCAACAGAGGCAGCGTTGGTATGTAAACTGACACCACAGTGGCAGGGGGAAATTTACTCAATAGTCCCAGGAGACTCCAAGGGTCCCTGTGCCACCCAAGAGGCTCATCCAGTTTCAGAGACTTACAGGCAACTGACAGGCAGTATCAGGCCTTGAGGAGCACTGGTCCCTCTGCTAAACTGCCACAGGCCAGGGACGGGGAATAACTGACTGCTACCTACAGCATTGTCTTTATCACTTACCTATAGTTCCAGCATAGGCAACAGTCATCTATGGATCGTTTTCTAGTTCCCACCAGGTAACCCTGAGCAACCAAAAGCTGCAGCTGACCTTGGCCTATTTGGGACTCTCTCCCAAGGGGCCACAAAACCAACACATCTGGAGGCTGGCACCACACCACAGTGGAGCAACTCCTGTCTAGTCCTATTAGTGATACACACAAAGGGTGGTTGGAACAAGTACACAAGCCTGCTAGGGCAAATCCCACTCAGTGGGGTCAGCCCCCACACAACATCTCTTATCCTGGGGGTGCAGCCAATTTCCATAGTCAGTCAACCCGAGCGTTAATCCCAACCACTGATGTACTATGACCAGTAAAGGCTTAGCTACAACAGAAGATCACACACAACCCACACAAAGATCATGTCCAGAACCCCCAGTACAGGGGATCAAGGAGAGTGCAACACTGGGTCACACAGGACACCTTCCACATAAGTTCATCTGGCCAAGGTTGAGAGATGAAACAAATATTCCTAACACATAGAAGTGAATGCAGAGAGCTAATATAATGAGAAAAAAGGAAAAAAGAAAGAAACATGCCACAAGTGAAACATCAGGAGAAAACTCCAGAAAATAAGCTAAATGAAATAGAAGCAAGCAACCTACCAGAGATGGAGTTCAAAATAATGGTTATAAGGATGTTCGTTGAACTTAGGGGGAGAATGGATGAGCATAATGAGAACCTCAACAGAGAGACAGTAAGCACAGAAAAGGACATAGAAACCATAAAGAAGAACCAGACAAAAATGAAGAATACAATAATTGAAATGAAGAATACACTAGAAGGATTCAAAGGATTCAGATTCAAAAGATTGGACAAAGCAGAAAATCAAATCACCAAACTGGAAGACAACATAGTAGAATACACCTAAGCAGAACAACAAAAAGAAAAAAAGAATTTTTAAAAATGAGGATAGTTTAAGAGACCTCTGGGACATCATGAAGCGTAACAATATCCAGATCATAAGCGTACCTGAAGGAGAAGAGAGAGCAAGGGATTGAGAATCTATCTAAAGTAATAATAACAGAAAACTTCCCTAACTTGGCAAAGGAATTAGACATACAAGTTCAGAAAGCACAAAGAGTCTCAAACAAGAGGAATTCAAACAGACCCACACCAAGACACATCATAATTAAAATGCCAAAGTTCAAAGATAAAGAGACAATCTTAAAAACAGCAAGAGAAGGGAAGCTAGTTACTTACAAGAATACCCCCATAAGAATGTCTGCTGATTTTTCAATGGAAACTTTGCAGGCCAGGAGGGACTGGCAAGGAATATTCAAAGTTATGAAAACAAGAATCTACAACCATGAATACTCTACCCAGTAAGACTTTTGATTAAAATGGAAGGTGAGATAAAGAGCTTCCCAGACAGGAAAAAGTTTAAGGAATTCAACAAGCCAGTATTACAAGAAATGTTAAAGGAACTTATGTAAAAAAAGAAGAGTTAAAATAGAAAATAGAAATAACAAATATAAATAAAATGGCAGTAACTATTTACCTATCAGCAATCCCTTTAAATACAAATGGATTAAATGCTCTAATCAAAAGACATAGGTTAACCTAATGGATAAGAAAACAAGACCCATGCATATGCTGTCTGCGAGAGATCCACTTCAGAATAAATGACATTCACAGACTGAAAGTAAAGAGATGGAAAAAGATATTTCATGCAAATGGAAATGAAAAAAAATCCGGAGTAGCGAAACCTGTATCAGATAAAATAGACTTTAAAACAAAGGCTATAAGAGACAAAAAAGGCATTACATAATGATAAAGGGATCGGTAAATCAAGAGGACATAACCCTAGCAAACATATACACTTCCAACATAGGAGCACCTTCATACATAAAGAAATTATTGACTGACATAAAAGAAGAGATCAATAGTAATACACTCAAGGTAGGAGACTTTAACACCCCATTGACACCAATGTACATATCTTCCAGGCAAAGAATCAACAAGGAAACAATGGACATAAAAGCAACACTATACCAGATGGATTTAATAGATATTTTCAGAGCATTTTATACCAAAGCGGCTTAATATACATTCTTCTCAAGTGAACATGGAACAGTTTACAGAATGGACCACATGTTAGGACAAAAATCAAGTCTCAATAAATTTAAGAAGACTGAAATCATAGCAACTACCTTCTCCAATCGCAGTGGTATGAAACTAAAAATCAAGTACAAGAAAAAAAAACTGGAAAATACACAAATGCATGGAGGTTAAAGAACATGCTACTAAACAATAAATGGGTTATTGATGAGATCAAGGAATAAATCAAAAGATACCTAGAGACAAATGAAAATGAAAACACAAAGACTCAAACTCTATTGGACAAAGCGAAAGCAGTTCTTAGATGGAAATTCATAGCAATACAGGCCTACCTCAAGAAAAAAGAAAAAGCTCAAATAAACAATCTAACCTTACACTTAAAAGAACTAGAAAAAGAACAGCAAATAAAGCCCAAAGTGACAAGAAGGAAGGAAATAATAAAGATCAGAGAGGAAATAAATGAAAGAGAGTGTAGAAAAACAATACAAAAGATTAATGAAACCAAGAGCTGGTTCCCTGAAAGGATAAACAAAATTAACAGACCCTTAGCTAGACTCGTCAAGTAAAAAATAGAGTGGACTCAAATAACAAAATCAGAAATGGAAGAGGAGAAATATCGACAGACTCCACAGAAATACAAAAGATCATAAGAAAATACTATGAGCAATTATATGCCAACAAATTGGACAATTAGGAAGAAATGGACACATTCCTAGAAACATACAATCTCCCAAGACTGAGTCAAGAAGAAACAGAAAATATGAATGAACCAAGTACCACCAATGCAATGCAATCAGTAATCAAAAACCTCCCCCAAAACAAAAGTCCTGGACCAGATGACTTCATAGGTGAATTTTGCCAAACATTCAAAGAAGAATTAACACCTATTCTTCTTAAATTATTTTAAAAAATTCAAGAAGAAGGAAGGCTCCCTAACTCCTTTTATGAGGCCACCATTACTTTGATTCCAAAACCAGACAAAGACATTACAAAAAAGAAAATGAGGCTGATATCTCATTAACATTGATGCAAAAATCCTCAACAAAATATTAGCGAACTGAATTCAGCAATACATTAAAAATATCATACACCATGATTAAATTGGATTTATTCCTGGAATGCAAGGTTGGTACAATGTCCGCAAATCAATTAATGTGATACACCACATAAACAAATCGAAAGAGTAAAACCATACGATCATATCAATAGATGTAGAAAAAGTGTCTGACAAAATCCAACATCCATTTATGATAAAAACTTTCAGCAAAGTGGGAATAGAGGGAACGTACCTCAACATAATAAAGTCCATATATGACGAATCTACAGCTAACATTATATTCAATGGGGAAATTCTAAAACATTTTCTTTAAGATCAGGAATAAGACAAGGATTCCCACTTTCACCACTCCTCTTCAACAATGTATTGGAAGTCTTAGCCACAGCAATAAGGCAAGAAAGAGATATAAAAGGCATCCAAATTGGAAAAGAAGAAGTAAAACTCTTGTTATTTGCTGATGACATGATATTGTATATAGAGAACCCTAAAGATTCCACCAAAAAAACTGTTAGAACTGATCAATGAATTCAACAAAGTAGCAGGATACAAAATAAATATTCAGAAGTCAGTGACATTTTTATGCACCAATAATGAACTTTCAGAAAGAGAAATTAAGAAAACAATCCCATTTACAATTGCGTCGAAAACTATAAAATACCTGGGAATCAAATTAACCAAGGAGGGAAAAGACCTGTACCAGGAAAATTATGTCATTGAAAAAAGAAATTGAAGAAGATATAAATAAATGGAAGCATATACTGTGTTCGCGGGTAAGGCGAACTACATCATTAAAATGGCCATACTACTGAAAGCAATCTAGGGATTCAATGCAATCCCTATCAAAATGCCAATGACATTTTTCAGAGAGCTAGAACAAACAATCCTAAAATTTATATGGAACCATAAAAGAACCCGAATAGCCTTGACAATCTTGAGAAAAAGAACTAAGTTATAGGTATCACACTACTTGATATCAAACTATACTGCAAGGTTACAGTAATTTAAACAGCATGGTACTGGCATAAAAACAGATATACTGATCAATGGAACAGAGTAGAGAGCCCAGAAATAAATCCATGCCCAGATGCTCACTTAATATATGACAAAGGAGGCAAGAATATATAATGGGGTAAAGACAATCTCTTCAATAAATGGCATTGGGACAATTGGACAAATACACACACACACAAAAGAAAGAAACTAGACCACCTTCTTATACCATATGCAAGAATAGACTCAAAATGGATTAAAGACTTAAATGTGAGACCCCAAACCATAAAACTTCTAGAAGAAAACATAGGCAGTAAACTCTCTGATATTACTAACAGTAATTTCTTTTTGGATATATCTCCTCAGGCGAGGTAAACAAATGAAAATATAAAGAAATGGGACTAGATCAAACTGAAAAGTTTTTGTGCAGCAAAGGAAACCACCAAAAAGACAAAAAGACAACCTAGTAAATGAGAGAAGATATTTGCTAATGATACATCTGATAAGGGGTTAATATCCAAAAAATATAAAGAACTCAAACAACTCGACAACATTTAAACAAACAATCCAAATAAAAAATGGGCAGGAAACCTGAACAGATAATTCTCCAAAGAGGAAATGCAGATGGCTCATAAACAATGAAAAGATGTTCAAGGTCACTAGTCATCAGAGAAATGCAAATTAAATCCACAATGAGATATAAGAACAAGTGCTGGCAAGGATGAGAAGAAAAGGGGACCCTCCTACATTGTTGGTGGGATTTCAAATTGGTACGGCCACTATGGAAAATTGTCTGGAGGTTTCTCAAAAAATTAAAAGTGGGTATACCTTTTGACCCAGCAATTGCACTTCTGGGTATTTATCCAAAGAAAACAAAAACAATAATTCTTAAAGATCTATTCACTCCAATAGTCATGGCAACACAATTAACAATAACCAAGATATGCAAGTAACCTAAATGCCCTTAAACAGATGATCGGATAAAGAAGTTATGGTTCATATATACAGTGAAATATTACTCAGCAATTAAAAAAAATGAAATCCTGCCATTTGCGATGACATGGATGGACCTAGAGGTTCTTATGTTGAGTGAAATAAGTCAGACAGAGAAAGATAAATACCATATAATTTCACTTGTATGCACGGAATCTTTGGAACAAAAAGAACAAACTAATCAAAACAGACTTACAAATATGGTGAACAATTTGATGATGGACTGAGGGGCTGGAAGTTTGGGGGGCTGGGAGAATGGAGTGAAGGGTTAAAGAAGTACAAATTAGTACTTGATAGATGGTTACAGAAATGAGAAGTATGCCATGGGGAATGCAGTTAGCAATAATGTATTGGTAATGGAAAACCAGAGGAGAGCAATTAGGGAGATCATTTCATAAACTATATTAAATGTCTAACCAATGTACTGTATAGTTATAACTAATTAAAATAATAAATAAATTTAAAAAAATTAAAAAGGAGAAAAATTTCATGAGCAATAGAAGAGCCGATCAGACGTGATAGTTTACATGGAAATATTGCTGTGAAACTTGCTTTACTGCATCCTGGAACTTGAAGACAAATGCTTTTTTCTGACAGTTGTTTTTAAACCTCCAGTTGCCACTGAATGTCACTCTTGATCCAAGGAAATGCAATAAAGATAAGACTTCTTTGATCCTGATAATGACTGTGCAGACTTAGGGCCGGAAAAATAGGCGAATCACTCCAGAATTCTCTAGAGGCCTGAACAATGCCTAAAGCCTCCCATTTCTACTAATAATACATTTGGGCTGATAAATGAGCAATGAGAAAAAAGTGTTTGAGTTAGTACTTCTTAGCCTCTAAGATTTTGTATGTCCCATGTAGTAAGAACCAAAAGTCCCAGGTTGTAATCTTGGTTCTGCCAAACCCTGGCCAGATTCTCTCAACAGACATGGGGAAACAGCTTAGAGATGGAGAAAACCTCGGGAGGCAGAAAGGTGTTACCCCATGGGCAGACTAAGCACCTGCTTAGAGCTGGCAGAGCAAAGGCATCAACTAATGATGCCCTTCTTGGAAGCAGAGGATGCGTAGGTCTCATCTCGATATCACTGGTGGGCAGTACAGGGCCTGGCACATAGTAGGTAATCAAAAAGTTGGAATGACATCCCTTACTACTGCCTCTGCAGTCTGTATTAGGTGCCTCTCCTATCATACTTGTGCTTAGTTCTATCATAACATTTATGGCACTGAGTTACAATGATTAATTTACATGTTGGTTGGATCTTTGAAACTAAGGTCTGTGTCTTTCAATATATTTCTCAGCACTTAGTGAAATAGAAAAAGGTTTTATAATTCCTCCCTGTTTTCCACTATCAGCCATCTAACCAAGGGGATGGATCATAGTAACTAAAAAATCCTTTTTTTTTTTGCCAAAATGGGCTTAGTTACAAATTTCAAGAAGCCTGGAGTTGGGTTGGGAGCAGTAATGAGAGCCCTAGGAGTAGGGAAGATTAATAAGGCTGAGCATTTCTAAGAGGACAAAAGAAAAAACATCCTACTGGTGGAATGGTTAAAGAGAGGGACTGAGACAAACATGTCAAGAGGGGGTGTGATGTAAATGTCTCCCCTATCTCCACTGTGAAATCTTCAGTATAATCTTCAATGCTTTGTCAGTAGATCTTCTTCTGGGTGTGTGTGAAATGTCAAGATCAATGGGCATAAACAGACACTGCCCATGGGGAACTGCTATTCTATGGGTTACAGTAACCCAACAAATGTGCCTCTTGGTTTCACGCTTTTTCCAGGAAAGCTAATTTGTCTTGTTTACATAGGCCTACCATCACTGGCTGTCCTGATATCTGAGCGCCTCATAGACAAAATGTGTCTCTGTGTAGTCAACCCCAAGTTTACACAGAGCAAGTGGCTACCTCTATGATACTGACACCCCCTCTCTTTAGTCTGTTACTTTTGTCCTTAGGAATTCCTTTTGGGCAAGGGAAGCGGGGGGGATAGATGCAGATTTTCTCCAAACCATGAGTCCCATTGTTCCTTCCTTGGACATTCCTTTGTCTGTTCTCCATATCGTGCTGTGTCCTGCCTGAACCATCCCTACTCCATCCTGTCTCCCATGCCCTCAGGAACTTGCCCTCTGTTAAGTCTCTAGGCCACATCTCTTCCCAAGGCCAAAGACATTGTGGGCAGGCTCTTCTATTTTTGTTTCAGCCTTCATCCAATTTATCAGTAAATTCTTTTGCTCTAATTCAGAATACACCCAGAATCTGACCTCCTTTTACCACCTCTACTGCCATCACCCTGTTCCAAGCCATCATCTTCTCTCACACACAAACCACCATGATAGTCTTCTAAATGTTCTCCCTGGTTCTTCCCTGGTTGTCTACAGTCTGTTCTGAACATAACAGCAAAATGATGCTAGTCAAATCATATCACTTTTCTGTTTGAATGCCCCAATGGCTCACATCTCTCTCAGAGAAAAACCCAAAGTCCTCCGGGGATTTGTAAGCCCCTCCATGACATCAATGATTTCATCTCCTATTTCTCTCACCACTTACTGCTCACTGTGCTCACACTTCTTTGTTGCTTTTCAAACACACTAGGCATGCTTCCAGCTTAGGACCTTTGCTTACTATTCCCCTGCCTAAAATGATCTTCCCCTAGATATCTGCAGAGATCATTCACTACCTAAGGTCTCTGCTTAAATGCTGACCACAACAGCTTTTGTGCAAGTCATTTCTTTAGGAATGTGATCTCAGGAATTAAGAGTGAGGGACAAGAGAAACAAAACAGGGAAGGAGGGAGAGCCAATATAAGGATCGGTTATAAAGTTGACCATAGTTATGGGCTTTTGTTTTCTCAGCCTTGCTGGATATCTGAGAATATTTATAAAGTGTGTCTCAGCACTATTTTCTTGGAGTTAAAAAGGGAAAAGCATTTATCTATCAGCTCCCCATCCCCCATGCAGGACTGACTACATAATTTGTGAGATCTGGTGCAAAATGAACATGCAGGGCTTTTTATTCTTGTTAGGTCAGAAGAAGAACCCAACAATTTTACTAGTCCCCTTTTTGTTCCCCCCATAGCTCCTCTTTTCCCTATTTCCAAGGACCTAGGGAAAGGTATAAGTACTCCCTAGCATAAACTGTACTCCCACGGGGTCATGGCATTCATATACTGGAGGATGAACAATGCAGTTTTTCATTCTTATTCTTTCTCACATCTGTGATTTTTTTCTTGGACTGATAATTTCCTTCCTCCGGTTTGTGGCTTTGGTGGGGTGGTCGATTTCAACTTGAAAAATGACATGGTATCATAGAACTTGTGCTGGAGAAAGCTCTTTTCCCAGTGGTTGTTTTGAGTATGCAAACTGCAAAATAAGGATGATTTAGACTTTCTATCTGTGGCAGAGACTGCTGGTTGATTATGGAAATATGTTCTTTTCTTCTTCCAAGAAACATGGTACATGGCTATACCTTCTATAGTCCTTTGTGCAATAGGTTTAGTCATTTGACTAAGTTATCTCAAGTAGAATGTGAATGGAAGTGATGTATACCACTTCCAGGACATAAGAAACTGAATATGCCTCCTCCATACAATGACCTATGACAACCTAATTTTAACCAAAAAGGTGACATTCATGATTTAAGGGATGAAGGGCAGCCCTATGAAAGGAAACCAGATTCTTTAATAACCATGGATCAGAGCTGCCCTGCTTACTTAGACCATGTACTTACATCACAAATATTATGAGTCATAAATCAACTTTAAAAAAAATCACTGTATTGTTAGTATTGCTTGTTATAGCAGCTCACCATTCTGTCCTAGAAAATTCTAAATGTATTCTATGTGGATTCATGCCAAAGCCCCAAATTCAAGTTCATATCTTTTTACTGCAGTTAAATCTTGTGGAAGTAATGGCAAGCCTCATACTTGTGAACACAGATTGAGTTGTTTTCACAGTAGCGATGTTTGCACAGATGAAGCCATAATATCACTTGTCATTCTGGAGTGGAAGTTGACTTAGCCAAGATCAGGGATCAGGTCGAAGTTGGCATCAAGAGTGCAGTCTACCTATGGGAAGCACAACTGGTCCATACTGGGACTGAATAAATAAATACCTTAGCCTTGTTAAGAATAAGCACAAACCAATTGAATTAATGATCCCAGAAGAAAAAAGCCTGTGAGTGTGTTATGTTGTTTTCTTGGAAAATAGTGAAACAAAACCTTTACAATTCTTTTGGGGGGGATTTTTTCTTTTCTTTTTTAAAAAATTAAACTTATTGGGACGACATTGGGTTTCAGGTATACAATTCTATAACACATCATGTGTATATTGCATTGGGTGTTCACCAACCAAAGTTAAATTTCTTTCAGTCACCATATATTTGTCACCCTTTACCCTTATCTACTTCTCCCCTCCCCCTTCCCTCTGGTAACCACTAAAATGTTGTCTGTGTTCATTAGTCTATGTTTGTTTGTCTTGTTTGTTTGTCGCTTTCAGTTTTATATTCCACAAAAACCTTTACAATTCTAATAAGAGATCCTAGACACAGAAGAAAAAAGTCACATTTTTGTCCTTTTAATGTGATTCTATGATTACTAAAGATGGTAGTCTGTAGGAAACTTTACTTGAATTGTTTATTAGAGCTTCAGATTCTTTCGAGCAAAGAAAAATAGGCTTGTTGCAAACCTCAAAGACACTTAATACAAGGTATTCCGAATTTTTGTGGTATAGAAAAGCTATCCTTTCTTTAGATGGCTAGAAATGGAATCTTTTGTTTTCCTAGAAAGCCATGGAAGGCCTTTGTTGATTTTATGAAAGCAGAATTGTGGTTTTAAGAAACCAGCTGTGTCACCTCCTTGGAGACATGGAAAAATGTACACACTTTAAACACGAAAGAATTAGAGTGTGAATCATTTTATCTTGAGTTTTAAAGGATGATCTTAGAATATAATTCTTTAGCAAGTAAGATTTACTTCTCTTTATAATAGGGGGTATAGGAGGTGAAACTGCACAAAAAATTAAGTCCATGTAAGAATTAAATATTTATTTGCCTTCTAAAGGAGATTGAAAAACTATATCATAAAAATTTCTTTGAAAATAATCTTTGAAAATAACTTTTCATTCCTTTCAAGGGGAAAAAAATTCTATCACCTAGTTAGCGCCAGGGGTATTAAGTACAGAAGTTTTCCAATAGGAAGAATGTATTTTGAATTACTTGAGGGCTGTTTGTGTATATTTTTTCTGAAAGGGAATGCCGTTCTCTCAGGTATGGAGTAACCAGTATTGGTATGCTGTATAGCTTCTGTTATTGCACATCTTTGGAACCTGGAGGAGCAGTCTTATTTATTTATAGCTAGGTGGTATCTCAGTTAGCTTGGCTTCATAACCAACCATTACAAAACTTAGTGATTTAAAACAATAATCATTTTGCTTGCTCACAATTCTACTGTCAGTGATTTGGGTTGAGGATTTGTTTTTCTGGTCTTACATGGAGTTACTTATGCAGTGAGGTAGGAGAAAAGAGGGATGCCATATGCAGAATGGCTTCATCCTTTCTTTCTAATTCATAATCTCATGGAAAGATCTTCCATTGACAAAAGCTAATTAGAATATAGCTGGCAAGAGAGTCTTGGAAATGTAGGTTTTCTGGCTTCCAGCAGTATGGGAAAGATTATAGAAAGGCAGGTGTGGACTTAAGTACCCACAGACAGTATCGAATATCAAAGGAAGTTAAAATAATTAAAGAGATAATATATACCAATTCCATAATATGGTGTCGGTGCATAGTGGACACTAAAAACGTGGAGGTGCTATGTGTTTTTGTGGGTGTAAATATGCATACATAATAATCTTTAAGTGTATCTCCCTTGCCTTTGTTAAATAGTTCTTTACAAACTACAATGTATTTCTCTTTATTTTTCCTCCCTATCTTCTCTTCGATGCTGCTAATAATTACATATAGACTATTTTCTTATTTATTTCAAAATAATTAGCTACCAGAATAGATATTGAAGCTTTTTTCTATAAAGTGCTCTAAAAATCTAAATGTAGCATGTTAGCACTTTCGGACATATTTCATTTTGTTGCAATAGCTGCAAAACATGGGTTGCCACTAGCCTAAAACTTAGTTGTTAAATTCTATTAAATATGTGTATCCCTGTGACTAATTTTAATTTCATTTCTATTGTTTCTTTGCACTTTGTTGCTCACATTTCTAAGCTTTAAAGTACAATGGGATTGGATTAAACATGGCAGAGTAAGAGATGTTTCCAGATCTCTCCCCTTGAAACAATAAGCTGAACATCTGAAACTCAACAAAAAACACCCAAACTGCACATCAACATGTCTGAGCATGGGATCTGCACATAAGAGCTACCACAGGTCAGAACTTCAGGTGTCGGGCAATGAACTGGGAGAAACAAAGAATCTGCCTCTCACAGCCATTGGAGCTCGCTGCAGGAGGAGGTGGAAGGAAGAAGGTGAGGAAACATCCCTGAATAGCCTTGCCTGAGAGTGCTTTGAACTCCACGCAGCCAGTGGCAGTGCCCAGTCATCAGGACAGAAGGCAGAGAAATGGGGATGCAGAAAAGTGGGAATGACAGGGAAACAACAGTTGATTTTACTAGCCATGGTTGCAAAATAGAGGCTGAGCCACAGCCCCCATCCCCCAATCTAAAGGCCCCTCCCCTCATACCCTCTGAGACAGACCACCAGGGAACCCCAGAGAATCTGAGCAAATGCTACCAAAACTGTCACTAACACTGACAGGAGTGAAGACTAAGGGTAGTGAGTATGATTAAATATCTGTAAGAAAAAAATGTAATTAAAGCTTTAAAAAAGTAAGGATCCAAGAGGCTTAGATGCCACCTATTGGAAACAAAAAGAAAAATACCAATTTGCAACAGGCTAGTGACCATTATATAATAAATCTTCTTTCTGGAAAGACAAAAACAGCAGAACACACTTCCATTAATGCCCAGACAGAGAAATACTCCATTAAACACAATGAATAACCAAAATGCCAAGGCATCTCAGAAAGAAAGAGAAAAATCTCCAGAAAATAAGCTTACAGACATAGAAATATGCGACTTAAATGACAGAGAATTCAGGATGGTATTTCTGAAAAAACTCAATGAGATCCAAAACAAATCATATCAACAATTTCAGGAACTGAAAAAAAATGATGAGCAGAATGAGTTCTTTAGCAAGAAGATTGAAACACTAAAAAATAAAGAACCAAATAGACCTTCTGGAGATAAATAACACACTGCAAGAGTTGAAAAATAAAATAGCAAGCATGGGAAATAGAGTCAATCAAATGGAGGAAAGGATCAGTGATATCAAAGATAGAAATTAGGAAGTAAATTAGAAGTAAGAAGAGAGAAACCAAAGAATGAAAAAAAAATGAAAGAGAAAGACAAGAACTATCTGATACCATCAGGAGGGGAAACATAAGAATAATGGGCATTATCGAAAGCAAGGAAAAGGAACAGGGATTAGAAAGTGTTTTCAGAAAAGTTGTCAATGAGAATTTCCCAAATCTAAGGAATGAGCTGGTGCTTAGAATTCAAGAAGTCAACAGAACACCCAATTATCTCAACCCAAAGAGGCTTTCAACAAGACACATTGTATTAAAATTATCAATAATCAACGACAGAGACAGAAATCTCAGGGTAGCCAAGGAAAAGAAGACAGTAATCCATAAAGGAAAACCCATTAGATTATCGTCAGACTTCTCAGCACAAACCTACCAAGCCAGAAAGAATTAAAATCAAACATTCAAACTATTAAATGAAAAGAACTACCAGCCAAGAATAATGTATCCAGGTAAGCTCTCCTTTAGATATGAAGGAGAAATAAATACATTTACAGACATACAAAAATTGAGGGAATTCTCCACTACAAGTCCTGCATAAAAGGAAATACTGAAAGAGCTCAGCTCTCCTAAAACAAAATGACAAAAAAAAAACCATAATTAGGAGTAAGATGACTATCAGGCTGATAAAAGCAGAGGAGTGCAGCTCTTATTAGGAAAGGACATTATAAGTTTAAAAAAAGGAGAGATTTGTTATAGCAAAATAGTAATGAATGTTCAGCATACATAGGGACAAATTGAGACAATGACTGAAAAAGGGAGGATTCAAACATCTAAATTTGCAAAAGAGAATGGAGATAAGGCATGTGAGAAGAAAGTGGACTAATGTGTGTGTGTGTGTGTGTGTGTGTGTGTGTAGCTATCCTTGATATATTCAAGATGGTAACACATGGCAAAGATTCAGAACTGAAGCATATGACATAAAACAAGAAGGACCAGAGGATAAGCACACAAAAGTCAACCAAAAAAGAAAAGAGAAACACGAGGACAAGGAAACAATGGAAACACCAAGTTCCAAAAAAGCAAAAGATAAGATGGCTATAAGAAGACCTCATGTTTCAATAGCCGCCCTACATGTAAATGTACTGAATTTGCCAATACAAAGGCACAGAGTTGCAGAATAGATCAAAAAACAAAACCCAACCATATACTGCCTCCAGGAGACACATCTCAGTTCCAAAGACAAATACAGACTCCAAGTGAAAGGGTTGTAAACGATATTTCAAGCACATGGCATTTAGAAAAAAGCTGGAAGTAGCGGTACTAATATCAGACAAAATAGACTTCAAAATAAAAAAGGTAAAGAAAGATACTGAGGGACAATTCATAATGATAAAGGGAATTGTGCACCAAGAAGACATAACACTCATTAATATCTACGCTCCCAATCAGGGAGCCCCGAAATATATAAAGCAATTACTAACAGAACTAAAGGGAGAAACAGACCAAAACACTATTGTAGTAGGGGACCTAAATACCCCACTGTCGAATATGGACAGATCATCCAAACAGAAAATCAATAAGGAAATCACATCCTTAAATGACACATTAGACCAACTGGACATAATTGACATATACAAAGCCTTCCATCCCCAAACAGCTGCTTATACACTCTTCTCTAATGCACATGGAACATTCTCAAGGATTGACCACATACCGGGACACAGAGATAGCCTCGACAATTATAAGAGGGTTGAAAGCACATCAACCTTATTTTCATATCATAATGCTTTGAAACTAGATAGAGATCGACTGTAAAAGAAATCAGAAAGAACTACGAACACGTGGACATTAAACAACATACTACTGAAGAATAACTGGGTCAGAGAAGAAATTAAAAGAGAGATTAAGAGATACATAGAAACAAATGATAATGATAGTACAACATATCAAAATTTTTGGACACGGCAAAAGCGATCATAAGAGGAAGGTTCATATCATTACAGGCCTACCTCCAAAAGAAGAAACAGCCCAAATAAGCAACCTAATGCTTCATCTTAAAAACTAGAAAAGAAAGAACAAATGAAGCCTAAAGTCAGCAGAAAGAAAGTAATAATCAAAATTAGAGCAGAAATAAATGAAATTGAAAAAAAAAGATAGAAAAAATAAATGCAACAAAGAGCTGATTCTTTGAGAAGGTTAATAAAATTGAAAAAACCCTGGCTAGACTCTAAACAAAAAAGAGAAAAGGCACAAATAAACAAAATCAGGGACAAAAAAGGGGAAATTATGACAGACACTGCAGAAATACAAAGGATCATACAAGAATACTATGAAAAAGTGTATAACACCAAATTTAATAAGCTAGAAGAAATGGTACAGTACTTAGAAAAGCACAACCTTCCTAGAATGAATCAAGAAGAACTGGAAAATCTAAATAGACCAAACAGCAGTATGGAAATTGAAACAATCATCAACAACCTACCAAAGAGTAAACGTCCAGGACCAGATGGCTTCACCAGTGAATTTTACCAAATTTGAATTTTATTCAAAGAGGATTTAATACCTATTCTCAAACTCTTCCAAATAATGGAAGAGGAGGCAATACTTCCCAACTCATTTTATAAGGTCAATATTACTTTGATACCAAAACCTAGTAAAGGTAACACACAAAAAAGAAAACTACAGACCAATATCTCTATGAACACAGATGCAAAAATCCTAAATAAGATACTAGTGAACCGAATACAGTAACGTATTAAAAAGATTATACACCGCGATCAAGTGGGCTTCATCCCAGGGTCACAGGGATGGTTTAACAACGCAAATCGGTTAATGTGATACACCGTATACACAAATTAAAAAATAAGAATCATATGATCATATCAAGAGATGCAGAAAAAGCCTTCGACAAGATACAGCATCCATTCATGATCAAAACAACAAAATCGGTATAGAAGAAAAGTACCTTAACATAAGAAAGGCCATCTATGACAAACCCTCAGCCAACATTATACGAAATGGTGAAAAACTAAAAACCTTCCCTCTAAGATCAGGAACAAGGCAAGGCAGTCCACTATCGCCAGTTATTCTGTATAACATAGGCAGTCCTAGCAAGTGCAATCAGGCAAGAGACAAATATAAAAGGCATCCAAATAGGAAACGAAAAAGTCAAACTGTCACTATTTGCGAATGACATGATTCTCTATATAGAAAACCCTAAAGACTTCACAAGAAAACTACTAGGGACAATAAGCAAATACATTAAAGTTTCTGGATAAAAAATCAATGTTCGAAAATCCAAAGTGGTCCTATAGTCTAATAATGAAGTGTCAGAAAAAAAAGTGGAAAAAATAATTCCTTTTGCAATTGCAACAAAAGAAATAAAATGCCTAGGAATGAATCTAACGAAACACGTCAAGGACGTATATAATGAAAACTACGAGAGCCTACTAAAAGAAATTGAAGAAGATGCAAAGAAATGGAAAGATACTCCGTGTTCTTGGATTGGAGGAATCAACATAGTTAAAATGACCATATTACCTAAAGCATTATACAGATTATTGCAATCTCCATCAAAATCCCATCAGCAGTTTTTAAAGAAATAGAACAGAAAAATCATCAGATTTGTATGGAAGCACAAAAGACCCCGAATTGCCAAAACCATCCTGAGAAAAAACGAATGAGACTGGTGGCATCACTCTGCCCAACTTCGAATTATACTACAAAGCAACTGTAATCAAAATGGCATGGTATTGGCAGCAAAACAGACACATGGAGCAGTGGAACAGAATTGAGACTCCAGAAGTAAACCCATATTTATATGGACAAATAATTTTCAACAAGGAGGCCAAAACCATACAGTGGAGAAACGAAAGCCTCTTCAGTAAATGGTGCTGGGAAAATTGGAAGGCCACCTACAAAGAATGAAACTAGACGGTGGTTTACCACCTCACAGCAAAATTAACTCAAAATGGATTCAGGACCTCTTTTTAAGATCTGAAACAATAAAATGCATAGAAGAAAATATAGGAACTAAAGTCAAGAACTTTCCCTTAAAGAGGATTTTATGAATTTGACCTCAAAAGCAAGGGAAGTAAAAGCAAAAATAAATGAATGCTACCACATCCAACTAAAAAGCTTCCGTTCAGCAAAAGAAATCATCAACAAGGTAAAGAGACAACCATCTGAATGGGAAAGTATATTTCCCAATTGGATTTGTTGTTGTTGTTGTTGTTGTCATTATTGAGTCATGTGAGTTTTTTGTATAATTTGGATATTAGGCCCTTATCGGAGGTGTCACTTGCAAATATATTTTCCCATTTGGATGGTTGTCTCTTTACCTTGACGATTTCTTTTGCTGAGAAGAAGCTTTTTAGTTGGATGTAGTAGCATTCATTTATTCAAATATGAGGTCTTCTTATAGCCATTTTATCTTTTGCTTTCTGGTAGCTCAGTGTTTCCATTGTTTCCTTATCCTTGCATGTTTTTAAAAAATTTTTTGTTGAGTGTTGTTGGTGTTCCCTCTGTTCCTTCTTGTTATATATTATATACTTCAGTTCTGAATCTTTGGCTTGCGGTTACCATTACAAATATGTAAAGGATAGCATATATACATACGTACGTACATACATACATACATACATACATACATACAGTCCTTCATTTTCTTCTGCCTGTGCCTTATTTGCATTCTTCTTTGCTAATTTGGATCTTTGAATCCTCCCCGTTTCATTCATTATTATCTCAATTTGTCCCTATGTATGCTGAACATTCATTACTATCTTGCTTAGCAAAATTTTTTTTGTCATTTATGCTTGTAATGCCATGTTCTTAGGAGGGTTTGCTCTCCTCTGCTTCTATCTGTCTGCTATGTGCCTTACTCATATTTTCTTTGTCACTTTGTTTTAGGTGAGCTGACCCTTTTCAGTATTTCCTGTAGCGTTGACCTCATAGTGGAGAATTCCTTCAATTTTTATATATCTTGAAAGGTCTTTATTTCTCCTTCATATCTAAAGGAGTGTTTTGCTATTTACATTGTTCTTGGCTGGTAGTTTCTTTCATTTAATACCTTGAATATTTGATTCCACTGCTTTCTGCTCATATATTTGTTTTTTCCCCCTGTTCCTGAAATTGTTGATATGATTCATTTTGGATCTCATTGAGTTTTTTCCAAAGTACCATCCTGAATTCTCTGTCATTTAAGTTGCATATATCTATGTTTTAAGCTTATTTCATAGAGATTTTTCTCTTTTTTTCTGAGATGCCTTGTCACCTTGGTTGTTCATAGTATTTAATGGACTATTTCTCCATTTGGACATTACTGGAAGTGTATTCTACATTTTTTTCCAGAAAGATTTATTATGTAAAGGTCTCGCTTTGGCCTCCTGCAAATAAGATGTTTTTCTTTTGGTTTCCAGTAGGTGGCGACTAAGCCTCTTGGATCCCTGCTTTATATAGTCTTAATAATGCCTTTTTTTTCTTATAGATCTTCAATCACACTTTCTACCCTCAGTCTCAGTCCCTGTCAGTTTAGTGACAGTTTCCGTAGCGTTTGCTCAGATTCCCCTGGGTTTCCATGGTGTTTGGATTGGGAAGATATGGGGGAGTCCCTTGATTTGGTGATGGGGGGCCAAGGCTCAGCCTCGCATTTTGCAACCATGGCTGTTAATAATTAACCTTTGCTTCTCTGCTGTCCCCACTTCTTGTGGTGTCAAGTTCTCCGCTGTCCCACTTCTCTCCTTTCTGTCTTGATGCCTGGACACTGCTGCCTGCCACATGGAGCTCACAGCTCTCCCAGGCAGGGTTGTTCAGGGAATCTGCCACACCCTTTCCCCTCCCCCTCCTCCTACGGGAAGCTTCAGCTGGGAGAAGCAGCCTCTTTGTTTTTCCCAGTCTCCCACCCGACTCCAGGGGTTCTGACCTGTGGTAGCTCTTATGTGCAGATCCCATGTTCAGATATGCTGGTGTGCAGTTGGGTATTTTTTGTTGAATTTCAGATGTTCAGCTTATTGTCGTTTCAAAGAGAGAGGTCTGGGGACTTCTCTCACTCTGCTATGTTTCTATAAAGTTTTAATAATGCCTTTTTTCTTATAAATATTCAATAATGCTCACTACCCTCAGTCTCAGTTCCTGTGTATGTTAGCAACTCTTTTGGTAGCATTTGCTCAGATTCCCCTGGGGCTCCATGGTTTTTGGTCTTGTAGGAAATGTGGAGTGGGGCCCTCAGGGTTGGGGGATGTGGTGTGCAGCTCAGCTTCACATTTTACAACCATGGTTGGTAATTAACTGCTGCTTCTCTGTCATCCCCACTTCTGTGCTTTCTTCCCTGATCCCTGGTCACTGGTGCCGCATGAAGCTCACAGCTCTCTCAAGCAGTGCTATTCAGGGAATCTGCCACACCTTCTCCCCTCCTCGCCCTCCTTCTGGGAGCTCTGGCTGCGAGAGGTAGCTTCTTTGTTTCCCCAATCTACTTCCTGAACCCTCCAATTATGACCTGTGGTAGCTCTTATTCATTGATCCTACGCTCAGATGTGCCTGTTTTTGTTGAGTTTTAGATGTTCAGTTTATTGTTGTTTCAAAGAGAGAGATCTGGGGACTTCTCTCACTCTGCCATGTTTCTGATGTCACTCCCCTCTTCCTCACTGTAGATAAGTGACCCTAGGTGAAATAAAAATTTTCCAATGGAACATTGAGCTATTTTCAGTAATTAAGGCAGCAACATAAAACTTAGCCTGTTAACTAAGAGCACTAGAACATATACACTTTGTAGTAATGTGGGAAAGGAATTGAAAGTGTTTTGAGGTCCCAAAGGGTATAGGAGACAAAAAAACGGGAATGAAAGGACCTGAAGCCAAACTCTTCCTGCTTTATTTATGAACTGAGTTTATGCTTCTTGCTGTTTATGGATACCATCTCACTGTTGGTGGTTGTGACAAATGTAATCTAAGATCTTGGTGGTATAGTTCTATTTAGTTGAAGAGGTCTGAATATGACTATGGTTGTAGTTGGGGTAGGGAGAGGCATAATCCTTTGTGAAAATCACTAGTAAGATGACTGTTACATCATTGGCAAAGCTTCTGGTGGGAAGTAAATTAGTGAATAATTACTTTATGACACTTGCATCTAAGTAAATTTTAAACAAAGCAAAAAAACCCAGAATTCTTTCTTTACAATTTTATTTACAAAATGTATTAAAACTTTGTACAATACTACCTCATGGCAATGAGGCTTTGTAATTTATGCCCACACATGCAGTTTACACTTTTTTAGCCATTAGTCTGCTTGGCAATTTTTACACTCACTGAAGTACAGTTTTAACAACAAAAATAAAAGAATTGGGAAAAAAAATCCTCAAGTGACTACTGCCAAACTCCCATAGCTTGAAGTTAGTAGCAGAAATTTGAAGCAATCAATGTTTTTTTAAACATGCAAGTTTTTAAAAAATAACAAACCAATTTACCTGCTTCTCCATTCCCAGTGAAATTTCCTCTCTGAAAAACTGATTTGTGTCAATATACGTACATTTCTTGTTATATAGTGCCTATGAAAATGTTTGTGTGTAGGTAGGTTGGTTCGTTTTATACAACTTCATATTCGTATAGCATTAGCTTTCTATGCTGGCACATTATAGTAGCATTCAGAAGTTGAAAATCACAGTTTCATGAAAACAAAACAAAACAAAAACACAACAGATTTTTTTTGTTGTTGTTTCATACCATTCAAGATTTGATACACTTTTTGGAATGAAAGTTTATATTACACTTTTCTGGAAACATTTCATTGGATGAAACTTTTTTTTCCAAAGACAAGAGTAAATATGCAGTGACTCAACTAAGCATCTAAAGGTCATACTTGGGAAATGAATTCAAGCTAGTTTTTATAGTCTGGAAACTTCCCAATGCATGTCATTGATGAAAGCAAACTACTGAACTACAGAAAGCATATGTCGTTATTTAGGAGGTAATTAATGAGCGGAGATTATTTCTTCTGACTGTTCTGATGATATTAATGGCAGGTACACAGTTAATTACTTGATAGTCCATTGAGCAGTGGAGTGATCTTCTGTGAGAGTCACTAAAGAGACAGTCCCAAGTAAGGACCAGGGAGTGATGCTGAGGCCCTCAGTTTAACAGTAGATTTAGGAATGCTTCTTAGCCTTTGCAAACTAGAAAAGGACGCATGCAGTCTGATGGAGAGCTGCGGGCAGTAACAGGCAACAGCTGGTAAGACAGACCTAGCAAGAGTAAAGTCAAATTGAGAACTGTGGTCTGAACCCATTGGCCCACTTTGCAACACAGTCCTGGTCTCCGTGGTGTACACTTGAAAGGCATACTTAGCAGAGAAAGCAGAGCTAAACACAGTGTTGTTTCTGAGAAAGATATTCTGAACACCTTTGGGAGTATAGGCAGCATTTCCTTTACCTCAATGCTAAACACTCAGCTATATTGACTTAAAATGCACACTGAAGCAAGAAAAACAGACCTGTGAGCTTAAATTCCAGGCTTCTTGGAAAGCCCTGGGATCCGTTTTAGGAAAGCACCGAGAGGTATGCCTGATAGTGCCCAGTCCCTCGCTACACATGAAAGTCAGTTTCGAAAGCTCTGTTAATCCCTTCATTGCGTAGGATGTTCTCAAAGTATTTTCACAAAACCATTTCAAGGACACAGAGAAGTCACTGTTTAGTCCCTTTTCTAAAGTGTTGAATTTTCTTAAGTGCTGCATTTACAGTCTAAAGATATACACATTTCGGCAATACTGAAAGGAAATAGGGTACACAGAACATTACCACCAACAGGAAATACCAAAAATATCTGTTCAGCAGATGCTAGAAGAAATGCCAGTCTGTCTTCCCAAACACAGGGAATCAAAGATTTTTTTTAAGTCAAGAAGAATTATTTTAACTAAGATGGACCTATTTGTTGAACTGGAATTTTAAACATATGTGTGTGTGTGTGTGTGTGTGTGTGCACGCTAAAGAATGTGTGTATACTCTGTAGTAATATCAAAGAATGGCTTTTGTTGAATTGACTTTTTTGATAAGTTTTTTTTTCACATACTGGAATCTTGCATGTCTATTTTTTGTTGGTTTTTATTTTAATATTTTTATTTCAAGCAAAGCAAAAAGATTTCAATGATAGTTTGCATTGTTGTGAGTCTCAGAGTGTTCCATAAGGCACTGAAGGAAAAAAAAAATCAGTTTTTCCTATTGAAAGGTCATTGCACCATCAGCAATGTTCGTGTCATGCCCGACACCAAGGAGAGTGAAATCTGGCTCAGGATCCTTGAAGCAGCCACGTTTTCGGTGATTCCGTTTGTCACATGCCTCTAGTGGGAAGGGATCTGCAAAGGCAAGGGGGAAATTTAAACTCGAATGGGCTTTTTATAGGGAATTGAGAAGTTTATTATGGCTCAGTCTATCTTTGACAAAAACCATGGCTGTTTTCTTAAATTGGCATCTCTGGGACTGTACCCAATTTGACTGGCTTTAAGCAACCAGGTATGTTTAAATTCTTTCACCCAATGCAAATGATTTGTATTAGGTAAAATTAGGTTCCTTCTCTACTATTCATTATACAGGTTTGCATGAAATCTAACTCAAGACATTAATCACTTAGGATGTAGGTATACTAGAAAGTCTTAGTAGCATTCAAATATAGATATTCAGGATAACTACACTGCAGAGTGTATTCTGATTGCAGAACCTGTGATCAAGGACTGTTTACCTGGGACAGAAGGTAAACAATGTTTTATGGCTTGCTTGATTGAACTCCATTTGCTGTGAGAAGAAAATTTGCTGCTCATTGCCAAAAAAGTGTCAGCTTGTTTCTCCTAATACCTACAACCTTAGTTATTAAAGTATAAAAATGACACAGAAATTTTAAAGAGAGAGCACATTCCAGGAAAAGGCCAGGACAGTGATACCCATGAAGGGACTTGGCATGTTTGGAGTTTATGCCCTGATATTGTGGGCCTGACTGAAATGTGGATATAGTTTTCCTCTTGGAGGCATTAACTAGTGCAGCGGTTTTATTTTTCCCTGACTCTGAAAACTTAAGGCCACTTTTCTGTATTCTCTTCAAGCTCACATCCTTCCTCTCCATCCTCTCTCTCTATGTTAATGGGACACTACTTTTTCTACTGAGCTAACAATGAACTTTATCCCAAAGAAATGACATAATCATTTTTTACCACTGGCCCTGGAATAAAAGTATCTGTAAAAAGAATGTCAAAGATGCACCCAAAGGCCAAAATTCCCAAAGAGAGCAGTATAAGACTAACATGGAAGTGGGTAAACCTCTTCCTTAGGATTTGTCCAGAGTCCCGAGTTACATCTGTCTCAGAAGCTTGGAGAAATTTGTCTATGGCAGAAAGATCAAAGTCCCTTCCTCACCCTCCCATTGGCCATAGCATGCCATTACCTAGCTGCATAACTTTGGGAAAGCCACCTAATATCTCAATGCCTCTGTTTCCTGCTTTTAAATGGGGATAGATGAAATATCATTACTGAGGTAAGTTCTCTGAGGACAAAGAACACCACCATTTCAGTTATCCAGAATGTGTTTTCTATTTCACATAAGATGAAGTCTTTAAGTAGGAAAATGTTCCCAGGAAGAATGTTTATGCATAGGCTGCAGAAGGAAAATTGATGACTTTGAAAATGGGCTGCATGAACAAAGTTAATATTTTCTAGGAAGATTAAACGCAACTGTCTTAAAGGAAAAATGGGAATCTTTTTCCTTCACTTCAGCATCTTGAGGTATTTAAAATGAGAAGGACTTCAAAACTATTGTTTAAGAAACCAAAGAAGCCAGAAGTAGTTCTGAACAGCAATGAAAAAATTAGAAAGAATTTCTTAAAACAAATAGCGGAGTCAACCCTAGGGTGCAGTGAATCTGGAATACTTGGCAGTCAGTCACCTACCAAGGCATGCTTGGAGGCCACACTTTCAGTGGTAGATCAGTAACCCAGAGGGGCATTAGGTAGTCAAGAGGCTGTCTGATTCCTAGTGGGTACTGGATCTGAGGCTGAGGCATGTGTTCCTGCAATGAGTCTAATAATCCTGACTCTACTCTCATTATATAAATGCTCCTCTTTCAAAATGGCTTTTATTAAGCAGTTTTCACCTGGATTATATTTTTGCAGGTAATTTGCCCTTGAGTAGTTTTTGTTCCTGAAGAATTACTGGTACCATAAATTCCCAAGGCCTGCTCTGATAATTAGTAAGAAAAGTGAAATCTCGGAGTGCTTCTCCATCTCGGTGCCCATGAGTAGACCCTGACAGATCTAGGCTAGCTCATCAATCTGGAAGCCTAATAACTAGGTAACAAATTTGAAGTCACTGAGAGACATTCTAGAACTTCTTGGGAAAATAAAAGATGTATGGATGAAGAGTTCACTCTTTACTTAATCAACATTCCCCTAACATTATATCACCAAACTGGCTGAAGACAGCAGAGAGGTTTCTATTTCTTGCTCAGCTTGCTTTGTGCCTCTTGACTGGCACATGTAAGGTTTTTTTTCCGGCATCCTCTGAGCTCTTTTTCTTTATTTCTTGTCTGTAGACATCACACAGATTTGGAGGACAGATTTGTTTGCAGAGGTGTTTTCCAGGTTTTCTTTTCATTCTAGTGATGGTTGCCAAGGTGCCAGCTAACTGGGTTGTAATCACATTGGGATCGATGTCCATTAAAATATGATTTTTTGTTTTAATTATCCTGAATTTAGCTTCACAAAATGAATCAACAAAGATGACTAAAAGAAAGCCAGATCCAGAAGTTGTGTCCCATTGATTTCTAAGGCACTTTCTCCAGGTTTGATTTCCTGGGCCTCTACTTTAGGACTGCGACATTCTGCCCAAAGATTTGCTGATCCCTATTTCTTTCTTTTCCTTCCTTCCTTCCTTCCTTCCTTCCTTCCTTCCTTCCTTCCTTCCTTCCTTCCTTCCTTCCTTCCTTCCTTTTTCCCTTCCTTCATCTATTATCTCTCTTTTTGTTCCCTCTTTTCTCTAGAGTATTATCACTCCCTTGACCAACAGCATCAACATGACATGGGAGCTTGTGAAAAATGTAGACTCTCAGGCCCCATCCCAGACCTGCTGAATTAAAATCTGTGCTTTTATAAATGCTCTGGTGACTTACATGTACACTGACATTTGAGAAGCACTGCTCTGAGGCTTTAACAAGAGGCGATAGTAGTTGGAGAGTAGGCATCTAGATTCTCAGATGGAATGGCTGGTAATAAAAAGGGTCTGGAGGCTGTGTGATCTTGAGCCTTGATACTCTTCTGTTTCAGAAAGATTCTTTGTTGGGAAAGTAGGAGTGATCAAATATATAATCTCATGTCGAGTGCATAAGTGAGACATATGGAGACTTGGTAAAGCCAGTCCCTAAAAACTTTGTTTTTTTTGTAAATGAGTCTGACATAAACTCAGGATCCACTCTCTGTTTGATAGGATCCTGTTGGGATTTCAAGGTTCATGGGGACTACCAGGCCATGAATGGTTAGAGGCAGCATGGTTTAATGAAGAATACATCTATAGGAGGAAGAATGGCTGAGTTTTAGTCCCAGAACTTCCACTTCCTAGTTGTGTTGCTTTGAGTGAGTCACTTGATGTGGCTGTATCTTAGTTATTTTCTGACTCATTACCTCAAATGGGGCAATAGATGTGTGAGCACTTGGAAAACTATGCAGATTTATTATGTATTATTGCTTTGGATGCCAGTATCTCAGAATTTGGGATAATTAAGCTAGGCCGAAATTACTTGTGTATTGTCCTATGAAAAAGCAAGTGATGTGCCCCAAATGTAATGGGCCTATATAATCTACTCAAGAATAAAATATTTTAAGCACATAGGAACGTTAAATGCTTGCATGCAAACAGTGCTAATTATAGATGAATTCATGTATTGTACATTCAACAATACAATGGGAACACTTTGTTAGTGTGTTAGTTCAGTGTATTGAATATGTTGTGGCAAAAAGTTGCAGTCTGCAGCAGAAAAGAACAACAAGCAACTTTATCAAACAAGATAATGTTTTCCATCATGAAGAGAAATGATTTATTTAAATAAAATGTTACTTAAAATTGGCTAAATTTAGTCCACAACATGAAATATAAGATCAAAACACAAATAAATGCAGTTGTAGAAATTCAAGCACATTGACATTGACTCATCAGGTCAAAAATGTACCATCTAAAATAAGGGCTATGAAGGTGCTCAATGTTCTGTTCCACTTCAGATATATGTATTAATGACGACAGATGCACTTGAAGGTAAAAAGACTATATATTTTTAAATACTCCCAGAATGAATGGTTATCCTAATTTTAGCTTTCCGTTGAACACATCTGAGTTATTGGTGGTGGCGGGGGAGGGTGTTGGCTATAGCTGCTAGAGTCAAAGTGGCATCAGGTTCATTTAAGTATGAATCTGGGGAAGCCAGTAGCAAGGAACCTAGACTGTACTTTGGGAGATATTTGCCTGAATATTAGTTCCAAGAAAGGGACAACAAAAGAACTCAAAGATCAAGGAAATTGTCTCAGGCTTTCACTTAAGAGAACCACTTCTCTGCTATGGAAGCACTGCATTTCTCAAGATGGCAGTGCCCCATTTCTAGTCCTCATATTCACATCAGTTCCAGAGCAGCTGCTTTCTCTAGAGCTGCACTGTCCAATATGGTAGTCACTAGCTGCATTTAACAATTAAACACTTGACATGAAGCTAGTACAAACTGAGATGTGCTATGAGTATAAAATACACTCTAGATTTTAAGACTTAGTATAAAGAAAAGTATGTAAAATGTTGCATTCATTTTTATATTGAGAAAATGTTGAAAGGAAATCTTGGATATATTGGGTTAAATAAAATATATCATTAAATTAATTTCACTTGTTACTTTAAAAAATGTGGCTACTAGAGCATTTAAAATTACATATGTGATTCAAATACATGACTTGAAAATATGTCTATTGAACAGTGCTGCTCTAGAGAATTTTTTTTCCTTTTGGTGCACAGACCACAATTTAATTACAGCTATGCTATTAAGAAAGCAGCACTGCCTGACAAGAAAGCACAACCAATTATTGTTTTCAAGGAATCAAATAGTTGCAAAGAACAGACAATGCTTGAGACAAACAAAACTAAGAAACAAGAGATTAACATACAGTAATATAAGGCTGATTAGTTTATTAAACCTTAACCGTACCCCTAGATCTTAACACTCTCTGTTCCATACACGTTGTAGCCTTCTCTGTATGTAGCGTAATTTTGAGTGTTGGTGGCAGGAGCAGGCTTAAAGTTTTGGGTGTTCTTTGTAAGTTTCATGCGTTTGGACTCTGCCCGTGATTTGTAACAGAATTCTATCAAAGCCACCATCATGGCCAGCCCCAGACCTCCGACAAGTATATAGAAAACTCCTGCCACATTGCTCAGGCTCAGAGCGCTGGTCTTGTCCTAAGAGAAATGAACAATGTGATTAGTTCTTGGGGAAAACAAAAGCAATAGAACATTATAATACATTACAACAGTATAGGATATTTCTAAGTTGTAAGATAACTAAACATTGATGTAAGTGTTATGACTTAACTCTGGCAACTGACTGATGTTTCATAGTGGCCAGCAAGATGGTAGATTGTGCTTCTGTTGACAGTTGTGGTCCTCACCTATATGTTCCTTTATTTTGATTCCTTAAATCCTTCAGGACCTCAAAATAGTGTCAACAACTAAATAAAACAGCACTTGAACATGGTAGCAAAAGTGTAAACACAAGCACAATTTATTCTTTTGTTAGTCTCAAAAAATGCCATTTGCCAGAGTTGAGCTGCGACATAATCTCTATAAATGTAACACTTTGCATTTGGGAACTTGAAGCACTCTTTCCCCTCTCTGCCCCGCAACACCTCTTTCTCCCGTGTGACAAACTTGTTAATAACTATGTTTGAGATACCAGGTGAGAATATTAGAGGTTCCTCATATTCTTATCTGGGAAGTTACTTAATAAGGGTTTGTTTAAAAAAGATTAACTCTCTCCTTTGCCCCAGTGGCTGAGGAATTGCTCCTGTGGGGGACTGGTTGTTAAGTGCTCATCCTCAGGGTAGCAAGTCTTTGTGCTGCTGGAACAAGAGTGCACCACAAAGAATTGGCTCCATTCCATCTTCTTGAGAATTTAAGAAAACTGTCAGGAGGACCCATTGGGTCATGAATTGGCTCCATACAAATCAGAAGGCTTTTCCAGGAGGCTGATGATTTTAAAAAGTCCAGCTAATTTTTAGTTTCTACTCCAAGGAATGTAGTGAATAATTAAAAAAATATTACACTTAATCTTCTTTCTATTCAAAATAGGGGAAAAATTGAGGAAGACGGTCAGTGACTTTCAGGTCAAACTGCAAATCTGACTAAGCTATCTGCTTGTATGAAAAAGCAAAAACTCGACTACTGAACCATGAAAAGAAAAAGATTGGTGCCTTGAGTCCTACCTTGAGGTAGGACACACCAAAGGCCAGGAGCCTTTCTTTGAAAAATAAAATAAAATAGCATTTTGTAGTCTTTTTAGAGGGAATGTAACCATTTTGCTACTGAATGCAATCAAATGGAATACCCAAATAATTAAGTCAATGAATTGAGAATCTTATTCAAATGATAACATAAGTGAGCTGATGATGGCCATTGCTGACACTCAACACTCTGTGGTTCAGCTAGTCCTGGTATCATTTAAAGAATTAAATGTTACGACGATATGACCACGTCCTGATATTATTTTCATAGAAGTCAGTACTGTACCTTAATAAAAAGGCCAATTGGAATTGAATCACATGTTTGGGAAATGGGATATGTCTGTGCCTCATGTCTACTTCAATACAGCAAGTAGTCACTCTTTTAGGATAAATTACATTTAGCTAGACAAGTGGTAAGAATTTCTTTCTCTTATGGAACAATGGATTATTTCCTTAAGGTAGCCGATGAAGCTATCTGCAAGGACGTTCCACAGTCCATTAGGAAGTGGACCAATTTCTGGTAACCCTTCCTCTGCCATGAGATTTTTATATTTATGTAATAATTGATGGGGAAAGTGTCCTTTGACATAAGCCATATAAGTTGTAGTAACAAGAACAGTTTCAAGTTCCATGTATTTGTTTCATAGAGTTCTCTATCATGGGATATAGAAAACCAGTAGCAAAATAGTTCACTGCACAGGGAAAATGAGTGGCATTTCATGAAATGAATTAACTGATACCACAATATTAGTTGAAAAAAAAGAAAGGTAAAAAAACTGAAACTAAAAATAACTTTCTTAGGGAGCAAAGGGGGGCAGGAAGGAGGCGGGGAAGAGTGTTTCATGCTTATCAATGTGATGGTTATTCTGACAATGTTTATTTTTAAGGAACATGCAACTAAATTTAAAAAGTATTACATACAGAGATTCAAATGACACCTTTGGAAGAGAGGAGTGTGACAGACTTAATGAGATTCGAAATCCAAATAGTTGCTGAACTCAATATAACAGCAGCTAGGAGGAGGCTAACCATTCTGCTTACAGAGACCAGTCTTTGTTATTTATTTCTTTGATTGTTTTCAGATGGGATTAACACAATATATTAATAACAAAAGGTATTTACAACTACAAAGTCTCTGATACATAAACGCTTAAGAAAAAGTACTGTCACAACTGGATTTTCTTGTTGTTATATTTTCTCTTTGAACTTTGGAAAAGTGAAATACAGTAAAACCCCCTTATAGCACAGCTCCTTATTTTACAGCCTTGGAAATGCAGTGGGCCAGGTTGAGTTTCTTAATCATAACAATAGCTTTTTAGAGTCAATGATTGATGTCACATGCCAGACCTCTGAGGCAGGTGTTTGCCTTATTCCTTTAGCACTGGTGTTATAAAGGGGTCTCACTGTGTCAGGAAGTGTGTGTTGGGAAGGAAAGCTGTTTTAAGGTAGAAAATAAACAGTGGTTCAAAATGTGATTGCTAATCAGTACAAAAAGACCTTCAGCGACTGACCTTACTCCCGGAGTCCTTGGCTCCACATTCCCCCTTATCGTACCACCATTTGTTTTTCAGCTTGTCTAAGATGCCTTGTTCACTGAGTTTCAATACTGCAAGGTTTACAGGCGTTCTTCACGTGGGAAATAACATAAATAACATTATATTATGTTATTTTATGTTATTCAAGCTTCAAACTACTTTAAAACTATAGAAAGCGATAAAGCAGGGGGCCCTGGCCACAGAGTAATTTTAGACACTGCAGGCAACCTGAGCATTACCTTATAAAAAGTTAACACTACAACAACGCTATATTTACCAGGGCCTGCCCATATCGCTTTGAGTAATCGGCACACACTGTTAAATAATGAGGATAGAAAAAAGGCACTCCTCAGAGGAGCGTGTCCCCTTAAATGAGAGTCGTTGGCGGCAGCTTGAGGTAGTTTTGTGACAGAAGTGTGTTAGGTTTGATATAACTGGGTGTCTTGTTGAACTTCCAGACAGAAAACAAGTTGTATGGAGGAGTGGGGAAGAAGACTGGGTCAGAAGGGGAATCATTCCCCTCTGTGAAACTAGACAAAAGGATGAATACAAACAGAATAGAAAATAGATGCTGCATGAATAACAAGCCTTTTGATTAATTGTCCTTTATCACAGAAATATGTTGCCAAACTGAAAATGATTTCAGAAAAAAAACTGTATTCCAAACATGTCTTTACTCACAAATTGAATTCCTATGCATGTCCTGTTCTTAGTATTAAAGGTATAATGTAGACCTCTGTGTTTTGGATAAGAGGAATACTTTCAAGAGTGTGAGAACTGGCCTGTGGATTGTTTTTTGAGTTACTGACTGGCTGTCTCTCTGAGATGGTCATATGTCTGTGGTCAGCTTAGATCACCAGAGGGTGAATGAGATTGTTTAAAAATAAATTATTAATAGGGCATGACCTAAAATGGCAAACTGACTGCCTCTGTGGTTAGCACTGTAGAGGAACAGTTTAAGTAAGCTGTTCCAGGAAGGTAAGACTTCTTTAACTGAGAGACTAATACATCCCCAGGAGGCCAGCCACTTCTCCCTAGTCTTCTACCCCTTAAAGCATAAAAACTATAGTAGAAGCCACTTGGCAAGTGCAAGAATCCCTACTTGTCCTATGATAAAGATTCCTTCTTCAGCTATAAAATGGGAATAATGACCTTTACCCTGTCATCTTTCTAGACATCTAATGACATTTAAATAAAGTATCTCTAATAACTTTAGATAAAAAATGAAGGAGGAATGGGTAAAAAAGGAAAAGGAATTGAGAAGTACAAATTGGTAGTTACAAAATAGCTACAGGGATGTGAAGTATAACCTAAGAAATACAGTGAATAATATGTAATAACCATGTATAGTGCCAAGTTGGTACTAGACTGGGGGGTCATTTTGTAAGTTATATAAATTTCTAACTACTATGTTATATACATGAAACTAATATGAAATAATATTGAATGTCATTTTAATTGAAAAATAAAAATAAAAAAATGCATTATATATAAAGGGTGGCATAATTCTATTATGAAGCAATAAACTACAGTGTGTCCAGATTCATGTGAACAATATTGCCAATACTAGTGCATATTATTTTGAATGCCACCAGTTTACAAGGAGGAAAACAGACACATTCATGTAACTATGAACATGCCACAGAATTTCTTCGCTTATTTTGTACAAGGTACACTCACCAACATATCTGTCACTGACAAGACTTCTTATAGTCACAGAGATCTGGCCTCTATCAGACCAAGTCCCCAAAGTCTATTTTCTTTCTTCCCCACTTTGCTGTTGAGAGCAGAGGAATCATCTCATCTTCAGCTATTCTAAGAAATGTATCATAATTTTAAAATAATATGCAATTTCAGAGTACTCGAGATTTGAAAAACTATAAACCTTTAGTATCAGGGAGGTGCCACTTTCTTAGTGCAGGGCTTGGCAGTCAGAATATCTGCATTTTGTGTCTCACCAGGAAATTGAAGTCCTTTTATACCTTAAACAAATTCCTTCAATCAATGCTCAGAGCCTCAGGTTTCTTAAATGCCAAGCAGAGTTGCTTAGAATGCAAAGCAACAAAAGATATTCAAAACTTTGAGTCTTTTAAAGATATTATTGGCAGTGAAAGTTAAGTCTTAGACTTTTAAAGGGCAGATAGGCCAAATCACCATTTGAACTGCCTGATTCCCACTGTCTAGTTCCCTTCTCTTTCTCTTTCCCCTCTATTTTAAGTTTTATCACCACCACCTCACTCCAGTGCTATGCCTTACTGGCACCCAGGCTCAGGATTCTGGCAGTTAGCTCAGACTGTAGGGAAGATGGTTTCCAATGGCATATGGGTTACTAATTCCATCAGGACCACAAGAAAAAGTACAAAGCATTTCCTTCCTCCTTTCTGTGCTGCTTCTTTTTTTATTGCGAAAGGCCCAGTGTCCTCATGCTACTCTCTGACTAAGCCCTTACCAGCCCCTGTCCTCCCTCAAGGTACTATGTTCTTCGAATTACTCCATTCAATTTCTTCAGTACAGCTTCTTTTACTAGACTCAAGAACAGGGCAGTCTGATTAAAGGCACTCACACTAAGGTCCAAATAGAGATCTTTCTCTAAAAATCCTGGGTTTTAAAGAAGGTTGTCAACCCTTAAAAGAACTAGGTTGATAAAAGTGTGATGTTAGTTTAGAGCAGTGGTTCTCAAAGTATGGCCCAAGAACCCTTGGAGGATCCCTGAAATCTTTCCTCAAAGGGTCTGTGAGGTCAAAACTACTTTTATAACAATACTAAGACATCTTTGCCCTTCTCTTTCTTATTCACTAATGATGTACAATGGAGTTTCCTGGAGGCTATATGATACTATCACAAAGGATTGAATAAAGCAGCAGAAATGAGAATCCTATTCTCATATATTAAGCCAGATATTAAAAATATTTGCAAAAATGTAGGACAATGGCACTCCATGCTAATTTATTTTTGTTTTGGAAAAATATAGTTATTTTTCATAAAAAGTATGTTATTCATGTTAACATATTCAGTTTATTTTTAAAATGAACTAACGAATTCTTTTAAAACTCTTCCATTTTAATTTCTAATATCCTAAATATTAATAGATATAACATACCTAAACAAAATGTTTTTGGAGAGTTACCTATAATTTTTAAGTGTGCAAAGGGATCCTGGCACAAAAAAGTTTGAGAAGCATTGGTTTTGGAGGAAGGAAGGCTTTTCTTGTGCCAGGCTCATTCTGGGCTGTCACCATCCACTATTTCCAAAACTCAGGCTTAGTATGTTGGTAATTTAGCATCTTACTCTGATAAATGTCCTATTCCTGCCTTAGGCCATCCAGTGGCTTCGGCAGACTGACTGGTACCTGGTCTCCACTCTCATGGACTTCATAGTTACAATGGAGGTTCCCTAGAGCAGTGATTTTCAATTGGGGATGATTTTGTCCTCCAGGAGATATTTGGCAATGTCTAGAGTCATTTTTCATTTCACAGCTAGGTGGGGGAATTCTACCAGCATCTAGAAGGTAGAGGCCAGGGATTCTGCTAAACAGCCTACTATTCATAGGACAGCCCCCAACAACAGAGCTCCAAATGTCAATTGTACTGAGGTTGAAAAGTCCTGCCTTAGAGTATCTAGACCTCATTTAATGCTCTAGGACTGTAGAAAGATCTGACAAATGAGATACTCTTAGAAGTTTAGTCTTTGATTGGAAAAAAAAATCACAGGGCTTATGAAATCTGGAAGGGACCCGATGTGTGTTTGGGAATGTCTAAATAAAAACGAAGGAGAAAAACAAACATTTCAAGCATCAGCACAGCCAAGGAGCATAAAACTGTAATCGGAAATCACAGATAATACTACTTAACAAGGTTAGGATAGATGCCCAGAAAAGAAAGTGAAGGCCAAATCTCCTAGAACAGTATGTTGCTGTGGGGTAGAATACATTCCCAATATGGCAGAGAAAAACTGATGTAATTTTCTCTCTTACTTTACCTTACTGGATATATTGCCCAGCCTGATCCAAATTAACCAAATCTATTGATGCACTTCCCCCAACACACACATGCACAAACACACACACAATTTGGTATTTTAAAAGAAGTAGAATTATGTGGGCATTTGGTCATTTTAAATGTCTCTTTCTCCATGAAGCCATTTTGACTCACTGCTCCAACATTTTCTTTCCCTCCTTCATTTTGCCTTATTATTTATGCTCATGTTTTGTAACTTCCACCACAGTGTTCTTTTCAAGGGCAGAGACCATGGTTTATGTATTTGTATCCTCACTTAGAATAATAGTTCTTTCAACAAGTATTTGTTGAATAGATAATTGTCTTTTAGCATTTTGTTTTTTTCGCCTAGTACTTCATGTAATTATTATAATAACTATTATTATTGGTCAAGTTTAATGATCACCCTAAGAAAGTCAATTTATGGTCTCTAAAAGTTAATAAATTGAAGTACAGATAATTTAAGCAATATGCTCAAGCTTTCACAACAGACTATTGGGCAGTCCAGAAGACAAATTAATATATATCCAACTCTATACTGTGCATTCTCCAATGGAACAAACATAAGGTAGCAGTTCTCTTTATTTTGTTCTTCAGGCTCAGATGTTCATAATAATTTTTTTGGGGGACCACCATATTCCAAATAACTATCAACTTAGCAAGGGCATACCTTGCAGCTGGAGCCTGTCATTGTGGTGTAGCAAAATGTCTCTAGGGTAATGTTTCAGAGCAATTACTACAGGCCCTTAACTGGTACCTAAGAGAATTACAAGTCAGAAATATTTATTGTGCTCACATCAATAGAGAACAGAAAGAATTAAACAAAGTAAGTCAGATTCCTAACATGGAAATTAGTTAAGCATTCCTTCCTCTGAAGGGCTGATTATTAACTTTTTGCTGAGTAGATCACTCCTAAGACAAAGGCATGGGGTGGCAGGCTTAGGGAGAGAACAGGAGAGCTTTGTAATGTAATTTCAGGGGGTCTGAGAATATCCCCTTGTCGAAAAATATTTTCCTAACTGGTACCTGAAATTCCACCATGGGAACAGCATACCTAGAAGTTTGAGTAACATTCTATGTTAAAATACACAGTTATCTGAGAGAATGGAAATGAAACAAAGAATAAATGTTTACAAACTCCAATTCTTTTTGTTCCATTTTCTTTAAAAACTTTCAAGGGGAAAAGAGTTCCCCTAAGAAGAAAATGGTTTACTGTACCTAAGTCATAAAAATGTATATGGATTGTTGATTAGATGTGAATTAGATAATCATTTAAAAAATATGGAAAGGTAGTGCTGACCTGGGGCAGGATGATGATTGCTGAGGGTAGGAAACAGTCATAGAGTGGTGTCTATTTTTTTTCCATAGGGGTAGTAATGTAATTCATAATGCCTTAAAAACAAGTTAAATTTTTAAAGAGAACATAACTGGATGATAAAAATTTCTGCTTATCTGTGCCATGCCTGGCAATAACTCAGCAACAGAGGACTGTGCTCACTAATTCAAGACATCCAGCAACAGGTGGCAGTTGTTTGGGTTCCTAGCTCATTTCTGTGATATCCCAATCAGCTATTTCAAAGTTCAATGTTATCTTAATGATGGCCATTATATATAGAGACAGTTTAAGGATAAGATTTTTTTCCTCAGAGAAAGTAGGAACTGTTTTTTTTAGTAACTAAAATTTTTGATATATTTCAAAAGAACTGTCTAATTTATTTTTCAATTTTAATTTCAGAATAGACCTAAAATAAGAGCCATATTTGATTTTTTCTTATGAACAAAGAAATGTGGAGAAGGTAGTGTAAGGGTGTTGAGTTTCTCCAATGGAAAAAAGAAAAAATGGCCTTGTGAATTAATGACCAAGTTGATTTCTCTAAATGGTGAACCTGGAAGGGTTGAGATAAAAACTTGTGCATGGATATGGCTCTGGCCTGAAAAATATAGGAACTTATGATGTAGTATGATTCGTTCATCTGAGAGACTGTGGGATATATTCTGCTCTAAATGGTTCCACTTCTCCTTTCTGAGCAGGAACAATTAAAGAGCAAATGTACGTTTAATTAATGTAGCCATAAGATATTCAATAGTACCCTTAGGAGAGAGATATATATGTGTAAATATGTAGGTTATAGAGAAAGGCAAGGAGATTGATTGCAAAGAGGTAAAAGAAATATATGAGTAAAGATGGTGTATTTGCATAGTTAATTAGAAACCTGATCTAACAACACATTATCTGGATGATGAAAATGGAAACTTATCAAAACCTAAGCTGGAAGTCTTACCCTCACCTTATGCCTTATCCAACCTCATTCCAAGTTACTAACAGTTGCTTCTTCATACCTAGTGATTTTTTTGAAACTCTTTAGAACTATCTTTGGCCCAGTGAAGGAGGGACAGCCATCCTCTGTTTTGCCAGCTTTTTTTTTTTTACTGAAGTTATTTCAGGTTTTAATGATGACAAGTCACTTTTCCCAATAGCTCACTTGTTTTTCTAGCTTTTTCTGGAGAACTCCTAGCATTGCTCTGGAAATCACAATTATGTACTGTAAGTCCTCACTTAATATTGTCAATAGGTTCTGCGACTTTAATGAAATGACATATAATGAAAACAATTTTACCAAAATCTAATTGACACAAATAAGAGTTAAGTTCTACAGTATCTTATTGTTATAATGAAATGATGTTGAATGAAACAATGTTATTCAAAGACCTGCTGTAAGGATAGGCAACAGTACACATCTCTGCCTAGGTAGGTCTTGATTCATTAAGTTGAAGTTAATTGATGACCAAGCAAGAGAAGATTCTTTGATGGATGAAAAAAAAGTACTCTATTAGTTCTTTTCTATATGTTACCTTGGGATATATGTAATTAAAGAATTTACCTCTCCATATAGTAGCTGTTGCAGGCTGTGGCAGTTCAAAATAGGCCCTAGACTACACTAGTGTCTGGAGCCCTTTTAAAAAATCTCCACCCATTTCTTTTCACGGGGGTTTCGGGATGCAAGATTCTAGAATAATGAAAGTTTAAGTTATTTCAATTCTACCTTTGGTGAAAGCCTGAGCTTTCTCCATAACTGGGGAGAATGCACATATGACTGTTGGCATTACTGGACTCCAGCCACCCAGGTGACCCTCATTTCAAAGGGGCAGCTACAATTATTTGCAGAGTTATGTAGGGCTTAGCTGCTAGAAGTTCCCTCTGAGAGAGTATTTCTATCTATGTAGTTCACAAAGGTAGCTCAAGCCTATTTAACTGCTTGCTAATAGATCATAATTCAAGCACAAAGCAAATTTGATAATGCATGCATATAACATTAGGAGTTGAAAGCTGTGAATCATTTTACTAAAGGCCTAAGAATGGTAATGATTGAAACCTATTGATGAACATTAATACTAGAGAAGCAGCCTCAGAAGTCACTTGTAGATATGTGGGTAAAGCTAGTGCAGTTCCAAATGATAACTTCTCAAGTTCAAAGCAGTAGACCCTGTGATTCTACAAGTTGTGAATGTCACTGGTGGATTTCTGCCAAATTGGACCTTTGTCCAACTTTTCCCTCTAGAACAGGAATCCAAAACCAATATTGGTTGTGGTATTTCTCACACAACCCAATTTGTCTGGGAAGACTTCTTACTCAATTTGTCCTGACAAAAAAAAAGAAGCTCTGGGAAGATACTAAACTTCTGGAGAAGCCAGTTTTAGTTAAAATGTGGCTGCAGATACTTTCTCATATACATAATTAATATGATTGTCTTAAAAACTTTTAAGATCTATTAAAATTTCAAACTATCAAATTTGGATGGGTTTTGCTATGTATAAATGTGTTTTCTTTAGAATTATCCTAATGGCACCAAGAAAGAGAGGGATACTGAGAGGACAGGCAGAAACTGATCTTTACCAAAAACTGAGATGACAAGTGCTTTTGAAGACATCTAGTTTATTCCCCTGACCCTAGGCAAAATATTCATTGAGAGTTTAGTTTGGTGGGTGCCAGCATCCTCTTTTTTTCTCCAATAGCCCTCCTTTGACCATGACCCATATAAATATGATTGGTTTAGCTTATATTCCAATAGATTGCAACAAATGAAGTCTATATATCAGATCTGAAAGCTGACTACTGGTTGCCATGCTAGGGCACATACAGTCCTCTTCCAGCAAGCGTTCTAGCATTCACTTATCTGCATTTCCAGCAGTGATGCTAGATAGGACACACTGGTAGTGTTAGTATCTTCCTCTCATTCTGTCTCTCTTTATTTTTTAAATTGTATAGTATACTTTTGCTTTAGGTCTATATTTTGAGAAATATCTGCTTCGAGGCCAGATTAAATTACACTTTAAAGTGAATCTTGTACTTGAACCACACTTTTACCAAAGTGGACCAATGGGGATTTGCTTTGAATGCCAAGGGCCAAATGCTATACCACTATCTAGAAAGTCGAAAAGGAATAAATTTCAATTGTTCTCCATAAAAAAGTCTGCCCCCACCCTGCTCCATCAACTTCAGCTCCCACCTACATTGGATGTATTTTAATCATTTCAAATCTTTCATGCTTCTTTCCCCCAGGCTGTCCTGCTTGTCAGAGATTATGGTTCTATAAATTTCTCTCTAAATGAAAGGAAACCAAATGATTTTGTCTTAAAGGGGCATAAAGGACATAGACATATACCATTTTACTCTGCCACAACAACAGTGTCTTTCTTCTTGGCAATTGTATAATGGCATTCTTACCTTCAGGCTTTTCACTCTTGCTGCTCTTTCGGTAGCCCTGGTGTTGGACATTTGCTCATTTTTTTTTTGTCAATAAGAAACACATTTAAGTTATCAGGATAACACTAAAGACATAAAATCATGTCTTAATCATAAAAACCATATTAAGGCTACACAGTCAATTAAATAAATTACTAAAATGGGTTAATTAAAAAATGGTTTTTTTTGATTACATTTTTTTCTGGTGGTAGAATTTATTCTTTAACACCAACTGGCAAAATCAATGGTTTAGGAAGCTACTGGATTGGTTCAGTTCTTAAGGTAAGAAGTCCCTTGCTTGAAGTAGCCACATGAGAGAAAGTGAGAGTTTGCCCTTGGGAGAAAGACCTGAATAGGTTTAAGGAGCAAATTTAGTCACTACAAGAAAAGAAAACTGACAGGCTCTTCATACTTCCAGGAAGCAGCACCAGCACTGAGACATGCAAACCAATTAAGAGCATAATATACTCACCCTACTCTTTAATCCCAAACCAGTCTTGGTGATATACAGGAACTTCTTCTAAGACCCAGGAAATGCCATCGATCTGTAATGATTCTTGCCTACACACGTAATAGTGTCAATAAAGAGTCATTGGGATCCATCTTAATTCTGGGTATCCAAAATGTCTACCTTTAGGGGTGGCTCCTGCCAATAAAAGGTCCATCTTGTTGCAGGTAAAAGACAGATGCAGATTCACATCCATTATTCAAGGCCCAAGAATGTCAAAGAATTCTGGGTGTGGAAGAGAAGTGTTAAGAGATGGTAGCATAGGAGAAGAGAATTGTAGACATACATGGAAGAAGAAGAAATACACACAAAACTGAGGATCTCATTTATACATATGGGAAACACAGTATCACCTCATTCATCTATGTACCATGGAATAGGAAGCTGAGGGCATTTGGAAATGGGCTGTCCTAAAGTATAACTTTTTACTTTTTTTGAATAGAAGACTTGCTAAGCAAATATATGGGATTTTAAAAAGATTGCTAATGATAAGGAGGAGAAATATGTTTGAATCTCTTAAGAGAACAAACTGTTTTTAGGTACTTATGTGCTTTTAAAGGAAATAGCAAATTTTAATTGCAAGCTACGTTTTGAATTTATTAAAACAAGTTCTCTAAGTTCTTTCCTAGCATTACATTGACTAGTTTAATCTAGTCCCTATACATATTTGAAGATAATAAAACTGCATTTCTCTATCAATATTTTATAAATTATAATGATCACTCAACAATTTATTTAATTAATGGAAATTTAACTGCATATTCCATTCTCATTCCTTACTTCCCGATATGCCTTGCAAGTTAAGGCACCTATATTACAACTCTCATTGCAGTCAAGGGGTTCAGAATGGTCCCATTTAAACATTCTGATTCAATATTCCTAAAAGCACACAAAGTTTGCTAATTTTCAGCTCAGAAAATATGGACACTGGAAGTCTATTTAAATCTCTGGATAGAACTAAAATAAAGAAAATTCTAGGATTAGGTTAGGTAGGGTTTGTAATGCCTGTCACACCAGTAACAAATAGCTCGTTTCACTGACCAGACTCCCTCTAATAAAGTTGGGCTACATAGGGAAAGCTAAGCTGGTTCCCTTTACCCAAAACTAAGGGAATGAAGCAGGGTGGTGGTGGGGGGATCAAGAGAATTTGAAAGTTTGGGGTGACAGGCAGCTATGAAGGGAGGTTGCTGTGCTCATGTGGTAATTCAGCAGCTAAATCCTCATTCTATTGTGATTTACAGAGACAGACTTTTACTGGCTGTGTCACACACCCCTGATGATTTGGGTTTACCACTGAAAAGACCTACTGGCTCTTAATTACTGCATTTACACACACATTGTAATATAGCACTAACACAAAAGGGTGATTTTCAGGTTAAAAATTCCCAAACCACACCTCTAATTTCCATGATTTTTACCTGTGAATTTACAGTCCATAAAGGAAGGATCAAGTCTAATTCATTTAGGCTCTATTAGCTCAGGTTTAGGATATCTGTAAAACCAAGCAGTGTTTTACTTTTAGCCTGTAGGTCTGGTTCAGGGGCTACGTCAAGGCTGACCTTGTTTTAATTCCTTGTATTCAGAAAATAAAATAAAATAAAAATCTATTTCATTAGTTAAAGCACGTGCACATTTAAACCAGCCTGAAAAGTTGCTTGTTCCTTCCATAGAATAGCAACTTTTTGATAATAGGCTTGGAATATGTAATGTCTCTTGCCGGGGGGGAAAAGTCAACAATTTAACATAATTGCCCATTTATCATCACTTAAAGGTTGCAGGAGACAGATAGAGTGATAAGTATTACAGATTCCTCTCCCTCTCCTGGTTTCAGAGTTAATGGATGTGAAAGCGTTTTTGCAAAAGTAAAAGCACTCATAAATGTCAGGCTTTGTGATTACTGTCATTTTTAGTAATCAGTACCGAGGGCTGGAATGGCTTAAATATGCCATTTGCCTTGTAACCAAGGTAGTTGAGAATGAAGCTAATTTTTTATGGAAATATATCACATGCAATCAGATTCACATTGCTCATTGGCTAGGCAGATGTAATAAATTGCTGTCTGTAATATTATCACAAGAGGTGACCCTGAAAGTCTGCAGAAATTTGTGACGGCATTAGCTGTGTGACCTTTTCAAAGTCACTACCATCTCTGGGTCTCACTTTCTCTATGAGGTGATGGTATATTCAACAGTCAATTGTCAAGTTAACTGGAGATGGGGATACAATAATGACGTGTAATTCTCAAGCTATTTTACTAATACAGTTCAACCTCACTATTTGGACTAACAGAGGAGGGATTGTTTGAATGAGAAAGTCCTGAATTACAAAATCTATGTGAAGAATGACAGTTTTATTACTTTAAGTTTATTTTGTAATTCAAACTTACTATTATAAGACTTTGCCTTAGTGGAGGTCTACGTGAACCCTACTTTAGCAGGTAGATTTATAATGAGTATGTCTATTAAATGCTTCCAACATTTGAAAAAGGTTTGTTCTCTTAAAGAAAAATTCAACTCACGATCTAGTCTAAACTCTCCATTTGCTTAACAAACCTCTCTTTGCCACATCCGTGATAATATAAAGTTAGATTATAGACTGATCCCTGTCCAGTTTATTACAGATTATAAATTACAGGACTTCAAATAAGTGAGGTTTCACTGCTTTTTTTACCTTCTCCATTGATTTGTTTTTGGTATCACCATTAAATAGTGGTAAAACAGAGTCAGGTTCATCTCTTGCCTCTTTTCTCCCTCACTCTCAGAAAATAGCAGGTAGCAAGAAGGAAGAAAATCAAAATAAGCTCCTTGGTAATCCAGAAATGGAATAAGCAATAGTTGGATATACAGCACTGATCATACTATCTTACATAGTTGAGGAAGGGGTTGACTTATTTCAAAAGATTGGCTGCAGAAATGACTGAAAAAAGTAATTTGAAAGCTACCTGAAAGGTAGCACTATGGTCAAAGGAGTTGAAAACATTTAGTATCTACTGAAATATTTTTCTATTTGCGTATCAAAAATAAGAGAATCTGGAAGTCATAGGCTGGCAATAAAGTTACTTGATAACTTTGCAGGACTATCAGATGAAGAAAAAAAAGCTTGATTGCTGGTTGTGTTAGTAAATAGCTGGTTTAATGTTTTAGGGGGTCTTCATGACACCAAAACATCTGGATGAAAAGGAAAAAATCAGCCAAATGTGTACAGATATATATATTTTTTGTTTATGTAACATCAAATATTTGGTTATTTGAAAACTTCTGGGCACTTTGCATCTTGTGGATTTTTTAGAGTCATCTTGATACAGTCCATGGCTCCTTTTTAACCATGTTGTATATAAATGATGACTTCCTCAGAGCAATGTATCCGATCCAGCTCAATTTTCATTCTGCAACTCACTTCAGTGATATAATTAGGTCCTCTGTGGCCTACTATTAATATGAGAAAAAGACCAAGAAAAAAATGCTAAATACTCTAGGCATCAGGTTAACCATTGCAAACATCAAATGAGCCAAAAACATGGCTAAACTATCAATGTCACTAGTTCACAGGGGTGGAAAAGGAAGTTATTGCTTTTTGACACATAGTAAAACCTGATTAATTGGAATCCGTGAGGGATAAATAGAATTTTTAATAAGAATATTCATTTTGTTTCATCCTTGGCTAATACTATTTTTTTTTCTCAAAACGCTTGTATCCACTTTCTCACCTCAGGGAAACATTTTCTAATATTTGAGGTTCAATCCAGATGGAGAGAAGATATAAGAGACAGAGCTGAATGTGATCTAACCACAGGTCATCTCTTGGCAAGTGATTTAAAAAAAGATCAATTTCGTGCAGTCTTCTCTTTTGTACTATTGCTGCTTCCTCATCAATGTGGAGTACTGAGGTGGGGGTGGTAAATTCAGTTAGTTGTGGTACTGGTTGAGCGAGTTCTGGTTAACCAAGGTTTTACAATAAAAGACCTTGTCAATGCTTTGTAAGATTATGTGCTGAAGAAAGTTGTTCTTCAACTTTCTTTGAAAGTTCTCTGTACCAGTGTTTCCAAAACCATATTGTACTATAGACTGGCAAACTAACTTTTCTGTCATGATCCTGAGAAATAGAGAGGGAAAGAGAGGAGCAGAGGTATAACCATTGTTTCTGAAGGAGAAAAGTTTTGACTTGCCTGTCTGTTGGTTTGTGGTTGGGAAACACTGTTCTTCAGCTTAAGATGCACATGGATTCTTGGTTGTGCAAGAGCTGATCTTACATGCTTCAATATAATTCTCATGCCCTGTAGGCCATGGAGGATTCTGTTTCAGGCCCTCTCCTGTACTTACCCAATGTGCCCTTCCATCACTTGGCATCATGGCTTCTGAACTTGCTCCTATTTCTTGTTGCTTGGATGAAGGCTAGTCATTCTTACAAGCTCTGAAAGCATTAAGGAGCCAAAGGAATGCCAAGTAAGATGAGTTTTCTCACGATGGTAACCTGGATAACAATTTGACCTACCTGAATCAAGAACATGGCTAAAGAGAAGCCAAATAAGGTATTCATACAAACAGAGTATCACAGTTAGGCGACGTAGTTGTTTAAATATACAAAATGTCTTTGTAAGGTCTGTATGGGGTGGCCTATTAAAGAAAGGCTCTATTTAACTTGAAATTAAGCTTGTTCTTTGGTTTTCAAGTTAAGTGGGGCTAGCTTAAATAGGCCATCACATACAGAGAAAAACATCTCATCACTTAAACACATAATTGAAGAAGCCAACTCTAATCAATCAACCAACCTCTGTGAGCAACATCATGCCTCAGGGGAAAAAAGGCTGTAATTGACTTTTTAATAGATGGATCTGATTTCTCATACCACTCAACTGAGGCAGGCAGGAGCAGTCTTAAAGAAAACCTTGGGCTTTTGAAAGCCTAGGTCAGTGAAACCCATACCATAGCCTTCATAAGGCAACCAGTCTGGAGTGTGAGGGGAGGAAAGAGGTATGGATAGGGAGCCTCTGTCTGGAGTTTAAGAAGAGACCCAAGTTAGATAAAAAATGTAGGCAGTGCCCTGAAGTCTTTCTAATTCCCAAAGCTGCCAGTCATTCTATTTTATGTGTGAGTCTTGTGCTCTCTCCTCAATAATGAGATAACAGTCTTGCCGATTACTCGTCACTAAGGGTACCCGGTTGTGGTGACATTGAGGCTGACCTTGGAGTCACCGCCCCCGCTGCCGCACTCTCCTTTGTCGTACCACCATTTGTTTTTCAATTTGTCCAAGAGGCCTTGCTCATTCAGTTTTAATACTGCCAGGTTAACAGCATTTCTTGAAACGATAAAACATAACTTGTAAGAAAATGCACAAATGCTTAGGAAATCGTTAACGTATAAAAAGGAGCACAAGAGGACAAATTGGCTAAATTTCACAGAACGTGGAGCTATAAAAATGTCTGTACAGCAAATACAGGGTTAAATATTGGAAGGTGGCATGGAGGATAACATTTGCTCAAAACTGAAGTGTGCGGGATGGGGAAATTGTCTTTGAGAAAAAAATTAACAAGAACACCACATCCATGCAATTAACATTCGTCACATATGGCACCATAACTTGGCTTTTACTACTTAAATCGAAAAAGCCATTGAACTGTAAAATTAAAACAGCAACAAACAGTCAGAGAAGACAACACAAAGAGAACATTAAAAAAGTGGATGCATTAAATTGATGAAACCATAATTTACCGTCTTATTTAACTCCATGGAATATTGTAGATTTTAAACTTTAAAAAGTTACCTCAAAATCCACAAGAAAGAAAATGACAACAAAATGCATCAGGGTAGGTGGAATACTATAACAACACGGATATTGTTATATTATTCCACCCACCTTAATGCTGAGCCTTTAGGGGTTGCCACACCATAGCCTTTGGAATCCAGATTTCCACCAACTTTCATCGTATCACACGGTTTTCTCTGCTCAATGTACTCATTCATGGTTGACTCCAGCAGGAAGGCGAACTTTCCCTTGGACTTCCGCACTCGGGCGACGCCATCTGCTGTTGTTTTGGTAAAGACAGATGGCTCTGCTGATTTCATGTAAGACCACATTTTCTCATAGACAGCAATTTTGGACCTCTGCAACAGAGATAAGAATTCTTAGAGATACCGTATATTAAAACTGAAAGAGGCCCCAGTGTAGTGGTTTTCAAACATTTTTTTATTGCAATCCATGGTAAGAAACACATGTTATACTGTATCCTAGTAGATAAAGACATACATTGTAAACATGGTTACAAAATAGATTTCTTAAAACCATCCTCATCCTCACTATGGGTCATATTCTCTGATATATTATTTTAAATAATTTTTTTATTTTTCAATAATAACTAACATACTATATTATATTTCAGGTGTAAAACATGGTGATTAGATATTTATATAAATTTCAAAGTGATTATCTAGATAAATCTAGTATACATCTGAAACCACACATAGTTGTTACAACAATATTGACTATATTCTTTATGCTATAGTTTACATCTCCATGACTGTTTTGTTACTACCAATTTGTACTTCTTTTTTAATCATTATTATTTATTTTTATTTTTACTTTTTATTAAGTTTATTAGGATAATATTGGTTAATACAATTATATAATTGTACATTACAATTTGACATCTGTATATTCTATTGTGTGTTTACCATCCAATGTCTAGTTTCCTTCAGCTACTATATATTTGATCCCCTTTACCCATTTCACCCTTCCCCTACTCCCCTATATTTGACTCCCTTTAACCGGTACATCCCCCCTCCTCACCCACCCCCTGTCCTCTGGTAACCACATCTATAGTCCATGTCTATGAGTCTCTGCTTGTTTATCTGTTCATTTGTTGCTTTTAGGTTTATATCCCACATATAAGTGATATCATGTGATTTTCAATATCTTCCATCTGGCTTATTAAGCTTAGCATGATTATCTCGAGGTCCATCTATGTTGTCACAAACGGCACTATTTCATCTCTTATAGCTGAGTAATATTCAATTGTATATACGTACCACTGTTTCTTTATTAAATCATCTATCCTAGGACAATTTGGTTGGTTCCATGTCCTAGCCACTGTGAATAATGTTGCTATGAACATCAGTGTGCAAATATCTTTTCGGATATGGGTTTTCAAGCCTTGGGGTAAATATCAAGTGGAGGGATTGCTGGACCATATGGTAGATCAATTCTTAGTTTTTTTGAGGAAAATCCATACTGTTTTCCATAGTGGCTATACCAATTTGCAGTCACACCAGCAGTGTATGAAGGTTCCTTTTTCTCTGCATCCTTTTGAATATTTGTTATTACTTGTCATGTTGATAACAGCTATTCTAATAGGTGTGAGGTGGTATCTCATTGTGGTTTTGTTATGCATTTCCCTACAAGCTAATGATGTCAAGCATCTTTACAAATATTTGTTGGCCATTTATATGTCCTCTAGGGAGAAGTGTCTGTTTAGGTCCTCTGCCCATGTTTTGATTGGATCATTTTTTGTTTGTTTGTTTTTATTGAGTTGTACGAGTTCTTTGTATATTTTGTATATTAGCCCTTATTGGAGGCAATGCTTGCAAATAAATATATTTTCCTATTTGGATGGTTGTCTCTTAACCTTGTTGACGATTTCTTTGCTGTGCAGAAGCTTTTTAGTTTGATGTAGTCCCATTTATTTATTTTAGCTTTTACTTCCCTTGCTTTTGAGGTCAGATTTATAAAATCCTCTTTAAGTCGAAGTCCTTCAGTTTAGTTCCTATGTTTTCTTCTATGGAATTTATTGTTTCAGTCTTAAATTCAGGTCCTTAGTCCATTTTGAGTAATCTTGGTGTATGGTGATAGACAAAAGTTTAGTTTCATTCTTTTGCAAGTGGCTTTCCAGTTTCCCAGCACTCTTTATTCAAGAGGCTTTCCATTCTCTTTGGCCTTTTTTGTTGAAAATTATTTGCCCATATATAAATATGGGTTTACTTCTGGACTCTTTTGATCTGTGTGTCTGTTTTGCTGCCAATATCATGCCATTTTGATTACTGTCACTTCGTAGTAAAATTTGAAGTCATGCAGAGTGATGCCTCCAGCCTTGTTCTTTTTTTCTCAGGATAGCTTTGACAATTCGGAGTCTTTTGCGATTCCATACAAATCTGAAGAATTTTTGTTCTATTTTTTGATGGGGATTGCATTAAAACTGTATAATGCTTTAGGTAATGTGGTCATTTTAACGAGGTTGATTCTTTCAATTCAAGAACACAGAATATCTTTTCATCTCTTTGTATCTTCTTCGATTTCTTTTAATAGGGTCTTGGAGTTTTCATTATATTGGTCCTTTTTCCTAGGTATTTTATTCTTTTTGCTGTAATTGCAAAAGGAATTATTTTTTCCACTTCTTTTCTGATGCTTCATTATTAGAGTATAGAATCGCTATTGGTTTTTGAACATTGGTTTTATATCCAGAGACTTTACTCTATTTGCTTATTGTTTCTAGTAGTGTTCTTGTGGAGTCTTTAGGGTTTTCTATATAGAGAATCATATCATCTGCAAATAGTGACAGTTTGACTTCTTCGTTTCCCATTTGGATGCCTTTTATATCTTTCTCTTGCCTGATTGCACTCACTAGGACCTCCAATGTTATATTGAATAAAAGTGGTGATAATGGACAGTCTTGCCTTGTTCCTGATCTTAGAGGGAAGGTTTTTAGTTTTTCACCATTCAGTATAATGTTGGCTGAGGGTTTGTCATATATGACCTTTATTATGTTAAGGTACTTTTCATCTATACTGATTTTGTTAAGCGTTTCGATCATACATGAATTCTGTATTTTGTCGAAGGCTTTTCCTTCATCTATTGATATGATCATATGATTCTTATTTTTTAATTTGTTTATGTGGTGTATCACATTAATTGATTTGCATATGTTGAACCATCTCTGTGCTCCTCGGATGAAGCCCACTTGATTGTGGTGTGTAATCTTTTTAATATGTTGCTGTATTTGGTTCGCTAGTATCTTATTTAGGAATTTTGCATCTGTGTTCATGAGAGATATTGGTCTGTAGTTTTCTTTTTTTGTGTAATTTTTATCAGGTTTGGGTAGCAGAGTAATATTGGTCTCATAAAATGAGTTGGGAAGTGTTGCCTCCTCTTCAGTTATTTGGAAGAGTTTGAGGAGAATAAGTATTAAATCTTCTTTGAATGTTTGGTAGAATTCACTGGTGAAGCCATCTTGTCCTGGACTTTTATTTTTTGGCAGGTTGTTAATGATTCATTCAATTTTCATACTGCTGATCAGTCTATTTAGATTTTTCATTTCTTCTTGATTCAGTCTAGGAAGGTTGTATTTCTGTAAGTACTTGTCCATTTCTTCTCGGTTATTAAATTTGGTGTTATATTCTTTTTTATAGTATTCTTGTATAATTCTTGTATAATTTGTATTTCTGTGGTGTCTATCGTAATTCTCTTTCATCTCTGGTTTTGTTTATTTGTGTTATTTCTCGTTTTCTTTAATCAGTCTAGCCAGAGGTTTGTCAATTTTATTAACCTTGTAAAGAACTAGCTCTTTGTTGCATTTATTTTTCTATTTTTTTGTTTTCAATTTCATTTATTTCTGCTTTAATTTTGATGATGTCTTTCCTTCTGCTAACTTTAGACTTCATTTGTTCTTTCTTTTCTAGCTTTTTAAGATGAAGCATTAGGTTGTTTATTTGGGCTCATTCTTGCCTTTGCAGATAGACCTGTAATAATATGAACTTTTCTCTTATGACCGCTTTTGTCATGTCCCAAAAGATTTAATATGTTGTATTATAATTATCATTCATTTCTATGTATTTCTTGATCTCTCTTTTTCATTTCCTCTCTGACTTAATTATTCTTCAGTAGCACGTTTTTTAATCTCCATGTATTTATGGCTCTTCCTGCTTTCTTTTTGAGTTGACCTCTAGTTTCAAAGCATTATGATCAGAGAATATGGTTGGTATGATTTCAACCCTCTTATATTTGTTGAGGCTATGTCTGTGTCCCAGCATGTGGTCGATTCTTGAGAATGTTCCATATGCACTAGAGAAGAATTTATAAGCAACCATTTCGGAATGGAAGGCTCTGTAAATGTCAGTTATGTCCATTTGATCTTATGCATTAATTACAGATGTTATTTCCATATTGATATTCTGTTTGGATGATCTGTCCACACCTGACAGTGGGGTATTTAGGTCCCCTACTACAATAGTGTTTTGGTCTGTTTCTCCCTTTAGTTCTGTTAATAATTGCTTTATATATTTTGGGGATCCCTGATTTGGAGCATAGATAATAATAAGTGTTACGTCTTCTTGGTGCATGATTCCTTTTCTCATCATGAAGTGTCCCTCAGTATTTCTTTACCTTTTTTATTTTGAAGTCTGTTTCATCTGATATTAGTACCACTGCTCCCACTTTTCTCTGATTGTGATTTGCTTAATATATCATTTTCCACCCATTCACTTTGAGTCTATATTTGTGTTTGGAGCTAAGATGTGCCTCCTGGAGGCTGCATATAGTTGGTTTTTGTTTTTTGATCCATTCTGCAATTTCGTGCCTTTTTATTAGTGAGTTCAGTCCATTTACATTTAGAATGATTATTGAAATATGAGGTCTTCTTGTAGCCATTTTATCTTTTGCTTTCTGGTAGCTCATTGTTTCCATCGTGTATGTTTTTTTTTTGTTGTTGTTGTTGGCTTTTGTGGATTTTTCCTCTGTCCTTCTTGTTTCATGCTATATATTTCAGTTCTGAATCTTTGTTGTGTGGTTACCTTTATGAATGTGAAAAGGATAGTTATATATATATATATGTATGTATATCATCCATTTTCTTCTCTGTGTGCCTTATATCCATTCCCCTTTGTGAATATGGATCTGGGAATCCTCCCCTTTCAATCATCGTTATCTCAATTTGTCCCTATGTATGCTGAATGTTCATTATTCTCTTGCTATAGCAATTCTCTTATTATTATTTAAGCTTATAATGCCCTCTTCTCAGTAAGGATTGCATTCCTCTGTTTTTACTTGCCAGATAGTAACTTTACTCCTAATTATGAACTTTTTTTCATCATTTTGTTTTAGGCGAACTTTCCCTTTTCAGTATTTCCTGTAGTGCAGGCCTTGTAGTGGAGAATTCCCTCAATTTTTATATAACTTTAAAGATTTTAATTTCTCCTTCATATCTGAAGGAGAGCTTTGCTGGATACATTATTCTAGACTGGTAGTTCCTTTCACTTAATAGTTTAAATATTTGATTCCATTCCTTTCTGGTTTGTAAGGTTTGCACTGAGAATTCCGACGATAATCTAATGGGTTTTCCTTGATAAGTTGCCATTTTCTTCTCCTGAGCTGCCCTGAGAATTTTGTCTTTGCCATTGATTTTTGATGATTTTAATATGATGCATCTTGGTGAAGGTGTTTTTGAGTTGATATAATTGTGTGTATTGTTGACTTCTTGAATTCCAAGCTCTAGGTCATTCCTTAGATTTGGATAATTATTGTCAACTATTTGTCTGAAAATGATTTCTAGTCCCTGCTCCTTTTCCTAGCCTTTGATAATGCCCATTATTCTTATGTTTCCTCTCCTGATGGTATCAGCTAGTTCTTGAATTTCTCTTTCATTCTTTTTCATTCTTCAGTTTCTCTCTTCTTCCTTCTGATTTATTTCTAGATTTCTGTCTTCGATATCACTGATCCTTTCCTCCATTTGGCCAACTCTATTTCCCAAGCTCGCTATTTCTCTTTTCAACTCCTGCAGTGTGTTTTTCATATTCAGAAATTCTATTTGGTTCCTTTTGAGGGTTTCAATCTTCTTGTTCTGCTCATGTAGTTTTTTCAATTCCTGAAATTGTTGCTGTGAGTTGTTTTGGATCTCATTGAGTTTTTACAGAAGTACTGTTCTGAATTCTTTGTCATTTAAGTTGCATATTTCTATGTCTGTAAGCTTATTTTCCAGAGATTTTCCTCCCTCTTTCTGAAAGGCCTTGTCACCTTTGTTGTTCATGGTGTTTAATGGACTATTTCTCCATCTAGGCATTAATGGAAATGCATTCTGTTTTTTTTTTTCAGAAAGAAGATTTATTATATAAAGGTCTCTCTTTAGTCTACTGCAAAGGAGGTGCTTTCCTTTTAGTTACCAGTAGTTAGCATCTAAGACTCTTGGATTGCTGCATTATATAAAGCCTTAAAAATGCCTATATATAGTGCCTGTATTTTCTTGTAGGTTTTTACTCACACTCGCTGCTCTCAGTTTCAGCCCCTGTCAGTGTTAACAACAATTTTGGTAGCTTTTGCTCAGATTCCCCTAGTGCTCCACAGTGATCGGTCTTGGAGGATATCGGGGGAGGGACCCTCTGGATTGGAAGCTGGAGGCTGAGCTCTGTCTTGGTTTTTTGCTCGTGGCCAGTAAAAATCAACTGCAGAGAGCTCACAGCTTTCCAAGGCAGGCCTGTTCAGGGAACTTGCCACTCCTTCTCCCCTCCTCCTCCTCCTTTTTGTAGCTCTGGTGGCTGCGAGAGGCAGCTTTTTTATTTTTGCTAGTCCATAGCCTGACACCTGGGATTCTGACCTGTGGTAGCTCTTATGTGCAGATCCCGCGTTCAGACGTGCTGGTATGCAGTTTGGGTGGTTTTTGTTGTTGTTGTTGAGTTTTAGATGTTCACTTTATTGTTATTTCAAGGGGAGATATCTGGGGACATCCCTAATTCCACCATGTTTCCAAAGATCTCTCCGATTTGTACTTCTTAATCCCTTCTCCTATTTGAGCATGCCCCCAACCCCCTCCCATCTGACAACCCTCTAAATGTTCTCTGTATCTATGAGTTTGTTTCTGTTGTGTTTTTTCATTTATTTTGTTCTTTAGATTCCATATGTAAGTGAAATCATATATCATTTGTCTTTCTCTGTCTGACTTACTCCACTTAGCACAATACCCTCTAGGTCTATCAATGTTGGTCTAGATTGCAAGATTTCACTTTTTTACGGCTTAGTAATATTCAATTGTATGAATATACTACATCTTATTTATCTATTCATCTAATAGTGGACACACAGGTTAACTCCATATCTTGGTTATTGTACATAATGCTTCAGTGAACATGTGAATGCACATGTTTCTTCAAAGTAGTTCTTTTTGTTTCTTTGGATAAATATCCAGAAGTAGGATTACTTAGTCTTTCTTTGTCTCTTTTTATATATTTTGTTACAAAGTCTGTTTTGTGTAGTATAAGTATTGCTATTCTAGCTTTTGTTGTTTGTTTGTTTCCATTTTCATGAAATATCTTTTTCCATTCCTTTACTTTCAGTCTTAGTGTGTCTTTTAATGTGAAGTGAGTCTCTTGTAGGCAGCAAGTGTAAGGGTCTTGTATTCTCATCCATTCAGCCACCCTATCTTTTGATTGGAATATTTAATCCATTTACATTTAAAGTAATTATCAATAGATATTATAGATACTTTATTCATATTTTTAATCTTTTTTAAAAAAAGTTTTCCTCCTTTTTCTTAAAGAAATCCCTCTAACACTTCTTATAATGTTGGCTTGGTGATGACGAACTCCTTAGCTTTTTCTTGTCTGGGAAGCTCTTTATCTGGCCTTTGATTCTAAATGATAGCTTTGTTGGGTAGAGTAATCTTGACTGTAGGTTCCTCCTTTTCATCACTTTTAATATTTTGTGACAATTTCTTCTAGTCTGAAAGATTAGAGAAAGCGGTTGACAGTCTTATGGGCGCTCCCTTGTAGGTAACTAACTGCTTTTCTCTTGCTGCTCTTAAATTTCTCTCTTTTTCATTAAACTTTGACATTTTACTTATAATGTGTTTTGGTGTGGGCCTCTTTGGGTTCATCTTGTCTGGGACTCTTTACGCTTCCCGGGGTTGTATATTTATTTACTTCACCAGGTTTCCATCATTATTTCTTCAAATATTTCTTCAAATATTTCTTAAAATCCCTTTCTCTTGCTCTTCTCCTTCCGGTACCCCTGTGATGCAAATTTGATATGCTTGATGTTGTTCCAGAGGCCCCTTAAACTAGCCTCATTTTTTTGGATTCTTTTTTGTTGATAATCTGCTTGGGTGTTTTCTGCTACCTTATCTTCTAAATCACTGATCCTATCCTCTGCTTTATCTAATCTACCATAATTTCTAAAGTATTCTTCATTTCAGTTATTGTATTCTTCATTTCTGACTGGCTATTTTATGTTTTATACCTCAATTTTCATGTTTTCTATCTCTTTGTTAAAGTTCTTACTGAGTTTATCTACTCTTCCCCTCAGTTCATTGAACATCCTTATAACCAGTGCTTTGAACTCTGCATCTGGTAGATTGATTGTTTTCATTTTGTTTAGTTCTTTTCCTGTTTAGTTCTTTCATTTGGGACTTGTTTCTTTTGGCTGCCTCCTTGTGTTTGTTTCTATGTATTAGGCAGTGCTTCTCAGTCTCCTGGTCTTACTTAGTAGAGCGGCCTTATGCAAAGATGCCTTTTGGGCCCAGTTGCACAGTCACTCTGGTCACCTGAGCAAGGCGCTCCAGATGTGTTCCTTGTATGTGTTGTGTGTGCCCTCCTGTTGTAGTTTCTGTCTGCATGTTATTGAGAGGGATTGACCTTTGAGCTTATTGGTTGTGAAGATTGGCCAGGGACTGCAGTGTAGAAGTTGTTGTGCAAGGGCTAAACCTACAGACCAGGATTCCTTTTAGCAGGGCTCTGGTGCGTGCCCTGTTTTCCCTTTGTGTCATCTTTGGATGTGGCCCTGGGAAGTGCTCTGACTCAGTTTGAAACCAGCCACTGTGCACACCAGTCCCTGGGGCCTACTGGAAGGGACCCCGCCACAAATAAAGTTCAGCAGAAACCTATGCCCTGCCCAGGGCTACCTGAAAAGAGTCACCAAACAATCCACAGATGGCTGCCAACTTGCTGGGCTTGGAGGTGCCTTGAGAGGCCAAGCCTGACTGCCACTAGTGCTGGGCTTTGTGCTGCTCAGAAAGTGGTATGGGGCACTATGAGGCCAAATATTGATTGGGATTTGTGAACCTTTGAAGGATTTTAGGAAAGTTCACAATATGAGCCAAGACAGGTCATTAATATGGAAAAGCCACTGGAGGCAGTTAGGTGGGCCCATGAGTTGGGTGGAGCCAGGTTTAGGGACCCTCCAAGCCAGGACAACCAATGTAAGCCAGGTTAATGGAGACTCAGACATGGTGGTTGCCTGCATCTGCATGTTGGGAAGGAGGAGGGCTCAATAAAGGTACAATGGCTTCTGCCAGCACTTCTGTCTGGGAGAAAGATGCCCTTCCAGTCCTTGTCCTGAAGCCAGATAATTCTGTTTTTCTCCGTATGTTCCTGACAACTTTAAAGCTGCTGCCCCAATGGTTGAGCCCAGAGTGAGTTAGTCTGTCATTGAGTAAGTCCATGCACTGGCCATTTAAGAGGAACAACCAATACTCCAGCAGCCCTCTGTCCCACTCAGGCACAATCTCCACTGCTTCTCACAACAAGAAGTTATGGGGATTTCTCTTCCCAGCACTGGAGCCCTGGATTGGGGAGCCTGGTGTGAGACTGGGACCCTTTTCTCCTACTGGGGGACTTTCACAGCTGAGATATCCTTCCTGATTTTTAATCAATACTTGTGGGTGTGGGACCATCCTGTTCCACATCTCCGCCCCTCTTACCAGTCTCAAGGTGGGCTCTTCTGTGTATTTCCAGTTGTAGTACTTTTGCTCAGCTAGACTTTAGGCAACTTACATTGATGGCTGTTCTGTAGTTTAGTTGTAATTTTGATGTGGTTGTGAGAGGAGGCAAGCACACTATTTACCTCTCTGATATTTTCTATTCTATTTTAATTCACTTTAAAATGCTGATCAGGAATTCTGGTCAAGATGGTGGAGTAAGTGGATGCTGTGCTTGCTTCCTACATTGACCATATTAAAATTTCATCCAAAATATAGAACAATCAACCTGGGGGACCATCCAAAAACTAGGTGAATAAAAGTTGTATAACTAAGGATATAGAGAAAAAAGACATAAGTCTGGTAGGAGGAGCAGAGAAGTAAAAGGTGCTGGTCCCACACCTATGTGTGATGGTCAAGAATTGGGAGGGATATCTCACTACAGAGGTCTCCACTGAGAAGCAAGGGGCTCCAGACCCACACTGGCTTCCCCATGTTGGAGCAACAGTAACAGGAAGAGCAGCCCTCACAACATATAGCTGTGAAAATTAGCTGTGATTGAACCTTTCTGGGAGAGACAGAAGGTGCCTGGAAAACACAGGTATCCTCTTAAAGGGCCCACGCACAGACTCTTTCACTTCCAGGCACTCACCCTGGGCTCTGGTAGAGGGACAGTGGCTGGGGAGGTGCCAGAGACATACAGGGAGAGTCTGAACTATGTGGCTTCAGGGCATTGGCTGGAGGGAAATTTACCCTTGTACTTGTGTTGAGCCCTTCCCACACACAGCCAAATGTAAACTCTCATTGGCTTGGTGAACTGCGACCACACCACTCTGGTGACTCTCAGGACAACACCCCACTCAGCTTGTGTATCACCAGAGGCTTTTCAATAGCTGGAATGCAACCATTGTTGGCCCGTGCCGTAGTTTTTCTTGGGAAATTCTCTGGGGTCTGTGAAGCCCCAGGAGGGTGGCGGCTGGCTTCGGTGTGCTGAGAATCTTTTTCAGAATGGCTCCAGGCTTGGCATTAGCACCAAATCTGAATATGCTGTTGTATACCACTCATCCTATGCTGGCGACTCCTCGAACCTTGCCCTACCCAATGCCCATACCACCTATAGCATGCAAGGCTCTTTCAATGTCTGAGACTTATGGACAGCTGGCAGATGGTGGTAGGCCTATGGGTTTCCTCAACCTTTTGCTGAGCTTCCTAAAGCCCAGTACTGGTGAGGGCTGGCCTTGATTTGCAGTGTGGCCTTTCCAATATAACTCATGGTCTAGCACAGACAGCGACCAACTTTGGATCATTTTGTAGGTCCTACCAGGTAGTTCTAGAAGAGTCATCAGCAGTGGCTGACCTTGGCCTGCACTGGAGCTCCTTTCAAGAGACCTTAGAACTAGCACATCCAGCAGCCTGCTTCAAACCATAGCAGAACACCACCCAATTAGCTTGATAAACAGCACCCACAAAGGGTGGTCTTGGTAGGTACCAGAGTCTGTTGGGGCACATCCTTCTCCATGGGTCAGTCCCCACACAGCCACTTGTATGCTGTGGTCATGACCAATCCTCATAGCCACTCAGCCTGAGGGTCAGTCCACTTACAGATGTGCCAACAGTAATCGAGGCTCAATTACAATAGGAAGACACACACAATCTAAATTAGCGACACCCTTGAAGTAGATGATACAGATAAGAAGGGAGACTGTGCCAATGGGCCACACAGGGCACCTACTACATAAGGCAATTCTGCCAAGACTGGGAGATATAGCAGATCTACCTAACATAAAGAACACAAACACAGAGAAGCAGCCAAAATGGGAAAAGAAAGAAACATGCCACATATGAAAGAATAGACCGAAGCTCCAGAAAAAGAACTAAATGAAATGGGGGCAAGCAGTCTACAGAAGCCAAGTTAAAAAAAAAACCTTATTATAAGGATGTTCAAGGAATTTAGTAAGGATTTCAACAAAGAGATAGCAAGACTGAAACCATAAAAGAGATAAAAACCATAAAAAAGTCAGAAATGAAGAATACAATAATTGGAATGAAGAATACACTAGAAAGAATCAAAAGCAGATTAGATGAAGAAGAGAATCAAATAAATGATTTAAAAGGCAAGGTAGAATAAAGCACCCAATCAGAACAATAAAAAGAAAAAAAACTAAAAAACGAGGATAGTTTAAGAGACCTTTGGGACAACATCAGGTGTACCAACATTCACATCATAGAGGTACCAGAAGAAGAAGAGAGAGCAAGGAATTAAAAACCTATTTCAAAAAAATAATGATGGAAAACTTTCCTAACCTGATGAAGGAAATAGACATACAAGTCCAAGAAGTGTAGAGTCTCAAACAGTATGAAGCCAAAGAGGCCCGAAGACAGACACAATGTAATTAAAATGTCAAAGGTTAAAGAAAAAAAGTGAATCTTAAAAAGCAGCAAGAGAAAGGTAGTTAGTTACCTATCAGGGAGCACCCATAAAACTGTCATTTGATTCAAAGTCAGAAACTTTGAAGGCCAGGTGTGATTAACATGAAATATTCAAAGTAATGAAAAGCAAGAACCTACAACCAAGACTACTTTACTCAGCAAGTCTATCATTTAAGATTGAAGGAGATATAAAGAGCTTCCCAGACAAGAAAAAGCAAACCAGTATTACAAAAAAATGTTACAGGGACTCTATAAAAAGAAGGGAGAAATAAGAACAAATGAACAAAAAAAGAAATAAATATAAATAATAAAATGGCAATAACTACATACCTATCAAAAATGTAAATGTCTCAATCAGAAGACATAGTAGAGGGAGGAAAATAGCATAGGTGATAGAGGCTCTGTTCATCTCTCTGGCGACCAAATCAAAGTTGTAACAGGAACAAGGAGCAAACAGCAGAAAAATCACCTGGGATCTAGATAAACAAGTCATACAACTAGGGAGAAATCTAAGAAATCACCCTTCAATGGCAGAAGGTAGGACAGGGCAAGGATGTGAGGCTGCCTGGTCCTGAGCAGCTGAGTGGGATGGAGGCGGTGGCAGAAGTAGCTGGCAGCTGCAGACACTTCTTAAAGGGGCCATGTTTGTGACCAGACTTTCACAATGTTGGACTTGCTTGCTCTGAGCATCAGTGCCCAGTCTGCTGCTTGGGGTGGGGTGGGGCACCAGGGACTTACAGGGGGACACCAAGTGTCAGAGTGAGGGCTGGAGGCCAGGCTACCTCCCGGGCAGAAGTGTTGGGGTATTTATTGTTCCTCTATTCAGCCCTCTCTTCTCCCACTCCGTGGACACAGCACCACCATAGCTGAGTTATCATCAGTCTGGATAACAGAGGTTACTCCACCCAGGGGATTCTCTGAAACTTTGCCTCTGTCAACTCATGGTCCTGCCCAGCATCTAGATTGCTTGCTGAATCTTAACAGGTGGTTCTAGAGGAACATGGGCTGGGGCTAAAATTGGTCTGTTGTTGACCCCTCTCAGGACTGTGCTTCTGGACGCCTACTACACAAAGCCATGCTATTAAAACCAGGACTTAGAAGCTTTGCTTAGTACATAGAAACAGACACAGAAAGGCATTCAAATGGGAAGACAAAGAAGCAGAAACCATATGAGAGAACAGAACAGAGATTGAGGAATAATGGAGTCAAGCGATTTAACAGATGCAGAGTTCAAAATACTAGTTATAAAGATGCTCAATGAACTTATGGAAAGTGTTGATGAATTCAGAACTTTAACAAAGAGGAAAAAAACATAAAATTGGAAATAGAAATTATAAAAGGGCACCAGTCAGAAATGAACACATTATATGAGATGAGAAGTATATTAAATGGAATAAACAGAGTGAATAAGAAGAGGATTAAATGACCTATACAGAGGATGGGAAAGCCAAGCATTCTCAATCATAATGACAAGAAAAAAGAAGCCAAGACTACAATAAAAATTTAAAGATCCTATGGGACACCATTAAATATAAAAACATCTGAGTCATAGAGGTACCTGACATTGAACAACTATTTGAAGAAATAATGATGGAAAACTTCCTTAACCTGGTGAAGGAAATAGCCGTACAACCCCAGGAAGCTCAGAGAGTCCCAAGAAAAAGAAATCCAAAGAGGCCCACACCAAGACACATCATAATTAAAGTGCCAAAGGTTAAATACAAAGAGAGAATCATAGAAGCAGCAAGAGAAAGGCAGAGAGCACCCATAAGCACCCATAAGACTGGCAGCTGATTTCTCAAAAGAAACTATGCAGGACAAAGGGCTTGGCACAAGATATTCAACGTGATGAAAACCCAGGATCTACAACCAAGAATACTTTATCCAGCAAAACTATCATTTAGAGTCGAGGGACAGATAAAGAGATTCCCAGACAAAATTAAACTAAAGGAATTTACCATCATCAAGCCAGTATTACAGAAAATGTTGAAGGGACTTCTTTAAGAAGAAAAAACATGTATCAAAATCATGAATAAAAAATAGTAATAGGGTGGCTCCATAGTGTATTGGTTAGCATGTCTGCTTTACATGCAGGAAGTCCTGGTTTTGCACCCTGGGTGGAGCCATGGACCATGCCCTGGGTGCACCTGGCCCCGGGTGCATACTGTGGGCATGGGTGGGGGAGACGTCCCACCTTCAGAGATTCAGTTCTTGAGTGGAAGTGGCAGCATCCATAGGTCGGGGGTGGGGGTTGGGAGAGGAATTAAAGAGTGGAAAAAAAACCAAAAACATTGTTTAAAAAATGGTAATAACCTCATATCTATCAATAAGTACCTCAAATAGAAAAGAATTAAGTGCTCCAACCAAAGGATAGGGTGGCTGAATGGATAAGAAAACGATTTCTACATACGCTGTCTACAAGTGACTCACTTCAGAGTAAAAGACACACGCAGAATAAAAAGAAAAAGATGGAAAAAGATATTACCTTTATGTCCCTAGAGGGTATTGTGCTAAATGAAGTAAGTTAGATAGAGAAAGACAAATATCGTATGATCTAATGTACATGAGGAATCTAAGAAACTAAATAAACAATAATGACAAAAACAGAAACAAACTCATAGATACATATAATATTTTGAGGGCAACCAGACGGAAGGGGGGTTGTGGGGTACGGTGAAAAAGAGCAAAGAAATTAAGAAATAAAAATTGATAGTTACAAAACAGACATGGAGATATAAAATATAGCATAAGGAAAATAGTCATCAATTTTGTAATAAATACGTAAGGGGGAAGAGGAATACTAGATTTAGTTGGATGATCACTTGAGCTCTAATCACTATGCTGTACAACTATAATTGAAAAAAACTCTTTGAATCAAACAATGTAAATATAAGCAAACAATTGTCTATTATATTTCAATAAAGCTGGGAATAAATTTTAAAAATTTTTAAAAATGAAGAATAAAAATCAGACTTTCACATCAATAGATGCAAAAATCAGTTGACAAAATCTAGAATCCATTAATGATAAACATTGTCAGCAAAGTGGGAATAAAGGGAACATATCTCAACATAATAAAGGCCATATATGACAAACCCACAACTAACATATTCAATGGTGAAAAGTTAAAAGCATTTCCTTACGACTAGGAAAAAATAAGGTTATCTACTTTCACCACTTTTTCAACATAGTATTGGAAGTTCTAGCCACAACAGACTAAAAAAAGAAATAAAAGGTATCCAAATTAGAAAGGAGGAAGTAAAACTGTCATTATTTGTGAATGACATGATACTATATACAGAGAACCTTAACAATTCCACCAAAAAATTATCAGACATAATAAATAAATTTAGTTAAGTGGCAAGATATACAATTTAAACTCGGAGATCAGTTGTATTTTTATACACCAGCAACAAACTACCAGAAAAAAATTAAGATAACAGTCCCATTTATAATTATATGAAAAAATAATAAAATACCTAGGAATCAATTTAACCAAAGAGGTAAAAGACTCGTACTCAGAATATTATTAGTCAGTGAGGAAAGAAATTGAAGAAGATATAAATAAATGGAAGCAGATATTGTGCTCACGGATAAGAATTAATATCGTTAAATTGTCCCATACTATCCAAATCAATCTATAGAATCACTGCAATCCTGTCAAAACACCAATGGCATTTTTCATAGAACTAGAACAAATAGTCTTAAAATTTATATGGAGCCACAAAAGACCCAGAATAGCCTCAGCAATCTTGGGAAAGAAAAACAAAGTTGGAGGTATAACACTGCCTGATATCAAACTATACCACAAGGTTATAGTGATCAAAACAGCATGGTACTGGCATAAAAACAGACAAATATATCAAAGGAATAGGATAGAGAGCACCAAAATAAACTTATGCCTATATGGTCAATTAATCTATGACAAAGGAGGCAACAATATACAATGGGGTAAAGATAGTCTATTCAATAAACAGTGTTAAGAAAACTGGACAGATATATGCAAAAAAAAATTGAAACTGAACCACCATATACAAGAATAAACTCAAAATCAGTTCAAGGCTTAAATGTAAGACCCTATACCATAAGAATCCTAGAAAAAAACATAGGCAGTAATCTCTCTAACATTGCTCTTAGTAACATTATTTTCTGATATGTAAAAAATGAGACATCAAACTAAAAAGTTTTTGTACAGCAAAGGAAACCATGAACAAAATGGAAAGATAATCTACTGAATAAGAGAAGGTATTTGAAAATGATACCTATGATAAGGGTTTAATATTCAAAATTTACAAAGAACTCTTGCAACTTAACACCCAAAAAATATCTAACAATTCAATTAAAAAATGGGCAGAGGACCTTAACAGACCTTTCTCCAAAGAGGATATACATGTGGCCAATAGCCATATGAAAAGATGCTCAGCATCACTAATCATCAGGGAAATGCATATTAAAACCACAATGAGATATCACCTCACACCTGTCAGAATAGCTATCATATAAATAAAAAAACAAGTGTTGGCTAAGACGTGAAGAAACAGGAAACTTTGTGCACTGTTGGTGGGATTGCAAATTGGTGCAGCCACTATGGAAAACAGTATAAAGTTTTTTCAAAAAATTAGAAATAGAAATACCTTAGGATGCAGCAATTCCACTTCTGGATATTTATCCAAAAGAACCAAAAACATTAATTTGAAAGAATACATACACCCTTATGTTCATTGCAGCATTATTTACAATAGCCAAGATATGGAAGCAACTTAAGTGCCTATCAGTAGACCAATGGATAAAGAAGATATGGTAGATATATACAATGGAATATTACTCAGCCATAAAAAATGAAATCTTACCATTTGTGACAACATGGATAGACCTGGAAGGTATTATGCTAAGTTAAATAAGTCATACAAAGACAAATACTATATGATTTCACTTATATGTGGAATCTAAAGGAAAACATAAACAAACAAATGAAACAGAAACAAACTCATAGATTTAGGGAACAAGTTGATGTTTGCTTGATGGGAGGAGAGTTTGGGGGCGGGGTTAAAAAGATGAAGGAATTAAGAAACACAAATTGGCAGTATGAAATATTCATAGGGATGTAAATTACGGCATAGGGAATATAGTCGATAACATGGTAATAACCGTATATGGTGCCAGGTGGGTACTAGACTGACTAGTCAGGAGGATCACTTCACAAATTATATAAATGCCTACTGGAGGCGTGAAGAACAGAGTGAATAGAACCCTTCCCTCAACTCAGGTTGAGGCCCAACCAAAACTGTTAGTTCTTTCTACCAAGTCAGGTTTCCCTCATCTTTACTCTTCTGAATTTTGGATTTAATTAAATTCCATTAAATTTCCTTTCAATTTAGGTGGTCTTTAGAACATGTACTAAATGCCTGTAGCTCTATGTTAGATAATCAGGAGACTATAAAGGAAGCATGGTCTCAATGACTTCCTTACTTTCAATTGAGTTGGAAGCTAGGTTGAGGAGTGAAATCTCTAGAGAAAAATTCTAAATTAATTTTTGACCAGAAGTGAGAGAGCATATTAAAACTATAAATATATGTCATGTTTTTAGTGTACTTTTATTTTCATTTAGTTACTATTCTCTAGACTTCGGCAAGCTGCATTACATCTTTTTCGAGGCCTTCTTGGATCAGCTCAAATGATTCCGGTGGACTGGAACTCACAGACCTGTCACCATGGAAACTACAGATTGTGTTTATGGCAATCAGACCCTCACTGAGCCACTGAAACTGTTTGCTGAGACAGGAACATAAAGAACAGAAAAAAAACCCAATATGACTAAAGCCAAATGAGCAAAAGGGAGTATGGTTGAAAGTGAGATTAGGAGAATAATCAGAGGCCAAATCTTGTAAGGCCCTGTACATTATGGTAAAACGTTTGGATTTATTCTACATGTGATAGGAAATCATTTGTGGATTCTGAGGAGAGGGAGAAAAGATACGAATTAAAAATTTAAAGCATTTTTCCAGCTTGTGTGTGGAGAACAGATTATAGTTGTCCAGAATGGAGGTAAGGAGATTGGTTAGGTTACTCTTCTAATATTTCAGGGGAGAGATGGTTGTGGCATGAACTAGGCTGGGATAAATGGAGGTGGAGAGAGAAGCTGAATTCAAGATATATCTTTTAGGGAAAAAGTTAATGAGTCTTACTGATGGACATCTCCACCTGATGGTTCTAGAGACACTTTCAGATTAAATATTTCTGAATCAAATTTATTATTTATCTTGTAAAGCCTGGATCTCCTAAATTATATTAGTAAAGCACATAACATCTAAGCTAGAAAGTTTGATTTTCATTCTTTTCTCAGCCTCTTGTTATGCCATGTTTATTCTAACAGAAATGCTATAGGATCTTTCCTTTGGTCTTATTTCTATTCTCATTACTATTGCCCTGGGGCAGGCCTTAATTAGTTTTTGGTCTTAATTACATTGCTTCCTAACTTATCTACTGGTTTCATCTTTCCAATTTATCCTCCAGTGAGCCTTCCAAAGTATAAATCTGATTAAATTATTTCATTGTTTAAAATTCTCTGATAGTTCCCTAATACTAATAGGACAAAATTCAACTTCTTGTATATGATTTTCAAGGGTTTTTACAATCTTGGCTGCACTTGCCTATGATCTGGTCATACTGGACTACTCACTGTTCACTGAAATGTGTTACATACTTTCACATCTTATGCCTTTATTTATGCTTTTGCTTCTGCCTGAAGTATCCCTATTTATCCTACAAGATCCAGAGCAAATATCGTGTTTTCCTGACTCTCTTCTGCCACAACAGATGTGTTTTCTTGCTCTTCTCCTAAAGCACTTTGCTCATACCTTTGCTATAGAGCTCACTATATTACATTAAAGTTGGTTGGTTATAAGTCTGTTTTCCCCCTGTTACCGGGTGTTCTTCAGGACAAAATCCATGCCTGATTCATTTTCGTAGCTCTCTTGGCAGCCAGCACAATGCCTGATACATGGTAGGCACTCAAGACATATTTGCTGATCAGGGTGACAACTAAATTAATGGTCAAGATATAAGAAGGTTGGTAAAAAATGGCTAGCAGCACTAGTTTTATATCATTGTAGAATTCTAGAGCTGAAGTTACCCTATAGATCATTGGGTCCAATTACCAGCTAAACCAATCAGGTTATATGGTCTATAATTCATTTTTTTGACACTTAGCCTGTCCTTGATGTCCATACCAATAACTTTCCTCCAAATAATCAAGGCCTTCTAAAATTGAAATCTCACCCATTGACATTTATACTCTTTTCATACCACATTATCCTCATCTGACAGAAAACAAGTTCTAAGCATCATAATGAAATACATTCTCAGTTACTTTATTTCAGTAGGAATTTCCTAGTCAACTGCTCAAAGAATTAAAAAAATAATAAATAATCCAGATGCACTGAATGATATAAAAAATAATGTAAGAATACCTGTATACCTGCCACAAAACTTAAAAAACAAAATGTTATGAAGTCAATTAAGTCTGGCTATGTACCCCTCCCTAATTGCATACTCTTTCTTCCAGACCAAAAGTAACCACTATATTGAATTTGGTCTTTATTACTTCCTTGCGTCTCTTTATATGTCTATGGAAATAAATTTAACTTCTTTGTAATGGCTGCATAGTTTTTCAGTTGATGGATATACCATATTTATTTACCCAATTCCTTATTGAAGGACTCCTACTTAGGTCAGTTTTGTTTCTTTCTTTTCTCTTACTTTTTGGCATTATAGACAACGCTGTGGTGTGTATGTGTCTTTGTGTACTTACAAAGAGATATTTTGTGTTCATCTTGACCCAATCAAATCTAAGTGAAAGGGGAAAGGGTTAGAACAATATGTCTCTCACACTATTTACAAACAGGCCATCGCTTCCAAAGATAAATTTATAAACAAAGGGAAATGAGTCCATGAATTCTGATCCAAGTGCACTAGAGTTTGGACTCATATCCTTGAGCTCTTTGATTGTTATACAGGTTAAAAGGTTTATTCTTTTAGGTAATGATGCATTTCTAGGAGAATAAATGGCAGTGCTTTAAGTGTTCACTTTAAATGTATTTGGTGTACATGCAGCAGATATTAATGAATGTAGTAAATGCAAAGTAAGTGGCAGAAATGATTTGGCCCTGGTTGATGACTGAATTCCGAAGGCACTTAGGAAGGTGGGAAATGACTCATAATTGAGAAAATTTAAGTTGAGATGTTTATCGTTCTAACTCATATTTAAGTGACAGCACGACATTCAGACAAAAAAGAAGAAAAAAAGTTACTAGCATTTCTTTTCTTTTTGAAGTTCGTCTTATTTTGGCTGACATACTGAAGGCAACAAAAAGGATTGAATTTTAGCTCAAGTATCTGGGAGAGATTTTAAAAGTTATGGGCAGGATGTGTAATAACAAGCTCATTTTTCTTCAACCTGCCACGGTTCATTTATTCCAGCATACAGGGCCTCATTCTGTTCCTAAGAAGGAATAAATAATGGTTATGCAGAGAGGTCACAAGAAATTCTCTTAGCATCGCTAGATAATTAGCAAGTAAATGCCAAAAGGAGAGAAATAGACGAATGGAGTGGGAACAGATGAATCCAAAACAGTATATTAAGTAGAGCTCTAGCATTCATGGATTCAAGTCATTGTTCCAACTATTTGTAATAAACAATTAAGGTCAATGATATGGAGAAATTTGATTCTTTGTTGAAGTAAAGATTTGAATTTGGCCTAGTGAAGCTGGTGTGTGGAAGCAAGTGATTAGTGAGTATACTTAGCCCACCACTCAGACCTTATATCTGTTTGTAATGGTGTTAGTCACTCCTCATCACTGTACATAAAAGTATTCCTTTGTATACCTAAGTAAGTACAAAGTAACTGTATAGTGCAGTAATTGAGAGTGTTGAGTCACACTGCTTGGTTTTTAATTCCACTTGGTAGGTGCATAAATTATCTAGCTCCTATGTTTCTCAATTTCCTCATCCATAAAATGGGATGGCTTTTTAAAAGTGCCTACTTCAGTTGTTTACTGGGAGAAATTACATGAGTTAATACACGCATCTCATTTAGAATAGTGCCTAGCACACAGAAAGTGCTGAAAAACATTACAAATTTTTATAGTACAGGAGAGCCTTGAACTTTATGCAGCTGTTCACTAATACTAAAAGGGCTCCTGTTACCCTTGAGCAAGGATCATTTTTATTTGAAAAGAGGATTGATTCATGTCCCCAAAAGAAGACTGGGTCTCTTGGCATTATGAAAGATACCTTTTAGGGGTTGGAGAAGGCAAGCCCTGTGAACACAATGCTAAGAAAGAGGGAAATGGCAAGAGTTTCAAACAAAAATAACTCTCTCTCTCACTAATTTTTACCTTTTCTAATTTTATTGTTGACTATTTATTGCTTAACAACTTGGTCAATTTCTCCTCTGGATTGTACCTTTAATTAGGAGAATATCATTGAAAATTATAATTCCACTTTTTCTTCTGAATCATTTACCACCCTCTGAAACTTATGCTTTTAAAAAAGGTTCAGGTGGCATTGCAAGCTGGTAAAAATTCAATAAAGAGGCTTTGGGTCTCTGTTTGCCTAAACCGAGCACTTATAGATCCTCTGTATGCTTCCTCTTCCCTCCCTAACATTCATGAACAAATTTTGCCTCACCGAGTTTCTCAAATACTGAGAGATGGATAGGTGATCCTTGCAAGGCAATGTACTGAAAAAAAGGGAAGCTGGTGATGCAATTGCTCAAGATTGCTCCTAATCTTTTCTTTCTTCCCTCTCTTCTTTGCCTTTCATAATGCTTCATGGCATTGGAAGACGACAAGATATTTTGTATCCTAGTGGGGTGAGCAAGGAAGGAGAATAGGGTGAAGAGCAATGACTGAAATGATGGGACAAATCAAGTTCTTTAACATAGTTATAAGTCTCAGGTCAATAAAAATTCTTTAAGGTTGGACCTGTGAAGTAGAGATTTTTGTGGCAAGTGTTTTGCCTATCATACAACCCTTCAAGTATTTCCCTTTCTTATTCAGACAAGCCTTGGATTTTTCATGACCAGAAGTAGGAGACAATAGGATTTCTTTAACCTTATATTTGCATATTTTTTCCTGTTTCCAAGGTAATATTACACGCATCATCTCATCTAAACCCCACAGTAACCCTGTGAGGTAGGAGCAGTTTAATCCCTAGCACCTAGAACAGTGTCTAGCATCCAGGTATACAATCAATATTCATTGAATGAAAGAATGAATGTCCATTTAATACATGAGGAAATTGAGAGTGCGAGAGGTTAAGGCAGTGGCAATGCCAAGAGGTGCCATAGTGGGCTTTAGTTTACCTGCTCATTTCCATTAATCTACCATGAAGTTACCACAAACAAACAAGTCTCAGAAAAATTGTGCTTGCTGTGCAAACATTGTCTCCAGATAAGTCTCGAGCAGAACACCACCCTTCAGGGGCTCCTATATAGAAATTTGGAGATTGTTGTGGGCTCTATAACTTGCCCCAGGTGACACAGTTAATGAGGAACAAATTTGAGACTGCATCCAAGTTTGCTGGATTCAAGACTACAGGCAGATTTTTTTCCCTACTACAAGCCCAGCCTCTTCAGTATTAACACTAACAATATCCTTTTTGGTGAAAGAGGACAACTTGCCTTCAAAAAAGCTTTCTTTATTTCTTGTTCAAACTTCAAAAAAAACAGAAGTAAGTTGTAAATTAACCCCAATCCTTTCCCACTAAGGACTAGAATAAGTGAATGTTCTTGTTACACACTGGAACCCTCTAACAGGCCTCTAGTATTCACATTTCACCACGTGATGGGATCAGAACAATTTGGGGCAGAAGAAGAAGAGCACATCTGGGTTGCCAAATGCATTTGACACATATTTTCTTCCATATCTGCTTTGAAGAAATCAGTAGCTCTGATGAGGTGCGTTTAGCAAAAGTAATCATTGAATTTTATAATTAAAAAAGAAGAAAGTTTATATTTTGATTTGGAACAAGTCACACAGGAAATAATTTCATTTCTAAAGCATGACTAAAACCTAATTTTATTGTCTCTTTTCTTTCTTTCACTTTGATTCACACATTTCTAAATGTTCACACAAGTACTATTTATCAGTTTCCCTTTTCCTCAGACAATCAGCGACTGCCATGTAATTGTATTGGTGAAAGCAGGGGGAAGAAGGGTAAAGAAATACTGGTTTCTAATTTTAGTATTTTTTTCCCCCTATTGGTTTGTTATGATTCTGGCTGAATTATATTGGGGGCTGGGATTTTAGATAACTTCATTGGAGTTGGAAGTCACCTTTTGCCTAGACATTGAGTTTTGCTCTCAAACCTTGAATATTCATTCCAAATGTCTTTGCCTAACATTCTCACACTTTATTCTAAAGTCCAGGGACAGGTTTCCTTCTACCTCAAGGAATACAATTACTGATGCCTCCTTTCTAAAGGTGCAGATGAAAACCCAGTTAAGTTTCCAGTGACCTTTTTCATGTCCCTCCCTGGCATGCAAAGTCAGATTACTATTCCAATTTGTCTTCTGCTTCTCTTGCCAAGTTAGACTAAGAATATTCCAGTGGATTGAAAGTAGCATAAGCGACTCTATGACTTTGGGAGCCAGAGTCAATAAACTCTCGTAGAAAATGGTTCTAAGTCCTATTGCTCTATTCTAGGGCAATAGAGGAAAGGACACAGTATCCTTACCCTTGGGGCTCTCAATAAGCAATGATTTTGCCTCCCAGTAGACATTTGGCAACAACTGGAGACATTTTTTTTATTGTCAAAACTTGGGGAGAGGAGTGCTAATGTATCTAGTGGAGAGAAGCTAGGGATGCTGCTAGACATCCTACAATGCATAAGACACTTCCACAACTGACAATGATCTGGCCCCAAATGTCAATAGTGCCATGGTTGAGAAACTCTGCTATATGGGCTTTGATGGAGCCATCATAAAATGGGTAACAAAATACTAATTAACTTTTAACTGATCCCTCATTTTGTTCCAGGCTCTGTTTTAAATGTTTTACATGTGTTAACTCATGTAATAAAACAGCTCTACGAAATAGATATTACTATCCCATTTTAAAAGTGCAGAAACAGAGGCAAAGAGAAATTAAGTACTTTGCCCAAGGCCATATAAGTAGTAGGTAGTGGAGCTGGAAACGCACTCGTTCGGGCTCCAGAGTCTGTGCTCGCAAAGGGTACATTATTCTCAGGTAAGTTACGGGATGGTTGTAAATCATGCACTAGGGCCTAAACAAAGTCCACATGAATTCTGCTTGAAGTGGCACTTATACTTTAGCAAAACTTCAAGGGGCATGCTATTTCTATTACTCCCTCCTTGAAATGTGAGATTGAAGACCAAAATGTTTTGCCTTTAACCCACATGAAAGCCATACTTTTAAAACATAAGCAAATAAATTATTTTTCTCTTTATTTTGGGAATGAAAATACATAAATATGGACTACAGCCATGCTACCCTGAACAAGCTTGATCCTGTCTGATCTCAGAAGCTAAGCAGGTTCGAGCCTGGTTAGTACTTGGATGGGAGACAACCTAGGAATACCAGGTGCTGTAGGCATAAAAAAAATAAAGTATTGTAAGCCGACAAGGTCCTTGTAATCTGTGAGGTCAACTAAGGGTTGTCTCACCTAAAAAAATAAAATAAAATAAATAAAAAAGAAAATACATAAATATGGATGTATAGGACTGTCATTAAGCAAGACTGAATCAATTTTTATTGTTTCTGATACTTCTCATTTTTCACTCCCTCACCCGGGCGGTACTACTTCTTCCTCATTTGCCTTACCAGGTATGAGATGCCTCCCCCCACTCCACCCTGCTCACAGAATAAGATTGGAAACATTCCCACTGAAGACAAAATGATGGAAAACAGCCTAAAGTATGATTCTCTTGCAGGAGAGTTTGCATTTTAGCAAAGATCAAAATACAACTAAGGAAATGATAATCTAGTGATGGACACATCAACTGGTTAAGGAGAGTTGTGTGCATGTAGTAAAAAGCTGACTTTGCTAATGACATATCCTCATTTTTAGATTGCAGAATCTGTTTTTAGGACAGAGTAGACCATAGAGAAAGTGTGCTTGCCGCATCCTTTTACTATTAATTAGAACAAAGCTATAACTTCCCTGACTTCTAAGCAATGGATTGCCTTTAGGCCCGTCATAGCTATTGAACCCTCCAAGGTCACTTCCCTCGGCTTGCTACAGTTTTATTTTTTCAATGAAATTTTATCTTCAGCAATCCAAAGCCTTTTACCTTTGACCAATTGGATTTCACTTTCTAATTATCTTTTTATTTTCTAAGATATTTATAAGACAAATACAATATTCTTATTACTCTTGAATCAATCGATTGTAATTCAGAGGCCAAATCTGACAATGCAGAGCCTAGGAAATGAGAGAAACAAATATTCTTCTATTAAAAAGAAAAATCTATCCTGGAATTGCAATATTTTGAGTCTCCACAGTGGCCATTTCTTCCCAGTCTTTAAAGCAAGAATTACTTTTATACTAAAGAAAAAAAGCAAAGAGAAAAAAACGAAGTGATTTGCTTAGGGATATCAAGAAGAGCCCTAAACTTCCACTTAGTGGTTTTTTTTTTGAACTAATTCGAAGAGAAGTTCTCTTAAAGCCAGCTCATTTGTTTTCTATCTGTGTGTAATAAATATATACTTGGGAAGCTACTGATCACTGCTCTCATGATTCTGACTTAATTGGCCTGAAGTTGGGCCAACATTAAAAAAAAAACTTCTTAGGCGATTCTAATATTTTATCTGGATTTAGAACAGTCAACAAAGATTCTGCAGTTACTGCAATAAATACTGACAGTGAAAAGACTACCATTTATTAAGCACTTACCTGCACCAGGAACAGTGCTTTACATTTTGAATACATTAATATGAATTCTTAAAATGCCATATGAAACAAATATTATCCCCATTTTATTGATGAGGTAACTGATGCTTGTAGAAGTTAATTTGCTGGTTCAGATGACACAGCTAATAAAATTTCTAGCCCTGACCTCTCCAAACTCTGGACTTGTTTATCTAACTGATGTCTACTTGTTTATCTACTTGATGTCTCCACTTAGATTTCAGTAGGCATGTCCAACTTAGCATGTCCAAAATGCAACTCTTGATGCACCACCCCACATTTCACCTTCTGTGGCTCTCAATTTTGAATAACTGGTTTTAGATTTGTCTTTTCCTTCCACTGTGTTAGGAGTTCTGGTATTATTTCTAAAAGCACTATGCTGATTTAAAAAAGTGCTGGCTGGGGTTTTGTTTGGCAAACGCACTGAGTGCGAAAGCTGCAGGAAAATTGATTTTCTGCCATTCTCATGTCCTGGCACAAACTCTGCAGCATAGAAACTCAAGTTACAGAACCTTCTGGCAAATGCATCCTATTAGGGTAACTTCACAAAATGATTAGGTTTCGCTAATCTTCATAACTGAGGACCAAGGCAATGGTCCCCATATGCAAAATGGCAGATAAAACTACTTTGCTGTTATTTCATTTAGATAAGTAGTCTGATAGCCACTTTGTTTGATTCCCACACTCAAAAAGAAATTAATGTACTTCTTGATACCCCCATTCTTCATGCTTAGGTCTTGATATCACCCTGACTTTATTCTGCCTTGGAAAGCATGAGTGCTGTGGAAAAGCCACCCAGTTATTGATGGTCTACAAGAGGCTTGCCTGTTCATGGTTAAATTTGTAGTTGTGTTTTCTTTTGGTGCATAGAACAGTGGTTAAGAACATAGATCCTGAGTCCCCAAATACCAGGCTTTGGTAATTATTAGATATGTGACTTTGGGCAAGTCATTTAACCTCACCGAGTCTTAGTTTCCTCATTTTAAAAACAAGGATGGTAGTGGACCCACCTCATAGTGTTCTTTCAATGATAAAATCAAAAATTGCTTATAATGAATTTAACATTGTCCTTGACAACATAGTAAGCATTAGTTACCTAGTTAAGAAACTTAGTTAAGTTAGAAACATAGTTAAGTTTCTCTGACATTCAATAGGTGTATCAGACACTATGGTAGAATGCTTTAGGAGATGCAGTTGTGGAAGACATGGTCCATCTGCTTAAGGAGCTAAAGGAACTAATAGTAGGAAGTGTTCTTCAATAAAACTTTCTGAAATGTTCTATATCTGTGTTCTCCAATATGATAGCTTCTAGCCACATATATCTATCTGTAGACCACTTGAAATTTGGATAATGCCATTGAGAAACTGAATTCCAAATTTAATTTTAATTTTAATTAATTTAAATGTAAACAATCACATGAGACTAGTGGGTACCATACTGGATAATGCACGTCTACAGCTTAAGTAAAGGAGAAGTCAGGGAGGTACTAAAAGGCAGCAAAAGGACACCAAGAACTACTTTGTCTGCTTTACAACATTTTTATTGTTTGCTCTTATGATGGAAGTGGTGGCTACATCAAATGACAGTCCTTCCTGCACCACTTGGAGGGGTTGCCCACAGCCTAGGTTGAGGGACAGGAGAGGAGGGGGCATAACTCCTGCCCTATTCAAGGTTAATCTGTAGATCTGGAATAGCTTACTCAGCCTGTATTTATGAAGTTCTCTCTAGAGAAAGGTATGCTCTATTATTTTCTTGGGCAGATATCCCTTGGACATACACAGGAACTATTTCCTTTAAATTTATCCTATTCATAAGCTGTGGCTAAGAGTTGTCTGGCTTTGTTCTTCATAATTAAATTGCTTATTTCTATTAACCTAAGATTTTAAAAGTCATTTCCAAATTTAAATTTCCACTAGAATGACATTTCCTTCACAGTCCTTCACGTAAAGACCACAGAATATTTAATTAAGAACCCTCCCTGACAGTCATCTCTCTTCGAGGCGTGTTGCCTTTATCTTCTGTCTTGATATTGCTTGTCAGTGTTGTGGGGAGAGTGGATTTCCCACTCCATCTCTACCTAATGTCAATCTGAATTTCTACTGATTTCTATCCAGGTCATTCATTATCCACTCACTGAAAACTATGTTATTAATAAGAAGCAGGAAGGAGTTGTACTGTCCTTCCAAGGTTTAAATGAATTTTTCAGGTGGTACAAACAAACAGATATACAAAACAGGCCATTAATGCCACATTAAATTTATAAGTTTAAACACAAAATTAAGGAATGCAGAATTTTTAGTTTCTCATTGGTTCAGTCTTGGCAACATGGAACATGCTAAATATATAGTACAGAGCCAAGAAGATATGGATCCAAAAATATTGAAAGAGTGACTCATGTTTGTAAGGGAGACTCTGAATTTAGCTACTAGACTGGAATGCTATAACCACAAGTATGTAGATTGGCTCAATCTCAGTAAGTTAGTTTTTCAACACCTTTGAATTTTCTTTTCTCTGGTTTATGCTGCTTTGCTTAGATAAGTGTATGCCTTCTGTTATGTAACAGATGAATTCCTAGAAGAAAACTCTGCCATGAATTAGGTTCATTTTTGAAAATCAAGTTTTATTTTTCTGTTGATGCATGAGCTGCTTTATGTTTATATCTGAAAGTCCTCCTCTTCAGTTTCTCTGACAAGCAGTTAATGATCTGTAATCACCAAAATGCACTGGGGGATCTCCATTTTTCCAGAGAAGAATATGTTCCTAATGTAAGTTCTCAACCCCTATTTATTGCTTTTTTTCGGCTGTGAATTGTCTGATATATGGATTATTTGAGGTAAGGTCCAGCCATGTTGTGCAGCCAAAGGTTTTGGAAGAAAAGAGAAGCCTTAAAAGATAAGAAATGATTTTAACTCATCCTAATTAATCTCTGGACTAGAGATGAGCTCACAGTTGCCTGGAAAGACAAAAAAAGCCAGTACAAAGTGATTCAAGTTGGAGGTTCTGATACAGTGGATGCTGTATTGCATCCCCTAAGTGCTATTGGCCACTGGAAGAGGTAGGTATTCATAGTAATAGCAAGGGTACTAGTGGAATAGAGTGAAAAAGATCGGACACTAGCCTTACAAAACCTGATCTGGTCTCCATAAAAAAGAGAAAAAGTACTCTTCAGCAAGGGTTTGGGGTAGGGGAAAAGAATGTTTCTTCTGTAGTAAACCAGAATCACACTTTTGTTTGGGAGATGATAGCACCCCAAAAGAGGTTAAAAAGGAGGAATGGTTCCTTTTAAGTATTAAGCCCATAGCTTGCACTGATTAGAAAATTGGCCAATTGCTTCTCAACCGACAGTGTGGCTGAAGGCTAGGCAGTCTGGTTTCTGGGCTTGAAAGCATTTCTCTCCTGCTTGGAAATTGGAATGCTTCTACTACTACCCTGGCCCATCACATCTCTATTTACTGAATACCAATAGCATGTAAAAATGGCAATGACAATGTAGAATTAATCAAAGGGAGGAAGGGAGAAAAGATCACTGCAATCTCATTTATTTCTTTAAGACTTAAAGAACCAGTACTTCAGTCTGGTTACAAATGTCCACCATACCACTCTTTTCTAGAAAGATGAGTCCTTCATAACCCGCCTTGGTAGAGATAGCAAAGTGAGAAGTCCAGCTCAAATTCCCCTCACTAATCACCTTAACTTACTCACAGGAGGCTTTACTCTACCAATAGGGGTACTTGGGGCTGTCCGCTCAACACGTTTCCTAATGTGGGGGAGGTTAAAGCTCTGGTATTCCTAATGCGTCTGTAAGAAATGAATGCAATTACATTAGTTTCCCAGCATCCAGACCCAGCAGGTTAAAATAGGAAAAGGGAACAGAGGTAAAGAATAGGGAGTAGTACATTAGAAAAGTACTTCTTATTGAAGGACAGGCATTTCCTGGCTACTGGTTTCCATCTTTTCCTTCTGTACTAGCTTTAAAATATGTTCTTCTTCCTGATAGCATTTATATCCTCCTAATTTTGAGCTCTTACTGGCGACTGGGTTCATGTTTACCCAGCTAAGGCCCTCTGGGTTGGAAACTTTTAGGCATGAGGCTCCCTGAAGCCTCTGAAAGATAATAGCACAGTAGAGCTGCCTCATAATAAAAGGCATGGAAAAGGACCAAGGGGCAGGGGTGTTTGAGGGTAGCATGATAATAGGAAAAAGCTCTGGCTAATGGCCAAGAATTTAAAAAAGCTCTTGTTGCAATTTCTCATTCTGTCCCTTTTCACTTTTAAGGATGTATCTCTTGCCCATAGCTTCCAACCATATTTTAATACTTGAACTTCCCCATGTGATGGCCAGCTCTTCTGTTTTTCTATCTACTGTCCTGGGGAATTTTAGAGCTTGGGATTCCCTGAATCCTCTGTAAAAATACCAACACAGCAACCTGAGACCCTGCAGGTTAAGTGGGGGAAGAAGACAGAAAGAGAGGCTTGTAAGGCAGCTTCTGTCATGTTGGCATGAGTTTCCAAGCTCCTGAGCAATCTCTTCCTTCTGTCCCTTTTTGTTTTCTTTCTCTTTATGAAATTTCTTATGCGCCTATGTCTTGCCAGCTTCTATCGCTTCTGTTTTCCCATGCTGACTAGCACTTAGGGATGTTCACCTAAATTCTTCCAGGTAGGGACATTTGTGGTAAGAGATTCTCTGAACCCTCTGTAAAAGCACTAATATAGCAGCTATGACCACTGCAGACCCAGCAGGTAAGAGAAGGAAAGAGAAAGGGGGTAAGAGGCAATTACAAGAAACTAGGAGAGAGCTTCTCTTTAAGGGGTAGGAGTTTTCAGTTCCTGGTATATTTTCCAATTCTGTCCCATATTTTTCCTAAGAAATTCCTCTTACCCACAGCATTTACTTAGATCATACTGTTTGAAAATCTCTACCAATAACCAACACTTGGACCTGGACGTTTGCAGACCTCTAGAATAGGAAATTCGAATCATGGGGATGCTGAAGGGTCCATAAAGACATTGATAAAACAGTCCTGGTCATCTAAGACCCACAATGAAAAGGAAAGGGAGTCAAGAATTATAGGAGAAAATGTTAGGTCAAAATTGTAAATGCTTTGAAGCTTCTGGGAATTATTCCCCTGCAGGCTTATTTCTCCCTTATTTTTAGTTTTCGTAACTTTTATTGTTCATGGTCTCCACCTAGGTAGTACTGCTTGAGCTTCCCTATGGTGATCTGCACTCAGGACACCCTAAAGCCTCTGTGCCAGCTCAACTTCAAATTTCAGCCCTGAAACAATCATTTCCTATTGGCACCTGTTGATGAGAGGAAAGTTTGGCCTTTTCTCCCTCTGTGACAGGAATACTCAGAGGAGGAGACTACAATTCAGCTAGTAAGCTGTGATCACTTTCCAGGTAACTTTTTCTGCCAGACAGGCCCTAGCTACTTTCTATTCAGGCTTCACTCTGCCCCATAGACCCAGCCTCTAGCCTCTTCTATGAGTATTTTACACAGGATTAATAGAAAAAAAGCAAATCTAAATTATCAAAGCAGAAATTCTCTTATATGTTATATAGTCAAATTTTCCTCAAAGAGTGGCTCTAAGTGATCTATGTTAGAGTCACTGGAGTGCTGGTTTAAAAATGTAGATTAAAGGACTTTATGGAATCAACATCTTGGGGGGCATACATGAGGCTCAATAATTTATATTTTAAAATAGCTACCCAAATGAATTTATATGCAACTAGTGTTAGAAAACACTTGTCTAGTAAAGTCATTCATCAGATTATTGAGTCCCTTATTCAACATCCTTGACAAGTGGCCACTAACCTATTCTTGAATTCCTTCAAAGATGAACAGTTCACTCTCTTTGGAGACAGTTTGTTCTATTTTTGGATTGCTCTATTAGAATGTTCTTTTTACAATGAGCAAAAATCTTTATTCTTGTAATATCTACTCTAATTTTTGTTTTATCCCTTAGGGCCTCACAGAACAATACATCTCTAAAATGTTTACCCTTCAAATATTTGAAGATAACCCTAATTAGTCTATCACTGCATATTTTCTTCAAGGTAACTAGTTTCAGTTCTTGTGATATGGGAAACAATCTTGTAAAAATTTATAAACCAGTTCCTGTAGGTCAGCTCTTTGGGCAAATCCAGATAGGAATGTTTTAAGACAAGATCAAAAGAGAACATTGAGAAGCCATGGTTTTCCTCTTGATGCCAACTCCGAAAATCTGGAGGTATTCTTCAAGTACCTGTCCCTTATCTTTAACTACTTTCTATGGATGTGTATTTCATGAATTTAACCAAGTCTCCTTGAATTTAATTATATTTCTCCTCAATCATTAACCATACTATTCTCAGCCTTCTTGTTTGTACAATTGGATAAAACACCAAGCCAAGAAAATAAAATAAAAGTGTTCTTTGAGATTTGGTCAGTGGAGAAGTTTACTCCTTGCTGCTTTCATATATAATAAACAAATTCATTGCTAATCATAATTACCTAAATTGTGGTGTGTGTGTGTGTGCATGCGTGCATGTGTGCATGTGCACATGTGTGTGCATGCATACATATGTGTGTCTGTCTCTTTGGAGGAAAGGTGCAGGAAAGGTACAAATATTTGGGAATTGAACTTCAAAATTTTGTGCACAGGGGCTTTAATATGAATCTCTTAATGATTACCCCATTAATACTACCACATTCAGGAAAGAATATGCTTATTTTGGCTGAAATAATGTTTAATATAATGGGGATAGTTTTTAAATATGAAAGACTGGTTATGAAATCACTTTTAATTTGGCATTATTTGTCAAACTATAAATGGAGCAAACTTTTAAACATCGGTTACTCAAACTAATTTTTTTTTTTAAAAAAAGTAAAGTATTTTCTGGAGAGTCCCTTTTTAACGAACCTTATCTTCATATGCAAAATGTGAATTGTGAAATTAGAAATACGATAGTACTCAGAATTCTTTGGTCTCAAGCAATTGTTTCCAATTTACCCTTGGAAGTCTATATATTGATTTCTACTGTGATATTATTGTTTCAAAACAATGATTTTTTTCTTGGAAACTGTTTTTTCCACCTTTATCTCCCCTTCAAACATATATATGTACACTATTTTGTGCAAACAAATCTTAGTGTGAACCTTAGAGAGAATAGTTACTCAATCGATAGTGACCAAACTCTAACATGATATAATATCATTATCTTTGTTGTTTTGGGGAGAGGATGTCATTAATACATCCTCACATACACCTTGAATTATTTTTTAATTATCTTTTCTCTCCAAATAGTCTTAAAATGCCCTTTTCTCTCGAAACCTTTCCTAATTAACTCACCTGACTATATACTGGACTCAGGATATATAGAAATTCAGCCATAAAAAGAAATGAATTTCTGACACATACTACAACATGGGTGAATCCTCAAGATCTTGTGCTAAGTAAAATAAGCCAGACACAAAAAGACAAATATTGTATGATTCTATATAGACTCATAGAGATGGAAAATAGAATAGTGGTTACTAGGGGCATGGGGGGGGTGGTATGAGGAGTTATTAATGGTTAGAGTTTGAGGAGATGAAAATGTTTGGGAAACAGACAGTGGTGGGGTTGCATAACATTGTGAATGTAATTAATGCTACTGAATTATGTACTTAAAATGGTTAAAATGGCAAATTTTGTTATATATTATAATTTTAAAAATTAATAATGTAATATACAAAACCCATTGAATGATACATTTTATTTTATTTTAAAAAATTATTTTATATTAGTTTCAGGTATACAGTACACTGACTAGACATTTACATAGTTTATGAAGCGATCCTCCCACATTTATCTGGCTCTACACACAGCCATTACAATACTATTGGCTATATTCTTTATGCTGTGCTCTACATCCCTGTGACTATTTTTTAACTACTAATTTATACTTCTTCAACCCTTCACCTTTTCCTCCAGCCCCCCAATCTCCCTCCCCTCTGGCAGCCACCAGATTATCCTTCGTATCTTTGAGTCTGATTTCATTTAGTTTGTTCCTTTTGTTCCGTAGAGACTGCATATAAGTGAAATCATATGGTATTTATCTTTCCCTGTCTGGCTTGTTTCACTCAGCATAATACCCTCTAGGTCCATCCATGTTATTGCAAATGGTAGGATTTCATTTTCTTTATGGCTGAGTAATATTCCATTGTATGTATGAACCATAACTTCTTTATCCAATCATCTGTCAATGAGCATTTAGGTTGCTTCCATATCTGGGCTATTGATAATATCTCTGACGTGAACATAGGGGTGCATAGATTTTTACAAATTGCTGTTTTGGTTTTCTTTGGATCGATACCCAGAAGTACAATTGCTGGGTCATAAGGTAGTTCTATTTTTAATTTTCGGAGGAACCTCCAAACTGTTTTCCATAGTGGCTGTACCATTTTGCAATCCTACCAACAGTGTACAAGTGTTCCCTTTTCTCCACATCTTCACCAATGCTTGTTGTTTTTTCATCTATTGATGATAACCATTCTGGCAGGTATAAGGTGATATCTCATTGTGGTTTTAATTTGCATTTCTCTGATGATTAGTGATCTTGAGTTGAACTACATTTTAAATGAGTGAATTGTATGTGACTTGTATCTCAATAAAACTGTATTTAAATTTATAGCAGAAATGACACTATTTTGAAAGACAACTTTTAAATTAGTAAAGCCAGACTTTTTGAGGAAAAGAAGTTGAGTTTCAAAATTCTATGACCTAAAGTATACAAGGGAAATATGAAGTTTATGCCATATTCAATAGATTGGAAAGCAGATGGATAGAGCCAGACTAACCACCCCTGGAGGCCAGATATGAACTGAGGTAGAGAGAAGTATGAGAGAAGTCAGACTGGGACTTAAGTCTCTGAGGAAGATCTGTGTGTACTGTTCTTCCCTCCTTGTCCCACCCTTCACTCTCTAAAAGTGGGGAGATTATGGGACTCTTAGCTATTTGAGAATCCCAGAGCAGAAGGCTATATAGCATTGGATGACGAATCTGAAAGAATATCCCACATCTAGCTTGGTGCTGGTATGGTAGACTAGCAATGGCTATATGAGGTCTCTAGGAGGAAAGAGTTGGGAGAAGTCTGGGTGTCCCCCAGACTGGCAAAAGGAGAGAAACTGACTTTTCCAGTAACCTTACAATGGTGCAGGAAAAGGGAGAGAGAGAGAGAGGGAGAGAGAGAGAGAAGGAGAGAGAGAGAGAGAGAGGGAGGGAGAAAGAATATGAGAATCAAAGGAACCGTAGGGTCAGGTCTGCAGAGGTCTTATGGCCTGAATGAGGGGATGCTGCAGCAAATGTCACTGTCACTGAGGATTTGGATGGTTAAATCTCAGATATACTAATGTGAGAGAGAAAGACTACTTGACATCTGAACTAGATGATATAGCCCAGTGAATGCCTGGAATTGATCATGATATCTGGGTTAGTTGGCTGCCCATGATAACACGATATCATATAAACTCTCCAGGACTTGGTTGTCCTCCTAGGGAGGATGGAGTGAAAATCCTGAAATGACTAAAGAATCACTAAATTCACCTGAATTTATCTGGATGTATCTTCTATGTCATGTGGCAAAAATGAGGTGCCAGTCTCAGGAATATAAAGGAAGTTATGTTTTTGAAAAATGGAGTTAGTTGCTTGTGAAAATATGTCTCTATCATAAACCATCTTTTAAGAAGACAGGAATAAGAGTACAGGCGGAAGTCATTAAAGGCTTCTGGACTTTTAAATTTTTTTGAGAATTCTTATTTTTCTCACTTAGGTTTCCTAATAAGTTCTAGTGTACATTTTCAGCCCCTCGGTACTACAATTTAGCAAGTATCCTTGGATCATTTAAAGAATGTAGGATTCATAGATTTAATTAATATCACTAAGAGGAATGTAGGCCGAAAATCTGAGAGTCATCCTTGGCTCTTCCCTTTTGCCCACAAATATGATCTAATCCATCAGCAAATTCTGTGACTCCACTTGCAAAATATATCCTAAATTTGATCACTTTTCACAATCTTCATCACTATAACTCTAGTGTAGAATTTCATTCTTCAGTTGCACTGGTCTTCTTTCTGTCCCTTAATTTTGTCAGAATTATTCCTACCCCAAGACATTTGCATTTGTTATTCCTTCTGTTTGGAACTCTTCCATCAGATTTTCACATGGCTATCTCTTCTTATCATTTATATCTCTAATTAAATATATCCTTAAAGAGGCTTTCCCTCCCAAGCTCCCAGTTAAAACAATGTTCTCTAACTCTAAATCATTCTCTATCATAATACCCTATAGTACTTATTGGTATCTGAAATTATTTTATACATGCATTTGTTTACATATTTGCCGTTTGTCTCCTCTTAATAGAATGCAATTTCTTGAAGGTAGGAATTCTATTATGTCTTCCCTATTGTATCCCTGGTGCCTAATTTGGAATGGTATACACTCAATATTTATTTACTTACTGATTAAAAATGTAGAAGATGTTGAAGACTGGAATAAATCCAGCCACAGAATATCATCTAGTAGCCTTTTTGAAAAAAAAATCATATTTGGTTCATTTTTTGCTATAGATTACCTTTACCTTTTGAAAGTGGAGCATGACCTAGTATTCTAGTTAATTGAATGTCCTTGTTAGCGAGTTTCAGTAAGTTGAAATTTTACTTGATCCTTATGGTCAAGTTTTTAGACTTCTGCATAGTGATGATGGAGGATTGTAAATAACTAACTTGCTCAGGCTTATCAGGTAAACACAAGGAAAGTCTAATTGAACAGATGGGCCTCATTCCTCTAATTGGAAGGTTATTAGGTGATTTGACTTTGTCAGAGAAGAAAGTGAGATCTTTATGAATTTCTCTAGGGAAGAGGGTTTCAGAGTTCTCACAAAGATCTGGGAGTTGTTTTAATTACCCTGGCATTGTCTGATAATGTTGGCAGCCTCAAAGAGAATGAAGACTTAACCCCCTTAGGCTTTCTGGGCTGTGAAATGCTCTCATAAGCAAGTAGGTTACCTGGGAGGACTAATGGAGATTGGCTAATGAAAGCCATATGGTTGGTTAATTTGGGCAGATGGCCTGCATGCCCCCTTTGAAGCACCTGAAATTTCTAGGTGGCCTTCAAGGGCAGCTCTAAACCATGTATGTTGAAGTTGCTGAATTTGTAGACCACAAAAAAATGGCTAACAATGGACTGACTAGGAGATAAGGTCAGTAGCAATATTTTATAATAAGAATAGAAATGGGATTAGAATGATGGGAGAGGATATAAATGAGCTTTCTCTCTCTTCCAAAACCAGAAAAAAACACTCACCTCTCTTCCACTGAGCCAGCAGAGATGATTTTATGTTGTTATGTTATGTTATGTTATGTTATGTTATGTTATGTTATGTTATGTTATGTTATGTTTTACGTTATGTTATGTTATGATGTTATGTTATGTTATGTTATGTTATGATATGTTAATTATTTATTTAAACTGTATCCATCCCTTACATCTCCACAGAGCCTTGTCTGGACAGTCTTTATACTTTAATTGCTCTATTGGTGGAGCCTTTTCCTAAAGTCTTCTGGGATTCATATTTTTAAAGAGCTTTTGATATTATCCTCTTGCCAACCCCATAAAGAAAGTAGAGCAGAGAATATTTCCCTTGACAAATGAGGAAACTGAGATCAAATGCCCCTTACCCAAAGAAAAACAAGAAAGGCATCAGTGGATGTAGAACTAGAAATAATTTTCATCTCTCTTGCTCTTTCCAGTTTTATCCACACCACGACAAAATCCTTGGCATATCAGAAACTATAACGAACCACAAATAATAGAGATTTTCTGTGTTTGTGGTATTCACTCTAGTTTTATGACTGTCTTTTTTTTCTTTGCCTTCTTATCTTGGCTCTTTTTCGAAGTTGTCAGAGTGTGGGAAAATGTCATTTAAAAGTGTGTATGAGTTTCCTTTTCTAACTGACCCATTAGGGGAATAAAAGCAAGATCAACCAGGAGATGATACAGATGACCTAACATGTGCTGCTCTAGGGGCTTTATTCATGCATAACACCACACGTTTCTGTACATATTCACACCAGAAAGGCACTGAGATGAAATGGAAAGAAGATCTAATCTGGACTCAGAAAATCAGTCTGGGCTCAGAGTTCTAGCTCTTTTCCATTGAGCTGGGTCATGTCAATGTCATCTTGCCTCAGGTGTTTATGAAGTAGCTAAAGTAATACCTGTTCTGGTTGCATTGCAGGATTGTCGTGTGAACTGAATATGGTAACCTATGTGAATAGGCATTGAAAATTGACAGCCCACTAGATTGTGAGCTCCCAGAGGATAAAGGCCATTTCTGCTTTATTCATCACGTAGTTGGCCTTTCTGTAGGAGTTATGGAGTATTATTAAGCCTATTGTTATTCACTGTGGAGCAGACTCATAGATTGACACATGCTGGGAAGTAGTAGCTCCATAGAAATAAACACTGTCAGCTGCGCTGGACATATGATCATCTAGTTCTCTGAGATGCCTATCTTAATTTTTTAAAATTAAAGTATGGTTAGCATACAGTAGTACATAGTTTCAGGTGTACAACATAGTGAATCAACATTTTTATACCTTATGATAGGATCACCACACTAAGTCTAGTAACCATCTGTCGCCATGCCAATATTTTAAGTCAATCTATCTCAAAAAATAATTTCCAAATATAGTAAACAAAAGAAAAAAACCTGTCTATGTATGTTCATGTGATTTACCAAAAGACAGAAATTTAATTTTGTTTGTAGAAATGAATCCTCAGTGCTTAGCCTGGAATGTGGCACATAGAACATACGAAAAAAAAGTTATTGAAAGAGTGATGAATAAAGAATGAAATCTCAGACATTATTATTAGCCTGCCTTTGTTGACACATTTTCTCCTTTCTCTTGGTGACATATGTTAAGTTTGTAGTCATAGTTGTGTACATAGTTGTCAGGTCAACCTCACTTCCTTAGAAAGTGACCTTTCCACACAACTTGAGACTTGTCTGCAAGAAGACCAATGGAATTGCAGATCTCTGGTTGCTAAAGGATTGGAAAGGCCAACAGCTGTCTGAATATACCTTCTCTCTTCCAGAGGCCTATCTGACGAGGTCTCAGCTTCCCTTACCTTGTGCCAGCCACTTCACCTCTGATTGTAGTCATATAAGGTCTATGAGAGTTGCTGGTTAATGTGGTACATGACATAGGCAAGTAAGACTTCTTTTGATAAGGTGGCATCCAAACACCCATGTCAAAATAAAAAAAAATAATTGGCAAGTAGTATGTACAATAAATGTCTCTGATCTACCATTCTTTGGTGTCAAATTGTCTCTTACTGTTGCTATTATGTGTTCCCTAGTATGCGGTTTGTCTGTGTCCTCAAACATTTGGTCACATCATATGTGTCTTCAAACTAATGAAATTTGATTGTGGTTGTCTAGGTGTATTATCTGTCAAGATTTCAAATTCACCATAGTAATTGGTGAGAAAGCTTTTAATGAAAGGATTTTTACAGTTTGATGTACTTCCTAAGGCAAGGGGATGGGTTAAGGGGTAAAAGGAGGTCTGTTGTGTACATAGCTCAGTTGCAATAAAGCTTAATGGTCATGTCAAAATGTCAATGTATTCAGCATAGGTACATTTGTGGGGAGATTTTTTCCTTTTCCTATATTCCTCAAAAGCTCTAATATAGATAACCAATAAATGTTGAAATATGTATGTGTGCATGTGTGTGTGTACAAGAGAGATTATGGTTATGTAAGCAGAATCTAAATACTATTAGCAGGAACTACTTCCCAAATCACTTTGGGAGGCTCTTCTTTTTTCTGCCTGCATTTAAAAAATTAAAAATTCAAATGACCTATGACAACCATTACAGAGTCTAGTGTCAAGACAAAACATCCTCTGTGAGTAATTCAGTTGTGCTTCATGGGGCTTACGATGTTACAACTCGGAAGACGGGACAATTTTCTTGGTGGTCTCCAGACAAAGTTCAGTTCTGTCCTGACTAGGGCAATGGAGCAAGCCACATCTCTCCCCACTCCTCTCCCTTTATGCTAATTTTCTTAAAAGGGTAAAATTAGTATTAAACATTTCATTAAAAAAACAAACCTCCTTTTATTCCCTGAACTACCTTCAGTGAGGATATGGCCAAGTAGCTGGAAAAGAAATCAAGCATTGTAGTTGTCTTCTAATATTACTAGGGGTCTGAAGTTAGAATTTTGAAATTGCTTTTTCTGCCAGTGCTACTTTTTAACATGAATCTGTATCAGGGTAAATTTCCAAGACCTAGTGGAGAATGATCATTTTGGTGCAGCTTTCCAAATCATAGTGGCATTTCTCTGGGCAATGACAATAAAACTATCGACTTGTTTTTTAGCCTAGGTACCTCCACCTCTGGTTGGAACATTTAGTTTTGGAGCTGCTGTCTAAGGAAATCAGTTTTAAAGTCAACAGGATTGTTGGTAATATTTCAAATGTCTTTTCCAGTTGTGTGTCTTTCCTGATGTAACAGGTCCCTCTGTGCCAGTGACTTTATGTGATTTGTAAGCTAACTGCTAAGGATGGCTCAGAAAATGAGAGAAACAAAAGAACCACTTAAAAATACCACTATTTAAATGACAGCCTTACCCAGGAAGAGTAAAATGTCTGCAGGGCAATTAGAAATAAATTTTATTGTATTTATTTCTTTCTCTTAGTGGAGGAACTAGAGAGCTTGCTCCAGGCTGTTTTATGGTATTACTATTTGATCCCTGTGGTTTTAAGATGGAGTGCAAATGGAAACAAATGAGCTCGTGTAATGTGTACAAAAGTTAAATGTGATCTTGTTTTATCCTAAAGTTCAGAAAGCATGCCGTCAGAGGTCCCATATGTAGAGGAGTTACTGTTCTTAAAATTGCCTTGAAATTATTGAGAATTGAGTGAGAAGTGACATGCTAGGGCAGTTAAGTCCCTGAGTGAGAGATGATGTGTTCTTGCTGGCTGCCTTCTCTGATCTATGGGGCTCAAGGAGGGTGAAGTAGAGGACTTAGGACAAATGGCTTCAAAACCAATTGATTGGGCCTCCCCGTATGATATGAATACCAAGTTTACCCTTTATTAGGTTTACATAACATTTTTGTACAAGCAGGCTAAAAGAGTTCATTTTTCTATATTGCTCACTTCCATACTTAGATCATCAACCTTTGTATGCTGCCCTGAGGAAATTACCTAAGAGTCCTAGTGCTGCCACTGGTGACCAATTGGAGGAAAAGAATAAGTGGCACGAGGGAATTACAAAATGATTTGCACTTCCTTATACCTTGAAATATCCAGCTCCTTCTCTTATCAGATTTTCAGAACAGTTCCATTTCCATACAAATTACTCATTGGCTGTAAAGGTTACTAGGAATTGGTGAGCATTAGAAACTGTAAATCAATTAGAATGTGGTAATAGCTTTGCCCAGAATTGAATGTTGATTCAAATTGACTTCAGTTACATGGTGCTCTTTAATGAAACCATCATTGAATGGATTAGTAGACGCTTTACTGATTTTTGAGAAAGACATAAAATGTGTAGGGGATGGGGTCTGGGCATGGGGACAATGACTGTTTAGTTACACTTTCAAGCCTTTGTGCTATTCTTCCCAGAGAGCCTCCTTTACCTGCAACATGGATGAATGGCTTTTGAAAGCTTAATGAGAATTGATGCCATCTATCGATTACCATTTAAAAAATCTTCCTAATTTCTAATCGTTGTTGAAGGAAAAATGCTTTCCAGTGGAACAGGTATTTCTTGTCAGAAGGTCTAATCTGGTGTCTTGATAGCCTAAGTGGTCAATTACCTCATATAGCAACTTGAAGCTTATTGGGAAGGTAAACATAAGCTCTGTTAAAGTTGATATCAAACCAGATTTCCATGGAGCTGATTATGTGCTAACTATTCAGCAGATGGCTTCCTGCCCTGAAAGGTATGAGTGATTTCATGAGGACAGGGGATTATTCCCAGATGAGCTTCTAGTACTGTTATAGTAGAGAGGGTCAAGGCTAGGTTAGTTCCAGAGGATGTTCATATCATTTTAATGCTTTTAGTAGTAGGTCCCTCTTTGGTTGGGAATTATGACCTGCTCTGTCAACAGTGGCAGAAGTGAGTTAGAGATATCCAGAGCCAATGAGAATTCTTGCAGGATCCCAGAATTAACCATTTCTCCTTCAGGGTATGAAAATCTATTTATTCTGGACTTTTGAGGAAAAGTCAGTAATTATACCTTCCATTCAATAACTTGATTATTGGTTGAAGAGAGTGACTAAATGTTTCCTTTCTACTAAGTGGCTTCTGGAACACTGCTGGTAGCAGGTAGTGGTAATGCATAGAAGGAGTCTGTTTTCTAATCAAAACCACCATATTTTCCTGGTTGGGGCAATTGAAGAAACATTTGAGTTCTTAAAACATTTCATTGATAACCTTTCTTATAGTCCAGTTGCTATAGAACAAAGATCTTGATAGTTTATGTAAAAGTGGTCTATTCATCACATTACCCTTCTATAATTTTCTGCCTCTATCTCCTTTCATCTTTCTTCTGAACAGTGTTTATGCAGCTTTACTAACCTTTGCAAGTTAACAACTTGCTGTTTTCCCACTAAGGTTTGGCCTATGGAGGGGGAGATGAAAAGGGTAATAAGTCTATTCATGAACTTAAAATAATTATCAGCTTCCTTGAAAATTGAATTATCAGTAAATACATGAATACCTGAAACAACTGTAATACATTTGAATAGAAAACCAATGTCTAAAATAGAATATGTAATATGTAGTTCATCATACCTCAGAGTCATAGATAGTCAGTTACCTAACTTCTGTGAACTGCTGAGACATAAAATCACGCTTTTGTAAAAGCTAGCAAAGAGAATATATATTATTTAGTTCAGTCCCCTCATTATTCAAGTAAGGGGACTGACAGAAGTTAAATGACTTTCCCGAGGACAAACAATCACTTTGTGACGCGGTTGGGTTTCAAACCTGGGAATTCAAGCTTAGAGCTCGTGACTTGTTGCACAGGAGTCTGAGTTCTAAAGGACAATGAATTAGGTCACTAACCAAGGAATGCTATATTTAAGATGCTCTGCCTTGATTACACTCCCACCATTTCCAAACCCACCCTTAGGAGCACTGTAAATTTGTCATTCTGAGATGATAAGATGAAAACCAGCAGACCCAATTAACTATGAAGAACTTACTCTGAAAAATTCCTTTGTTGATCCGGAGTCCAGGGTCCCATATGCAATTTCAGTCTGCTTAGCTAAGTCTTCAGCACTCTCTATGGGAGAAACCATCCTCTCCACAGTCAGGAAAGCAGCAAGATTGGCAGTATAGGAAGAAATTATGATCAGGGTGAAGAACCACCAAACTCCTCCAACAATGCGCCCAGAGAGTGACCTACAAAACAAAATAAAGACCAATCCAGACCCAGAGGGGCCGAATTTCAGTTTAAGAAATCCTTATTTTTATTTCTGGAAAGAGGATCGATTTCAGTGTAGCTAATGAAGGAGGGGAGTAGATGATGTCAAGGAATTAACACATCAAACAAAAGTAACACGTTAACAACACCTCATGTCATGATGGCATATGATGATGATACATGCATAATGTTCTTTAGGCCTATGAGGTTTTCAAAGTAGGTTTTTTTTATTGAAGGAAAGATCTTTGTACTGGCTCCAGCTTACATGTAGTAAAATTGTACTTATTGGATTCTCTTCCTGTGAGCTTTGCTGGGCACACCTGTGGAACACTGCTCCATTTCCTTTAAGGCAAGTGGTTCTCAGTTTTGCCTGCACAGTAGAATCACCTGAGATCTTTTTTAAAAATCTCATACTCAGACCCAACCAAGACCAGTTAACTCAGAACCTAGGAGGTCATACCCAGATATATGTATTTTTTAAAGCTCATCAGGTGATAACAGTGTGCAGTCAGTGTTGGAAATCACTAATGTCATGGGAGAAACAGTCGCGAATGTTTGTATATTTAAAGAGAAATGGGTAGGTGTTGGTGAGTACTCTTTACTTTGAGTTTAGTAAATTTAATAAAGACATTGACATATTGTGGAGTTGGTCACCCATGAGGCAAGGAGCCATAAGATAATATTTATTATTATCTTTATGTAAATGGCTAGTGCGGCTCAGGAGCTTAGCTTCAAGGATGAAAACTCTTCCCTTTTATTAACAAGGCTTAGCACACAGGGCAGGCCTCAAATTAAGCAGGAAATTATCTGTATAATAGGATATGAGAGGCACTAAAAGGTTTGTCTACCCTTCTCACGCCAATAACCAAATAAACAAAACCACCTTCAGTGGTCTACCATAAAAATTCTTACTATTGAGATTACCTTCTGCCATTTTCTTCAGGAGGCTTGGTCAAAATGTAACATTGACTTCAACAGCACCCATTATCACAGTATTCAGAATTAGTCTACCCAATTAGTAGTGAATGGGACAGAAGATGAGTAAGTTTTAAAAAGGGGAAATTTTGTTCTTAAATGTAACTGTACATTGGCATTGTCTGAGGGTGTGTGTTAAAATGCAGGTTCAGAATATCTGAGTGCTCAAGAATCTGCATTTAAAAAAAATTATTTTTAAATTATAGTTGACATATAATATTATATTAGTTTCAGTTGTCCATGATAGTGATTAGACATTTATATACCTTGTGAAATAATCCCGATAAGTCTAGTACCCACCCAGCACCATATTTAGTTATTACAATATTATTGACTATATTCCTTATGTTGTACTTTACAACCCTGTTACTATTTTTAGACCTAGCAGTTTGTACTGCTTAATCTCCTTTACCTTTTTCACCTATGCTCCCACCCCTTAAATATCACCAGTGATTGCAGTGGTCTGTAGACCCAACTAAGAAATATTGTTCTTCTACATTAGTGATTCTCAACTCTGCCTGCACATCAATATGATCTGGGGAGCTGGAGACAAAATAAAGCAAACCAACAAAAACCATACCGAGGCTCCACCCCAGACCAATTAAATCAGAATCTCTGAGGATTGGACCTAAGCAGCAGTATTGTTATAGAACTCTGGTACAGCCAAAATTGTGAGTCATGGTCCTACATGATAAGTGCTATTCAGGGAGAGGGTCCGTGGGAAGTTAGGGGGTTGTGTAAGGGCATTGAATGCTCAACAATGGTTAATGGCTTATACTGAGGAAACTTCCTTTCACAATGTTGGTGAAGGCTAGCTTTGTCTGCAGAAATGATAATCTGGTCTGTAGGTTTTATAAAATTGCCACATTATCCCTAGAATAGTTTCGCTCTGTGGTAGGGCTTCATCCTGGTTAGGTTATGTTTTCTCATGCCCATAAAAACTCACAGGAAAAGAATCCACTCTGTCATAAAGTCAAGAATGGGTGTAGGAGCTTGGCACATCTCCAGGCTTTGTGGGAAAAGGGAAGTTCTGGATTGAAAGCTGGCAAATCAAGCTCTTCTTTGTTTGTACTTGCATTTTTACCACTTTGAAGCACATTTAAATTCCTGTGTCCCAAAATGACCTTTTATTAGCCTCTGAAAAATTCAGTTGTTTAAGATTTTTGCAGTCTGACCAAATAATTTTGGCAGGTATTTTGATATTGCTCTTTATTGATTAACTACAACAAAACTATTTGATTTTTAAAAAGTTTGTTATTCCTACTGGTCCCTGTATGCTTAAAACAACCCTTATTTATTTATTTCTGAACATAATCAATTTTAGCTTTTTGGATGTGAAAATCTGCTTTGCAACAGATTTTTCTAACTGACAGTTATACTCTCTCTGGATCTCAACTGGAAACATTTCCCTTTTAATCAGAGTCAGGAAGGTGTCACACTTCCACATGCTAGAACTTTACACAATATTTCAATTATGAATTTGGACCTTTCACAGTCTTTCTTCATTCCGGACATATACATTTAATTTATTTGTGACTGATCTAACTATGGAAATAATTTAATATATAAAAGATTAATGCTCCAAGATATTATCCATAGTAACAGGATAATAAAAATGATAATCATAATAGTAACACTTATTGAGCACTTTCTATGTACCAGACTCTGATTGCTTTATATATATATCAACTCTTTTAATCTTCCATCCCTATGGTTAAGTACTATTTTACAGATAAGAAAACAGGTATTTTACAGATAAAGAAATTGAAGCACAGAGAGGAGAAACAGGAAATAATCTGTACTTATACAGAAATGCCCACATTTTTGTTGTAAATACTCATAATTTGTATAAGAAAATCCAGAATGGTGTGCAAATTATAGAAGGTTCAATTTTCCTACAAACACTGAGAAATATAATTTCAGGAAAACCAAACATGTTTGGATAATTACTGTTTATTATCTGTTGTTCATTTGGAATGGAACTGTAAATGTCATTCTTGTTTGGAATGGTGGGGTTTTACTGAGACCAAGGGGAAAACTGATTTTGGAGTATTTCCAGAATCATGATTTGGTATGGAAAGAGGGTATATTCTGCTGCTCCAAATACTAATAGTTTATGCACTGTCTACTTGAAATATAGAGAAAAATACAGAACTTTATAGAAATTACACTTGTGCCATTCTGTTGAGGCTAATGGACTATGGCTATGTCTCTATGATCTAAAATCAAGCCTGCACATCATAATCTGGTTATTTTGGCTATTTTAATAGCTGAATTAGACAATCACATGCTTGATTGATGGGTCAGCTCCATCACATTTTTAAAAGAATCTATTGAAACAAGACACGACTTTATAGTTGCGTTAAAAAGACCTGTCATTTTCCAGAATATTTTCCTCCATTAATGCAGTTTCAAAATGTTTAATATTCATTTCAAATAGTTTCATTGCACAAGACAGACTTTTAGGTTAGCTTAATGAAATGGCTGTAAAATGATGAACATTTAGTATTTATAAAATACATTTTAAGGAGCACATCATACCTTCTGAAGAAATGTAAGAAGAGACATGAAGTTAAATTAGCAACAAGAGAAAAATAGACAGAAAAACACTGCAAAATTACTCTTCTTCTCTGTAATTATAAGAAACTAGAGTTTCTTGGTTAATAATAAAATGTATTTTTATGACCTCTGAAATGATAATAAAAGTAAGCAATGTGCTATAACCTTTATCCTGTAAGTAAATTTTGAAATGCGCACTTTACCAGCTTCACAAAATGAAGAGCTGGAACTTCAAACTGATTCTCCTTTGCTCAAACTCTTTATTATTCCCTTTCCCTGCTCTTTTTTCAAAGTATGCCTAATTTTGTACTCTGCTCAGTTCTATGTCTGTGACAGATTTTTTTTTAAAAAATGTGCAGAATCAATCTTTGGCTCTTATAGCCTTTTCTGATGGGACTAAGTAACGACCTCTCAAAGACTGAAAAATATGGATTTTAGCCAGAAAAGTCATGAAATATTTGTAATAAAAATCCTGCTATTACATCATTAATTTATTACCACATCACTACTGCTTCGAAGTGAATTTGCGAAATGAAGACACTAGACATACATCAGCAAAGAAAAAAGATATTGCTTAAAATGGAGCCAAAATATCCTGTTGTCTTTGATCCATTTATTTTATCTCCTTCATGTCTTTTATTATTCTGCATATACTTTTCATTTTAAAGGAGGATCTATGAGTCAACTAACTTGGACAAAAATCTATACCCTGTCCCCCAAAGTATTTGATGTCTCGAAAACTTAACAAGAGAGTACTGCCTTTGGAATGATTTGCACACAGCAATAGGGTCCAGTTAGTGTGTTTTCTCCATTTTCTGCATTATAATTCCCACAGTCCTCACATCTTTAACTCGGGTAGCCCTCAGATGTCCTGCAGCTTCAAAGAAACTCAGCAGGGGGAGCATTTGTCTGGAAAGACTTAGACTCAGGACTGCAAAGCAATTCTATCAAAGTTTTAAAATGAAATAAATTTCAGGTTAAAAAAATGCAACCTCCTGTCAATATTAATAAGACATCATGGGATAATACAATCAAAATATTTGTAAGTGATGTAACCCTTAAGGAAAGCACTATATGGATTCAAGAAGGAATATTATTGGTTATTTCTCATCAGAAACCAGCTGTTTGGAACTAAAATTTTGGCTACATTTCTAGAGAATTTTAGGGACTTAAATGCAAATGTAACATTAACTATTAGTATTTGTAAAACTAGGATGGTTAAGGACAACCAATTAAAATGATAATACCTAACATTTATTGAGAACTTACTATGCACCAGGTGCTGTGCTTTACATTTTATACATGCGGAACCAGGGTTTAGCAATGTTTATTAGCCTTCCCCAAGTTACAAAACTGCTAAGCAGATTGTGAATCTAATGAGACTAATGCTAGCACCCACATACTTAACTATTATGTTCCCTCCATCTGGCTACATCTACTGCCTAGCTCTCCATACCTTGCTTACAGGAAGAGGGTTGAATGGAATCTCCTCATATTTTCTTACCCTGACTCCCCCAACAAATCAGTTCATAAATGGCTATAACCTCGGCTTATTACTTTGATTACTCTCTCTAAAGGTGATTTATTCTCCAGCTGAATTGTTCACTCTGAACAATTGGGGTAGTTGAAAATATCAAACCTAATATTGACAGACTCTTTAAGCTTCTAGGTTATTGTCAATAGCTTTATTTAGTAGAAATGGAATGACGCTCAGTTTTCCTCAAGATTTCTTACTGCTAATTTCCTAGTCTTTTTGAGTGAATGCATGCTTAGCAGTATTTGACATGCTCACTGCCTACTTTCTTTAAAAACAAGGGCAAAGGCAGGTTAATCAGAGGTTGGTAGACTGAGAAACAGCTCTTGTGTATGAACACGAGGAAAAGAATGGAACAAGTGATGCACCTTGTGTTTGGTAGTGAGATGCAGCGTGTGATAATGGAAACAATTGTTCTGCTGGCTCTTAAAATCCCTGTGACCTTGGGTTCCATCACATTATCTCTCTGAGCACTGAACAGATCATGGGTTTTGGAGTTGGTTTTAGATTTGAACACTGGTTTTGCTATTAGCTGTGTGCTTGGCAAATTATTTAACCTGAGTGTCACATTCTTCAACTTAAAAATAAGTATAATGCTCACTCTGTGGCAGTGTTTTGAGGATTAAAATCCACATGATAATGTAGGTAAAGTGCTCACACATGATGGGAGATCAGTGAAGATTGTTGTCTCTCTGCCTTCAGTAAATGGAAGCAGTTGAGTTCATTTGTCTCTGAAATCTCCTGATATATTTGATAATTTTTTTTATAATGGTCTTTTGTGATTCCTTGAATTGCTTTAATTTTGAGAAAAGTCAGAGTGTACAATGCATGCTCACATTCCAAGTATGGCAGAATAAAGCAGAAATATAGTATAATGTTGATGTTTGCAGTCAAGACAACCATAAATCTTAGAGTGCAACTATGTTGTTATCAGGAATTTTGAAACCTGTTAATAGACAAGTGCATTTTGGTGGGGCTTGCTGTTATACAATTGAGCACAAATATATAACCAATAGAGCTCTCAAGACAAAGAGAAACTTGTTTCCTTCTTACTGGTATATAATAAATATGCAAAGAAGTATAACATTTATCAAGAGGCTTAAAGACATAATCTCTTTTGAAGGACACAAAAGACAGTGTTGGGAGGAATAACCCTTATTGTAAAAAGTATAGAGCTCATAAAGGTAATAATTTATTATTCAAAAGCACAATTAGGATAATACTTGTTACTCTAGACCAGTGTTACTCCATAAGGTGTGTGCTCCATTGAGCTGTGACCAGCATTTAAAAAAATGAAATAGAATAGAAAATACCAAAGTGCATGGCTTACTGTAAGGGTAATGTTTGGTAAAACTTTTGTTACATACAAATATGTGTACTGAGTTGTGATGGATCATTTCTTGCTGAGGGCCATGGTCAAAAATTTTGAAAGCTATTGCTCTGTATTACAGTATCTAGTGCAGTATAATAAAATCTGTATCTTTAAAAAAAAGCATTAGACGTATTTCAGTGCCACACAAGAGCCACAGCTTAAATTCTGCTACCAAAATAACAACAACAAAAAAATCTGTCCAGCTTGCTATTTTTAGGTTATTATCTTTAAATTATGACTTAACAAAGCAATATGCATAAATTTTTTTGAAAAACAAATGGCCAAGAGCCCTGTTTAAGTATACAGAGTAGTATGCAGCACTCCAGTGGAGACATCACAAATTTAGTTTTGAAACTTCACTTAAAGAAACCAATAAAATCTCCAGCCTTAATTTAGCATTGTCTCAAAACAGATTCCTGGCCATGTTAAAAATCATTCAATTATGAAATCATTCAGAAATCCTAATCTCTTGAAGTGAATATTTGAAAAAATAGGAAAAGAAACTAGCAAAACAAATAAAGTCCCAGGTGATATCACAAATGAAACAGGGAGTGAAATAATTTGGAGAATCTGATCAAACAGATTGAAGGTGGCAAAAAAAGTGTGACTTAGACAAATGAGGCTTGCTCCACACATTATGCTAAAAAGCTACTGAAGATGGTCACCAATAAAGCATATTGCAAAACTTTATTTTAAATGTTCTGTGATCTAAGTGGATAATATCAAAATGTAGTATACTTTAAAAATATGGTAGGTGACCTCCTGAGTCCTTATATTCTAAAGGTAAAGTCCTTTGTGTTTGTATGATTGATTTTGGTCAGTATTTGGATACACAATCAATTTTACTAAAGCTACAACTTTTTATTTCTGTAAAAAAACATCTTTTTTCTGGTTATAAAGACGTTGCATTTGTTTCCAATATTTTATGATTATGAATTCACCACCATTTCTATTTAGGTTACTTAACACTTAAACTAAGTAAGTGAGATCTAGGACATTCATGTTCAATATTTTCAATAGCACCGTTGAAATAAAATTTGTATAGCATAAAATTCATGAATATAAGTGTACAATTAATGATTTTAGTTAATTTAGAGTTGTGCAGTCATTACCACAATTGTTTTGGAACATTTACCCCAAGAAGTTTCTTCATGCCCATTTGTAATCAGTTCTGACAAGGCTGGGGCTAGGGTGAAGCAAGTGAGGTGTCTGCCCCATGCATAAAAATTAAGGGAGTGCCAAAAGTCTCACTAATCAAGATCAATAGCATTGTAATGCAATATTTTGTAAAATATCAAAATTAATGCCCAAAATTCATGATGACAGAAAAAATTTAAATAAAAACTGGACCTGATCCCTGTACATGCTCTACTCACCCTCACTTGCTTCATTCTAATCTTGGTCCCGATTAGCCCCTCTCTGCTCCCTCCAAGCCCCTGGAAACCACTAATGTGCTTTCTTTCTCTATGGAGTTGCCTGTTGTAGACAAATGGAATAATACAATATGAGATATTTAATAAATGGAATTCAATAATATGTGGCCTTTTGTGTCTGGCTTCTTTCATTTAGTATAATGTTTTCAAAGTTGATCCATTTTGTAGCATGCATCAATAGTCTGTTCTTTTTACTTGCTGAATAGTATTCTATTGTATGGGTATGCCACATTTTGATTATCCATTCACTTGTTGATGGACATTTGAGTTGTTTCCACTTTTTGGTTATTATAAATAAAGTTCCTACGAACACCTGTGCATGCCTTTTTGTAGATATGTTTTCTTTTCTCAGGTAAATAACTAAGTGGAATTGCTGTGTCATAATTTAAGTATATGTCTAAGGATAAGAAACCACCAAACCATTTTCCAATTTGGTTGTAGCATTTTTCATTCATACCACTAATGAATGGGAGCTAAGTAATTCCACATCCTCATCACCACTTGATATTGTCAGTCTTTTTGATTACAGCCATTCTAGAGGATGTGTAGAGGTATCTCATTGTGACTTTAATTTACATTTCCCTAATGTATAATGATGTTGAACATCTTTATATATGATTATTAGCCATTTGTATATCTTCTTTGCGGGAATGTCTATTCAAATCTTTTGTTTATTTTTAATATAGGGTTGTTTTCTTTCTATTGTGTTTAAAGAAATCTTTATATAATCTCGATATAAATCCTTTATTAGATGCATGATTTGCTAATATTTTCTTTCAGTCTGTGGCTCGTCTTTTCATTTTCTTACTGGTGTCTTTTGAAATATGAAAGTTTTGAATTTTGATGAAGTCCAGTTTATCAATTTTCAAAATGGATTGTGCTTTTTGTGTTCTGAAACTCTTTGTCCAATCCAAGGTCACATAGACTTTCTCCTGTTTTCTTTTAGAAGTCTTATAGTTTTAGTTATAAAACTTGGACAAGATATTACAATGGATAGTTCTAGACAGTCTGAGAAGAAAATGAAAAAGGAAGGACACTGAAAGGGGAAGATAGGAGGGTTTTAAGGAAGAATTCTCTCTTTTTAAATTTTTTTTTTCTAGATTCAGTCTCTGAACAAATGAGAAATGTTTTAACTCAATTTATGAGGAAACAATGCCTGTTCGATCTGATTAAGGTTTAATATTAACTTTATTTGGATAATATTAATATTAGCTGGCTATGTTGCCTTTATCCAGAGTTCAAATGTTTGTTATAATGTGTTTAAATATGTAATACTATAGAAATACACAAAAGATACCCAAGGAATAATATACTCACTTCACGAATGCAAGAAAACAAAATGACTTGATGATAATTTGTTGTTAAATGGAATGTTAAATGAAAGAAATCTGGACTTGAGATGGGCGAATACCAGTTGTGCATGAATGGATCATGGCCATAAAATGCAAAGAGACATTTGGTATGACATGGAAACAAACCTTGGAGAAATATCACATCCTTGCTGCATAAAGGCACCCAAGGAAAACCAAAGACTGTTAAATATTCCAAATTCATTTGGAGGATCAGGAGGGTTTTGTGGGTCACGAGGTTCTTCATTGTTGTCTTCCAAGTGCCATTCATAAGGGCTGAATCTGCTGACTAGGAAAAGAACTACACTGACTCCAATGTAGGCGAAGACGATGCACATCCAGATTTCATAAGCCAAGGGATCCAGAAATGAAAATACTCCTGGTTTGGATTTCTGAGGCTTCTTTATCATGATGGAGATTCCCAGACTCATAAATGGCTTTGAGAAATCTATGACTTCTTCGCGGACCAATGTTATAGTGAGTGGAGCAACAGCTATATCAGCCCTCTGGAAAAACAAAATTTTTTTTTTTTTACTTTAGAGACAGTATTTCCATCAGTCATTTGACACCTAATATACCTCTTTGGTAGAAATATAAAGTCTTACATCACTACAACCAATTGATTTGTCAGTGCTTTGGTTAGAAAAGTAGTAGATTCAATGGGTTCTAAAATGCTTTAACCTGATGGTAAATTAAGGAAAGAACACTTGCTGGCCTTTTGTCCTCTGAGACATATTGTCTTAAGGCAACTGGCTCAATTATTTTTCCTAAATTTTTTGCTACCTTGCAACACAACTTGTACTCCCTTGTGAAATATCACTGTTTAAATCTTGCTTTTTTAAAAAAAAATTCTTTAAAAAATTTTCATGCTTTTATATCTTATTTGCCTCATTTGACTGGGAATTCTTGTGGGGCAAGCATAATAGTTCATATTTCTTATATGTGCCTTCCTCCCCACCATGAGGTGCAATACAAGACTACTTGAGAGTTTGCTATTATTCTTGAATTATTTTTTTGAGAGTAAGCCTATTAACATACAGGATCTTTAAAGGTATAGACTCGAAATTCTATTTTTGTATCAATCACTGCAACAGATCTTAAACTAAAGAAATCATAATGCCTAAAAATAAGTTGTTGATTATTGAATATAATTCAATGGGCTTATGTAGGCAAACATAAAAATTCTGCATGGGTAATTATAAGAGCAAAACAGCTATTAGAATGCATATTAATTTATATAGTAAGCCATCAGTTCTAATGATAAATATCAGTGTAGTACTTACATCAATAAAATAAATGTGTCAGTAGGACACTGCATAATTAGCTCTGGCAAAGGCAGACAATGTTTTTATATTCTCTCCATGAAAATAGGCATGGAATTTCTGTACTTCTTTTGTCTTCCACAATTGTTCCTTTATGACAGTAGTAAGTTTTAGTCTGAAGCCAGGACTTAAAATGCATACCTAGAAAAATGTTTCTGACCAAGGAGATGCTTTTGGATGGTATTTCAGATATGAAGTGAAAACACCAATTTTGATGATAATTTTTGCTATGTTAGAGTTATGCCTCAATATCCCTACCAGTGGGTAAAGGTGGGGAGAGAATGATGAAGTCTGAGATAATGTTTTCAAAGAAATGATTTTTACTACCTTGACTCAAACTGGTTAAGAAACACTTCTTAATTAATTTCAGGAGACATGTAGATAATAAACAGCCAGCTAACATTTATTCAGTACTTAGTTTGTGTGAGGTATTGTGCTAAGCACTTTGTCTATATTATCTGATTTAATTCTCATAGCAACCTTGTGGTTGGTATATGATCATTCCCATGTTAGAGAAGGGGAAACTGAGGCACTAAGAGGCTAGGATTAGAACCCTAATTTTCAGATTCCAAAACTCACTCTCTTAACCACAATAATGTTCTAATCCATAGATACTTGCAAGTTTCTATATACACTACTTTCATGTACAATAACAACCTCAGTCAACCCCTCTCAGGTTCATTACAGTACATGTTTTAGTATCTATTCTGTGCCAAGCACTATTCTTTGTGCTAGGGATGAGGCAGTGAGCAAGACAGACAAAACAGACAAAAATCCTTACCCTCATGGAGGACATCCTATATTCAAATGGAAGCTGTAGAAAGTAAGCACTTACTGAAGTGAAAAGCCTGCTGACCAAATCTACCTTGATGGCTCACTACCATCGCAAACTCACCATTTCTAAAATTAAATGCATCATCTATCACCCTAAAGCTGATTCTCCTCTATGTCTGTGAATGAAGCTTATTCTAAACTTTTCCCAGCCCCTAATCCTTATCAGTCCTACTCTCCCTGCAGATGATCTTCCCTCTTTACTAAGATGGAAGCCATCTAATATGAGCTCTATCACATCACCGCCCTCTTTCTCAACATATTGCTGTATCTTCATCCATTCCTTCTATCATTCTTATGTCATCAAAAATGAACTCTAAGATTTGTTTTACTTATTCTTTGCATACCATATTCTTTTGTCTCTTCTTAAAACTTAGCTCTATTTATTCTCTTTTACTATTTTTTCTCCTTCTCATTCTATGCCAGCAGTTATGAACATGTAGTTCCCTGAACTAGCAGCATCAGAGTCACCTGGGTACTTGTTAGAAATGCCAGTTCTCAGGCCCCACCCTAAATGTATGAAATAAGAAACTCTGGGGGTGGGACTTAGGTGGTCATTCAGGTGATTCTAATGTTTGCTGTAATTTGAAAACCATTGACTGATCTTGTTCACTTAAAATCATATTCAGGTGATTCTGTTTACTGACGAATAAAAATGAAAAAAAAACCCCACCTTCTTTTGATCCTACTACCTCCTTAATCATATGACATCTTTTACTATCATCACCAATCTTCTTGGAAAATACGCCTTTACTATCTCTTGATTTTAACACCACTTTATCCTTATACACCTGTGGTCAAACTTCCATCCCCTCCAATTTACTGAAATTGCTTCTTGAACTATATACTTGGTTACCAAATTCAAAGACCTTCCCTCAGACATCAATTGCTTATGTGACACCACTGACCTTTTGCACTATACAGGCATACCTCAGAGATATTCCAAGTTCAGTTCCAGACCACTGCATTAAAGTGAGTATTGCAATAAAGGAAGTCATACCTTCAATTTGTAAGAAACAAAACATCTGTGATGCACAATAAAGCAAAGTGCAATAAAACGAGGTATGTCTGTAGACACCCTTCTAGTGGCTCTCTGATACTGAAAATGATGGGTTCTCCTACTTCTCTAAATGTTCCTTCTCTGGCTTCCCCTTGCCCCACCCCCAGTTCTGCCTTCTCGGTGAAGGTGTAACTTTGCACTCCACAGTTGACTCACTGGGTCTGGCTTAGAAGATAATTATTGAAGATTTGTGGAATAAACAAGACTCCTTTAAGGTTCTGTTCTTCACTTTTCCCCCTTCAGCATTACAATTTATGGCTTCACCTCTTTCCTCATTGCAGCTAACTCCTAAATCACTAGTTCTACATTTCTAACTGGAGGGAAGCCAAAGCCAAATTTTTGTCTATTTTACCCTTTTGCCTAGGGCCAGACCTGGTCCTAGAAACAAAAGCTACTAAGAAAAATAGAATTGGCCAGAAAGATAGTGGGTTTTTAAAATTTTTTGGCAGAGAGAGTCTGAATCAGCTAGAAAGAGCCTTGTCGTGCCAAGAGAATTCACAGATAAAGCCTCTTTTTGTCCTTGCCAACATATTTTTGCCTCCTGCTTAGAATGTGAAAATGTCCCCAGTAGTAGAATTTCACATTTGATCTCATTTGAATTTAATTACTTAATTTAAATAGTTTGTGATCTTTTAAGTGTAAATAATTGATAGTTCTAAGAGAAATCACCATTTCTTTATTTTGGGAAGAAGAAATAAAGAGCATTTGTGTGAAAAAATCGCTTTGGCCTGAATTTAGGGGAATTAGGCTCTTTTTCCAATAGATAGGGAAAAGAGTTTGAGAACCTCGATATCCTTTAAGAGAAAAAAAACCTAACTCTGTAATTGAAACACCCACCAGATGATGAGCAAAGCTAAATACTAATAAGAGACAGGTAACATCTGGTTCCCAGGAATATGCAGCAAAAGAACAAATTCTTGAAGGAAGCCATTCCTAGTGCGAAGTACTTTTGACACAAGACAACAGGAAAAACCTGCTCTCCTCAAGAACTTGTCTTTTTTCCCCCTCAGCTTAGCTTTTCTACCTTTTCTGAATTGTTTCTTTCTAAGGAGCTTTTTCAAAGAAGGTGGAGTTTGTTTTTTGGAGAGTGCTCCCTCAGTGAAGAACAGCACCAAATCTGTGGTCAGTTAAGCCTTTTTGATGTAGACCTGACTCCAAATTGAGAATTCCCATGCTGAACCTTAAAAAAGACCTATTACATGTCAGATGGGTACTAACTAGACTTAATGGGTGATCGCTTTGTAAGTTATATAAATATCTAATGATTATGTTGTATAGATGTCAACTGTAATTGAAAAATAAACCTGTTACAGACAGAAAAAATACAAAAGGCAGAAAGGTGGAAGAAGGATCGACTAATAGAAGGGAAGGGGGCTACTGATCAAGCCTCCAGGCAAACTCTTTCACCTTGTATGTGCTTGGTGAGACCAAAGCAACAAAACTGTCATATCAGCTCATAGCCAGCCTTGAAGAAGCCCTTGCCTTCTACCACCATTATCCCCTCCACCATATGAAAAAGAAGTTGTGAGAGTTGATTATTTCAGGACCTGCTTGGCATAATATCTAGGGAGGTATCCACATGAATATTAAAGAAGTTGAGAGGAGCAGGTAACTAGTGTCAGAACATACCCATTTAGCTCTCCTGGGACTGCCATAGTAAGTAGATAATGGGGAAGGTCACTTCCAAGGTAAATTAAAGATTTAGGAGGCCATCACTGATGAAAAAGTGAAAAAGGCAACTCCCCAAATGGCATTCCTTTTCTGGTTTCTGCTCCTTATGAAAACCAGTCGTAGCTGGGAGAGAGTGTTAAAAATTATCCATGGGGCTAGGGAGTAGGCGAACTTCTGACTCAGTAAATGAAGTGTTTTACTTGTGGTGTCCTGAACCTGTCTAGTGGCCTTTTGTCCCCAAGCCTCTGTCTGTGCTAGCAGTAAGGAAGTCATTTTAAGAAACCTCAGTGGGTAAGTAGGTGGTATGAGGGTGTTTCAAGTGATAAACAAAACGCAGCAAATAAAAAGCTCAGGGAAAGACTTTGCTAGGGCTTTTGCTTACATTTCGACTACTTAAAGTATTTTAATCAAGCAGCTTAAGAGTAGCTATGTGGGCTCAGTAAACACGCCAAATTAGATTTGATTTTTCCACTCACCAGTGGCAAACCAGCAGCAACTGCATTATTGGAGAGGATTTAGCTTGAGGGGGTTTATAATCCTTTTCATAGGTAGATTGCCAAAGTCATAAATTTCATAAAACTTAAAACCTGACCAACTCATATGTATATGAATGATGCACTTAAGAATCTGACAAGTTTGAGACAGAAATGTCAGTTTAAATGTCATTAAAATCTTTTTTAAGCTGAAAGGCTTATGTTATAGCTTAAAAGTATTTTCATCTGATTATCTGATACAAAAGTTGGAACCAACCTGGAGACTGCATGAGCAGTAGTTTGTCAGTCACCATTTTACAGCACTTTCTGAAAGCAAAGTGCGGGAGAGAGGAGGTAGGTAATGTACTGGCATATAATGCACACAATATTGTATGTTATCTGAGAGAAGACACATGACCTGTTTTATCTCTGGATCAACCATAAGCTTCTAGTAGCTTTTGGCAGACATTTCCATTGAAAAGCTTAAACATGTTGGAAAAGGAGTGGGGCAGAATCAAACTAGACAATGGGAATATAATAACTGCATGTCGGGGGACAAGATGTAAACTGCTTTACTGGCTGTACTTTGTGCGATATTTACTGTTTGCAATTGTTAAGATCTGGATAAAGAGATAAGGTCTATTTAAAACTGTGCAACAACAAGCAGTGTCAAACAGGGTCTTCTTGTTTCTTTATCTAGAACAGAAGTCCCAATCTGGATCTCCTGGTTAGGGCTCCTTTTCTTTGCGGGAACTGAGAGAGTTAAAGACAAAATGAAGATAAAGAAGTGTCTCTGGATCTGGGTAAAGGCCTTGTGAAACTAAATATGCTTGGAAATATTTCCCCAACCTCTCAGCTCAGAATGGCAGACTTCCATGAGTCTTTAATGGTCTTTCCTGGAGTTCATATGCATCATTCGAAAGAGAGAGACATTTTCATCAAACCATCAGCTTTTCTGCCAAAGCCAAATATAATCACCTGAAGAATAGAACACAGCATCTGTTACTGCACTCTTGCTTCTCTGCCTTTTAGCTGGAAGGACAGATCGACTTTATGTCTTTCTTAATGGAAAATAAATCTATCTTAGGATAGTGACAACCTAAGAGATAATTTCTTTTAAGTAGAGAAATATCAGTGCGAATAGCATCTATAAAATTGTCATTTGTCCTGGGAGTGTGAAGGAGTCTGAGGATGCCCAAGGGATGTAACCTGGAATCAAACATCCTCAACCCCATCTTCATCCCCAAGCTCTCTGCTTTCTTCTAAGCCAGAGGTGCCAGTCTTCACAGTAGTTTGGATTTTCTCAAAGCAGCTACCTGCCTTCCACCTCTCCATCTTTATCCTTAGTTCTAAGTGCTAGAAACATAAGGAACATGACAGCAGCATGTTGGGAGGTGTCCTTTTGTCAATTAGGATCTTGATTTTATTCTGGCCCTTTTCTTGACTCTTTTTCTGTTAAGTTATATCTATTTTTAAAGGACAGAAACCCCCTGATGTCTACACTGAGTTTTCAAATATTTCAAATGATAACTGGAGATGTATGTTACATTATCCTGGAGGGCACAGGTAAGCAAGAGGGGTATGTTGAATGGAAAAGCATATAATTCAACAAGATTGGAAACCCCTTAAAGTCAAGTAGGGATGCTATATCCGATACAACACCAATCTTCCTATAGTCTGACAAACTTAGTAAACTGAGTCAATATGACACAATGGATAGACAACTGGATCAGGATTCATGAAACCTGAGTTATAGTCTAAGCTCTGCCAAACTGTGTGATTATTTTTTTGACCTTGCCACAATACTTGCCATCATTCCTGTCATTCCTGTCCTACATCAGGCTTTTGGTTTCCTGGTTTACCCAATGGGCAGTTCTAATGTCTGGTCCTGGCTGGTCCCTATATTTATCTGTAAAATGAATGAAAAGGTAGGCTAAAGCATGGCTAAGAACTTTGCTAGAAAAAAATGTTTTTAAATGTCCTGTTAAAACTCATGCTATTGGGGAGCCAGAAAAACTTGTGGTCTACAAATCATTTGACTTGGAGTCAATTACCATGTTGTGATGTTACAGACATCCAGCTTAAAATCAAAACTGGTAAAAGCAGGTAGACAGTTTCAAGTCCATAATGTTCTGAAGAGCTTTTATAATGGGGCACATTGTGTCCTACTGACGTTTGTTTCAAAAATAGACTTCTTAGGGATACAAGGTACCCCAAACATCAATCTTGATTTGATTTTCTTTAGAGGAAAAAAGACCATTTAGAAATCATCTGAAAAGAGGCTGATTGGCTTCTTTATTCTTTAGCAAATTTAATCCATTTTGATTCTTTCTTTAGACTTATGGCAGATATTTAAATCTCCTTTGCAAAACATTTTTTCATTTCTGCCTTTCTTTATTTTCCCCTCGACTGTGATCTGTTTTACATACTTAAAGCATAAGAGAAAATACCCTAAAGATAAAGCAGTACCTATCTGTGTAGTTTTCATGTTCATTGTAGGAAATAGTTTCACATTCCCCCTCCTTTTGCTTATTAAGCACTTAGGGAAATCACTGGGGATTTTCTGTCCTTTTTCTTAAGCATCTTGCAAACCACAAGAGACCAGACCTGCCAGAAACAAATGCCTGTGTTTTCACTTTTCTCCATTTCTATCAATGATAGAGGAATTGAAAACTTTCTAATGCTGAAAGATTAAAACTTCTAAATGAAGATGAAGACACATATAGCTTATGAAATCATGATACTCCCTAACAGAGAGCTCTTCAAGCATGACAAGAATGTCCATTTTTCATAGGCACTGGTTTTAGAAGAAAGTAAAATTTGGCAGTCCACTAAAATGGGTTGGTTTGCTCTCAATTTCCTGGAATCACCTTGTGCTATAATCCCAGAAAGCATTAGAAACTTGTTCCAGGTCAGGGGAGAGAGATGGAAATTTCTGAAAGAGCCTTCCATGGCTATTATTTTTGTCTTTAGTAGAAAGAACTTGAGGGAAAAGATGGGAAGGATCCTTCAGAATTTTTTTTATCTATGCAGCATCAGAAAAATGACTTCTAAATTACTAAACAAATAAAGGGCTCTCTAATTCTCAAGCTCCCTCACACATACACAAATTGGAAAGAAGAAGAGAATATGGTAAAGAAGACTGCCAGAAGAGAGACCAAAACCCAGTGAGAAAGCTGGTTTTTGTCTGAACAGTGTCAGTAAATCTGCCTTGCTCTACATGGCTGTGTCTAATGTCCTGCTCAATGCCAAGAGGGCACTGAACTATTTATAGAGTATGATGGGTTTTCTTTTGAGACAATAGAGATCTCTGGCTATTGAGTCATGATGGGCTGGTAGAACTCATGTCAGCTCTACCTTTGCCCAGTGAAAACTGACACCTTAAAGTCCTTGCCATGCTTCTGTGGCCACTCTTCTCAGAATGGCTAAGACACCAGGAGCCTTTATAATAAATTTCAACTCTTTTTTGGGATGGGATGGCACTGAAACAATACTTTGGCTGTTGGTTAATAAAGAGCAATGGTTAAAGAACATGGATGTCATAGTCAGAGACCTGGGTTCAAATTATTGATTTGCTATAAGCTGTTTGATCTTGGCATGAGACTTTACCTCTCTAGGCTTCAATGTTCTCTTCTGTAGAATGATAACAATGGCACCTCCCTTGGAGGTATGTTGTGAAAATTAAGTTACATAATGTCTGTAAAGCACTTAGCAGAGTATCTGGCAACCAGGAGATATGCCACAAATAGTAGCTAATAATAATAATGACAACAACGACATTATAAGATTATCATCTCCTACCATGAACTCAATTTAATACATATTGGCTGAGAATTACTGCATTCTAGGCATTTACTTATTAGAGCAAAAAGTGATTATCTACTATATAACAAATGATGTGCTAAGAGCAGGAAAAAGCTGTGAGCAAGACAGAAACTTTTGGAGCCTGAGCATTGGAAAGAAGAAGGAAAAAAAGAGAAGATTTGATTATCATAAAATAAGAGGTCAGAACTTCTCAGCGTCCTTGGAGAGCATGATAGGTGCTCTGCCCTTTGCTCAGGCCCCTCTCTCTGGCATTAGAAGTTATTCTACTTCTCATAACTGGATTCACTTGAATCTCACCTGAAACTCAGCCTTGCCTCAGTTCTCAGGACTAACATTGACCCAAGATAGTAGATAATTGGCTCCAGCACCATAGCTGGGGGCTAAGGTTCAAATTACCTTGCTGCTTGTCTGACCAGAGGATGTTGTCCTAGGTTTGATACTTGAGGTCCATCTAATTTTAAGCCTTAATTCCCTTTATACGACCTTATGTTTAGAAATGAGCTTCTGCCTTTGTGCTTGTTCCTGAAGACCTGTTCTATAAACTTATTTAGCAACCCCAATACTATTTTATGATTGGATAGCTATACTATATTCTTGCTAATACCCATTCCGAGCACTGGAATCTATATCTTGAACCTCAATTTAATAGGTAACTTCGATGTTTGCTTCTTAACAGCTTCTTTTCAGTATATCTACCCCCTAGATTCCTCTGTTTTCTAACCTGTTGTCTGTCTGTTACAACCTTTGCTACTTGGGTAGTTCTCTAGTGGCTGGTTCATCCAGTGGGCTGTTCTTATGCCCAGTTCTGCTTGTCTCCATATGCCTTACTAGGTGGCCCAAGATCTGAAATTCATAATCAGAGGCCAAAACCCTTTAAAGCAAAGCCATTGAGGATCTCTAAAGATACTGCTATACCCTTCTGAAAGGCCCTAATTATTGGTAAAATTCTTTTGTACTTGGCCAATGGACAAACCCTTGATAAAGCCATTCTGTTCATTCATTAATTTATTCAACAAATATTTGTTGAATTTTCATTATGTTCCAGGTTCTGAGATATTAAAATAAATACTTGTTCTCAAGAAGTTCATAGTTGAGTTGAGACAATTGAATTTTTAAACAGATCATTATAATACAAGTACAAAGATATTATAAGAAAGCAAAAATTACTCTAAGGAAGCAAAAAGCAGGGGCACCTAACCAGACAGCAGGTGGGTAAATGGGATGAGAGAAGGCTTCCTGAAAGAGGTGACACCTCTAAGTTCTGGAGAACTTGTAGGTGATGTTAGCTAGCTCAGAGTGACAAAAGCACTTGCAGGCATCCCCTAAGTGAAAGATGGGCACCTTCAGGGAACAACACATTCTTTGCTATAGATGAAACATTGAATGTGAAGGGGAAAGAGTACAAGATGAAGCTAGAGAGGTAGGCAGGTGCCAGATATTGAAGTGCCTTATTTGCCATCCTAAGGAACTTAGGAACTTATTCTCAAAGTGGCAAGTTACAATAATGTGAAGATCTTATTTGCCAAGATAAGAGCAGTGGCAGGGCAACCAGTTAAATGACTAACAAGTGGTAATAGCCTTAACTAAGATGATGATGGTGGGAATGAAGTGTGTCTCGATTTGAGAGACATAAGACTAGAATTGATAGGACATAGTGACTGACTAAATATGAGGGAAGCGATGAGAATAGATAATCAGGTTGCTTAGGCAACTAGGTTGGTGGTGATTCTGCTGCCTAAGACAGGGAATACAGAAGGAAGAGATTTTCAATAGAGAGCAGGCTGTGCTTAATGTTGCCAAACACAGTCTCCCAATTCTACTTTCCTTTTAGTAAAATAATCTTATTGCCCAAAGGACACTATTGACAAGCTACTTTGACAAAATTCAACTGTAGAAGAAAACCATTTTTCTTACAGATCATATGAAAATGATATAATTGGATAAGTATCACACTCAAAAATTAAATCCTCTTTGTTAATTGGAAAACATAAAAGTAAATGAAAATAGAGTTGAAAAGAACTTACACCATAGACAAGTTCCCCAACCATGCCATTCCATATTTTAGTCTCTGGGTCCCTTGCACCATATTTTCCATCGCCGACAATGGACAATTTGTATTTGATTCTTACGTGTTTGGCTATTTCATAGGCTAAGTCTACACAATAGCCTTCATATCGCTCATTTCCTTCCAGTTGCTCATGGTTCTTCTTATACATTACATACGGTGATTCCTTTAGGACCAGAAGGAAGATCAAAAGATTACTCTTATACATTTTTCTAAGAGATGATAAATGTAATCATGAAGTGCCCTCCCCACCATGGCTATTGAACTTTGGTGTCTGAAAAGAGACACAATTTTTTTCTTAATAAACAGAATAGCCTTAATCAACTATTCACTAGGCTGCATATTCCTTGGAGTCCTTAGCTAATGATTTAAGGAAGTAGAGAAGAATTTGTTATTTTTGAGTTTGAAAGAGGGACCAGTTTCTACCTGTAAAGTTTTTGATTTAGTCAAACCAGGTAGAGGTATTTCCCTTAGTTAAATGAAGTTGAACTGCCTTTGATTCCTTGGAGTTTACCACATAGGAACCATGGCTGGCCCAGGCAAGCCCTAGGGAGGCCTGTGATCTTTGTGAGGTCAGAGTCTGTGGCTTATTCATTTTTACATCCGCAGGGCCTAATACAGTACCTAGGACAAAGTATTTGATATGTATGTTTAAATAAATGGTAAACTTTGGCCAAATTTCCATTTAATTAATCATAATTTCAGACCTAGTGTTATACTCATTTTTAACCAAGGTTTCTACTTTATTTAGTAAAATTATACCAGATTTTAGAAAAACATTTTAAAATGAAATGAGAATACTATCTCACATTTCAATAGTGCTTTGAATTTTGCAGAAAATCTTTACATGGTGAATATTGTCCTTAAATGGTCCTACGACATTAGTAAGAGATTATTATACTTATTCATAAATTAAAAAAAAAACAACCTGAGGCTCAGAGAAGTTGTGACTTGCAAAATTAAGCACAAGTTTACTGGTCTACTACTGGTAGACCTAATATTGGAACCCCATTCTACTCTCTCCTCCACGCAATGCTGTCTTCCACATGGTGAAGAATTAAATTTCAAGTTCAGATGAAACGTCAGTCCCAGAGTAGAAAGAGGTGGGTAAAGAGGAGAATATCTGAACCAGTTCCAAATTCCTATTATTTTTCTTTTTTAAAATGACATTCAATTCATCATAATGGCAAGATATTTTAAGAGGTTCCTAAGCTGATCTGTTGGAAGTTTTCACTGCTTGAACTTGTCTTTCCTATTGGCTGAATAATGCTTTCAGAGAGCAGAAGCCTTAATGTACAGAGTCCAACTACCTTCTGTCCATACTCACCAGAATGGTAGTCACCACTATGGTCCGGTTCTCTGAGGATGCACTGTCATTGCTGATTTGCTGATCTGAGAAAGGCACAAACCTTTCATACTCATTCCAATAGCCAGCCTAGAAAGAACAGATATTTGACCTGGTTGTCTGTTTTTTACTCAAAAAGTATGCCATGAAATTCATGTGCTGTTGTGGAATAAACTTTTTTTTTTCTTTTTCTTTTTTAGTCGCTTGAGCTTTACAAGGATTGACGTCTCCCTCTGTCTTGCCATTCTCATCAGGGCCCCAACACTGACATATAAAAATGTGCTGTTCCTTCATCCTGGAGGTTCCCAACTCCACCTCACTTTTACTGATATTTTGTAAAATAATTAAGCCCACCATAAGATGATCTGTCTTTTTTTCCTTTAAACTCATATAGCAGAAAAATACTCTGCTTTGAACTGTAGAAAAGCTGGGATGTGGGGGTGGGAAACAAGTTGAGTATCCTGTAGAAAGGACACAAAATATTTTATGTTCTGAGGTTTTATCAATGGCTATTAAATCCTCACTTCATGCCTAACTCAACTATTAGTATGATAGAAGCAAAATGGTCATTATGACATTTAGCTGTAGAGAAAGGTACTTTGTTCATAGTCTCTTTTGGTGGGTGAGTTGTCAAAATGAGGGCATACCTATTTTCTAATTCTGTTGCTAAACCCATGTGTACCTTGGCAGCTTTTGTTTAAACAAAAACATGCGGCAAAATTTGTGATTCCTTCCCTTTAATGTAGGAAGCTGTTAATAAATGTTGAGGCTACTACCACTTATAGAACTAACCTCCTTCTAAACTGTGTAGATGGAGCACTGATTACTAAACAACTCTGCATCACATCTACACTATTCACTGAAAGGAAAGGCAAAAATATGTGGTAATTTGCTTTGTGCATGTTTCCTAACACCTATTTTCTTGCATCTGAGTACTATCACCTTTCGAAAGACTTTTTTTTTGATATGTTTTAGTTACTTACTTTTCGAGAGCCAGTGACTTTCATTTCATACACATCAATGGTATAATTTGTCCTTCGTCCATAAGTGTCAAATTGGATGTTTCCAGTCATTCCTTGTACCTGCACCTGGTAGAAAGGAAAATGTAAAAATGAAAAAGAGCACCACATTACTACCTTCTAGGTATCTGGGATGAAGTCCTCTGATGGATCTTGAAGTTTTGATGAACTTTTATCTTGAGTCATTGAGCTATATAGCTACCAACTCATGTCTACACAGACCTTCATTTCCTCTCCAGTATTTTCTAGGTATGCCTTTTAATTATAAAGCTTTGAGTGGGTTTGATACAGTAAGGGCCCTACCACCACTTTTTCAAGGGCCTAAAATTTCCACCATTAGTCTCTTTTTAAAGAAGTAACCTGAAGAGTAGTCTTAATTAGGGTAATGCATTCTTCTAAACTGTGAGTTCTTTGGAGGCTGTGGATTTGTCTTATTTTAGTATTCCCAATATCTGAACATAAACTGGCTTTAGTAACATGGGCTCTGGACCTTGTGGATTCATATCTTACCTAGCTTTATCACTAACTGTGTGACCTTGGGTATGGTCCTTAATACTTTTGTATCTCAATGTCCTAATCTGTAAAATGGGAAATCCTAGAAGTACCTATCCCTCTGAATTGTTGGGAGGATTAAATGAGTTATACATATGTAATGTTTAGAATAGTGTTTGTCATGTAGTAAGCTTTAAAATACATGGTAGCTGTATTAATTGCTGTTAAAACAAATTTAGCTCTGTTTGTTAAAAGGGTTACACATTCACCAGCTACCATGGTAACAGGTATGAGTTTTTCTTTTTATTTAACCTATGCCCAGATACAGAAAGATAGCAGAGAGCTAGGTAATGGAGGGATAATCCATAGACTGATGAGATTGGTTAAGTCTAAGGAATCAGGAGTATGGAGTACTAGATAAGAAAGCTAGAGATACTGGAGATACTGGAATAGTCTAGACACCTATTAGGGATGCCAAATGCAGATTCATGTATGTGACAATTTTTCCTGGGTCTGCGCCCAGTATTATAAACTAATGAGAGGCCATATTTGCTGAGTAGAGAAGGTTTTTTTTTAACCTATTTTACAGCTCAGGAATTCTGCATGGGAGACCCTGAATAAATATAAGCTAGTATTGTTATCCACTTGAATACTCATCTGGCGAGTGAAGGTTGAGGCATTTTCTTCAAAGAAAAGAATCTCATTCTCCTAGGATGAAAGGATGGAATACTTTTCATCACTTATAGATAGTGTCAAGCTGTTAAGCAAGTCAGAAGTGGTAATGGGCTTATGCTGCAGAAAAGAAAATTGATGGCAAATATTAGGGAGCATCTTTTTAAAGTGAAGGGGACTTGTTCATTACCAATAGGAAACTGGAATTCCTGTTGAAGAACTGCTCCAATGTGACTTCTTAAAGACAAGATGATTGTCCTGACCCACTAAACCTAAGCACTATTGTCAGCTTAGGCTTGCAGAAAAGGTGATGGCACACTTCTAGTTAAAGAAAAGTTCCTTTGTTGAGATTAAAATTTCTTATCCAATAGTATAGATCTGGTACATTCTGTGATACATGAAGGGTTATTTACAGTCTATTATGAACATTGAATTTCAGGACAAAAATTAGGTAAGGCAAAGATGCTGGTATAGGAACTTATTAAAGAAATTCTTTATTACTGAAAATAGCAAAGGTTTCAAGTCTTATTAAAAATTGTATATTTCTAAAGATCCAGCCTATTTAAACATAATACACAAACTAGACAACATTCTAGGCATGTCCAAGAGATTCCAGACTCATGAATAGAATTTTTGGTGAACAGAAGTAGAATTGAAGTACCACTCAGATGGAACACTATTATTTTAAAAAATTTCTTTATTTTTCAATTACGGTTGACATATAATACTATTATTAGTTTTAGGTGTAAATCATGTTGATTAGACATTTATATAACTGACAAAGTGATCACCCTGATAAATCTAGTACCCATCTGACACCATACATAGTTATTACAATATTATCGACTGTATTCCTTATGCTATACTTTACATCCCTATGACTATTTTGTTACTACCAATTTTTGTTTCTTAATCTTGTGCCCTCTTTTCCTCAACCCTACACCCCTCCCATCTGGCAACTATAAGTATGTTTTCTGCATCTAAAAGTTTGTTTCTGTTCTGTTTGTTTGTTCATTTTATTCTTTAGATTCCTCATATAAGTGAAATCATGGCATTTCTCTGTCTGACTTACTCTACTCAGCACAATACACTCTAGGTCCATCCATGTTGTTGCAGATGGCAAGATTTCATTCTTTTTTTATATAGGTGAGTAATACTCCATTGTATATATATACCACCTATTCCTTATCCATTTATCCACCGATCAGACAACCAGGTTGCCTCCATATCTTACTTATAGTAAATAATGCTACAATGAACATATGAATGCACTTTTTCTTTCAAAGTAATGTTTTGGGTTTCTTTGAATAAATACCCAGAGGTAAGATTACAAAGTCTTTCTTTGTCTCTTGCTATGGCCTTAGTTTTAACATCTATTTTATCTGGTATAAGTGTTGCTACCCCAGCTGCTTTTTCCTTTTCATTTTTATGAACTACCTTATTTTCATCTAAACCTTTACTTTGTGTGTGTCTTATGATCTGAAGTGAATCTCTCGTAGGCAGCATATGTAAGGGTTGTTTTCTTATCTATTTGTCCACCTATGTCTTTTGAATGGAGCATTAAATTTTCTTACAGTTAAAGTAATTGTTGATAGATATGTCATTACTCCCATTTTATTATTCATATTTTTTGATTTTTTAATTTTTAAATTAGAGTTGACATACAATATTATATTAGTTTCAGGCATACAGCATAGTGATTAGAAATTTATATACCTTATGAAGTGGTCACCATGATAAATCTAGTAAACATCTGTCACTGTAAAAACTTTTTACAATATTATTGACTATATTCCCTCTGCTGCACATTACATCTCAATGACTTATTTTGTAATTGACAGTTTGTACTTCATGTTTTTAATCTATTTTTTTATTTTCTTCTTAAGACCCTTTAACTTTTTTTGTAATACTGGTATAGTGATGATAAATTTCTTTAGCTTTCTCTTGTCTGGAGAGCTCTTTATTTCTCCTTCGATTCTAAATGATATATTTTCTGGGTAATCTTGGTTGTAGGTGCTTGCTTTTCATAACTTTGAATATATCCTGCCAATTCCTTCTTTTTTCCTGGCTTTATTGAAATATTAAAAGACAATTAGTTGCTCTTATTTACATTGTACAATTTAATGAGTTTTTTCAAATATAGTTGGCATACAATAATATAGCAGTTTCAGTTGTATAGCATAGTGATTAGAGATCCACACAACTCACAAAGTGATCACCCCACTAAATCTTGAACCCCACTTCCTCTTTAAAATTTATTACAACATTATTAACCATCTTCCCCATGCTACACACAACATCTCCATGTCTATTCTGCAACTAACCATTTGTACTTCTTAATCCCTTTCCTTTTTTTTGCTGTCCCCAACACCCCTCCCATCTTGTAGCACTCTAAATATTCTCTGTACCTATAAGTTCGTTTTTGCTTTTGTGGTTGTTGTTTATTTTATTCTTTAGATTCCACACATATGTGAAATCATGTGATATTTGTCTTTCTCAATCTGACCCATTTCATTCAGTGCAATACCCTCTAGGTCCATCGAGGCAATATCTTTTTCCATCCCCTATCTTTTAGTCTGTGTGTGTCTTTTACTCAGAAGTAAGTCTCTTGTAGGCAGCCTAAGTAGGGGTCTTGTTTTCTCATCCATTCAGCCACTCTATCTTTTGGTTGGAGCACTTAATTCTTTTCCATTTGAGGTACTTGTTCAGAGGAATGTAGTTATTGCCATTCTTTATTCCTGTTTTCAATATATTTATCTTCTCAAAAAAGTCCCTCCAACATTTCCTGTAATACTGGCTTGGTGTTGATAAATTATTTTAGCTTATTTTTGTCTGGGAAGCTCTCTTTCTATCCTCTGACTCTAAATGATAGCTTTGCTGGATCAAATATTCTTGGTTGAAGATCCTGACTTTTCATTACATTGAATATTTTGTGCTAAGCCCTTCTGTCCTGCATCGTTTCTTTTGGGAAATCAGCTGCCAGTCTTATAGGTGCTCCCTTGTAGGTAACTAACTGCTTTTCTCTAGCTGCTTTTAAGATTCTCTCTTTGGATTAAACTTTTGGCATTTTAATTATGTTATATCTTGGTGTGGGCCTCTTTGGGCTCCTCTTTTTTGGGACTCTCTAATCTTCCTGGGGCTGCATATCTATTTCCTTCACCAGATAAGGATAATTTCCATCATTATTTCTTCAAATAGCTAGCTGTTCAACGTCTTTTTTTTTTCCTTCAGATACCCTTATGACATATATTTTTACATTTAATTATGTCCCATCGTCTCCTTAAATTATTATTATAGTCTTGGCTTCTTTTTTCTTGCCTTTCTGATTGAGTGTCCTTGGCTTCCCCATATGCTATATCAGTCATTCAATCCTCTTCTTTATTTACTGTTTATTCCATTTCATATACTTTTCATCTCAGATAATGTGTTCTTCATTTCTGATTGGTTCCTTTTTATAATTTCCATTTTCATATTTTTTTAATCTCTTTGTTAAAATTCTCACTGAATTCATCTACGCTTCTCCTAAGTTCATTGAGTATCTTTATAACCAGTGTTTTGATCTCTGCATCTGTTAGATTGCTTGATTATATTATTCTTGGATCTCTGCTTTGTTCTCTCATATGGTTTCTGCTTTTTGTCTTCCTATTTTGACTGCCTTTCTGTGTATGTTTCTGTGTACTAAGCAAAGCTCTTAAGTCTCCCGGTCTTATTAGTGCGGCTTTGTCTGGTCAGTGTTTAGTGGGAGAATCCTGAGAGGGGTTTAGCTGCAGGCCAAATTTAGCCTGTGCCCCTCCAGAGCCACCTGTTAAGGTTCAGCAAGCAATCCACAGGTCCTGTGCTTATAGTTTCCTCGAGAGGCCACACCAGAAACTGCAGTCAGCTGCCACCAATGTGAGTCTTGGCGCTGCTCAGCAAGGAGCACCTGACTTGCCGAGGATGCACCTGGATGTGGCTTGGGTTGGGCCACAAGTTGGCGGAGGCAGAGTTTCAGGGAATCTTTTGGGCAGAGTGACCTCTGTTATCCAGTTTGATGATATTTCAGCTATGGTGGCTCTGTGTCCACACACTAGAAGAGAAAGGGCTCAACAGAGGAACCATGGATACCACCAGATCTTCTGTAGGGAGTGAGCCTCACATCCAGTCCTCATCCCAACAGCTCAGTGTCCTCCTGCAAGTCCCTGGTGCCCCGGGAGCAGCCAACTCGGTGCTTATGCCCAGAGCAAGCAATTTAGTCCCCGTGAAAGTCCACTTGTGGACACTTCCCCTTTAAGAGGCATCTGCAGCTGCCAGTTGTTGCTGCTGCAGCCTCTGTCCCACTCAGCTGCCTTGATCAACCAGCTTCATGTCTTTGCCCCCTCCTACATTCTATTATTGTAGGTTAATTAATCATTTCTCTCCCTAATTGAAGTGCTTCTGTTCCTATAGATTCCAGGTGATTTTTCTTGCTGTTTGCTCCTTGTTTCTGTCACAACTTTGATTTGGTTACAAGAGGGATGAAGAAAGCCTCCATCATCTATGCTGTTTTTTTCCCATTTCTTAGGCCTTGTTTTCTTAATCGTTCAGCTACCTTGTCTTTGATTGGAACATTTAATTCATTTACACTTAAAGTGATTATTGATAGGTACATAGTTATTGGCATTTTATTATTCATATTTATGTTCTTTTTTATTTTCTCCTCCTCCTCTCCTCCTACTTCCCATTCTCCTTCTTTTTCTTTTTAAAGAAGTCTTTTTAACATTTCTTGTAGTACTGTTTTGGTGGTGATGAACTCCTTTAGTTTTTGTCTGAAAAGCTCCCTATCTCTCCTTCAATTTTAAGTGCTAGACTGGCTGGGTAAACTAATCTTGGTTGTAGGTTCTTGCTTTTCATCACTGAATATTTCCTACCAATCCCTTCTAGCCTCAAAGTTTTTGTTAAGAAATCAGCCAACAGCCTTATGGGAGCTCCCTTGTAGGTAACTAATAACTTTTGCTTTTAAGAATCTTTGTTTTTGACTTTGGCATTTTAATTATGATGTGTCCTTGTGTGGGTGTCTTTGAGTTCATTTTGTTTGGGACTCTCTATGCTTCCTCGACTTGTATGTCTATTTCCTTTGACAGATTAAAGAAGTTTTTCATCATTATATCTTCAAAGAGGTTTTCAATTCCTTGCTCTCTTCTCCTTCTGGTACCCCTATGCTGTAATTATTGGTATGCTAATGTTGTCCCCGAAGCTCCTTAAACTATCTTCATTTTTTTGGATTGTTTTCTGTTTTTGCTGTTCTGATTGGGTGTTTTCTGCTACCTTACCTTCCAAATTTCTGATTTGATCCTCTGCTTCATCAATTCCCTCTAACGTTGTCTTCATTTCAGTTATTGTATTCTTTATTTTTGATCGGTTCTTTTCAGTGTTTTCTGTCTCAATTTTTATGTTTCTTATCTCTTTGTTGAAATTCTCAGTGAGATCATTGAGCATTTTTATAACCAGTGTTTTGAACTCTGTATATACCTTGTCTCCATTTAAAAAAAAATTCTGGAGCTTTGTTCTGTTTTTTTTTTTTTAATTTGGGACATGTTTCTTTATCTTCACATTTTGACTGCCTCTTTGTGTTTGATTTTATGTATTAGGTAGAGCTGCTATGTTCCCCAGTGTTGGTAGAATGGCCTTATATAGTAGATGTCCTGTGGGGTTCAATGGTGTAGTTACCCTGTTACCTGAGCCAGGTTCTCCAGATGTTTCCTTTGTGTGGGTTCTATGTGTGCCCTCCTATTATGGTTGAGCCTTAGTTGCTGTTGGCACATCAGTAGTAGGGATTGACACTAAGGCTGTTTGGTTGTGAGGGCTGGTTGTGATTATAGTGGAAGAGCTGTTGTGCAGGAGCTGACCCTATGAAGCAGGGTTCACTTTAGCAGGGCTCTGGTGCCTGTCTAGTTTGCCCTTTTGGTGTGTCATTTGTGGAGGTGGTTGGATGGTGCTCTGGTGTGGTCTGATGCTGGCTGCCAGGTGTGTTGTGTCTGGGTGCTCTTGGGAGAGGCTTTGTTGCAGGCCAAGGTCAGCTACTGCTTGTGCACTGCCCCGGGGCCAGTTGATATGATGTGTAAAGTGTTGTGCAGATAGTTGCCACTTCTGCTGAACTTGGAGGTGCCTGGTAGAGACTAGGTTGCAAACTGAGGATAGCTGCTGCTACTGCCAGGCTTAGGGTTGCTTAGAAAGAGGTATGGGGCATACTGAGGCCAGATGCTGCTTGTTTGGGGTTTGTGAACCATTGAGAGATTTTACTAAAGTCTGCAGTGTGAGTCTAGATAGTCAGTTTGTATGGAAAAGCCACTGGAAGTGGTTAACGGAGATTCAGATATGGTAGCCACATGTGTCTGCATGTTGGGTGTGGGAAGGGCTCACCAAAGGAACAATGGCTTCTGCTAGCACTTCCATCTTGGAGAAAGCTGCCCTTTTATCTCTTGGCCTGAAGCCAGACAATTCAGTTCCTTCCCATATGTTTCTGGTGCCTTTTGAGCTGCTGCCCCACTGCTGGAGCTCAGAGCAAGTGAGTTCCGTAGTGAGCAAGTCCATGTCTGGGCCCTTCAAGTGGAAAATTTGAGACTCCGGAAGTCCTCTGCCTCACTCAGCTATAATTTCCACTACTTTTCACAGCCAGAAGTTATGGGAACTTCTCTTCCTTGCACTGGAACTCTGGGCTTGGGAGCCTGGTGTGGAGCTGGGACCCATAGATCTTCCGGGGGGACCTCTGCAACCAAGATATTCCTCTTGATTTTTAATAGCCACACATGTGTGTAGGCTCAGCCTGTTCTTTATCTCCACTCTTCGTACCAGTCTCAGCATAATTTCTTCTGTATGTCCCCAGTTGTAGGACTTCTTTTTGGCTAGATTTTAGGTAATTATCAACAATTGTTGTTCCGTGGTTTAGTTGTAATTTTGATGTGGTCATGAGAGAAGGCAAGCACAGTGTTTATCCACTCCTCCATTTTGATGATAAGCCAAGAGAGGTCTACTTTTAAGAATGTGAATAGTAGTGATGGTTTCCCATCATCCCATCTGGCATCCTTTCTTTAGTCTTCCCTGCTTCCCACCTCAGTCTATATTAGATTCTTCTCCTGTGGATTCCCATCACATCTTCTATAATTTAACGAAAACATTTAATCATCTATATATTTCCATTTTCCCTACTAGATTGGGAGTATCTCAAGATGAGAGACATTTTTTTCCCATGTTCTCAACCACTACAGAGCCTGGGATAGAGCAGGTGCTCAATAAATGTTTACCGAACAAGTGGCAAACTCTCAATGACTTAAAGTTGTGACATGTTTCAGTAGACCGGGATGAGGATGATCTTTGTACTACCTGTAGATTGTAAGGAGAATATTTACTCAAGTTGCAAATGGCTTTAAGGTCTGTATAAGCATTTGTTTACATATTAACAATTTAAATGTGATCTCCCCTTATTTCATGTTTGCATACTAAGTTAGAGTTGATACATAATTGTTGGTATGCAATAAATATTTACTGAATAAATGATGTTCTTATTATTCATTAAAACAGGTCCTTTTGGAGCCTCTATGAAGCAATGATTTTGTTTGCCAAATTTCTTCAAAGGAAGAGAATAATTTATTGAGCAACAGCTATGTGCTGGTCACAATAAGGAATGCTTTTAACATCATACATTCTCACTTTTAATTAACCTGAATAAAATGGGATTTATTTTAATATAGTAAAACCTTTAGTACTTCAGACCATCCTCCCTTTCAGTCCCTCTGAATAGTGGAGTTTTACTGAGCATTTATCATAAGGGAACATCTACTATTGGAAAAGTAGATGTTCCCTTATGATAAATGCCTCTGGAGCAACAGAAAGAGGTTGGCCTGTAGAAAGAGATCATCAAAGAGAGACAAATATACAAATTTTGTTGGTTAAGTTTGATCAATAGGACCTGGGGAGAAACATTACTTACCCTGCTTATAGCTTGAACTTTATTAATTAGTTACACATGCAGAAATTATTTGTTCCATAGTGTGTGTGTGTGTGTGTGTATCCATATATATATATATCCTTTTTCTAGTGAAATTAATTTCTTGTCCTTTGCTCTGGTACCTAGTTTTCTATTTGGGAAAGACAATTGTTTGTGTCAAGAATGGAGAGTCATTTGGAGATGCTGGAACTTGCCCTTTGCAGTTTTCTTGGAGAAGACTCCTTTTGATTCACTCTGAAGGAGTTTTGTATTTCACTTCTCATGTTTTACCTGACAATACAAACCTCGTAACTGCTATGAAGGTTGAATTTAATTAACTGCTCTTCAAATTGTGCAGTGTTACCTCCATAAAACAACATTTAGGAACTGACATGTGACATAAAAATTTGCATGATCAGAGAATGAGTCATATCTCTTTCTTGGAGAGAGACACAGGGACTACGAAATCCTTTTGACTGAATGCTTCCAACTTGGCAAATTTAAGGCAACTATACAAAATGATGTATATTATGAGGCCATTACAAATTCTTTGTTTCTAAGTTGTGCACAGAATTATCTTATCATTGCCTGTCTCTTTGTTTATTTGAATGTCCTGAACATCAGGATAATTAAATAAATAGATATGAGAGTCTTGTACTCTCAAAGGCTCATTTTAATGAGCGTAAACACATGTAGCATAAAGTGAAATATTCAGCAAATAGCTCCCGCTTGTAAAACTTCAATGAATGAGTGATGTTGCTCCTAGTGTAAATAATGGAAAATATTCAAAGGACACTGCTTGAAGCTTTAAATAATTTTCTACTCTGTAAGTACTAAAAACAAGTGACTTATTTGACTGTCTATCCATTGATTCCTCGTCTTAAAAGCCTTTTCTTTGGGGCATTTGGGAAAGCTTCTTAAGTAGGCTTAGAAATGGATAATGTTCCTGCATTTCACCATGTGGAACAGTATAAAGGTTCTTTTTGACAGCAGAAATACTATCACACTGACTCAGTTCCAAAGTCCATCCAGGCTAATAATTTATCTGATAAGCCAGAAGATTCCGTTGTCCTTTGTAATGCTTACCTTGAAACTAGAAGCTTCCTATAAAATATCCCATTCCCCCTAATAATATATTTCTGGAAAGTTTGAATTTCTGAAGCCATTTACAATGTCAATCCATAACTTTTGATAATAGTGAGTTTGATTTATTACTTACAATGTAGCACAGAAATAAATATTCAGCACAGAACTAAATTTGCCATTTTTCAGGCTTCAAGGAAGAAACTTCTAGTTTTAGATCTCTAAATTTTGATTAATATCCATGCTCACCTTTCTGCACACTCTCACATTCTATGGCGTCTGATCCTATTCCTTTTAGTATGTCTTTCCTCAAGATTGAGGTTTCATATTTTTGTGTCTTTATGAGGCCCCACACCCCAATAATCTATTGTGGTCATTACCATTTTTAGGGCTCTCTCGATATCAATTCCTTGACTCCAGGGCACAGCAGGATTTGCTAAGCAGTCTCCAGCACTGCCTCTCCGGGACACATCCACTCGCTGTCTCCTCAGATAGCGGAAAGCTTCTGCTATGACCAGTATTGCGTCATGCGTCAATGCAGATGTATACTGAAATGGATGTATATAAAACAAAATATCATGACAAATGATGCCCTCAAAATTTGCCTTGTTCCTTATTTTAGTTCATCTCCACCTCTTGCTCTAAGAAGTCACCTTCTTAATTATTTGAATCAAGAGGTCTCTCTGACTTTGATTCATTCTAGAATACTGCCTCTTCCCTCATATGTTTCCATGTTAAGATTGTTAAGATCACATAGCTCAAAGGAATCACTCTCTTGCTCTAAATACCATGTTTCATATTGAGTGAGAGACTACTAAAAGGCCAGGTTCTTTATAGGGAAAGAAATATGTGTGAAGGTAAAAGATGGCATATGTAGATTGGAGAGGAAACATCATATCCTAAAGATTAGGTTATTACTGTTTGTAATAGAAAATTCAGATCTGGTGTTTACTTAGGGGAAAATGGAGGGAAACATTAATCATTTCTCTCTGGACCATGTTTCTGGTGAACTAGACCTCTGGCCAACAATAAATCAGTTTTTTTTTCCCATGGGGGGAGGGGGACAAAAACCAAAGCTAGTTTTCAATTGTAGAAAATTACAATTGTTATACTGAGTTTTAAATCTGATAACATTTGCTAATTCACTGGCAATACTTCATGATGCTAGCTCTTTCAGGCAAGGACACTTACTTTTCCCTCCTTGGATACATTGATATGCTCTACTAAGAATGGCTTAATACAAGGGATTAGATTATCTGCAATTTGACATAGTGGATATCTTTTCATTAAATGAATCAACATTTGATTAAAATAAGCTGGTCCCTGTTTTACAGGGGTGACAAATACTAGTAGAATATAGAATTCTGTTAATTTTTTTTAAATGAAGCAAATGTTCTAGAGAGAGTTTTCTCTATATACTATGTCCAAATAAAATTGGGAGTGAATACATTGTCATCTTTACCACTATTAATTTACTTTTCTAACCTTTTTCATGTTACTGCTCTTTCAGGATCAAATCATCAAATATGACTGCAGGAGGGAGCATATGTTCTTTCCTGCAATAAATTTTTGTGTCTGTGCATCCTAGCATTACATAAAATAAACATGGTGGTTTCTTTTCCCAAGCTGACTGTGTTAAATTGTCAGTAATCTTTATGTAGTTCTTCCCAAGCCATGCCAAAAGAGTTATTTATTTTTTTACTTTTTCAGCCTCACTTACCAATGTGTTAGCATGTAAAAAAAAGCCTCCAAAGGAAATGTTCATAAGTATAGAATAAATTAAGTGTAAGTATTTTGATCTCTAGACAATTTTATTTTCTAATAAAAATTTTATATATCATTTTTTCTCTTAGCTAATTAAAAAGTTATTATTAGTTTCAAGTATACAGTTTATTGGTTAGACATTTATATAGTTTATAAAACAATCCCCTTGATTGCTTTTTCTCTCCTCTGGCTCTACATCTAGACATTACATTAATATTAACTGCATTCCCTATGCCATGCTCCACATCCACATGACCATCTATCAACTACCAACTACGTATATCATTTTTTAAAGTAGGCTTTTGTCTGATAGATATAGAACAAGGTTTGCTAGTAATAAGCAAAAGTAATATGAAAATTGTAACCATCTAATTAATCTTCAATTTTCTTTAGTTATTCAGAGTTTTACTTGTAAGACTTACCAGTTCTTATTAGCAGGTTCCAAGAACTATATTATATATTACATGAGTTATCAATGGATAATTCAGAGCTGAGATTGTCTTCTTTCTCTTTTGTACAACCTCTACAACTTAAGAGGAGGCATAAACTACTCAGTAGTAGCCTTTTAATATTTTTACCCTTGTCCATTTTACTTGTACCTAACACAATGTCTGACACATTGTAGGTACCCCCTAAAATACTGAATAAATAAAAATTTCTCTACCTGCTAAATCTAAGAATGGCAAAGTAGTGTATAGGTAGTTTCATGAAAATCTAATGAATGGGACTACATCAAACTAAAAATCTTTTTGTCAGCAAAAGAAACCGTAAACAAGACAAGAGACAACCATCTGAATGGGAAAACATGTTTGCAAGTGATGCCTCCAATAAGGGTCTACTATCCAAAATATACAAAGAACTCATACAATTCAATAACAACAACAACAACAACAACAAAATCCAATAAAAAAATGGTCAGAGGACCTGAACAGACACTTCTCCCTAGAGGACATACAAATGGCCAACAAATATTTGAAAAGATGCTCAACATCACTAGCAATTAGGGAAATGCAAATCAAAACCACAATGAGATACCATCTCGCATCTATTAAAATAGCTATAATCAACAGGACAAGTAATAACAAATGTTGGAGAGGATGCAGAGGAAAAGGAACCCTCATATACTGCTGGTAGGACTGCAAATTAGTACAGCTGCTATATAAAATAGTATGGAGGTTCCTAAAATACTAAGAATTGATCTACCATATGATCTAGCAATCCCTCTTCTAGGTATTTACCTCAAAGACTTGAAAACCCACATCCGAAAAGATATTTGCACACCAATGTTAATAATAGCATTATTAACAGTGGTGAGGACATGGAAGCAACTGAAGTACCCTACAATAGATGATTGGCTAAAGAAGCTATGGTACATATATGCAATGAAGTATTACTCAGCCATAAGAAGAGATGAAATACTGTCATTTGCAACAACATGGATAGACCTTGAGATTATCATGCTAAGCAAAATAAGTCAGACAGAAAAAGTCGAAAATCACATGATATCACTTACATGTGGGATATAAACCTAAAAGCAACAAACAGAGACTCATGGACATGCACAATAGATTAGTGTTTATCAGAAGGTGGGCAGGAGGGGGTAGGTAGATGGGTTAAAGGGGTTCAAATATGTGGTGACAGAAAGAAATCTAACTATGGGTGCTGAACACACATTGTAATATATATATGCCTTACTGTTGAATTGTATATCTGAAACTTACTGGATTTTGTTAACCAATATCACCATCATAGAAATAAATAAATTTGCAAAATATGTAAATGAAAAGAAAAAGAAAATTGAAATTTTTATAAGATCACCTAATTATAGTGACTGGATTTAGTACACAAAAAAGATTTGAATTATCAGAGAAATGCAAATCAAAACCACAATGAGATGTAACCTCAAACCTGTTAGAAAAGTTATTATCATAAAGACAAGAAATAACAAATTTTAGGGAGGATGTTGGGAAAAGGGAACCTTGTGCACTGTTGTTTGGACAAAATGAACAAAACAAACAAAACAAATTGTACAGCCACTATGGAGAATAATATGCAGGTTCCTCAAAAATTAAAAATAGAACTAACACATGAACCAGCAATTCTACTTCTGAGTATTTACCCGAAGGAAATGAAATCACTCTCTGGAAAAGATATATGCACCCTCATGTTCATTGCAGCATTATTTACAATAGCCAAGACATGAAAACAATCTACGTGTCCATCAATGGATGAATGGATAAAGAGAATGTGGGACACACACACACACACACACACACACACACACACACACAGGAATATTATTGAACCATGTAAAAAAGGACATCCTGCAATTTTTGACAACCTTGGGGACCTATGCTAACTGAAATAAGTCAGACAAAAAAATACTATGTGATTTTACTTATATATGAAATCTAAGAAAACCTGAACACATAGAAATAGAGAACAGGTAGCTGGTAACCAGAAGAAGGGGTGGGGAATGGGGGAAATTGGTGGAAGTGGTAAAAGGGTACAAACTTCCAGTTATAAGAGAAGCGAGTCCTGGGGATGTAATCTACAGCATGGTAAATATCCTATATTGTATTTTTGAAAGTTGCTAGGAAAGTAGATCTTAAAAATTCCCATCATAAAAAAGAATTGTAACTACGGTGGTGATAGATGTTAACTAAACTTATGTTGGTAATCATTTCACAACTATATATATATAATCTCAAGTCATTATGTATACCTAAAACTAATATAATATTATATTTTACTTATGTCATGACAAAAATATTTTTTAAAAACTCTTAAAAAAAGATTTGACTACAAAGGATTCATGATAGGAGTTGTGATCATATTTATCGAAACATGAGGACATCTGATCTGACCATGGGACAGAATGCTTTAAGATGGGTTGTCCTAGAAAAATCTAGTATGTATGCTATAATCGCTAGAGCTATATAGTATCACTTAACTAGTGAGTGACTTAAATGAATGAAAAAATTATTTTTAACTCACAGCTTTTCTAGAACATACCAACTGTATAAAGTAAAGTCCTTCTTGTATTACGTTCTGATGTGACCCATTTAGGGTGGACCTGTGTAGGTGATACAGAATATGTGTCTTCGTTAGTCTATGTCCCTATTGTTCTCTCTTATTCTGTTCTTGCCAGGGAGGAGGTGAAGATGGATATCTTGAAGCCATGAGAAAGCAACTATTCCCCCTGCCTTTTCCTTTTTTAGGGAAGGGTCTTGACTCTATTTTGGCCCCTTGTTTTGATCATAGGAATCCCATAGCCATGGTACATACGTGCTTTCACTATATCAGGAAGAAAGAATTTAAAGTTAGTTTCATACTTGAATCAATGCAACAAGGGAATAGTTACTTTAAAAAATACATTTGAAGGAAGGATCCTTTGTGTAACATGAATAACTTTCTCCTAATTTATCTGTTTTAATTCCTGCTTTTAACAATATGATTTCTAGCTATAGGGGTACATGTATGAAAAATGTGTACTTTAAACATGACTTTCTTCCTTTAATATTCTTATCTTGATTTCATGAAAATGAGCAACTTAAGTAACCTAATTATTTTTAAAGGTACTTTTGCAGACAGGAAAACATTTCTGTTCAATATATGTATAGCTAACACACATTCTGTATTAGTGCCTAATTTACTTGGATGTACCAAAATTTATGAAACTTACTAATACAGAGCAATCACATAAATAATGTAAAATCTAATTTTCTGTTTCAAAGTATCAGTCTTTCTTAGCTATTCTCACTGCCCCTACCTTTTGTCTGACTCAGGTTCTTTTAATATTGTAAATTGTTATGAGCATATTACAAATGAAATTCATTACAAAATTAACATTCCCCAACATTAGGTCTTAAAATATCTTCTCGATAGATTTTTTATTTGGGAATTTAGATTTCAAAGGTAGCAGTATCACCTGTGGTTGTGTTTTAGCATCCCTGAAACACTTTTGAGGGAAGACCACTTGATCAGAGGATGGCTGTAAATACATAAAGACCATACTGAGATGCTTTGAAAAGCTGACCTAAGGTTTCTACATGCCAGGGAACACTACCTTTAGTGGTGCATTCTTGGCTTCAGGGAATTCCCTTTCATCCAGCCTCACCCAGCGCTGTATGAACTGCTGAACGATAGGGTTTTCATTGTTGACAATCTGGAATCCTGTAATGTTGGCTCCCCCATGCATGACTCTTTCTAGCAAAATATCAGTAAAACCCTAGAAAGAGAATAAAAGAGTCATGATTGTGGAAGGCTGTGAGTTTTTACTTATCATAACTGATTAAAGTGCTAAAGAGGAAATGAAAATTTTCTCCCTGGGATCACTCTATAACAATCAAGAAAACTCTGAATACAATGATATATATTAATTCTAACTCAAAAACAGCAACAACAAACAACTCTGGTAATGGACTAATTCTTAGGGCACTGTGTCTCTGAAACTATAGTCATAATGGAGAAAACATGCATTATCCATTTTAGTTCCTGAATCTTTATTTAGCATAGTGGCGGCAAGGACAAACATAGGTGTCAACTTCAAGCAGATGTTTTCATTTGTTACCTGTATTTTTAGTGTTTCTTCATGGAGTACAAATATGATGCTTCATGTAACTGGGAAATTGAAAAGTTTGATCTGAACTATAGGAATAAAAAACCTTTCTTCAGCTTAACATGCCAAACACAGCAGATTGCTTCAGATTCTGATGAGCACTTTCAACATTTGTGACTTACAGAAGTGCCAAAGACAGAAATTGATAGTTTGGTTGTATATGATGGCACAAACCCCAGGATATGTCACACATGTGTCCATAAGCAAGCCTTGACATTCACCTCATAGCATCCACCATTTTATTTCTCTCTTGCTCTGGTTATGATTTGGTGTCTCTGCCATCCAAGCCTCCTGATACACCTCCTTAGGTTCACAGCAAGCTATCTCCACTGGTTCCACCGTGCATTGCTAACTTGTAGCACACCTCTCCCAGGAATTGTGCTATTTTTGTTGGATACCTGTATTTTTCCAGTTGCTGCTGATGTATTTGTGTCTTCAGTGGGTTGAAGCCAACATTTATAAAGAAGGGAGAATTCTTCCCTTCTTTAGATTCTCCTCCCTAACATTTTGTGTAAAATTTTCAAATATTCAGAAAAGTTGAAAGAATTGTATGGTGAATACCTATATACTTACTACTCATATTTTACAATTAATATTTTTCTATCCATCCATCAATACATTTCATTTTTTGGATGTATTTCAAAGTAAGTTGCAGACATCAGTTTACTTTACACTAAATGACTTTGGCTTGTAGTTTTTCCTTTCTTTCATTCGTTCGTTTGTTCTTTCATTTGTTCTTTTGTTTGTTTTGTTCATTCTGTCTTTTTATTTGTCCTTCTGTTCATTCTTTCATTTTTCATTCTTCTTTCCTTTTTCTTCCTTACTTCCATCTTTCTTGAGGTAAAATTTACATTTCAACAAAATGCACAAATCTTTGTTTTCTTTTTTCTTTTTTTGTCTTTTCATTTACAGTTGATATACAATATTATATTAGTTTCAGGTGTACAAAATAGTGATTAGACATTTATATGACTTACAAAGTGATCACCCTAATAAGGCTAATACCCCTTGACACCATACATAGTTATTATAATATTACTGACTACTTTATATCCCTGTGACTATTTTAAAATTTTTTTAATTTTTCAATTAAATGTTTAATATTGTTTTAGATTAGTTCCAGGCATACAGCATAATGGTTAGACTTTTATATACTTTATGAAGTGATCCTCTGATTAGTCTAGGACCCATCCAGCACTATACATGGTTATTACAATGTTATCGACTATATTTCCTATGCTGTACTTTACATCCTATGACTATTTTTATAACTGGCAATTTGTACTTCTCAAGCTCTTTACCTTTTTCATCAATCTCCTCAACCCCCTTTCCATTTGACAACCATCATTTTGTTCTCTGTATCTATGAGTTTGTTTCTATTTTGTTTGTTCATTTTATTTTGTGTTTTAGATTCCACATATAAATGAAATCATGTGGTGTTTGTCTTTCTCTGACTTATTTCACTTAGCATAATATCCTCTAGTTTAATCCTTGTTGTTGTAAATGGCAAGATTTCATCTTTTTTTAATTGCTGAGTAATAGCCCATTGTATATATATACATCTTTTTTATCCATTTGTCTGTTGGTGAACATTTTGGTTGTTTCCATATCTTGGCTATTGTAAATAATGCTGTAGTGAACATAGGAATGCATATATCTTTTAGAATTAGTGTTTTAGATTTCCTTGGATAAATACCCAGAAGTAGAATTGCTGGGTCATATGGTAGTTCTATTTTGAATTCTTTGAGGAACCTCCATACTGTTTTCCATAGTGGCTGCACTAATTTTGCAATCCCGCCAACAGCTCATGAGGGCTCCCTTTTCTCCACATCCTCGTCGACACTTGTTTGCTAATTTATTAATAATAGACAATCTGACAGGTGTGAGGTAATACATCATTGTTGGAAATGCAAATTGAAACCACAATGAGCTGTCACCTTACACCTATCTTAAATGTACTGCTCAAATTTGACAAATGTATACCCTTTTATTATTCAAATCCCTATTTTCTAACATTTTCTTTTTTTGCATTATAAGTTTTTTCTTGAAGTATAATAATGATGTAGAAAAGTGTACCTCTCTTTAAGTATATAATCTGATGAATTTTCAGAAACTGAACACATGAATGTAACTAATATTTAGAAGCCCCCCTCTTGTGTCTCTCCAGTCATTATCCATACCCCTGCTTTTTAAAAAAATTATATTTCTTTAACATGGGCAACAAGGTAATCTTAGAAAACATTTTAGTGAACAGCTTTTTCAGTTATTATATTCTCCTTCTTTTTCTTTTTATAACTGGGATATGAATCAATGGAGACTGGCCAAAGAGCCAAATAGTTTGCATCACCGAGAATAATTCCTATTTTTAGAAAATTACAAAGTATTTTTTAAATTGACATACATTAACTAGTTAGGATAAGTTTTCTCCCAAAAAGCTCCTTCATGAAATAAACTTAAGACTGTGTTTTCTCCCATTTGCTCCCCCTGCACTGTAACCAGCAGAGAGGCTTGCTTGTGTATAAAGCCTAGCAGAGGCTCCAGTGGGGGTTTAAGCTTAACTATTACCCAATTCCACATTTCTACCATCTAAACATACATACAAATAAAGATCTGAGGACAAAACTTTAACAAATGGTTTTAATTAATTTACTGCTTCAAACCGTATTTATCAGTTAACAAGTATTACATAAGAACATTGACTAACTCTCCACCTTCATGCTGGCAGGGGTAAAGAGTGGGCTCTTTCATACTCTCCCATGTATTCAAAGCCTAGGCTGGAAAAGTAGAGCTCCCTTCCTTGAAATGAAGGCGTTGAGAATGCTTCTGCCACCATCCTGGTCCCCAAGGTCAATGGCCACAGCATGTACTAGAAAGCAGTATCTCTTGTGTCCCTCACACTTCAATAAGCACCATACTCCTGTTTACCTAATACTCAGAGCATGTTAAAATGGCAATGGAGAATTAACAAAAGGGAGGGAGAGAGAAAATATCTGAGAAATCTCACACCTTTCTTAAGGCATAAGAGCCATTTGGTTACTCACCATACTACTTCTTTCCAGAAAGATTTTCTCTCACTGCCCTTTTCTTGGCAGAGATACTATAAGGAGGGGTCCAACTCAAATTTACCTCACAAATCTCCCCCACTTACTCCTAAGAGGCTTCGCTCTGCCATATAGGCTCCACATATTTCCACTTGGGTGTCTTTCTTTCCAATGAACGTAATTTGGAAATATGTTCATAAGCATACTCTGTACTAACCTCTCTACCACTCATCAACCATACCACTGAGGACCTAGAAGTTTCTCAATCAACCCATGTTTTATGAAAAACACACCTGGGAATGAGTTCTAGCATACCTCAGACTGGAATCAGCCTGGCTATCTTCGTGAGATGAAGTGCATACACAGCAGCACAAATCAAGCCAAATGAAGGTCACCTCAAACTGCTCTTCAAGCAGGTAAGACCTACAAAACACTAGCTTTTATGGACTGTCCTGAAGGCTTATCTGTCCATGTGGGCAGAAAATATGAGCACAGCCACATGGGAAAAATGGACAGAGCAGAAGTGTAGTAGAAAAAAAAGGAGGTAATAGGTATTTAGAAGATGAAAGGAGAGATCTTGTTGCTAAAGGGCAAGAGTTGGCTGGCTTATGCTGCTGTTTCTCCTTGTAGCCCATTTGCGTTCATTTTGCTTGTTTGTAATGTAATCGTATTCTGCGGTTCGAATGTTGCCCTGGAGCCCAGCATTTAGATGTAGCAACCCACAGCCCTCAAGATTGAGATAATCAAGTCTGGATTATCCCCAAACCCTATGAAAAACACTAATGCAGCAGAGCTGACCAGGATATATCAAGTACATAAAAGAGGAAATGAGAAAAGAGGTGAATGGGAAAGATGGGTATTTAAGCAAAGCTGTTCTGGCTTACAGGCTGAAGTTGGTTGATTCTCGATCATCCTATTTCTGATACCTTTTCAAAAAACATTTTTCTTTTTGTATCAAATATTGCTAAATCCCACAGTTCAACTAGCTACTGACATTCTCCAAGATTGTACAAATTAAAATTGCTAGATGTCTCTTTTTGAATTGACAACATATCAACCTCAAATTTGGATATAAATGCCAAATATCTCTAAACCCTCTATAAAAACACTAAGATAAAAGAAATGATCACCAAACAGATAAAACAGGTAAACAAATAAAAGGGTAAAGAACAGTAAAAAGAAGGAAGTTAAAAGAGAGTTGTTGGCTGTGGAATAAAAATTGCCTGACTCAGTCTCCCTTCAATCTCTGTTCTATTGTTTTAAAATATGTTGTTTTCTTTCACATATTGCTAGATTCTATTGTAGGTGTGGACAAGCATAGTACATGACATTTTGAAAACTGAGGCCTAACTCTCTCCAAAGCCTCAATAAGGACACTAATTCAGCAGAGCTGACCACCAAACCTTTAATAGATAAGTGATGATATGAGAAATTGGGGGAGGGGATGAATAGAGACTAGTGGTAGACAGGGTTGTATTAGGATAGAGGTTCTGGCTCTCTTTCTCCTCTTATCCTTTTATTTTAAATCATTATTCTTGCTCATAACCTCTTGCTAGATATCCTTTTTGAGCTTTTCATCCACAGACCTTGAGTTTGGAAAATTGAGGACAAATTTCCTAAACTCTCTGTTATAACATGAACTGAACAGATCTGCCACCATGGATCCAGTAAGTAATAGGGTAAAGAACAAGAGGAGAGAGTGGTTGCATGGGGGGTTTAGATGCTGGTTGTTCTAGGTCTACTTTTTTTTCCCCCTTTTTTGATCTTTACTTGAAGTTTGCCACCCAAAGCCTGTACTTTTGGGAATTTTGATCCCCTTTCCTAGCTAAACCTTGTAAAACAATTCTTGTAACAAGATTGGTCATCCAGCACTGATCTCTAACAGGAGAAGGTTAAGGAATGTATAAATGGATGTTATATGAACACCCTAGCTAAATGATTAGAGTTTCCTAGCTCCTGGCCATTTTCTCCCTCACATTGTGATCTACAAGTGGAACTTCCCAGTCTAGTTTTTTGTTTGTTTGAGAACTGAAGTATCTGGCCTACCTGAAGCCTTTGTAAAATTGTTCACACAGATTTTACCACCCAAAAGCATTAAGTAAAAGTGGAAAATGAAAAGAGATAGGGTAAGATGTTGAGACAGATACTTTAGGAGAGAGCTTCTGGCTAAAGAGAGAAGTCTCTTGTCTCCTAGTCCCCCATTTCATTCCTTCCCATGATCACCAACACTTTGGAAGGGTCACCCACAATCTTCTATATGGGGGAATTTAGAGTTCCTAGGTGCCTAAAACTTCCATAAAAATCTAATGAAGTAGAATTAGGCTTTCAATACCCAAACCCAAAAGAGATGTGGTTGCAGGTGCAGGAAATGATAGAGGAAGACATACATCCTATCTGCCTGCCAGCTGTCGAATTATTTTCCACTGCCAGCTACATTAGACTCCACCCCTGAAGCTGCCTCTTACTAATCAGTCTTTATCATGTGACCTTTTCCAGAAAATTCCATCCTTACTTTTCCCTGACAGAAACACCCATGGGTGGGACACAATTACCTCACCGATGGTCTCTGACCACTCTCTGAGGCCTCCTTTTCTTAGGTATACTCTAACTACTCCCACTTAGGCTTCTTTCTGGCCCACAGGCCAAGACTTCTCCCTTATACGCTATCCTCTCATGTTGCTGTGAGTAGAAATAGTGATCAGATGGCAGTACATGTGAACAGAGATGGATTTTTTAAATTATTATCAGAAAATTCTTGTTTTTAGAAAATGTAAGTTTAATTACTTGGTTTAACTGTGCACTAGGACAGTTTATAAGTTTTTACTTTTTAACTCATGCCCTTGGCTCAGAACTAAATTAACAATTGTTTTAAAGTACTTTAAATCTTTTTAGTTTGTTCTGACTTTTGTTTCAGGGTTTAAGTGCCTGACCCAAGCATTTCTTCCAATGGCAACTTCTCAGAAAAGGGCAACAAACCCATATACTTTTATTTAATACATGCATTTTAACATGTCTGACTCCAAGAGAAAATTTTTATATTATGAATTCTATGCCCTCACTGAGCTTCATTTGTTTTAAAAATTATATATTTTAAAATAATATACTTTTACCAAAGATGAAATGTATTTCATAAAATTTCTTTGATTTTTTTGTGGTTCATTTTATTTAAGTAGGTTGCCGTTTTATAGCAACTGCTTTACTTCATCCCTGAATCATAGTAGTTCATTATTTGCTTGAAAACTGGTTTCTTCTGGCATGTCCCACCTAACCAAAGATATATTAATTTCTTCTTTTTTTGCCTTTTTTCCATTTTTAATTTTGAGTATGGGGTAGATAGTCATGATTTCTCATATAGCTGGGATCTGAGAATCTACTTTTTCAAGAGGACGCCATTTATCATAAATAGTACATCCGTCAATGAGTTTGTTACATTTTCATGTTTTAGAGTTTGTAAAGCAAATTAATTCTTTATTTTTTTTTTTGAATTTTTAACTTGAATTCACTTTGGACGAGACACCAGTGAGATTCTAGAATCCCTTTTCTAACTGCCTGCTGACAAATTAACTTCCATATTCCATGTGTATCTTAAAAAGAACATATCCCAAAACAAACTTATATTTTCTCAAATCTCCTCTTCTTGCATCCTTTCTTCAAATTAATGTCACTTTAGGCCTACCATGTTACTAGGTGTGGGCTCAAGCACCTGTATTTTTATAAACTCATCAGGTGACTTTGAGGCACAAGTGAGTTTGAGAACCACTGCCCTAGATTATTGTCCTAGCTTCCTAGTTGGTGCTCTGAATTCTAATTCTTTACTTCTCCAATTTATTCTTAATGTAATAAATTTACCTTCATAAAATACAAGTTACTGCATAATACTCTTTTCCTCAAATCATTGTAAGGATTCCTTACTTTCTACATACATATTAACAGCCAAAAATCTTGACTTGACCTTCAAAGATTTCCATTATCTGTTATCTTCTGCTTCCTTGGCCTCAAATATACATTTTATTCAACAGATCTCATGCTCTAACTACATCAGGCCCTTTTTAACCTTGGTTCCTTTCATCTAGAAAGGGTCCCCACTTAATCGTTTACAGCTCTAGCTGTCTCTACTGAAATTTCAGGTTTCCAGAATCATTTCATTTAGTAAAATCATGACTAAAAACATTGATATCAAATTTGTCTCTGTAATCTCTTTCAGGTAGTAAGAGGGCCAATTTGTACCCTTCTTTTGTGCCCCAATTATTACATAAGCTCTTGCACATTGTTGACTGCTTATGAGCTTTTGCTCTCTTTTATTATTGCATGCTTTGCTATGCCTTCTGTGTAATAACTATGTGTGTACACCATAACTTTATTGCTAAATGACTCCAAGGTTCCAAATCCCTTGCTATACTATGTAGGATATGTGTTGAGACCATTTTATTTTTTCATAGGAATTTTAATAATTAGAAGTGATGATTAGATACTTAATGATTTTTGTGTGCTTAGACTAGACTTACCAAATTTTAAGGCTGCTTACATTTCACCAACTCAGTTTGGTTACAGTGGGTTTTTTTGTTTGTTTGTTTGTTTTTGTTTTTTGGCTAACACCCTCTGTGCAACAATGACCATACTTGTGGGAAATATGGATAGAATCTCCAGAAATTATTCTTTTGAGAGGGAAACTACTCATTTGGATTTGTAAGTTCTGCTATATTTCATCAATTGTATCACCTCTTAATCATATCACATCTGTTTGATCCAGTGCACTATTGCATACATCTGAATGCAACCGTGTAAAACCAATCATGACCTCTGTGCCTAAGAAATTCATACAGGGTTTTGAAAGCTACATTTGATTAATTCTCTAAGGCCATCTTTTACACAGACATTGGTTATACAACTGGCATCCAAACACAGATTGCCCCTGATTTGAGAATAGCCACACAACCCAGTCTTCCAAAGATTCAGATGACTTTAGTATTATCCTGCCTCCCTCGATTTATACTTACTGCAATTCGATTTATTTCTAGTAGAGTGGATAATTGAGAGTTGGAAATAAATATATTCAGTGTTTGCTTTTAGTTCACTTATTTTTAAGATATCATGGGGAGATTTCCTTCATATAATACTATTCTTTGTACAGAGAAGAAAACAGAGACAAGATAAGTTGGGTGGCTTTCATTGAATTGATGGTAGATTATGGGTGAGTAATGGGAAAGGTGGCTTGCCTTTAGGAAAGATAAAAGCATTAGAATTGGAGTTGGAAGGCTGTCATGGACAAGTATCTATCTCAGTTTGGGTGAAGGTTGGCTCTGCCTTTAGTGCCATTTGTATTGTTGATCTGGGTGATGCTTTGAGAGAGAAATGAATAGTAATTGTGGTAACTCAAGTTATCAGGTTGCTAATGAGAGACACAAGTTTTTTTCTAGAAGCAGCTCCATCCTCCTGGGAAGGTTTAATATGTAGGGTTGAAGACTGAACCATCTATATTAGCACTTGATTCCAGGTTGCTTGTATTGTTCACTCACTGTTTTATTCTTTAATCCAATCAACAGATATACTTTGAAACTGCCTAAGTATGGTCTCTTGGTAAAATGGTGAGCCATATCAAACTTGGTTCCTGAGCTTACAGAACTTTAATCTAGTGGGAGTTGTTTGTATGGATATATAAATAACTATAAGTTGACATAAGTGCAATAACTGTAAGTGACAGTAGGAAAATTAACTTCTGATCTCTTTTTTTATATTAACAGCTATATTGAAATATAATTTAAATACTATAAGAGCCATCCATTTGATATTGATTTTTTTAAAACAAAAATGAAATCATGTCTTTTCCTGGTTGAAATTCTTTATTGCCTTTCTTTTGCTGTTGGAAAAAGCTAAAATTCCTTAACCAGGCCAACTAAAACTTCATATAATCAGAATATTGTCACTCGCTCTTCTCTAGCCAAAATTGATTTCTGATAGTTTAGAGACAGTGTCAAGATCCTTTCTGCCTCAGGACCTTGCCACATGCTATTTTCATACAAATAGGTATATCATTCAGATCACTGTTTCAATGTTGCCTTTTCTGAAAGCACTCTCTGGCCATGCCGAGCAGAGTTTTGACTCCCCACACTCTGCCTTTCCTTCATTCCCTGTCCCAGGACCTGTTCTATCACTATGCTAATTATAATAAATTATACAAGTTTGGTCCACCCAATATGAATATAAGGTTCTTAAAGACAATACCTTCTGTCTTCTTTGCAGTGAAGTTGACAAGGTATTAAGCACACGAGTGGTACAGAAAAATCATAACTTACTCTGAAGACCTTTAGAGCAGTTTTATCCAATGTGTGTGTGGACTGCTGCTCGTCTGCTGTTTTTACTAGTCTGAGGTGATATAAGAAAAGAAATTGAGTTTATAAACCTTTATAGCAATTTGACAGGGTAATATTATGGCTGTTGAATCTAATACTAAAAATAGGCTTATATTTTTTATATCTTGTTTTGTTAATTTCATGTTTTTTAGTAATTTATTTTTCTTATACTTCATTGATTGGTCTGTGAAGATTTGAGGTGAAAAAACTGGCCCTTCTTTATAGGCAGTTTGATAAGTGCAGTTTTAGAGAATATGTTCTGGGTGTCTGGGGGAAAAACAATTCTTTCAACTCATCTTGTTAGAATATTGGGTAGGAATTGATCTTTCCATGTTAATTTTAGGCTGGAGAGAGAGGTAACGGATTGGGAGAGGGAAAGCAGGAAAAGTGGAGGAGAGTGAGAGGGAGAGAGGGAAGGGGAGAAGAAGAGAAAGAGAGAAAGAGATGGTTGACTATAACAAAGGTATTTTGGGACAGGAAGAATGAGTCTCAAAATTTGCTACTTTAAGCTGACAAATAACTATGGTTTTCTAAATGTATGGTAGGAAGTTGGACCCCAGCCCAGGCTCTACTCCTCTTTCCCTTGGTTCTCTGTTCTATCTTATTTCCACTTGGAGAAGAAAGTGAATCCACCAGAGAGGCTGTGTACCCAAGGGTGGTGACTGGGCTCCTGGTATTTGGGACCAGTGGGAGTATTTTCCTTCAATCCCACATCATTTGCCTGTAAGGTCAGACTCCAGCCCAGTGAGCTGTGTGTTTATACGCTATCTGCTGAGGTGTCAGTGATTACAATAGGTGGCTTTGAACATTTACATTTTTTACTTAGAACATTAAAATGGAAAAACAAAGGAAGAGAAAGAGTAGAGAACAAAACAGAAAGACCTGGAAAGAGAAGGTTGCAGAAGGGAACAGTTAGTTATTGACAAGCAATACAGGGTGATCCAATCTCATTCGAACTAAAAAATGGGCTTATGTTTTCCCTCTAAACAAAGTGGGCCCTTCTCTGTTTCAGGTACATCCCAAATTTTGGTAAACTGCAGAGTTCACCTCTTCAAGCGTAGGTTACTCCTGGCGGTCTCTTTTGGGTTCTAGTTTATGAATAATGTTTTTATTTTAGTAGAAATTTGAAAAACTTAGATGTAATCTAGTAACCCCCATCATTATTTCCTGGCATACTAATAATATGAATGAGGCAGATGGAGAGAGAAAGAGAGAAGAGAGAGCAAGAGAAACAAGGAAGATGTGAGAGAGCGAGAGCGAGAGCGAGAGCGAGAGCGAGAGCGAGAGAGAGAGAGAGAGAGAGAGAAGAGAAAGAGTATGAAGAGAGAGGGGATGGAGGGAGAAAGAGAATGAATGAATACATGAATGAATGTGGCAGGAGAGAAACAAGTAATGGAGATATAATTGGTACCTGTTAAGATACATTTTATGATGGCCCTTTGGACAAGATTTAAACCCAGATTCACAAAGCTGTCCTCGTTTTTTAAGCCTTTTTCTCTCTGATCACTTCACTCTCATAAATTTATAGTTTATACTTCATTCATATACATTTATGTATTTGCAAATGTTCTTATGTGAGTTTTGTGGGGCTGGCCTTCTGTCTCATTGAGATGCTTCAGCAGGTAACATTAGAAGAGCAAGGTGCTCTATTAAGAGTTTGATCAACCTGGAGTGTAAACCTAGGTTGGCAATGGATTAGCTTTGAGACTTTGGGCTAGTCATGTTCTGAGCCCATTTCCTGATCTCTAATGAAATTGGAGAGGTGAGTGGATAAGAATTCTCTCCTCATAGGAGTTCTGAGACAAACAAGAAGTCTAAAGAAAATAGCTAGCACAGCAGGGAGAAGTCTAAAACACTTTCTTCTTACCTTCTCTCCTAGCATGAAGGCCTGCTTGATTTTCTGCTCTTGTGGCTCTCTACCACTGGCAGCTAATGTTACCTTACTTGCAGGGTCAACAACTTTCTCTAATTCTGGGATCAGTCTAGACCTAGGTTGGGTGTTCTAAGGTAGAAGTTAACTGGTGTAGCACTGAATAAGTCCTACTATGGCTCACATTCTCTCCTGGGTACCTTAAATGCTTATAGTTTTTTGGTATAATTTTTGAGATTGGGTACCAAATACCTGTCGTTGGATTATCTCAACCCAGATCCAGTTCATTTTGTATCAACTTCTAGACTACTTTGATTGCTCCTTTAGGTTCTCAGCTCTGTTGCAACTTAGTTTACAGGTACTCATACCTCTTTTTGTTTTTGCCCACCTGGGGTGATTTCAAGTCTGTCTTATGACTTTATGTCCCCAAGGATAACAGGGCTCTGGTTTTGCTCTCCCATTTATGTCCTCAATGTTCACCCAGCTGCAGTGACTACCTCTCACTCTTGGCCTTCCATGGTCCAAACTGACCCTCTACAAGGACAAAATGTAGAGATGGTAGTGATCTTGGAGTGTTTTACAAATTTAAGTCATTAATATACCATCTTTAGAGTTTTTTTTTTAAATTTTGCCATAGATGTTTATCTGAAATACCATTCAACTAATATTTTTATTTACATTGACTAAGTTTTTTAGCCTAAATATCTACTTTAGCCTCATTCTGAGGAATGGTATCTGTAAAATCACAGATTTGATGGGGTAGTTATCTTTTCCAATACACATTTAATAGAAATTCAAAACTAATCAGTTTAAGAAGAAGTTTTTCTATGTACTACTTAAAATTATCTCATGTACAAATAGCACACTTTGTGAAATAGAAATCTGGTCTAACTCTCCATTTTACATATTAAGAAACAACTTCAGAGAGGTTTAGTTTATCACAAGTCTAGTTAGATAAATTCTTGGAATGTATAGCTGTCTCCTAGTTCCTGATCTAGTGTGCTTTTTTCATTATTTATAGGGTTAATATAGGGTTTTATCTGCTACTATTCACATATATTTAAAAAATAGTTCACAATATATAACATGCCTGGGAACACAGTAAAGGATCCTGATCCAGGACCTTACCATGACAGAAAGAGGTTATTTGACTGATAAATTGTATAAATGATGGTTACCTCTGGTACTTGAGTAGAGAAATATTACCATTGTAGAGAGAGTCCTGAAAGAGGAAAAACAATTAATTATGGAATAACACCTAAGAAGAAATGATATCACCAACTAGTACAAAATTTATAAGAGACTCACTTGCTCTATTTGCATGTCCACTTCCAGCCTGACCAGATCACATCTTTGGCCCATGCTCCTGATTGGATCTTTTGTTTCTTCCAAGAACTTCAACAATTTAAAATTTTCTGCAGCTTGTTGTTTACTTTGAAACTTACATCTTGACATCTGAAAGGCCTTTGTTGAAGCATTCATGAACTATTGAAGTGTTCTCACATTACAGTTGTTGTCAGGGAAGGTCCATGTAAAAGCATATATAAGTCTTTGCCAGATAGAGCTCAGTAGCAAAGGGGACACTTGGGGCTCTGGTGCAGGTGATTCCAGAGAGCTTAGGTAAGCAGTGTGACTATTTTTGAATTCATATTTGTAGAAGGAGGCAGTGGTTCTATGTTGTTATTACACCAAGACATAGATTGACTTCTTTAGTTTTCCTCTAGCTGGCTCATCTTGAAAGGAATCATCTTCTTAGCTTCACTTACACTTTTTTTGACCATCTAAATGACTTCTATATAGTTTTGGCTTGCTGTATGGGTGTGTGTGTGTGTGTGTGTGTGTGTGTGTGTGTGTCTTTGATGGAGAGGTTTGGGTTCCTTTAATCTGCTTTAAAAAAATCTAGAAACCATGATAGGAATAATCCGTCTCATTATTTTTATCAGATATTAACAACAGGTATTATCTCTATTGCCCATATGCAATGTGATATAAAGTACAGGGACTTATGGAAACACATGGCTGTGTTCCAATAAAAAGGAGATTACTAGAGAAAGAGAGATGGTGGCAAGTCAAAGTATGGTAAATAAGTTCATATTTTCATTACCCAGACTGACATAACACTATACATCACATTCTTTTACAAGGAACAGACGTTGCTTGCTCTTGCAGTAGGCATCCTCCAAAACTTTTATAATTCTGAGTTCCTTGTTAGTTCTGTGTCAGTTCACCATTCTTTTCCCCAAACTTCTAGTGATTCTCTCTTGTAGTTCTATCACTCCTCAGGCTTACTTTTCTGTCATGTTTGTATCTCAAAGTTGAAACCAGTGCTCACCTAAAGGATTATTAGTAGGACTGGGGAGGCCTAGTTGGAATTCTAGCGTGAGAAAGGTCTTTATAGATCATCTGGTCATCCTAGGCCAACTGAGACAGCCATTGCTGTGCATGGCTCAGATCTCCCTTTAAGATAGAATCTCCCTCCAGCAGTCGAGTTAGCTGACAGACTCCAGCCTCAGGTGCCTTCAGGGTCTGCCTTAGCTTTCAAGCTGGAGGTGTGTGCTTCCTAGGAAGCTGCCAGCCAATGGCTGAGCAGTGTGTGTGTGTGTGTGTGTGTGTGTGTGTGTGTGTGTGGTGGGGGAGTACAGTGGCTTTCCATTTTGGGGTAGTGTATGGTTCCTCTATGTGCAGCCTTTGCACTGGAGTTCCCAGGTATGCTGGGTAGGAGTTTCTTAGAGCTATACCAGTCTGAAGTTCTTATTAAACTTTCTTCTTTTCCACCTACTTCACTGATCTAAGACCTGTATTGTGCTCTAAGCTCTCACTGCCTACTTGTTTCCCTCTCCTTCTCATTTTTTACAGGTATTATTCCCAATAAATGTCTTGCACTTCTAATTATATCTTACCATCTGTTTCCTAAGGACCCAACCAATGCATCAATAACCTCCACTCCCATATGTGTTTTACAGTAAGGAAACTGAAATCCATAGAGGTGAAGTGAATTACCCAAGGTGCCATAGCTACCTAGTAGCAAAGTCAGTATGACAATTCAAACTTTCTGACCCTCAGTTCAGTGTTTTTTTCCCCAAACTTCAGTTATCCACATACCACCACAACCATGTATACAAAACAAACAAACAAACAAAAAATTGAATTTTGCTATATTTGTGTATCTGTCATGCGATTATTTATTTGGCATATTTTACATATTAAAATTGTTTGTTGTTAAATTTCTATTTTAACCTTGTATGAAATAGTATCCATAAAATTTGATTTTTGACATGCTAGTTCTATATTTTTCTAACACATATTAAATGAATACATTACCATTATAACAAAAAAGTTTGTATGTGTACTAAAAGTTGTATCATGTACTGTTAGTGATGGGTGAACCCTAAGACTTATTAGGTAGGGGAAAAGGAAAAGGGAGAGGAAGGAAGGGATGGAAAGAGAGAGGGAGGGTGGAAGGAAGGAAACCGAAATACTTATTGGTGAGGAAAAAATGATAAAAACCCATCAATAACTGCCTCAGGTGACATGCCAAGCTTGTTCTAAGCTTCAATGAGTCAACAAACATCCTTTATTTATTGGTTGCCGAAAAAAATTGAATGTATTCAGATGTAAATTAAGAATACAAATTTCTTCTCTTAAAAGATTTGATTAATTTATCCCCAAAATGGACTGCAGTGCTCCATTTTGAGAAGTTTATTGGAAAGATGCATGCTATATTTCAAAGCAGTAGCTCTACTCTTCATCTTAGAAAGTGTTTTAGTGTACATACTTCCTAAGAAAAAGGTTTAAGTAACATTTTCTTTCTAATTAAAAAAGTATTCACTATTAAAACAAAATAAGATTTTTTTCTTTCATTTAAGAAATCTAAGAATATAATTACAATAATCTTTCATCTTTGTTGCTATTTTGGTTTAAGACCTCTGTAATGATTATGATTCTATTGGGCTAATGAAACAAACTTGGGATTAGAATTTACGTAATAATTTAATAGGTTCTTGGCATCACAGTGATAATTTAACATTCCTCTTTTATTCCATGAAGATACCTTTGCCAAACAGATGTTACTGATTTAGAAACCATTTTGTTAATTCCTAAACCAACTGGTCTTTTAGGAAAAGAAGAGCTATAAAATGACCTAAATGAAATACCAGTCTCTAAAATGTCACAAATTTTAAAGTCATGGGAAGTTTGAAGGTAAAGTTTCAAGTCGTGTTTTAAGTAGAAAGGTGGTTATATACTTTGTCAGGGTCATTTGATGGCCCATGTTTGAACCTATTTCTGAAATCTAGTTTGAAAATATTTAGTAGTGGTCTGCTTCAGAAAAGACAAATCCAGTACTGATATGCATATACACTTGGATTAATTGGGAAAAGAGTCAGTTTCCTATGCCCCCTGTTCCCTGTTTTACATTTTCAACCCAGGTAAAATGGGTTATATTTCAAATCCAAATAGAATCTAAGAATAATCAGTGAAAATCACATCAAATTAGTATTTTTTTAAATAATGAGAGAATATAATAAGTTTCACAGTTAAAACAGATACATCTTAATTAAAAATAAGGCTATTACATTCAGGTTTTGGTGTTTACTGACTCATTTCTCCGAGCATCTAGAGAACAAATTAGGTACTTCATGTATTTCATTCTTGGACAATTATAGGTGACACAAACTTAAATAGACTGTATTGCCCTAGGAAACTTAAATACTGCTTGTTCTTACCAGGTTAGCAAGCATGTAGTGATAACCTCTTGAATGTTTCCCTAGGATCACAACCTGCAGAAATAAGAAATAAGAAATAAGAAATATTGCTAATCAAGAAAGATATTTTCAATTGCATAATCAATCAAATGGCTGGAACAACTTACTTTTAAATGATCAACGAAGTGTTAGGTTTTATACAGTAAAATCATAGTTAATTGGGCCAGCTTTCTTTTTTGTTGCATTTTACTTTCAGATAGAGACTACAGGAAGAATTCTAATATCTAAGTTAAAAATGTCAACAATAAGGGGAAAAAATCTCTAAATTTCTAGGTCAGTAGCATCATTGTTACTTAAAATAGATGGCAAAAGCAATGAAACTGATACCTCACCCATCGACTAGATTTCTGTACTTAGCTGTTGAGGTGGCAAATGGGGTGAACTTTGCATACAAATTAGAAAATAGAAAATGCAATACTTTTTTTGTTATTGTTATCTGGAATGTCTAGAGAATAAAACAGTCAAGGAATAGGGTTAATGGGATTTTCAGGTTAATTGAGGTTGCTTTTGCTTATTGAAAACTTTTCTAAAATTCTTGCTTTTCTTTTATCTGCCTTAATTTGAAAGACTTGTGACCATCTGTACATCTTTTAGTGCTAATGGTGATGCCTTAGGGCTGTGGGGAAGAGGATTTTTCTCTAGGGGACATTTGGTAATGCCTAGAGACTGTTTTGGTTGTTGTATCTGGGAGCAGTGACTAGCATCTAGTGGGTAAAAGCAAGGGATGCTTCTAAATATTCTACAATGCATAGGACAGCTCCACTCCCCCTCACAACAAAGAATTATTCAGCAAAAAAATGTCAATAGGGCCGGGGTTGAGAAACACTGCTTTAAGGTAATCATTCATATCATAACTTTCATAAATAAAACTGTATTAATAATAGTCTTATAGTTTACAAAGTATGTAAGTGGATTGAGTGTTTTCCAACCCAATGTATTGGTTGGTAGTTAGAAGTTTTTGACCTGACGTAAGCTTCTTTCTACATAGTTAAGTAGAACAAAAATTATGGTTGATTGAAGATTTTATAAAATGTTATTTTATTGAGTACCGACTATGTACAAAGTACTATGCTGAATACACGTAGTGGGAACGAGGTGGGTGGGTAACATAGAGGTTAAAGACACAACCAGAGACAGAACCAGGTTTTGTAAAGGCTTGAAGCTAATACCACTTTAGAATTCCTCTTTAAGAAAAATAATACAAAATTGTGAATACAACATTTTAATAATGCCTTAGAAAGAACCTGTGCAATTAAGAGGCCATTAAGCTTCATGATAAGTTACATTCTGGACACAGCTATCAAAAGGTTTAAAAACAACTTGTGAAGACAATAAAATTGCACATATACTAAACCATAGCTATATATAAAAGGCCATTATAATAACAATAAACAGTTGCCCTTAATTCATGCCTAATATATACCAGGCATAGGTACTTTATTAGTCCCTAGAAAAATTGAATAGATTAAGTATCAGTAGTTTCATTTTACAGATAAGGAATCTCAGTTAAAGAGAGTTTAAATAATTTGCTCAAGGCTACACAGCTAAGAATTTGTAAAGCTGGAATTTGCTGGGTCTATCTGCCTCTATAATCCATTCTCCTGGCAGTACATTACATGGTTTCTTTATATGTGCTAACTAAATGTCAAATACCAATGATTGCTCTAGGTCTGGAAAAAGAAGTATCTAAATCCTGCTGGGATAGATAGGGAAGGCTTCCTGGAGAAGATGAGGTTTGTTTGAGCTGGCCCAGAGAAGTGGATTCACATATTCAAATATCATGCTTATGCTGGCATTAGAGGCCCTTAAGTCAGTTCAAGTATTGAGAGCACACTTGTGCATATGTGTGCACAAGTGAAAGAAAAACACGAGTGAGAGTGCTGTTTTTGATTAATTTAAAAAATGAGCCACATTTATGACTGATATTTTTTATGGAGGAAATGAAAAGTTAATGAGTGTCATGAGGGGATGATTTTTCATGCTTCCATGACACAAAATGAGCTGTTAGCTATCTGCTGAGATGTATTCTGCAGTGCCCACTCGTGAAAAACATCCTTACTGGGGACCATACATTTGTTGAATTCTTAATTCACTGACAACCCTCGATATAATGAAATCAGAGGGTTTTGAGTTATCTCAGAAAATGAGCAAGATTCCTAAAGATATCTGGCAGAGTCTACAGAAGCAGGCCAAAGGGAAACAGAATAAGTCTTTCTCACCAGAGGCAGGGCATAGTGTCCTTTTGAACACAGGAAAGGTGAAAGGAAGCCATGGAAAACACTGTTATGAGAAGAGCCCTGAATGAGAACTCAGAGCCTAACCATGTCATATACTTACTATTTGACTGTGGGCAAATCACTCAACTTTCTCTAGCCTCCATTTCCTTATCTGCAATCTGGGACAATGAACATGGTCCTTCCTATCTCAGCAGTGTTGTCAAAGTCAAACTGAACGACATCCAGGAAAATGTTTGGGATGTGCATTGTGTAATTATGTGATGTTAAATAACTGTGGGAAGGGTTCATTCACTATTCACTAAGACACTTTTTGTTTGTTTGTTTGTTTGTTTGTTTTTGTTTATTGTTTTGTTTTTTTTAGGTTCAGAAAAACTTGAAGCTATTGGAATATTGTTTTAGTCCATGCCTAGATGATGCGTTCTGGACAAACTCACTTATCTGAAGATAGTTCTCTCACAATATCACCCTTTCAAAACTTAGCTTAAATTGGAAGAGATGGGAAAGTTATCTAAACACAGAAACCTTTAGATGTCACAAAGTCGCTGCCTCAAAGGCCATAATTATTTCCTCATCCTTACTTTCAGTGCCTTCTTAACTCTTATTTAGTATACAGTTATTACCAATCTTGTTTTTTCAGTTCACAGTAAGTGAAAAGCTGCAAATTAAAAGGGGTGTGTATGGAGGATGGGGATGATGTCAGAAAGAGGTACACTATCAACAGAGGAAGTAAGTGAAAGACTGATTTAAAGGAGGAGAGGACTTTTTAAAAAGCAGACCTCATTGTACTACTGCACAGTGTAATCAGGGATGTTCTCTGTGAATGCCTGAGTCATCAGGGTATAACTTATTGCATCCAATAATTTCTGATGAAAAACTCAGGGATAGGTATAATACATTTTAGGGAAAGTTTCTATCAGAAATGCTCAGTCTCAATATTTTAAAAAGTACACTTTAATTATCTTGAGATTTTATCTTACTCAGGGCAGCAATGATCCTAATGATGTGAGCTAAGCAAGGTCTCACTGCTAAAATGTCATGATTTGCTCTTAGACTTGCCCATTTTGAATTTTTGTGTAGTGTTTGTGGAAGTAAGGGTGGGATAGGTGGGTTGTGCATAATACAGTGCACAAAAGAACTAGTTAATGGGTTCTTGAGTTAGTCCTAAATCTTTATTCTTTCTATTTATTGTAGATGAACAAGGCATAACCTTCAGTTATTTAATGACTCTGGTAACCATGAGACTATTCAGCTTTGCTTTTACAGTAATTATAATAGATTTTTCTGAATTAGTTTCGGAACTTCAAGTATAAAAGCTGTTTAACAGTCTGTTGTGAAATTTAAGAAGGAAATACCAAGTTCCCAAATCCAGGCATTATATTCACCTTGCCTTTATAAGATTTGTTGGAGATGGTTGATGGCTTGATATCGTGGCAGATATGATAAATGTAATAAAGAGAAATGTGTGAAATGTAGATAAAATTTATTGTTTTAAGGAAATTTATTTTTATCCTCATAGACAAGATCTGAAAGAAAAAAAAATGCCATGATCCTCATTCATTGAAAGTTAAACAACAGTTTCATTTGCAGAAGAAATAAAGCTCTTACATACTAACTCACCGAGTTGTGCATATAGCAGAACCTTAAGTTACTTGTTTCAAAAGTCAGTGAATCATAGTCTACCCATTTTGGGGAGAATTCCCATTATTGAATCTCTCATCTACTTATATCTGGCATTGGGGCCTGAATAGGTATCACTGAATAGTTAAAAATAATTCAGAAAATGTTCGGTTTGTTTTCTATGTAAGAGACCACTTCTTTTTCAATTTAATGCATAATATAGACATTTTCATATTTAAAAAAAATTGAAGTTAAATTGCTCTACAAGACTTGAGAGAAGCCCACAGACCCTTTGGAGGTAAAAGCATCTGTTTTTCTATGCTCACATTAAAAATATACATACATACATACACATGTGTGGAAAAGTGTCTATGTATTTTCCTCCTTTGATCCATCTAGTATGCAGATTAGGTTATTTGCAGACTGAAGTATCTCTAGGTTTGGATTTTCTACATCAGTTCTAAAAAAAAATCTATGTATAAAGATTGATCTTGCTTTAAGTACAGAACGTGTCTTGCCATTCACCTTAATCTGTTTCTCTCTTATTTAGGGAACTGAGAATGTTTGCTGGGTTGGGGTGAAAAATGGGAGAAGTTTTAGTTTTTCCTTCACAAGATTTACCTAATGTATAGCTATTTTCTCTTTAAGAAAAAGTTATTAGACTATGTTTCTTGTGTGCAAAGAAAAGATTTTTAAAACCCTTCTCTACCTTTCCTCCTTTCTCATTTAAAAAAAGGTACTGTTGTCCTATGGCAAACTATCTAATTTCAGCTGTATTGGGAGTTAAATGGTGGTATGCTACAGAAATCAGCCTAAGAATATGCCATACTTCCCAGAATAAACCTCCCATCAGGTATGATTAAAGTTGTTCATTTTATTAAATGAAAATCTGAAGTACTGAATTGTTTTGGTCTAAGTGAACATACATCAGAAATCAATTCTGTTAGAATTATTTTCTATTAATTTCAACTTGCACACACAAGCTCTCCTATAACTGAATGACAGTGTTTCATATTGCAGGCATCTGGCTTGAATAAATGTGCTGAATTAGTGAGGCAGAGAAGAGCCAATCACCCATACCAAAGTCAGCTAAATGGTAGTGGGGGTGGGGACAGTACAGATAAAAAAAGAATGGTGGAAACTTTTCATAAAGAAAGAAAATGAGAGTATAACTGAGAAATCTCATCAGTGCTTATGTTGTCTACAGGGGAAGCTTATTAGTAGAGAGAAGGCAATTAAATAAGGTATTAAATAAAATGTTAGGATGTGATAATTAGAGGACAAGAATTTCACCAAAGATCATATCTTTGAGATGTTTAACTTTTCAGACTTTTATATTACATTCACTATGGCTGAATGAAATATGTGGAGATTTAATGTTAAATAGAGGGGAGATAAAGAGAACGTACAAATAAAAGGCAATAAATGGCCAAAAGTAAGTTTGGCCATTTATCGGGGCAACAGATTATTCTTGCTCCTAGGGATAAGAGACCACTTCTATGCATGGTGACCTTGGTTGAAACACCTCATTATATTAACCTTAAAACAGGATTTCTCAAATTTCATTCCTTCACAAACTTCCTTAATGATTTGTGTCCTAGCCGCATACCACAATACTATTATTTACTTAATATTTATCTTTATAGCTACATCTTTACTTAAATTTAGCCACGTCCAAAGCAATAATATCCATGAAACTACATTCAGGAAATAAATACAACTGCATGAAAATAAAATATGTTCATTCAAATGCCACTGAAAATCCTCTTGTGTACCATCAGGGGTGGTGGGAAATATTTCCTTAAAGCAGACATGTCTTTAAGAAATAGAATGCAGATCATGTCTCCCTGTCTTGATAAAATAAGATTAATTTGACTCATGGTTCAAATCTTAAGAATATCCCCATTTACTTTCACAGGTTCAAGAGTCTTGTAAGGGAGCAAAATGATGAGCAGATTTTGGGAGGTAGCCAATAATGGCTGGGACTGGGTACAAATGACAAATCTGAAAACTTACAAAAACGTTTTCTAAGGCAATTTACATGTACTTCCTCATCCAGGAAGTCCAGCATCTTTGATCAGCTAGAGTCCTTGGTCATGGTAACAATAATAAATACTTAAAGCACCACCTTTTCACCAGTTAACTTCTTATAAGATGATGCATTTCCAAATACTGTACCTTTTCTTGGAGTACATCATCTAGAAGACCTTTCACAGTACCCTATTTATATTTAAAAATATTCTAGACATTTCTTCAGGGAGGTGAGGTAGGGGTGATTTTAACTAGTATTCAGGCTAGAATAATACAGCATAAAGGACATTAGTTTCTCTTCGACATAAACATATACATAACCTTTTAGTATTTCTGTATTTTGTATTGGCTATCCTACCAGATTACTGATAATTTATTTTATACAACCCATTTTAAATAACAGTATTATTCACGTATCCTTTTATGAAATTTACTGTCAACTATTTTATGTTCATGGTTTATCAATTTTTAAAATTTACAACTTTATCCTAAATACAAAATTGTAACTTTTTTCTTTGTAGATTTTGCAAAATCATTTGGACCCAAAGCACTATAATCATGAATTTCTGACTAAGACCTAGTGGAAGGACTATGTAGGTGGTGAGTAGATGGCTTAGGAATGCCAGTGGACTCATTACTTGGATTAAAAAAATGGCAATGTCTGACACATGACTGAGTAGTCACTCAAATATGTGTTGTTTCCAGCCACAACCAGTTGGAGATAGGTGGGATTATGCAAGACTTTCTTCATTAGCCCAGGAGTCACAGCTTCCCACCTTTAGGTATTTATTGGGATCAACAAATCTAGCATCGCAGCTATAATAACACATCATAGTGTTTAAACTTGTAAGAGTCTAAAACTCTTTATAGATTAGATCTGTATTATCCTTAAATCTTGGAACAAATAAGTATTTATTAAAGTAATACACTAGAAAGAGCCATGAACCTTGAAGTCAGATGGTTCTGGTTTCAAATCCTACCATACACTAATTAGCTCCATCACTGTGTACAAAAGTGAATCATAGATGGTTGGGTAGACTATTAGAGACCCAGGTTCAGCCCAGAATGATGGAGCCTCCAAGTTGGGAGGGGCGAGAAAGAAACATGTGGCTGTGGAGATGTGGAGATGTTCTTAGAAGTCCCTGATTATGCTTCTGTGACTGCATTTTCTGTTTGTACTATGTTTCTATCTTTTGATACCCTAATCTATGAGATTTTCTGTCTGCTAAAGGAAATGAGTGAACATGTCTATGTTTTCAAATTAAAGTAAATATATCTCAGAAACCCAGTGTGATTTTTGGATCTGAGATTTTCAGGATAGTTGCTTACTTGTCAGGTTTCTCCCTCTTCTAGGAGCCATGTCATTTAAGTGTATCTCAATGTGCAAATGAATGACAAATGATTAAGGCTTAGTTCATTGGAGGCAAACACAGAATTCTCCTAATTCACAAATGTTTAATGTTTGGTTTTGTTTTTTCTTTAACTCTTGTTATTTGAATCTGGCATTATTTTCTCCAATCTCATTGCTCATTCACCTTTGTGATCATACCGACACAATAACAGTCCAATATTCTAGGCAGAATTACAGATTTTCAGCCAAAAATAGGGGGCTCCTGAAAGCTGATTATTAAATATTCAGGAATTTTGTGAGCCAGTTATTGAACCATTGGTAGCTTGAAATCAGCCATGGTGGGACTATTTACACTACAGAAATCAGCCAATCCTACAAGTCAGGGCTCCCCAGCACTTATCTCAAGAGCTAGTTTACCTGCATACCACTGGACTCAGAAGGAATATGGATTGAAGTCCCCAGTGAATTGAAGGGTTGCCTCTCTTAACCACATTTCATTCTCTTTCAATGACCATTTGTTGAGCGTCTGCTCTTGTGGCCAGACACTGGAGAGACACAAGTCACCAAAACCTGCTATAGCCCAGAGGATCTCAAAGCTAGAGTAGGAATGACTGCCAATTTAACAGAAAATTATAAGCCAGTGAAAGAAATGTGAGAACAGAAATCTGTACATGGTACACCTGAAGAGAAAATGATTAACACATAACCTGCTAGTAGGTAATTTGTCTCTAGTTAAAGACCTAAAGAATTTTTTTCCTGTGTTGTTTATAAGTGGAAATTTGACGAATAGGTAACTTAAAGAGAATGCTATTTTATAAACAAAGAGAAGTGCATTTCAGAGAACTATTTCTCTTGATTTCAAGAGAGCCTTGCTGTTTTACAGTGCTTATACACTAAATGAAAGATTTTTATTATGGACGAACTCTAGGCATTTGTTGGGAAAGGAGACAGGACTGGCTTTATAAGAAATTGTGACTTAAATGATTGGTAGGAAAAGCTAAGTTAGAAGGGGTATATGTGGTTATGTAGTAAATATAATGGGACCTGTTAAGGGCAATGTATCCAAGTTTTGCCAATTACAGGCTGTATAACCTTAAGCAAGTTACTTAATATCTCAGTTTTCCATCTGTAAAACAGGAAACAATACACTAATCTTCTGTTATACACAGTTTTGCTTTCTGTGGTTTTAGTTTTCTGTGGTCAACTGTAGTCCAAAAATATTAATGTAAAATTCTAGAAATAAACAATAAATTTTAAATTGCATGCTGTTCTGAGTAGTGTGAAGAAATTTCACACTGTCCTGCTCCATCCCACCCAGGATATGAATCAACACTTTGTCCAGCAGATCTACTTGGTATACACCCCCTCCCTATTAGTCATTTAGTAGCTGTCTTGGTTATCAGTTCCACTTCCATAGTCTTGGCAGTGTTTGTGTTCATATAACCCTTATTTTACTTCATCATGGCCTCAAATCACAAGAGTAGAGATGCTGGCAATTAGAATATGCTAAAGAGAAGCTATAAAGTGCTTCCTCTAAGTGAAAAGATATGCATGTATATGAAAAAAAAACAGTATATATAGGATTCAGTACTATCTGTGATTCAGTACTATCTGTGATTTGGAACATATCCCCCATGGATAAAGTGTGTGTGCATGGGTTACTGTAATTGCAAGGTAGTTGAATAGGGTGGTCAAGAGTGCAGAATAGACTGCCTGGGTTAGAGTCACTACTTTGCCCTTTAATAGCTGTGTAACATTGGGAAATTAACTTAAACTCTGTTACAGTATCCTCATCTGTAAAATGAGTCTATTATTTCATTGAATTGCAGTGAGGAATAAATGGAATAATGTATCTATAGTTCTTAACACAGTACCTGACGATTACTTATGATTCCTCTTCCCTATTCCTATTGAAATGTCACCTCCCTCTATCTTTCCCTATGGAAATCAAATCTATCCTTCAAGGCTCAGTTTATATGCAGCCTCCTCTATGAAGGCTTTCATGATTTCATCCCTCATTCTCAAAATATAAAGAAGTGGTTTCCTGCTGCTATGGGGTGAGGGATATGGAGATACATCAGAGCTTAGTGGGGTATTGGGGCCACTGATTAAGATAGCACTGCCTTGAGGTACAGTTGGAATTTGCACTTGGAATTCAGACATTTGAGTTGGGGGTAACAAAGGATAAGAATCTAGGGATAAACCAACAAGAAAGTAACCCATACTACCACCGTGACTGCCACCTCTTCTCCTGCCCCCAACATTGATCAGAACCATGAATTCAAACCACGGAAACTATGGTTTGGAAGAAGATGTGTGTAGGGAGGTAGAGGTGGGAGAGAGTTCTGCCCAGAGACAAATGAGCAGGTCGTAACATAATTGATCATGCATAGTCCTCACAATATTTGCATCACAGGAGAGAATGGGGGTTGGAGGCAGGCAGTGAGGGAGCTCAGAGCAGAAATTTGGATGAGTCAGTAAAATGGATCACTCGTCTATAATTGTAGATCATTTCCCAGGAGTCTTGGGCTCCCCAACTCTGATAGTAACAACAGGACTTTGGCATTGTACACATTTAATTTCCAGAGCAAGGAGGCATAGCTATTCCATGCTTTCTCACTTGAATCCATAGAAGTCTTTGGAGTAGAGAGAACACTAAGGAACACAGTCCACATTCCTTGAAGGCCCAGGCTGCAGGAATGTCTTAGGACACTTCTCAAAGTGTATGCTATATGTGTTATCTGGAGAATCTATGAAAATACAAGCACCCGAGCACCTCTCCAAAGAGTCTGATTCAGAAAGTGTGGGTTAGGGTCAGGGAGTCTGCATTTTAACCCTCAGGTGATTCTGGTGCACATTGAAAATTAGGAACTAACTTTGAAAAGCTAAAAGCAGAACCCTCAATGATGGGATTCTCACGAAAGGAGGGGAGAGGAGATGCAATGAGCTTATGGAGTTCTTTCTCCCTTGGGAAGTTCCCATGGGAAATCCTAGGCAGGGAGGAGGCAGCATGAGGACACTCACCCAGACTCCTGGGAAAGGAGGAATTTCTGACATCAATGGACAAATCTTCCAGACAGAAAATCAGTAAGGGAATGGTAGCCTTAAACGAGACACTAGACTAGCTGTATTTAATTGATATTTTTAGAGTGTTTCACCCAAAGCAGCAAAATATATATTCTTTTCAAGTGCACACACATTTTCCGAGTTAGACTACATGTTAGGCCACAAAAAATTCTCGATAATTTTAAGAGTATTTAAATCATATCTTAAGTGTCTCCTCTGATCACAATGATATGAAACTAGAAATCAACTACAAGGAAAAAACCTGAAATAACACAAACACACGGAGGTAAAATAACATGCTATCAAACAATGAATGGGTTAACAATGAGATCAAGAAAGAAATAAATCAAAAGATACCTAGAAGCAAATGAAATGAAAAAAAAATCTCAAAATCTATGAGACACAGCAAAAGCAATCCTAAGAGGGAAATTCATAGCAATATCGGCCCACCCCAAGCAACAAGATAAATCTAAAATTAATAATCTAATCTTAAACTTAAAAGAACTAGAAAAAGAACACCACAAAAATCCAAAGTGAATAGAAGGAGAGAAATAATAAAGATCAGAACAGAAATAAATGAAATAGAGTCTAGAAAACCAATATAAAAGATGGATGGAACCAAGAGCTGGTTCACTGAAAGGATAAATAAAATTGATAAACCTTTAACCAGACTCATCAAGAAAAAAAAGAGAGAAGACTCACATAAATCAGAAATGAAAGAGGAGGAGTAATTATAGACCCCACAGAAATACAAAGGATTATAAGAAAATACAATGAGCAATTATATGCCAAGAAATTCAACAATCTGGAAGAAATGGATATATTCCTAGAAACATACACTCTCCCAAGACTGAGTCAACAATAAGCAGAAAATCTGAAGTGACTCATCGCCACGAATTAAATCAAATCAGTAATTAAACAACATCCAAAAAACAAAAATTTTGGACTGGATGGCTTCATAGGTGAGTTTTGCCAAAAATTCAAAAAGGAATTAACACGTCCTTCTCAAACTATTCCAAAAAACTCTAGAAGAGGGAAAGCTTTCTAATTCTTTTTTACAAAGTCACAATTATTCTGATTCCAAAACCAAAGACAGTACAAAAAAAAAAAACTACAGACCATTATTCCTGATGAACATTGATGCAAAAATCCACAACAAAATATTAGCAAAACAAATTCATTAATACATTAAAAATATCATATGCCATGATAAAGTTGGATTTATTCCTGGGATGCAAGGTTGATTTAATATCTGCAAATTGATTAATGTTATGGTTTTTTTTTAATTTACACATTTCCATATGGCAATAATTTCATGTTGAAAAGCTAAAAGCAGGACCCTAATGATGGAATTCTCATGAAAAGAGAGAAGAGGAGATACAATGAGCTTATGGAGTTCTTCCTTCGGAGCTCCCACATTATCCATTTTAAAGATGAAAATCATATGATCATGTCAATAGATGCAGAAAAAGTGTTTGACAAAATCTAGCATCCATTTATGATAAAGTCTAGCAAAGTCTAGCTAACTTCTACTCAATGGGAAGAAGCTAAAAGTATTTTTCTTATGACCAGGAACAAGACAAGGATGCCCACTTGCACCACTTCTATTCAACACAGTATCGGAAGTCCTAGTTATAGCAATTAGAAAAAAAAAGAAATAAAGGGCATCTGCATTGAAAAGGAAGAAGCAAAACCACCATTACTTGCAGATGACATGATACTATATATAGAGAACCCTAAAGATTCCACCAAAATCTGTTAGAGATGATAAATAAATTTAGTAAAGTGGGAGGATACAAAATATTCAGAAGTTGGTTTAGTTTTTATATACCAACGATGAACTATCAGAAAGAGAAATTAAGAAAACAATCCTATTTACAATTGCATTAAAATCATAAAATACCTAGGAATCAAATTAAGCAAGGAGGTCAAAGACCTGTTCTTGGAAAATTATATCATTAAAAAAAGAAATTAAAGAAGATATAAATAAATGGAAGCATATACTGGGCTCATGGGTAGGAAGAATCAACATCATTAAAATGGCCACACTACCCAAAGCTATCTATAGCTTCAATGCAATCAATCCCTATCAAAATACCAGTTTTCAAAGAACTAGAAGAAAAATAATCATCAAAATTATGTGGAAAGGAGTTTGGAGAAACATGGCGGAGTGAAAGACGTCTCCAGATCTTTCCCCTTGAAATAACAATAAGCTGAACATTTAAAACTCAACAACAACAAATGTCATCTAAACTGCACACTGCTCATGGGATCTGTGTAAAAGAGCTACCACAGGGAATGAGCTGGAGATTGGAATTCCAAGAAGTCAACAGATTATCAAATTATCTCAACCCCAAAAGGCCTTCAACAAGACACATTGTATTAAAATTATCAAAAATCAACGACAAAGACAGAATTCTCATGGAAGCCAGGGAGAAGAAGACGGTAACTAATAAAGGAAAACCCATTAGATTAACATCGGACTTCTCAGCACAAACCTTACAAGCCAGAAAGGAGTGGAATCAAATATTCAAACAATTAAGTGAAAGGAACTACCAGTCTGGAATAATGTATTCACCTAAGCTCTCCTTTATATATGAAGGAGAAATTAAGACTTTTCCAGACATACAAAAATTGAGGGAATGCTCCACTATGAGGCCTGAAGGAAATAGTGAAAGGGGTCAGCTCACCTAAAACAAAATGACAAAAAAATACACTGAGGTAGTAGTTGATAAATGTTTCTAACATGGAAAGCTTATGTATACCCTGGAAAAAAGTCCAGAATCCTTATAAAGCAGAAGAAGATGCCATTTAAAATAATATAAAATCTAGAAAGTGTACTGAGGGGATGGGCATTGAATTAGTTTAGATGCAGGAAAAGCTTTCCCCCTGGAGAGAAAAATCCCTTTTAGATCATATTTTGAATGATGGGAGTGGGAGTACTGTTTTCGGTAGAGAGAAGGAAAGGGAAGCTCCTAGGTGGGAAGATGCCCTGGACTAAGGCCTGGTGGCAGGGTATAACAGAAGACAAACATAAGCTAACATCTACTGATAACTTACTATGTACAAGGCCCTGTGTAAAATGACTTTTTACGTGCTTTATCTCATAGAATTCTCACTATTATTAATTTCATCTTCTATGTTAGGAAATTGAAGCACAGAGAAGCTGGGTGACTTCCCTGAGGCCTAAAAGACAGAAAATGATGGAGCCTGGAGAGAAAGTCAGATTTGTTTGACTCCTAACACGGTCATTAAGTGTTAGCAGCTATAATAGTAATTACTTATCATAAGGACTCATTATTACTGTGGATGATCATCTCCCACCATGAATTCAATTCAACAAAGACCACTGTCATGTATTATTACCTGAGTGTGGAGCAATTATGGTTTGAATCTTTGGGAATTTTCCTTCATTGTTGGGGATCCTGGGAATTTCCCTTTGATTTCCCCTAATTATTTCTCAAAGCTTTGGGCTTGGTTCATATGATTATGACTCAAATTTTTGATTTTCTATCAGCATATGACATAAATTATCATTGCTATTCACAAACTGCACTTGTTATGAATGTCGGATAATCAGAGCAAAAGCACAGGAAAAATAGTTAGAGGGAACCGAAGGGAAGAGTCTCATAGCCTTGACCAAGAGGCTATGTGAAGGTTTCTAGTACTCAGTCTCGGAAGCTCTGACAATGTATTTTGATCCTTGTCTGAATGAAAATGAATGACTCCATCAGATCATAGGCAGTTTGTCACAGTGTATGTTATTTAGCTAATTAAAAGTCTGAGTGAGATGATGCCTCTCTGCATTGGGCTCTGAAGATAATCAAACCTATATTCTGACCAGGCAAGTTAATTTAAAATAAGTGACCTCTATTGGGTAATGGCTGCAAGTTCAAATTCCAGAATTGCTATAATTAGTCCCAGGTGGACCTTAATTGTTCTTTCAGAAAAAGAAGTAGATGAGGGGAAAAGAGAAATGTCCAAGCTCAAAGTAAAGGTTATTAGTCATACCCTTCAAAAGTAGGGGAGCTGAATGAGGCAGGGCATAGTTAATGTGGTATAACAAGAGTTCCATTGCTGCTTTTTCAAATGCATTTTTCTAAATGTGATAAGTAAAGTGGGCCTAGGTCTTCTGGAAATAAGGAATAGAATTCAGCACTCATAACCATGTGATCTCAGGCAAGTAATTTAACCTTCTTATGTCTGTTTCTCATCAACGTAATGGAGAAACACTATTAAGCCTAACTACCTCAGAGGATCGAAGGAGATAATATGCAAAAAACTTTGAAAAAAAATATGAAAAGCTCTACAAGGTAATATTTATTCTTGCTTCAAAGATGCTTGATTTTAGAGTATAAGGCAACTCTAGGTGTGTGCCTCTTTTTATTTTTTTCCTTAGACTCTGTCATAAACCAGGTACCTTCTGAACTACACCTCTCACAAGGTGAAAGGATTACAGTGGGCAGTAGGTTCAGCACCATATCTGTGTGGTGATACATAATGTTCTAATTTCTTATGAGGTATACCCACAGAGCCAAAAATAATTTTGGCTTTGTGAGATTTTGAAATAAGTCAGAGAGCATTTAGCATTTTTCATTATGAAATTGGATTCTTTTCCATTTTTATTAATATACACTGAAAAGTACATGCTGGCACAAAACTGTGGTACCGCGAGGTTAGTATAAGTCATAGTGAGAGCAGGATGGCTTCATTCTAAATTATTTTTTTAGTATATAAATTACGCTTGAGTTTCCCTTCAGTGTTCCCATACATTCAAATTACCCATATCTCCCCAAGTCCTGGAAGCCAAAAGTTGTAAGAATTTGTACAATGGTAAAAATAAAATATGTGAAAAAATATCATAACCTAGTACAAAGCTTTGGAGGATCAAGAATTTGACCATTTTGGGATGCACAAATGACTGCTTTTGAAGATGCTTTTCTTTCCTGATTTTCCTTTTAAAGAAACTGTATTGTGCCACCTATTTGTGTCCTCTTGAATGGAACGTAAGCATCTAAGACAGATTTACAATATGTGCTTATTGTGTTTATCCTTCGAGCCTAACTAAAACACATTAAAGGAGCTGGCTGTCGAATTAGAATTTACATTCTGCCTTGTTAGATGAGCCAAGCAAATAATGGAGCTGTCTCTCTCATAATTTCATTGCTATCAAAGGGCTGTGCCTTTTGCTGAAAAGAGCTTGAAGTCATAATGCACAAATAAACAAACAAAAAACAAACATTACCCTTTATCACTGGGAAATCCCTACCCATAATAGGGAGCAGCAGAAGACACAGCTTTGCAAGGATTTTTGTAAAGATTTAAGTCATAGGCTAAGCAGTCATATCTACAGGTCTCCCTGGGTAGTTATGTGGAGCACCATGAGTAAAAGCCAGAATATACAGTGCATACAGGATGGAATCATTCTCCAAGTGATAAATGTTGGGGCTTTTTTTTCTGAAAAAGTCAAGAAGCTATTTATTTACTTCAACAAATATTTATTGAGTACTTAGGTTCCAAACTGTTTTAGGTGCTGGATATACAGCAGTGAACAAAACACAAAAAAATCCTACCCTTGTGGAACCTGTATTCTAGTTTGGCTGTCTAGTGATGACTTCTCCTGTGAATTCCTACATGGTTTTTATTTCTCATATTTCTCTCAGACTACTAATTATTTACCCAAATTAAGCATGTGTCCTGACATCCCAACTAGACTATAAGTTCTTAAGGGCAGGGTCCCAGTTTAAACTTATTAATGTGTACATCATTTAGCACAGTGCCCTGTAGACAGGTATTCAATCAATGTTTGCAGCTGATAAGAAAGGAGAGGACTTCAAATACAGGGAAGAAGGATGAAAAGTGATGTTAATTTCAAATGTTATTTTTCTAGTGTAGTATGTTTTCATAGGAACAGAGTATCTTAACCTAAACACTAATTTCAGATAGTTGAGCAGCAAGTGGGATGGGGGTGAGAAGTCGGATGGCCTATTCAGGGGAAATCATATGTAGATATCTATTTGGTCACAAAGAGTATGGACATTGGAATCAGATCTGGGTTTAAATCCTTGCTATTTCACTCATGACTTGTGTGGCCATTGTATATATTATTCCCTCTCTTGGCACCTCAGTTTCTTCATTGCAAAAAGATGGAGTAGTTTAATCCCTAAGCAGAATCTTCTTATTTCAGACACCACGTTACTGTATTTCTTGGTGGAAAAATTCCATTTCTTGAGGATAAAAAGGTCATGATGAAGGCTAGAGTTGTGTTCTGGCTTGTGTCATTGGTATCAAGTTTCTATCATTCTGTTTTATGACATCTGAGTCATTCTCAATTTTTTAATTTGGTACCGCTTATTAACATCAACTCTGACAAGTAAGTGTGGCTTTTCATACCTATGCAAATATAAATTTACACCCCCTTCCATCAGATCAGATGAACTATTGGTCCTTGAAGACTCAGTTCAACAAATCACCAGGAGGAAGCCTCCCTGATCTCCGAGTCAGGCTGAGTTAGGCATGTTTCTTCCGCATTCCTATTAGGATCTGTTTTCACCTCTGTAACTGCCCTTATCACACTAGACCATAATTATCTGTTTACTTGACTACTTTCATTCCAAAGTATGAGCTTCTTGAGGGTTAGAATCATGTCTCATTTTTTTTAACTTTTTCTTTAAAATTATCACTAATTCTTATCCAGGACAACTGACACCAGAGCATGAATGGGAATGCTGTCTTGCTTTCAAGGACAAGCTTGAAACCAGTGACTATATTTCAGCAGATCTACTGGAATGGATTGTACATAAGAGTCTTCTATTTCCTTTTTTCCATGCAGTTAAAAATATAAAGTCATTCACTTGCTTCTCTCACTTCAAATATTATTGCTATTTATGTAGATTCTATAAACAGGACACTTGGGTAATGGATACTTTTCAGTGTACATAACCAATTCTGAGCTAGTCCTATTTATGTAAAAAGTCTTTGTTAGATATCTTGGGTTCTGTCATAATCAGATTGCAAATGGAAATATCCCCATCTTTCTCTAGAGCACAGTAAAGGGAAATTCATCTCCATCATTTTTTAGCTAAGCTCTGAGCAAAGCAAATAATATGGAACTCATGAAAACAGGTTGCAGACTGAACAGGTTTCTCTATATTTGGAGAAACCATATCATTTTCTAATGGCTCATAAATCCTCCAGTACCTGGACCATTATTAATATTGCACTTTAAAAACATATATAGTTTGATGGCCGGATTGTCATGCATGCATTCTTGACATGAGTTAAGAAAGTTTAAAAAAATGAGTGGTAAAGACAGGTAAAGACAGTAAAAGAAAGTGGCTAGGATTTTACATGAATTGGCTTTTGGGAAATTCAAGATCACTGGCTGTAGTTTAGTAAGCAAGGTGTTGTGGTGGAAGGTGCAGTGGAAAGAGTCACTAGGGAAGTACACTATTGGGAAGTTTTTTCAAGCAAAAACATTCCACTTAGATTCAATATTTCACAATTAGTGCTTTATCTTCAATAAGTTGGGTGTGAGAAGAAGCCCATAGCTCTTCTAGGGAGGAGACAAAAACAATATTCCCCCTCCCTAATAAAAGAAAATGCCTGAGGATTTAGGGCTGGGCCTGCTACCATCTGTTATTGAAGTAGCTAATGCAGAAGAGTTAATGACTCTGTTGGGAGATACACTTTCCTGCCACATCACAACTCTCTCTGAGTGGCTTGATGGTGATTGCCATAGATACCAAATCATGAAGGGGTTCGGGTCAGAGTTTGAAGGATTGCACTGTGCTTGAGTGGGTGAGACCAAAATTAAGTTAATGAGTATACAAATAAGGTGTGTTTCTCTCCTTTGTGCCTTTGAGAAAACTGCAACAAAGCAGTCTGTTAAGCAAAAATCGATTTTATGTTTTCCAGTAAAAAGGGAGGAGAAGCAATTTATTGAGTAGGAGGTTCTGGAATTCATCACAGGCAGTAGTTTGAAATAGGTCAAGAGTAACGAAAAGGACTCACTCTCAGAGCTGTTGAAAAGATAGCAGTAATGGCAAGGTACTTAAGAATGGCCAGTATGTGGCTATGTGTAGAGCCAGATGGGTGATAGAATAATCAGGGGAATCATTTCATAAACTATATAAATGTCTAACCAACGTACTGTATACCTAAAACTAATTTAAAAAAAGAATGGCCATTATAAAGCTTTCTATAGTATTATTTTAGACTGCCTAGTCCATTGTTTCGTGTCTCCGGATACTCACCTCTTATTTATTTATTTACGTATTTTTTGTTTATCCTTTTAAATTAATTAATTAATCAATTAATTAGTTTTATTGGTTAATGAAATCCAATAAGCTTCATCTATACAAATTAACAGTAAGGTATATATATCTATATCTATATCTATATATTTTTTTACACTGTGTGTTCATCTCTCATAGTTAGATTTCTTTTTGTCACCACACATTTAACACCCATTACCCCCTCTACCTCCCCCCTCCCCCACCCCATACCCTCAGGTAACCACTAGTCTGTAGTCCTTATCCACAAGTCTCTGTTTGTTTGTTCTGTTCATTTGTTACTTTTAGGTTTATATCCCATGAATAAGTGATATCATGTGATTTTGAACTTTTTCTGTCTGGCTTATTTCACTTAGTATTTATTTCTTGAGGTCTGTCCCTGTTGTGGCAAATGACAGTATTTCATCTCTTCTTATGGCTGAGTAATATTCTATTGTATATGTGTACCACAGCTTCTTTATCCAATCATCCTTTGTAGAACACTTCAGTTGCATCCAAATCCTACCCACTGTGAATAATGTTGCCACGAACATCGGTGTGCAATATATTTTTGGATATGGGTCTTCAAGTTTTGGGGGTAAATACCCAGTAGAGGGATTTCTGGGTCAAATGGTAGATCAATTCTTAGTTATCTGAGGAACCTCCATACTGTTTTCCATAGCGGCTGTACCAATTTGCAGTTCAACCAGCAGTGTATGAGGGTTTCTTTTTCTCCGCATCCTCTCCAACATTTGTTATTACTTGTCCTGTTGATTATAGCTATTCTACGAGGTGTGAGATAGTATCACATTGTGGTTTTGATTTGTATTTATCTAAACTAGCAATGATGATCATCTTTTTATTTATTTGTTGGTCATTTGTATGTCCTCTAGGGAGAAGTGTCTGTTCATGTCTTCTTCCCATTTTTTTTATTAGATTGATTGTTTTTATTTTTTGTTGTTGTTATTGAGTGACATGAATTCTTTGTGTATTTTGGATATTAGGCCCTTATCAGAGGTGTTGTTTGCAAAAATATTTTCCCATTCGGATGGCTGAATCTTTACATTGTTGATGATTATTTTGCTGAGCAGAAGCTTTTTAGTTTGATGTAGTTCCATTCAGTTATTTTAGCTTTTCCTTTCCTTGCCTTTGAGGTCAAGCTCATAAAATCCTCTTTAAGTCCAAGGTCCTTGAGTTTAGTTCCTATGTTATATTCTATGTATTTTATTGTTTCAGGTCTATATTCAGGTCCTCAATCCATTTTGAGTTAATTTTTGGTGTGTGGTGATAGACAAAGTTTAGTTTCATTCTTTTGCAGCTGGCTTTCCAGTTTTTCCAGTACCATTTTTTGAAGAGGCTTTGCTTTCTCCACTGTATGATTTTGGTGCTTTTTTGGTCAAAAATTATTTGCCTATATGAATATAAGTTTATTTCTGGACCCTCGATTCTGTTCCACTCGTCTGTGTGTTTGTTTTGCTGCCAGTACTATATGCCGTTTTGATTACTGTCGCTTTGTAGTATAATTTGAAGTCAAACAGAGTGATGCTTCCTGCCTCATTTTTTGTTTTAGTTTTTTGGGTTTTTTTTCTCAGAATGGCTTTGGCAATCTGGGTTTTTTTGTGCTTTCATACAAATCTGATTTTTTTTCCTATTTCTTTAAAAAATGTCAATGATATTTTGATGGGTATTGCATTAAATCTTTATAATATTTTAGGTAAAATTGTCATTTTAACTATGTTGATTCTTCCAATCCAAGAACATGGGATATTTTCCCTTTTTTTCGTATCTTCTTCAATATCTTTTAAAAGGATCTTAGAGTTTTCATTATATAGATTTTTTAAATGTTTCATTAGATTTATTCCTGGGTATTATATTTTATTTTATTTTTGTTGCAATTGCAAAAAGAATGATTTTTTCCACTTCTTTTTCTGACACTTCATTATTAGAGCATAGGAACGCTATGGATTTTTGAACATTGATTTTGTATAGAGAAACTTTACTGTATTTGCTTATTGTTTCTAGTGGTGTTTGTGTGGAGTCTTTAGGGTTTTCTATATAGAGAATCATGTCATTCACAAATAGTGACAGTTTTACTTCTTTGTTTCCTTTTTGGATGCCTTCTATATCTTTCTTTTGCCTGATTGCACTCGCTAGACCTCCAAAGTTATATTGAATAATAGTGTCGATAGTGGACAGCCTTGCCTTGCTCCTGATCTTAGAGGGAATGTTTTTAGTTTTCACCATTGAGTATAATGTTGGCTGAGTGTTTATTGTATATGGCCTTTATCAGGTTAAGGTACTTTCTTTCTATACCGATTTTGTTATAAGGTTTTGATCATAAATTTATGTCTTATCTTGTCGAAGGCTTTTTCTGCATCTATTGATATGATCATTCTTATTTTATAATTTTTTTATGTGGTGTATCACATCCCTGTGCCCCTAGGATGAAGCCCACTTGATCATCCTGTATAATCTTTTTAATATGTTGCTGTATTCAATTCACTAGTATCTTATTTTGGATTTTTGCATTTGTGTTCATGAGAGGTATTGGTCTGTAGTTTTCTTTTTTTGTGTTATTATTACAAGGTTTTGGTATTAGGGTAATATAGGCCTCATAAAATGTGTTGGAAAGTATTGCCTCCTATTCGATTTTTTTGGAAGAGTTTGAGCAGAATAGATATTAAATCTTCTTTGAATGTTTGGTAGAATTCACTGGTGAAGCCATCCAGTACTGGACTTTTACTTTTTGGTAGGTTTTTGATGATTGTTTTAATTTACATACTGCTGATGGGTCTATTTAGATTTTACAGTTCTTCTTGATTCAGTCTAGGAAGGTTGTATCTTTTAAAGTACTGGTCCATTTCTCCTAGGTTATTAAATTTGGTGTTATATACTGTTTCATAGTATTCTTGTATGATCCTTTGTATCTCTGCAGTGTCTGTCATAATTTCCCCTCTTTCATCCATAATTTTGTTTATTTGTGTCCTCTGTTTTTACTTCAGCTAGTCTAGTGAGGGGTTTGTCAATTTTATTAACCTTCTCAAAGAACCAACTCCTTGTTTTATTTATTTTTTCTATTGCTTTTTAAAAAAATTTTGATTTCATTTATTTTTGCTCTAATTTTGATTATTTCTTTACTTCTGCTGATTTTAGGCTTCATTTGTTCTTCCTTTTCTAGTTTGAAGATGAAGTGGTAGGTTGTTTATCAGGGCTCATTCTTGTTTTTGGAGATAGGCCTATAATGATATGAACTTTCCTCTTATGATCGCTTTTGCTGTGTCCCAAAAGTTTTGACATGTTGTACTATCATTATCATTTGTTTCTACGTATCTCTCGATCTCTCTTTTTATTTCTTCTCTGACCCAGTTATCCTTAATCTGCATGTATTTGTATTTCTTCCTGCTTTCTTTTTGCAGTTGATCTCTAATTTCAAAGCATTATAATCAAAGAATATGGTTGGTATATTTCTCATATATTTCTAAAGTATATCTCTGTGTCTCAGTATGTGGTCGATTTTTGAGAATGTTCCATGTGCACTAGAGAAAAATGTAGAAGCAGCTATTTTGGAATGGAAGGCTCTATAAATGTCAATTATGTCCATTTGGTCTAATCTTTCAATTAAGGATGCTATTTCCTTATTGATTTTCTGTTTGGATGATCTATCCGTATCTAAGAGTGGAGAATTTAGATCCCCTACTACAATAGTGTTTTGGTTTGTTTCCCTTTTTAGTTATGTTAGTAATTGCTTTACATATTTCGGGGCTCCCTGATTGGGAGCATAGATATTAAAAAGTGTTATATCTTCTTGGTGTATGATTCCCTTTATCATTATGAAGTGTTCCTCAGTATCTTTCTTTATTATTTTTAATTCAAAGTCTATTTCATCTGATACTAGAACTGCTACTCCTGCTTTTCCATGAATGCCATTTGCTTGAAATATCATTTTCAACCCTTTCACTTTGAGTCCATATTTGTTTTGGGAACTGAGATGTGCCTTCTGTAGGAAGCATATGGTTGTGTTTTGTTTTTTGATCCGTTTTGCAATGCTGTGCCTTTTTATTGGCGAGTTCAGTCCAGTAACATTTAGGGTGATTATTAAAATATGAGGTCTTCTTATAGATATTTTGTGTTTTGCTTCCTTATCCTTGTTTTTTTTGTTTTCTTTATTGTGGTTGGCTCTTGTGGGTTTTCCCTCTGGTTCTTGTTTTATGTTATATACTTTGGTTCTTAATCTTTTGTGTGTGTTTACCATTACAAATATGCAAAGGATAGTTATGTATATACAGTCTGCCATTTTCTTTTGCACGTGCCATATCTCGATTCCCTAATGTGAATTTGGATCTTTGAACCCTCCCATTTTCAGTCATTGTTGTCTCAATTTTCCCCTATGTATGATGAATATTCATTACTATTTCGCTATAACAATTCTCTTTTTAATGTTTAAGTTTATAATGTTCTGTTGTTATTAATGGTTGCAATTCTCTGCTTCTATTTTTCCAGATAGTCACCTTACTCCTAATTTTGTATTTTATTTTTGGCCATTTTGTTTTAGGTGAGATGACTCCTTTCAGTATTTCCTGTAGTGCAGATCTCATAGTGGAGAATTCCCTCGATTTCTGTATGTCTTGAAAGGTCTTAATTTCTCCTTCATATCCAAAGGAGAGCTTAACTGGATACATTATTCTAGGCTGGTAGTTCCTTTCACTTAATAGTTTGAATATCTGATTCTACTCCTTTCTGGATTGTAAGGTTTGTGCTGAGAAGTCCAAAGATAATCTAATTGGTTTACCTTTATAAGTTACTGTCTTCTCCTGGCTGCCCTTAGAATTTCAATATGATTTGTCTTAGTGAATGTATTTTTGGCTTGAGATAATTGGATGTTCTATTAAATTTTTGAATTCCAAGGTCCAGTTCATTCCTTAAATTTGAGAAATTCTCATCAAGTATTTGTCTTAAAATGCTTTCTAGTCCTGCCCCTTTTCCTCACCTTTGATAATGCCCATTATTCTCATGTCCTCTCCTGATGATATCAGCTAGTTATTATATTTCTCATTCATTCTTTTTCATTCTTTAGTTTCTGTCTTCTTCCTTGTGATTTATTTCTAGATTTCTGTCTTCGATATCACTGATACTTTCCTCCATTTGGTTGACTCTATTTCCCAAGCTTGCTATTTCATTTTTCGACTGTTGCAGTATGTGTGTGTGTGTGTGTGTGTGTGTGTGTGTGTGTGTCCAGAAGGTCTATTTGGCTCTTTTTGAGGGTTTCAATCTCCTTGCCATGCTCATTTAGTTATTTTTTTTTAATTCCTGAAATTGTTGATATGTCTCGTTTCGGAACTCACTGAGTTTCTTCTGAATTACCACCCTGAATTCTCTGTCATTTAAGTTGCATATTTCTATGTCTGTAAGCTTATTTTCTGGAGATTTTAATCTTTCTTTCTGAGATGTTCATGGTGTTTAATGGACTATTTCTTCACCTGTCCATTAATGGAAATGTATTCTGCTTTTTCTTTTTCCAGAAAGAAGATTTATTCTATAAATGTCTCTCTTTAGCCTGTTGCAAAGAAGGTGCTTTTCTTTTGGTTTCCAGTAGGTGGTTTCTAAGTCTCTTGGATCCCTGCTTTATATAAAGCCTTAATAATGCCTTTTCATTTTCTTGTAAACATTTAATCATACTCGTTATCCTGTCTCAGTCTCTGTTAGTGTTAGCGATAGTTTCAGTAGCATTTGCTCAGATTCTCCCGGGTCTCTGTGGTATTCGGTCTTGGAGGATATGGGGGGAGAAGCCCACTTGGTTGGGGGATGCATGCTGTGGCTCAGCTTAGGTTTTACAACTGCGGCTGGTAAAAATCACCTGTTGTTTCTTTTCTGTTCCACTTTTATGCTTTGTGCCTTGATGACTAGGCTGTGCCACTGATACCGTGGAGCTCACAACTCCCCAGGCAAGGATTTTCAGGGAATCCTCTGAACCTTGTTTTATTCTCCTCTTCCTACAGGTAGCTCCAGTGGCTGAAAGAGCTAGCTTCTTTATTTCTCCCAGTCCACTGCCCAGCATCTGGTGTTCTGACCTGTGGTAGCTCCTATGTGCAGATCCCACACTCAGACATGCTGGTGTACATTTTTGGTGATTTGGTGTTGTTGTTGTTGAGTTTTAGTAGTTCAGCTTATTGTTGTTTCAAGGGGAGAGATCTATGATGTTTCTCACTCTGCCATGTTTCTCCAAATCATTATTTATTTATTTTTTATGGTGACATTGTTTAACGAAAGTCAGTAAGTTTCAGCTGTACATTTTAACATTAAGCATATATATGTATATTTACACTGTGTTCACCTCCCATAGTTTGATTTATTTCTGTCACCATATATTTGACCCACTTTACCCCATCTAAGTCCCCCTCCCCCCTCTTCCCTCCCTCTGGTAACCACTAGTCTATTTTCCATGTTTATGAATCTCTGTTTGTCCTATTCATTTGTTGCTTTCAGGTTTATATCTTGCATTATAAGTGATATGATGTGATTTTCTACTTTTTCTGTCTGGCTCATTTCACTTAGTATAATTATCTTGAGGTCTATACATGTTGTCACAAATGGAAGTATTTTCATTTCTTCTTATGGTTGAGTAATATTCCATTGTATATATGTATCACTGCTTCTTTATACAATCATCTATTGTAAGATGCGTCAGTTGCTTCCATGTCCTGGACACTGTGAATAATGCTGCTATGACTCTGATAAGGGCCTAATATCCAAAATATACAATAAACTCATACAACTCAATAACGACGAAAAAATGATACAATCAAAAAATGGACAGAGACCTGAATAGGCACTTCTCCCTAGAGAACATACAAATGTCCAACAAATACATGAAAAAATGCTCAACATCGCTATCTAGTAGGGATACGCAAATCAAAAGCACAATGAGATACCATCTCACACCTGTTAGAATAGCTATAATCAACAGGACAAGTAATAACAAATGTGGCAGAGGATGGGGGAAAAAAGGAACCCTCATGCACTGCTAGTGGGACTGCAAATTGGTGAAGCCACTATATAAAACAGTATGGAGGTTCCTCAAAAATCTAAGAATTGATCTACCATATGATCCAGCAATCCCTCTACTGGATATTTACCGCAAAGAGTTCAAATCTCATATCCTAAAAGATATTTGCACACCGATACTCACCTTTTAATCTAAGACACATTATAACTGAAGTTCTTTTGGTCCTTCCCTCTTATTTACCTCTGTAAGTGTGTGTCTCTTAAGTAGCATCATTTTGAGATTCTGATTTGCGTATCAGTGTACCCAGTTATCCCTGTCAGTTTTCTTATTCTTAAGATTGGTGGGTGCATTTTCTGCTAGTGCTGAACTTTGAAAGAGACTGAACCCTTCCTGCCTCTATTCTCAATAATGATTCAGTTATACTGAACACTAGAATTTCCACTGTTGGAACAATTAAAGGCATGGGAACAATATAAGTTAAAACACATAGGTTTGAACACGATACACTTATTTATGACCAGTTAACCCCACTATGGTAAGACAGAACTGTTTGGCCCACAAAACCATAATCAAAGCACTTTCCACTCTGTTTCTGACACTCACAAATCCAAACAGTAAAATAACATCATGTTATCCAATGTTACACTGGAGGAAAAAAGGGGTCATCTACATGCTAAACTTGTATTAGTGAGAACTGAGCATATCTCAAGTCTTAGACTTCTTATGACAAGACCTTAGATTAAAATGATAGCTTAGAAAATCCACGAGGACACTATTATTGAGCAATGGTTCCTAAATAATAAATTTTCATAAGCACAAAAACTTACCACTCATGAGCAAATAACTATAGTTGCCAGTTATTTGGTTCCTACTGGTAACCAACCACATACTCTCCACATTTTATCTTATTTGATCCTCACAACACATGAGGATCACATGAAAGGAAGATAGTAGAATAATATTTTAACATGAGAGAATTGAGCCCCAAAGAAATTAATTCACTTTCCTCAATATCATGCAACAGGGAAGTGATGGAGCTAGAATTTGAAGTCATGTCTATTTAATTCCCAAGCTTATGTTTATTTGACTACAATACAGATAAAATATTCCAAGAAGAAATGTCTTATGAATGGTAAGTCAGCTAAATGTTCTACAACGAACATTGAGAGTAAGGACTAGGACAAAGGGGGAGCAAAAAGTGAAGAGGATCTGGATGATACCACAATATGCTGAGTAGAGGGTGAGGCAAAGAGCAGACTAAAATGTTATAAGACTATAACATTTTTATGTCACCTGACCTAGATCTAGCTGTTGGTAATATTGTTCTATTGAGCCCAATTGCTAGACATATTTTGGAGTGAACACTATCTCCTTTGTGTTACAGCTTCATACTCCAGAAGGGACCTTAACAGTGTTCCTCTTATTTGTTATCTTTAGAAATCTGACTTACTAACTTGGATGTTTTATTTCTTAAAATGATCATATTTGAAGTAAGAGTCAGGGTTCCTCAAATGAAAGAAACCTAAGGGATTGAGACACCTCAGTATTCTGTCCTAAGAAGAGGTACTTTCATGTTATCCATGATGAGGTGATTTTATCCTGAACTATTTCTAGGGTGAAATCACGCATTCTATATTTTTCTGGGTAACACATTGAAATGTATTGGTTTGGGCCCCACTAAGTTTGCATATGCTATAATTCAGTCAGGGGTTATGCTGAGATTTACCTTTGAATTATCTATGGAAAACATAAAAATATGATGAAGACTGAAGTGGGATGTTTAAATCTCTTTCAAGAGTCAATTTTTTGGATATCCAATGTATAGACAAATTAGGAAATAGCCTTATCTATTCATTAAAATAAATCTTGTATAAGGATAGTTATTTACCAACACAGGATTAAATTGGAATATTTGTATATTCTTGAAAACAATCTTAAAACTATTATAGATCTGACTTTTCAATAATTCATAAAAGGCTCACTTTCATATAGCCTCAGCTGGTGAGATTTTATTTTCTTCCAATTTCCTCTCTCCTTTCTAATGCTGACACTATCTCTAGTCTAGTTAAGCTCATTTGCTCTGGTACTGTCCTTAGACATTCAGAACAGTTGGTCAGTGCCCTCTTTATAACTTTTTATATTTGAGAATGGTAATTAAACTGCCTCTTGGCTCTCTTTCACCAGGCTAAACACCACCAACCCATTTAAACTTTCCTCATAGGCCCTATTTACTAACGCTTTAATCTGCCCCCCGCCCACCTCCGCTGCACTCCTCTGGATCTTCTCCAGTTGCTTTGCAATTGTTTTAAGAGGTAACCTAATGAACGGGCCTAAGTAGGGTTAGACATCAAAAAAAATTTAATAAATGACTTAGAAATTGAGAAAAGTTTTTTAGTGTAGAGTCAAGAACACTGAACTAGATGTCAGAAGAATTGAGTTTTGTCCTCACTTTGCTACTTACTAGGATTTAACAGAAAGCCAAAGAAACCCAAAGTTTGGACAAATCATCTAAATATCTCTATCAATTTATTATCTGTAAATTTGAGATAAGCTCATCTACCCTGCCTGCCTCCCATAGTGAGTCTCAAATGAGATTGTTTATGTGAAAACACTTTGTTTAGCTTCAAACAAAGAGATAAAAAAGTGCTTTAGAGCTTTCAGTCAAGATGGCAGAGTAAGTAAACATGGTACTTGCTTCCTCTCATGACAATATTAACATTACAACTAAACTATAGAAGAACCATGACTGAGAATTGCCTGAAGTCTAGCTGAACAGAAGTCCTACAATTAAGTACAGACGGAAGAAGTCATATTGAAACTGGCAGGATCAGAGAGGCATGGAATGGGATGATCTCACATACACATGTGGTGGTTAAAAATCAGGAAAGTAACATCGACTGCAGGAGTGAGAAGTGAGGGGATCCCAGCTCCATACAAACTCCCCAGGAAAGGCTTCCAGTGCCAGAAAGAGAAGTCCCCACAAGTTATGGTGGTAAAAAACAATGGAGAGTGTGACTGAGTGAGACAGAGGGCTGCTGGAGTACCTGACATTACTTTTTGAGGGCTCATGCACAGACTTAGTTCTGAATGGACTCACTCACTCAGCTCCAGCACTGGGGCAGCAACTCAAAAGGTACATGGGACGTATGGGGAAGAATTAAAGTTTTGGCCTCAAGGAGAGGGCTGGAGGTGCTGTGGTGGCTGAAACAATGACTCTTACTGGAAAAATTACTGCTTGGCTATCACTATGGGAACTTAGGCTTTTGATTATGGGAACATAACATTCTACACAAGCTTTCTGCTTCTGTAACCTCACTTACGCACCTGACCTATAAAGTTGACAGGTAGTGAATAGAAGAAAAATAGACCTTTGTGTTTAGACAGAATGAAGAATGGGATTTGGGGCTTAAAAGCCTGTACCTCTACATTTTGGGGCTGCTTAATTTGGGGTCTGTGTACCCCTGGCAGACCGAGCTGGCTGAATAAAGACTGTTTCCTATAACTCACTCACTGAGTTCTGGTGGTCCATGTGTCTTTCGGGGGCTGGCAGCCGCAACAGGGTTGCTTTCTCCCAGAGAGAAGTGCTGGCAGAAGCCATTGTTACTTTGTTGAGCTCTCCCCTCATTTAGCACACATGCGCAGATAGGCACCATATTTGAGTCTCCATCAACCTAGCTAACATCATTTTCCTTGCCCTGGTGATTCCCAGAGATCATCCCACCCAACTTGTGGGTCCACACAAGCCACTCCCAGTTTCTATTCTATACAAATGGCCTGTCTTAGGTCATACTGTGAACTTTACTAAACTCTCTCAAAGGTTTGCAAACCTCAACAAACAGCATCTGGCCTCAGCATGCCCTGTACCTCTTACTAAGCAGCTCCAAGCCCAGCACGAGTGACAGCCAGCCTCAGTTTGCAGCTTACTTTATCTTAGGCACCTCAAAGCCAAGCATAAGTGGCAACCATCTGCAGACCACTTTGTGGCTCATACAAAGTGGCCCTAGGAAGGACAGAGGCAGCAGCTGAATTTGGCATGCACTGAAGCACCTCCTAAGAGGCTCCAGAATTGACATACCCAGAGACCAGCTTTAGGCCATACCAGAGCACCACCCAGCCACCTCCACATATATAAAACACAAGGGACAGACTGGGCAAGAACCAGAGCTCCACTAACATGAATCCATCTCTGTAGGTTCAGTACATACACAAGAGCTCCCTCCCTGTAGTCACAGCCAGTTCTCACAACCAATTGGTCCACAAATCAGTCTTTCCCATTGATGTGCCAACAACAATCAAGGCTCAACTACAATGGGAGAGTATAGATACCAATAAAAGTGATATATTTGGAGCATCCAGCTCAGGTGACCAGGGAGACTGCAACACTGGGCCCCATAGGACACCTATTACATAATGTTATTTTACCAAGACCAGGAGACATAGCAGCTATACATAATACATAGAAAAAAAAACACACAGGGAGGCAGATAAAATGAGAAGACAAAAAAATGTCCCAAATGAAAGAAAAGAACAAACCTCCAGTAAAAGAACTAAACAAAGTGGAGACAAGCAATCTACTAGATGCACAGTTCAAAAAACAGGTTATGAGAATGCTCAATGATCTCAGTAAGCACATCAACAAGATATAAAACATAAAAATGGAGATAGTAAACACAAAAAAGAACCAGTCAGAAATGAACAATACAATAACTGAAATGAAGAACACATTAGAGGAAATCAACACTCAATTAAATGAAGCAGAAGATCCAATTAGAAATTTAGAAGGTAACATAGCAGAAAACACCCAATCAGAAAATCAACAAGAAAAAAGAATCCCCTCCAAAGTGAGGATAGTTTAAGGGGCGTCTGGAATAACATCAAGTGTACCAACATTCATATCATAGGAGTACCAGAAAGAGAAGAGAGAGTAAGGAATTGAAAACCTATTTGAAGAAATAATGATGGAAAACTTCCTTAACCTTGCAAAGAAAATGGATATTAAAGTCAAGTAAGCGGAGAGTTCCAAACATGATAAGCCTAAAGAGGCCCACACCAAAATTCATCATAATAAAAAAGCCAAAGTTTAATGATAAAGGGAGCATCCTAAAAGTAGCAAGAGAAAAACAGTTAGTTACCTACAAGTGAGCTCCTGTCAGACTGTAAGCTGATTTCTCAGCAGAAACTTTGCAGGCCAGAAGAGATCAGCAGGAAATATTCAAAGTGATTGAAAGTAAGGACCTACAACCAAGATTAATCTACCCAGCAAAGCTATCATTTAGAATTGAAGGACGGATAAGGAGCTTCCCAGACAAGAAACAGCTAAAAGCATTTATCACCACTAAGTCAGTATTACAGGAAATGTTGGAGGGACTTCTTTAAGAAGAAGAAAAAGATAAAAAATGTGAATCATAAATGGCAATAACTATATATCTAGTAACAATTACTTTAAATGTAAATGGATTAAATTTTCCAATCAAAAGATAGGGTGGCTGAATAGATAAGAAAACAAGATCTTTACGTATGTTGCCTACAAGAGACTCACTACACATCAAAAGACACAGACTGAAAGGAAAGATGGAAAAAAAGATATTTCATGAAAATGGAAAGGAAAACGAAGCTGGGTAGCAATACTTATACCAGACAAAATAAACTTTAAAACAAAGACTATAGGGGAAAAAATGACGTAGGTGACAGAGGCTTTAATCACTCCTCTTTTGACAAAATCGAAGTTATGACGGAAACATGGAGCAAACAGCAAGGAAAGTCACCTGGGATCTAGAAGGACAGAAGCACTACAACTAAGGAGAGAAATAATTAATCAACTGGCAACAGTAAAAGGTGGGAGGGGGTAAAGACGCAAGGCCACCTGGTCCTGAGCGGCTGAGTGGGACAGAAGCTATGGTAGTGGCAGCTGGCAGCTGCAGACACTCATCTTAAAGGGGCTATGTCTGTGAATGGAGTTTCATGGTGACAGAATTGCTCATTCTGAGCACCAGTGCCAGGATGGCTGCTAGGAGAGCACCAGGGACTTAAAGGGGGACTCCGAGTTGTCAGAGTGAGGGCTAGAGGTGAGGAACTCTCCCAGACAGAAGTGCTGGTGGTATGCATTTTTCCTCTGTTGAACCCTACCCCCACCCAGTCTGCGGATCCAGCATTACCATACCTGAAACGTCATAAAATTGGATAATACAGGTCACGTTGCCCAGATGATTCTCTGAAACTCCACCTCCCCCAACACTTGACACCACCCAAGACACATCTAGGTGTGTCCTCAGCTAGTATGGTGCTCCTTGCTGAGCAGTGCCAAGACTCACACTGGTGGCAGCTGGCCTCGGCTTTTGGTGTAGTTTCATAGGCAACTATAAACACAGCACCTTTTCTTGCTGAGTTTTAACAGAGGGCCCTGGAGGGCAAAAGGCTGGGGCTAAACACAGCCTGCAACTGAATCCCTCTCAGAACTCTGCTCCTGAACATCTACTACACAAAATACACTAATAAGATCAGGAGACTTAGGAGCTTTGCTTAGTACATAGAAACAGACACATAAAGGCAGCCAAAATGGGAAGACAAAGAAGCAGAAACCATATGAGAGAACAGAACAGAGATCCAGAAATAATGGAGTCAAGCAATCTAATAGATGCAGAGTTCAAAACGCTGGTAATAACGATGCTCAATGAACTTAGGGGAAGTGTCGATGAATTCAGTGAGAACTTTAACAAAGAGGTAAAACACATAAAAATGGAAATGAAAATTATAAAAGTGAACCAGTCAGAAATGAAAACACACTATCTGAGATGAAGAGTATATTAGAGAGAATCAATAGAGTGGAAAAAGAAGAGAATCAAACCACCAGTAGAGAGGATGAAGAAGTCACGGACACTCATTCAGAATGGCAAGAAAAAAGAAGCCAAGACTATAATAATAATTTAAGGAGGCTATGGAATGCTATTAAATAAAAAAAAAATCGTCCCTGTCATAAGGTTATCTAAAGGTAAACAAGACATCGAAGAGCTCTTTGAAGAAATAATGATGGAAAACATCCCTCACTTGGAGATAGAAATAAACATAAAATCCCAGGAAGATAAGAGAGATCCCAAAACCAGGAACCCAAAGAGGTCCATATCAAGATACATTATCATTAAAATGATGAAGGTTAAATAGAAAGAAAGAATCTTAAAACCAGCAAGAGAAAAGAAGTTATTTACTTATAAGGGAACACCCATAAGACTGGCAACGGATTTCTCAAAAGACACTATGCAAGACAGAAGGGCTTGGCACCAAATATTCAGTGTGATTCATCACATTGTGATTCACCCAGGAGCTACAACAAAGAATAATTTACCCATCAAAGCTATCATTTAGAGTCAAAGGACAGATAAAGAACTTCCCGGACAAAAATAAGCTAAGAGAATTTACCAACAGTAAGCTAGTATTACAGGAAATGTTGGAGGAACTTCTTTAGGAAAAAAACATGTATAAAAAACAGGAATAAAGAATGGTAATAACTACATTTCTATCAACATGGACCTCAAATGGAAAAAAATTAGTGTTACAACCAAAAGATAGACCTCTACATATGCTGCCTCACTTCAGATTAAAAGACTGACTTCAGATGAAAAAAAATGGGAATGGAAAAAGATATTGCCTTGATGGATGTAGAGGGTATTGCTCAGAATGAAACAAGTCAGATAGAGAATGGCATATATTGCATAATTTCTCATATATATGGAATCTAAAGAATAAAATGAACAACAATGCTAACAAAAAATGGAAACAGAGAAACATGGCGGAGTGAGAGACATCCCCAGAGATCTCCCCTGGAAACATCAAAAAGCTGAGCATCTAAAACTCAACAAAAAACACCCAAACTGCCTACCAGCACATCTGAGCATGGGATTTGGGCATAAGAGCTAGAACAGTTCAGAACCCCGGGTGTTGGGCAGTGGCCTGGGAGAAAAAAGAAGCTGCTTCTTGTAGCCGGAAGTCACTGTAGGAAGAGGGGGAATGGGAGAAGGTGCTGCGAGTTCCCTAAACAATCCTTTCTAGGAGAGCTGGGAGCTTCACGTGGCCAGTGACAGTGCCAAATATTCAGGGTAGAAAACAGAGAAGTGAAGATCTCAGAAAGTGGGAGCAGAAGAAAAACAACAGGTGAATTTCACCACCTGCAGTTGCAAAACATGAGGATGAGCCATCGCCCCCATCCCCCAGCCAAAAGGGCCCCTGTCACCATATCCTCTGAGACTGAACACCACAGAGCCCCAGGAGAATCTGAGCAAATGCTACCGAAGCTATCGCTAACACTAACAGGGACTGAGACTGAGGGTATCAAGCATGATTAAACATCTATAAGAAAAAAAAAGCATGATTAAGACTTTATATAAAGCAGGGATCCAAGAGGCTTAGATATTACCTACTGGAAATCAAAAGAAAAATACCCACTTTGCAACAGGCTAAAGAGAGACCTTTATATGAAAAAAACTTTCTGGAAAAACAGTGGAATACACTTCCATTAATGCCCCGGTGGAGAAATAGTCCAGTAAACACCATGAACAACTAAAGTGACATGGAATCTCAGAAAGAAAGAGAAAAATCTTCAGAAAATAAACATACAGACATAAAAATATGAGACTTAAATGACAGAGAATTCAGGATGGTACTTTTGAATAACCTCGATGAGATCAGAAATGATTCATATAAACAATTTGAGAATTGAGAAAAACAACTAGATGAGCAGAATGAGTTCTTTAGCAAGGAGATTGAAATAAATAGAACTTCTGGAGATGAAGAACACACTGCAAGAGATGAAAAATGAAATAGCAAGTTTGGGAAATAGAGTCAACCAAATGCAGGAAAGGATCAATGACATCAAAGATAAAAATCTGGAAACAATTCAGAAGGAAGAAGAGAGAAACCAAAGAATAAAAAAGAATGAAAGAGAAATACAAGAACGAGCTAATACCATCAGGAGAGGAAACATAAGAATAATGGGCATTATCGAAGGGGAGGAAAAAGAGTAGGGATTAGAAAGTATTTTCAGACAAATAGTTGATGAGAATTTCCCAAAGCTAAAGAATGAGCTGGAGCTTAGAATTCAAGAAGACTATAGAACATCCAATTATCGTAAAACAAAAAAAATCTTCACCAGGACACATTGTATTAAAATTAACAAAAATCAATGACGAAGACAGAATTCTCAGGTCAGTCAGGGAAAAGAATATGGTAACCTAAAAAAGAAAACCCATCAGATTATCATCAGGCTTCTCAGCACAAACCTTACAAACCAGAAACAAATGAAAGGAACTACCAGCTAAGAGTAATGAATTCAGCTAAGCTCTCCTTTAGATATGAAGGAGAAATAAAGACCTTTCCAGACATATACAAATTGAGGGGATTCTCCACTACAAGGCCTGCATTACAGGAAATACTGAAAGGGGTCAGCTCACTTAAAACAAAATGACAAAAAAGGCGCCATAATTAGGTAAGTAGAGTAGTGTAACCTTTACTAAGCACTGGACATTATAAGCTTAAATGATAAGAAGAGGTTTGCTATAGCAAGGTATTACTGAACATTCAGCATACATAGGGAAAAATTGAGACAACAATGACTGAAAAGGGTAAGATTCAAAGATCCAAATTCACAAAGGAGAATGGAGATAAAGCACAAGCAGAAGAAAATGAAGAAATGTGTGTGTATACATATATATATATATACAAATATATGTGTGTATATATACATATATATATGTGTGTGTATATATATGTATATATTTAACATGTAAAGTGTATATATGTACACATATACATATATATACTTTACATATATATAACTTTACATATATATATATACATATATATGTACATATATATACACTTTACATATTTGTAATGGTAACCACACACCAAAAATTCAGAACCGAAATACATAACATAAAACAAGAAGGACCAGTGGGAAAACCCACAAAAGCCTATCAAAATAAAGAAAACAGAAGCACGAGGACAAGGAAGCAATGGAAACACTGAGCTACCAGAAGTCAAAAGACAAAATATCTATAAGAAGACCTCATATTTCAATAGTCACTCTAAATGAAAATGGACTGAACTCACCAATAAAAAGTCACAGCTTTGCAAAATGGATCAAAAAACAAAACCCAACCATATGCTGCCTCCAGGAGACATATCTTATGTACAAAGTCAAATATAGACTCAAAGTGAAAGTGAGGAAAATGATATTTCAAGCAAATGACATTCAGAGAAAAGTGGGAATATCAGGACTAATATCAGACTAAATAGAATTAAAAATAAAAAGGTAAAGAAAGATATTGAGGCACACTTCATAATGATAAAGGGAATCATGCACCAAGAAGACATAACACTATTAATATCTATGCTCCCTATTAGGAAGTCCTGAAATATGAAAATCAATTATTAACAGAACTAAAAAAGAGAAACAGACCAAAACACTATTGTAGTAGGGGACCTAAATACCCCACTGTTGGATATGGACAGATCATCCAAACAGAAAATCAATAAGGAAATAACATCTGTAAAGGACACATTAGACCAACTGGACACAACTGACATTTACAGAGCATTCCATCCCCAAACAGCTGCTTATACATTCTTTTCTAGTGCTCATGGAACATTCTGAAGGATTGACCACATACTGGGTCATGGAGATAGCTTTGACAAATGTAAGAGGGTTGAAATCATACCAACCATAATCTCTGATCATAATGCTTTGAAACTAGAGTTCACATGTAAAAAGAAAGCAGGAAGAACCACAAATATATGAAGATTATACAAAATGCAACAGAGGAATAACTGGGTCAGAGAAGAAATAAAAAGAGTGATTAAGAGATACATAGAAATGAATGACAATGATAATACAACATATCAATACTTTCGAGACATGTCAAAAGCAGTCAGAAGAGGAAAGTTCATATCATTACAGGTCTATCTCCAAAAAAAAGAATAAGCCCTGATAAACAACCTAACACTTCATCTTAAAAAACTAGAAAAGAAAGAACAAATGAAGCCTAAGGGGAGCAGAAGGAAAAAAATAATCAAAAGATGAGCCGAAATAAATAAAATTCAAAACAAAACAAAAAAAATAGTAAAAATAAATGCAACGAGGAGCTGGTTCTTTGAGAGGGTTAATAAAATTGACAAATCCCTAGCTAGACTCGCTAAAGAAAAAGGAGAAAGGACACAAAGAAACAAAATCAGGGATGAAAGAGGAGAAATGATGATAGACATTGCATAAATACAAAGGATCATACAAGAATACTATACAAAAGTATATGACACCAAATTTAATAACCTGGAAGAAGTGGAGCTGTACATAGAAAAATACAACCTTCTTAGACTGAATCGTAAAGAACTGGAAAATCTAAATCATCCAGGAACACAAGGATTGTTCAACATGTGCAAATTGATTAACATGATACACTACATAAACAAATTAAAAAATAAGAATCATATGATCATATCAATAGATGCAGAAAAAGCCTTTGACAAGATATAGCAACCATTTATTATCAAAACACTTAATATTGGTATAGAAGGAAAGTACCTTAACATAATAAAGGCCACATATGAGGAGACCTCAGCCAACATTATACTCAATGGTGAAAAACTAAAAACCTCTCTAAGATCAGAAACTAGACACGGTGTTCATTATTTCCAGTGTTATTCAGTATAACATTGGAGGTCCTAGAGAGTGCAGTCAAACAAGACAAAGATATAGAAGACATTCAAATAGGAAACGAAGAAGCCAAATTGTCACTATTTGCGGATGGCATGATTCTCTCTATAGAAAACCCTAAAGACGCCACAAGAACACTACTAGAAACAATAAGGAAATACAGTAAAATTTCTAGATACAAAATCAATGTTAAAACATTCACAGCACTCCTATACTCTAATAATGAAGTGTCAGAAAAAGAAGTGGAAAAAATAATTCCTTTTGCAATTGTAACAAAAAGAATAATATATGTAGGAATAAATCTAATGAAACATGTGAGGAACCCATATAATGAAAACTATAAGACCTGATTAAAAGAAATCGAAGAAGATACAAAGAAATGGAAAGATATTCCATGTACTTGAATTGGAAGAATCAACACAGTTAAAATGAACTTATTACCTAAAGCATTATACAGATTTAATGTAATCTCCATCAAAATCCCATTGGCATTTTAAAAAATAGTACAAAAAATCAGCAGATTTGTTTGTAAGCACAAAAGACCCCGAGTTGCCAAAGCCATCCTGAGAGAAAAAATCAGGCTGGAGGCATCACTCTGCCAGACTTCAAATTATATTACAAAGCAACTGTAATCAAAACGACATGGTATTGGCAGAAAAACAGACACATGGACCAGTGGAACAGAACCAAGAGTCCAGAAGTAAACCCATATTTATATGGGAAAAATAGCCAAAAACACATAGGGGAGAAAGGAGAGCCACTTCAAAAAATGATGCTGGGATAAGTGGAAAGCCACCTGCAAAAGAATGAAACTGGACTGTTGTCTATCACCACACACCAAAATTAACTCAAAATTGATTAAGCACCTAAATATAATACCAGAATCAATAAAATGCATAGAAGACAGTGTAGCAACTAAACTCAAGTACCTTGATCTTAAATAGGATTTCATGGATTTGAACTCAAAGGCTAGGGAAGCAAAAGCAAAAATAAATTAATGGAACTACATGAAACTAAAAAGCTTCTGTACATCAAAAGAAAATGTCGACAAGGTAAAGAGATTGCCATCTGAATGACAACAACACCTTTGATAAGGGCCTAATATCCAAAAATATTCTCATACAAATCAATAACAACAAAATAAACAAATGATCCAATCAAAAAATGGGTAGAGGACCTGAACAGACACTTCTTCCTAAAGGACATACAAATGGCAAACAAATATATGAAAAGATTCTCAATATCACTAGGTAGTAAGGAAATGCAAATCTAAAGCACAATGATATACCATCTCACACCTGTTAGAATAGCTATAGTCAACAGGACAGGTAATAACAAATGTTGGAGAGGACATGGAGAAAAAGGAACCCTCATATACCGCTGGTGGGACTGCAAATTGGCACAGCCACTATGGAAAACAATGTGGACAGTCCTCAAAAAATGAATATATTTACTTACCATATGATCCAGCAATCCTTTTACTGGGTATTTACACTAAAATCTTGAAAACTCATAACCGAAAAGATATTTGCACATCAATGTTCATAGCAGCATTATTCACGGTGGCCAGGATATGGAAGCATCTGAAGTGTCCTACAATAAATGGTTGACTAAAGAAGCTGTGGTACATATATACAATGGAATATTACTCAGCCATAAGAAGAGATGAAATACTGCCATTTGCGACAACATGGACAGACCTCAAGATAATCATGCTAAGTGAAATATACCAGACAGAAAAAGTTGAAAATTTTATGTTATTACTTATGTGTGGGATATAAACCTAAAAGCAATTAATGAACAGGACAAACAAACAAAGACTCATGGACATTATCAATAGACTAGCGGTGTCCAGAGAGAAGGGGATGGGGAGAGGAGGAGTTAAACAGGACAAAGGTGGTCAAATATGTGGTGACAGAAAAAAATCTAATTATGGGGGGTGTACAGGTAGTGTACATATATGTATGCCCTACTGAAAAATAAATAAATAAATAGATTTTTAGAAAATGAAAATAAACTCATAGATACAGATAATATTTTGAGTGCTACTAATTGGGACATTTTAGGGGGAACAGCGAAAGAAAGGCAATGAGATTAAGAGGTATAAATAAAGTGGTAGCATAGACATGGAGTTGCAGAGTTTAGCATGGGGAAGATGGTTAATAATATAATCAATATGTAAGGGGGAAGAGGAGTACTAGAGGTAGTGGGGTGATTACTTTGCCAGTTATGTGAATATCAGATCACTATGCTGTACTGCCGAAACTGGCATATTATTGTATGTTAACTATAATTGAAAAAAAAATCTCATTGAATTGTACAATGTAAATTTGAGCAACTACTTATCTATTATGTTTCGATAAAACCAAAAAACAAAACAAAACAAAACAAAGTCTATAACAAGAGACAAAAAGGACCTTATAATCCCTCTTCTGGGTATTTATACAAAGAAACTCAAAACACTACTTTGAAAAAATATGTGCATTCATATTGTCATTGCTGTATTATTTACGATAGCCAAGATTTGGAGGTAACCTGGCTCTTCATCATGGAAAAATGGATAAAGAAGAGGTTGTACAAATATACAATGGAATAGTAGTCAGCCATAAAAATGAATGAAATCTTTCCATCTGCAACAAAATGAATGAAACTAGAGGGTTTTGTACTGAGTGGAATAAGTCAGATTAAGACAAATACCATATGATTTAATTTACAGGTCTAATCTAAAGAACAAAATAAACCTTCAAAACTAAAACAAACTCATAGACACAGAGAACAAACTCAGAGATACAGATGGAGGGCATTTGGTGGTTGAGCGAAAAAGGGTACTGGATTAAGATGTACAAATTGGTGTTTATAAAATGGTCATGAGGTGTAAAATATGGCATAGGGAATATACTCAATAATATTGTAATAACTATTATGGTGTCTGATGGGTACTAACTTTATCGAGGTGATCACTTTGTAAGTTATAGGAATGTCTAATCACTGTGTTGTACACCTGAAACTAATATAATATCGTATGTCAACTGTAATTGAAAAAAAAAGTTTTTTTAAAAATAAAGATTAAAAAAGAGCTTTGGAAAGAAATATTGAAAGAATTTGGTTTACCGCATAAGCGTTTGAACATTTACAGGGAATATTTGAACCTTATATTTGAAAAATTGCACCACATTGAGGTCATTTTGTTAACACCCACTGGATACAGTATACACCATGAACTTACTTGATGTCAAAATTTGATCTACAGGAAATAGGTTCATAGTGGTGTAAGAGCCTCTTCTATCTTAAATAGTGGAATTAAGTGTCATTTTGTGGAAGATGATTAAAGTTTCCTTCTGTGAAATTAACCTCAAAAATATTGAAAACGCCTTTGGAGAATAGGGGCATCATTTGAGAGGACTGGATACTGATTGAGTTATAAATGTTATCATTTCAACCAGGATCTGTATAGTGAATTATGATGAGTTTTTAAAGAATGGTTAGGAATCAATGAGAAAAGTAGTATCTCTGCATCTTAGTACAAAATATTACTTTAGGAAATGCTTTCTTCAAAGAAATATTATGAAAAAAGAAATATATTGAATTTGTTAATTTAAGTAATTTGTTTAATGAGAAATCTTATGTAAAAATAAATTCTGACAAATTCATGGTATCATTAGAATAGGCTTAAGCAGAGAGCCACCATTTTAAACCTTTGAGAAAATAAATGTGTGCTTTTATAATCATATCATGTGGTTGCAGGTGCTATTTTGCCTCTTGGTAGAAGCATAGGAAAATTACTGAAACTTATTGAAATGTGCTTATTCAATCTTTATCTATTCATCCACCCATCCATCTATCCATCCAACACTATGAGCCAGGTACTCTGTTGGACACTGGAGATAACAGTGAACAACTCAAACGTAGCCCTTATCTCAGAGTACTTATGGCCTAGTAGAAACTCCTTAAATTGTAGAGGAAATAATACTGAGTTGATAGTTTCATGACAATTTCTTGAAAGAGGAATTAAATAAATGAAGTTAACTCTCTAGCCTTATCTGGTTGTTGCTAAAACTTTTTTTTTGGAACAATGTTCCCTGAAAAATTGTATAGAAATTATTTTGAGGGATACTGTGAATGTATATATAGAAAAAAGAAAGATAGAAAGTGAGACATGAAATGAGAGAACAGGATTTTTAAATAATGTTAATTTAACTTCCCTGAAAGTGTTTAGTACTAATGATTATTTTTTCTATAGCATTTTATGATTTTCAAAGCAATTATACCAACCATGTGAGGTAGAGCAAATTTTATTTTCTTCATTATGTTGAAGAGACAACTGAGGCATAGATATTTAAGTGCCAAGATCCCAAAACTATATACAATTCAGAGTTCCACCCACAGCTTTTTCTTTCACATCAGGCTGAAAAATACCAGACTCCAGTATAAGGTACTATAAAACCCAAAAAAAACTTAACAGAATATAAGATATTCAAGAAGCCAAAGTCACTGGCACAAAAAAAGCAAAACAAAGTGCGACAAAGAGGATGTTCCTCTGCTTAAGACTGTAAAGTAGGTCACTCACTAAAAGGCTATTTTGGTATAAAATTTTAGAGGACATATAGTACATACACCAGTATCACTGACCTGATTCTATGCTTTCAAGATTTATGAAAGTCAAAGGCAGTTTTTTTTGAAAGGGATGGGTAGATCATTTGGATAGTTCAAGAGAATGTTAGTTGGGGAATTTGATTTAACCAGGCTAGTGCTCTAGATTTTCTGTGAAGTGTGATTTTCTAGAGACGATGCTGTTCCTAAGAAGGGGAGAGCTTTGTATCTCTATAATGCAGACTCAGTGATTTCTTTTTTTTTCCTCCCTCCCTCCCTCCCTCCCTCCCTCCCTCCCTTCCTTCCTTCCTTCCTTCCTTCCTTCCTTCCTTCCTTCCTTCCTTCCTTCCTTCTTCCTTCCTTCATCTTTCTCCCTCTCTCTCACTGTCTCTCACTCTCCCTCTCTCTCTCCCTCCCTCCTTTCCTGCCTTCTTTTTTTTTTACATCCCCTCCTATTCTCTCTCCTCTCCTTCCCTCTTCTGTTCCCTTCCCTTTTCTTACCTATTTTCTTCTATTCTCTTCTTATAGAAGAATATTTAAATTGTTAATATTTAATTGACTATAAAACAACTTTCACAGGCAATGGTTGGTTACTATGATTTCAATCTCTGAAGCTTTTTGACCCCTAGTACACTGGGATCAAATTAGAATGGAAATATTTCCCTTACAGTTTTGTTTATGGCAGCATAGGCACTTTATTATTAAGTGGCATGGAAACTATTAAAGGAAATAATAAACTTTCACCACATTTCAATTTGACTCTTTATTTCAACCATCTGGCTTAGGGTGAAACATTTCTTCTAATATTTTTTAATCTAAATTTTAAATATCCAAGCTTAATAATGAATAGATTTTGGGCCATTGAATCTTGTTTTCCCCTAATTTAAATCTTTTTTGCTTTGTTCCCTTTTTAAAAATCATGGACATTTTCTCTCATATGCCATCTTAAAATATGGTCTTAAATTACATACACATATTTCTGTCCCCTCTTTTTTTCTCTCTCATCAGAGGGGTATTCTGTAAAACTATCCCCAAATTTTCAAACCTAGTGAGTACTACTCTGACATTCTGCAGCTAGGTCCCTAAAATAAAAACCCCACACTTCTGCCCTGCTTCATCCCTTGTCTGTTCCCTGCTGGAAGGAAGGTATAGGTAAGGAAGGGGATTATTTTTAAAGAGTCAGCTATCTACGAAACAGAGGTGTAGAAGAGTGAGTTTGTTTGATAGGTAGCATTAAATTGCAGAGACTTCCAGATTAATCACAGTGATGAAATTTTCAACAACTTAGATTTTTTTACATTATTTTCTGAAGCTACTAGGGAGGAAAGAAAGGATTAGAGAGACTGTTAAAAACTGTTGGCACGTTTACTCTACTTGACTACTTAATTTATTAGCAGATATGGGGACTGCCTCAGTATGATTATTTAACATGTTGGCTGGGGGTAGAATAAATCTTGAACATACCTGTTCCAAAATTGTGTTAATTCTTTCAATTTCGCAGTCAATCAAGAATCGTTTTTCTTGCCTCCTGTCCATTTCTTCAATGATGCGCCTGAATTCCTGGACGTCCTTTATGTTTCCCACAGATCTTGCCGTCACTTGCCAGTTGTTTTGCACTGCTGCTTCCATAATTGCTTGGAGGATGGAAAATCCTGAAAGAAGTAAAAAGAGCTATAATGATTTTTTTCTTTTAAAAATTTTTCTGTAGGTATTAAAAGTTATATTGTTTTTTTTGAAGTTTAAAAGTTATGAATTATTTATTTCTGATGTTTCCATTTAATAATTTTATATTTTGATTTTGTTCATTATTTTTTTTACTTTCAATTACAGTTGACATTCAATATTATTTTTATTAGTTTTGGGGGTACAGCATTGTGGTTAGACATTTATTTAATTTATGAAGCGATCCCCTCAATTAGTTAACACCCACTTGGCACTGTAAATAACCACTACAACATTATTGACTACATTGCCCATGCTGCACTCCACATCCCTATGGCCATTCTCCAACTACCAGTTTGTACTTCTTAAATTCTTCACTGCCTTCATCCAGCCTCCAAACCCTCCCATCTGGTAACCATCAGTCTGTTCTCTGTATCTATGAATTTGTTTCTGTTTCGTTTGTTTATTTTGTTCCTTAGATTCCAAATATAAGTGAGATCATATGGTATTTGTCTATCTCTGTCTGACTTGTTTTACTTAGCATAATACCCTCTAAGTCCATCCATGTTGTCATAAAAGGTAAGATTTCATTCTTTTTTTATGACTGAGTAATAGTCCATTGTATAAATGTACCATTTCTTCTTTATCCAATTGTCTATATATGGGCACTTAGGTTGCTTCCATATCTTGGCTATTGTACCTAGCACCACAGTGAAATTGGGTTACATATATCTTTTTTAAATAGTGTACTGGATTTCTTTGAATAAATATATAGAAGCTAAATTGTTGGGTCATAAGGTAGTTCTATTTTTAAAACTTGAGGAACCCGATACTGTTTTCCACAGTGGCTACATCAATTTGCAATCCCACCAAATGTGCCTGAGGATTCCCTTTTCTTCACATCCTCACCAACACTTGCTGCTTGTTGATTTATTGATGAAAGCCATTCTAACAGGTGTGAGATGATATCTCATTGTGGTTTTAATTTGCATTTCTCTGATGATTAGTGATGTTGAGCATCTTTTCATATGTCTATTGGCTACGTGTATGGCCTCCTTGGAGAAATGCCTATTCAGGTCCTCTGCCCATTTTTAAATTGAATTGTTTACTTATTTATTTTTTGGTGTTGAGTTCTATGAGTTCTTTATAAATTTTGGATCTTAAATCCTTATCATCTATATCATTGGTGAATATTGTATGCCATTCAGTAGGTTGACTTTTTGTTTTATTGATGGTTTTCTCTGCTGTGCATAAACTTTTTAGTTTAATGTAGTCCCATTTGTCTGTCTGTTTATTTATCATTCATTCATTCATTCACTCATTCATTTGTTTCCTTTGCACAAGGAGATATATAAGGAAAAAAAATCACTGAGAATAGTATCAGAGAGTTTACACCCTATGTTTTGTTCTGGGAGTTTTATGGTTTCAGGTCTTACATTTAACTATTTAATTCCATTTAAATTTACTTTTGTATATGGTGTAAAAGGTATCCAATTTAATTTTTTTGGTTGTATTAGTCCATGTTTTCCAACACTATTTATTGAAAAGACTACCTTTACCCAACTGTATATTCTTGCCTTTGTTACAGATGAAATGACCATATAGGTGTGGGTTTATTTCTGGGGTCTCTATTCTGTTCCATTGATCTATGTGTCTGTTTTTATGCCACTGCCATGCCATTTTATTACTATAGACTTCCAGTATAGTTTGATATCAAGTACCATTATACCTCCAACTTTGTTTTTTGTTTTTGTTTTTCCCAAAATTACTGTGGCTATTCGGGGCAATCTGTGGTTCCATATACATTTTAGGATTATTTGTTCTAGTTGTGTGAAAAATGTCATTGGTGTTGTGGAAGGGATTACATTCAATTTGTAGATTGCTTTGTGTAGTATGGTCATTTTAACAATGTTAATTCTTCCTATTCATGAACATGATAAATGTTTCCATTTATTTGTATCTTCTTCAATTTCTTTCTTCAAAGCCATAATTTTTTGAGTACAGGTTTTCACCTCCTTGATTAAACTTATGCCTAAGTATTTCATTTGTTTTTGACGCAATTGTAAATTGAATGGTTTTTTTTTTTTTAAATTTCTCTTTCTGATAGTTTGTTATTGGTGTATAAAAATACAACTAATTACTGAATGTTAATTTCATATCCTGCTAGTTTACAGAATTAATTGATCAATTCTAGTAGTTTTTAGTGTATATGTTATCTGAAAATATTGACAGTTTTACTTCTTCCTGTTCAATTATGATAACTTTTTTTCTTTTTCTTTTTGTCTGATTGCTGTGGCTAAGACATATAATATGGTGTTGAATACAAGTGGTGAAAGTGGACATCCTTGTCTTGTTCCTGATATCAGGGAAAATGCTTTTATCTTTTTCTAATTATGATATTGGCTGTGCATTTGTTATGTTGAGATGTGTTTCTTCTTCTCACTTTGCTGAAAATTTTTATCAAAACTTAGTGCTGGATTTTGTTGAATATTTTTTCAGCATTTATAGATAAGATCATATAATTTTTATCCTTCGTTTTGTTTATATGGCATATCACATTAACTAACTTGGAGATATTGAATCAATCTTGTATCCAAAGAATAAATCACCCTTGATCATTGTGTATAATTTTTTTTGTATTGCTAAATTACATTTGATAATATTTCATTGAGGGTTTTTACATCTATGTTTATCAAGGGTATCAACCTATAATTTTTTTTGGTAATGTCTTTCTCTGGTTTTGGAATCAGGGCAGCTTGGCCTTGTATAATTACCTTAGAAGCCTTCTCTCCTCTTCAAAATTTTATTAAACATTGAATAGAATAGATACTAAGTCTTTTTTGAATATTTTGTAAAATATATCTGTGAAGCCCTCTGGTCTAGCCTTTTTTGTTGTTTTTGTTGGGAGTTTTTGGATTACTGATTCAATTTCATGTGTAATAGTCTGTTGAGATTTTCTGTTTCTTCTTGACTCAATCTTAGGAGATTTTATGTTCCTAGAAATTTATCTGTTTCTTCCAGATTGTTCAATTTGTTGGCATATAATTGCTTGTTGTATTTTCATATAATCCTTTGTATTTATGTTGTGTAAGTTGTAACTTCACTTTCATTTCTGTTATAATTTATTTTGGTCCTCTATTTTTCTTGATGAATCTGGTTAAAGGTTTATCAATTTTATTTATTTTTTTCAAAGAACTAGCCCTTAGTTTCATTGGTAGATTGTACTGTTTATTTAAGACTCTATTTTGTTTATTTATTATCTAATCTTTATTATTTCCTTCATTTCACTCAATTTGGGCTTTTCTGTTTTTTTTTCAAATTCTTTTAAGTGTAACATTAGATTGTTCATTTTAGATTTTTCTAGTTTCTTGAGGTAGACCTCTATTGTTATGAATTTCTCTCTTAAAACTGCTTTCACCATGTGCCAGAGATTTTGGGTTGTTGTGTTTTAATTTTCATTTGTCTCAAGGTATATGTCGATTTCTTCCTTTATCTCATTGTTAACACACTTATTGTTTAGTTGCAAGGATTTAGCCACAGTGTGTTTATGTATTTTTCAGTTTTTTTCCCCTTCTAGCTGATTTCTGCTTTTATACCACCATTGTGGTCAGAGAAAATACTTGATATGATTATAATCTCCCTAAGTTAACTGAGACTTATTTTGTGGTCTAACATGTGGTCTATCTTGGAAAATGTTGTGTGTGCACTTGAGAAAATATATTTGTCTTCTTTGATGTGAAAATCTCAACAGACTATTATTACACATGAAATTGAATCAGTAATCCAGAAACTCCATCTGATCTAATGTGTCATATAAGGCTACAGCTTCCATGTTGATTTTATGTTCAGAAGATCTATCCATTAATGTCAGTGGAGTTTTAAAGTCCCCCACTCCCAATTATGACTGCATTACTGTCAATCCCTTTGTGTTTGTCACTATTTGCTTCATGTATTTAGGTGCTCAGTCATTGGATGCATAAATGTTTACAAGGGTTATATCCTCTTGGAGTGATCCCTTTATCATTCAAAAACATATTTCTTTCTCTTCCCATAGTCTTTGTTTTAAAGTCTATTTGATACACATATTGCTACTCCAGCCTTTTTGTTTGTTTGTTTCTATTTGTGTGAAATGTCTTTTCCATCCGTCTATTTTCATTCTGTGTCTTTTGATCTGAAGCGAGTCTCTTGTAGACAGCATATATATGGGTCTTGCTTTCGTTTTTTATTATTTTATTTATAATTCAATGAGTTATTTTCAATTATAATTGGAACACAATCACATATTAGTTTTAGTTGTACAATATAGTGAATAGAGATCTATATAACTCACAAACTGATCACATCACTAAATCTAGTAACCTTCTTCTTCCTTAAGTATTTATTACATTATTAACCATCATATTCATGCTACACTCTACATCCCCATGTCTATTTTATAACTATACATTTGTACTTCTTAATGCTTTTACCTTTTTTCCCCCATCTTCCCAACATCCCTCCCATCTAGTAGCTCTCAAAATACTCTGTATCTGTGAGTTTATTTCCGTTTTTGTTCATTGTTGTTCATTTCATTTTGTTTTTTAGATTCCACATGTATGTGAAATCATGTTATATTTGTCTTTCTCTATCTGAATTATTTCATTCAGCATAATAGCCTTTAGGTTCAACAAGGCAATATTTTTTCCCTTTCTCTCTCTTTTTTTTTAGTTTTTGTGTGTCTTTTAATCTGAAATAAGTCTCTTGTAGGTAGCATATATAGGAGTATTGTTTTCTCATCCATTCAACAACTCCATCTTTTAGTTGAAGTTGCTTATACATTCTTCTCTAGTGCACATGGAACATTCTCAAGAATGACCACATGCTGGAACACAGAGATAGCCTCAAGAAATATGAGAGGGCTGAAATCATACCAAGCATATTCTCTGATCATGATGCTTTGAAATTAGAGGTAAACTGCAGAAACAATTCAGAAAGAAGCACAAATACATGGAGATTAAACAACATGCGACTGAAGAATAACTGGGTTAGAGAAGAAATAAAAAGAGAGATCAAGAAATACATAGAAATGAAGGATAATGATAGTACAACATACAAAAACTTTTGGGACACAATAAAAGCAGTGGTAAGAGGAAAGTTCATATGATTACAGACCTATCTTCAAAACAAGACTGAGTCCAAATAAACAACCTAATGCTTCATCTTAAAAAACTGGAAAAGGAAGAACAAATGAAAGCTAAAGTTAGCAGAAGAAAAGAAATCATCAAAATTAGAGCAGAAATTAATGAAATTAAAAAAAAAAACAATAGAAACAATAAATGCAACGAGGAGCTGGTTCTTAGAGAAGGTTAATAAAATTGACAAACCCCTGGCTAGACTCACTAAAGTAAAACTAGAAAGGACTAACTGAACAAAATCATGGATGAAAGAGGAGAAATTATGACTGACATTGCAGAAATACAAAGGATCATACAAGAATACCATGAAAAAGTATATAACATCAAATTTAATAATCTAGACGAAATGAATCAGTACTTTGAAAGATATAACCTTCCTAGACTGAATCGAGAAGAACTGGAAAATCTAAATAGATCCATAAGCAGTATGGAAATTGAACCAATCATCAAAAACCTTCCAAAAAGTAAAAGTCCAGGACCGGATGAGTTCACCAGTGAATTCTACCAAACATTCAAAGATTTAATATCTATTCTGCTCAAACTCTTCCAAAAAATCAAATAGGAGCCAATACTTTCCAACAAATTTTATGAAGCCTATATTACCCTGATACCAAAACCTGGTAATGATAACACAAAAAAAGAAAACTACATACCAATACCTCTCATGAACACAAATGCAAAAATCTGAAATAAGATACTAGTGAATTGAATACAGCAACATATTAAAAGGATTATACAGGATGATCAAGTGGGCTTCATCCTAGGGGCACAGGGATGGTTCAACATACGCAAATTGATTAATGTGATACACCACCACATAAACAAATTATAAAATAAGAATGATATGATCATATCAATAGATGCAGAAAAAGCCTTTGACAAGATACAACATCCATTCATGATTAAAACACTTAGAATTGATATAGAAGGAAAGCACCTTAACATCATAAAGTCCACATATGAGAAAGCCTCAGCCAACATTATATTTAATGGTGAAAAACGAAAAACTTTCCCTCTAAGATAAGAAACAGGACGAGGTGTCCACTGTCATCACTGATATTCAGTATAACATTGGAGGTCCTAGCAAGTGCAATCAGACAGGAGAAAGATATAAAAGACATCCAAATAGGAAATGAAGATGTCAAACTGTCACCATTTGAAGTCAAAATGTCTCTGTTTGTAGATAACATATTCTCTATATAGAAAACCCTAAGGAATTCACAAGAACACTACTAGGAACAATAAGCAGTTACAGTAAAGTCTCTGGATACAAAATCAACGTTCAAAAATCCATAGTGTTCCTATACTCTAATAGTGAAGTCTCAGAAAAAGAAGTGGAAAAAAATAATTCCTTTTGCAATTGCAAGAAAAAGAATAAAATATCTAGGAATAAATCTAATGAAGCATATGAAGGAACTATATCATGAAAATTATAAGACTCTGTAAAAGAAATTGAAGAAGATACAAAGAAATGGAAAGATATTTCGTGTTCTTCAATTGGAAGAATCAACATAGTTAATATGAACTTATTACTTAAAGCATTATACAGATTCAATGTATTCCCTATTTAAATCCTATCGGCATTTTTTAAAGAAATAGAAAAAAATCATCAGATTTGTATAGAAGCACAAAAGATCCTGAATTGCAAAAGCCATACTAAGAGAAAAGAATGAAGCTGGAGGCATCACACTGCCTGACTTCAAATTATACTACAAAGTGACAGTAATCAAAATAGCTCGGCATTGGCAGCAAAACAGACACATGACCAGTGGAACAGAATTGAGAGTCCAGAAGTAAACCTATATTTACATGGACAAATAATTTTTGATAAAGAAGTGAAAAACATACATTGGATAAAGGAAAGCCTTTTCAATAAATAGTGCTAAAGAAACTGGAAAGCCACCTGCAAAAGAATGAACTAGACTATTGTCTGTCACTGCACACCAAAATTAATTCAAAATGGATTAAGGACCTAAATATAAGACCTAAAACCATAAAATGCATAGAAGGAAACAGAAACTAAACTGAAGGACCTTGGACTTCAAGAGGATTTCATGAATTTGATCTCAAAGGCAAGGGAAGTAAAAGCTAAAATAAATTAATGGGACTACATACAACTAAAAAGCTTTGGCTTAGCAAAAGAAATCATCAATAAGGTAAAGATACAACCATTTGAATGAGAAAATATATTTGCAAGCAACGCCTTCGATAAGGGCCTAATATCCAAAATATACAGAGAATGCATAAAACTCAATACAAAAATAAAAACCCCAAATGATCCAATCCAAAAAATGGACAGAGGACCTCAACAAGCATATACTTATTGGCCAACAAATATAGGTAAAGATGCTCAACATTGCTAGCTAGTAGGGAAATGCAAATCAAAACTATAATGAGATACCATCTCACGCCTGTTAGAATGGCTATAATCAACATGACAAATAATAACAAATGTTGGAGAGGATGTGGAGAAAAAAGAACCCTCATACACTGTTGGTAGGACTGCAAATTAGTATAGCCACTATGGAAAACAGTATGGAGGTTCCTCAAATAACTAAGAATTGACCTACCATATGATCCAGCAATCTGTCTCCTAGGTGTTTACCCCATAGACTTGAAGACCCATATCTGAAAAGATATTTAGACACCTATGTAAATAGCAGCATTATTCACAGTGGCCAGGGCATAGAAGCAACCAAAGTGCCTTAGGATAGATAATTGGCTAAAGAAGCTGTGGTACATATATAGAAGGGAACATTACTCAGTCATAAGAACAGATGAAATACTGCCATTTGCAATAACATGGATGGACCTCAAGAGAATCACACTAAGCGAACTAAGCCAGACAGAAAACATTGAAAATCATGTGATATCACTTATATGTGAGATATAAACCTTAAAGCAACAAATTAACAAGACAAACAGAGACTCATGGGCATGGACTATATGCTAGTGGTTACCAGAGGACTATGGACTAGTGGTTACTAGTAGGGTGGGGGAGGAAGGGAGAAGTAGACGGTATAAAGGGGGTCAAATATAGGGTTTAGGGGAAGGGTAAAGTGGGTAAAGGGGATCAAAAATATGGTAGTTGAAGGAAACTGGACTTTGGATGGTAAAAACACAATAGAATATACTGATGTCAAATGATAGTGTACACTGAAAATTATATAATTGTATTAATCAATGTTACTGTAATAAATTTAATTAAAAAAAGAAAAATAATGAAATAGAAATACAAAAACTAGATGATACCATCAAGAGAGGAAACATGACTAAGCATTCTCAAAGGGGAGGAGAAAAAGCAGGGATTAGAAAGCATTTTCAAGCAAATAGTTACTGAGAATTTCCCAAATCTAAAGACTGAACTGGAGCTTGGAATTCAAGAAGTCAACAGAACACACAATTATCTCAACCCAAAAAGGACTTCACTAAGACACATTGTATTAAAATTATTAAAAATCAATGATAAAGAGAATTCTCAGGGAAACCATTAGATTATCATCGGAATTCTCAGCACGAACCTTTCAAAACAGAAAGGAATGGAATCAAACATTTAAACTATTAAACAAAGAGAACTACCAGCCAAGAATAATGTTTCTAGCTAAGCTCTCCTTTAGAAATGAAAGAGAAAGAAAGACTTTCCAGACATGCAAAAATTGAGGAATTCTCCACTATGAGGCCTGTGTTACAGGAAATACTGAAAGAGATCAGCTCACCTAAAACAAAATGACAAAAAGAAATACATAATTAAGAGTAAGGTGACTAGCAGGCAAATAGAAGTAGAGGAGTGGGACACTTACTAAGAACAGGGCATTATAAGCTTAAACTATAAGAAGAGATTTGCTATAGGAAAATAGTAATGAACGTTCAGCATAATAGGGACAAATTGAGACATAGACTAAAAAGGGGAGGATCCAAAGATCCAAATATGCAAAGAAGAAAGGAGATAAGGCACACACAGAAGAAAATGGATGACTGTATATATACAACCATTCTTTACATATTTGTAATGGTAACCACACACCAAAAATTCAGAACCGAAATACATAACATAAAACAAGAAGGACCAGTGGGAAAACCCACAAAAGCCTACCAAAATAAAGAAAACAGAAGCACGAGGACAAGGAAGCAATGGAAACACCGAGCTACCAGAAGTCAAAAGACAAAATATCTATAAGAAGACCTCATATTTCAATAGTCACTCTAAATGTAAATGGACTGAACTCACCAATAAAAAGTCACGGCATTGCAAAATGGATCAAAAAACAAAACCCAACCATATGCTGCCTCCAGGAGACATATCTTATGTACAAAGTCAAATATAGACTCAAAGTGAAAGTGAGGAAAATGATATTTCAAGCAAATGACATTCAGAGAAAAGTGGGAATATCAGGACTAATATCAGACTAAATAGAATTAAAAATAAAAAGGTAAAGAAAGATATTGAGGCACACTTCATAATGATAAAGGGAATCATGCACCAAGAAGACATAACACTATTAATATCTATGTTCCCTATTAGGAAGTCCTGAAATATGAAAATCAATTATTAACAGAACTAAAAAAGAGAAACAGACCAAAACAATATTGTAGTAGGGGACCTAAATACCCCACTGTTGGATATGGACAGATCATCCAAACAGAAAATCAATAAGGAAATAACATCTGTAAAGGACACATTAGACCAACTGGACACAACTGACATTTACAGAGCATTCCATCCCCAAACAGCTGCTTATAAATTCTTTTCTAGTGCACATGGAACATTCTGAAGGATTGACTACATACTGGGTTACAGAGATAGCTTCGACAAATGTAAGAGGGTTGAAATCATACCAACCACAATCTCTGATCATAATGTTTTGAAACTAGAGTCAACTGCAGGAGGAAAGCAAGAAGAAACATAAATACATGGAGATTAAACAATATTCTACTGAAGAATAACTGGGTCAGATAAGAAGTAAAAAGAGAGATCAAGAGATACATAGAAACAAATGATAATGATATCACAACCTATCAAAATTTTTGGGACACGGCAAAAGCGGCCAGAAGAGGAAAGTTCATATCATTACAGGTCTATCTGTAAAAATAAAAATGAGCCCAAATAAAAAATGTAATGCTCATCTTAAAAACCTAGGAAAGGAAGAGCAAATGAAATCTAAAGTCAGCAGAAAGAAAAAAATAATCAAAATTAGAGCACAAATAAATGAAATTGAAAACAAAAAAAGTAGAAAAAATGAATGCAATAATGCACAACAAAAGAAACCACCAACAAGGTAGAAACAACCATTTGAATGGGAAAATATATTTGAAAGCATCACCTCTGATATGAGTCTAATATCCTAAATGTACAAAGAACTCATACAACTCAGTAACAACAAAAAAACAAACGATCCAATCAAAAAAAGGGCAGACGACCTGAACAGACACTTCTCCCTAGAGGACATACAAATAGCCATCAAATATCTGAAAAGATGCTCAACATTTCTAGCTAGTAAGGAAATGCAAATCAAAACCACAATGTGATACCTTCTCACACCTGTTAGAATAGCTATAATCAACAGGACAGGTAATAATAAATGTTAAAGAGGATGCAGAGGAAAAGGAACCCTCATACACTGTTGGTGGGACTGCAATTTGGTACAGCCACTATGGAAACAGTATGTAGGTTTCTCAAAAAACTAAGAATTCATCTTCCATAGGATCCGGCAATCCCTCTATTGGGTTTTTACCCCAAAGACTTGAAAACTCGTATTCGAAAAGATATTTGCACACCAATGTTCATAGCAGTTCTATTCTCACTGGCCAGGATGTGGAAGCAACCAAAGTGTCCTATGACAGATGATTAGATAAAGAAGCAGTGGCACATATATATACAATGGAATATTACTCAGCCATCAGAACAAATGAAATACTGCCATTTGTGACAACATGGATGGATCTTAAGATAATCATGCTAAGCAAAATGAGCTAGAAGTTAAAAATTACATGACATCACTTATATGTGGGATATAAACCTAAAAGCAACAGATGAACAGGAGAAACACAGAGACTCATAGACATGGGTCTAGTGGTTACCAGAGTGTAATGTATGAGGGAGCGAGGTGGTAGATGGGATAAAAGTTGTCAAATATCTGGTGACAGAAAGAAATCTAACTATGGGATGTGAACACACATTGTGTGTGTGTGTGTGTGTGTGTGTATACACATATATTCCTTACTATTAAAGTGTATATCTAATACTTACTGGATTTTGTTAACTAATATTACCATAAAAATAAATAAAGAAGAAAAGAAATTTAAAAAATTATGTGGATTCTTGATTCCTTTTTAGTTAATTTATATCAGACAACTATATTTTTAAATTAATTTATTTATTGTTATTTGTGATGACATTGGTTAAAAAAATTTCATCAGTTTCTGCTGTACACTTTAACAGTAAGGGATATATCAGACAATAATTAATTGCTAACATCCTGGATGTATGCTGAATGGGAAAGAGTAAAAATATGAGGCATGAATTTGGGGTAACATTTTTGGTATCTGGGTTTGAGAAGTTGGAAAGAACTATATATCCTAAAATATGAGCAATAGAATAGCACAGGATTTTGTATGTAGTGATCTTTTAGGGTACTTGTGTCTCTATATTATATCATTCCTCTATTTTTGCTTCTGGTATAAATCTATAATCCAAGTATAATTTCATCAAGTATAACATCATTTTATTGTGATATGTTTCAAAAGCAGTTCCCTTCTTCTTATAAATTTACCTTGTTTTGCATTTAGATTTAGGTAATGATTAATGGGAATGGGGCAATGGGGCTGATTTGCAAAACCTAGATTATCTGCAGTATAACAATTTGGCCACTGGAAGAGTAGAGGATGGAGGAAGATTGTGCTGCCCTTTGAACACATTCCCGGTTCTAAACCATCTGGAGCTCAAACTTAAGCAGGTTACAACTGGAAATATTCACTGCGCCATAGAAAATTGTGTTGGTATTTGGAGAATACACTTCAGAGAGATGGCAGCAGTGACTCAGTCAGTCATTATGACTCCTTTTGCGCAGGGTGTATGCAGGAAGAAGATCACAAATGAGACCCAAGCACTTGGTAATTTCCATATGAGCAATTTCAGTACAGGAGCTCAAAATTGTAGGTGAGAGTAATTTATCATTGCTTTAAATGTTAATTCTTACTCTTTTTAAACCAACCACACATATTTCTCAGATGTACATTTTTGTGTGGGTTTTCAATGTGCTTTCTGCTTCAGAGGGAATTGAGGACAAATGGGTCAAGGCATGGGATTAAAAAATAAACATAAGAAGGAATAGATGAAAGTATCTAAAAATCTTTCTGAAGTAGTGTACAAAAAGGCCTTATTATTTTGAAACCCACTAATTAACAATTTATAAAAATTCAGCCAGTAAAATTGCATTTTACTTCTGTACTATTTATGAAGAAAATATTGGTTGAATAATAATTGCAATGAAATTACACAGGGTGTCTTTGATATATTTAAATTAAACTTCTAAAAAGACCCTTTAGCAAAATACATGTTTTGTGTGTGCGTTGTGTTGAGTCAAAACCTATATTCTTGTAATCTCTACCTGTTAGTCTTATTCTATCATTTTGGGATAAAAGAGACAAGTTTAATTCCTTTTCCATGTGACGGTCTTTCACATTTTTAAAAACAGTTAGCACTTCCTCCTTTTATCTTCCTTTTCCTCAAGCTGAATATATCTTGATCCTTCAGCAATTTCTTTTATGACACAATGATAGGTTCCCTGTTTTGTTATTTGCTTATGTATATTTGTCAATATTTTTTCATCCTGATAATTCAGATGTGATCTGACCAGTGTGGATGACAATGAGTTTTATTGCTTTCTTTGATATGGGATGTTATTTTAGCAGCCTAGGGTTACTAATATTTTAAAATAGCCATATTATATCTTTAATTAATATCAGTCTTGGATTCAATTAAAGCATGTCAGTTCTCACCATAAAACTTTTTCTCTATAACCACTCATCGTCTATGTATCAAGATTCTTCCATTCTAACATGCTTTTATTTCCTTTTCTTTAGTTCCTTACCCAATCCCAATCCCCACTTCTTCCCTGAGTGTATATTTTCTCAAATATGGAAGAGAGTCTTGCCCATTTATTCAGTATTTTCATTGTTACCTACTCAAGGCAATTTCACCATTCTGTCCCCTTTTCTGGCTACCCCTGCTACCCATAGACCTTTGCGGATGATTCTCTTCCCCCATGAAGCTTCCAATAATTATTTTAAATATAATCTCTGGAGAAATAAATGAGAAGTCATTATGGTAAAACAATTATAAGCAATGGCAAAATCGCTTTGAATACTGTATGACAGAAATTTAAAAATTCAAAATAAAATTGGATAAGTTATACTACATACACATGTTATACTATGCTGCTGTTAAAAAGATAGCTCAATCTCCATATAATACAAAGAAAGATTTCTTCAATATACTATTACATAAAAAGCTACAAAATAGCATTTATAGTATAATATCATTTTTTAACAAATACATATTTGTATATGTATAGAAAAAATTAGAAAGCATTAGCAGTAATTTTCTCTAAGGTATATGATCACTAAGAACTACTACTTACAGTGCAATTTATTCATGTAATGTTTGGCTATAGTACAAGAAGCAGGTATTATTTTTTTTTTAAGTCCAAAAACAATCAAGGTTAAAAAGTACAACTCATGCTCTCCTCTCAGGGCATAAGCTCCTGGAAGATATGAATGACAGATGAATGATGCTCTATTTGCTTCTTGCTGCCACAAATGAGAGGCCTCTTAATAAACACTGATTTTATAGATCTTTGTAAATATACTTTTGTTCCTTGAACCATTGCGAATATATTACCTATTCAAAATCACATTGATTCCTTAATGAGCTTGGGTCTGGGGCCTTCTGTGCTATAAGACTTGCTCACGTTTCTGAGCAAGTCACAACTGTGGCTTAACATTGCTATATGTTTTACCATTTACAGTTTCTCTGTGTCTGCTTGCACATGTAGTTGTGTACTTGAGAACCCTAGGGGGAGTGGTCGCCTCAATTCAGTAGACGTCAGTGAATAATCCAGAAAAAGCTTTTATTTGTTTTCATACCTGATTTATTTTACCTTGTTCCCTATCGTGGCTGACCAAAAAGAATAAATGTGTTTGAGGGAGAAGAAAGGGAAAAAAGTTTGTCTCTAAAAACACAGCAAAAGCAGGTGTTGGTGCTTGTAGGACGTGAGGTGAGTAACAGAGCCGCAGCTTTGTAAAAACAAGCTTGCTATTTTAGCTGCTTCAGAATTGTCCTCTACTCTGTGTGAGATTTAACATCCCCAACTTACAGTACTGAAGACTAACTTTTATTTGAATAGCAAATTCTCTCATCCTGATTCCAAACCACTGTCACTGTCACCTTCTTTGTATTCCTTGTTTTTATATAATGAGAGTTACTACATAGATAATTGGGTGAATACTAGATTGTCATTTGCATGCAACCTAGATAGCATAGGAGCATGACAATAGAGGAGTGGCAAGATGATTATGGATGAAAAAGTGGGCTGCAGCTATGATCAATCCAATATCATGCACTGATAGTTGAGCTATACTTGATAAACAAGGAGGCCATCTTGGTAAAGGCTAGTATAGGACATTGTGCTGTACTATCCAGGTCTCCCTTCAGCATCAAAGAACTAATTCCTTCAGCTTCAGAGAAAGTCGTTGGCTGAAGAGATAAGCCTAGATTAAGGTTATACTCCCTTCCCAGGGCAGCCTGCATTAAATGACTGGTTGTCATGGAGAAGAAAGACAGTCCCTTTACTCCAAAATAGGATATCCTCTAAAGGGCTACCCCAACTTCAGGGCTTCCTGAAGGGTAGGCTGAGGCCTTATTATATAACCACACCACAGCTCATCTCCTTCTGCCCAAATCTTCTTCTTTTTTCTTCTCCCACAAGTGCTAATAATGAGAGCACTTCCCAATAAAATTTTGCATGCAAATCTGTCTCAGAATCAGTTCCTAAAGAATTCAATCTGTGACTATTAGGTGGACTTCATGACAGGGATGTAACAGATACAAAAAGATCTCACATCTACAATTGCTAAAACCATTTTCACAGGGGCAAAAGAGAGCCAGGATTTTGTTCATGGTATAAACAAAATGAAAAACTGCTCCATGCTGAGCAAATTTAGTGTTTGATCTGGCAATACAGAAGAATAAGAAACAGGATATTGACGTGGAAGTTGGTAATGAAGATACCCAAGGAAGTGTAGTTGAGGATAATTTTCTTTCTGATTTGCATCTTCGAGCAAGGGCTAGCACCACATGTTGTTGCTCATGAACCTGTACCAGATCTTCCAGGGTCACACCATCTATACTTCTGACATAGTTTCCGGTAGTCCACCAAATGAGGAGGGCCTCTGTTATTGACAAATGAGCTTCTTGTGAGTGTTGACATTTATAGCATTCTGTGCCTGGCTGGGATTCTCATAGGGTTTTCCATAAAGCCTCAATAAGGATTGTTGACTCTCTGGACATGTTCTAGAGTGGTAAGTTGGTCTTCCTCAGAGGGTAATTCAGTATTTGTCTCAATGATCTGTGCTAGAAAATACTTTTTCAGTATTTTCAGGTTGAAAATGAGAGACTCAAATTGGCCCATGAAAATTCTTGTGGTCTGCACTTTTCAGCCATAGAATCATAGTATTACAGGTTAGAGACTCTTACAGATGACTCAGAGAAGCTCTGGAACTCTTTTTCAAATACAATATTTATTAAGCCTGATATATGAGATAGATAAAAGTGGAGCTGCTCTGTTTTTGTGGGGATGGTTAGAGAAATGATTTGCCCAAGATCACACAGATAGCTTAGCATCAGAAGCAAGACTACAAAAGCAGGGCTGAGACTAGGGTGAGGCAAGAGAGGCACCTCGGGTATAAGTTTTGGGTTGTTTGTCGTTTTTCTAACTGTATTCAGGTATAATTGACACATAGAATTTATATATATTTAAGGCGTACAACTTGATGATTTGATATGCATATACATTGTGAAACGATCACCACAATAAAGCTAATGAATGTATCTATCACCTGACATAGTTACCATTTTTTTCCTTTTTTTTCTGTGTGTGTGGCAAGAACACTTAATATTTACCCACTTAGCAAATTTAAAGTATACAATACAGTGTTATTTACTGTAGTCACCATGCTGTAAATTAGATCTCTAGAACTCCTTCACTTTACATAACTGAAACTTCCTACCCTTTGACTAACATATCCCCACTTCCCCTATCCCCTCAAGAAGATACTTTATGAGGGTTGTGCAAATGTAGCCTTACTTGCCCTGGAAGCAAGTCTCTTCACTTCTAATTTAGTACTCTTTCAAGTATGTCATGCTTCCCAGCCTACTTTATAGGCCTCGTTTCAGGATGCCCTTTGGCAATATTGTGAAGTGGACAGAGCTTGTCCTTTGTTTGCCCTTTCATCTTCTTTATGCTACATAGATTGTGATGTTCCCTGTCTACTCAGTACCCAATTAGACCTACCATCACCACTTCTTGCTTTTTCTTTACTTCCTTCCTTCCTACATAAAAACTTCCCTGCATTATGTCTTATTCTCTCAATGGTCTGTACTTTTCCAGATGCCAGCCTAAGAATGGATAATGGCTTAATGTGTTACCATTCCAGCTAACACAGTTGCAGTTTGGCAGCGGCTTAGCACAGGAGACTTTAAAAGGAAAAGAAAAAAAAGATGTTGAACATTGTTTTGGGGGTCTGTATATTTTATTAAGTCATTCAGATGATGAATATGAAAGTTGGTGATGTGCTTTATGATATTTAGGCTATTGCACTTAACAAATGAATAGCTGATAGCTCGTGGGTATTTCAGGGGCCAGTGGAAGAACAGGTCCCCAGAGGGTTATTAGTATCCATCCTGCCAGTGTTGCTCAACTGAATTCAGATGATGAAAGAATTACTCGATTTTTCTGCATTTTCATGTACCTTTGTGTTTCTTGACCCTGGTTGTACATTGTACTTACCTTGGAAGCTTTAGAAAAGGTGAGCTTCAAGCCTCGCCTTGGACCAATTAAATCAGAAATGCTGGAAGTGACTTCCAAGATCTATTTTCTTTTATCTTAAACTCCCTGGGTGATTCTCGTGTATAACCAGGATTGAGAACTACTGACCTATTCTAATGGGTACCCAATACTATGAGGTATATGGAAGCAGGTCTGTTTTCTTAGGTGTAGTTTATGACTGGCAGAAAGTTCTGGGTAAAAAAAAATCATGATTTGAGAAAGGTTATATACCATCTAAACATAAGCAAACAAAGGCACAGAGGCAAGAAGAGAAGTTACAGGCCAAGGTTACATATCACTTCTTCTGTAGTAGATGAAGAAACTGAGAACACAAAGAATGTGAGAAGCAGACCCTTATTACTCAAAGAACTTTAAAAATGGCTTTATTCTTCAGAGGTAGCATCTGTGTTTTTTTCTAAGTATAAAATTAATATGTGCTCATTTGAGAAGACACAAAAAGTTTAAAAAGTAAAATAAAGTACAGAGATCTGTCATACTGCTGCCACTGCCGCTTCTGTCTGTTTTTGTTACTAGGTTGTTGTCCTTTTAAAAATTGATGTGCAGTGACATAAGAAGCATGGCAGAGTGAGAAATGTCCTCAGATCTCTCCCCTTGAAGCAACAATTAGTTGAACCTCTAAAACTCAACAAAAACACTCAACTGGCATACAAGCATGTCTGAGCAAGGGATCTGCAAATAACAGCTAACATAGATCAGAATCCAGAGAGTCGGACAGTAGACTGAGAGAGAAAAAGAGGATGCCTCTCACAGCCAGAGCTCCCTGAAGATGTGGCAACTTCCCTGAAAAGTCCTACCTGGGAGTGCTGTGAGCTCCATGGAATGTCAGTGCCCAGGGATCAGAGAAAAAAGCAGAGAAATAGAGGTGGGAGAGAAGCAACAGTTGATTATTAACATCTGTGGTTGCAAAATGCGAGAGTGAGCAGCAGCCTCATCCCCAAACCCAGAGAGCATTCCCTCAATATCCTCTAGTTCTGAACATCATGAGTCCAAGGGGAATTCGAACAAATTCTAATGAAACTGTGACTAACACTGACAGAGACTGAGACTGAAGGTAGTGAGCATGATTGAATTTTTATAAGATAAAAAAGGTGCTTTAAAAGTGTTATATAAAGAAGAGATTCAAGAGGCTTAGATGCTACCTACTGGAAACCAAAAGAAAAATGCCTTCTTTGCAACAGGCTAAAGAGACACCTTTATATAATAAATCTTCTTTCTGGAAAAAAGGCAGAATACACTTCCAATAATGCCCAAGCAGAGAAATAGTCCATTGAACACATGAACAACCAAGATGACAAGACAGTTTAGAAAGAAAGAGAAAAATCTCCAGAAAATAAGCTTACAGACAGAAATACGTGACTTAAATGATAGAGAATTCAGGATAATACTTCTGAAAAAGCTCAATGAGATCCAAATAATTGATATCAACAATTCCAGGAACTAAAACACAACTAGATGAGCAGAATGAGTTTTTTAGTAAGGAGATAAAAACCTTAAAAAAAAACCCAAATAGAACATTTGGAGATAAACAAACAAACAAACAAAACAAATGACAACAACAAAACACTGCAAGAGGTGAAAATTAAAACATCAAGCTTGGGAAGTAGAGTTGACCAAACGGAGAAAAGAATTAGTGATATCGAAGACTAAAATATAGAAATAAATCAGAAGGAAGAAGAGAGAAACTGAAGAATAAAAAATGATGAAAGGGAAATACAAGACCTAGCTGATAACATCAGGAAAAGAAACATAATAATAATGGGAATTCTTGAAGGGAAGGAAAAGGAGCAGGAATTAGAAAGCATTTTTAGACAAATAGTCAACAAGAATTTTCCAAGGAATGAGCTGGTGCTTGGAATTCAAGAAGTCAACAGAACACCCAATTATCTCAACCCAAAAATGCCTTCACCAAAACACATTGTATTAAAATTATAAAAAATAAAACACAAATAAAAATTCTCAGGGCAGCCAGAAAAAAAGATGGTAACCTATAGAGGAAAGCTCATTAGATTATTGTTGGACTTCTCAGCACAAACCTTACAAGCCAGAAAGGAATAGAATCAAATATTTAAACTATTATGTGAAAGGAGCCCCCAGACTAGAATAATGTATCCAGCTAAGTTCTCCTTTAGATATGAAGGAGAAATAAAACCTTCCGAGACATAAAAAATTGAGGGAATCTCTTTGGAAACATGGCAGAGTGAGAGACAACCCCAGATCTCTTCCCTTGAAACAATAGTAAGCTGAACATCTAAAACTCAACAAAAAACACCCAAACTGCACACCAGCACATCCGAGCATGGGATCTGTGCATAAGAGCTACCATAGGTCAGAACCCTGAGTGTCGGGCAGCGGACTGAGAGAAATAAAGAAAGCTGCCTCTCACAGCTGATGGAACTCCCTGCAGAAGGAGGGAGAAGGGAGAAGGAGTGGCAAGTTTGTGTGGCGAGTTACTTGAGCATTCCTGCCTGGAATAGCTGTGGCTGCAGGGCCCAGTCATCAGGGCAGAAAGCAGAGAAGTGGGACAGGATCACAGAGAAACAACAGCTTATTTTTGCTGGCCATGGTTGCAAAACCGAGACTTAGCTGCAGCCCCCAACTCCCAACACAGAGTGCCCCTCCCCCCATGCCCTTGGAGACTGATCATTGCGTAGCCCCAGGGAAATCTGAGGAAACGCTGCCAAGATTGGCACCTACACTGATAGGGACTGAGACTGAGGGAAGGGAGTGTGATTAAATATCTATAAGAAAAATTAAAAAGCATTATTAATACTTTATGTAAAGCAGGGATCCAAGAAGCTTAGATGCCATCTACTGGAAACCAAAAGAAAAGTGCCTTCTTTGCAACAGGCTAAAGAGAGACCTTTATACAATAAAAATTCTTTCAGGAAAAACAGCAGAATACACTTCCATTAATGCCCAGGTGGAGAAATAGTCCATTAAACACCATGAAGAACCAAAGTGACAAGGCATTTCAGAAAGAAAGAGAAAAATCTCCAGAAAATAAGATTACAGACATAGAAATATGCAACTTAAACGACAGAGAATTCTGGATGGTACTACTGAAAAAAATCAATGAGATCCCAAACAACTCAAATCAACAATTTCTGGAATTGAAAAACCAACCAGATAAGCAGAGAAAAGAGACTGAAATCCCCAAAAAGAACCAAATGGAACTTCTGTAGATAAAAAACACACTGAAAAAATTGAAAAATGAAATAGAAAGCTTGGGAAATAGAGTTGACCAAATAGAGGAAAGGATCAGTGATATCAAAGACAGAAATCTAGAAATAAATCAGAAGGAAGAAGAGGGAAACCAAAAAATTAAAAGTAATGAAATAGAAATTCAAGAACTATCTGATACCATCAGGAGAGGAAATTTAAGAATAATGGGCATTATTGAAGGTGAGGAAAAGAAGCAGGGATTACAAAACATTTTCAGACAAATAGTTGATGAGAATTTTCCAAAGCTAAGGAATAAGCAGGAGCTTGGAATTCAAGAAGTCGACAGAACACCCAATTATCTCAACCCAAAAAGGCCTTCACCAAGACACATTGTATTAAAGTTATCAAAAATCAACAACAAAGACAGAATTCTCAGGGAAGCCAGGAAAAAGAAGACAGTAACCTATAAAGGAAAACCCATTAGATTATCTTCGGACTTCTCAGTGCAAACCGTACAACTGAGAAGGAATGGAATCAAATATTTAAACTCTTAAGTGAAAGGAACTACTAGCCTGAAATAATTTATCCACCTAAGCTCTCCTTTATATATGAAGGAGAAATTAAGACTTTTCCAGGCATACTAAAATTGAGGGGATTCTCCACTAGGAGGTTTACGCTACAGGAAATGCTAAAAGGGGTCAGTTCACCTAAAACAAAATGACAAAAAAAATTACATAATAAGTAGTAAAGTGACTATCAGGCAAATAGAAGCAGAAGAGTAAAACCTTTACTAATAACAGGGCATTATAATTTTAAAATAAGAAGAAATTTGCTATAACAAGATAGTAATGACCATTCAGCATACATGAGGAAAAATTGAGATAACAATGACTAAAAGGCAGGGAGACTTAAAGATCCAAATTCTCAAAGGGGAAAGGAGATAAGGCATGCACAGAAGATAAAAGACTGTATATATATATATATATATATATATATATATATATATATATAACTATCTTTTACATATTCATAATGGAAACCAAAAGCTAAAGATTCAGAACCATTGCATATAACATATAACAAGAAGAACCAGAGAGAAAACACACAAAAGTCAACCAAAATAAAGAAAATAGAAGCACAAAGACAAAGAAGCAATGGAAACACCGAGCTACCAGAAAGCAAAAGATAAAATGGCTATAAGAAGACCTCATGTTTCAATAATCACCCTAACTATAAATGGACTGAACTAACCAATAAAAATGCACAGAGTTGTAGAATGGATAAAAAAACAAAATCCAAGCATATGAAGCCTCCAGGAGACACGTGTCAGCTCCAAAGACAAATATAGACTCAGAGTGAAAGGGTTGAAAATGATATTTTAAGCAAATGGCATTCAGAGAAAAGCAGAAGTAGTGGTACTAATATCAGATGACATAGACTTCAAAATAAAAATGGTAAAGAAAATACTGAGGGAAACTTCATAATGATAAAGTGAATCATATACCAAGAAGATATAACACTTACTCATATCTATGTTCCCAGTCAGGGATCACTGAAATATGTAAAGCAATTACTAACAAAACTAAAGAGGGAAACAGACCAAAACACTATTGTAGTAGGGGACCTAAACACCCCACTGTTGGATATGCACAGATCATCCAAACAGAAAATCAATAAGGAAATAACATCTGTAAATGACATATTAGACCAACTGGACACAACTGACATTTACAGAGCCTTCCATTCCCAAACAGCTGCTTATACATTCTTCTCTAGTGCACATGAAACATTCTCAAGAATCGACCACATACTGGGACACAGAGATAGCCTCAAGAAATATAAGAAGGTTGAAATCATGCCAACCATATTCTCTGATCATAGTGCTTTGAAACTAGAGATCAACTGCAGAAAGAAATCAGGAAGAACCACAGATACATGGATATTATACAACATTTTACTGAAAAAAAAAACTGGATCAGAGAAGAAATAAAGAGAGAGATCAAGAAATACATAGAAACAAATGATAATGATAGTACAAAATATCAAAACTTTGGTACACAGCAAAAGTGGTAATAAACAGAAAGTTCATATCATTACAGGCCAATCTCCAAAAAACAAGAATGAGCTCAAATAAACCACCTAATGTTTCATCTTAAAAAACTATAAAAAGGAGAACAAATGAAGCCTAAAGTCAGCAGAAGGAAAGAAATCATCATAATTAGAGCAGAAATAAATAAAATTGAAAAAAAAAACAATGAAAAAAATAAATGCAACAAAGAACTGGTTCTTTGAAAAGGTTAATGAAGTTGACAAACGCCTAGCTAGACTCACTAAAGAAAAAAAAGAAAGGACAAAAATAAACAAAATCCTGAATGAAAGGAGAAATTACAACTGACATCACAGAAATACAAAGGATTATACAAGAATATTGTGAAAAAGCATATAACACCAAATTTAATAACCAAGAAGAAATGGACCAGTATTTTGAAAGATACAATCTTCCTAGATTGAATCAAAAAGAACTGGAAAATGTAAATAGACTGATCAGCAGTGTAGAAATTGAAACAATCATCAAAAACCTACCCAACTATAAGCAATGAATACACAATGCTATTTATATATATACATATACATTTTCCTTATTTTTGGAAAGTACACCAAAAAATTACTGGATTTCATTAACCAATATCACTATAAATAAATAAATAAATAAATAAATAAATAAATAAATAAATAAATAAATTTAAAAACAGGAACAAAAACTAAACTAAAATAAATGTATAGGTTACTCCATTCCTCTGGATAAGTATTGTTAACATTCAATGTATTTCTTTTCATTCTATTTTATATAAATATACTACATGCTTTTTATTTTAGTAAAATGGCTTTTACTATTTCTGTCATGTCTTTAAAAAAGATAGTATTGTATCTTAAACTTTTTAATGTTATTAAATGTTTTCAAACATGCTTAATGGCTATATAATACTCAATCCAATATACATAATGTAATTTATTTGATCATTCCTCTACATGTGCATTTCAATTGTTTCCAATTTCTTCCTATTATGAATAATGTGATAACAACAGTCATCCATCACTATTTATTTCCATAGGATAAATGTCTAGAAGTAGGGATATTAGACCAAACATTTTTGGAGTTTTTAAAATGCTTTTCATACATATTGTCAAATTGCTCTCCAGAAAGGTTGTTTAATTTTATGTTTTCAATCACAGAATAAGAGAGTACCTATCTCTCTATCCCTTCATTAACATTGAATACTATATTTGCCCATTTGATGGTGAAATATACAAATATTCTTATGTTAGCGTTCATTATTAGAAAAGTTAATGATTTTTGTTTATTTTTTTAATTTTTGTTTCACGTTTATTCTTTATTTTGAGAAATCACTGGTTATTTCCTTCGTTCATACATCAACTGTGATGTTAATATCTCCCTTATTAATTTATAGACTTTTTATATTAATAATAGTGTCCGTCAGGGAAAAGCTCAAATAATTCATCACAAACAAGCCAATATTACAAGAAACGTTAAAGGGACTTATGTAAAAAGAAAGGAAGGGGTTATAAAAAGGAAGAAACAAATATTAATAATAAAATAGAAGTAATTATGTACCTACCAATAATCACTTTCAATGTAAATGTATTAATTCTACAGACAAAAGACATAGGGTAGCCAAATGGATAAGAAAACAAGACCCATGTATATGCTATCTACAAGAGACACACTTCGGATCAAATACCACTCAAAGACTGAAAGTATAGGGATAGAAAAAGATATTTTACAGAAGTGGAAATGGGGTGTCAATAATTATATCAGACAAAATAAACTTTAAAGCAAAGACTATAATAAGAGACAAAGGAGGGCATTATATAATAATAAAGGGATCAATAAATCAAGAGGACATAACCCTAGTAAACATATGCACATCCAACATAGGAGCACCTACATATATAAAGCAATTATAGACTGACATAAAAGGAGAGATCAACAATAATACGCTCATCATAGGACACTTTAACAACCCATTGACACCAATGGACAGACATTCCAGATGAAAAATCAACATGGAAACAATGGGCCTAAAAGACACAATAGACCACATGGATTTAATAGATATTTTCAGAGCAATTTACTCCAAAGTTGCAAAATATACATGCTTCTCAAGTTCACGTGGACCATTTTCTAGGATAGAACACATGTTACGGACACAAAACAAGTATCAATAAATTTATGAAAATTTATTGAAATAAATTTGAAAAATATGAAATCATATCAGCTGTGTTCTCCAATCACAATGGTATGAAGTTAAAAATCAACTACAAGAGAAAACTGGAAAATACACGAACACATGTAAGCTAAATAACAGGTGACTTAACAATAAATGAGTTAACAATGTTATTAAGGAAGAAATCAAAAGATACCTAGAGACAAGTGAAAAATGAAAATACAATGCCTCAAAACCCATGGGACACTGTAAAAGCAGTCCCAAGAGGGAAATTCATAGCAATACAGGCTTACCTCAGAAAACAAGAAAAAACTCAAATAAACAATCTAACCCTACACTTAAAAAACTAGAAAAAGAACAATAACAAAGCCTAAAGTGACTAGAAGGAAGGAAATAATAAATATCAGAAGAGAAATAAATGAAATAGAGTCTAGAAAAACAATACAAAAGATTAATGAAACCAAGAGCTGGTTTTTTGAAAGGAAAGAGACAAACCCTTAACCAGACTCATCAAGGAAAAAAGAGAGAGGACTCAAATAAATAAAATCAGAAATAAAAGAGGAGAAATAACTACAGACTTCACAGAAATACAAAGGATCATAAGAAAATATTATGAGCAATTATTATGCTGACAAATTGGACAATCTTGAATAAATGGACATATTCCTAGAAACAGACAATCCCCCAAGACTGAGTCAAGAAGAAACAAAATTTGAAACAACCAATTATCACCAATGAAATGGAATCAGTAATCAAAAACTTGCGAAAAACAGAAGTCCTGGACCAGATAGCTTCATAGGCGATTTGCCAAACATTCAAAGAAGAATAAACACCTATTCTTCTCAAACTATTCCAAAAAATTCTAGAAGAAGAAAGACTCTCTAACTCCTTTTATGAGGCCACCATCACCTTGATTCCAAATCCAGACAAAGACTTACAAAAAAAGGAAAAATATAGGCCAATGTGTCTTATGAACATTGATATTCATAACAAAATATTCAATGAAATATTAGAGAAAAAATGGGGAAAAAATGGCATATATGATAGAAGCTCTGTTCATCCCTTTGGCGATCAAATCAAAGTTGTGAAAAAACAAGGAGCAAACAGCAAGGAAAGACGCCTTGGATCTCAATGGACAAGCCATGCAACTAGAGAGAGAAATAAGAAATCATGCTGCAAGGGTAGAAGGTAGGACGGGGTGAAGATGCGAGGCTGCCCAGGCCCAAGTGGCTGAGTGGGACGGAGGCTGCAGCCGCTGCAGTTGGCAGTTGCAATGCTTCTTAAAGGGGCCGTGTGTCCAAGTGGGCTTTCGCGGTGGCAGACTGGATCACTCTGAGCACTAGTGCCGAGTTGGGTGTGCAGGGAGTGCCAGCGATTTACAGGGGAACAATGAGTTGTTGTAGTGAGAGCCAGGCAAGACTTATTCTGTACAGAATTGCTGGTGGTATCCATTGTTTCTCTGTTGATCTCTCCCCACTCTCAGAGTGGGGACTCAGTGCTGCAATAGCTGAGACGTCATCAAACTGGATAATAGAGGTCACTCTGGCAGAGGATTCCCTGAAACTCCCCTCCCCCAAATTGCAGCCACATGGAAGCCACATCCAAATGTATCCTTGGTGAGTCAGGTGCCTCTTGCTGAACAGCGCCCAGTCTGACACTGGTGAAGGCTAACTGCGGGTACTGGCATGGCTTCTTGAGGCAACAATAAGTACAGCATCTATGAATTGCTTGCTAAATCTTAAAAGAGGGTTCCAGAGGGCACAGGCTGGGGCTAAATTTATACTATAGCTGAACCCCTCTCAGGATTGTGCCACTGGACATCTACTATACAAAGTCACACTAATAAGACTGGGAGACTTAGTACATAGAAATGGACATAGAAAGGCAGCCAAAATGGGAAAACAAAGAAGGAGAAACCTTATGAGAGAATAGAATGGAGATCCAGAAATAATGGAATCAAGTAGTCTAACAGATGCAGAGTTCAAGACGATGGTTATAAAGATGCTCAATGAACTTAAGGGAAGTGTAGATGAATTCAGTGAGAAATTTAGCAAAGAGATAAAAACCATAAAAATGGAAGTGTAAATTATAAAAGGAAACCAGTCAGAAATGAAGAACACATTATCTGAGATGAAAAGTATATTAAATGGAATAAACAGAGTGAGTAAATAAGATGATCAAATAACCAATATAGAGGATGGGAAAGACAAGGCATTCAATCAGAATGGCAAGAGTAAAGAAGCCAAGACTATAATAATAATTTAAGGAGCCTATAGGATACCTTTTATTTCTCTTTCTTGTCTTATTGTTGTGGCTATTATGCTGAATGAAAAAAAGTCAGACAGAGAAAGATAAATAATTATATGATTTCACTCATATGTGAAATGTAAGGAAGAAAAAGAACATACTAATCAAAAACAGACTCATAAATATAGGGGGAGGGGTTTGGGGCTACTGAGAGTAGTTGATACTCATGGGGAAAGGGAGCGTGGTATAGGGAATGCAGTTAGCATTAATGTAGTGGCTAGGTGTAGAGCCAGAGGAGAGAAAGAGCAATCAGGGTGATTGTTTCATAAATGTCTAGCCAATGTACTGTTAACTTGAAACTAATAATAAGATAAGAATTAAAAAAAATAATAGCATCTGTAATATACGTCAAATATTTTATTTCAGGTTATTTGACATTTAATGTTTGTGATATGTTTTTATGAACAGAAGTTAAACATTAAATGAAATTAATGTTTTTGCTTATCAAAAAATTATGTGAGATGGATGGTGGCAAATGAAAATTTATCTTCTGCTCTTATTCTAGTGAATCAATCCCTCCATTTCTCCTAATTTCTTTGGTGTCTATGGAATTTCAGATAAATTTCTCTTGTGTATCATGGCAAAGTAAGTGAATGGGTGGAGCTACACACAGAATGTGGAGGTAGTTTCAGAGACACAAGTGAAGAGCAGAAAAATAGAGGCAGAGAAAAGAAATGATACGCCTAACGAAGTTATTTTGTGTTATATTTTGCCATATCTAAGAAACCTGATATTCAAAAACCTGAACTCAAATCCAGTACTTCAGGGTATGATAATTCATGTTACAAAGTGTACTTTCCAAAAAAGAATTTATGGAAAGATTTCTATAGCACATTTGAATCCATATTTGTTGATTTGTTTGTTTTTGTTTTAACCTGACTTAAACACATTTAATTTCCGCCAAAATCAATACAGTGATTGTCTAAATTTGAAATGCTAATACAGAAACACTTCTGTGCATGAGGAGCTTAAGACAGGAAGATGAAGAACCCCCCCCCGTGTTTGCATATGGATGTCAATCTGTGAATTTTATGTAACAACATAACAACAAATATTCACCCACACCCACCTGATTTACCCTGAGCAAATTTAAGATTCCCCTGCGGTTTTCATTTCTTATAATTGTGTTTGTTTAAGTTTCCCTTTAATTAAGAGCTTACCCTCTGCAAATCTTCTCTTCCTTGCAGCAGTATTATTAAGATAGGGCCTTAGTTAATTTGTGGAACCAGTGAACAAAGGTGGTGCCCCTAGCATCCAAGTTTTATGCCCTTTCCTCTTCCCATATACAAATTTTCCTTCACTCCAAATCGAACCCTTTACTCCTGCAACACTGTCCATGGCTATTGTGCTTCAACTGTGACACCCTCCATAAAGAATTTATGTTTTAAATTTGAATCAATGCCTTAAAGTAAGGGGTCAAACTGTAATGGAGAAATTGCAGATAACAGGAAGTGGGAGAGTACTGTTTGGCAGCCTGAAGTATTCCTGTTACCTAAATTTCCCACTTGAGGAGGAACCTACTGAGTACTCTTTAAGTTTAAAGTTGGCATTGAAGCTGGCAGTTTATGTAATCTCGTCTTTTTCATTTTCTCTTTCATTCTGTTCTTCATTATGAATATTGTTTCCCTGCTGGTGAATTATTCAGCTCCATTCTCCTCACTATAAGCTGAGAAAGTAGGCCCAAATAGATATATCAGTTTATTGAGTGAAAGTAAACTTGCTTTGCTTTTTCAGCCAAAAGGAAATTTAGAAGACCATCTGGAGTAGATTTGCTTAATGTCTGGGAAAAACAGAATAGGCAAGCCTTCTGATCCTCAACCACATAAGGTCTGATATAAAAAATAAACTAGAGTTTGGATTAAAGGGGACACTATAATTCTTGTGTATAAATCCGTTGTGTCTCTGTTTGGTATCTAGATAATTGTTCTGAAATACACTGCTTGAAATGCAAATCCAGAGAGTGTTTGAGTCATTTCAAATTTGCTCTGTGGACTGCTGCACAGTTAATAGATGTCATGTAATGATTGATCATGACCATGAAGAGGGTTTCTTATATAACATTTCCTCGTTTGGCTTTTAAACTCCTTGAAATCAGTAATTTCCAGTGCTGATCATGTGACTGAGTCTCCTAGCCAAAGAAGTGGTGAGAAGTTTGGGTGTTAGCAGGAATTTTATGGGCACCTAGGGGAAAGGGCTGACTATAGAGCTCAACCGAAGAATGTACTTGCTAGCTCTGGTTGTGTGACAGTGTGGGGAAGGCTTTATGCATAATTTAAGAAAGACCCAACTAACAGGTTGGAATAAGAGATGCTACCTATTACCCACAGTATATCTTCTTCCCGAGTCCAAGCTATTCCAAATAGAACCTAGTGGCCACAATTAAGAAGGTGACCTTTCACCCTGCCACTATCTCCTTCAAGAGATAGACTTGAATTGGTTCCCAGAATTGGTTTATTTTGAATTGAGCATCTATATCCTGGGGTTCCCTTTGTGCACAGTAGTTTACATTGTGGCCCATGCTTTTGTAGTAGTAAAGTGAATAGACTCAAGTGGGACTTGAGTTTAGAAAATATGTCCATGAGTTCCATTAAGCAAAAGGCCTCTCTTCGGGAAAGTGACGTATCTGAAAACATTTTTCAGCATTCTTAATTTTGATAAAGTAAAGCCAAACCAAATCTCTCAATATTTCTGAGCTTTGAGGGTGAAGTATAGTGGGAGTGGTTATCAGAGGGTAGGGAGGAGGGGAAGGGGGAGGTAGATGGGGGAAAAATCTAAATAATTTCTTCAATTTAAAATAAATAAATAAATAAATAATAAAAATTAATTATAAAAACAGACTCGTTGATTAAAAAATGAATAAATCTTAAAAAAAGAAAGTGGGAGTGAGTCATGTCAAAGATGAAAGGGGTCTGATTCCGATTGCAAAAGATTGTGGCTTTTTATGCCTGCTGGAGTGCTGAGACTTCTTTTTAAAATTGTTTAATATTTTATTTATATTAGCTTTAATATTTTACTTAATATTTATTTAATGTATTTTTTATTAAAATTATTGGGTGACGATTAATAGAATTAAATAAGTTAATAGAAGCAAGTGAGACTTCTTAATCCTGATACTATCGGAAGGGTGTCAAAGGTAATATTAAGGGCAACATTTTGCCTAGAGGATACAGAGAGTTCAACAATATAGTCCTGAGGACAAAAGAGAACACACTTTCCGTGTGGAGAAGAAGTTCTGACTTGATACTGTGGTTTTAAAACTGCTATGGAAAAACTCAAAGTTGGATGTGTAAAACTTACTACATGCATAATAACACCACCAAGATGAACTCACTTTGATTAGTTGTTTTCTTTCAATTGAGTTTTTCCAATGGGTATATAAGCGTGTATTCAGCAGTAGTTAGGAGGGTTACAGGATAATGTTTAATTTTGTGCAGGCTTTGGGCTCTAGGAAAGGTGGCTGAATCTTGCCTTAACTGCAGAGAAATTAAGTTAAGGTGGCCAGAGTTCTACTGTGTCTCGGAATTCTCAAATATTAGAAGCAGACTTTAGCAATGGTCCCAATCTCTTTATTGTATCTTCATTGTACAAATGAGAAACCAAAGTCCAGAGAGAAAAAATGGTTTGTACAGTGGTAGGTCCTAATCTGATCATGACTACAACCCTTTTCTTACGTTAACTTTTGATATGAATGACAAATAACATTGCTGTTGTGTTTTATGGATAATGATCCATTTTGGTATTGAGTAAAAGTTAAAATCCAACAGGAAATAATGATGGATACCTCTTGTAGCTTTGTCTTTAAGACTTCTGCGACTTCCGTAAGGGCTCTGCTCCTCCTTCCTTCAATACCTTTACATGGAGGAGCCAGAGATTCCATAAGCATGATTGTGTATTAGCTCATCATATCATCCTTCTCAAATCTGGCTGCAACTCCCATTTGGTTTTGGGGCCCACTCTAATCTACACAATATTTGAAGCCCATGGCTTGGCTCATTCTGCCTATTTACACAGTCCTTGTGCAGGACACAACCTGCTCCAGAATCTTCAATCTCTAGTGATTTACTCTGGCTTCTCTCCACACCTGGAAAAGCCTCACTCCCATCCTATAAAGCTTTTATTCATTACGATTCAACTCAAAACAAATATCACCAAAAATATCCCTGATAGAGATGGTGGGAAATGAAAGTTCCAAGCTCTTATACCCATCCTCTATTATTAGCCTGAGAACCTTAGGCTACAGAAGATGACCACTACTATTTCCCAAGGGTTATGGTTGAAGACTACCTTTAAATCATTGTCGAAATGATTTTTTTGTATTGTTATATATACACGTTTTACTTTCATCCCTCAGATTTTAAATCGAACTGCTTTTCCTTTCACTGTCAAATTTGGGATAGGAGTATAAACTAATATTTATTGAATGCCTACTTTGAGCTGGGCACAATGCTAAGCATTTATATACATCAGCACATTTAATACTGCCAACAGACCTAAGCATAGATAGTTATCCCCAATTAACAGATGAAGAAGTTGAGAATCGCAGAGGCACATGTTTATGAATAAAAACACATAAATAGTGAATTTTAGAGCTGGGATATGTACCCAGTTCTGGCTTCCAAGCTCACACTATTCTTTCCCCTCATCAGTGGTTAAAATTACTCTGATATGCAGTTGCCCAGGAAAAATGAGATCATACATTTTTCTATGAGTTTCTTTATAACAAGGAGAGATCTAGAACATAGTGTTGTGTAACTATCTGAAGAGACCCCAGCATTTTTCATGCCCACTGGGATGCATGCTATGCAACTATAAGTGAATGCTTAATGGAAACATGGTCAGGATACTCTGGATAATGGCATATTTCTAATCATTTAATCACCTCCTTTGGAACTGAGCTGAGTTTACTAGATTGGGCAGGTTTTATCATTGTGTGTGTCCTTATTTATTTCTCACATTGTCTCAGATACCTCCTGCCTCTAAAGCAGCTGTTTTTTTCTAAGATTTTTGTCAAAAGTCTTAATTATCAAATCTGAGCATTTATCTTTGGCTCTTTCATCTTTTCTGTGTCTTTCTATTTTTTTTACATTCTTATTATTACTAGATATTTTGAAATTACGATTGGTATTTTCTTGGGCAACTGCAACAATCCTTCCCCTTCCATCTTAGCTGCTCATGAACACCAGCTTTAACTATATCACTCTTTTGATTATGTAATAGCCATGCTCATTTTCAAAAATCTTTAAAAGTTCTTATTTGCCCATAGGATAAAGTTCATATTAGGTATTATAAATGTCTCAGCTTTCTTTCAATCTAGGATTTACCTTCAAGGAAAGTTTGAGAGGCTTACTAAACTAGGTGATCTTCTGGTTATTCTTTTCCAATCCTGGAACTCAGTTTCTTCCGCATTCTATTTTGAGGGGTCCCTTGAGGATTGTATTAATAGATACTTTCAGACAGAGTTTGGAGTGTAGATGAAAAACTGTTTATCCTGATAATAGACAAATGGAGGCCAAGACTTAGAGAAAAATAAAGGTATTCTGAAAGAAGAACAGAACATCTTTCTAAAAATTTCTACTCACTTATTCTCATTGTTCCTAATTAATGTTTCACTCGTAAATTGACACTTTGGCCAGATCTATGGGCATAAAGCAAAGAGTTGTAAACAAAACCAGCCCCACTATTACACACAGCCTACTTTGCCACCATGGCAAAGATTACTAAGAAGGTTGGCTGGCTGAGATGGAGGGAAAATATCTAGATCTGTGAAACTAATTGGCCCTGGCAGCCATCAAAATCATGGCCTTGGCTTCATTTAGCCAGAGGATATACCATCCTGAGGTAATTAGTTGCAAAGGACAAACATAGCTATGACTGACCTTACGAGTGCTTTGGCAAACTAGAATCTGGGAGGTTTACAGAGGGAAAGCCCTGAGTCACTTAGAGTTAAGGTCCCAACTCCCATGATAGACTTCTTGAAAACTGCACTGGCTAGGAATGTATTTGGATACAATGTATCTAATTAGAAACCATGCAGCTAGTCATAATGATTTGGTTAGTGGAAGGACTAGTTGACCATGACTAGAAAGCTTCTGTGCTCATTCCGGCAAAATATTTAGTGACAGAACTTAACAAAATGGCTAAGTGAATTTTGCTTGTCTGGAAATGTGATCCCACTGGTCAATGTGGTACATATTATGTGTCATTTTGAAGGAGAGGTGAGATTTTAGGGTCCTATGCAGATGGAAGTATTTATTAAGCTCTCCAGGAGAGTTAAGTAACCAGTTTAGGAGGGTAGGGGCAGTGGCTAGGAGGGAAACAGTTAGTGATGGATACTTCTTTAGCTAGGAGACCTCACCAGAGCCAGCAAGACTTGCTCTCATGCAGCCCCTGGGGAATGTAGGTGTAGGACTATTCATCTTAAATTTGCCAGTGTGTTTCAAACACTGTTCATCGACCCTCATAGACCATAAAACATGTTTACATTTTGGATCAAAACCACATAATCATAGTGGTCTGGAATTTTCTTAGGGTAACCTCCCCCTCTGTTGTGTTTAACTCCACAAATATCAATGCAACAGAGCATCCCCTAAACCAAATACAAATGTTTTTTAAGGTTTATTTTGAGCAAAGAACACACTCAGCAGCAACGCTAAAGGGGAACAGATTCAGGAATTATTTTAGGAAGGAAGCAAGACAGTAAATTTCTCTAACAAATTTATGTTTTGACTACTCAAGAAGTTACACATCTTGCACCTCAGAGGAGAAACGGGCTTACTCTGTCCAGCACAGCATTACTGCACTAACAACATCTGAGGCTTCCTTAAAGGGTACAATTGCTCTCCACTGAGGAGCTAAATAGTGAAAAATGCTTATTTTCATAACCTTAAAATTGCGGCAACTTCCCATCTTAGCTAGCTCCATTTGGATAGAAGATTGTTTTTTTCCAGCATGAAATAAATGGATTGTGACTTCTATGATATAGCTGCTTCCGTTGTCTTAATCACTGATGCAGATCACACACATAGCATGAGTGATGTGGCAGTAGCAGCCATTCAGAACTGCTGTGAAAGTGAATGCGATGAATACAGTGGCTGTACCCAAAATGAGTTCAGTCTGCATGATTGGCTTCAGGAAGCAAGATAAGTGCCCAGGAAAGCTTATTCAAGTAACCCAGATCACAAAAAAGATAGGCTATGCCAAGGCACACATTTTTCAGGCCCTCTGCATAACTCTGGTTATAATAAAGGATTATTTTAGCCTCAATATAAAATGATGCTCTTTCTAATTGCTAAGAAAACAAGTTGATATGTCATAATCTCTTGCTCTAAGCAGTGCAGTTGGAATTACCTCATTAAGAAAGATGATATATGTTCTTGCTACTTAAAGTGTGACCCCTGAGTCAGTACATCACTTATAGAAGAAGACCCTTAAGATACTGTACTGGACACCTTAGCTACTTAAAATATAGTCCATGAACCAGTGACATTGGTATCACCAAGTTTGCTTATAGTAATACAGACTCTCTGGTTCTACCTCAGACTTAAATGAAATAGAATCTGCATTTTAACAAGCTCCCCAAGTGATTCATAAGCACATTATTATATATCTACTGAGAACCAGTTAACACAGTCTGACTGGTTAACAGATATGAGTTATTTAGAAGGAAGGAAAGCCCAGGATTTGGTAGAGGTTATGGATGGGAAGTAAACAGTGTAGGAGTAGGAAGGAGCCAAGGCATGAACTAACAAAGGTTGGAGAGTGACTCATTTGCTCAATCTAGGCCCAGGTTGACAACATCCTAAAAAATTTATGCTAGTGACTCTATGGCATACTGAGTAGAAAGTCAGAGTCCTCGGCTACTGGGATTATTTCAAGGCTCCAACCAAGACAGACCCATAGAAAATTCTAGCTTTACTGAGCTGAAGTATCTCTTTAGTATTCAGTCCAAACGGGCAACCTAATCTCATTTATTACTCTGTTGTTTTGCCTTTCTCATCATCCATAGAAGCTCAAAAGGGGCTGTAGCCAAAGAATTCTTGGCAGGGAAACTGTAGAATATAGTGGCTCCCCAGATAGGTTTGTAAGGCTGAAAGTAAGGAAGACCTTGGACTGAATAATGTACTAAGGGGTATTTAAAGATACAGAAGACAGTACCCAGTCTTACTTGCCTAGGCAGCATGGAGTCTGGAGATAGCTGATGGGAAATTCTCAAACCTGTTCAAACATGAGTAATGGGGAGTTAAAACCATCAGAGGGAGAACTGCAGTATTGTTATTCCTCAGTGTGTCTTTGTCCTACATGAAATGCTGCTATTTGATCCAAGTTTTTGAAATGCACCACAAGTTTTGCCTCTAGTGGTTGTGCCAAAGAACAAATTCCGTAAATCTCACATCAAGTCCTACCAACTTGAAGCCATTCAGTTTTTGATCTTCTCGAACCAACCACAAAGCCAATATGACAATACAAAGAGAAATGCTATTCTATTTGTATCCTCCTTCCCCCACACACAACTACGATTCAGTCAGCAAGCTCTATGGAGCTGTGCAAAATTATACAGTTTATGGGACTGTTACATTGATGAAAATTTTGAAGTTGGCCCTCAAGGCATATCAAGGTTGTTTCAAGGGTGAGGATACTATGAGGACCTTTTCTTGATTTTGCCTTTATGGTGGGTATATTGGAAATGAAAAGGTTCTAAACTGTTTCTTGTTCCTAGAGCCTGACAGTTCCTTGTGCCATTTTAATTTGAGCTTTTTGGATTGGAATAAAATAAATGAGCAGGGAAGGTTAATTATTCTAATTAGAAAAGAAGTGAAGACATGGTCTTTCTAGATCAGGCATTGGATAAACCTACACTGGCTATAAGCTTTGGGCATTAGCTTGTCACTTGAATGCCAGAGGATACACAGAACATTTTCTCCAATCTTCTGCCAAAGTCCCCAGAGAAAGACAGAGAATTCTTGTTAGGAAATGATGTGTGATCAGCCAGTGCCCCAGGGCCGGAGAGAGGATTATCTAGAGGTAGCAGATATGTGGGCACAGCTGGATGGGTACAAGTGTATTTATTGGTCCAACCCCAGGCTCTGCTACTCTGTAGTGCCAAACAAGCTCAATGTAGCCTGGAGAAAGATTGCTTTTGTGATCATTTCTAAAGTTATGCATTATTCCCTGAGCTCCTTGATATCCTATCTTCAGCTATCTGAGGATGTTGGTATCTTCATGGAAGATAAACTCCTCTGGTACTCTGCTGGTAATTTTTAGATTAATAGTTTGTTGTAGGATTTATTAATTCCCAGATGCAGCACCTTCCTTTTCCTCTTCTCCCATGTACCTATTCTCTGAATAGATCCACCCTTCTCCCAATTTTGAACATGCTTTAGATAATGTATATGAAAGTTCTTAGTACAGTGTCTGGCACATAGTAGGTGCTCACTAAATGTTAGTTCATTCTCCTCCTCCTACTAGAAAAGAGTGTGTCTGGGACACAACCATAATAATTACTTGTTCTGATCTCTGAGCCTTGTATTTGATGTATAATAGCTTATCAATTTGTGATTTGGTGACACAAAGGGAAGCATAAAGGCTCAGACAAAGCTAGAGTAGTAATTGTATAATATTGAAGATCAAACTGGCCAATTACTTGCCTTTGAATTATCCACATACTCAAAAGATAAATAAAAAAAGAACTTAAGCTCCATCTTTCAAAATAGACCTCAGATTTTTGAATAATCAACCTGTAGATCTATTACAATTTACTTTCTTCATACAGAATAATCCAAGAACATTAACATCAAGGACTCCTAACAGCATGATAGAACAAATAGAGATCTCAATAGATCATTTAGTCTACTCATTCTTGCTTCCCCCAGCCTCTCATCTCTAGCCATCCTGTCTACCTGCTCTTCTAAACGTATTATTCTTGACTATTTTCAGTAAGGACAGGGAACCAAGATGTTAATTGTACCAAATAATGAATACACTTAAGTACACTTATATTTAATTTTGGAATATTTTTATACTTTATAATTAAATATGTGTCTGCATGATATGGGAGTAAATTTAAATATAAAGTCCTGGTGCTAGAAGAAATGGGAAACCATCTCAGTTTCTTATACTTATTTCTAGTGCATTTTGTACTCGCAACTCTCTTCTTACTCATCCCTTGGACTTTACAAAATACTCACCCATGTAGAATTCCCCTCCCCCCAATCTTCCCTAGTGCAGAGAAAGTAGTTATAAGCTTTAAAAGATGAATGGAATGTAAATAGAGGAAATTTGAGATATGGGGGAAAAGTAATTAAAAAATGGATGCTAACAGTCAAATTCAAAAGTAGTATTGGTATTGTGGATAATAATTGCTATAATTGAGCAAGGATAATGCAAGAGACAAGTCTTCTGAAATCTTGATCTTTACTCTTGTTATAAGAAGTATCCTTAGAATCTGTGCAGAAAATCTGTATGTTGATCTATATAACATACAGATAATATAGTGCTCATGAAGTCATTTTTCTGATTTCTTGGTCTTGCTTATTTTTTGTTTTGTTTTGTTTTGTTTGTTCCTAAGTCTTAACATTGTACTCTTTAGTAAGTGGAACCAGTCACGCTCCAGTAGTCAGAATTGCCAGCAGAGATTTACTTTGTGTTTGGGTGGGCGTAGGTTCAAAATTAGTCATCTGGTATAAACTTAATTTCAAAGTAAGTTTTTCTTAGACTCCTAGAAGCCCAAGACCCAGGTTTGATGACTGTGACCCAGGAAAGCTTCTAGAACAAGTTTCACTTTTGAGAGGAAATATCCAAGTGCGAGATTTATTTAGGGGGTAGGTTAGGTTTTCAGAAATATTTAACATTATAGAATTTTCAAGGTTTTTTTTTGTATGTGTGTCATTGAAGCTTTATATTGTCACCATGGGGAGGCAGAAATATATTTGAAACCTACTGAGAGTTGACAAAGAAAGCCTTAAAAAAATAAGGCATTTTGTTAAGACTGCCACCAAATCTCAAGACTGTGGCATTATCGACAATAAATAAAATCATGTCTTTATTTCATCTGATTTATTTCAAGACTCTTCGTAACTTTCAATTAACCATACAAACCTAATTTCAAACATGCTCCAGGCTGGTATACTCTATTGGAAGCAGTTGCCAAAACGTTTCTTTATTTAAATATTCATTTAATAATTCTGTGCTTGTCAGGTGGACTTCTGTTCTTACATGGGAGTTAGCCTCATTGATCCTCTTGAAGATAGCCATTAAAGGGACTCTGCTATTCTTCACCAGCAAAACTTGGGATCGGCAAAACTTCTGCCCTTAGTCAACTAGGGCTAATAGTCCTGACACTGCCTCCCTCAAAGGCGCTGAATGAGAGAGGGAGCCTTGGAGGAACAATTTTCCTCTGAGGTAGACCCTGCTAGAATTATGTATAATTCCAAAAGTCTTAAGGCCATGTAAGAGATCACAGAGATGACATAATCATAGAATATTGGAATGGAAAGAGATATTAGGTATCATTGAATATAATCCTTTTATTTTATAGATACACCCACTAAGGGCCAGAGGGGAAAGTGGCATGCTCAGAGAATTGTAAATGAAGGGAATGAGGAAGAATGCCTTCCAATAATATGTGTGGAATTTTCTACGTACTTGAGTTCTTGACAGAAAGTCCTTGTTGTTATTGAAATGCTATTGAAAATCTCTCTAACATCTAAGTCTACTTTTCTTGATAATTATGACCAAGTAAATATTGTGGAGTTTTTCCTGGTGCCTAAAGAGTTTGCAATATCTCAAGGTCATCATTGTAACATAGGTATTCATTGCCCAGGACTTGTAGAAATTAGAATTGGAAGAAGTGGCCAAATGTGTACTGACTGTGGAGCAGGCCAAAAAAATAAATTGTCACTTTTACTAAATTTCTGACATTACCTGCTCTTTTTAAAAAATCACTTGTTTCTTTCCTAAAAACTTTGGGCAAAAATTCTGGCTATTTAGAAGTAAACCAATATTTACACGGGCAAATATTTTTTGACAAAAAAGCCAAAAACGTACAGTGAAAAAAGGAAAGCCTCTTCAATAAATGGTTCTGAGAAAACTAGAAAGCCACCTGCAAAAGAATGAAACTGGACTGTTGTCTATTATCGCACACCAAAATTAACTCAAAATGGATTAAGGACATGAAATAAGACTGGAATCAATAAAATGCATTAAGAAAACATAGGAACTAAACTCAAGGACCTTGGAATTAAAGAGGATTTTATGAGTTTGACCTCAAAGGTAAGGGAAGTAAAAACTAAAATAACTGAATGAGACATCAAACTAAAAAGTTTCTACTCAGCAAAAGAAATCATCAACAAGATAAAAAGACAACCATCCAAATGGAAAAATAGATTTGCAAACAATTCCTATGATAAGGGCCTAATATTTGAAATATACAAAGAACTCCTACAACTCAATAACAACAAAAAAAAAACAAACGATACAATGAAAAAATGGGCAAAGGATCTGAATAGACACTTCTTCCCAGAGGACATACAAATGACCAACAAATATTTGAAAAGATACTCAAAATTGCTAGCTATTAAGGAAATGGAAATCAAAACCACAATGAGATACCATCTCATACCTGTTAGAATAGCTATAATCAACAGGACAAGTAATAACAAATATTGGAGAAGATGTGGAGAAAAAGGAATCCTGCAAATTGGTACAGCCACTATGGAAAACAGTATGGAGGTTCCTCAGAAAACTAAGAATTGATCTACCATATGATCCAGCAATCTCTCTACTGGGTATTTACCCCGAAGACTTGAAAACCCATATCCAAAAAGATATTTGCACACCGATGTTCATAGCAGCATTATTCACAGTGGGCAGGACATGGAAGCAACTGAAGTGTCCCAGGATAGATGACTGGCTAAAGAAGCTGTGGTACATATATACAATGGAATATTATTCAGCCATAAGAAGAGACGAAATATTGCCTTTTGTGACAATCTGGATAGCCCTCGAGATAACCATGCTAAGCGAAATAAGCCAGACAGAAAAAGTTGAAAATCACATGATATCACTTATATGTGGGATATAAACCTAAAAGCAACAAATGAATAGGACAAACAAACAGAGACTTATGGACATGTACTATAGATTGTGGTTACCAAAGGGTAGGGAGTTGGGGGGAGGAGGAAGATAGGGTAAAGGGGGTCAAATATGTGGTGACAGAAAGCAATATGACTATGGGAGGTGAACACACAGTGTAAATATATACATGCCTTTCTGTCAAAGTGCACAGCTAAAACTTATTAGATTTTGTTAACCAATGCCACCATAACAAATAATTAAAAAATAATTAATTAATTAAACTTAAATTAAAATTAAATTTATTGTTTAATTAATTAATTAATTAAACAATAAAAATTCTGCCTATTTAAAGATTCTGATCCATCTGGCTCTGATTGATTAATTGATTGATTGACATTTTACTATAAAAAATAGCTAAATGCTATTTTGGAATGTGAAATTAGGACAGAAATATGGTATGCCTTCATTTGGATTCTCCTTGGGCTTAGCACTGAAACTGGAGCCTTTTGGGTTGTTGGAGATCCTCCCCACAGAGGAAGTTCCTGAAGTAATCTAGGATGTTCCTAGGGCATGGAAATTGGAAGACAGGGTAGAGTAGCTGATATTGTGGAGCCAAAAATCACAGCCTTATTGCAAAGAGTGGCACTAGACCAGTACTGACCTTCCTGAAATTGGTAATTGCAAAGTGTGAAGCATAGAGAAAATCTGAGGGAAAAGGAAGGACCTTTTGACCACAATGTATTCCCAGATACATGTTTCCTTAAAATATTTAAATAGTGAAACATGTGATTCTCATACATGAATGACAGACCATTACCAGTGGATGTCCCGCTGCATTAATTATCCATTTTAATTCACCTTAATATTATTTCCTGTATACAGTACATTATCGCCCAAGCCATGGTGACAAATATTCCTTGGAAATGTCCTTTTATTTATCTGGACAGTCTCTGACTAGGGAGAACTAAGCTTTCCTATTTGTATCAAAGCACTTCTTTGAAATCCAGTGAGTGATTTTATAACTTGTTTGGTTGGTCAAATGGTAAACCTAGATTACACATTTTGTTCACGTGGAATAAAAATAATATGGAAATTTGAGACTATTCATTAACAGCAATTTATTTAAGAAGCCCTCATTAAAAACCCTACTACATACAAAACTTAGTTCTAATATTTACTATGGATACTATGAAGATGAGTTTAAGGTATAGCCTACACACTTCCATGTGGATTGTCAATTTTGGTAAAGATTTCTATTTTCTGCTCCAGTGAATTAAGTGGACTTTGCATGTCCAAATTGAAATATGAAAAGGAAAGTAATAAATTATTTGTCTGCAAAAATGAGTATGTCAATTAAGGCCATTTAGATTTGCTGATTATACTTAACACTGTATTTTATACTGTTTGTTATTATAGTAATTATTTGTGTCAAAGTAATTTCTGAGGGAACATAGTGTAATTTATCTCAAATCCCAGTTAGATGATCTGATTATTTCAGCCTCTTGAATAGTAGCAGGAGACCCAGTCTTTCAAATGGTGTGTAGAGGTAGGGTGGGAGATGGAGAGGGTGTTGGTAACAGGAGGAAGAGATCAACCAGTTTGACTCATCAGCATAGGATAAGAAAACAATGTCCTACACATTTATTTACATTTTTTCTCAGAGTAAATTAACCAAGGATAGCACAGACTATAGATAGCACAGTTCAGTAGTAAGAACATTGATCTAGAAGTTAGGAGACCTGCAATCTAGTCTGTCCTCTATATTGATCTAGTTGTGGGGCATTGGATAAATTGACTCACCTTTCCAAGTCTGCCAAAGTAGAGTTAATCATACCAGTCTAAGTGGTCAGAACCAAAGACATATCTGAGGATGATAGATTGACAAGCAAAAGTGGTATACGAAGTCAAGGTAGCATTAGCAAATATTTCACATACATTTAAATAAAAAAAACTGTCCTTCAAACTTCTTATATAGATGATGGAAACCAAAAGATCATTCTCCTTTCATTCCAAGGTGGGAATGGAAGAAATATTGTTCCACTTACAGAATACCTATTATATTATGGAAAGAAAGGATCTCTACCTACATGTCATTTCTACCAATATGTCCTTGATTGAAAAAAAAGTAATATGAGCCTTGTGTATGTATGTGTGTGATTTTCTTCTTATGTCTAAAAATTGGAGTGTACCAAAACCCAATAAGAAGTAAAAAATGTTTCTGATAAATCTACTCCTAGACAACCTTGGTTTTATTGTGAAAATTATTCATTCCTTTTCTTACAAATTCTAATTTTGAGTCAGTGTACATCTGGCTCCAGTTATGAGTCATAATAATTAAATCAGAGAGTACATTGGATAATACCCCTATATCAGGGTAACCATAACTCATAAAACTTCCTGGGTATGCTATTTAAATATCCAACTCAACACCCCATAATATAAAGAACAATTCCATGCCATTTGTTATGATAGGTGCTGTGAGGCATGATTCTGATTCCAGGGACTCAAATGTACAATAAATCTGACTGCACTCTGCTGGCAGTGCAAATAATTTTAAAATATGCAGAATGCTTGTTAATAACTAGTCTCATGGAGATCTACTGTGCCATACAGGATATATTTTGGAATAGAATTATAAACAGTGATTGATTTTTTTAAAATTCATGTCTCTCATCCTTTTAATCATTTAACCTCTAAGAACTAGCAAACACAATAAATGGGAAGCAAGGCCCATTCCCAAAGTCTGATAAAAATTGTTTGTCTCTTACGTGAAGATTAAGTTCTGATTTTGTTTTTAATATGAAATTATTTAACGTAGCATTTTTATAATGTTTCTGCAGAAATAGGGATGAAGATATAAATCAGTTGGGAATTATCCAGGGAGCCTCATAATAATTATAAAAACAATGAAAGCCATTCATTTTCTTTAACTGTTTGAATCCCAGTTGGATAGGCTATCATTTTTTGGCCAATATTTATTCCCAGAAGAAAGGCTTTAACGGACATTAAAAAAAACCAAAAAACAAAAAACACAAACACTGAAAAGTACACACAATTCCTTCTTCAGTGAACCTACAGCAATTAACTGTACTATCCCTGAAGAATAAGGAAAGCTCTAGGCAATGACTGAAAGTCCTAAGGATAGCACCAGACTCTATTATAGAGAGAGGCTGCAGACATGTAAGAACAGAAACAGGATTTGCTCAATTGATGCTGGCTCTTGATCTTAGTATGGTGCTTTCCAGGGTGTGATGCTACTGGTCTCCTGTTCAAGGAAGTATTCCCAGCCATAGTTACAGAGATATATGCCTTCATCATGGCTTCTTCCTTTTCCTGTTGAGAAAAGTGTCTCTTTGGGTGCAGGAAATCCTAGAGCTAACTTGTATTAGTGCTAAGTGACTCCTCGCCAGAGTCAAGGCTGCAAGGTATCTGAAATAATGGTTTCCCAAGATTAAGGAGCTTTCAAACAGATGCTCACCTGTGTAACAGTTGATGTCCTAGAAATATGAAATGGTAGCTATAATGTTATCAGGAAAGCTTAGAATTCAGGTGCCTTTAGATTTTCCATTTTCTCCTTCTACCTCTCCATTTGTTTGTCCACCAAAGAATAGCATAGTTGTTAACAAGCAAACAGTCTATAATCAGACTGGAGGAGTTTATCTCCCAGCTCTGCTATCTATGAGCTGCATGACTCTGGTTAAGTTATTAAACTTCTCTGTGCTTCGGTTTCATCATTTTCAAAATTGGGAAAACAATATGAGTATATGACTCATTGACTTGTCAGAATTAAATAAAATGATGTAAATAACACACTTAACTCAGTGCCTTGTCCATAATAAACAACCAATAGATTTTTTTTTAATTAGTAAGGACTCAAGTTGCAAGGGACACAAACCTGACATAAAGGCATTGTTAGTGGCTTAAATGCCTGAAAAATCTAGAGATCAAAAGACATCAGGACTCAGTCTCTTTATATCTTGTCTCTGCTTTTTCAAATGTAAAATTTTGACTTATACTCTCTATGCCTCCATTTCTTAGTCTGAAAAGTGGGATAATAATAATAAATCTACTTAATAGGATTATTGTAAAAATTAAATGAGTTAATGCAGGTGAAGTGCTTCCAACAGGGCTTGTTACATAGTGGGCCTTATATAAGTACTAGCTATTGTTATGTTTATTATTATTTTAATATCCAATGCTCTTTCTTTGTTTTCCCTTTATCTTAAAAAAATTTCAATTAGAACTGACATTCAATGTTATTTTATATTAGTTTCAGGTGCACAGCACAATGCCGAGACATTTATATAATTTATGAACTGATTTCCCCCAATTAATCTAGTATCCATCTGATGCCATACATAGTTATAATAATATTATTGACTATATTCCATATACTGTACTTTATAACCCAATGACTATTTTGTAACTACCAATTTGTACTTATTAATTCCTTCACCTTTTTCACCCAGCTTCCCAATCACACCCAACTGGCAAACATGGATTTGTTCAAAGTATGTACTAGTCTGTGTTTGTTTTGTTGTTTCTTTATTTGTTCTTTAGATTTCACATATAAGTGAGATCATATGGTATTTGTCATTCTACGTCTGATTTATTTCACTCAGCATACTATTCTCTAGGTATGTTCATGTTGTTGTAGATGGCAAGGTTTCATTCTTTTTATGGCTAAGTAATGTTCCATTGCATATATGTACCACTTCTTTATCAATTCATCTATTGATGAATACTTAGGTTGCTTCTATATCTTGGCTATTATAAATAATGCTACGATGAACTAGGGGTGCCTATATGTTTTTGAATTAGTGTTTTGGGTTTCTTCTGATAAATATTCAGAAGTGGAAATGCTGAGTCATAAGTTTCTATTTTTGATTTTTTGAAGAGCCTCCAAACAGTCTTTAACAGCGGCTGCACCAATTTGCAATCTCCCCAACAGAGAGAGCTCAAGGGTTCTCTTTTCTCCATATCTTCCCCAACACTTGTTGTTGGTTGATTTATTGATGACAGACATTCTGACTGTTGTGATGTGATACCTCATTGTGGTTTTAATTTCATTTCTTTGGTAATTAGTGATGTTGAGCATATTTTCATATGTTTATTGACCATTCGTATGTCCTCTTTGGAGAAATGTCTATTTATGTCCTCTGTCAATTTTTTAATTGTACTGTTTTTTTTTTGGTGTTGAGTTGTGTGAGTTCTTTATAAATTTTGGATATTAACTCCTTATTGGATATATCATTGGCAAATCCCTTCTCCAATTCAGTAGGTTGTCTTTTCGTTTTGTTGATATTTTTCTTTGCTGTGCCAAAAACTTTTGGTTTGTTGTAGTCTCATTTGTTTATTTTTTCATTTGTTTTCCTTACCTGAGCAGGTATACCAGAAAAAATATTACTAAGAACAATTAGGAATTTTATGGTTTTGGGTTTCACATTTAAGCCTTTAATCCATTTTGAATTTATTCTTATATATGGTATAAGAAAGTGGTCCAGAATAATTGACAAGTATCTGTATAGTTTTCTTGATACCATTTATTAAATGACTGTCTTTATCCCATTGTAAATTCTTATCTCCTTTGTCATAGATTAAATGACCATATAAGTGTGAGATTATTTCTGGGCCCTCTTTTATGTTTCATTGTTCTGTGATTCTGTTTTTATGCCAGTACCAAGCTGTTTCAATTACTATCACCTTGTAGTGTAGTTCAATATCAGGTAGCACGGATACCTCCAACATTATTCTTCTTTTTCAAGATTGCTGTGGCTATTTGAGATCTTTTATGGTTCCATATAAATTTTGGATTATTTGTTCTAGTTCTGTGAAAAATGCCATTAGTATTTTGATAGGGATTGCATTGAATCTATAGATCGCTTTGGGTAGTATGGGTACATTAACGATGTTGATTCCTCCTGTCCATGAGCATGGTCTATGCTTCCATTTATTTTCATCTTCTTCAATTGCGTTCATCAATATCTTATAATTTTCTGAGGATAATGAGGTCTTTGACCTCTTTGGATAAATTTATTTCTAGTTTTTTTTAATGAAATTATAAATGGAATTGTTTTCTTAATTTCCCCTTCTGATAGTTAATTGTTGGTGTTCAAAAATGCAAACAACTTCTGAATATCAATTTTGTATTCTGCTACTTTTCAAAGAACCAACCCTTCATTTATTGATCTTTTACATTGTTTTTTTTTAAGACTCTATTTCATTTATTTCCACTCTGATCTTTATTATTTTCTTCTTTCTCCTCACTTTGGGCTTTGTTTGCTGTTTTTTTTTTAGTTACTGAGGTGTAAGTTTAGATTGTTTATTTGAGATTTTTCTTGTTTCTTGAGATAGGGCTGTCTTGTTATGAATTTCTCTCTTATGGATGCTTTTACTATGTCCCATAGATTTTTGGATAGATGTGTTTTAATTTTCACTTGTCTCAAAGTATCTTGATTTCTTCCTTGATCTCATTGCTAACCAATTCATTGTTTAGTAGCATGTTATTTAGCCTCGATGTGTTTGTGTATCTTTCAGTTTTTTTTCTTGCAATTGATTTCTTGTTTCATTTCATTGTGGTTGAAGAGCTGCTTATTATGATTTCGATCTTCTTAAATTTATTTAGAATTGCTCTGTGTCCTAACATATGGTCTATCTTGCAGAATGTTCCATTTGCATTTGGAAAAATGTGTATTCTGCTGCTTTAGGGTGAAATGCTCTACAAATATCAATTAAATCCATCTGGTTGAATGTGTCATTTATAGCTGCAGTTATCTTGTTGATTTTCTATCTGGAAGTTCTATCCATAGATGTTGCTGAGTGTTAAAGTCCCCTAATATGACTGTATTACTTTTGATCTCTCTCTTTATGTTGGTTAATATTTACTTTAAAAATTTATGTTCTCCTATGCTGGTTGTATAAGTGTTTACAAGTATTATATCCTCTTGTTAGATTGATCCTTTTATTGTTATAAAATATCCTTTGTCTCTCATTATAGCCTTTTATTTTAAAGTCTATTTTGTGTGATATAAGTAATGCTATCCAAGTTTTTGTTTTGTTTCCATTGGCATAAAATATCTTTTTCCAACCTTTACTTTCGGTCTGTCTGTGTCTTTTGATCTTAAGTGGGTCTCGTAGACAGCATATGTATGTGTATTATTTTTTTAATCATTCAGCTACCCTATGACTTCTGATTGGAGCATTTAATCCATTTAATTTAAAGTAATTATTGATAGGTACATAGTTATTGCCATTTTATTATTTATGTTTATATTTAAATTTTTTTCTCTTCATTTTATTTTTACAGAATTTCCTTGTTTACAGAATTTCCTTCCTTGGGAGTAATGAACTTCTTTAGCTTTTAATGGTCTGGGAGACTATTTATTTCTCTTTCAAATTTAAATGATAGCCTTGCTGGGTAGGGTAGTCTTGGTTGTAGGTCTTTGCTTTTTATTACTTTGAATGTTTCATGCCAATCCCTTCTGGTCTGCAAAGTTTCTGTTGAGAAATCAGCTGACAGTCTTATGGGAGCTCCCTTGTAGGTAACTACTTTTCTCTTGCTGCTTTTAAGATTCTCTTTGTTTTTAACATTTGGCATTTTCATTATGATGTGTCTTGGTGTGTTGCTGTTTGGGTTCATTTTGTTTGGCACTCTCTTCACTTCTTGGTCTTGTATGTCTATCTCCATTACTAGATTAGAGAATTTTTCCATCATTATTTCTTCAAACAGGTTTTCAATCCCTTGCTCTCTGTTTTCTTTCATGTTCCCCTATGCCATGAATGTTGTTACTCTTGATGTTGTCCCATAGGTACCTTAAACTTTCTTCATTTTCTTGAATTCTTTTTTGTTTTTCCTGTCCTCTTTTGGTATTTTCCGCTACTTTATCTTCAAAATTGCTGATTCGATCCTCTGCTTTATCATTTCTGCTATTGGTTCCTTCTAGTATATCTCTATTTCAGTTATTGTGCAGTTCATTTCTGACTCTTTGTTATGAATTCTACGTTCTTTTTTATGCTTACTATCTCTTTGTTGAAGTTATCACTAAGTTTCTTGAGCATCCTCATAACCAGCATTTTGAGCTCTGCATTTGATCCATTGCTTGCCTCCATTTCATTTAGTTCTTTTTCTGGACTTTCCTCCTGTTCTTTAATTTTTGGCATGTTTCTTTATTTCCTCATATTGCCTGCCTGTCTGTTTTTGTTTCTATGTATTATGTAGATTTGTTACACCTTCCAGTTTTGGCCAAGTAGCCTTTTATAGTAGGTGCTCAATGTGACCCATTGGCACAGTCTCCTTGATCACCTTGTGTAGGTTTTGTGTGTCTTCATGTTGTAGTTGATCCCTGATTGCTGTTGGCACATCAATAGGTGGGACTGATCCTCATGCTGATTGACTGTGAGGATTCAGCATTCTTACAACACACAAGCTGCTCTGCAGTGGCTGATTCCATGGATCATGATTCCCTCCAGTGGTGCTCTAGTGACTGCTGAGACCATCCTTCAGTTTTATCACTTGTTAGACTAATCATATGGTGCTCCATTGTGATCTGAAGATGGCCACCAGTTGTGTGGGTTTTGGGAAGGACTCCAGTGCAAGCCAAGGTCAGCTGCTGCCTGTGATCTGCCAGGGCTACCTAGTAAGAGCTACAAAGTAATACTCTGTTGGTCGCTGACTGTGTTGGACCTGGAGGCATGTGGGGATGGCCATGCTGTGAAGGGAGGCTAGCCATCACCAGTACTGGGCCTGAGGCAACTCAGAAAAAGGCCCAGGTTACTTTGAGTCCTGCCATCATCTTCTGGTTTTTCATAAGACTCAGCTGCTAAAAGAGCCTATACTGGTATGCAAGTTGGGTGAGACAGGGTCTTAGGGGGTACACAGGGTGGGGAGAGGGCTGTTTACCAGTTTAATTCAGATTCAAGTTTGGCACCAGTGTTTATCCTGAAGCCCCTGACCAAAAGGCACAGAGCATACCAAGACCAGCTATCTGCCTGCCTGGGACTCATGGACTCCCAAGAGTTGTCTATGAAAGATTGCAGTGCAGTCCAATGCTGGCTGCCAGCTGCCAAATGTGTCTTGAGTGGTGCATGAGTTGGGTGGGGCAGGGCCCCAGGGAGTCACCAGGGTAGAATAAACTGAATTCACCATGCCAATGAAGATTTAGTTTTGACTGTGTGTGGGGAGGGTTCAACATGGGAAAGATGATGCCTGAACACAGGCTACAAAGGAAAAGGGCTCAATACAGGGACAATGGTGGCTGTCCCTGCAGTCTTTGCCCTGAAACCACACAACTCAGTCACTCCTTGTATATCTCTGGCACCTTCCCAGCTTCTGTCCCTCTACTGGAGCCCAGGGTGAGTGCCTGGGAGTGAAATAGAGTCTGTGTGTGGGCACCTGGACAGAAAAAAAATGCCTGCTGATTTTATCAGATGCTGTGGGGGCTCCTCTTCCTAGCACTGTTGCTCCAGGATGGAAATTCCAGTGTGAAGCTAGGACTCCTCACTTCTTCAACTGAGGTATTCTCCCCCAATTGTCAGTTGCCACATGTGGGTGTGGGGATAGCCCATTCAGCATCTCTGTCCCATCCACCAGATTTGATGTGGCTTCTTCTTTATATCTTTAGTGATAGGACTTCTCTTCAGCTAGTCTTCAGATGGTTTTCCAGGTTGATTGTCACATAATTTAGGTATGATTTTCATGTAATTATGGGAAGAGGCAAGTATAGCATTTACCTACTCTGCCATCTTGATCTTTTTTCTTCCTCCTATTCCTCCTTGTCCTCCTCCACTTCCTGCTCCTCCTCCTTCTTCTTCATCCTCTTTTTTCTTTCTCCACCTCTTCCTCTTCTTTTTCCTCCTCCTCTCTTTTTGTTGTCCCTCCAACATTTCCTGTAATACTGGCTTGTTGATGATGAACTCCTTTAGCTTTTTTTTTTTGGTCTGGCTCCTTATCTGTCTGTAGAGAGCTGGATCTGAGCCTCACCCATGTTCGAAGCATTGGCAAAGCCATGTTTGACTGTGTTACAATCTGCCAAGGGCAGAGAAGCAAACAAAGAACAGATGGCTGCTTGTGGTTTAGCACAGATAACCGGGTAGGAGGCCGTCAGGAGATTATTGTTGCCAGCAAGTTTCACGTCCCAAGAAGAAGACTCCCACTCCCTCCTTGACCTTCAGTTGTATATAATAAATGCACTGAGCTTGCCTTGGGGTCTCTGTATCTCCACCTGAGTGCGATGTCCCACCTGGTCCCAGCCTTTCCTGTATTATGTCTCCGTGTTTTTCATAATCCTCCATCTTCCCTCCTCAGGTCAACCCTTTAGTCGTGCAGGTCGTGGCATCTGTCCTTTGATTCTAAATGATAGCTTTGGTGGGTAGAGAATCTTGGTTTCTTGTCCTTGCTTTTAATCACATTGAATATTTTTCTGCCAATGTCTTCTGGCAGCCTGAGGAGTTTCTTTTCAGAAATCAGCTGACAGTCTTATGAGAGCATCCTTGTAGGTAACTAACTGCTTTTCTTTTGTTGCTTTTTAACATTCTCTCTTTGTCTTTAACTTTTGGTATTTTAATTATAATGTATCTTGGTGTGGGCCTCTTTGGGTTCATCTTATTTAGAACTCTATGAGTTTCCTGGGGTTGTATGTCTATTTTCTTCACCAGGTTAGGAAAATTTTCCAACATTATTTCTTCAAATAGGTTTTCAGTTCCTTGTTCTCTCTCTCCTCCTCCTGGTACCACAATGATGCAAATATTGGTATGTTTGACTTTGTCCCAGAGACCCCATAAACTATCCTCAATTTTTGAATTCTTTTTTCTTGTTGCAGTTCTGCTTGGGTGTTTTTTGCTACCTTATCTTCTAAATCACTGATTCAATCCTCTGCTTCAGCTAATTACTATTGATTCAATCTTATATTTCAGTTATTGTATTCTTCATTTCTGACTGGTTCTTTATGATTCTATCTCCATTTTTATGTTTTCTATCTTTTTATTAATGTTTTCCCTGAGGTCATCGAGGTCAGTATTTTGAACTCTGTGTCTGGTAGATAGATTGCTTGTGTCTCTTTTCTTTATTTTTTTTTTTCTGGAGCTTTGTTCTGTTACTTCATTTGGGACATGTTTCTTTATCTCCGCATTTTGACTACCTTCCTGTGTTTGTTTTGGTGTATTAGGTGGAGCCCAGTGATGCAGTCTAACCTAATCACCTGAACCAAGTGCTCCAGATGTGTCCCTTGTGTGGGTTGTTTGTGCCCTCCTGTTATAGTTGAGCCTTGGTTGTTGTTTACAGATCAATGGGAAAGTTCACCCTCAGGCTGATTGGTTTTAAGAACTGGCCATGACTACAGGAGGAGCAACTGTGTAGAGGCAGACCCTATGGAGATGAATTCACTTTTGTAGGGCTCTGGTCCCTGCCTAATTTGCTCTTTGGTTATGTCATTTTGGAATTGGTTGGTGTTCTTGCTAGGTCTGAAGAGAGCCAGAATGTATACTGGCCCTTGGGCCTCTTTGGAGGAGTCCAACCACAGACCCAGTTTAGCCACAGCCTGTGCTTTTCCTGGTGCCACCAGGCATGAGTAACAAAACAATCCACAGATGGCTACCACCTGTGCTGGGCTTGGAGCTTCCTCAAGAGGCAAAGTCATGAACTGAGTTTGGCTCCTGCTAGAGTCTGGTTTGGGGCTGCTCAGCAAGAGGTACAGGGAATGCTGTTGCCAGATGCTGCTTGTTTAGCTTTGTGAACTTATGAGATTTTAGGAAAGTCCATGGCATGAGCCAATACAGGCCCTTTGTATGGAAAAGCCACTGGAAGTGGCTTGGATGGATCCATAAGTTAGGCGGTGTGGGGTCTCAGGGAATCAGCAGAGCAGGGTGAACAGTGTTAGGCAGTTTGATGTAGATTCAGATACAGCAGCTGCCTGAATCTGCACACTGGGTCAGGGGAGGGTTCAACAAAGGAATGATGGCTTCAGCCAGCACTTCTGTCTGAGAGAAAGCTGTCCTCCATCCCTTGCCCTAAAGCCAGACAATTTAGTTCCTCCCTGTATGTCTCTGGTGCCTTTTAAACTGCTGCTCAGCTCTGGAGTTCAGAGAGAATGAGTCTGTCAGTGAGTAAGTCCTTGTATGGTCCTTTAGAAGGAATTTCTTGGTCTCCCACAGCCTTCCATCTCGCTCAGCCACAATCTCCACTGATTTTCACAGCCAAGAGTTGTGGGGCCTTCTGTGCTTAGCACTGGAACCCTGGGCTGGAGATCCTGGTGTGGGGCTGGAGCACCTTGCTCTTCCAAGGGAACCTTCACAGCTGATATATCCCTCCCAATTTTTAACCACCACATGCAGTTGTGGGACCTCTACCCCTCCTATCAGTCTCAAGGTGGCTTTTCCTGTATGTCTTTAGTAATAGGACTTCTGTTCAATTAGATTTTTGGTAATTCTCAATGATGATTGTTCTGTAGTTTAGTTGTGGTTTTGATGTGGTTGTGAGAGGAGGGAAGCCCAACATTTTCCTACTCTACTTTTTGTCCACTATTTCTTCCTTTATCTCTTGACATCCCTTCTCTTTTTTGCTTCTTCTCTCAGCTGCTTCTTTTATTCTCCTTCTTGTGTCACTTTCCTACCTATTCTATCTGTGCTACTCCACAAGTTATTACTGGCCTTTTCTTCCAGCAATTCTAATGTACCTTACCCATAAAGATGTTATGTCAGGTGGATTAAATATCAAGTATAGAGAAACTAAAATAACTAGGGATCCACTGGATGACAGAGTAGGAACGGACATTTTCATTTATTCCACTGAAGTTCTGCCCCTCCATCAACCACATCCTCCCCCTCAAACTGTTTTCATGCAATATTTCATGGTTAGAATTAGATACCTTCTGTAAATATCTATAATACACTGCATTGGCTACTTTACTACACTCTGCTTTAAAAAAATGATCTTATATTAGTAGTTACAAAACAGGTCATGGGATGTGAAATACAGCTTAAGGAATATTGTCAATAATATTGTAATGGCAATGTATAATTCCAAGTGGTTACTAGAGTAATCAGAAGGATCACTTCATAAATTATAGAAATGTCTAACCATTGTGCAGTATATCTGAAACTAATATAAAATAGAAAAAAAGAAATGGTCTAAATACTCCAGTCCAGATTCAAACAGAAGCTTTTAATGGACACATGTCATAATTGTTTGACTCATTCCAGAGCCCCGTCACTCTCCTGCTCCTCTCTCTGTACTCTCCTTCCCCAGGAGTCCATTGGTTACCTTTCACCCTGATAGGCCAAAGAAAAATAAATCTGTGGGTAAGAAGTTCCTTCTCAAATCACATTTTATAGATAGTTTTGCCAGCCTGAAGAAATGCTGATTTTGAGTAGTTTATGCAATGTAATCCTACTGGCTACTCCTAGACTTCTCCAAAGTCCTTTCCATTCCACCTTTACTAAAAACAAAATGTTGATGAACTTGAGTTGCAAACTGCAGATATTATTTGGTTGGTCCCATCTGAATCAAAGCAGCAAAGATCCTTTCTTTCCTAAGAGCCATTTGTTCATCTTTCCTTGGGGAGAAACGTTCCTAGAACAAACCTTTTATAGCACAGGCCCCCAGCTCTCAGGCCACAGATCAATACTGGTCCGTGGCCTGTTAGAACTGGGCCACACAGCAAAAGGTGAGTGGCAAGCAAGAGGAGCTTCATATGCATTTGCAGTCACTCCCCAGTGCTAGTCACTGACTCAGATCATCAGGCATTAGATTCTCATAGGAACACTGGTCTCCAGTTCTAAAAAGATTGGAGATCTCTGCTTTCTAGAAATCATTCTAGAGCCCTTAATCATTTTTCCTTTGCTTTTATTTTGAGGGGCAGAGGTATTCAAAACCTGTTTTCAGGTTATAAGAAGTCCTTTGTACTGACCAGTCATCAAGTAGGATGAGATTGGAGGCTATGTGGAAATAAATGACCTGTGCCATTGTACTATCTATAGCTGGAACATATTCTGTGGTCCATATTCAAGAGCAAATTGCAGTAAATCCAGGCACAAATTCGATTAAAAGAAAAAATAGATTTTCATGCATAACAAAATTCTGAAGCAGTTTTTAAAAAGGACCCTGATAGCTAAACTTCGAAAGTCTTTCTTTATGAAGGTACATATCTAGAAAGTGTTAGCTGATGTTTCAGTCTCTACCTCTAAAGTATCTGAATGGTTAGATGAAATTACATTCTCAAAGCTCAGTGTGGCTTGGTGGCTAAGGACAAAATAAAACTTGATGTAGCGCTAAATGTTAGCTTTGGTAATTTACCCCTCTGAAGAAACTTCATTCTTTGAATTGTAGATAACCTGAGGCAAAAGCCAAATGTCAAAGCACATGGCACAGTGTTTGGCACCTAATAGGTTCCCAGTGTGTATTGCTTGAAATGAATTTCTTTGGTCTTTGGAAAGACTTGGGGTTTTTTGTTTGTTTGTTTTTGTTTTTTTTTTTTACTCAAGATCAATTTCCTTCTCCCTTTGCTAGCATAATCCTGCTTTTGTTTAAGGTGGTAATTTGCCCAGTTAAATACTTCTTTTCCCAGTCTCCCTTTTAACTGGTATTGGATAGGTAGGGCATGCAATATAGTTTTAGCCGAGGAGGTTTAAGTGGAATTCTGCTGGAGGTTTCTGGCAAAAGTCTTGTTTTCCTGATAAAAGGTGATGGGAGTGGTTAGTACTATACATTTCTCATTTTCCTCCCTCTTAGAAGCTCTGATGTTATAGCCACCTTGTGACTATGAGACAACAAACATGAAGGTGAAAACCAACATGTTAAAGATGGTGAAACAGAAAGGAAGACTTGTCTTTGATGACATTCTTCTACAGTAGAACCAATGTCTACAAGTACCTACTTGGAAGTTGCTGTTTATGCATTAAAAAGAAACCCTAATTGTTTAAACTACTGATAATCAGGATTTTGTTACTTGCAGCCTAATGTAATCCTAATAGATACGTATCCCTCTACCACCAAGCTTCCAAAATGTTAAAATTAGTTCCTGGCTATTCAGTGCACTTCACTAAGGCATTTTGTCCAGGTCAGCCTATTATGCCAGTGTGTCCTGCTTGAGTTCTTTCCGGATTTCCATCCACCACAACCGACAAAATCAAAGCTTAACCTATTCTGTGTCCTAGTTCCTTAGGTCCTTGTGAAGTGATAGAAGCTAATTGAATAAATAGCTGTGTTAAAGCTTTAACTTAAAACAGAGTTCTCCAGTGTATTAACCTCAAAGATTGGCTTCTTTCATTCTAACAGTTGTGTTTTGGTTGTGTGGCAGGGACATTAAAGAATACACTTTGAGCCAGAGGAAGATTTTGGGTGTCCATTGACACCTTGGAAATGGTCATCTTTAAAAGGTCTGGCTCCATTCGTAACTATTATGGGGTTGACTTTTTATTCCTTTCACAGATTTTATTTAGTTTTGTCATTAACATTTGCATGATCCTGGAAAGTAATGCAAAAAAGAGAAGTGGATATGATCCTATGCAGACTTGTAAAAGTTTTGTGCTGTATAATTTGAGAATGTGATTATGATGTCTAATGCAAATATACTTTTTAAAGAAATACACACATATTCCTTGAGGAGAGAGAGCAAGAAAAACGGAATTTAGGAGCTCATTAAAACTGAGCATTGATGGGGGCATGTGATGGGTTCCCCCTCCCATATAGAGGACTCACTTGTTTGGTTCTACATGTCTGTGCCTTAGCAACCTATGGCTCCATGGTGCTTTGTGACCTTTATTAGTTAATCTACTGTGCATGGAACTGTATTGAGAAGAGCATAATGAAAAAAAAACATGTTATGCAATGATTAGCCCAGGAGACAAAGTATATATATGCTCTAATTTGACAATGAACCAAAAAGCAAAAACATTGGCAGATGTATAGCTGCCAAAGCAAGCAAAGGATTGCATTTCATTCTCAAACTTCCAAAGTCTTCCTTTCTCTAGAAAGATAGGGAAAAAAGCATGCCAAATAATGAGCTGATGATATTTCAGTGATGTAGGAAAGTTCCAACATTTGTGTCTATCTTTCTAATCAATGTTGCTCTTAGTTATTTTCTTCAGATCTCTCACTCTCTCTCCCTTCCCTCCCTCTCTCATATCTTAGCACACTATTTTAATATAAACTATGGTATTTCTTAGAACATTAAAAAACTAAAGTCAGTATGAAATATAAATGGCTTTGAAACATCTCCAGAATATATTCATAAAGAAGCAGCAGATATAAAAATTTAAAGAGAGAGAAAGTATAAACATAAAAGCATCTTTAAAAAAATAGGAGTCTTTTCTCACTGGGTGGAATTTTTCAGGGATTTAGATGTGTGTGCTTTAGCAACCTGAGAGATATCCCAGGCAAATGGATTCATATGGATTGTGGAAGATATAATGTGGAAAAGTGAAGGAGGGAGAAGCCTAGAGTCTCCTAGTATCACAAGGTTTTTTTTATCAGATGTATAGGTCCAGAAAAGGGGAACTGATAGTTAAGAGAAATGATATTTTCGTTAGGGTCCTCATGCAAACCTAACATTGGATAAATCCTTTTTCTAGGGATTTTCCAAACTTAGTGTGAATCAGAAATAACTTGAGGCCCTTAAGACTCCATATTATCACGTTTCACTTCTACAAATTCCAACTCACCAGGTCTGAAGTGAGTCCTATAATTTCTATTTTTAAAAAAATACCATAGGCATATAAAGTATAGCATAGGGAATATATAGTCGATAATATTGTAATAATTATGTGTGGTGTCAGGTAGATACTAGACTTATCAGAGGATCACTTTGTAAATTATATAAATGTCTAACCATTATGCTGTGCACCTGAAATTAATATAAAATAATATTGAATGTCAACTGTAATTTAAACAAATATATCCCAGGAAGTTCTGCCACTGTTCATTTGGGGATCAGACTTTGAGAAGCACTGCTTTATGCAGTGGGGAAAGAGATGATCCTCTCTGCTGCCTCCTTCTGGACTCCAAAGCAGAGGGCTGTTCTATTTCTAGAGAAACCAGGTCATGACAGGAGAAAATGTTTCCATTTGAAATGGCACCAGCTTGTGGATTTGTGGTAAATGGAGCTGTTTTTCAGAGGTCAGAAAGATTTCTTTCTGCTACTGAAGTGTATAGACATATTACCCTGTGTGGGAAGGTGAAGGGAAAGATAAGAGGAAGACACTGGGGAGGCAATAGAATGCCATAGGTGACTTTGTATTGTTTGTATTCATTTCCTTTCACACATATATTCTGAAATATATCTTTTAAACTCTAAGACAGCCATAAGATTTTAAATGATGCCTAGGCTAGTGGTTCTCAAAGTATGGTCCTTGGACTAGCAGCATCAGCATCACCTGAGAACTTCTTAGAAATGCAGACTCTAGGTCTCCACCTCTAGATCTACTGAAGCAGAAACTCTAGGATGAAGAATTGCTGTTTTAACAATTGTTCAGATGATTCTGATGTATGCTAGAGTTCTAGAACCATTGGCCTAACAACTAACTGCCTTATAAACTCTCCAAGGCCAAAGTCTGAGTCCCCTGCATCTGCATGTTTACATTATTACTCCACCTCCAACAAGGGATGTGGTGCTGATCACAAAGGATGATCAGGAAATTGTTGCTTTAAGCAGCTTCCATTCTGTGGTGTCTTAATTCCTTCATTTTCAGTAATAAAATTAAAATTATATCAGTTGATCTATATAACAATCTTATGAGGTTGATAATGGTAGGTGTGTGTGTGTGTGTTTGTGTGTGTGTGAAAACATATACATATACATTTCAAGTCTCATCCTCGGAAATTCTAATTTATTATGTCTGAGATGGAGCTGGGAAAGTTGTATTTGAAACAAGCTCCTACCACATTCTGATGACAAGTGAACCTTAATAAGCATCATAGGGGAAAGCTATGTGTAGACAGTTTCAGGGTACCATGACCACCTAGCTGAACTTCAGGACCAACTTCTATAAAATGGGAATATGACACCTGCTCTACCAACTTTATGAGATTATTATAAAGATCAATGAAGATGATTTATTTGTATTACTTAAAGACCATACAAGCAATCTCAGTTTATACATTTTTCCTTCTTTTCAAATATTAGCATTCTTTGGCTACTCCGAAGTCTAGTAGTGTGTCTCAGAAGACACCAAAATCTCTACAAAGAAAATTTATCCCCACGGACAACGATGTTACAGATAAGTAAAGTGTCCTCAATTTAAAGATGCAAAAGAGCATTTAGTATGCCTAGATCATTTTGCACAAATTAAATAGTTCTCAATTGGGGTGCTTAAGGAACACTATTATCATGGCAACTGTTAGTATCTTAGCAATGACTTTAACATAAACTATTCTGAGTGCTACAGAATTTGAGCTCACATTTAGATATGTTTCTCATTGTTGTGAGATTAGCTGAATCCAATGTGGCCTGCTTGGGAGGAAGTGAACACAAATAGAGTGAAATTAGCATTGACATAAATATCATAGTGTGGTGTACTGAAAAGAACACTAGCTGAGACTACAGACATTTGATAAACTAACTCAGCCTTGAACAAACCACTTGGTATCTCTAGACCACAGTTTATAAAATGAAGAATATGCCTCTTAAGAGCGTAATGAGGATCTAATGATATCCAGGTGTGAAGATATGTAGAAAAGTTGAAAGCGTTGTAACATTAAATTTTTTTAAACTAGAACTTCAAATAACAGGATTGCCTTCTTCCCATGCCCTTGATTTAAAAGAGAAATTGGAGAGTTCACCAAAGCTGAGTCCTGAGCCCAGTCTATGTTATAGCTGGATCAATCTTCATTTCTCCCCCTGGACATGGAAAACAGATGTACAATATGATAACCCCAAAGTTCTGCAAGAGCCTCACATTCCAAACAAAGATTCGATGATATTTCTAAGACAGGGACATGAAATCAGACATTTCAGAAAATTTGCCAGAAGTATGCCAAACTTAATGGGTTGTTTCAACATTCTTTTAATTTCAGCGAAACAGATTATCAGAAGATTCTGTTTATTAGAGCAGTCCATTCCCTGAGAATTTTGATTAACTTATCTTCAGTGACATTATTTTTAATAATAAAAACTTAGTGTATTTAATTTGGCTTTCTGCCATAAAACTGCTTCGATAGCCAAACCCCAAAGCACCACAAACAAAGATGAAATGTTTTCTGTATAATCTAGGGGCAACAGTTGAACAAAAAAGGTGAGGTAATATAGTAGAAAGAAGAAGCATCTCCATGATCTGTTTTGGCTTTGGTATCCAAAACTTTGGGGTATCTTTTCAAGATTAACTCAGGAACGTGGCTATGACTGATGATTAAGGTAGTCATGATTGGTTTGCTCTGGGAGCCCTTTTCAGAGCTACAGCATTTGTTGACATGAACACTACTAATCTTCATTTGACTTTTTTTCTCTGGTTTCAAGGTGGAGTTACAAATGCCTGCAGTCCTGTATATTTTGTTTTGTGCAGTAGGGAATGGGGTGCCTGATTCTTTAAATATTCTAATTAAATAGACTGCTCCCTTATTCATCCTTTAGGGATTTTCTGATTTTCAAAGAATGACTATAAAATGAAATATAATTTAAAATGTCGCATCAGGTTGAACATAATTTCATCTTTCTTTGGTAATTTAAGGAGGTATTTCAAAGCCTGAGCCATGAGGTGGACATCATGTCTCCATGTGTTGTTGTAGACATGCAAAAAGGCTGGCTAACAAAGAGGTCTTTGGAGAATTAAAATGCTAGGAAATCAGTTTTTGCTACACAATCCTACTGGGGAACAACAAGATGCTCTTTGAATTCTTTAGAACATTCTTTTCCCACTTCTCTCTCCCTCTGCAAGCTCCTCTCATCCCTCTTCACCTTGTATTCCTCTGTACTTCCAACTGCTTGCTGTTTTGAAATTTCCATTCCCTTAAAATAAAGTAATTTTATGTAATTGGAGAAATCTTTTTAAGTTTATTGGGGTGACATTGGTTAATAAAATTATACAGGTTTTAAGTGTACAATTCAATAATATGTCATAGTATATATTGCATTATATGTTTACCACCCAAAGTTAAATCTCTTTCTATCACCATATATTTGACACCTTTACCTTTACTTACTTCCGCCCTTACCCACTTTCCCTCTGATAACTACTAAACTGTTGTCTGCATCTATGAATCTCTGTTTGTTTGTCTTGTTCATTTGTCGCTTTCAGTTTTATATCTCACATATGAGTGAAGTCATATTGTTCTCAACTTTTTATGTCCGATTTATTTCATTTAGAATGATAACCTCAATCAATATCTAAACTCTAAATCCATTGGCACTGTTTAATGATTCATTTTGAGAACAATAAAAACTTATGAGGGTATAGACCTGGGTTGGAGTTTATGGGTTCATCTATCACTTGGTGGGGAGGAACTCTGCCAAGAAGCCGGCACTGACCCTGCACTCTCATCAAATTTGCTGCTTTACTTGAAATATGGGCTATCCATGATTTAGCTACAACTAATTGTAATATTAAGTTGCAAAATTGACTGTGAAGCCTGCAACCTGCTGTGAGGACGTAGATAAGTATTATTGTCAAAACTGACTTCTAAGCTTTTTTACTATGAGTCAAGGCTTGACCTTCAAAGCTGAAAGAGATCTCAGAAATTTTGTAGTTAAATGATTTTTCAACCCTGGCTACTCCCTCAAATCACTATAGAAGAGTTTAAATTCTAGGTCCCACCCCAGATGACTATCTCACTTTCTTAATTATCTTAACTTGATTGTCACACAAATCTAGAGAGTAAGTATTATTGACTCTATTTTACAGAGAGGTAAACAGAAATTCAATGATGTAAGTGGTAGTTTCCAATATTACACAACTAGTAAATAGCAGAGCTGTGATTTGTGCACAGCTCGGACTTCATTTTGAATGTGAGATCTTTCTCTTTTCTGTAAGCATTAGAACTCTTCTTGTCACTGCTAGGGAGTACCCAGTTAAAAGGATGACATTATCGTCAGACCTTTCTGGGTATTTACTCAGATTTCCTTAAAGAGGCAAGTTTAAGTCAGGTCTCAACATATGATGGCTCTATCTATTCTCAGGGAGGAAATCTATCATGTCCTATAGGATGAAACCTCACTTCCTTGGTGTGGCATAACAGGCCCTTCATCCTCAGGTTCCTGTTCCTTTGTCTAGTCTCATTTCTTACTCCTCTCTTTTTGTCTTTCTGCTAAAAAGTTGGTAGAAAACAGATAGTAAAACACTTAAAATACCAGGCAAAGGAGTTCAAAGTTTAGTTCCTAGAGCAGCACTGTACAATAGAACTTTCTGCAATGATGAAAATGTTCTGTATTTGTGCTGTTCAACATGGCACCCACTGTTTGAATATATGGCTTTTTAGCACTTGAAATGTGGCTTGTGGGACTGAGGAACTGTATTTTAAAATTTCACTTAATTTTAATTTAAAGTTATATCTACATAGCCATGTAGATCTATCTAGTAGCTTCCATATTGGACGACACATATCTAGAGGCAGTAGGGAAGGACACAATAATGACAGTTTAGGAAAAGTACTCTGGCAGCAGTATGTTAGATGTTCCAAAGAGGATCATGTAAAAACTAAGAGCATGGACACTAACAGACTGACTGGATTAAAATTCAAGTAGTATCATTTACTAGCTGTGTAACCTTGGAGACATCACTTAAGCTTTCTGAGCCTCAGGATCCTCATCTGTAAAATGGGCACAATAATAGTGCCTGCATGACAGAGTAATTGTGAAGATGAAATGAGATAAAATCAATGTATTGTTTAAGTACAGTACCTGGTGCACAGTAGGCACACCTCAGTTGAATTTGAGAATTCTGTTCATAGCTGAGTGTATGAGGAAAGGGGAAGGGATCCTGTCTTGCTCAACTATTATACAGATCCCAGCTGTGTCTCAGTCAGTTGAAAACTTTAATATTCAGAAAATGATTACCTAAGTAGGGGAGTTTTGGAAGAGAATTGATCCAATGGTTGAGGTGTAGATGGTGGGAGAGGAAACAGAGTGACTATATTCCAAATGTACTTCAAAACCATGGAGACAGCAGGTTCTGGGAATAAAAGAAAAGACACTAGAAGAGCAAGAATATAGAAAAAAATCGTCGCCTAGACCAATGTCATGAAGCTTTTTCTCTATATTTTCTTTCAGGAGTTTTACAGTTTTGGATCTTATTTTTACATCTTTAACTCACTTTAGTTGATTTGGTATAAGATAAGGGTCCAATTTTATTCTTTTGTGTGCAGATATCCAGTTTTCCCACCACCATTTATTGAAAAAAAAAACTATCTTTTCCTCATTGTGTGTTCTTGCACCTTTATCAAAGATCAGTTGACTGTATGTGTTTATTTTGTATGTGTTTATTTTGGGGCAATTTATTCTGTTACATTGGTCTATATGTCTATTTTTATGCCAATAACATACTGTTTTTATTTACTATAGTTTTATAATATATTTTGAAATCAGAAAGTGTGATGATTCCAGCTTTATTCTTTCTCAAGATCGTTTCAGCTATTTTGAGTTTTTTTAGCTCCAAGTAAATTTTTTTCTATTTCTGTAAAAAAAATAGGGGAATGATCAGGGTTGCACTGAATCTGTAAATTCTAGGCAATAATTTCTCAGATATGACAGCAAAAACACAAGCAACGACAACAACAAAAAAAAGACAAGTGAGATTACATCAAAGTAAGAAAGCTTCTGTACAGAATAATGTAAATATGAGCAATTAATTGTCTATTATATTTCAATAAAGTCAGGAAAAATTGTAATCTTCACCCCCCCACCCCCCCAAAAAAGAAAGAAAGCTTTTGTACAGAAAAGGAAACAATCGACAGAGTGAAAAAGACAACATACAGAACAAAGAAAATATTTGCAGATCATATATCTAATAATAGGTTAATATCTAAAATATATAAGAAATTCCCACAACTAAATACAAAAAAAAACCCAAAATTTTTTAATGGCCAAAAGATTTGAATAGATATTTCTTCAAAGAAGATATACAAATGCTCAACAGGTATATGAAAAGGTACTCTATATCACTCATACTCAGGGAAATGCAAATCCATACCATGATGAGATATTATTTCACCTTTAGGATGGCTATTATGTATATATATAAAAAAGTCAACTAATGGTGCAGATAATATGGAAAACAGTATGGAGTTTCCTTAAAATAAAACTAGAACTACCATATGATCAGGCAATCTAAATTATGGTTATATATTTTAAAAAATTGAAAGCAGGATTTCAAAGACATTTCTATACCCTCACATTCATTGTAGCAATACTTATAGTAACGAAGATATGAAAACAATCTATATGCCCATTGACAGATGAATGGATAAACAAAATGCGGTGTGTACTTATGATGGAATATTAATTAGCCTTAAAAAAGAAGGAAATTCTTCCACATGTGAAAAACATGGGTGAACCTGGAGGACATTATAATAAGAAATATAAGCCAGTCTCAGAAGGGCAAATACTACATGATCCCACTTATATGAGGTATCTAAAAAATGTCAAATTCATACAAACAGAGAAACAGGGAATGAAGAGAAGGGTAAATGGTGAGTTGCTGTTCAAGAGTGTAAAGTTATACAAGATAAATAAGTTCTAGAGATCTGCTATACAATGCTGTCTCTAATTATTGTGCACTTAAATTTTCTTATGAGGATAAATTTCATGTTAAATGTTTTTACCTCAATTAAAAGTAAACTAAATTAAAAGGATCAGAAAAAAGAGAATATGGAGAAGAAAAATGCAAACCAGTTTAGAATCTTCAGAAAAGAATCTTTGGATAGTGGATGGAACACTGGATTAGGAGTCAGGATATAGCCACTGATCCTTCTGTGTGACATTGGGTAAGTCACTTCCTCTCTTGGGCTTTTGTCTTAACATTTGTAAAATGATGGTTTAGACTAGCTTTCTTAGTTTAACATATTCGATGTGTGTGTTTGGGGAAATATGTTCTTTAAAGCTCTGCTATTATTATTATCATCATCATCACCATCATCATCATTATTACTCAAAAGCTAAATTTCTTGAGTTTGCATTCCTTAGCCTCTATTATTGTCTTGGAAATGAGCCAACCCACTTTTCCTTCTCTAATTTGGTCATTTTCTCAATTTGAAAGTCTTAGTAGGTGCTTTAGCCACTGGACTTTGCTAACTAGCAGGAGCTTAGTGCTACCTACTCCCTTAGGTCCAGTTCAACTTCCATAGTGTCAATCCACAAAGCTGCCTGACACCAGCAACATTTTTAATCTGGAGTTGTGCAAATTGCTAATTAGGCTTGTAAACATTCTTCACTTCATTTCACTAATATTTTTTTGGTTATGGAATTCTTCCCTCTGTTACTTCTAAGTTCCGTGCCTAGTACTTAATTACATTTGGGTAGCCCTGCTGTCTGTCAGCAGCCTGGCCACACCCCTCCGGCATACCTTGCTGTTTGCTGCAATATACCTTTTGAGGCCCAGATAACTAGCAGAAAACACAAAACTTGTTCCTGTATTTTATCTGGCAACTCTAAATTAGGCAGAATAGAGAGTCACTTAGGTAGCATACATTAGAGACCTGAGAAATTCATTTGCCCAATGATACTGCCATCACTGGCCTGGCTAGCTACTTGAAATCCTTGTCATGCATGCATACCTGATTTTATTGCACTTCACTCTATTGTGCTTCACAGATGTTGCACTTTTTACAAATCGAAGACAACACCATCCATCAACAAAAAAGATTATAACTCACTTTATTGCAATACTCGCTTTATTGCTGTGGTCTGGAACTGAACCCACAATATTTATGAGGTGTGCCTATACACAGTGTCCTTAAGCTAAGTCATTAGAAGCATCTGTAAAAACTCAGGAGAGGTTGTACCATTGAGCTATTAACCAGTATTAATGTCCTAGCTCATATTAATTCAACAGGTGAATTCACTGATCATCTCATGAAGTTTTTATAAAAAAGACACGAAATGGGTGGATTTAATTTGGGAGAAAAGAAGATGGGAAAGGAGTAGATTCAAAGCAGTGCCCAAGAATGGGCACCAGAATGGAAATCCCAGAGTTAACCTCATACACAGAAAGTCACCTATATGATGAGATTGAAGAGGTGTTAGATACAGTCACAGGCATCCCCAAATACTTCCCCCACCTACAGCCACAATGCTTGATAAGTCACCTCTAGCCTTCCCTTTGGGTTATCATTACTTTCTCTACAGACATCCTACCAGATGAGAGGCAGCCTCGTCTAATGAAAAGATCATAAATCGAAGAGTCAGATCTAAGTTCAAGTTCTAACTGCAACTCACTAGATGTGTGACTTAGATTGGGCAAGCAAGGTGTCCTCTCTTTTATTTCTTTACCTCTAAGATTATAAAAACTATTCTTGCCTTGGAAGTCTTATAGGATTCTGAGGAATGAATGAAACACTATATGTATAAGTGCTTTGAAAATAAATACTGACAAAGTACTCAAGGAGTATTAAAATGCATGTCCTCTTGGGAAGGGTAGCACAATCCTGGTTACCTGGTATATCACATAATTATCTTTCCTGAGGAGGAGAGATGGACCCTTAGGAAGCCTAGGGATATTAGTGGTGGTAGCTGCTATGGGGCTAATGTAGTGAGGAGGAAAGGTCAATGCAAAGAAAGTTGTAACTGCCTCCCATCCCCAAATAAACTGTCAGCTCTAGCATTTTGCCAATGACTGACTCCATGGCATGAGCTCAGAACAGGAAGGCAGAACTAGAGGGAGGAGGTATGGAAGATTCCTTTGAAATACTGTGGGTGGCATTTACCAGCTCTCAAAGAAGAGCTCCAAGTTTAAGGGGCAGGTGGCCAGCAGAGATTTTGAATTTACCAGAGGAAATTATCCTCTCTCTGTGTGCCCAGGATAAGATCTCAGAGCCAGAGAATATTTGTAAATGGGATCTCTCATTTAAATAAATCCCACTTAAATATTTATCAGATCATGAATATGCATATTTCTCTCTCTCAGAGCAAGAAAGAAAATGGGCATGTAATTTTTAGATGGCACATAAATAATGTAAGAGAGAAAAAGGGATCTTTGTTCTCTGTTGACTGTGTATTTACAGCATCTCAAGAGGTATTGAAATAATGAACTGATTTTCCCTTTCCAAGTCTAAATGTGCACATGGTGCTTCACTTTTCTTGTTTTTAGGGTGATTTGCACTCATTTGAATCCTCATGGAAGTATTTCTGGAAGCAATAAAATGAGGATGGTCAAGTTTCAATTACCAGTGAGTTACTGAGCCATAGCAACCCATACCTTATTTTCTCTTAACTGGCTATCCCTACGTCAGATTGAGACAGGAGGGTCAGGGAGCTGAGCTAGTCCTGCATCCCCCAATTCGGATGCTCAAAGGTGAAGGCCTACTTCTTTAAAAAAGAAAATGTCACCAAGGTGTACAACCACTGTCCTCTCCAGCCATGAGAGCTTGGACTTGGCTCTAGGCATCCAGAAGAATCCTAGGGAAAAAAGGGAACTAGGAAATTTTGATGAGGGGTAGTTGGAACATGAGCAGGGAAGAGAGTACAGGCTGACTATGCCTATTTAACCCTTGTATTTTGTTGAGAAGCAGTTGTAACTGGAGCCCAGGGTGTGAGCAGGTGGGAGAATATGTACCCCTACCCCCGAGTTGTCTTTGCTGGACTGTGTCCCTAACTGTCCTTCCACAGCTGCATAGTCATGGCTTAGGGATTAGACATGCTTTGCCTACTTTCTGTACTTCTCTCTCTACCAGTGTGAGGAATTGAAAGAGGACAGACTTATATTTTTGCCCTAAAGCATCTTTATAAATAACATCCTTTTCTTGTTAATAAGAGAATTAAAATTTCCTGTCAGTGTGGTGTAGTAGAAAGAACAGTACTGGGAATTAAGAAACAGAGTGTCTAGGACTAGCTCCATCACTTACTAGGAATATGATGTTGAGCAAATCACCAAAAATTTCCATGCCTCTACTTACTAATCTGTAAAAAGAGGCTCATAGCAGTGCTTCCCTTGTAGAATTGTTGTGAAGATTAAAGGAGATGATGCATTTAACAGACTTAGTGCAGAGCCTATCAATTAGTAAATACTTAGTCAAGGGACAATATTAGTCTGAGAAACTGATAATTCATTAGTTCCCAAATTTCTCCTCAAAGCTAGAGTCTTTCATTGTCAGTGAGAAAATAATCTCTTGATCTAAAATTGTACAGCAGTCTGGTGGAATGGAAAGATCATTGGATTCAGCGTTAGGAAATTGGGTTTTAGTCCTGCTTTCATTTCTCATTAGCTATGTGACCTTAGACAAGTCAGTTCCCCTTTTTAGGAATATAGACTTTTTCATCTGTAAACCAGCAATGATACAGCTGTCCTGCACTCCTCATTGGGTGTGAAAGATGTTAAAATATATGGGAAAAGTGCTTGGAAGTATAAAATTGTAGGTTTTAGTTTGAACAATATTAATTATAACAAAACTGACTGCTCTTCGGTTTTGGTGGGTTACAGTGAAGCAATAATTTTGAGCTCTCTGACACATTAGGTGAGATCATGAAAGCAAAGTTTATGGAAATATTTCTCTAATTTCAAGTTAGAGCATTCAGAGGGCAAAAAGGATGAGGTTTAGGAGAAGAAATCAGATCCACATATCTCTAAATAGCATATCAGCAACCATAAAAAATTATGGGGTCAGTGAGAAGGTTGCCTTGTCTCCTACTTTTGAATTTCTGTCTCTTCTTCTAAGATGCCTTATTAAATTGAAGGGAAAACAGTACTTATAGATAAAGTGATAAGTTATCCAAGATTTTTTTGGGCAGTCCAAATTTCATGTATCTTCCTACTTTTCTAATAAGGTGATTCGTGAAAATAGTAATAAATGAGATTTCGTGTTGATAATTTTATAAAATTTTAATCATTATCATAAGTAATAATAACTATCACTTATTGGGTACATTCTGTTTATCAAACACTGTGCTAAGCCCTTTTTCCTTATATCATTTAGTTTTTTAAAAAATCCAGTTAGGTAGATACTTTAACCATTGTCGTACTACAGATGCTCAGAGAGGTTTTTTCCCACTGTCACACAGCTGATGGATGTCAGAGCTGAGACTGAAATCCTCAGATAGGTCTTGGAAAAACCAGAAAGAAAAGAAAACACATCCTTAGGCCATGTGTCCTGGTTCTGTGTTCAAAATGTACAGCCATTGTACCATAGAATCTTGAACAACTGCTTAGAGGGGACAGCCCCTAAGAAAAAGTGATGAGGATGCTGGAGTTTGGGGATGTTGACTTTAGATTTTTGAAGACCATCAGTGAGGGTAATTATCATATCTGTTCATTTTTTTAAGGCCGCAAAAAGAACCTTTCTTACAATCTCCCTCAAAATAACCAGAGATTTCTCCATGTTCTCCAACTGTTGTTCTTTGTGTTCTTTTCACAGTCTTCCTAACATGTAATGCATACACATGACTGGGTCCATCTAGTTCTATAGCAATGGCTACAAAGAATGGGCCTCCAGGTGAAGAGAGAGACTATAAGGGAACTTGAAACTAGAGACATGGTCATTCTTTCTTTTTCCCAGTATTTGTCAGCTTAAGCCAAACAGCTTAAGACCATAAATTGAGCCTTGCTTCACGATTCTAAGATTTGATATACTTACTATAAATCTAAGAGAGCCTAAAATGTGTCAGAGAAGGCATGTGCTTCGCTTTCCATCAGCTTATCAAAAAATAAAAATATAGATATATTTTTGGTGGAGCCATTGGCTTAAAGATTTTCCAAAAAGCTTATCCAGCTTAAGTTGCCCTTAGATATTTCTATTTGATTGTGAATGAAGAAAATTCAATTTTCTGTTTTATTATTTTGTAGAACTTATACCCAATAAAACCACAAGCATGCATGGGTCCATCTTTTCTAATCACTCCCTTCTCTTTAGCAGTATATGGGCTAGACAAAGGGCTGGCTATAAAGTTGATTACGGAAAGCAAACAAGGCCCCTCCTCTATTTTAAAGCAAATTTTACTTCCTTTGGCATGAGGTTTCCTGCATTTGCCTAAAACTCAGAGATGTCTCAGTGAGGTTGTTCATCAACCATTTCCACCTCCTGTAATGTAAATGAGTCTCCCAGCTCCTTTCCTAGGAACAGGTTCTGATTCCGATAAAGGAGAACCAAAATTAGCACATTGGAAAGATGATCAGGGTGGCCCCAAGGTATAGAACAGACCAGACAGTGCAGCTAAGGTTGTTCATTCTGTATCTCAGTCATCTACCCTTTCTTGTGACCCTAGTATGAACCAAATAATAATGGTTAACACTTATAGACTATTAACTAGGTGCCAGGAACTATTATATGTGCCTTTCACATCTGCATAAAAATCTTATGAATTAGGTATGATTATTATCTCATTAAAGGGTGAGGAAACAGACACAACCCAGAGTGTACTGCCTGTGGTCATTCTTGGTAGCCATGGTATGTCCAAGGGAGTATATTATAAGAGCCACTGATCTTACTGGTATTTATGGACTATTCCCATTTAACACAGTGACTCGTTGACTTGCTAATTGATGGGAGGAATGGATAAAACTGGCTGGATCCTTTGGGTGGCAAGTACATGAGGAATGTGGAAAGGTACATCAAACTCAATTCTGTAGGGTAAATCCTTACAGAAAACACCCTGTGGGCATAAAGAATGAGCCTGTCTTCTTGTATCTTAACCACTTATCTTTTTATTAAAAACAGTTCTTTTAGCTTTAGGTAATTGCCCAACCATACTCAGCATTTGATTTTAGCTTACATCATTATACCATTCCTCTTTATTCTCATGAGATAAAGTGCAAAGTATATTACTGCCATTATGTAGATAAAAGAATTGATGTAGAGTAGAAAAGGCTTAATATTATAAATCTGTGTCTAGCCTGTAGATTTTTGGAATTCCACATTTTAAGTAGAATTACATATTAAGAGACTCGCCATTCCATTTTTCAGATCCCAAAACCTCACTCAGACTTAAGAATTTTAAAGATCTTTCCAACCTGACACGTCTAAGATATTTTTTATTGCTTCTCTCTAGCACCGTGCTACATGGGTAAAAATGGTGGGAGAAAACAATCACTTAGATTAGCCTTAGTCTCTACTCTTGAAAGTTATCAACTTATTGTTGAATCATAACACCTTTACATTACTGGAAAGAGTCAAAAACTAGAAGACAATGGCTAGTCATTCGGGCAAATAATACTGTGCTGCTTCTTGTCATATTACAGTAATAAAAAACAATTATTCATTCTCCAGTATTTTCAGGAGCAATATATCTCCCCCAAGAAGGAAAGAGACCTGACTAATCTTTAGAAGCCTTTTCTTAGTCTCTCATAGGTATAGAACGCTTCTGTGTAATAATCCTGTGGTTTGAATGTTGGAACCTAGAAATTTTTTAGCTTATGCAATTCTTTTGAATTTCTTGAGCAACATAAAGCCTCACATCAAGTCTCTTTGGTAAAAATTGCCAGACTTATCATGTTTATTATTGATTATCTTTGTTTCTGATCTGTGTTTTCTAGTCATTATGACTTCAGAAACAAGATTGGTCATTGTAAGATTAGCAGTTTATTTTGGAGGCCTTGATACCATCCCTTTTCTCCCTGGACTCATGTTCCTCCTTTTTGCTTCTATGTCCCTCTTACCCGCTTCTATTTCTCCATACAACTATTTTGTATCCCATTCCTGCTAGTCCCTCAAAAGGGTGCTTCTTATCTATTGAGAATTTATAATTGAAGGGATATCTTTAAAGATCCTTTCTCTGGGGCACCTCACTTTATGGCCATGCTCAGCTATGCTTAAGTAGGATAGAAACAAGAAGGAAAATATATTATGAAAAGGCATTATTCCATGTCCACAGAAATGCCCTTTGGTTTATCTGTGCCTCGCTCACTTCATCTGTACAAATAACTGAGAACTGACTGCATCAGTTCTCATGTCAACTTTCATCCTTGTCACATTCATTACACAGACATCTTAAAATAATTTGCCTTATTTACGTTTTCACTGGGAGCCGTGGAAATTAATATGCTGCTCTTATCATTAGAGAATTCATGTGGATCTCTAAATATCATTGGTTAGTATGAAATAGTGCAGTGTCTATACCCTAGCTCTTGAGATTCCTCAAATGTTAATCACTTTGTATTGGCTGACACTCAGGGACCATCTAGTGCCCTGCAGGTTTGACCTTTATGCAGAAACCCATAACTAAACTTCCCAGCACTAAAATGCTGTTCTGCTTCCAAGTCAGTTGGAGCAGGGAAGTGATATCTTTGGTAAAGAGGTTGAGTCACAGTAAGACTCAAAATCAGGGTTAACCCAGTGTATAGGAGATATGTGGGCATATAATGTATGATCTGAGGACACAATCTACCCAAATTTATCTCTTTTGCCAATTTTTCAAGACCCTTAAAATCTTACATTTTGTTTTAGTTAAGGTTTTGCTCATTTGTTTGATTTACAAATAATAATAATCCAAGCACTGTATTGTACTTAGCACTTAGCACAGTGCTGGCAGAATAAGAGAACAATCTTGTCTTCATGAAGTTCACAGTCTTATGAGGAAGATAAAGATATAAACAGATAATCATAATACTATGCTATGATCAGTTCTATACTAGAAGCATATGCAAAGTACCATGAGGACACAGGGGAGGCAGCAGTGGAGACCTAGGCCTGGAGAAGTGAATATTTGAACAAATTTTTAAAGGATACATCATTCACCATATGGAGAGAATGTGTATTGGATGGAGAGTAGAGTGAAGGGCCTGAGTGCCAGAAAGTCAGAATGGTATGTGCAAAGGTATGGAGACAGTAAATTAATAAATAAAAACTCACTACATGTGGCATATTGAAAGTAGCATAGTTCCATATGATGGGATCACAGAACATTAGTGGGTAATGGTTGGGATGATGAGTCTAAGAAATTATGTCAGAGTTTAGTGGGATCATAAAAAAGCCTTTTGTGCCATGCAAAGATTCTAGGCCCTAGGAGTAATGGAGAAAATTGTGATGGGGAAATTGCTGTCTGGTGGTAGCAGAGGAGTAAGAGGTAAGATCAAAGAGATAAGCTATGAGGATGGTGCAGGAGGTGATGACAGCCCGGATTTGAATCAGTGGTGATAGAAATGTAGAAGAGGATCCTTGGTGATAAGATGTAAGGAATGGTGAAGAGATGAGGTTCATTAAAGGATGAGGTTTTTGCTTTGGGCAACAGGGCAGTGCCACTCATTGTGCCTGGAGACATAGGTGGAAGGGAGCGTTTTCTGGGAAGATGATAAATTCAGAGTTCAGCATGTTGAGTTTGAGGTCTGAGTGGATTATCAAGGTAAAGGTTTAAGGGGGGAACTAGGCATATGAATCTAGTTTTGGGGTGCCTTTAGAAAGCCTATGTGAAATTGTTAACTGTCTTGCCTAGTGAAGTATTTTGAATCTTTAGAGAAATTGGATATATTCAAGAAACAATTATCTATTATCCTAGAAATTCATATCGTTTTTAGTGAGAAACAATCTGTTTATTTTACAGAAGCCTTGAGATTGCAAATGGCTGTGTGGGACTGCATTTTAAGAACTTGAAGGGTGTTGGCCATAAAGGCCTTGAGTGGAAGAGAGGGCACTGTTGAGACTCCCAGCAAACCTTGTTAGAAGAAAATTTGTTAAAAGTGTGTTTTACAGGTCACCAACTTTATATATTTTCTCCATTTCCTACCTGCTGTGAGAAGCAGGGCTTCCTTTATTTGTCCTAAATTCACCTCTGTAGGCTATATGCTGGTAACAAACACACACAAACACACACACATGCATGCACTCATGATTAGAGAGGAAAAATGACCCCACTATTAATTGTTATCTTTTTTTGCAAGCATATTAAAAATTCAAATGAAGAAAAGCTGAAGTAATGCAATTGAAAGTGAACACAATAGCAGTTAATTACACCAAAGGGAAGGATGTAAATCCTTGACAAAATGAAGGCTCATGATGCAGGAATAGGTGGAAACAAATGAGAGGCCAGCTACAGAATCAGTGCCTGGCCATGCACTGCCTACCTGCAGTACAGTCAAAGCACCCTCTAAAAGTTCAGTGTGGCCCAGGGAGCATAACATGTCAGCCTCCCTGCCTGACATGATCTTAATTAGCCTCTGTTCTACTGCTGAGAAAGACTGCTGAGGTAGTTAGCACCAGAGAATTAATCAGATCATTTGTGGAGTCAAAAGAGCAGGACAGCTGACATTGGCAACTTATTGATTGGAAAGAGTCCAGAAAGACCAGAAGTAATGTAGTCTATTTGTGCCTCCATTTTTCACCAGAATGAAGGGCAGGAGGGATTGGACAGAGTGAACTGTACTCCAACTTACACTCTGCCCCCCTCTTTTTCCCAGTCATACTCTATCTTCCTGCTTCCAGCCAGTACACTTTTCTGCTAAGGCATTGTGTATAACCATACTGATGTCAAACAATGTGTTTGACTGTAAGAGAGAGGGAGAGAACATTGTTGATTTTGTTGCAAATTGTACTTTTGCTACAGAATTAGTCGGGAAAATGGAATCTTGCCAGTATTTCCCACCCTCCCTTTGTTACTGCCTATTTTCAATAGCTGTGTAATTACTTTCCATTTAGTAAAAGGAACATTGTTCCTTTTTGAGGTTTTCTTTTAATTTTGTTTTTTGCCTTGAGCACTGAGGTTCATTGATGGGAATGCCATGTTGTTTTGGTTTTAGATACCAACTTGGTCTTAGTAGTCAAGACAAGGGGAGACTGTGGGTTGTGGGCTCAGAAAAATAAGTAACTTCTTCCATAGAGCCTTCCCTGCTGAGCCTAGCACATCTATTGTGAACTTTCTCCTATTTGAGCTCCCATATTACCTCAAATCTGTACTACACAATCTAGCTTTTGCCTTATGCTTTTTTATACTTTGCTTTGTGTGTATTAATCTTATCCTTTCTCTCATCATAATGTAAGTTCTTATCAGCCAAGGGGTCTACCTATTATTGAACACAGCCCTTAACACCAATCTAGGCATAGTAAGAGACACTCAATAAATGCTAGATTGGTTGATTGACAACCCCTTGAAGAGTTCTTGCAGGCATGTGTCCTTTGACTCTGCTTGCCACCTTGACACTATTGATATTTTAGCCCAGACAATTCTTTGATGGGGGGAGGGGGGTTACTGTCCTGTGAACTATAAGATGTTTAGTAGCATTCCTGGCTTTTATCCATTACTAAAAATGTCTCCAGACACAGTTAAATGTCCCTTGCAGGGAGCAAAATTACCCTTTCTCCCCATTGATGACAACTGTTCTATAATGATAATAAAATGGGATAAAATTATTGAGCACTTTACTGTCTTCAGCTTGGCGCTAAAGACATTGCATACATCCTTTTGTTTCACTTCTACAAAAACCCTCCCTTGGCTTTAATTGTCCAAAGGAGCTCTAGGGGATTAATCTCAAAGTCATAGTTGTAGGTATACACTACACTGTCTCTTTCAAAGGAAATTTAGAAGAGCCTTCTTAAGGACCTCTTAGGCTCAATTCTGGATTTATAGAACACATCAGATAACCCTTAATAGTGTAAGGACCACCAATTCATTGAAAACTAGATATTCAGCTTGGTGAGGGTTAATTAATTCCTCAAGGAGCTCCCACAAAAAGCAATGAAAGATCAGAGCAAAATCAACCAACCCGGCCACCTCCTTTTTTCAGAGATGTGAATACCATTCCAAACAGCTAAGGCATGGTGGTGGTGGTCGGGGGATGGGGAGGCTACAGATCTGTTTCTTTTGCTCATTTGATGCCATTTAACTCAGGAAGTGGAGTGGAATTTCTAGCTAGCCTACCGAAGTGTCATTCTTACCCTAAATGCAGACCAGCTATTTTGACAAACAATTCAGTGGGTCACACAAGGGATGAAGCAAAAGAAGGTGGATAAACCAGTGCAGATTCATCCTTCTGTAGGGAAGGGTGACTACTCAAATCACCTCTTCTCGGGAGTGACACCATCTCTGAATGTGAAGGACAACCCAAGAGATAAAATTTGACACTTTAGTTTAATGTGTCTCTGGAGAGGAATATATTTCTCTGGCTGTGAAGTCAATTCAACCTCGAATTCATTGCCACCAAGGAGTTAACAATACATTAAAATTAGTCATGTCATTTGATAAAGAAATATTTCACTTATGGAAAATAACTTTATAGGAAAACTGCCTTTCTGAGTCTGAGCTGGAAATATTACAGTAAACAGGATCTAATCACAGCAAAGCCTTTTTTCAGCTTTGCATGACAGCTGTAAAATATTACAGCATTTATTAATAGTCACTGCAGTTTAATCTGCAGCATTGGAGAGCTACAGCAAAATAAGTTAAGCTACTGAGAGAATAAATTCCACAGTAATTAATTCAGCTTTTGAAAAGGTAGTTTACTGTCTCGTGATCCCCCCGCCCCCCACTGACAATCCAACTCCAGGAACAAGCTACAAAGCTAATAACCTTTGTGGAGAGAAAGTGTTTAAAAGATGATTTATTTAAAGAGCTGACAACAAATTACTCAACAATTTTTCTTTTTATGCCCCAAAGCAGTCAAGGATGTGCAAATCAAAGTATTAAACAATATGATGGCTTCAGTATTTTCATTTTCAATAAAATTCTCTTTATACACACATGTAGTCTTATTTAGAATCCAGTCCAAATAGTCATTTACTATTATTATTGTGCAGGCTCTCAAGATATTTCATAATTGAAGACTCCTTGCAATAGATTAGGCAGGCTGCAGAAACTACCAAATGTCTCAGGTACTGTTAACCCCAATTATCGCTGCTCAAACAGGGGAATTTAGTATCTGTCACTCATAGAATAATGTCCTCTCTGCGCCTTCCAAATTTATTCAGATGTAAAAAGTAGCTTGAATATCAATAAAACTCTCTTGGCTTTGCTTTTCCCAGAAAGCAAATAGACATAACTAGGATTGAAGCTGTTACCTTCACATATCCTTTAATTAGTTCTTAAAGTGGAGGAGGAAAATAAAATCCATTGATAGTTTGTCTTTTAAAAAATCAAGGTACCTACTACCTCCTGCCAAGTTCCTGCCAAGTAGCCATGGTCTCTCCTTGATTTCTTCTTCTCCAATCAAAATAGTCCCTTAGTGATGAGGACCTACAGATTCAGATCTTTCTGTGCTCTGAAAACTGTTGCTGCCCTAGAGAGGAATCTCTGAGTTCCCTTCACCTCTGAGTCAGATCCACACCATTGGACACCATGAATGTGCACTGTGGGCAAACCAACCTGCCTGGCTGCACTTACTACTTTTGCTGTTCATCTGCCCCTTAATCTGGAGTTTTTACCTGCTTCCTATTTTGTTCCTTGGGACTCTGGGGCCATTACCTCTTGTGTTTATTTGTAGAATCAGGGTTTAAGAAGGAAATTGACAACTAGAGTGCATCCACAGGAAGACAACAAGGATAGGAAGGGTTTAGATATCAGGTCCTTTGAAGAATGGCTGAAAGAAAGACTAAGGGAAGAAGTAATAGCAGTTTTCAAATGTTAGAAGTGTGTGAGGCAGCATGTCAGCCCAGCAAACAGCATGCATAGACTGGAATGTGGCAGACCTGAGTTGAAATCCTGTTTTATTACTTTGACACACTAAACTGTGTGACTACAGGACCCATCATTCAACATTTTTATGCCTTGGCTTTCTCAGTTGTCAAGACGTAGGGATGCCATGAAGATGAAGTGTGATAATTCATAAACTCAGGGTCTAGAGCGTAATAAGTGCTTAAGCAGTGGCAACTGTTCTTATATAACTAAAATGATAAAATGATGACAACAGGCATTTGTTGATTTTGTGCCATTGATTGGTATTGGGGTGCACACACATGTGTTTGTGTGTTTGTGTGTGTGTGTGTAGAAAATAGGAGGAAGGGAGGGAGGGAGGGAAGGAGGGAGGAGGGAGGCTGAGTGAAAGACAGAAAGGTAGAGAGACACAGAGAGAGGAGAGACAGAGAGATTCCGTGTTTTATTTGGGAAAGTAGAACTGGATGGAAAGGACAAAGCTAGGTTATATAAGTAGGTGATAAGTAGGTGATAAATGCACGCAGGTGTGAGGAACTGAAGCCCTGCTTGACTCTCGGAGTTAAAATTCACCCAATCTGAAAAAGTTAAGTCTTCTGAAGAAAGGCTCTTTTCTCTTTGTCTTGGGGAATCCTTTCACTTCTTATACTCTTTAGGATCCTCTAACATTTTCCCACCTTCCTAGTTATCTAGCAACACTTTAATCTTTTCACAAGGTGCCTGCTTCAATGAATGCAAATGTCATTGGTAAATGAGAGAACAGTTGAGCAAAAATTTATTTTTTTCTAGGACTCTGAGATAAATTACTGTTTCAGCAACAGGATTAACTCCTCAAAGGCAGTACCTAATTCTGCTTCTCTTAAATACTACCAGTGGCCTAGCACAGGCAAGCCCTCGGAAATGCCCAATAATTGCTTGTTGACTCAAGGGCTACTTGTTGCCACTGCCCGTTTTCCTACCACAACCATCTAGAGCTAATAGAAAGGTCTATTAGAAGGCTGTCGACTTTCAGAGAGTTACTTGGGAACTGAGTAGGAAGTTTCAGATTGAGAATGGGAAACAGCAGGAGTTTATTGAACACTGGCAAGAAGGTAGGGACTAGTTGCCTCAAAGGGCACTTAGAGTTATTATCTCATTATCTAAGCTGAGAGCCACAGCATGGGCCAGATTCTTTCATCTCTGTGGGCTGTGCCCATTGAAGCCAAGGAGAGTTGTCAGGTGCATGAGGGAGTCTGGCTGCAGTTCTCAAGTATGTTGCTGTTCTAGGGGAAATGTTAACACCACAGAGAACTGGGTCACTTGCACCTAAAAGATAGGTTTAATAGAAAACTGTAAGAGGTGGCCACCTTGCTGGCATGGCTTTAGGACTTCCTATATAGGAAGGTATGTGGGCAAAGGAACTCCAAATTGGATTTGTGGTGCCTGGGATCCCAGAATAAGAAGGCCTCTCTTTGGACTAGAGTTTTATTTCACAGAAGGTCCTTACCTAACTAGAAATTTCTTTCCTAGTTGCACTAACAGTTCAAGTTGGTAATAGCTATAGATTAATTAACATGAATAAGTTGGTCAGCTGAGCTGTTCTTACTAGCAGAGAAAGAATATTAATCAGTGGAACAAAAATGTTGGTCAAGAAAGTTTTTAGGGAGGTGAAGAGGCAGGTTGGGTCAGATTTTCTGAGGTTTTGCTCCTGTCAGGAAGGGAATAGTGCCATAGTGAGGAGACCTGGGTTAAAAAAAGGGGTAATAGCACCAAGAACATAATTTTCAACTTTGTATTAATGAACCAAGATGGTGACTAGGTAACTAATAAAAGTGATGACTTGAGAACATAAATCAGACCTTTCGCTGCAGACAGAAATGAAAGCATAGCCAACAAAGCTTTGAAATTCACTCAATGTATCATAATTTCAGAGATAATATTACTTTGATTATGCTACAAATCTTTTAAATGACCTCAAATGTTTAATCCATTTTTCAGCTTTTTACTCCTCTCTCTCTCTCTCTCTTCTCCCTCCCCTTCTGTCTTAGAATATGTTCCATGTGCACTTGAGAAGAATTTATATTCTGCTCCTTTGGGGTGAAATACTCTAAAAATGTCAATGAAATCCATCTGGTCTAGCATATCACTTAAGGCCACTGTTTCCTTGTTTCCTTGTTTCCTTGAAGATTTGTCCATTGGAGTCAATGGAGTGTTAAAATCTCCTACTATGAGTGCATTACTATTGATCTCTCCTTTTATGCTGGTTAGTATTTGCTTAATATTAGTCTACATTTGCTTCATGTAGGTGCTCCTATGTTGAGTGAATAAATTTTTACTAGGGTTATGTCCTCTTGTTGGTTTGATCCTTTTATCATTATGTAAAGTTCTTTGTCTCTTATTATAGCCTTTGGTTTAAAGTCTCTTTTGTTTGCTATAAGTATTGCTACTTCAGCTTTTTTTTGTTTCTATTTGCATGAAATATCTTTTTCCATCCTTTTACTTTCAGTTTGTCTGAGTCTTTCAATCTGAAGATAGTCTATTGTAGATAGCATATGCAAGGTTCTTGTTTTCTTATCCATTCAACTACCTCATGTCTTTTGATGGGAACACTTAATACATTTACATTTAAAGTGATTATTAATATGTACATAGTTATTGTCATTTTATTATTCATATTTATGTTCTTCCCTCACCTTCTTCTTCTTCTTAAAGAACTACCTTTAACATTTCTTGTAATATTGTTTTGGTGGTAATGAATTCCTTTAACTTTTTCCTGTCTGGGAAGCTTGGTACTTCACCTTCAAATTTAATTAAAAGCCTTGCTGGGTAGAGTAATCTTGGTTGCAGGTCTTTGCTTTTCAGCACTTTGAATATTTCATGCCAATCTTTTCTGGCTTGCTTAGAAAACAACTGACATTCCTATGGCAGCTCCCTCATAGGTAACCATCTGCTTCTCTCTTGCCGGTTTTAAGATTCTCTCTTTGCCATTAATTGTTGCCATTTTAATTATGATGAGTCTTGGTGTGGGCCTCTTTGGGTTCATCTTTGGGACTCTCTGAACTTTATGGGCTTGTATATATTATTTCCTTCACCAGGGAAAATTTCCATCATTATATTATCAACTAGGTTTTGAATTCCTTGCTCTCTCTTCTCCTTCTGGTACCCCTATGATGCGAGTGTTGGTATGCATGATGTTGTTCTAGGGACTTCTGAAACTATCCTTATTATTTAGGATTCTTTGTTTTTCTGGCTTTATTGAAACATAATAGAAAATTAGTTGCTTGTATTTACATTGTACAATTCAATGAATTCTTTTACAATTATAGTTGGCATACAATAATATATTAGTTGTAGTTGTATAGCATAGTGATTAGAGATCTATAAGACTCATAAAGTGATCACTCCACTAAATGTAGTACCCCTCTCACCCCTGGATATTTATTATAACATTAGTAATTATTTTTCTTATGCTGCAATTTATATCTCCATGTCTATTTTGTAACTATCCAATTGTACTTCTTAATCCCTATGACCTTTTTCACCATTGCCCCAATTCCTTCCCATCTAGTAGCCCTCAAAATATTCTCTGTATCTATGAGATTCTTTTCATTTTTGTTGCTGTTTATTTTGTTCTTTAAATTCCACATGTACATAAAATCATGTGATATTTGTCTTCCTCTATCTGACTTATTTAATTCAGCACAATACTTTATAGATCCATCAAGGCAATATCTTTTTAAAACCCCTTTCTTTTAGTCTGTGTGCATGTTTCAATCTGAAGTGAGTCTCTTCTAGGCAGTGTATGTAGGGGTCTTGTGATCCATTCAGCTGCTCTACCTTTTGGTTGGAGCACTGAGTTCTTTTCCACTTGAGGTAATTGTTGATAGGAATGTAGTTATTATCATTCCTTTTAAATTTTATTTTATTTCAAGTATATAATGCATTGGTTAGACATTTATATAGTTTATAAAAAAGATCCCCGTACCATTCTTTATTCATGTTTTTGATACGTTTTCTCTTCCTAAAAACGTCCCTCCAATTGTTCCTGTAGTACTGGCTTGGTGTTGATAAATTCTTTTAGCTTATTTTTGTCTGGGAAGCTCTCTATCTACCCTTTGATTCTAAATGATAGCTTTGCCAGATCAAGTATTCTTGGTTGAAGATCCTGGCCTTTCATTACATTGAATATTTTGTGCCAAGCCCTTCTGTCCTGCATAGTTCCTTTGAGAAATCAGCTGCCAGTCTTATGAATGCTTCCTTGTAGGTAACTAACTTCATTTCTCTTTCTGCTTTTAAGATTCTCTCTTTGTCTTTAACCTTTGTTATTTTAATGATGATGTATCTTGGTGTAGGCCTCTTTGGGTTCCTCTTTCTTGGGACTCCCCTTTCAGTTTCCTGTGGTTGTATGTCTATTTTCTTCACCAGGTTAGGGAAGTTTTCCATCATTATTCTTCAAACGGCTCTTCAATGTCTTGTTTTCCTTCAGGTATCCCTATGACATGGATATTTTTACATTTAATTGTGTCCCATAGGCTCTTTAAATTATTATTATGGTCTTGGCTTTTTTTTTCTTGCCATTCTGATTGAGTGTCCTTGCTTCCCCATCCTCTATATTAGTGATTTGATCTTCTTTATTTGCTCTGTTGATTCCCTCTAATTCACTCATCATCTCAGGTTGTGTGTTCTTCATTTCCGACTGGTTCTCTTTTATAATTTTCATTTCAATTTTTATGGTTTTTATTTCTTTGTTAAAATTCTCACTGAATTCATGTACACTTCCCCTAAATTCATTGAACATCTTTATAACCAGTGTTTTGAATTCTACATCTGTTAGATTGCTCAACTCCATTATTCCTGGATTTCTGTTCCATCTTCATACAGTTTCTGTTTCCTTGTCTTTTCATTTTGGCTGCCTTTTTGTGTCTGTTTCTATGTATTAAACAAAGCTCCTAAGTCTCCAAGTCTTAGTGTGGTTTTGTGTAGTAGGTGTCCAGAGAAACTGTTCTGAGTGGGTTCAGCTGCAGGCCAAACTTAGCCCCAGCCTGTGACCCTCCAGGGCCACCTGTTAAGATTCAGCAGGCAATCCACAGATTTTGTGCTTATAGTTGCCTCAAGAAACCATAACAGAAAATGAGGACAGCTGCCACCAGTGTGAGTCTTGTAGTTTTCTCAGCAAGTTGCACAGGACTCACAAAGGACACAACCGGATGTGGCAAGGGTAGGGCTGTGAGTCGAGGGAGGTGGAGTTTCAAGGAATTCTCTGCTTGGAGTGATCTTTGTTATCCAGATTGATGATGACTCGGTAATGGTGGCATTGCATCTGCACACCGAAAGGGGCCAGGGCTCAACAGAGGAACAATAGATACAGCTGGCACTTCTGCCCAGGAGAGATCCTCATCTCTGGCCCTCACTTCAACAACTCCATGTCACGCTGTATGTACCTGGTGCTCCCCGTGGAGGTGACCTGCTGCCAGTGCTCAGAGCAAGCAGGTAGGTCTCCATGAAAGTCCACTCACCAACATGGCCCCTTTAAGAGGTGTCTTCAATAGTGTTGCCTCTGTTTCACTCAGCCACTCAGGACCAGGCAGCCTCACTCTTCAGCCCCTCCTACCTTCGACTATTGCAGGTAGATTAATTATTTTCCTCCCACACCAAAATGCAAGATCCAGTAGAGTGATGTCAGAAATATGGCAGGGTGAGAGGTGTCCCAGATCTCTCCTCTTGAAACAACAATAAGCTGAACATCTAAAACTCAACAAAAAACACCCAAACTGTACACCAGCATGTCTGAGTGTGGGATCTGTGTATAAGACCTACCACAGGACAGAACCCCGGGTGTCAAGCAGTGGCTTGTGAGAAACAAAGAAGCTGCCTCTCGAAGATGGAGTTCCCTGTGAGAGGAGGGGGAGGAGAGAAGGTACAGCGAGTTCCCAAAGAAGCCCTGCCTGGAGAACCGTGAGCTCCACGCAGCTGACAGGAGTGCCCAGCCATCAGGGCAGAAAGAAGAGAAGCAGGGACAGCAGAGAAACAGCAGTTGATTTTTACCAGCCACGGCTGAAAAACTGAGGCTGAGTCGCAGGCCACATACACCAACCCAGTGAGCCCCTCCCTCCATATCCTCCAAGACTGAACACCGCAGAGCTCCAGGGGAGTCTAAGCAAATGCTACCGAAACTGTTGCTAACACTGAAATGGACTGAGACTGAGGGTAGCGAGCATGATTAAACATCTATAAGAAAAAAAGAGGCATTATTAAGACTTTATATAAAGCACGGATCCAAGAGGCTTAGAAGCCACTTACTGGAAACCAAAAGAAAAATGTCTTCTTTGCAACAGGCTATAGAGAGACCTTTATATAATAAATCTTCCTGGAAAAACAGTAAAATACACTTCCATTAATGCTGAGGTGGAGAAAAAGTTCACGAAATACCATGAACAACCAAAGTGATAAGGCATCTCAGAAAGAAAGAGACAAATCTATAGAAAATAAGCTACGGACATAGAAATATGTGACTTACATGACAGAGAATTCAGGATGGTACTTGTGAAAAAACTCAGTGAGATCCGAAATGATTCATGTCAACAATTCCAGGATATGATAAAACAACTAGATGAACAGAATGAGTTCTTTAGCAAGGAGACTGAAACCCTCAAAAAAAAAACCAAATAGAACTTCTGGAGATAAAGAACACACTACAAGAGTTGAAAAATAAAATAGCAAGCTTGGGAAAAGGAATCGACAGAATTCTCAGGGGAGCCAGAGAAAAGAAGATGATAACCTATAAAGGAAAACCCATTATATTATGTTGGACTTCTCAGCACAAACCTTATAAGCAAAAAAAGGAGTAGAATCTAATATTCAAACTATTCAATGAAAGGAACTACCAGCCAAGAATAATGGATCCAGCAAAGCTATCCTTTTAATATGAAGGAGAAATAAGACCTATCAAGACATACACAAACTGAGGGAATTCTGCACTATGAGGCCTGCATTACAGGAAATACTGAAAAGGGTCAGCTCACATAAAACAAAATGACAAAAAACACATAATTAGGAGTAAGGTGGCTAGCAGTCTGATAAAAGCATAGTAGGGCAACCCTTACTACGAACAGGGCATTATAAGCTTAAATAAGAAATTTGCTATAGCAAGAGAGTAATGGACATTCAGCATAAATAGGGACAAATTGAGACAACGATGACTAAAAAGAGGGAGGATTCAAAGATCTAAATTCGCATAGAAGAATGGAGATAAGGCACATGCAGAAGAAAATAGATGACTGTATATATGTCATTATCCTTTACATACTTGTAAGGTAACCACATGCCAAAGATTCAGAACTGAAGTATAAAACATTAAACAAGAAAGAATAGAGGGAAAATACACAAAACTCAACCAAAATAAGGAAAACAGAAACACAAAGACAAGGAAGCAATGTAAACACCAAGCTACCAGAAAGCAAAAGATAAAATGGTTATAAGAAGACCTCATATTTCAATAATAACCCTAAATGTAAATGGACTGAACTCACAGATAAAAAGGCACAGAGTTTCAGAGTTTCAGAATGGATCAAAAAACAAAACCCAACCAATATGCCGCCTCCACGAGACAGATCTCAGCCCCAAAGACAACTATAGACTCAAAGTGAAAGGGTGGAAAAAGATATTTTAGGCAAATGGCATTCAGACAAAAGCAGGAGCAATGGTACTAATATTGAATGAAATATAATTCAAAATAAAAAAAGGTAAAGAAAGATACTGAGGGACACTTCATAATGGCAAAGGGAATAGTGCAACAAGAAGGTGTAACACTTATTAATATCGATGCTCCCAATCAGAGAGCCCAAAACATATAAAGCAATTACTAACAGAACTAAACAGAGAAACAGACTAAAACACTATATAGTAGGGGAACTAAATACCCTGCTGTCAAATATGGACCAATCATCCAAACAGAAAATCAATAAGGACATAATATCCTTAAATGATACATTCAACCAACTGGAGATAATTGACATTTACAGAGCCTTCCATCCCAGAACAGCTGCCTATACCTTCTTATCTAGTGTACATAGAACATTGTCAAGGATTAACCACATACTGGGACACACAGATAGCCTCAAAAAATATAAAATGTTTGAAATCATACAACCTTATTCTCTGATCATAATGCTTTTAAACTAGAGGTCAACCGTAAAAAGAAAGTGGGAAGAGCCACAAATACATGAAGATTAAACAACATATTATTTAAGAATTATTCCCCTCCCTAGTTATAGTGCTTCTGTTCATCTAGATCCCAGGTGACTTTGCTTGTTGTTTGCTCCGAGCTTCTGTCACAACTTTAATTTTGTTTGGAAGAGGAATAAACGAAGCCTCTATCATCTATGCCATTTTTTCCAGAATCCTTTGTTTTGGTTAATTTTGTTGGTGGTGTTCTGATTGGATGTTTTCTCCTACCTTTTCCAAATAGTTAGTTTGATTCTCTGCTTCATCTAATCTACCGTTGATTCCTTCTAGTATATTCTTTATTTTAGTAATTATATTGTTCATTTCTTATATTGTCCTTTTTTATGGTTCTTATGTTTTTTTATGTTTACTATCTCATTGTTGAAGTTCTCACTGAGATAATCTATTCTTCATGGAGCACCCTTAAAACCAGTGTTTTTATTTCTGTCTCTGGTAGGTTGCTTGAGTCCACTTCTTTTGGTTCTTTTTCTGTAGTTTTCTCCTGTTCTTTCATTTGGGTCATTTTGCTTCATTGCCTCATTTTGGCTGTCTCTCTGTGTTTGTTTCTATGTATTAGGCAGATATACTACATCTCTCAGTCTTGGCAGGGTGGCCTTATGTAGTAGGTACCCTATGTGGCCCAGTGGTGTAGTCTTCCTGATCACCTACACTGGGTGCCCCAGGAGTGTCCCTTGTGTAGATTGTGTGTGCTCTCCTGTTGTAGTTGAGCCTTGATTGCTGTTGGCATGTCAGTGCATGAGATTCACTCTCAGGCTGACTGGCAATGAAGATTGGCCACTCCATCAGTCTATAAGCTGCTATGAAAGGGCCGACCCCACAGAGTTATATTCACCCCAGTGGGGTTGTGTGCTTATTGAGACCAGCCTTTGTGCTGCTTGTTGGGCTAATCTGGTGGTGCTCTGATGTTATCTGATGTGAGCCCCTGGGTCTGTTAGTTTGGGGCCCTTTAGGAGGAGCTGCCATGCTGGCCAACGTCAGCTGCTGCTTACGACCCACCCAGGGCTACCTGGTAGGAGCTACAAAGCTTTTTGCAGTTGCTAGCTGACTGTACTGGACTTGGAGGTATGTGTGAGAGGCCATGCTATGAACCTAGGCCGGCTGCCACATTTACTGAGTCTGGGGAAGCCAGGCAAAGGGCCCAGGGCACCCCAAGGGCTGAGGCTGCCTGCCAACTGTATGTAATATTCAGCAACTGAAGCAGCCTCAGGCGGTACTCAAGCTATGTGGAATGGGGTCCTAGGGAGTCCTCAGGGTGAAGTAAATCTCGTTACCTAGCTTAATGCATTTTCAGATTTGGTGCCAGTGTTGAGCCTGTGTCTACTCACAAAAGTCCTAGATCATACCGAGGCCAACCACTGCCTGCCTTAGGCCCACAGACTCCTGAGATTTGTTTAAGAATTGCTGCAGCTCACGCTGGGACTGGCTGGATGCCCACTACCAAAAATGTCTCCATAAGCGTGTGAGTCAAAGTCTGTTAACTGCTGCTGAAGGAGCCTCCTGCCAAAAGCACAGGTTTAGGCTGGTTACCCAGTCATGCAAATGTCCCTAGCAATTATGAGTTGGGTGGGGCAGGGTTTCAGGGAATCACCACGGTACAGTGAGTGGATCTCACTAGGCCAATGCAGATTCAGATTTGGCCATGTTGGGGGATGGCTAGACACAACCAAGATGGCACACCCTGTAGGCTTCGCAGGAGGAGGTGTCAACAAAGGGACAATGGCAGCTATCCTTCTATCCCTTGCCCAAAGCCACACAACTTAGTTGTTCCGTGTATTTCTCCGGCATTTCTAGAGCTGCTGTCCCTCTGCCAGAGCCCAGGGTGAGAACCTGTGAGCAAGTAATTCTATATGTGGGCCCTTTAAAGGTATGTTTGGGTTTCCAGCAGACTTCCATCTCACTTGAACAGTCAGAATATCCACTGTTTTTCACAGCCAGATTTTGTGGGTACTTCTTTTCACTGCACTGGAACTCTGGCCTTGGTAGCCCAGTGTGGGGCTGGAGCCCCTCTTTCCTCTGAGGGGATCTCCAGAGTTGAGATGTCCCTCCCGATGTTCAGTCACCACACTTGGTTGTGGGGCCAACCTGTTTCAAGTCTCTGCCCCTTCTACCAGTCTATATGTGTTCTCTTCTTTATATCCTTAGTTATAAAAAATTATATTGAATATTTTAAAGCACTGTACCACATGATTTGATTTATAAACTAGGTTTTCTTTCTCTGTTTTTGCTTTCTCTCTCTCTCTCTCTCTCTCTCTCTCTCTCTCTCTCTCTCTCCACCCCCCTCTGTCACTCCTTTTCCCTCCTTCTCTCCCTCCTTTCCCTTCTTCCCACTTCCCCCTTTGTTTCTCTCCTTCTTTTAGCCCATCATTGAAAAAAATGACACTGGCTTATTCTTGATGAATCAATAATGAATTTGGGAAAATACTAATTATATATCTATACCTGTACTATATACCAGGCTGGGCACAAAGTATAAATTTAGGGGCCAATGAATTGATTATCACACTGGAAAGAAGGGCTTCTGAAGGTATGTAACAGACCCAGTGAAATAATAATGGAAAGCAGTTATGTAAGTGCTAAACGAATGACATGGACAAAAGTGTTCTATGGGGGTTCAGAAGTAGGCAAGATCTTTGCTCCTTAAAACTGGTTCCCTCCTCTCTAGCCACTTCAGTAAATAAGATCATTATCTTACTCCATCTCTTAAGCCAAAGTTTCCTCTCTTTCACATTCCATATTCAATCTGTCCCAAAGTTCTGTGTCCAAAATGTATCTAACTCTACTCTTCTCCATCTCTAGCCTAGTCTAAGCTGCCATCATTTCTCACCTAGATGACCAAAATGGCTCTTTAATTGGTTTCTCTTCCCTCACTCTTTCACTGCACTCCATCTTCTACTGAAACTTATATGAGATCATGTGACTTCCCTGCTCAGAATCCTCAAATGACTTCTCATTGTTGTGAGAATAAAATTCATACTCCTTACCATGGCTCCTGTTCATATTCTATGGCTATGATCTGGCTCCTGCCTACCTCTAAAGTCTCATCTCAGGCCACTATCAACATCATCACTACCCTTTAGCTACGCTTGTCTTCCTTCAGTTCCTCAAACATGCCAAGCTGTTTCCTGCCACAAGGTCTTTGCATTTGCTATTTCCACAGCTTGAAACTCTTTTCCTCTATTCTTCAAATGATATCTTCTTCTAATCTTTATTTCTCAGTTTAATTGCTCCTCTTCAATGAGACTGTCACTGAGAATCCTTGTAAAATTAGGTTCTATCCATTAGTATCACTTTGTTCCCTTCATAGAACCTTACCTAAGTGTGTAATTATTTAATTTGTTAGTTTACTTTTTTCTATCTCCTTAATTAGAATGTAAGCTTTATAACAGCAAGGATAATGTCTATCTTGTTCATCATTTTAACACTAGAACCTACTGAATGAATGAATGAATGAATGAATGAATGAATCATTGTGAGCTGAAGTAGTCAGGGAAGTCTACCTTGGGGAGAAAGAGCTTGAAGTAGATTTTGAAAAATAGAAAGATAAGTAGAATTTTCATATTCAAGAGGAAGGAAAGAATTCCAGGTTGTAATAGAAGTTAAGTTGCTAAAGCAAGCACAGTTCTGGCACATTTGGGCAATAGTGAAAAATGGAAGCTGCCTGAAGTGGAAGGTTCTCATTAGGTAATATTGGGACAAGAAGTTTGTTAGTTGGTTGAGGCACAATTATGCTGCACCTTGAAGAATAGACTACCTTCTTTTTCAATGTGGGCAATAGAAACCATTGAAAAGTTTAGAATAGGGTCATGGTGCAGTGTTTCAAAAAGGCTTTCTAAGGGGGAAATTAGTATACAAGTTTATGGAAAGTGTTTATTAAACAGAACAGATTTCATCCCACCAGCTAAATGGCTATAAAGGAAAAACAATATGGACATGCATGAGTCAGGAAGGTTTTTTTTTTTGGCTCCAAGGCCACAGAATTGTGTAAAATATTTACCAAGATGATTTGAAAAGGGAAGCAGGGATAAGAAAGAGACATAGTTGGACTTTTGATGATTCCTTTCCTGTGATAAACAGCTAATGAAGAAAGAAAGGTCGTGGGAGATGAGAAGAAAAACATTAATCTATTTCCTGCTTTTGAATAAATGAGAGGGGTTACAGTATTAGTAGAACTGATATTTAGTTGGAAAACAGTTTCAGGAGAGAAGCTATCTGATTTACAAATTTTAGTTCTGAAAATTAGATTGTTATGCACTAGATTATACTATATACAGTACGTGGAAATAGGTAAATCCATCCTTAGCGTTTGAAAGAAATGAAATACATTAAAATTTAGCAAATTGTATAATGTTCAGACTCTACCTAGTACCATACCTAGTCAGGCAAGGTTATGCAGGAATATACAGCACTCCTTCCTGATTCCACCCTTTGCTCATGTTCTTTTCCTCTTTTCAAAACCCCTTCTCTTTCTCCTCTTGCCATCCACAACTTACATATCCTTCAAGTTCCTATCACTGGCCTTTTCTGAAAACTCTGCTTTCCTGGAGTGCTACCTTTTCAAAATTCTTACAGCAGCCAGAGTCTGTAGTGTAGCACTCAATTTGACACTGTTTTGTGTTGTTCATGAATTGTTTCATGAACATCCTTTTCTGTTTACCCCCATCAGAACTATATTATGTAAGCATCTTTCACAAGGTTCGAATATACCTTTGGGGACTGATAACAGTTTATAGAATTGGTTGACTGACTGATAATTTATAAGTGAGAATTAGTAGCAAGATACAAAGTGTCCCTTGTCTGGTATACTATCTCAAAAAAGTCATAAACGATTACATTAAGAAAGGATACACCTTTGGTGAAGAGACCAAGGCCAAGAGAGCTTCAATATTGGTCAAGGTCGGACCCAGACAAAGGGAATAAAAAGGAAGTCATTAATTAGTGGCAGAATTTGGAGTATAACTCTGGTATCCTGCTTTAGGTTCATGAAATTTGATAATATTTTTGAGATAAATCCTATAGGAAAATACAGGCCTTAGCACTTCCAGGCAGGGCTTGATGACACATCAAAATGACAGTGAACTGAAGAGTACTCTGGATTCCTCAAAACAAAATGGGCCTTCAAGTAAGTTACCTAGAAGGACATCCTTTCCAGGGACCCCTGCAGGCAGGCAGGCCTTCCATTTCCTCTTTCCTTCTCAGAGTCATAAAACCCTGAGTCAAAGAGAACTATTCCCAGTTTATAACCAGGGTTACAGACAAATAAACAAAGTAACATCATCTTTTGGAATTTCATGGTGATAGAATCCCCTGATTTTACTAAGAAGCCCCTCAAAGATAACTGAGTTGTAGAGGGGTCCGTTAAGTTAAATTATGATGTATATACCTAATTGTATACTATATAAGATCAGACCCTTAATTTCTGAGACGGTTTCAATACAATGTGTACTCAATATATTATCTCACTATTAGAAAAATAGTGAGTGCTCTTTTTCAACAACGGTGACTCGACCAGGTGGGTATCCCAAACCGTTTTTCAAGGTAGGGGTAGGAGGGCATGTATAGTTTGAAAAATTAGACTCTAAAATTACCATTGCTTTGATTTTTCGGTCTTACTCTTCAATTCATTTTGAATATTAAATACAATTTTAAAAGAGTATTAGATTTTGTTTATTAGAAGAGAAGGGAACAAACATGAGTTGAGGAAGGTTAAATACTACTCTTACATGAATATTCAAAGAGGAAAGCACATGCTTCTTCTTACCTCTTTCTGTGTCATAGAGGTATACAAACTTCTCCCACTTGTAGTGACCCAGAAGACTTAGAATAGCGCCCTTCAAGGCTGGACGCATTTGGATAACAAACTGCACATCTGCATCAGTAGGGAAGCTGGGGGTGACAAAGGATGTGTGCAGGGCCCCACAGAAGGAGGTCAGAGTGTTCATTGACATCTTGTCATAGAATCCAAAGATGGCATACACCCCTCTTGAGAACTGGGAGCAGACTGGAATGAGAAAAAGAGAAAGAAATTACAAAAACCCCTTGGTCCCTTGCTTCAGCTTATAACATTGAAAATACAATGTATAGTTAGCCTTTGGCTCTAAATGACATGCCTCAAAAGAAAACCAAGATCTCTGAAATCTCTAGAATCCCTTAAAAGCCCAGTTTCCCAGCAGCAGAAGAGGAGGAAGCAAAAGTTTTATTTGATACAGTTGTACATTCTCTATGTCTACCATGAGTAGGAAACTAAAAAAAAAGTGCAAAGGAAAGAGGAGAAGATTGTCTTACCCTCTTTCAGCAACCCTACCTGCTCACCTCTTAGGCATTTGGTGTTCTCATACTTCCACTATAGCTACCCACACCTCCATTAAGGTATAACTGTCTTGTGCCTTACCATTTCATTGCATTTTCTACTAAGTGACAATAAGGACTGATGATTTAGTCAGAAAAACTGCTAATGTGTTTGCTAGGAAATATGTTAGTCCTCTTAGGTTACATAATGCTTTAACCATAGTTATGTTTTGGCTAACACCCTTAATGTAGGCTACTAATATAGAGGACTTCAGATTCTGGACAGGTAACTGGAAAGACTGGCCTTTAAGTGCTCACTGAGACACATGGGGTAGATGGGCCTATTCTGACCATGTGTAATTGATGAAATTCTATCTTGATTCTTTACATTTATTTTCTAGATCTATTAGCCCAAATATAGAACTTTCACACCTTCCTCATAAATGTGGTCAGTTTTACTTCATTTCAAAGTGGGTCAAAGCACCACTTCTTCCCTCTTCTTGCCCAGATGACCTTAAAAAATGTGTTCTATATTAGCTTAAGTAGAGCATAATTAGCAAAGTGAATCAACTACAACGACACTGTGTGGTGTATTCTCAAACCAAGCAGAAATAATCTGTAGATTATCTGCACTACTGCTTCCTTCTATTCATGCAAAGCAGACAGAACAGACAGCTGATAATGTGGTATGATTTAAGGGGTTCTGCATGGTCTCCCTTATATGCTAGGAAGTCACTGCTAGCTTACTTCTTCAGGTTTAGGGCGTTGAAAAAATGTCTACAGTTTGGGAGGTGGATTAAATAGAACCCTTCGAAGTAATTAGTATGTTAAGATGAATTAATATATTTGATTAGAGGACAAGAAGAATGGTAAAGCACATGGGTAAGTTTTGATGGGGATGGGTAGGTCAAAGAAGAGAATATAAAGGGTCTGGAGTCCTCCCTGAGAGAGGAAACAGTGAAGGCATTGGACACCAAAAAGAAGGAAGGCTTTGAAATAGAACAAAGTCAAGTGGAAAATCAATTTAATTCATTTTTTACCCATTGTGAGTCTTAGAGTTATCAGTATCTATGGTATCTTGTTTTTCATGTATTCTATTCAAACTTATGTTGATTAGAGATGCTCTCTTTTATCAGCCAAACTCATTAGTCATTGGCTTGAAGGTAGCATTTCAAAAGTAATTATCAGTGATTTAAGTATCTCCAGCAGAGAAGATAGTAACCTTCAACTTGAGGAAAATTTGAAGTGACCCCTAAACACATGCACAAAAAAGTCTTTATATTAAAAGGAGGAAGCCAACTAAAGGATGAATCTGGATTACTTCATGACAGGAGGCCAAAGGAGTATTGATAAACAAAAAGGAAGTGGCTAGATTCCATTTTGCCTTGTTCATCACCAAGGGAGATAATAAGGAGAGTTCCATTCTTAAATTAATCTTGTAAATGGAGAATTTTGTAGTACCAGGTCAAATCTTGGCCAGTGCACATAATGTTCTGTATAAAATTGATAATAATCACCATTGAGTGCTTAGTAGGTACCAGGCACTGTGTTAAGTACTATACAAATATAACCTCATTTAATATTCACGACACTCTCATGAGGTATTACTTTTATTTCTATTTAACAGATAAGAAATCTGAGACAAAAAATGTTCTCTCTTGAGTGGAAGAGCCAGGATTTGAATCTGAGTCAATCTGACTCCAAAACTCACAGTCACCAAAACAACAATTACGTTAAAGAATAATTATTGGCCTGAATGAGATAGAATTTTCAGGTTTAGCAAATAAAAATATAGAATGTCCAATTAAATTTGAATTTCAGATAAATTATTTTTAATATAAGTATGCCTCAAATTTATAGATATATTAAAAATTATTTGTTGTTTATTTGGAATTCAAATTTAACTGAGGATCCTGAATTTTATCTGGCAACCCTAGAAAGAACTCATCATTATTAATGGTCATGGGGCTGAAAGATTGGAATGAGCAATCATGGCTCGTCACCCAAAATGATGCAGGAGGTAGCCAGTAATTCTTAGATTCATACCAACTAGCATGCAAGGCCCAAGAGAAAGATGAGGACACATGAACACTATAGAAAAATATCCTCATGGGGGAAATGCAACATATTTTTAATGAGGAGAGCTCTAACCTGGCTAAATTATGTGCAATAATTGAGAGGAAAATAAATTCTGAGAGAGGCAAAACTATAATTATGATTCATTTTGAGTTTCAAAAAACCCTCGATACATTGGAAGGAAACCAAATATAAAAGTAAATATGTTATGGTGGTAAGATTCCAGTTAATAATAAAATCTTTTATTGCTCTTGTAATCATTGTTTTTGAACCTCAGAGGTGCAGAATTAATTAATCCTTACTAACTTCACATTTTATTGATTGCATTTATTTATTTATTTATTTAAAACACAACAAATACCCATTAAACCATTACCCAACCCAAGAACTATAACATTACTGATAACTTATTTTTACCTATATCTTCCTCCTCTATTCTATCTTCCTAAATTGGTCCCTCCCTCCCTCCAAGGTAACTGCTATACTGAATTTTACATTTATCATTACTTTGGTTTTTAAAAAATATACAAACACACGCACACACACCCAAACAATAAAAAAACTTTTGGCTTGTTTTAAAACTTCGTAAGAAGTAAATCATATTGTAGAGGTGAAACCCAGACTCCAGGAAGGAACATCCAGTGAAATCTTTAAGCCTATGTATGATGATAAGCAGAATAAAACAAAGGAAGACATTATAAAAATGTATGAGTGAGCCGGTGTTAGGGAATCCAGTGAAAATAAAAAAAATCCAAACTAAGCTTAGAGGAAGGGATTTAGGTCCCTCAGGGAACACTAAACTATTGTGATCTGACAGGCAGACACACAGTGGTAGAAATCAACAAGAAGAGTGTTAGGAAAAAATCAGTAAATGTTCTATTCTTTTCATATAACACAGAGAAGCAGCTGCCCTGCAAATGCCATTGTGCAGCTACTCTTGTTCTACCTCAATATATACAAGGAATGTTAGTAGAAGGCCCAGTGAGGAAGATAAGGAAAGTTAGTAGAAGGCCCAGTGAGGAAGGCAACTGCCATGTAAGGACAGCCTTTTCTCACAGTGGATTCTTGGGCCCATTCCTGGCTGCAGAAAGTAAGGCTGAATGGAACACTGAGCTGACTCAAAAGACAATGTCTATGTTTTAGCTTCTTAGAATGTTTGAGCTAGAAGGAACTTAAAAACTATTTTATTCAGTGTCTTTTCCAGCATAGTTTTAATGTGAAATCCATTCTCCAAATGAAATTTCATGTGGAAAAGTTCAATATATAAAAGATAAAGTGGAGCTCTTCTGATTCAATAGAGTTCCACTGAAGCCTTCCTATCGTTGAAAAAAAATAAAAAAAAACCAACTGTGACACTAATAGAGGAAGTGTCTTGCACAAGGTCACAGAATGAATTATGAACCAGCCACTTTATCAATATCTCTACAGCATACCTATTCCAGAACTATCTAGGGCAGCATGGGTCAAAATTTGCCTAGCATGAAAGTGACTTAATCTGCATGGCTAGCTCGCAGCATAGATTGTTCCACCAGGTGTTTCCCATGACTCATCTGTTGGCTTCTTCTCTCACCTTTCTCATCCCAAATACCAACAATGAAATCAGGTGGCAGATTGGTAATTTTTTGGGACTCATGATTCTTTTGGACAATGTCTGTTACCTGTATCTGAACCCTTAATGAACCTCATCCATTTCTTTATCTCAGAAGACTAGTCCTTGGTAAAATGATGCTGTAAGAAATATTTACTTTGTTAATCTTATGAGGTCTTGAAGTGCATAGGAAAAGGCAACAGTACAGGGCTCTCCAGTTTTAAGCTGCATGATTTTGTGCAAGTTACTTAACCTCTCTGAGCCTCAGTATAAAATAATACTTATGCAGGAAGTTTCTGGAGTTAGACCGTATAGGTTGAAGTCCTGAATCCATCAATTAATTATAAGGCAAGTTACTTACCATCTCTGTGCTTCTGACCCAGTTTCTTAATCTGTGAAACTGGGATAACAGTGCCACGAATAGTGCCAAAAATAGTGCCTATCTCAGCATAGGTTGTGAAAGTAAAAATGAGTTCATTCATGGGTACTATCTATAATAGTGCCTGGGTCATAATAGATAATGCTAGCTATTTATTCACATAAGTATTTATTGAGCATCTGCTATATGCCAGGGACTGTAATAGGTACTGAGAGATACAGGAGAGAAAAAAGATTCTGTCCTCTTGGAACTTATATACTAATGAGGGGAAAAGATAATAATAAATAAGTAAAATAAAAAATGTCTTAGTTATAAATGTTGCTTTTGGTTATTTTCACAAGGTGAGCAGTAAATAAAATGGTACATTGAAAATATGTAGCATAGTGCCTACCACATAACTTGGCAACTAAATAGTTCTTTTTGTTTCTTTCCACTTGCCAGCTCTTTTTAGCATATTTTGTCTTCTGTTAATCCAATCAGGTTACCCTCCTACAGTAACCTCACAGCTTCTCTTTTCTTTCCTCTTCTCTATGGAGTTCTTTAGTGATCTTTCCAATTCTTTTTACTGGGTAGTAATGGGTCAAGAAAGACGCTGATAATTTGGTTTGAGATTGTGCCGTTGCTCTATGATTCTTCCCCTCCCTTTATATTGCCTTCCTGCTGGTAAAATGTTGTCTCCACTTGGGGCCTCTGTGCCTTCCCAGTATAAAATATATTAATAGTCTGCTTCCTAAGAGTGCCTGTTATATCTCTTCTCACTAGCAAAACATCAAGTTTTTCTCATTGAAAATGTCATTTTTGACTACATTCTGGATTCCTGGGGACTCTAGTGTAGCTCCCCGGCAGCGTTCCCTTCAATGGTGAGTGAAAAGCAAAGCTAAAGCCAGCTGTCACACTTTTATTTATAGACCCCAAGTCTGTAGGGTCAAGACAGGTATTGTTAATGTACAGTATGGCAGCTAATTACACCACCAATATTCCAAAAGGCATCAACATGATAATGTCAAACGACATGAATACTCCAAAGATTTGAATAACAATATTGCATATCATTTACAGAACTATTTTAATAGCCTTTTGAATCTTGGGGAAAAAAGAAAACTGAAGTCTCTTGCTGACTTAATGATCACATTTGAAGCAAGGAAGAAGAAAAACATAGCTATGAGGAACCAATAGAAATATACCACAGAACTTTATCCAGGTAATACCATAGAATTCCAGGGGATCAAAGAAGCTTAGAGCTGGGAGTGCCCTTTAGAGATCATGTAGTCCAAAACTGTGGTGTTGGTTCATGGTGAAATTTCCACAATATGTGTATGTGTGTGTGTGTGTGTGTGTGTGTGTGTGTGTGTGTGTGTATGTGTGTGCATGTGTTGGGGTAATGTTGGAAACTTTAAAAAATTTTTTACTTTTAAAAAATTTTATTTTGCTAGTTTCAAGTATACAGTACACTGGTTAGACATTTATATAGTTTATAAAATGACACCCCCCCACAATTGCGCTTTCCATACTCTGGCTCTCTACCTAGCCATTACATTAATGCTAACTGCATTCCCTATGCTGTGCTCCCCATCACCATGACCATCTACCAACTACTAATTTGTACTTCTTTACCCCTTCACCCCATTCTCTCAGCTCCCCAAACACCTCCCTTCTGGCTGTACCAGATTGTCCTCCATATTTGTGAATACGTTTTTGATTCGTTTGTTCTTTTTGTCCCTTAGATTCTGCATATAGGTGAAATCATATGGTATTTATCTTTCTCTGACTTATTTCACTCAGCATAATAACCTCTATGTCCATCCATGTGGTTATAAATGGTAGGATTTCATTTTTTTAATGGCCGAGTAATATTCCATTGTATATATGAACCATAATTTCTTTATCCAATCATCTGTCGATGGGTGTTTAGGTTGCTTCCATTCTTGGTTATTGTAAATTGTGCTGCCATGAATGTAGGGGTGCATAGATCTTTACGGATTAGCGTTTTGGTTTTCTTTGAATAAATACCCATAAGTTCAATTGCTGGGTCAAAAAGTATATCTATTCTTAATTTTTTGAGAAATATCAAGGCTGTTTTCCATAGTGGCTGTACCAATTTGCAATACCACCAACAATGTATGAGTGCCTTTTTCTCGACATCCTTGCTCACACTTGTTCTTTGATTTATTGATGATAGCCATTCTGACAGGTGTGACATGATATCTCACTGTAGTTTTAATTTGCATTTCTCTGAAATTAGTGACCTTGAAGATATTTTCATATGTCTATTGGCCATCTGTATTTCTGCTTTGGAGATATATCTGTTCAGGTCTTCTGCCCATTTTCCATCAAATTTTTGTTGTTGTTGTTGTTGTTAAGTTTTAAGAATTCTTTATATATTTTGGATATTAACCTCTTATCAGATGTGTCATAAGCAAATATCTTCTCCCATTCAGTTGGTTATTTGTTTTGTTGATGATTTCCTTTTTCGTATAAAACCTTTTGAGTTTGACATAGTCCCATTTCTTTAACTTTTCTTTGTTTCCCTTGCCTGAGGAAATATATCTGAAAAGATATTACTGTTAGCCAAAACATAGCCTATGTTTTCTTCTGGATCTTACATTTAAGTCTTAAATCCATTTTGAGTCTATTCTGGTATTTGGTGTAAGAAGGTGGTCTAGTTTCCTTTTTTTTTCATGTATCTGTCTAATTTTCCCAACACCATGTATTGAAGAGACTATCTTTATCCTATTGTATATTCTTGCTTCCTTTGTTATATATTAAGTGAGTGTGTAGGCATGGATGTATTTCTGGGCTCTCTATTCTGTTCCATTGATAAATGTATCTGTTTGTACACCAGTACCATGCAGTTTTGATTACTGTAGCCTTGTAGTATAGTTTGATATCATGTAGTGTGATACCTCCTACTTTGTTCTTCTTTCTCAAGATCACCATGGCTACTCGGGTCTTTTATGGTTCCTTATGAATTTTAGGATTATTTGTTCTAGCTCTCTAAAAAAATGGCATTAGTATTTTAATAGGGATTGCATTGAATTTATAGATTGCTTTGGGTAGTATGGCCATTTTAATGATGTCGATTCTTCCTACCCATGAGCATGGTATATGCTTCCATTTATTTGTATCTTCACAATTTATTTTTTCAATGACATAATTTTCTGAGAACAGATCTTTTCCCTCCTTTTTTAATTTGATTCCCAAGTATATTATTTTTCTTGGTGCAATTGTAAATGGCATTATTTTATTAATTTCTCTTTCTGAAAGTTCATCGTTGATGTATAAAAATGCCACTGACTTCTGAATATTAATTTTGTATCCTGCTACTTTACTGAATCCATTAATCAATTCTTACAGATTTTTGGTTGAATCTTTAGGGTTCTCTCTATATAGTATCATGCCATTGGCAAATAATGAGAGCCTTACCTCTTCGTTTCCAATTTGGATGCCTTTTATTTCTCTTATTTGTCTTATTGCTGTGGCTAAGACTTCCAATACAATGTTGAAGAGGAGTGGTCAAAGTGGAGATCCTTGTCTTGTTCCAGATCTTAAGAAAAATCCTTTTAGCCTTTCCCCTTTGAGTATGATGTTAGCTGTTAGTTTGTCACATATAGCCTTTATTATTGCCCACTTCACCGAGTTTTTATCATAAATGGATGCTGGATTATGTTGAATGTTTTTTTCTGCATCTAATGATATGGTCATATGGTATTTATCTTTCATTTTGTTAATGTGGTTTATCACATTAATTAATTTGAGAGTATTGCACCAACCTTGAATCCCAGGAAAAATCCAACTTCATCATGGTGTATGATATTTTTAATGTATTGCTGAATTCGGTTTCCTAATTTTGTTGAGGATTTTTGCATCAATGCTCATAAGAGATATCAGCCCATGGTTTTCTTTTTGCGTAATATCTTTGTCTGGGTTTGGAATCAAGGTAATGGTGGCCACATAAAAGGAGTTAGGGAGCCTTTCCTCTTCTTGAATTTTTTGGAATACTTTGAGAAGAATAGGTGTTAATTTTACCTTGAATGCTTGGTAAAATTTAACTGTGAAGCCATTTAGTCTAGGACTTTTTTTGTTGTTGTCGTTAAATGCCAGTTTATTTTTTTTCATACAATATATACATAATTTTTTTAACATTTTATTTTATTTTTTTATTTTCCCCTTCACCCCTCCCTCCTCCTTTCTGGTAACCATTAGTTCATTGTCCATGTACATGAGTCTCTGTTTGTCCTGTTCATTTGTTGCTTTTAGGTTTTTATCCCACATATGTGACGTCATGTGATTTTCAACATTTTCTGTCTGACTTATTTCACTTAGTATGATTATTTCAAGGTCCATCAATGTTGCTGCAAATGGCAGTATTTCATCTCTTCTTATGGCTAAGTAATATTCTATTGTATATATGTACCACCGCTTCTTTAGCCAATCATGTATTGTAGGACACTTCGGTTGCTTCTATGTCCTGGCCACTGTGAATAATGCTGCTATGAAAATTGGTGTGCAATATCTTTCTGAATATGAGTTTTCAAGTCTTTGGGGTTAAATAACCGGTAGAGGGATTGCTGGATCATATGGTAGAGAAATTCTTAGTTTTTTGAGAAACCTCCATACCATTTTCCATAGTGGCTATATCAATTATTTGCAGTCCCACCAGTAGTGTATGGGGGTTCCTATTTCTCCACATCCTCTCCAACATTTGTTATTACTTGTCCAACTGATTATAGCCATTCAATCAGGTGTGAGATGCTATCTCATTGTGGCTTTGATTTGCATTTCCCTAATAGCTAGTGATGTTGAGCATCTTTTTATATATTTATTGGCCATTTGTATGTCCTCTAAGAGAAGTGTCATTTCAGATCCTCTGCCCTTTCTTTGGCTGGATATTTGTCATTGTTGTTGTTGTTGTTGTTGTTATTGAGTTGTATGAGTTCTTTGTATATTTTGTTTTGGATATTAGGCCCTTATCAGAGGTATTCCTTGCAAAATATTTTCCCATTTGGATGGTTGTCTCTTTACCTTGTTGATGATTTCTTTCGCCGAGCAGAAGCTTTTTAGTTGGATGTAGTCCCAGCTATTTATTTTTGTTCTTACTTCCCTTGTCTTTGACGTCAAATTCATAAAATCCTCTTTAAGCCCAATATCCTTGAGTTTAGTTCCTATGTTTTCTTCTATGAATTTTATTGTTTCAGGTCTTATATTTAGGTCCTTAATCTATTTTGAGTTAATTTAGGTGTGTGGTGATAGACAACAGTCTAGTTTAATTCTTTTGCAAGTGGCTTTCCAGTTTTCCCAGCACCATTTATTGAAGAGGCTTTTCTTTCTCCACTGTATGTTTTTGACATTTTTCTCAAAAATTATTTGCTCATATAAATATGATTTTATTTCTGGACTCCTGATTCTGTTCCGCTTGTCCATGTGTCTGTTTTCCTACCAATACCATGCCGTTTTGATTACTGTCGCTTTGTTGTATAATTTGAAGTCGGGAAGAGGGATGTCTCCATCCTCGTTCTTTTTCTCAGGATGGCTTTGGAAATCCGGGGTCTTTGTGTTTCCATAGAAATCTGATGATTTTTTGTTCTATTTCTTTAAAAAAAATGCCAATGAGATTTTGATGGGGATTGCATTAAATTTGTATAATGCTTTAGATAATAAGGTCATTTTAACTATGTTGATTCTTCCAATCCAAGAATATAAAATATCTTTCCATTTCTTTTTATCTTTTTGATTTCTTTAATAAGGTCTTATAATTTTCATTACATAGGTCATTCTCATATTTCATCAGATTCATTCCTAGGTATTTTATTTGTTTGTTGCACTTTCAAAAGGAATTATTTTTTCCACTTCTTTTTCTGAAACTTTGTTATTAGTGTATGTAGAAATGCTATGGATTTTTGAACATTGATTTTTATATCCAGAGACTTCACTGTATTTTCTTATTGTTTCTAGCAGTGTTCTTGTGGAGTCTTTATGGTTTTCTATATAGAGAATCATGTCATCCACAAATAATGACAGTTTGACTTCTTTGTTTCCTATTTGGATGCCTTTTATATCTTTCTCTTGTCTGACAGCCCTTGCTAGGACCTCCAATGTTATAATGAATAACAGTGGCGATAGTGTACACCTTGCCTTGTTTCTGTTCTTAGAGGGGAGATTTTTAGTTTCTCACCATTAAGTATAATGTTGGCTGAGGGCTTGCCTTTATTATGTTAAGGTACTTTCCTTCTATACTGATATTGTTAAGTGTTTTGATCATAAATGGGTGCTGTATCTTGTTGAAGGCTTTTTCTGTATCTATTGATATGATCATATGGTCCCTATTTTTTAATATGTTTATGTGTCGTATCACATTAATTCATTTGTGTATGCTGAACCATCCCTGTGACTCTTGGTTAAAGCCCATTTGATCATGGTGGATGATCTTTTTAATATATTGCTGTATTCTGTTTGCTAGTATCTTATTTATGATTTTTGCATCTGTGTTCATGAGAGATAATGGTCTGTAGTTTTCTTTTTTGTGTGTCATCTTTACCAGGTTTTGTTATTTGGGTAATATTGCCTACATAAAATGTGTTGAGAAGTATTGCCTCCTCTTTGATTTTTTGGAAGAGTTTGGGGAGTATATGTATTAAATCTTTGAATGTTTGGTAGAATTCGCTGGTGAAGCTATCTGGTCCTGGACTTTTATTTTTTTGGTAGGTTTTTGATGATTGTTCCAATTTCCATTCCACTGATGGGTCTATTTAGATTTGTTTTTCTTGATTCAGTCTAGGAAGGTTGTATCTTTCTAAGTGCTGGTCTATTTCATCTAGATCATTAAATTTGGTGTTATATACTTTTTCATAGTATTCTTATATGATTCTTTGTATTTCCACAATGTCTGTTGTAATTTTTCCTCTCTCACCTCTAATTTTGTTTATTTGTATCCTTTCTCTTTTTTCTTCAGTGAGTCTAATGAGGGGTTTGTCAATTGTATTAACCTTCTCACAGACCAGCTCTTTGTTGCATTTATTTTTTCTATCTTTTTTTTCCTCAATTTCATTTATTTCTGCTCTAAATGTGACGACTTCTTTCCTTCTGCTGACTTTAGGCTTCATTTGTTCTTCCTTTTCTAGTTTTTTAAGATGAAGAGTTAGGTTGTTTATTTGGGCTCATTCTTGTTTTGGGAGGTAGGCCTGTAATGATATGAACTTTCCTCTTATGACCGCTTTTGCTGTGTCCCAGAAGTTTTGATATGTTGTACTATTATTATCATTCATTTCTATATATCTCTTGATCTCCCTTTTTATATCTTTTCTGATCCAGTTATTCTTCAGTTGTTGTTTAATTTCCATTTTTGTGTGTTTTTTTCCTCTTTCTTTTTACACGTGATCTCTAGTTTCGAAGCATTATAATCATAGAATATAGTTGGTATGATTTCAACTTTTTATATTTGTTGAGGCTATCTCTGTGTCCCAGTATGCAGTCAGTCCTTGAGAATATTCCATGTGCACTAGAGAAGAATGTATAAGCAGTTGTTTGGGGATGAAAGGCTCTGTAAATGTCAGTTATGTCCAGTTGGTCTAATGTATCATTTAAAGGCGTTATTTCTTTAATGATTTTGTGTTTGGATGATCTGTTAATATTTGACAGTGGGGTATTTAGGTCCCCTACTATATAGTGTTTTGGTCTGTGTCTCCCTTTAGTTCTGTTAGTAATTGCTTTATGTATTTCAGGGCTCCCTGATTGGGAGCGTAGATATTAATAAATGTTATGTGTTCCTGGTGTATGATTCCCTTTCCCATTATGAAGTGTCCCTCAGTATCTTTCTTTAAATTTTTATTTTGAAGTCTATTTTGTCTGATATTAGTACTGCTACTCCTGCTTTTCTCTGAATGCCATTTGCTTGAAGCATCATTTTCGACCCTTTCCCTTCGAGGCTATATTTTTCTTTGGAGCTGAGATGTGTCTCCTGGAGGCAGCATATGGTTGGGTTTTGTTTTTTTGATCCAATCTGCAACTCTGTACCTTTTCTCTGGTGAGTTCTGTCCATTTAAATTTAGGGAGATTATTGAAATTGAGGTCATCTTATAGTCATTTTATCTTTTGCTTTCTGGTAGCTCGGTGTTTCCATTGCTTCCTTGTCTTCGTGTTTTTGTTTTCTTTATTTTGCTTGGCTTTTGTGGGTTTCCCCTCTGGTCATTCTTGTTTTATGTTATATACTTCAGTTCTAAATATTTGGCCTCTGATTACCATTACAAATATGAAAATGATAGTTATATATATATACAGTTGTCCCTTTTCTTCTGTGTGTGCATTATCTCCATTCCCCTTTGTGAATTTGGATCTTTGAATACTCCCATTTTTAGTCATCGTTATCTCAATTTGTCCCTATGTATGCTGAACGTTTGTTACTATCTTGCCATAGTAAATCTCTTCCTATTTTAAGCTTATAATGCCCTGTTCATAGTAAGGGTTGCACTACTCTGCTTTTATCAGCCTGCCAGTCACCTTACTACTAATTATGCATTGCTTTTTTTGTCATTCTGTTTTAGGTGAGCTGACCTCTAAGTATTTCCTGTAGTACAGGCCTCATAGTGGAGAAGTCCCTCATTTTTTGAATGTCTGGAAAGGTTTTTATCTCTCCTTCATATCTAAAGGACATTTTGCTGGATACATTATTCTTGGCTGATAGTTCCTTTCATTTAATAGTTTGAATATTTGATTCCATTCCTTTCTTGCTTGTAAGGTTTGTGCTGAGAAGTCTGATGGTTTTTCTTTACAGATTACCATCTTCTTTTCCCTGGCTTCCCTGAGAATTCTGGTTTTGTTGTTGATTTTTAATCATGTTAATACAATGTGTCTTGGTGAAGACCTTTTTGGGTTGAGATAATTTTGTGTTTTATTAACTTCTTGAATTTATGCTCCAGCTCATTCCTTAGATTTGGGAAATTCTTGTCAACTATTTGTCTGAACATGCTTTTTAATCCCTGTTCCTTTTCCTCCCCTTCAAGATTTTCCATTATTCTTAAGTTTCCTCTCCTGATGGTATCAGCTAGTTCTTGTATTTCTCTTTTATTATTTTTCATTCTTCATTTTCTCTCTTCTTCCTTCTGATTTATTTCTAGATTTCTGTCTTCGATCTCACTGATCCTTTCATCTATTTGTTCGACTCTATTTCCCAAGCTTGATATTTCATTTTTCAACTCCCGCAGTGTGTTCTTTATCTCCAGGAGGTCTATTTGGTTCTTTCTGAGGGTATCAATCTCCTTGCTAAAGAATTTATTCTGCTCATCTAGTTGTTTTTTCAATTCCTGAAATTGTTGATAGGATTTGTTTTGGATCTCACTTAGTTTTTCAGAAGTACTATCATGAATTCTCTGTCACTTAAGTCGCATTTCTGTGATTGTAAGCTTATTTTCTGGTGATTTTTCTCTTTCTTTCTGAGATGTCTTGTCACCTGGGTTGTTCATGGTGTTTAATGGACTATTTTTCCACCTGGGAATTAATGGAAGTGTGTCCTGCCTTTTTCTTTTTTCCAGGAAGATTTATTATATAATGGTCCCTAGCCTGTTGCAAATAAGGAATTTTTCTTTTGGTTTCCAGTAGGTGGCATCTAAGTGTTTTGGATCTCTGCTTTATATGAAGTTTTAATAATGTCTTTTTTTCTTTACAGATGTTTAAACATGCTCACTACCCTCAGTTTCAGTTTCTGTCAGTGTTAGTGACAGTTTCAGTAGCCTTTGCTCAGATTCCCCTGGGGCTTTGTGGTGTTCCATCTCGGAGGGTATGAGGGGAAAGGTTCTTAGTTTTGGGGTTGGAGGCTGCAGCTCAGCCTCAGTTTTGCAACCATAGCTGGTAAAAACCAACTGTTCTTTCTCTGCCATTACTGCTTTTCTGTCATCCCTGTTTCTCTGCTTCCTGGCCTAATGATTGGGCACTGCCGCCAGCTGTGTAGAAACACCACTCTCAGGCAGGGCTTTTCATAGAACTCACCACTCCTTCTCCCTTCCCCCTCCTCCTACAGGGAGTTCCATCTGTGAGAAGCAGCTTCTTTGTTTCTCCCAGTCCACCACCTGACACCCAGGATTCTGACCTGTGGTAGCTCTTATGCGCAGGTCTCATGCTCAGATGTTCTGTTGGGCAGTTTGGGTGTATTTTTTTTTATTGAGTTTTAGGTGTTTAGCTTATTGTTGTTTCAAGGGGAGATATCTGGGAATGTATCTCATGCTGCCATGTTTCAACTTCTGTTTTTTGGGAGGATTTTGATTACTGATTCATTTTCATTGGTGATAATCAGTGAATTCAGATTTTATGTCTTTTCTTGAATCACTCTTGGAAGATTGTGTTTCTAAAAATGTATTTTTTTTTCTTCCAGATTGTCCATTTTGTTGACATATAATTGCTCACAGTATTTTCTTATGATTCTTTGTATTTCTGTGGAGTTAGTAGTTATTTCTCCTCTTTTATTTCTGCTTTTATTTACTTGAGTCCTTTCTTTTTTCCTTCATGAGTTTGGTTAAGAGTTTTTCAAGTTTCTTTATCCTTTGAAAGAACCATCTCTGGTTTTCATTAATATTTTGTATTAGTTTTTTAGACTATTTCATTTATTTCCACTCTGTTCTTTATTACTTCCTTTCTTCTAGTAACTTTGGGCTTTGTTTGCTGTTCTTTTTATAGTTCTTTTAATTGTAAGGTTAGATTGTTTATTTGAGCTTTTTCTCATTTCTTAAAGTAGGCCTATATCACAATGAATTTCCCTTTTGCCGTGTCCCATAGATTTTGAGTCATTGTGTTTTCATTTTAGTTTCTCTCTTGGTATCTTTTGTTTTTCTCCTTGATCTCATTGATAACCCATTCATTGTTTAGTAGCATGTTATTTAACCTCCAAGTGTTTGTGTATTTTCCAATTTTTTTCTTGTAGTTGATTTCTAGTTTCATACCACTGTGATCAGAGAAGACGGTTGATATGATTTCAATCTTCTTAAATTTACTGATATTTTTTGTGTCCTAAATTGTGGTCTATCCTGGAAAATGTTCCATGTGCATTGGGGAATGTATATTAAGCTGCATTGGGGTAAAATTCTCTGAAAACGTCTATTAAATCCATCTGGTCTAGTGTGTCTTTTAGGCCCATTGTATCCTTGTTGATTTTTTTGTGTGTAAGATCTGTCCATAGGTGTCAACAGAGTGTTAAAGTCTCCTACTATGAGTGAATTACTGTTGATTTCTCCTTTTATGTCAGTCAACAATTTCTTTATGTATATAGGTGTTTCTATGTTGGGTGTGTATTTTTTATTTTTATTTTAAATTCTTTTTTAAATTTTATTTTATTCATTTAATTTTTAAAAGGACAATTGTTTTCTTTACATAATTTCTATTTTCTAATTTTCCAGTATTGTAATTGTATGTAGTAAGTATCCTTTTTCTTCTGAAAAGATGATGCTGATAAATTTACACACACACACACACACACACACACATGCATACACCTCTCAAAAGATGTCTGTGTTGCAATCCTCTAAATATGTAAATTAAGTTACATGGTAAAGGTAAATTAAGGCTGCAGATAGAATTGAGTCAGTATCAGAGTGATATAAGGAAAACTTGACCTGCCATTGCTAGCTTCGAAGGTGGAGTGGGCTATGAACCAAGGAAAGTGGGTGGCCTATAGAAGTTGAGAAAGTTGTGAAAGTGAATTCTCCCACTATTAGAGCTTCCAGACAGAAACATAGCCTTGCAGACACCTTAATTTTAGCCTAGTGAAATCCTTATGCAGCTTCTGACCCACAGAACTGGAAGATAATAAACTTGCATTATTTTAAGCCACTAAATTTGTGGTAATTTATTATAGTAGTAAATAGAAAACTAAGACATTTATATAGTAAAATTTTAAAGTTGGTAACTCTATAGATGAATCTATACTCCACTTAATTTTTTTTTCCTCCTTGAAATATTACTGATCTGAGAAGTCCAAAAGTTTGGAAGCTAATGATCTAGTCTAACCTCCCATTCAGTACAGGAACCACCTCTCATCAGGTCATATTACCTCTCCTTGAATACTTCCAGTGACAAGAGAGCTCCATACTCACAAGCAGCCTTTCCCTTGCAGGGCAGCTATGATGGCTAGAGAGCAATTCCTTAAATGATACCTACCTTTACCTATTGGGGCTCTTGAGTGACATATGATGCATTGAATTCCAACTCCACATAACCTCAACTTAGTTTTACAGGAAGCTTAAAAATACAATTGATATACTCTGGAGATACATAATGACTATTAGCTATTCAAATTTGTGCCTTTAGTGTTCCTACACTGCCTTCTTCTTGTCAGTCTAAAAATCTGCTAAAAGAAGTCGGCACCCCCTAAATCTCTGCCACTTCTATATCCTATCATTCTAACTCCTTCTTTACCAGAATCACTAATGATTGGATAATGAGGACCTGCAGCCGTCTGTATCTGCATCTTAGTTTCCACTTCCATTACTCTACTGAACCTGTTCTTTCAAGTATGATGATAACCTGATCACTGATAAAGCCAACTCTATTTAGTGACATCATTCAACTTGACTGCTGAGCAGCATTTGATATTGTTGACCAAATCCTCCCCCTTGAAACTCTCCTGTTTCAAGACCACTAAACTCTGCTCATTCTACCTTCCTAACTGCTCCTTTTCAGTTTCCCAGTTTCCTCTTAGTCCACTCCCTCAATGAAAATGTGTACAGATATTTTGTCCTTGGGCTTCTTTTCTTTTTACTCTGTTTTTTTTTTAATTTAATAAATATTTACAGAGCTCCTGGTATGTGCCAAGCAGGGGATCTCATCTCACTGCCTCCATGTAGATGAATTCCAAGTAGATACCTTTAGCTTCAGACATACCTGAGCTCCAGAGACACATTTCTAATTGCTCCTAAAACAGTCTCATCTGGAGGCCTTCATGGCATCACACACTCAACATATTATTTCTCCGCTCCCACCCTCAACTAGCGGATCTAAACCTCTTGTCTCTGTTTCTCCTAATGTATCACTATTCTTCTGGTCACCCAGGCTAGAGTCTTAAGGGTCATCTTTGCCTTCTATATCTGCCTCATTCCCATATATCACTGTTTTGTGATGCTTCATAAATTCTACCTCTATAGCATGTGGTGTATCTTTTACCTATTCACCTTTAGGTCAATTTCTCATTCCTTCTCTTTTAGACTATGAGAGCAGTGTCATAACTGGTCACTTGCTTTCAGTCTTTTCCCCAGTCTATCATTGGCACTGCTATCTGATTACCCTTCCTCCTTTATGTTCCAAATGTTTGATCAAAATCTACTCATCCCAAATCTCATTTATGTAAGAATCTTCTCTAGTATGAGTTGTTAATGGACTAATAAATAAATCATTGAAAATGAGTCAGCTCATGGTTTCTCGACCTTGGCAGGCACTACTGCCACTTTGGAGTGGATAATTCTATGTTATGGGAGACTGTCCTGTGCATTGTAGGATGTTTAACATATCCCTGGACTCTATCTATTAGACGCCAGTAGAAGCACCACCATTTCCCAGTTAAGAAACCCCAAATGCCTCAAAACTGCCAAATATCCCTCAGGGGGCAACATCATTCACTATTCCCTTCTCCCTTCTCACTCCCAATTTGAGAACTATAGGGTTCACTTACGACTTCCTCTCCACAGAGAACAAGGCCTTAACCTGACAAAAGTGTTTGCATATCTAGAAGATCTCGAAGAATTTATTTTAGTGGAAAAAGGAAAGGGTGAATATCTTGGACTTTTCAAAGCCTGCCATACAAGCAGATACCTCCACGGCATTGCCTTTAAATTGGCTATTTGTGTTTAACCTGGAAATGTAAGAGAGGGAGAATTATATAAAGGATGGAGATGGTGGGGTGGGTGTGGGGTAGTAGCCAGCTTATGCCTTTCCTGGGTTCATATAGATCAACCTCTATAAGCTATCATTCTAACTCCTGAACACCCTTTGGTTTTGAGTTCTAGTAACCACAGTGGGTGCTTATAGGTACCAGAGTCAGAATAAAGTGTCAGTCCCATTCGTTAGCTGATGATTCCATAGTTTAATTAACATCTTTAGGTTAATTCCCTTGAAGATTTTGTTCAGCTTTCAGGAGTATACTGCCTTCCAATAGTCTAACTAGTTATTTTTGCAATTATATGGCATGTATCTAAATTTTGGTAAAGAAAATGCTCATTAACAACATTTGATCTTACTTGAATATAATTGCTTACGAATGCAGACATTAACATATGAACGTATCTACTTTGGAAAATTCATTTTGCAACAGTAAGTGCAAACCACCCTTCCATAGCAGTGTCAGAAATGGAAGGAGAGGTGTTGAGATGGCTTGGGTGTAAGGGGGTTACTTTTAGGTCCTTTTATATCGAGATAATATGGTTAAGCATTGGATCACAGGAGTTTTAAATTTTTGCTTATTTATTAATTAATATAGTCATCTATCAAATAAAACTTTGAGTTCTTACTGTGTGACAAACACTGTCTAGGTCTTAGGATACTGTAATGAGCAAAACAGACAGGATCCCTGTCCTCATGGTGCTTACAGTCTAGTATTGGAAGCAAATGTTCATTTTTTGTTTTAAAATATTTTTTGCATTTTCCAAATTTCCTTTCATAAATATGTTTAACCTTTGTAATCTTAAAAAAATAAAGACTTCACAAGAAAAAAGCCATACCAATGTATGATTACTATGTCTAAGAACTAAGAAGGGGATGCATTAAGGTACAATGGGACTATGTGACAAAGGATAAAGTAACTTTAATTTAGAGTAGGTCAGGGAAAAGTTACCTGAGGCATGACATTTGAGCTGATACCTGAGAGAAAAGCATCCCATGCAGAGAGAATAGCACTCACTAAGGCCTCAAGGAGGGGATAGAATTTGATGCATTCAAGGCACTGAAAGAAGACTTATCCTGGCTGGAGTGTGACCATTAAGGAGGAGGGTACATGATGAATCTGGTAGGAGGCAGAGACCCAACTATGGAGGACCTTGTAGGACACTGGTAAGGAATTTGGATTTTATTCTAAAGACCTTGGGAGGGAATCTTGGAAGGATTTCGATTATGAGTCTTCCATGAGCTGACTTATATATTAAAAAGATTTACCTGTACACAAAATTTCCATGGCTTATTTATTTTATAACTGGAGCTTTGTAGCTCTTATTCCCCTTCACCTTTCTCACCCATCCCTCTGCCCTCTGGCAGCCATCAGTTTGTTCTCTGTTTCTATGAATCTGTTTTTTGTTTTGTTTTGTTTGTTCATTTTTTTTAGATTCCACATATAAGTGGAATATAATAGCATTTGTCTTTCTCTGTCTTAGTCCACTCAGCACAATATTCTCTAGGTCCATCCATGTTGTTGTAAATGGCAAGATTTCATTCTTTTTATTTTAATTTTGAGTAATATTCCATTATATATATATATATATCTCATGTAACACACACACATATATATAAATATATATGTCACATCTTATTTATCTATTAATCTATCAACAAACACTTATGTTGCACCTTTATCTTGGCTATTGTAAATAATGCTGTAATATCAAGAAGTTGAATTGGGGGGTCCTATGATAATTCTATTTTTAATTTTTTGAGGAATCTTCATACTGTTTTCCATAGTTGCTGCGCCAATTTACAGTCCCACCAATAGTGCATAAATGTTACTTTTTCTTCACATCATCACCAACACTTGTTATTTGTCGACTTTTTAATAACAGGCATTCTAATAGGTGTGAGGTAGTATCTTGTCATCATTTTGAATCCAATTATAAAAAAAATAAGCCACTGAAATGTAGTGTATAGTACAGGAAATATAGTCAATAGTATTTAATAACTTTGCACATTGACAGATTGTTACTAGAATTAGTGTGGTGATCACAGTGTAAGGTATATAAATGTCAAATAACTATGTTATACACTTGAAACTAATATAATATTGTTTGTGAACTATACTTTAATACAAGTTAAAAAACACATTATGCCAAGCCAAAGAAGCCCAACACATTTTGAAGATATACTATATATACTTTATATACTGTATTACATGCTATACTGTACTATGTATTATAATATACATACTGCAATGCTGTCATAATTACATTTATGTCAAATTATATTAAAAGTAAAACTAAAAATATAAAATATTTCTATAAAGCATGAAAAAAGGATTTACCTGGCTACTATATGGACAGTAGATTTAAGGGGGCAGCTATGAAAACAGGGAGAACATTTGGGATGATATTCCTATAGTCTATGTGAGAAACGATAATAGTTTGGATCTGAGTTGTGGCAATGGAGATGAAGAGATGTGGAGTTCTTTTTTTAAGTCAAATTATTTGTGTTGAGCTAGTTACTTAAACTTCCAAACCTCATTTCCATATATATAACCATTGAGATAACAGTAGCTACCTCATAGCATTTTTATGTGGATTAAATGAGTATGTGTTTATGACTCTCATATAAGTGTGTGCTCAATTGATAGATGGTATCTGCTATTAATATTTTAAAAACTATTTCTAAATGTTTCTGCACTGCAATGAGTTTTTATATGATTCAGTACACTGTATGACCTTGGGCCAGTTACCTCACTAGGCCTCAGTTGTGTGTCATTTGTAAGCAAGCAGAACTAACATCTGCCCTGCATACCTCACAGGAATGTGCTAAGAATAAATGAAAATAATAGCTGAAACTCTAATTTAAAAAAATTACAAAAGCTACTATCTGTTAGCAAGTAAGTGCTATTGGTTCCTGATTACCAGTAATCTTCATCTCTGTAACAAATAATGCAATAAAATTGTCATTCTTTACAGTCTCTGCCATTCAGTAATGTATCTACATTGATCATCTAAAGTAGTCAGGGGGTTGTGATGACTTTAAACTCATTTTACATGTGATATAGTACAACCATCAATTGAAAACCTAATTAATCCAGTAATCCAGTCACGGACATGAAACAATTTCTAATGCTTGGCATAAAAGTGAGCATATGTCATGGACAGATAAGAGTTTCAAGATTGATATTGTGTCATACAGCATTTGAAATCCATTTTTTTAAAATTTTGCAACCCATGCTGAGGGGGAGGGTGAACAAGGCTCCTAAAAACATTATTCTTAAAAGCTAATTAGTGATTGGGTCCTGAGAAAAAAATGAAGATGATAGAGGCTCTGTCCATCTGTCTGGCAACCAAATTAAAGTTGTGACAGAAACAAGGAGCAAAGAGAAAGGAAAATCGCTTGGGATCTAGATGAAAAAAACATACAACTTGGGAGAGAACTAAGAAATCAGCCTGCAACAGCAGAAGTTAGGACAGGGCTAGGATGGGAGGCTGCCTGATTTCCAGCGGCTGAGTGGGATAGAGGCCATAGCAGTGGCAGCCAGCAATACAGAGGCCTCTTAAAGGGGCCATGTTCAGAAGCAGACTTTTGTGGTGACAGACCTGCTCGCTCTGAGCACCAGAACCTGTTCGGCTGTGTACGGGACACCAGGGACTTACAAGGGACACTGAGTTGTTGCAGCAAGGGCCAAGGGAAGACTTACTCTGTACAGAAGTGCCAGTGGTATTCATTGTCCTCTGTTGAGCCCTCCCCCTTCCAGTGCACAGACTCAGTGTTGCCATAGCAGAGACCTCATTAAACTGAGTAACAGAGGTCATTCTGCCCAGAGGGTTCCCTGAAATCCATCTCCCACTACTTGTGGCCCAACTCAAGCCACATCCATGTGTGTTCTCACTTAGTCAAGTGTCCCTTTCTGAACAGCTCCGAGACTCACAATTGTGACGCCTGGCGTCAGTTTCTGGCATGGCCTCTTGAGGCAACTATAAGCACAGTATCTGAGGTTTGCCTGCTGAATCTTAACAGGTGTCCCTGGAGGGGCACAGGCTGGGGCCAAACTTGGCCTGCAGCCGAACCCCTCTCAGGATCCTCCCACTGGGTACTGACCACACAAAGCCACACTAATAAGACTGGGAGTCTTAGGAGCTTTGTTTAGTACATAGAAACAGACACAGAAAGGCAGCCAAAATGGGAAGACAAAGAAGCAAAAATCATATGAGAGAACAGAACAGAGATGCAGGAATAATGGAGTCAAGCAATCTAACAGATGTAGAGTTCAAAACACTGGTTATAAAGATGCTCACTGAACTTATGGAAAGTGTAGATGAATTCAGTGAGAACTTTAACAAAGAGATAAAAAACATAAAAATGGAAACAGAATTTTTAAAAGGGGACCAGTCAGAAATGAAGAACACATTATATGAGATGAGAAATATATTAAATGGAATAAACGGAATGAATCAAGAAGAGGATGGGAAAGCCAAGGACACTCAATTAGAATGACAAGAAAAAAGAAGGCAAGACTATAATAATAAGTTAAGGAGCCTATGGGACACAATTAAATGTAAAAATATCCGTGTCATAGAGGTACCAGAAAAAAAACAAGAACAAAAAACAGGACGTTGAAGAGCTATTTGAAGAAATAATGATGGAAAAACTTCCATAACCTGGAGAAGGAAAGACACATAAAATATCAGGAAGCTCAGAGAGTCCCCAAAACCAGGAAACAAAAGAGGCCCACACCAAGACACATCATCATTAAAATGCTAAAGGTTAAAGACAAAGAGGGACTCTTAAAAGCAGCAAGAGAAAAGCAGTTAGTTACCTACAGGGGAGCACCCATAAGACTGGCAGTTGAATTCTCAAAAGAAACTATGCAGGACAGAAGGGCTTTGCACAAAATATTCTATGTGATGAAAACCCAGGATCTACAACCAAGAATGCTTTATGCAGCAGGACAGATAAAGAACTTCCCAGACAAAAACAAGCTAAGGGAATTTATAGACACCAAGCCAGTATTACAGGAAACGTTGGAGGGACTTCTTTAAGAAGAAGATACATGTATCAAAAACAGGAATAAATTATGGTAATAACTACATTCTTATTAACAAGTACCTCAAATGGAAAAGAATTAAGTGGTCCAACCAAAAGATAGAGTGGCCGAATGGATAAGAAAACAAGACCCCTACATATGCTGCCTATGAGAGACTTGCTGAAGATTAAAAGACACACACAGACTAAAAGGAAGGGGATGGAAAAAGATATTGCCTTGATGGACCTAGAGGGTATTGTGCTGAAGGCAATAGGTCAGATAGAGAAAGACAAATATTGCATGATTTCCCGTACATGTGGAATCTAAAGAACAAAATCAACAACAACAGCAACAAAAGCAGAAATAAACTCATAGATACAGGGAATATTGTGAGGGATATTAGATGGGAAGGGGTTGGGGAATAACAAAAAAGACAAAGGGATTAAGAGGTACAAATGGATAGCTGCAGAATAGACATGGAGATGTAGAGTGTAGCAGGGGGAACATAGTTAATGTTTGAATAAATATTAAGGGGGAATAAGGGTACTAGATTTAGAGTGATCACTTTGCAAGTTATGTGGATCTCTGATTACTATGCTATACAACTGAAACTGCTATATTATCATATGCCAATTATAATTTTTAAAAAATCTCATTGAATTGTACAATGTAAATACAAGCAACTAATTGTCTATTATAATCAATAAAGACAGAAAAAAGTGTGAAAAAAGCTATTTAGTGATTTCCAGTGTCTTATTTTCATATGCTCAAAATATTTCATGATTAAAACCAAAACTATATAAACATAATAAAATATTTAGTTTTATTGTCAGTGAAGAAAACACGCTTTTACTTCCCATTCATCTTGAATATCTTGGCATCAAATAATAGTGTAATGCCCTAGGTCACCTCCTTCAGCCTTCAAAACTGTGCTATAATCTCCTCTACAGTTTGATTGCCAGGTGGGGATTCCATGTCATCTTGAACACTTCTGATCATGCTGAATGCACTGCTTCCTAAAGAAGTACATTCTACTTTTGGGCCTCTCTAATTATTAGAAATGTCTTTATTATATTGAGTGCTAATCTGTCTCTATAACTGTCACCGCCTAATGGTTCCTTCTTTTTGTTTTCTTTTTGTTCGAAGCTCACAGAAAATATGTACTGCCTCTCCTAATGGCAGACCTTTAAACATCTGAAGATAGACATCCCACCTGTCTGTGCCTTCTCTTTTTCAGGCTTATTGCTCCCAGCATGTCAGACATATATTGTAGATCCCAGGCTTTCAGCACTCTGGCCATCTTCCTCTTGACATGTTTCAGTTTTTAAAATATCACTCTTAGAATTTGGTTTCTAGGATTGAGCACTACACTGTTGAGTGAGGTCAAACTCACCCAGAAGACAGTGAACTGATGCGCCCTGCTGCCCATTTTTGACTAAACATCATACATTTATCAGTGGTGCCTAGGATGGCATTATTTTGTTTACCAGTCCACTATGGAATTCTATTGCATCTACTTCTACTTTGTAGTCTTGAATTTATATCTTAGTTATCTTATTAAGGAACTTCTGCCAAGCCAGGCTTCCCCCAAACTTGAAAGTGTCCTGTTGATATTTTTTATCTAAATTTTTTTTGTTGCCTTTTACTCTTTTTAAATGTCCTCATGGTTTTGACCTAGACTTTGAAATCTTGATTTGGTTAGTGAGCTTAGTAGCTGTCACTTCCAGTTATGTGTCATCTACAAGTTAATCAGCCTTGCCTTGTGTGGCATTATCCAAGTTATTGACAAAAATGCTGATGAGAACAGTTAAGGACAGAATCGTTTGGCATGGTACTTAATTCTTTACCCCAACATTTTCCAGGATGACAGCGATTAGGTAATAATACCCTGGGCTAGAGTTTTGCAGGCTGATCCAAACTCATCTTTAACACACTCACAGTTTAGGCAATACAAATGATTCTTAATACTGAACTTGGTTCTTCAGACATGTTCACAGGTCTAGACTTCAGGGGAAGAAATAACTGGAGTGATTTCTTCTCTCCTGGTCTCATCATCTCTGACCATGTATCTTCGCTTTTTATTATTGAGTTTTATGGGGAGGAAGTAGAAAGGAAGGGGAGACAGAGGAGTGCCTTCTGGCAAAGAATGATCCACTAGAAGAATAGGGAAACTATTTTCTACTCTATAACTCAATCAGTGTGTCATTACCCAGGGTAAAAAAGCAGACTTCAAAGAAATGTATGCAGCCTTTTAAAATTTCCCAAATGCAATCCTGATGGGAAACAACTCTTGAAAAGCCATCTTCACAATACAAAAGATTGGTGGTTATACAAAACAGTTCACCTTATTGCTGCATTAAAAATATATGCCACCTCGGTTCCCTCAAATAAGTTTTAAAAGCCTGAAGAGAAAATGTGCCCTTTTTCCTCTGGGAAAGAAATGTCAGTTTAAACAGGCAGTTTTTATAGCTCAGGAAAGATCTGAATCTTTTAGTTATCTCCAAAGAGTACCTCTCCATTTGGGGGCACCACAGTGTGGGGCTTTTAGGGCAGTGTCGGATTCTTTTAGAGCAGAGAAAACGGGGAAGGGTAAAGTTGCTAACAACAAACCTCATCAGCACTGCTATTTGTCAATGGTAGGTTTTGATCTTCACTGTTTTGATCAGACATGAATATTCAAACAACCTTTATCTTATCCTGATGGGAACACTTATCGAACAGTACCTAGTACTGTGCCAAATGGTGGAGATATAGAGTTCTACTCTTAAATTCACTTTCATATGACCTTCTACTAGGGCATTAATAACTGGCTCAGCAACAGCAAGACCTCTCTTTTCCTCTACACTTTTCTCTTCTCCTGGTATATTACCTGAAACCCACCTTCACCACTCTTATCCCAGTGCCCACTTTTTAAAGCTCACTTTTGACTTGTTCCAGGCTAGAGTCTATAATTGATAAGGGAGAAATTCTGATTGATAAAGGAAAACTAATCCTCCTCTTCCACTAGAGTAATGTTTTGCAAATTGCAGGACACAGCTCACTAGTGGGTTTTGAAATCAATGTAGTAGTCATGACCTACTTTAAAAAGTTAGTGAGATAAAACAGAGAAACGCTGCAGTGTATCCATGTAGTAAGTAAATATTGTTTCATGAACCTTTTGCTTTGGTTTTCAAGTATTCATGTGTGTTGAGAGTTTTTGAATAAAATGTATTTCTTTATTATCTTACTCTATTGTAGCTCCATGCCCTGTCCAAAGCCTAGCACTGGTTGGGTCTATAACATTTGTGTTCTTACTGTTTATATCCTTCTGAAGAAGTCCCATCTTATTTCTTCTCCTGTTTTCCAAGTCCATCCCACCTCCCTAGGTCCTCCTAGCATTCACCTGAACCCACCCTCCCCCATCTAGTTGGTGTCTCATTGAGTTGACACCAGGGGATGGGAGCTGGCAGAATCTCTGTTCCCACTATCTCAGATGGGAGTGGTTAGGAATCATGTGTTACTGGACTTTGGAGCTGGTACTGTAAATTCATCTTCCCACAGAAACATGAGCATGACACGGGGTTAGGTTCAGTGCTCTACAGTTCTTCAGTTCCAGTCTAGAGTCTATGTGCTTTAATGGGCACCTCTGATACTCAGGCCATCTGTGTGTCATCCAGATTACATGTCTCCTTTAAAACTCATTTGTGATCTGAGCAGAAAAGCCACTGGTGCAGAACATTATTCAAATAGTTCCTACTTTAACATCTTGCAATAATGCAGAACAGCTGAGCCCTCTTCCACGGATCCTACAGATGATACTTCAGTGGTTTGAAAGTAAAACTGTGTCTTCCAAAGTCCCTAACTTGCTCTATTGGGAAGAATCTGACTAAAAATAGATAGAAATAGCTAGAATTAAGTAAACACATGTAGCTCATAGAATGCAGTTTCAGCTATAGACAGACTAAGTAGCCCCCTCTAATGCTTTGCTGCTTAGTCATGTATTAAACTTGTAACTTTTATGAGCTTCCAATAAATATATCTGACCATTTCAGAGATGTCCATTTTCTGTAAGAGAGAGAGAAATTAGGCCTCTAATTCTTTTTGTGCAATGACATGTAAAATTAAAGACTTCATATTTTTCAGATAACAATGGCATTGCCTGAGAGAAGCTGCTTATTTATTCATAAGAAAACACTCCAGTAAGTCCTCAGAGGTTGTCCAAGGATGTGTGAGTGAGGTAATTGAGCACACTATCTTATTTTAGTTGTTGGGTCCCAATGACTGGGCCCTCGGCCCCATATTGCCTATCAGAGATAGTCTCAACACTTCAGTCTGAAATTCACATTAGAAAAACATGATGCACAGAGCTGTATATAGTAGATGCTCAGTAAATAGTGCATATTTATTTTCTACCCTCATGGTCCTCCATCAAGAGGGCTTATGATCTATCCAAAATTGTCTCCTACAATTCTCTGGTAGGAACTTTCTTCCTCAATCTAGTTGGTCTTTCTATGCCCACATACTTCTCATTCCTACTGCTGAGTATTTGTTCATATTGTGTACCCATCCTAGAATGCCATTTCCCAAATCTCTACCATTCCTTTTCTTGTTTACCTTTCAAAATCTGGCTGAAGTTCCCTCCCGCATGGAGCTTTTTGTGCCCATTTCATCCCCCAAGAGACCCATTCTTTCTCTTAGTACCAACAACATTTGAGCCTAGTACCCATTTTGGCACTTGATCATAGCATGCCTCAAACAAGCTGTGGCCTGTTTACCTCATGAAAGTTAATGTGAACTCCTACTTATAGCCAAGAAGCTTTTGAAGAGCTAGGAAACACATAAAACATGTCTGTTAGTTTTGTGTCAGGCTTAGTATATGGTTCATACTATAAGCACTTAATGAGCCGATGACATAAATTGGTACTAAAAAGCAGAATTCTCCAGTTTTGTTTTAAAGTCATTGCTGACTCAATCTGTGATTTTTACTTTATCTTTTCCTGAGCTCTCACTCCTTTCCAGCATACTGGCAAGGACAGTATTTATATACCCTAAAGAGATGTTTTGTGGATTAGCCATAATGAGTACAAAACGTAAAAATATAAAGATCCAAAGAAACTCTATTAATATGGGAATAATAATAATTACAGCTGCACTTGGTTAAATGTTCCAGAAATCATATAGAAGATGCCTTCTCGGGGGTGGGGGGAGCAGCCAATTGTATCAACAATTAGCCAATTATGACTATTTTATTTTATTGCTTGTGATTTTTGCTTCTGTGCACAACTGGTACCTAGTTGCCTCTTTTGCCCTTTAAATGAAACCTCTGATGAAGATGGTTAAAGATAAATTTTTATGGGGCCTAGGTTCCCTAAAACAATGCTACAGACACAGTGACTCTATGACTATGTTTTGCTAACCTTCACCCTTGAAGCTCCCACTTTAGCCAATATTCCTTCCCATGTTGTTTTTTCATCTGTCTCTAAGGAGTCTCAGCTCCAGAGTGGTGTGGGTGGTACTAAACATAAATGTTGGCCAGGCAGCAATGGCATTTGAAGACACACCAAGTGTAGAGTCATTTGACAGGTGCCTGGGAGAGACACAGAAAAAATAAAACATATATTCCTTTTAACCATGAAAGGGCCTTTTGGTCTGTAAAAGGCCTGAAAAAAATAGGAGAGGCACTTAGAAAAATGGAAGAATCTCTCTCTCTCTCTCTCTCTCTTTCTCTCTCTCTCTCTCTCTCTCAGGTACTTAATTTATTCAGGAAGGCTTTTGTGTATTCCTGGTTGGAGGTAGAAATTTGACCTCTAGATAATCCTGTCTTAACCAAGAACCTTTAACTGCAAGATATTTTAAGGCGAGTATTTGCTAAGACTCATTCTGTGTCCCTATTTTTTCTTTATTTACCTGACCACCTGAATCATTCTACACAATGAATTTCTATAAAGTGTTCTGAGATTTCTAAGTCAAAATTCTTTTGTGCATAATTAATAAATTTTTGAGTAGAGCATGTGAATATATTTGATGCAAAAAATAATTGAATGATAACACAATTTTTCTTCTTTTTCATCTATTCAGCTAATACAGAAAAGTAGTATCAATGTGCTGTCACTAATTAAACAAATATTTATGTGTCTGGCCATCAAAATTAGAAATCAGGAGAAATACAAGGTTTTTTATTTACTGTGCTTCATGTTCATCAGTTGGCAGGCATTGACTTTCTTTTCTGGAAGTTGTATTGTTGTATTATGTATTGTGAGGTTTTTTTGGTGTGTGTTTTTGTGTGTGTGTTTTTTTTGTGCTTTTTGTCTGAAGATCTCAGTATTCACAGCTTTGGAAGGATTACAGAGACTATAAAATACATTTTGAGTACCATAAAACATTCCTTTTTATGAGTACTTCTTTTGCTTTAAAAGTTTTGTAAATCTCTTTGGTGGAGAGTCTCCTACTTTTTGGCCCTACCTTGCCCAATCCCATCCCATCCCTTCCTTCCTTCCATTTGGTCCACCTCAAAACCAAACAGCTTCTGCTTTTGAGGAAATGTGGAGCCAGTTAGTGAACCTGAGCTTTTAGAAGCAGAAATGATTGCTCTGGGATCTGCTACGCAATGAGGGCATATGGTTTGGAACTGCATTATTTTCCTACATTATTTTTCTACACTGCTCAGAATTTTAGATTTTCAAAGTTTGCCCCCCCCTTTGTTTTTATTGCTTCAGATTTCTGATTAAGTATTTAGCACACACCATAGGGTGCCAATTTAATTTTATTGGCTCCTTTAAAGGGCAAATAAACCTTTGTTTTTATAAAGAGAAGATAAAGGACCAATTATTCTGGCCCTCAATGCATATTTGCATATTTTCTATTTGAGCTTAAAATCCAGTTATGCATCTTTAGAAGAGATTTTTCCATTTGCACCCTCTTACCTTATTTCCTGGTACACTGTTGCTACAACATAACACACTTGCCAGTAAATATCTTACCTCTTAATGAACAGAGTCATTATTGTATTAGCTGCCATTGCTTTATTTATGCTCTAAGATCCCATTGGGAGTGGGTCAAGTGCTGAAGGAAATACTCCAATCCTCTGAATGTTGCTACACACGTGTAATGATCAGATACATGTTGTAATTGAATTGTCACACAATCAATTTCAGGGAGCCCAGCTGGCACTGCTTCCTACCTGCTTGGAATGTAATTTCCTCTAAGAAACTCACCGTGAATTGGCCCATGCCACAGATAGTTATTGCCTCTACATATCACTTTGCCACTTTAGTTATAATAATATCATAATATTCCAGAGTCAGAAACATTGTGGGTCGAATTCTGAGAAAGTACAGGCATACCTCATTTTATTGCACTCCACTTCATTGTACTTCACAAATGTTGTGTCTTGTACAAATTGAAGGCAAGACGTTCTACCAGCAAAATAATTACAACTTGATTTGTTACAATGGTCTGGAACAAAACCTACAATATCTCTAAGGTATGCAATTACAAATCCTTTGGGGTAGAAGCCTTGGGGAGTAGTATAAGGACCAGGAAGGTAATGTGGGACTGACTCTGTTGCTGTTTGTGGAAGTGATGAACTCAGAGATAATGAGGGAAGTTGGAAGCTGGAAATTCCCTACTCTAATGAGGCCAAAGTCACAGACCAGTTTGTAAGGGGACCAGTTGGACTTCTACCACTGGACAAAAACCTGGCACCCAAGTGGTAGCACCTGTGAGAGTGATCATTCATAAGACGGAGAGCCTGGAACAACAGAATCATTTTCATTTACAAGAACAGCATTACTGGGAGAAAAAAAAATGGCCTAGATGATAGAGGCTCTGTTCAACTTTCTGGCGACCAAATCAAAGTTGTGACAGAAACAAGGAGCAGCAGCAAAGAAAAATCACCTGGGATCTAGATGAACAAGCTATACAACTAGGTAGAAATCCACAAAAGCACTCTACAACAGCAGAAGGTAGGATGGGGTGAGGATGTGGGGCTGCCTGGTCTCCAGCGGCTGAGTGAGATGGAGGCTGTGGCAGCGGCAGAAGCCTCTTACAGGGGCTGCTTTTGCGAGAGGATTTTCTCAGTGAAGAACCCGTTTGCTCTGAGCACTAGTGCCCGACTGGCTGTGGGCAGGGGGCATGAGGGGCTTATAGAGAGATATTGTTGGTGTGAAGGTCAAGGTGAGACTTACACAGTACAGAAGTGCTGGTGGTATCCATCATCCCCTGTTGAGCCCTCCCACTTCCCAGTGCACGGACACAGGGCTACCAGAGCTGTGATGTCATCAAACTGGATAACAGAGGTTGCTCAGCCCAGAGGATTCCCTAAAACCCCGCCTCCCCCAACTTGGGCCCCACCCAAGCCACATACAGGTATATCCTCAGCGAATCAGATGCGCTGTGCTGAGCAGCACTTAGACTCAAATTGGATGTAGCTGGCCTCGGTTTCCGGGGTAGCCTTTTGAGGCAACTATAAGCACAGCATCTGTGGATTACTTGCTGAATCTTGACAGGTGGCCCTGGAGAGGTAGAGGCTTGGGCTAAATTAGGCCTGCAGCTGAACCCCTCTCGGGATTCTCCCACTTGACACCTACTTCATAAATCCACACTAATAAGACTGGGAGACTTAGGAGCTTTGCTTAGTATGTAGAAACAGACATGGAAAGGCAGCCAAAATGGGAAGACAAAGAAGCAGAAACTATATGAGAGAAGAGAACAGAGATCCAGTTATAATGGAGTCAGGTAATCTAACAGATATGGAGTTCAAAACACTGGTAATAAAGATGCTCAATGAACTTTTGGGAAATGTAGAGAACTACAACAAAGAGATAAAAATGGAGACGGAGATTACAAGAGGGAACAAGTCTGAAATGGGGAACACATTATCTGAGATGAGAAGTATATTAAATGGAATAAACAAAGGAATAAACAAAGTGAATAAAGAAGAAGATCACATGCCCCATCTAGAGGACAGGAAAGCCAATCAGGACACTCAAACAGAATGTTAAGAAAAAAGAGGCCAAGACTATAAAGATTATTTAAGGAGGATATGGGACACTATTAAGGCTGCAAATATTCATCTGCTCAGGTTAAGTGAAGAAAATAAAGATGTTGAACAGCTGTTTGAAGCAATAATGATGGAAAACTTCCCTAACCTGGGGAAGGAAATGGACATAAAACCCCAGGAAGCTCAGAGAATTCCAAAAATCAGAGATACAAAGAGGCCCACACCAAGACACATCCTAATTAAAATGCCAAAGGTTTAATACAAAGAAAAAAATTAAAAGCATCAAGAGAAAAACAAATAAGTACATACAAAGGAATACTCATATGACAAGCAGCTGATTTCTCAAGAGAGACTATGCAGGACAGAAAGGCTTGGCACAAAATATTTGAAAGAATGAAGACCCAGGATCTACAACCAAGAATAATTTATCCAGAAAAGCTATCATTTAGAGTTGAGGGACAGATAAAGAGTTTCCAAGAGAAAAATAAACTAAAGGAATTTATCACCATCAAACCAGAATTACAAGATATTCTTTAAGAAGAAAAAATATGTATCAAAAACAGGAATAAAGAATGGTGACAACTACATTCTTATCAATAAGTCCCTTAAATGGAAGAGAATTAAGCACTCCAACCAAGGGATGGACTGGCTAAAGGATAAAAAAACAAGACCCCCTACATATGAAAAGAAAGGGAATGGAAAGAGATATTTCCATGATGAACCTAGAAAATATTTAAGTCAGGCAGAGAAAGATAAACACTATATGATTTCACTTATATGAGGAATTTAAGGAATAAAAAGAACAAACTAATCACAAGCAGACTCACAAATATAGTGGACAATTTGGTGATGGATAGAGAAGAGGGGGATTTGGGGGGCTGGGAGTATGGGGTGAAGGGTTAAAGAAGTACAAATTAGTAACTGACAAATGGTCACGGGGATGGGAAGCATGACATAAGGAATGCAATTAGCATTAATACATTGGCTAGGCAGAAAGTCAGGGGAGGGAGAGAGCAATTGGGGGGATCATTTTACTAACTATATAGATGTCTAACCAATGTACTGTATACTTAAAACTAATTAAAATTTAAAAAAATAAAAAAGATAGAATACTACAAAAAAAAAGAATAGTATTACTTTTCTGGGACTTCATAGTGTTACTCATGAAAATGGAAGGAAGCAAAAAGAAAATGAGTGGAATATTTTTGGTTATAAAACAGGGCCATTGAGGGTCCTAGTCAAGATGGCAAAAGTGGATGGGCCCTGTGCTACCTTTTCCTGCAACCACATTGGGATTGTAGGTGAACTGCAGAACAATCGTCATTAAGAATCGCCTGAACAATCTAGCTGAACAGAAATCTTATAACTAGGGATATGCAGAGGTTATACCTGAGGATCAAAGAGTCATAGCTATACACTAGGCTCCTCAGCCCAATATTTCAGTGCCAGAAAGAGAAGTTCCCATAACTTCTGCCAGTGAAAACAAGCAGATATTGTGACTGAGTGAGTTGGAGAACTGTATTTCTCTTAAACAGCTAGCTGATAAACTCACTCACTCTGAGCTCCAGTACTGTGGCAACAGCTTGAAAGGTACCAGTGACAGAGATAGAGGAACTGAATTGTCTGGTTTCAGAGTGAGGGCTGTGGGGGCAGCTTTCTCCCAGACAGAAATGCCAGCAGAAGCCATTATTCCTTTGTTGAGCTCTCCCTCTTCCCTGCCAGCATGTACATGCAGGAGGACTCCATGACTGAGTCTCCATCAACCTGGTTAATACCATTTTCCCTGCCCTAGTGATTCCCAGAGACCCTTCCCACCCAATTTGAGGGCCCATACAAGATACTTCCAGTGGTTTTTCCATGCAAACAACATTTCTTGGCTTATGCTGCAAACCTTCCTAAAATCTCTCAAAGGTTCACAAACCCCAAATAAGCAGCATCTAGCCTCAGCATGCCTCATACAATTTGATAAGTGTCAACAATCCCAGCACTAGCAGCAGCCAGCCTTAATTCACAGCTTAAGCTCTCCCAGGCACTCCAAGCCCAGCACAAGTGGCAACTACCTGCAGGCCACTTTTTAGCTGATACCAAGTAGCCTTGGGAAGGGCACAGATAGCAGGTGACCTTGGTCTGCATTGAAGCACCTTTCAAGAGGCTTCAGAACCAACATGCCTGGTGGACAGCTTTATACCACATGAGAACATCACCCAACCACTTCCACAAATGACACACTCAAAAGACAGATTTGGCAGGCAGGAGAGCCCAACTAAAGTGAATCCAGCTCCATAGGGTCAGCCCCCACACAACAGTTTCTCCACTATAGTCACAACGAGTTCTCACAACCAATTAGCCCAAGGGTCAATTCCTTCTACTGCCATGCCAATAGCAATAAAGACTCAGCTACAACAGCAAGGCACGCACAACCCACACAAGAGACCCACCTGAAACACCCTGCTCAGGTGACCAAGGAGACTGTGCCACCGGATCCTATAGGATACTTACTATATAAGGCTACTCAGACCAGGACACATAGCAATTCTACCAAATACAGAGAAAAATAACTACAGGGAGGCAGCCAAAATTGGGAGACAAAGAAACATGTCCCAAATGAAAGTTAAAAGAATTAAATAGAATGGAGACAAGCAATCTACCAGATGCAGAATTCAAAACACTGGTTACAAGGATGCTCAATGAACTTAGGGGAAGAGTAGATGAACTCAGTGAAAACTTTAATAAATAGATAGAAAACATAAAAATGGAGATAGAAAGCATAAAAAAGAACCAGTCTGAAATAAAAAAAAATACAATAATTAAAATGAAGAATACATTATAGGGAATCAACAGTAGATAGATGAAGCAGAGGATCAAATCAGTAATTTAGAAGATAAAGTAGCAGAAAATACCCAATCAGAACAACACGAACAAAGAATCCAAAAAAATTAGGATAGTTTAAAGGGGCCTCTGGGACAACACCAAGTGTACCAACATTCTTATCATAGGGGTACCGGAAGGAGGAGAGAGCAAGGAATTGAAAACCTATTTGAAGAAGTAATGATAGAAAACTTCTCTAACCTAGTGAAGGAAATAGACACACAAGGCAGAAAGAACAGAGTTCAAATAAAATGAACCCAAAGAGGCCCACAACAAGACACATCGTAATTAAAATACCAAAGATTAAAGACAAAGAGAATCTTAAAAGCAGCAAGAGAAAAGCTGTTAGTTACCTACACGGGAGATCCCATAAGACTCAACTGATTTCTCAACAGAAATTTCGCAGGCCAAAAAAGATTGCCATGAAGTATTTAAAGTGATAAAAAGCAAGGACCTACAACCAAGATAACTCTCCTTAGCAAAGCTATCTTTTAGAATCGAAGGACAGACGAGAAAAAGCTAATGGAGTTTTTCACTACCAAACCAGTATTAAAGGAAATGTTATAGGGACATTTTTAAGAAGAAGGGGAGGGAGAATAAAAAATATGAATAATAAAATGGCAATAACCACATATCTATCAACAATTACTTTAAATGTAAATGGATTAAATGTTCTAATCAAAAGATGTAGGATAGCTAAATGGATAAGAAAGCAAGACCCTTACATAAGCTGCCTATAAGAGACTCACTTCAGATAGAAAGACAGCACAGACTAAAAGTAAAGGGATGGAAAAAGATAAAAAATATATATATATACTTCATGAAAATAGAAACAAACAAACAAACAGACAAAAAACTGTGGTAACAATATTTATGCCAAAGTAGAATTTAAAACAAAGGTTATAATAAAAGAGAAAGAAGGACCCAGTAATTCTACTTCTGGGTATTTATTGGAAGAAACCTGAAACACTAATTCAAAAAGACATATGCATCCATACGTTCATTGCAGCATTTTTTACAATAGCCAAGATATTTACAATAGACATGGATATGGATGTTCATTAGTGGATGAATCAATAAAGAAGAGATGGTACATATGTACACTGGAATATTATTCAGCCATCTGCAACAACATGGATGGACATAGAGGGTATTATGCTAAGCAAAATAAGTCAGACAGAGAACAACAAATACCTTATGATTTCACTTACATGTAGAATCTGAAAAAACAAAACAAAATAAACCAAACAGAAAAAACCCTCATAAATGCAGAGAACATTTTGAGGGTTGCCATATAGCAGGGGGTTGGGGGCCGAGTGAATAAGGTAAAGGAATTAAGAAATACAAATTGGCAGTAAAAAACTGTCATGGTGATGTAAACGGCATAGGAAATATAGTCAATAATATTGTAATAACTATATATGGTGTCAGATGAGTTCTAGAGTTATTAGTGTGATCACTTTGTAAGGTATATAAATGTCTAGTTGCTATACTGTACACCTGAAACTGATATATTATAAAATATATATAATATTGTATGTCAACCGTAATTGAAAAATTAAAAAAATTAAAGAAAAAGGAGCCATTATTTTCTAATTTTAGTGTAGTCTTTTCTTTCAGAAAAAGAAAATATGAAAAAGATAAGTATGTAGGAATTATTTATAGGGGTGCTTCTAGCTCATACCAACAAACTAAAAGATTTATATGGCTAATACTTCTCAAATACTTACTATTCATGGCTTCAACCTCTGATCATCAAATTCCTTAGCAGAAGACATCCCACTTATTCTTTCATTTCTAGATCTTAAGCATAAAAGAACTTAGGGATAAAGGCAGAAATAGTAAGAGTGGCTCTTCAAAAGAGGTAATAAAAATCATTGAATTCTGCATATTTGGTAAATGTAGGCAGATTCCTTAGAAATTAGAAAGTCCAGCACATTTTAGACACCAGATCTATTTGCAGGACTTTGGCAAGGGTAAGCCATTAGGAGTGGAATTTTTGGAAATCTGCAGTACCTGTGTGTTAGTCATGAAAGCTTGCAAGCTAGAAGAGACCTGGGAGATAAACAAGAAACTGAGGCTCAGAGAAGGTGAGAGATTTTCCAAGTGATTCTTCACTTCACAGATTAAAAAAAACCAAGCTCAAAGAAGTAACATAACTTGACCGACATCACACAGTAGCAAATGTCAGAGCTAAGATGTGAACTTGGAACTATATGAAATGCCGTAATGATGATTAATCAGGGCCTGTGGCATCTAGAAGGCTGTTAGGTTAGGGGTGCCCCTAAACTTAAGTGTTATGTCAGGAAGATTACAAAATGGGAAGCCCAAGAATGGCAATGAAAATGAGCAGTTAAGAGCACACCAGTGGTTTCCAGATAAGAGAATGTAAAGACTTAAATGGAGAAGGAGTAAAGGATGACACTTTGAAGGCAGTGAGTTCAGTGGGTAAGCAGAATCTAAAAAGAATACTGCTTTGTTTGGACTCCATCTCCACCAAATGTTTACTGAGCACTTGTATTCTTGATGCTGGGGATATGACAGTGAGCATGATGGACACAGATCTCTGCCTTCGTGGAGTTTATATTCTTGTGGGTTGGGGTGGATTTATTATTGGTATTGTCTTGGCAAAATTGTTCAGTTCCTAAGAGGCTTAGCTTGCATAGCTACAAAATAGCAAGAATGGAGCTAAGGTCAAAGGGCTATTGTGAGGATTAAATGATATAATGCATGTAAAACATGTAATTCCTGAAACAGTACCTTTTATTCTTACCATGTTGCATGTGACTGATCACAGTTTAATAGTAGCAATTAATTTTAATTTGAAGTGAAACTGGATTGTAGGAGGGGTTTTGCCAAACTGTAGGCACATTCAAGTTGACATGGCAGAAACAGGAAACTGTGAGAGCATCGGAATTGTCCTCTCACATCTGGGATGCAGGGCTCTAAACCCTTTGTGATGTCAGCACTTGCTGCATAGTTTTAGTTGCTTGCTCTTGTGGACAGGGCACTTCTAGTGAGAGCTGGAAAGGGTTAAGGCCTAGTCTCCATCTGCTGACATTTTGCTATACATATCCTTTTCTGCATAACTATGTAAAAATGCCACCATTTTTTTAATTTATACTTCAAATTGTGGACTCGTTTTCCATGAGCATAACTTAAAATCTGCTCTTTGAATATAGGTTTATTTTATTTTCAGATGCCACACAAAAGGATGAGGATGTGACCTTTTCAAAAGCATGAAACACTGATTATCTGCCTTGGTGTATGGCATTGATAAGTAAAAATAACTTTTATCAGAAAAGTGATTTCATAATTATTTTAATAGGTCCAGATGGCGATGATACCTTTTTCTCCAGTACACGATACTTCTGAAGAAATAAAATATGCTCAAGAGCATGCTGCTTTATAAAAAGAAGCAGTAAGTCTGGACTCTGAAAGGGGCAGTATGGGGTGAGTTGAGATAGCTTTCGGCTGACTGCACTTTTCCATATGCTATCTAGAATATTTTCTCTCCTTATATCTCTGCTGCCAACCACATAATTTTTTTTATCCAGTTAGTGGACTCATCCTTATCTTCTATTTCTTAGCCTAAACGATGCCTTCCTTGAGGAGACCTCTTTGACTCCCTCAATAAGGCTAGATCGTTTTCATATCATCCTGTACTTATCTTCACAATATGGGACATATTTATAAATAATTAATGAGTCATTTGTTTAATGTCTGTTTCTCCCTCTTTGTAAGAGCAGGAATAGAGACCACTTGTAGAGTCCCTATCCCCCAACCTTGCAAAAAAATACCAGGCACATAGTAGGTGTTTAAGAAATTTAGTTGACTGACTAGATAAATGAATAAGTAGCATTCAAGAGCTCTGGATTCTGGTCCCAGCCCTGCCATTTTCTGGTTGTGTGGCTACAGTTATGTCGTTTGACCTCTTTGAGCCTTAGTCTCCTCACCTCAAGAATGAGGATTCAATGATCTTTAATGTTCTTTCTGGCTTGGATAGTTTGCCATTCCACTGAAGTTAGGATTTTGATTCTTACTGTTGTGGGTAAATATTCCAGTTAAACTACCCTGAATTTGCTGCTTCTCATTTCCAGAGATCTCCAGTGTGATATAATGCTTTGATTTGTCATGCTAAAAGAAGGTTTAATTTATGGACTCCTCTTCAAAGACCTTGTAGCAGGGATGATATTGGTTTGCTTGGGAAAAGACTAGCAGCTTGCACACTTCATACTTTACTTCTCTGATCACTTGCTCTTTGTTCAGCTTTTACCTCTAAGATTAGGTGCTTTCACATGGAGATCTTCATCTTCTTTATGTATGAAACAAAAAGTAGTATTTAGTCTAGGGAGGGGAAGTGGTCATAAGCAAACAGCTGCAAGTTTTTTTCTGCTATTTTATTTCCTTTGTCAATCAGATAAGCAGCTCCAAGTTTTGTTAGGGGCCCCAGTTGGACGATAGAGCTAGGAACTCCATGATGTGTCATAGTCATCTTTGCACCCACAGCAGCCGGCATAATGCCAGATTCAGAATAGGTGATCAAAATATCTACAGAATTAGATAGGGTGACAGGTGGGAAGCTCTACACAAAGATTGAGTAGACAATTTTCTATATTTTTATTTCTATACTTTGTACCCAGTTGACTTTCCAGAATGATCTGAAAAGCACAGCTACCTACATGATGTGGTTTGATGACTACAAAAGTACTCCTAAATGTCCCTGAATCACTCCCCTACAGGTGTATTCATGTGCCAGAAATATTTACCAAGTTGCTTTAGGTTAGCATGGAAGGTTCATTAAAATGAAACTATTATATCTGGGTCAACTGGGATAAATGAGGTGTTAGTGATCATTAACACCTCAGAATGTTTTAGTTTTTGTGCTAGCTAATGCCAGGGTCCTGGGAGCATAAGACACAGGATGGGTGAGTTTTGATCAGGATCTTAGGGGTAAATCAAGAATATCGTAGAACATGGGGTACTATTCAGGAGAAGATTAGAAGAGTATCACAATAAGTTTCCCTCAAATAGCTAATGTTCAGCTTGAGGGCATTGGGTCCCACTTGGAAGTGGCACCAAAAGTCCAGTAGAGTGCTGCAAACCATCTGGGACTACTCCACAGTGGCAAGAGAAACCTTGTGCCTGGTCTTGAGACAGCTTGAGCACCTTAGGTGAAAATACTAACAAGTTGTCCTTAAGTATAGTAACTAGGAAGTCTTTTTTTTTTCTTAACCAACCCCCAATGTCAGGCATTTAGCAGAGATTTTAACATCCCCACTTCCTATCAGCATCCAATTAGTGATCTAGACCACCTGGGCAGCTTTAGTCCTTATGGCACACATTTTTACTTATAATAATAGGCATAGTGAATACCATTTTATGAGCACTCACTATTTGCCAAGTCACCATGCTAGGCTCCTACATATGTTATCTTGACCCTCAAGTCCACTTAAGTACAAAAATGTATGATCTTTCTGTTAAGCTATAATGACTTATCTTATTTGGCATCATTGACTGGGGACCTCTGTGATCAACTAATCAGCAGTTATGGAAATTACAGTGTGCTAAGTACACAGTATGGAGGAAACAGAAAGAAAAAAATAATTCCAGACAAATACCTCCCTCAGACTTCTGTCCTTTACTCCCAGTTTCCTTCCTCTAGTTCCTGGACAGAGACATGACCTCCTAAGCCAAGAGATGGATGTTGAGTGAATGACTGCACTCCATTTACTAACATAATATGTTATCTGGAAGGGTTAAAGAATAGGCTATTCAGATTAATTCTAAGTTGTTTAATGGAGAGCTCTTATAGATACAAAAATGCAAAAAAAAAGTAAATACAATGAAATCCATGGCACACTGGCAATGGAAGGAACAGATTATGATTTTCTTCAATAATTCAGAAAGTATCTCAGGGTCTTTTACAGTTTTAGAGTCATCATGATGAATGTATTATAAACAGTGAAAGGTAGAGTGGTATAATGGAAAGTGCATCCACTCAGGGAGTCAGAGGATTTAAGTTGTAGTTCTAGCAATGCAATCTTGGATATACCCCTGGGCCTCAGTTTCTCCATCTACAAAGAGAAGAGGGCAGTTTCTAATCTCTAAGGAATCTTTCAGCTCTCAAACTTTTTCATCATCAATTTTCACTACACAGCATGGAGATGGGCAAGGTCCTGGTGGGCTGACTGCCTGAACATAGAGTTTTTAGCATTTCACCCTCAGTGAGACATTCTTCCTTTTGAATTAAACAGGTATGTTGCCTGTGGTGATCAGGCTTCAAAAAAGTGTGTACTCATTTAATAATAATGTGTTAAATAACTGAACCAAATGCTTTACTGACTTCTGTGTTGAACTGTCTTACTTCTTTGGAAACTCTAATATCCTTTCATCAACAACATTCTGATTTTATCAGGTCTGTAGAAATTCAAATGAGCCTCCTTCCTTCCCCTGTCTCGCTAGGATGATTGATTTGTGCCTTTGGACTGGATATATTTTACATGTGCTTGCCTAAGTGCTGAGGGGTGAGAGTGAAAGTGAATGATGTTGGATATGGAGAGGAATTGTCATAAAACCTCAGATTCAGATATCTGCTTTTGAATAAATCCTTAATACCAGAAGGGATCGCTGAGGCCAAGCAGTCAACCCAATTGTATTATTAAATGTCTTCATAAAAAATGTTCATTTTTGACTTGCCTGCCAAGTGCTTCTACTCTAAAAAAAAGGCCCTAACCAAATTACCAATGACCAAAGTCATGGTCTCATGTCATTGGATCTTTTAGCTAGCCTCGGGCTTGACCTCAGCCGAGTGGTGTTTCATGTCACTGGATAAAAAGGCTCCCTTGGCTCTTTGGAGCCCTACCAGCCACTCTGGAACTCAGTAAATGTACAATAATACAATTTGCTATAATGTCCTTTCCTTATTCAAGCAACCCAGCTATCTGTGATCTCCAAGTCCCAGCTCACTATATTTAATGGAGGGTATATTTTAAATGAATAGCTAAAATGAATCCATAACATGGCTCCTCCATATCCTTTTTATCCACTCATTGACAAGCATAGGGCCAGTTCTATGGGGTTGACTACTGAAAGGCTGACAATGTTGGGACAAAAATTACATGCTATTATGATAATTTCCATTCTTCCTTTTTGTTCTCGGTTGTTATTATTAAGGCAAATTTTTCCTAAGAGTTGCCAGAGGGACAGCAGGAGAAGCTTAAAGCCTCACTCTGTAAAATGGAAGCAAAAGCTTAACAGGGGGAGTACGAGTATATTGAATGCAACTCCTTCTGCACATCCTATGTCTTTACCTATTAGTCATTGGCCAATGGGCTTTAGTGGCTTCACTGGAACACAGAATGTCTCTCCAATTTATATTCCTATTGGCTGAAAGAGATGATAGTAGAGCAAGGAAGACATCATAGAAGTGACTATACATCCCAATACTTAAACTATTCAACTCAACTTAAGACAGGAGTTATACAAAAGATGGAAATATTCTGCCTCTCAAATTAGTTCACCTCATCTGATAGAGAAAAGTTTCACTATGCACTATACAGACAACAGTGACAAAAAGTCAGGCAATTGGGCAATTGTGTTCCACTTTGTGTCTTATATACAGTTGATTTCTAATTCTAGGCCTACCTTCTCTTGTTCTCCCAGAATATTTGTGTCTGGCAGTTAGTAAGTACTCAATAAGTAATTATTGACCTATTTTTCAACATTTGCAGGCTATCCTTCTTGCTGGCAGGTACTCTGAAATTCATTAATCATCTAGGTACACTTCTTGGGTGCTATTTTTCCATCCATTCATTTATTTCTTCATTCAGTAATTACATTATTGCACATCTCCACTATCAGGTACTGCAATAAGTGCTGGTGAGACAAGGGTGAACAAAGCATGTGCCCTGCCTCAAGTAGCTCGTAGTCTACATGACAAGGATCACAACAGACAGAAAGGAAGTACTAGGTATGTTCTTGATTCATTTAATATCTTTAAGGCTTGTCTTCTTAACTAAATCATGAATTATGCATGATTTAGTTAAGAAGACAAGCCTTAAAGATATTAAATGAATCAAGAACATAAGATATGAAATCTAGCATTAAAACATGTAGCCTAGAAAATTAAGTGGGAGAGGGGTTAACAGGAGGGGAAATCTTTGTGGGTTTCAGGAGGTATGGAAGACTTAATGAAGAAAGATCAGTTTGAGAAACAAAGATAAGAAGGCCCTATACCTAGGCTTTCATTAATCCCAACTTTAGGTTTTCATAAACATACAAGATGTAATCTAAAACAAATATTATCATGCGCAAGTGTGTGTGTGTGTGTGTGTGTGTGTGTGTGTGTGTGTGTGTGTGTGTGAAGGAGGAGGGACAGAAAGCTAATAATTGTTAAGTCCATATTATTTAACATACCCCAAAGCATCAACTCTTCTCTGTTCTAATGAATAATAAATGATTAACTGTATACAAGAATGACTATTTGCAAACTGTATTGTTCTTATTGGATCAGAACAGGATTTTTTCAGTGTTCTCTGTATTTTGGTTTTTATTTTTTAATATAATGAAGATTGAAGTTATTATTACTACAGAATTCCCTTCTCTCTTCATCCCATTTCTTTTTCAGAATCCAAATTGAAGTAAAGGTGCTGGTCTCAGCCTTTGTCCAAGTTTGTAATAGGTATGGCTGATCATCAGATAAACAACAAATATCAGCTCATTTGCTGATAACCAATACCTTGTCTTGGAATTAGTGGTTTACACGCAGAGAGACAAAACTTTGTAGATTTGGGACATTATGTCATTTACTCTTATGAATGTTTTTCTCTGAAAAACTGAAGCCATGGGAAAATCTTCTAGAAAGTCATACAATTACAGTTACAGTTTTTCTGAAATTCTCAAAATCTTCTTAGTGTACCTGGGATGCTTAGGAGGCAAACTTTGAGAAAATGCAGGCAAATAAAGATGAATGGAGAAATATATACAAAACTAATTCTAGTTTTATGTGAATAGTGGAGTTTTAAATGAATCTTTACTCTTACTTTCTGAACTTCCTGTACTGTTCTCATATTTTTAAAATAACAATTACACTTAATACTTCAGGTTTCCATACTCATTTACAACAGACTTGACATAAGTGATTTCTTCTGTGCCTTTCCTAGGACCAAGTAAAGGGAAAGAATATAGTGTTTGCTTTTCCCAAAGAATAGGACTTCTATTGAAATCATGCCATAATTTATAATTTTTAAAGGATACTTCTTATCAAGGGATATTAAACAGATTATTTTGGGTTGAATATAAAAAGTAATCTTTTAGGATTCCATGACTAGAATGGAGGTCAAGAGAATAAGATGGATTATAGGTAAAAAGGATTAAGAATCAGAAATGTCATTATTTTAAATTTGTATTGATAGATCAGTTTGGAATGAACTAAACCTTTGAGGTTCCAATGTCAAGACATGTTGCTAAATCTGACTCAGAAATATATTTTCAAACATGCTGGGCTCAATTACCATTACATCTGAAAAGTTATTGTTTGCTGTATTGAATAATTATAATATTAATTGAATTGTCTGGTCAAATGTTAAAGTAGAAGAAGTTTGTGGACTTATCTGGGAAAAGGAGTTAGAAACATATATTTCAAAACTTGTATTTGCTGGGAATAAAGATGTAATAGGTTCAGGTTCAAAAGATAAAATACACATACAAAGCTTTTAGTTTTCCCAATTGCTACGGTAATGATCTGACTACAGAGAAAGAAATTCATTATGTAACTCTTTTTTTGTGCCTCTGACAGTAATCCTAAAATCCAACAAAGAAGAAACCGTCCATTTAGGAAGTGTTCTTAGGTCTTCCATGCTGTGATTAATTTATTCAATAACCATTGACTGAGAATTTCTCTTGTAAGACTGTGTGCCAGACACAGAGAAAATAGTAATAGCTAACACTCATTGAATGTTCATTATGTGTCAGGCACTATAAGTGTTTTGTGTGTATTATCTCATTTATACTTTTTTAAACACTATCGTTATTTTAGTTTTGCAGATGAGAACACTGAGACTTAGAGAAGTTAGTTAACTTGTCCAAGATTACACAGCTAGTAAATACCAGAGCTGGTATTCAAATCTAGGCCTGTCTGATTCCAGAGTCTGAGATATTAAACTTGAAGATTGAGGTAGAATCCTAGCCTTTAAAGAACTCTCACATAACTTAATTGTAAAACGGTGTGCATGAGTGATAGAGTTATGGTCTGTAGAAAGTTCAAAGTTCAGAGAAGGCCACAGATAATTCTTCCTGGAGATGTTAGAGGAGATGACATTATAGTTTGACAAAGTGACATTTTAAAAATATAAGTTGGAAACAGGAAGGAGAGAAGATTCTTTCAGCTAGAGGTAGTATGAACAAAAGCAATGAGAAATAAGCTAGTATAGCACATTTTAAGAGTGGTAGATAATAGGATAGGTGGGATTGAGGTGCTGAGTAGTGATGGGAATGCCAGGAGTAAAACTAGGAAGGTAAAAGAGGACTAGTTTGTTAGGTACCTGGAATGTTAAGGGGTAAGGATTACATTCTTTCTGCAGATAGAGGGAAAAGCCCCTAAACGTTTTTAAACAGAGTAACAATATCAGATTTGTCTGTTTTTCCAAGAGAAAGTTCTGGAGATAATGAAAAGGATAGAGGTGAGAAAGAGATTGGAGATGAAAAGACCAATTAGAATGTTATCGTAACAACAGAAACAATATGAGAGGAGGAACAGTATGGGAATGAGTATGAGTGTCAGCTGGACTTCCTGGTTAAGATGTCCAAAATAAAGTTGACTATATGGGTTTGGAATTTGGGAGAATAATTGGGACAAGTGATAAATATTTGAGAGTAATATAAGTTGTGTTACAGGAGAATTGTAAAGTGAGAAAATGGCCAAGAAAGATGTCTATCATTTAAGAGATGGAAACAGGAAGAATAGCCTAAGAAGGCAACTGAGAACAAAAGCAGAGGAATAGAGGACAATCTAGAGAGAGATTGTGTCACTAAGGTCAAATAAGGAAAGAGCAGGCAACAGTGTTTAATAATGTAGAGGTATCAATTATAATGATGATTGAGAGATGACCATAGGATTTGGCTATTAGGAGATCATTGATATCTTAATGAGAGAAATTTTAACAGAGTGGCGAATATAGAAGGCAAATTTGAAGAATTAATGAAAAATGAAGAAAAAGAGACAAGGTGAAAAGATTACTACTCTTCCAAGGCATTTGACAATGAAGGGAATATTGATCTCATGTACTTTTGGCAATTTGACTTAGGGTTTAAAAAAAAAGCACTTCTGCATTTTTTCATGCTTGAAGGGTACCTAAGATGTTTATCATTAAAAAGCCATACCAGATGAGATTGGGCACATTCAGGGTGGAATGGATGTGGGGCATATATACAATGAAATATTATTTGGCCATAAAAAAGAATGAAATCTTACCATTTGTGACAACATAGATGGATCTTGAGATTATCATTCTAAGCAAAATAAGTCAGACAGAGAAATAAATACCATATGATCTCACTTATATTCAGAATCTAAAGAACAAAACAGAGACAGATTCATAGATACAGAGAACAGACTCATGGTTGACAGATGAGAGTGAGTTTGGGGAGTTGAGTGAAAAAGGTGAAAACATTACAAAGTACAAATTGGTATTTAGAAAATAATCAACAGGGATATAAAGTACAGCATAAGGAATATATACTCAATAATATTGTAATAACTATGTATAGTGCCAGGTGGATAGTCGACTAATCAGGGAGATCAATTTGTAAATTATATAAATGTCTAATTACTCTGTCGTACGCCTGAAACTAATATAAAATAATATTGAATGTGAACTGTAATTAGAAAAAAAGGCCATGCCAGATTCTAATTTTTCAAGCCTGTATTCTAGGATATTGGTAGTTTGGAAATTTTTCATTCAAATTCCTAACTTTTGTTTCCTTCCACCCTTATTCTGTCACATTTCCAGACTTTTCCATATACACACAGAGCTGGCAAATGTTTCTAGTGAAGTGATTCTAGAATATAGCTATCTTATGACCTTGAGGAACCCTCTGTTCCCTATATAGTATATATACTGTTCATCTGAGAGAGTCTTCTGTTTAAAGTTCTATGTTTTGAAAAAGCATTGTTGACAGAATATTAGGGGTTAAAAAGGCTTACATCTCTTTGAAAACAGCCCAGAATATTTTAATTTGCCATTTCTAAAGCTTTGGTATGTCTGCTCTTCAGCAACCCCAGAGCTCAGGAATGTTTTGACAAGTTAAGAAAACACTAGAATGTCTTGGCCGATGAGGCATTGATTCTTGCTATAGCATTTAAGGGTCATTATGTGGTTTGTATGTTAAATCAATACCTTATAAAGTGCCTATGTAACTGTTGGCATATTATTTAAAGCAAAGGAAGAACAAATCAATTCCATAAGTGTCAAGGACATTCTTGACAAAGGACCGAATGGAATAGGCAGGCTCAGTGCCATGAAAAAGTCCAGTGAGATGGAAAGTTATGCATTGTGTTTATGGATTCCTTCCAGATCAACGGGTACATTCCAGGCTGCTCATATTTGTTCATTGGGCTTACCTAACCTGAAAGCAGGGCAGGCTGGCTAGGGCTGTAGGGATACATCTAGGATCAGGGGAGATACTTTGATGGCAAAAAATCACTTAACATTAAAAATAGGTCTCACTAGCAGTGCTGAGGAGAACCAAGAGTACACACAAAGTTCTGAGTCAATAGGTAAATGTGGTGAAGTAAGATGTTAGGCTCTTGAGCAACTCAATTGATAGATCTTATGTGTGTCGTATTAAGGAGGAAAATGGAGAATAAGCAGAGCAGCCCTGATATCAAGAGATAGTAGCTATAGTTGCATATTGATTTTTAGAGGAAGAAAGGACTCACTGGAGAATGTTAAAAAAAATCGATGCTCAGGACTCACCCCACATCAATTAAATCAGAAACTCTGGTGAGAATTTAGCATTGATAGTCTTAAAATCTCCTCAGACGATTCAAGTGTGAAGTCAGGGATGAGAACCTCTGTTCCAGCTCAACATTGTTATTTTAAAAATGGGGAAACTGAGATGGGAAAAAATGGCATAGATGATAGAGGCTTTGTTCATCCCTCTTGCAACTAAATCAAAGTTGTGACAGAAACAAGGAGCAAACAGCAAGCAAAGCCACCTGGGATCTAGATGAGCAGAAGCACTACAACTACAGAGACAAGTAATTAATCAACCTGCAATGATAGAAGGTAGAAGGGGGTGAAAATGCGAGGAGGGGGTGAAAAAAGCGAGGCTTCCCGGTCCTGAGTGGCTGAGTGGCACAGAAACTATAGCCAGCAGCTGCAGAAGCCTCTTAAAGGAACTGTGTCTGCGAGCGAACTTTTGAGGTGACAGAACTGCTCACTCTGAGCAGCACTGCCAGGTTGGCTGAACGTGGGGCCACAGGGACTTACAAGGGGACATGGAATTGTCAGAGTGAGGGTTACAGGAAAGGCTATTTCCCTGGCATAACTGTCAGAGGTATCCATTGTTTCTCTGTTGAGCCCTCTCCACTTCTGGTGTGTGGATGCATCACTGCATAGTTGAGAAATCATCAAACTGGATAACAGAGGTCACTCTGCCCAGAGGATTCCCTGAAACTCCACCTCCTCCCACTCACGGCCCTACCCAAGTTATATCCAGTTGTGCCCTCAGTGAGTCCTGTGCAACTTGCTAAGAAAGCTATAGGACTCATACTGGTGACAACTGACCTTGGTTTTCAGCATGGTTTCTTGAGGTAACTATAAGCACAGCATCTGTGGATTGCTTGCTGAATCTTAACAGGTGGCCCCAGAGGGGCACAGACTGGGGCTAAATCAGGTCTGCAGCTGAACTCCTCTCAGGATTCTCTCACTGGACACTGACCACACAAAGCCACACTAATACAACCGGGAGACTTAAGAGCTTTGCTTAGTACATAGAAACAGACACAGAAAGGCAGCCAAAATGGGAAGACAAAGAAGCAAAAATCATATGAGAGAACAGAACAGAGATGCAGGAATAATGGAGTCAAGCAATCTAACAGATGTAGAGTTCAAAACACTGGTTATAAAGATGCTCACTGAACTTATGGAAAGTGTAGATGAATTCAGTGAGAACTTTAACAAAGAGATAAAAAACATAAAAATGGAAACAGAATTTTTAAAAGGGGACCAGTCAGAAATGAAGAACACATTATATGAGATGAGAAATATATTAAATGGAATAAACGGAGTGAATCAAGAAGAGGATGGGAAAGCCAAGGACACTCAATTAGAATGACAAGAAAAAAGAAGGCAAGACTATAATAATAAGTTAAGGAGCCTATGGGACACAATTAAATGTAAAAATATCCGTGTCATAGAGGTACCAGAAAAAAACAAGAACAAAAAACAGGACGTTGAAGAGCTATTTGAAGAAATAATGATGGAAAAACTTCCATAACCTGGAGAAGGAAAGACACATAAAATATCAGGAAGCTCAGAGAGTCCCCAAAACCAGGAAACAAAAGAGGCCCACACCAAGACACATCATCATTAAAATGCTAAAGGTTAAAGACAAAGAGGGACTCTTAAAAGCAGCAAGAGAAAAGCAGTTAGTTACCTACAGGGGAGCACCCATAAGACTGGCAGTTGAATTCTCAAAAGAAACTATGCAGGACAGAAGGGCTTTGCACAAAATATTCTACGTGATGAAAACCCAGGATCTACAACCAAGAATGCTTTATGCAGCAGGACAGATAAAGAACTTCCCAGACAAAAACAAGCTAAGGGAATTTATAGACACCAAGCCAGTATTACAGGAAACGTTGGAGGGACTTCTTTAAGAAGAAGATACATGTATCAAAAACAGGAATAAATTATGGTAATAACTACATTCTTATTAACAAGTACCTCAAATGGAAAAGAATTAAGTGGTCCAACCAAAAGATAGAGTGGCCGAATGGATAAGAAAACAAGACCCCTACATATGCTGCCTACGAGAGACTTGCTGAAGATTAAAAGACACACACAGACTAAAAGGAAGGGGATGGAAAAAGATATTGCCTTGATGGACCTAGAGGGTATTGTGCTGAATGCAATAGGTCAGATAGAGAAAGACAAATATTGTATGATTTCCCGTACATGTGGAATCTAAAGAACAAAATCAACAGCAACAGCAACAAAAGCAGAAATAAACTCATAGATACAGGGAATATTGTGAGGGATATTAGATGGGAAGGGGTTGGGGAATAACAAAAAAGGCAAAGGGATTAAGAGGTACAAATGGATAGCTGCAGAATAGACATGGAGATGGAGTGTAGCAGGGGGAACATAGTTAATGTTCGAATAAATATTAAGGGGGAATAAGGGTACTAGATTTAGTAGAGTGATCACTTTGCAAGTTTGTGGATCTCTGATTACTATGCTATACAACTGAAACTGCTATATTATCATACGTCAATTATAATTTTTAAAAAATCTCATTGAATTGTACAGTGTAAATACAAGCAACCAACTGTCTATCATATTTCAATAAAACTGGAAAAAAAGTATTATGGCTAAAATTCTCATTCAGTAAAAAAAAATGGGGAAACCAAGGCTTAAAGAGAAGAGATATCTTCTAGTTCCTCTGCCTGGTGATAATAAATTTCAGCCTAGAACTAATGTTATTGGTTTAGTGATTGAGGAAGAGGAGAATTTCTGAGTAGAAGCTAATTATTATTTTCATCTCAATTTATCTATTTTTCTGTATAATCTCTGACAAAATTTTCCAAGGATTCTAATTACATTAAGATGTTTAGGACATACTTTTATCTTTTCACATAATGAGAACATGGTCTTTATTCATTCATGAAGTATTTGGAGTGTCTGCTATGTGTCAAGTCCTGTGCTGTATGCTGTGAAGGTTATTTGGATAGAATGCTTCAGAGAGGGACTTGGTCTTCAAGGATCTCTATACCTGAGAGTCCAAGCAAAGATGAGTGAAACAAGATATGGCCATGGGCAAGTTTGGTCCACTGAGAGTATCAGTTTTGTTAATGAAGGTTAGTTCTGTTCTAACCCCTTTGAACAGGAAAATAGTGATGTTTAGCACTTGTAAAAATGCTTATAGAAGTCAGTCATGTATGACCAGGGGGGGGGTGCTCAAGGTGAGAGGTGCCAAGAAAGGGTCAAGAACAGTGTCTCATTATTCCTCAAAGGTTTGGCACCAGTTCTGAGAGAGGGAATGTAGATTGGGAGAAATAGTACATTTTTTTTTTGGAAAAGATATGAGTATGGGAAGACCATATATACTTTGCTTTGAATGCCAATCTCCCCCTTTATTAGCTGCATGTCTGGGAAACAACTTTCTGAGCTCCATTTTCTTTGTCCTAGATTAGAATAAAAATGTTGACAATCTCCACCTTCTGCTTCCTACTCTCAGGGGGTCTCATCTTTCCTTTGCTCACTATAAGAAAAAAGATTTTGCTACAGCAGTAGCCTGTCACTGGTCAGGGAAGAAACTACAGGTCTATAATACCCTGAAAGTTCTCACATATGTGGGCTTTCATTTTCAGTTATACAAATCAACCCTCCTTTCTTTGTTTTCCCCTTTTATCGCCGCATGGGTCTCTATCCAGTACCTGCCTCAGCATGACCTGTAAGCTCCCTTGGGAGACCACACAATGTTGCTACTTTAAGTCCAATATAAATTTGCATTTCTTCTTCCATGTATTATGTCATTTTAACATGGGTAGTTGTTTGGACTTATCGACTACATTTTGAGAATCGCTGCTTTCCTCCCAGGGAGATAATTCTTACCCTAAATGTGTTTGCAGTTTCTGCAAACCATATTAATACTTCTATGACATAAATTATGGAAAGTATCACATGTTTACTTCCAATTTTATCCTAGAGATGCAAACCAATGCTTAAATGACCTGTTGTATCATTGCCATTTGTATTTTGAATACTATTTTTTTGTGTGTGCAAGCTTGTTTTTCTTTAAGATCAAATCTACTTGTTTCTAAAAGAAAATTAGAATTTGAACATACTGATATAACTTATTGTCATTTCTATCCCTCCTTATTTTACCTGCAACAACTAATATCTACTCCATAAGACTGTTGTCAAGAAAAGTGAAACTAAGGGATGTGAAAATGCTGGGCACATAGTAAGTATTTGATAAATGCTGGTTTCTACATACCCATTGAACATTTCTGAAGACAGCCACATTTCCTTACATTTTGGAGGGTATTGGAATGTTCAAATAGTTTTTCTTATCCATAATATTTTCTTCCTATGCCAACCCATGAGGCAAGTAGTAATGTTATCCCTATTTTATAAATGAGGAAAATAGAATGAGAGAATGTGCCTCCCTTAATATTACTAAGGGATTTAGCAGAGTCAAGACTAGAACCCAGACCTTACAAATTCAGACATGGGATTCACTTCACTTCCCTTTATCATCAGTCAGCTTCCTGCAGTTGTAGTGGCAGACAGCACTAATCTCATTAGTTAGTGCACAAAAATTAATTAGAAGTTGACCATTTTTATTAGTGTAAGGTTAACAACAGCCAACCCGCATTGGGACAAAATAAGCTTTTATCCGAGGCAGAATAAATGCCATCCTTCTTGAGTTACAAATAAAGACAGCAAGCAGAAGCTCAGTGTATATTCACCTATATCAAAAGGCTACAACAAGTCTGGGTCTCCAGGATAGCTGATTAAAATGAGACCAACCACCATCATCCTTCTGCGTTACTATGTGCATTAACATCCTTCCAAGGCAATTCCTCAAGCTCTTTATAAATAAAGAGTGTGAAAGTTTTGGCCAGGTCTTCTTCATAGGTTGAGTCAGCTCAAGTTAGCCTTGTTATGGATTGTTTGTTCTCCCTTTCTTTTCACTACCCACTCAGTAGCTGACTCATCATATGACCTTGAATGGAGGCTTTTGTTCTAAAGTCAGCATTTGAAGCCTGAGGCTAAGAATACAGACTGACTCCCAGGGTGTTCATGTGGACTAGCTAATTTCTGCTTTTCAAATGTAAAGGATTTTCTAGTGAGCTTCTTGGGGCTGAGGATCCCCTGAGGTGATGTGACAGGGGGCTGTCCCATCATGCCTCCTGTTTGTGTCTGCAGTCCCTGTCTGAGTCTAGGCTGCCTGCCAAGTGCTATTTTGGAAATAGCTCAAGTTGTCCGTCTTTTGAAGGTCATGGACATTCTGTTCCATGAGAATGCATGTGGCAGAGTAGACTGAGACAAACCTCAGTGTCACTACTAGAGCTTTAAGCAAAGCAATTATTGTCTACATTCAGTACCAAACCCAGTACCTGGTACACAATAGCTTTGATGTTGTGGATGTTATTCACTTGGTAAGACATAGGAAAAGACAAATCAGAATAGGTTCCAGCTATAGTCCTGAAGCAAGGACATTGAGTTCCTTTGCTGTGCCAGGCATTACCTAGTAGTTGTTGAATCTCATGCAGGTCTGGGGATCTCAAAGCAGGGTCTGAAGCAGTCAAGGCAAGGGGGAGTTGTTATTTACCAAATGATGTGGGAGTATTTACTATTTTTAAAAAAGGTGTGACTTGCTGGTTATCCTGGTCAAAGAGTAGCCTTGTGACTTTTATTGAGTGAATGGATCCACTCATTTGGAATTCTTTACATTACAGATTGATTTAATGAAGTGTGCTGGCCAGTATTGCTCTTCCTATATACAAATCATTTTAGTAGTGCAATTGTTAGGTAAAGTGAGGTCTACTTCTAGAGCCTTAAAAGTAAGTGAGGTATGGGAATTAGGGGTAGGCTCATATGAAAACATTAGTAAGGAAGACACGTTTTTAGATGACCCAGGAAAAAAATAAAATACCTATTTAGCAACCTCACTTTGCCACAGGTAGTCAGTTAAGGGGAAAAAAAAGCAGAAGTTCAAAACACAAAGCAAAAATTATGGGCAGAATACATAGCTTACTAGTGCCTGTAAATGGATTCTTGTCAACATTTATAGGTTATTTGTGAATTAAGCTGTTTGCTTTCATTCCCTGAACCAGCCAAGGCAACTCCTCTTTTATGTTTAAGGCAAAGTAGGCAGCCACATACATTGTGTGATGGAAGGTATGTCAAATGGTGACCAGTCCCCAAGTACTATCTCTACCAGCTTACAAGTCTGAAATGTTATCATTGGAGATTTATTCCTTGTCAACCAGCCTGCTATAATTAGAAGGTACAAAAATTTAACTCATTATCAGCCATAACCACTTTAACACATAAATAGCTCATTAACCCCCAGAGCTCTCCTTGGAAAGTGGGCAAGCTGATGCCACGGGCAGGTATTCTAGGTCCTATAGTCTTATTTACAGCCTTGGAGAATGTGAGGTTTCAAAAACTTCTAAGCGGCAGTTTTTTTTTTGTTATACTGTGGGTTGATTTAAAAAATCTCCTTCCTCACTTTGGTAATAGGGCCAATTCTCTTAACTCCTATGTTTACTTTTTTCCTCCCAAGCAATGATATCGCAAATCAGCAGTGTGCAACCTGTCGGAAATAGTTTAGATGAAGTTCTTGTATCTTGGGACCCATATAAGGAAGTATGTTGGTGTTCTGCACCCTAATTTGGTTTAGGCTTTTGACCAGGAGGATATCTGTTGGTCTGGATTATGCTTAAATAAAAGGTAAGTGGGTATTCCTTCACATAGAATTGAATGTAGGGTCCTCCAGGAACTCTTTGTCTGAGGTGCCTCTCTCCATTAGAAACTATTTCACTACATATAATTTTTGGAGTGAAGGTGCTCTGTTGCTAAGAAACAGATGTTTAATTGCCAATATGTGATTCTAGTCAGGCCCACACAAACTCATGAATAGCCACTGGGGCATTGGCCCAAATCAGTTATCTTGAAGTGACAAATAGAGCAGTGATAAGGGGACCAAGACACTTCTTTAAAAGAGAGTGAGAGATTGGTAAAGGTCTGAAGAAGGTAGGCCTATTGGGGTAGGGGAAGACCTGAGGGTAGTAGAAAATACCTGATCAGCTGGCATCAGCATGGAGGGCTCAGGCGCATTGGGAATGGAGAAGATACTGAAAATAGGATAGGGACATATAAAGGATAAATCTGGCCTACTTCCTTTTTGTTGATACTGACAGGTAATTTTGTCTTTCTGTTGCTTCTATCTTCTACCCTATTCTCCATTATCAGGGTGTTCCATGTTATTACAGAGCTTTTTCCTTTGCTGCCTTATGAGAGGCAGGGACTGACTGGGCTTTCTCAATTCTCCTGACTCATCCTGCAGACTCATTGTCCTCTCTAGCAACCTTCTTAGGGCCTGAGCTCACAGCCTTGACTGGCTCAGGTAGGTCTCTGACAGGGGAGAATTTGGAACTGACCTATGCTGTAGTTTTGTGGGCTTTGCAAGATCTGAACACTATTCATTCCGCTGGGTAGGGGGCATTGCAGAAATCTCCATGGTCCCTGTCAGCACATTTTGCCCTTTAGCAGCATCAGATAATCAGTGCTGAAATGCTATTTGAGGAGTTAGATAATAGGAATGAAGCACGGCTATCCAGTGGAATCCAGGTTGAACAGCTGAGACTAGACCAGAGCTTTAAACCTTACTAATTGTTTCCTTTGAGAGGGCTTACATAGTTTAAGTATTTATTCAGATATGGCTCTTCAATGTAGTCACTTCCTACACACATTTCTAGAAGAAAATCAGGGTAAAACATGTTTGCATAATATAATCCCTTCTTCCATCACTTATTTTTCTATTAAGTAGCAATACCGGTGTTAATCACAGAGCCTTCTTTAATTATGTTCTACCTTCATCACAGTGAGAGAAGGGCTTGGCACAGGGTTAAATGGAAGGTACAAGAAATTTCATCTTCTAGTACAGCCGCTCAACCATTGCCCCTATCCCCTCTATCTCTGAGAGGTACCAACCTTGTCACTCCCTAAAGACCTGCTAGATATGAGAAGAGGTGCAGATGGAGAGAGGCACTGAAGCAGCTGCCTATCATTTGTCCCATGACCAAAGCTTAAGGTCCGTATGGGAACATTGATAGAAAAGGAAATATTCTATTCAAGCATCTTTGAAAACTCATCTGTCTCTCTGTTTCTCTCTCTCAGGAACAAAGTACAAAGAATTGCTAAAAGGAGGAAGAAATGGCAGGAAAGACATATTCCAATTAGTTTGACCACTGTCATGCAATTCTGATAAAATTAATGTTTTAAACGTGACAGAAGGAAACTTAAACTTTGGGTGGTAAACACACAATGCAATACACTATGACATATTATTGAACTGTACATTTGAAATCTATATAATTTTATTAACAAATGTCACTCCAATAAATTATTAGAAAAAAGAAAATTAATGAAAAAATAAAGAAATAAAAATGGCAAGAATCTTCAATTCTCTTATTGGATTATGGAGGTAGGGCTGGCTGGGGACTTTAGGCTCACTTATATTGGTCCCATCTAAGCTTTTCCATCATAGAAAAAATGAATAGGAATCTAAGAAAAAAATGATGTGAGTGAATGTGGTATTTATCTGTTTGTTCAGTGCTAACTTTTCATTTATTTTCATGTGCTCTAGAGGTTTGCCTTAATCACTGTTTTTCCTTCTAGAGGGCAGGGATCACCTCTGCTTTACTGGCTTTGTCTTATATGTAGCATAGGACCAGGCAAAAAGCACAAAGCAGCCTGTAACTGTGTTTTTGCTGGCTGCTGGAACTGAGCCCTGGAACTGCAGTCCTGGGTTGTTTGTGCTCGGCTTTTTCTGGGTAAATAAAGATGATATTGGATGTCCTTGGACTTTCTGATTTAGCTCAGTCATAATGTATTTTTCATTAGTTTGACTTGCCTCTCTGACCAGCTGCACTCCCCTCTCTGGCCCCTAGTAAAAGAGTTCCCATTTTATGCCATACTAGATATTTTCACTACAACGCCATGGACAACTTGAGGACAGGACTTGTCATTTTATTTCTGCACACCCTAGCACATATTGACTCCTGGTTAACTGAAGTCAATAGAATGGGTACTTCATCACCTTTCACTTGACCTTGTATTGCTGACGTGGGGGCTCATTAAAGAAAACTATCATTTTTTGTTGTTTTTTTTTTGGTTTTTTAAGAGAGCACCTCCTCCAAAATCAACAGCAAAATTTCCTGTCCCCCCCATACTAATTAAGCTGAAATCACAATGTTATACCAGAGGAAGAAGGGAGGGAGAAAAGGGGAGAAAGAAGCTAATATTTTTAAGGTTCCTGCTTGTAGCAGAAATTCGTAGGTACTGCCATGCTCAGTTCTTCTGGTGGGTCTCTGAGGTAGGGATAATCATTCTCATTTTACAGATGAGAAAACTGAGAGAGGGGTTAAGTGTCTTTCCTAAAATTCTATAACTTAGCAAGTGGTACAGCAGATATGCCTACCTATGTTCTATTATATCCCGAAGTGGAAGCAGAATTTTGCGAAACATTTACTTGGGCTTGTTCTATGGACTCCAGGTTACTTAAGGACAAGCATTTCCCCCTGTAAACAGCCCAGTTTTTTTTTTTGACTTGTCAGATGGTGAAATATCAAGTGTCAAAATGTGGTCACCTCACAGTTTCCATCTTTGGAAGTTGTTTAATTTTCAGTCAACCTTGTCAATGTAGCTATAAAGATTTCTCTCAGTTGTCACCTTTGGAGCAACCACTAATTCTTCTGGTATAGTCTAGAGCATTGTACTGAGTTACCTAAGAATGTGGATTCTTTATTACACCCCACACACACCCCTACACACACGGGTGGATTTTTTTGGTCTGAGGTAGGGCCTGTGACTGCATTTTGACATCACTGACAACTAGTGTTTTAAGAAACAGAAGTGCATAGTAGCACATCCTCAAAGTGTACAACAGAATATTTTCCTCATAAAAGGTGCACATGATCAGATAGGTTTTGGCAATTCTGAGCAAAGAAAAATAAATTGATTTATTTCCTGTAAGTCCTTCTGGGAGTTCCTCATAAGTTCATATTCATATGCTTTGTGGACGTTCAAAAGAAAATTACAGAGGCAAAATTATGTCATGATGGAACCTTTTAATCCAGAGTATTTCGTGTCTATAATAGTGCCTGGTACATAGTAAGCACACAACTAATGGCTATTTATTACAGAGGCTTCTATTTTTGCTTTAGTTTTGATCTTGGTTGTGAGAAGAGAAGTATAGTTCAACTTCATTATTTAGGGCTAAATTGAAGTTAGGATCGGTCTTAATTAAGGTAAAATCTGAATTACAAAATGTTCTTAAGTGAACATTGAGCTTTATATAGGGACTTTCAAAGGCTAAAGGAGGGTTGATGAGATATTTTGCATGGACATGTTCCAGATCCTATGTCCTGCTATAATCAATGGATGATAGGATATGAACTAACCTTAACCTTATGTTTGCTAATAAGTGCTTGTTGAGTACCTTAAAAGCTTATGTTAAGTAGCTTAATATTAACTGACTCAAAAGAGCCTTTCCCTCCCTATATACGGTGAAAATAAACTTAGCTCATCTGTGTGTGAGCATCCCAAATTTGGAACTAGTAAGGCCAGAAAGAGGAGAGTTTTCTTGTTTCATGCAGTGCTTCTCAAACTTTTTTGTACATACACGTGATCTAAGGGGACTTGTTAAAATGTACATTTACAGGTACTAATGTCAGGGGTTGGGCTTGAGTATCTACATTTTTAACAGTCGCTCCAAGGGATTTCTATGAGAAATGCTGATGGATCATCTCTATTTGAATAGGTTCTTAAAGCTTTAAGCCACTGAGAGTAGAGGGACTGGCTAGTAAGAGGTAGACCTAATGGTAGTAAAGAATTAATTCATCATCTCAGCGGAAACTATCTTACTGCATATAAATAAGTTTAGATAATTTTAGTTTAACTGTCTATTTTTTCTTTATTTGGCCCAAAATAATTCTGGAGAATGGTTTTAACCCATTCTCATTCCCTGCTCTGAAAGCTAAAAGTGATCAGAATGCTCTTAACCTTGTGTTCCATAGAATAGCAAGCTCTGTGTACAGGCGAAATGGAACTTACTGTTGGTTTTGACTTTCAGATTGGCTTTCATGAAAAAGTTTTTTAGTTCTAAGGAAATGGAATATGGAATTCATTATTAAACTAAATGTATTTTCTCTAGTTTGACTTTATAGTGGAAAAAGTATGACCTTTAGTATTGAGCCTATCTAAATTAACATCCCACTTCTGCCCTTGGGAAAATTTCCTAATTTTTTAAATTTCTCTTCCATTTATCTGTAAAAAAAATCTCATAAAGTTGATGGGAGTATTAAATGAGGCAATTTATGTAAAACGTTTGGCCCAGTTGCTGGCACATGGTAGATTCTCACTAAATATTCATGCTCCTTCATAGAAAAAGACCAATGCAATTCTAAATGTGTTTCTGCACCCAGATCACTTGTCTGATCAAAAGATCCTGCAGGCACTCCCACTCATCCAGGCTTTAGTTTCCTTTTTATAAAATGGAGCTAACAAAAGTAACTATGTCATATGTTGTATGGATTTAAATGACATAATACATGTAAAAACATTTAGCAATAAAGATCGATGTTAGTAGCCATCATTACAGATACTATTTACCCATCATTCTCTTCTTGATACTGCAAAAACTCCCCAAACTAATAGAACAAATAGTACTGTTGCTTTAGATGGAAGACTGTTGGGATAATTTCTTGTTTTATAAAATGTTACAAGTAATTATTCACTTGTCTCAGAAACCTAAATGTAACTTTTGGCACATAAGAGCAAACTATTTGTAACTGGCACCATACTACCTGGAGGTCTTGATAGATAAATTGGCATTTACTTGAAACTATTTAAAGCCCAAAGTTGTGAAAATGCAACATAGTAAAAATTACCTCTAAGGGTAATATCTGAAAAGCCCAAAAGATGATGATGTTTCTAAAGAAGTAAAACAGTCTCAGTTTTATAATGAGAAACCACATTATTCCTTTTAAGAGCAGAACATTGGGATTTCTAATTTGAAGGTAAGAGAAAGACAAGGTAATTTGCAATCTCAAAGTAGGATTTTTTTTTTTGCATTTTATATAACAATTCTAGCAATGTTTACTCACTTTAAAAAATAATCTATGTTGTTTCTGTTCCCAGAGTCTTGGGATCGGTTGTTTTACTTTAAATGAACTTTCACAGCCCTGTCATTTCAAAGACGGCACCTTTTATTTAACTACATGAAATCCTTTCAAGACAGTGCTGAATCATCAGTGAAATATAACTTTATGTGCACTATATTTTTAGTCATGAGTAAATTTTATTTTCTTTTAACTCTTAAAAACTGGTAAACTTTGTATGACATATTTAGTGGTTCTCTAGTAACTTGAATACTCAAGTCTATTAATGTGAATGTCCTAGTCCCTGACAATGCTTGATAACAAAACTATATGATACAATAAAATCAATCCATCAAGCAGATTTTTGAGAAGCACTAAGATAGTATGTGGTATATATGTGTGAAAGATAAAAGGAGGAGGGAGGGAGGGGGAGAAGAAGAGGCAGAGAACAAGAGAACAGAGTAAGAGTGGCAGCCAGCTGTTCTAATATTGTATGTAACTGAATAGTTTTTGACAAAGATTTGGCAGCCTGTTGACTCAGCCACTTACTCTTGTGACTTTGGGCAAGTCACTGAATTTCTTCTGTTAGAGGAGGGATGATCATATATCATAAAACAATGACATGTTTATGTTCTATGAATCAAGAGAATTCCTTGTGTGCAAGGCCTTTCTAATTTAGGTATTCCTGGTGATAAACAAGGAAAAACAAACCTTAGCTGCTTTGTAAATGTGGCCTGCACTGGGAGAGGGTTGAGGATCCTTATCCCCACTCTTGACAGGTTTCCTTTGCAGGGACAGGCATTTTCCACTTTACACACTCTCAAATTTGCTTTTTAAAAACCCTTTTATTACCAACATATATTTGCTCTGTGCTCTTTGGATCCAAGCATTTCATTACTGGCTTTTAATGGGGACAAAATAAAATTTTTATTCTGAATATTTGTAGAGGTGGCTTTTAAGGCACAGATTGTCACTCTTTTGACTTGGGGGTCTCAGGAAACTCTCTTGAAGGTGTCATGTATAGCACCTAAAGTGTGTGTGAAGGAAAAATATCACTAGAAATTGTATTGTAATATTATGTCCTCTTGAATGTCTTCTAGTGATGTTATATGGAGAATCACGGGGTTTTTTGCACCCCTATAGTCTATTTCTGTGTAACATATGAATTCAGTATTAAACTGTAATATATTATTTGTAGCCCTTTTTTGATGATGTTAGCAAATTTTTCCCTATGACTGGTCATAATGCCTTTAATTGGTTTTAAAAAATGTTGTTTTAAGACCGGGCAAAATGGCATACATGATAGTGGCTTTGTTCATATGCCCACGCAATCGCGTCAAAGTTGTAATGGAAACAGAGAGCAAACAACAAACAGTCACCTGAAGTCTAGATGAACAGAAACTCTACAACTGGAAAAACAAATAAGAAATTACCCTGCAATGTTTGGAGGTAAGAGGGAGCAAAGAAGGGAGGCTGCCAGGTCTCTAGTGGCTTATTGGGACAGAGGCTACAGCAGCTGCAACCAGCAGCTGCAGTTGCCTCTTAAAGGGGCCGTGTCCATGACTGGACTTTGGTGGTGACAGACTCACTTGCTCTGAGAACCAGCATCCAGTCAGTTGCTGGGGAGCGCACCAAGGACTTAAAGGGGGGCAATGAGTTGTTGCAGCGAGGGCTGAAGGAGAGGCTTTATCCTGGACAGAAGTGTTGGTAGTATCCACTGTTCCTCTGTTCAGCCCTCTCCCCTTATCCAGGTGCTATGGTGGGAATAGCACCTCCATAGCTGAGATGTCATCAAACTGGATAACAGAGGTTGTTCAGCCCAGAGGATTCCCTGAAACTCCACCTCCCCCCACTCACAGCCCTACCCAAGCCATATCCAGTTGTGCCCTCAGTGAGTCCTGTGCAACTTGCTAAGAAAGCTATAGGACTCATACTGGTGACAACTGACCTTGGTTTCCAGCATGGTTTCTTGAGGTAACTATAAGCACAGCATCTGTGGATTGCTTGCTGAATCTTAACAGGTGGCCCCAGAGGGGCACAGACTGGGGCTAAATCAGGTCTGCAGCTGAACTCCTCTCAGGATTCTCTCACTGGACACTGACCACACAAAGCCACACTAATACAACCGGGAGACTTAAGAGCTTTGCTTAGTACATAGAAACAGACACAGAAAGGCAGCCAAAATGGGAAGACAAAGAAGCAAAAATCATATGAGAGAACAGAACAGAGATGCAGGAATAATGGAGTCAAGCAATCTAACAGATGTAGAGTTCAAAACACTGGTTATAAAGATGCTTGTTGAACTTATGGGAAGTGTAGATGAATTCAGTGAGAACTTTAACAAAGAGATAAAAAGCATAAAAATGGAAATGGAAATTTTAAAAGGAAAACAGTCATAAATGAAGAACACATTATCTGAGATGAAGAATAAATTAGAGGGAATTAACAGAATGGGTGAAGAAGATGATTGAGCCACCAATATAGAGGATAAAAAAGCCAAGGTCACCAAGGTGGAATGGCAAGAAAAAAGAAGCCAAGACTATAATAATAATTTAGGGAGCCTATGAGACAAAGTTAGTTATAATAACATCCATGTGATAGGGGTACCTGAAGGAAGAGAGGGAGAACAAAAAGTGGAAAAGCTATTTAAAGAAATAATGATAGAAAAATTCCCTCACTTGGTGAAAGAAATAGACATTCAACCACAGGAAGCTCAGAGAGTCCCAAACAAGATAAACCCGAAAAGGACAACATCAAGAAACATCATCATTAAAATGCCAAAGGTTAAATACAAAGAGAGAATCTTAAAAGCAGCAAGAGTAAAGCAGTTAGTTACCTACAAGGAAGCACCCATAAGACTGGCATCTGATTTCTCAAAAGAAACTCTGCAGGGCAGAATATTCAATGTGATGAGGGGCAAAATATTCAATGTGATGAAAACCCAGGATCTACAAACAAGAATACTCTATCCAGCAAAGCTATCATTTAGAGTTGAAGAACAGATAAAAAGCTTCCCAAACAAAATTAAGCTATTGCAGTAAATATTGGAGAGACTTCTTTAAGAAGAAAAAAGACATGTATCAAGAACGGGAATAAAAAATGGTATTCACTACATATCTATCAAAGAATATCTTAAATGGAAAAGAATTAAGTGCTCTAACAAAGGATAGGGTTGCTGAATGGATATGAAAACAAGATATGGAAAAAGATATTGTCTTGATGGATCTAGAGGTATTGTGCTGAATTAAGTCAGATAGAGAAAGATAAATAGCACAGGATTTCACATACATGAGGAATCTATAGAACAAAATAAATAATAATGGCAACAAAAATAGAAACAAACTCAGAGACTATTTTGAAGGCTACTAGACAGGAGGGGCATTGGGGGGATAGTGAAAAAGGGAAAAGGGGTTAAGAAATACAAATGAATAGTTAGAAAATAGTCATGGAGATATAAGGTATAGATAAAGAAAACAGTCAGCAATGTTATAATACATATCTAAAGGGGAAGAGGGGTACTGGATTTAGTGGGGTAACCATTTGAGTTCTAATCACTATGTTCTACAACCAAAACTAATATATTATTGTATGCCAACTGTAATTGAAAAAAATACTCATTGAATTGTACAATGTAAATATGAGCAACTAATTGTCTATTATATTTCAATAAAGCTGGGGGAAAAATGTAAGAAAAAAACAATACTTAGGAATTAATTTAACAAAGAAGATAAAAGACCCATACTTGGAAAATTATAAGACATTGAAGAAAGAAACTGAGGAAGATAAAAATAAATGGAAGCATGTAACATGCTCACAGATAGGAAGAATTAACATCATTAAAATGTCCAAAGCAATCTATAGATTCAATGCAATCTGTATCAAAATACCAATGACATTTTTTTACAAAACTAGTACAAATAATCTTAAAATTTATATTGAACCACAGATGACCCCAAATAGCCACAACGATCTTGAAAAAAGAGAAAAAAAAAACAAAGTTGGAGGTATCATACTACCTGATATCAAACTACAAGGCTATAGTAATCAAAACAGCATGGTGCTGGCATAAAAACAGACGTAGATTAATTGAACAGAATAAAGAACCCCCAAATAAACCCACACCTACTTGGTCACTTGATCTATTAAAAAGGAAACACAAATATACAATAAAGACAGTCTATTCAATAAACGGTGTTGGGAAAACTAGACAGTTACATGCAAAAATTGAAACTGAGCCAGCTTTTTATACCATATAAAGAATAAACTCAAAATGGTTTAAAGACTTAAAGGTAAAACCCAGAACCATAAAACTTCTTGTAGAAAACATAGGCAGTTAACTCTCTGACATTGCTCTTAGTAATATTTTTTTTTCTAATATATCTCCTTGGACAAGGGAAACAAACAAGTAAAGAATAATCAAATGGGACAGCAGAGGAATCTATAAACAAAATGAAAATACAACCTACTGAGTGGGAGAACATATTAACCAATTATATATCTGATGAGTGTTTAATATCCAATATTTATCTAGAACTCACACAACCCCACATCAAAAAACCCAACAAATTAAAAAATGAGCAGAGGACCTGAATTGACATTTCTCCAAAGAAGACATACAGATGACCAATAGACATGAAAAGATGTTTAATATCACTAATTATCAGAGAAATACAAATTAAAACCACAATGAGCTATCACCTCACACTTGTCAGAATGGCTATCTTCAATAAATCAACAAACAACAAGTGTTGGAGAGGATGTGGAGTAAAGGGAACCCTCAGGTACTATTGGTAGGATTGCAAACTGGTATAGCCACTATGGAAAATAGTGTCAGATTCCTCAAATAATTAAAAATAGAACTACCTCATAACTTAGCAGTTCCACTTCTAGGTATTTAAAAAAAAATTCAGAAACATAGGTATCCGTCAATGGATGAATGGATAAGAAGTGGCACATACATACAATGGAATATTACTCAACCATAAAAATGAAATATTGCCATCTGCAACAACATGGATGGATCTAGAGCATATTACACAAAGTGAAATTAGTTAGAAAGACAAATACCATATGATCTCACTTATATGTAGAATCTAAAGAACGTGAACATACAAACAAAAGAGAAACAGACTCATAGATACAGAGAACAAATTGGCGTTTACAGATGCGAGGGGGATTGGGAGACAGGGAGCTGGGTGAAAATATTGAAGGGATTAAAAAGTACATTGTCATGGGGATGCCAGGTGGATACTAGACTAATTGGGGTACTTATTACTTTGCAAATTATATTCATGTTTAACCACTATGCTGTACATCTAAAACTAACATAAAATAATATTGAACATCAATTGTAATTAAAAAATTAAAAAAATATATATATATTTTGGTTTTCTTTTCTTGTTGAAGTCTGCTTTCATGATAGGTTCTATGTGAGCCACATGCATGATGATATAAATTTAGATAGTAAACTCCTCCAAAAGGATTTGTATCATTCATATATATATATATATATATATATATATATATATATATATATTCAGAGTAGAGTGACCTTCTAGACCCATTGTTAAAGGAGCTTCAGGCATCATTGAGCAACAGGCAGAGCTCTTTGGGGGCAAGAGTCAGAGCTCCAGTTCCACCACCTTTGGTATCTAGTCAGGTAAGCAGCACTTCTTCTATAAGGCTGGCACTGGTCCCATGCTTAAACTGGCAGTGTTTGGACAAAGGGGAGCACAGCCCTGAAGGGAGATGGGAAAATATGACCTTTAAGGGCCTTTCTATCCCAGAGATTCAATTATCCTATGATTTGATGACTCAGAAGGGTGAGTAATTACCTAGCAATATCAACTGGGAGAGATCAGGTCAAAAAAAATCTTTCTGACTCTAGTGATTTGAGTTGGTTGCTCAGAAAACACCCCAAAATAGCTCAGATCTCTGCTTCATTTGGTCATATCATCCTCTCAGTATCCTTGTTTCTCTAGGGAGAATCATCTTTCATTAGAAGATGGGGGTCTAAATAGATGAGGTCTAAAATCAGAGAATAATTAATGTTGGAAAATCCCTTATAGCCTATTCACTTTATCCCTTGCATTTTACTAAGGGTCTGAGACCCAGAAAGGTCATGATTTGTTAGAGACAGAGTTGAAGCCAGAACCCAGGACTCCTGGCTCCCAGCTCAGAGTTCTGTTTAACATACCCAGCTATCTGCTAATATTCTTTCTCAAACTCATATTTTCATTTATTCACCACTAAGGCCAGAAAAATACAACCATCAAAGTGAGGTTTTTTTTAGCAAGGTATTCAACTGCCTTTCCACTCAATACCTTCCTACTAGGGTTTTTTTTTTTTGAACAATCTGATATCCCAGTAAATTCCTAGGCCTGGAATGCATATATTTAATGAAAAAGAACCAACTCTTAATTGCTTTTGCAGTTGAACCGGCTTCTAAGCAGTAGGAGAAAGGCTAAACTTCAGTGGTGTTTGGGTTTGGTTTGTGTGGTAGCTTTGCCTGTAGGTAGAAGGAAGTACTGAGGCTGAAGCAGGGTGACTGGTGAGTATGTACCAGCACAGTCCTTACCTGATCAACTGGTACAGACTGATGCTTTGCGGCCCTTACTGCTTTTGACCTTCTTTTGTCAGGACAACTGGGTGGACTAGTGCATAGTGCTGAGATGATTGATCTAATGACTAGCACCCTACCTCCCACCTGAAAACCCAGGCTTTTCTCTTGCCTGTCTGCTGCCTCAGCTTGATTTACCTGTCTAGCCTTAGTCTTAATGGCAGCGACACATGTAAATAGCAAATGCATTTAGCAAGGAACAAACGCCACTGAGGAAGAAGCTTAATTCTAACTTACACAGCGGTTTGAGCAAAGAAACCTCCTACAGATTTGGAAAAAACAGTAGTTTACTTGCAAAGAGGCTGGAATTTGTGGCTCTTCCAGCACAATATAGCATGGTATTGTGGTTAAAATCAAAGGTTCTAAGGCCAGGTTGTGTTTATCTCTAGGTCTGTCACTTACTAGTTGTGTAGCCTTGGGAAAATTACTTAACTTGTCTATGCCTCAGCTCCCTCATCTGTGAAATAGACCTAAGTCATAGAATTGTTTGACAATTAAAAGAGTAAATAAGAATGCCTGGTATATATTTAGCAGTATATACAAAGTAGTCATAGGAAGAACAAATGAAGGTGTGGTCATCTGTAGTTTGAAACTGCCATTCTTTTGATTCCTATAATTTTTGGCAAATTAAAATATTGAGGTGATTTTCTCTTTAACCAGATATGTTAACATCATTGTGATCCTTTCTTCTCTAAATTGAAGCTGAAAATTGTCTTGCATAGATAATCTTGAAGGCACATGTATTTTCTTCAAAGGAATGGTCCTGTTGCTGCAGCAGAAATGAATACTGTGCTGAGTTCATAGAAAGTGAAGGGCCCTTGTAAATAAAGTAGCAAATTAGCAATGATTTTGCCAGCAGTCTTAAAATAAATGGATTGAAAAATATTTCAATAACTATATGCCTAGCTTAGAGCTGCACTCAAAGCATTTAGTAAACATGTCATTCCAGTATTGAAAACAGCATCTAATCAAAACATGTTTATAATTAGACATCACATATAATATCTCCCAAAATTGTGTTCTGCCAGGTGAGATGCCATTCCCTGGAACACTGAAACAACTGTTTGTTAGGCCTTTATTATTATTAAAAATAACATGTTGGGTATACCAAGAGAGACTCAGATAAATGAAAGTGCTTAATTTTAATTAGCAAGAAAGAAAAAGAAAATAAGGGTAGTTTGCATGGAGAATCTTGTGCCAGTAAAATTTTCCTCTATATTAATTTAAATCAGACAGACATTGGCACTGTATTCTTTTATTTTTCATTAACATTTTGATTTAGAACAACAGATTGCTGCAGTGAGGGGACAAGAACAGCAGCCAGTGAGCCATCTGCTGAGCATCTCACTGACAACTCCACTTACGAAAGAGCCAGTGACTCTGGAATATATGCAAGAGGGACACACACCATTAGCTAAGTGACAGAATGAAAGATGGGAAACTTTGCCGGGTCAGAGAAGACAAAGATGGAGAAAGCAAGGCAGAACCCATTCTGGTTGGAACTTGAAAAGAAAAGATCCAAATATTTGCAAAAGACCAATAGGATGGAAATCTGTGGTGGGTTTATTTGCAGGGATTTTTTTCTTTGAAATTTAAGGTGATACAAGGAAAGGGCAAAGCTAAATACACAGTAATTTGCCATGCACCTCACATGGGATATGTTTTCCAGATCAGTGAAGATTTGCCTCTTTAGACATCAGAATTCTTGAGCCATTTGAGATGGAAATCTTTAAAAAATGGAAAACCCCTCTTTGCCTTTTTAAACACAGTAGAGCAGTGGCACATCTAGGTAGGAGTGGTGGTAGTGGTCTGCCTGGGATGAAACCAATAAGAGGGTGTATTGTGTATAGAGAATTTAAAGACAGTAATATACTGTCTAAAAGTCTGCCTTTTATTATCACTATATACAGGCAGTTCAGTGAAATATCAGTGAAAAAAAATACCCCTACCAGCTGAGATGAACCTTTCCCATCATCCCTTCTCCGTGGTATACCGGGTATTTATTGGAAACTCCAGTTCCAGTAGTGGCTGTGTTGTCCGTGAGGCTCTTTGCCTTCTCAGGCCCATTTACCCTTGTACTCAAGTATCTCCAGACTGCTGTACCTTTAGAGCTGGTGACTGTGAGTGCTATTCCCTCATTGTCAACTGTCATATTTCAGTATGCCTGCTTCTAAGAGCACCCCATTTATAATATGTTATCTTTGGTAACCTAGAAAGTATTTAATGTTGCTAGCCTCACATTGAGAAAAGAGAGAGAAGGCGATGAAAATAAAAGATTAAAAGCATAGTAATCTGTGTCCTCTGCATAATAAGGCATGGAGGTGTTGAATGCATTGTACGAGGTTTATCTTCAAAAATAGTTAAAATAAAAACTGCACTTGCAAGGAAAAAGGTGTGTACTTCAATTATCTGGAAAGTTAACTTAGATGTAGTCACTCATCCCTTTATGCTAGTTAAATGGAGACAGCATGGTTAATGAAAAGAGCATAAGATGAGGAGACAGGCTTAGATCCTACCCCTGCCACTTAATGGGAACAACACTTAAGTTCTCTGAGCCTCAGTTTTTTAACTGTCAAGTGGGTATAGCAATGCTTGCCTCACATACTTTACTGTAAAGTGGATTTTATACCTGCCATCATCCATACATACTCCCAGTAAAATGCCAACAGTCAGTGCAGATCACCACCTCTCTCATTATTCCCCACACTAGACCTGGTACCTGCCTTTAGGATTGATCTCTATCTTTTTGCTTCCTTAGTTGACCAACTAAACTCTTAAGGCATATATCTGTTCTTACATGTATCGCAGTTAATTACTGGGGTCTTTCTCCCAAAGATTGAGGATTTTTCACTCACAAAAGCTTAATAGAAACTATCTTTGGGTAAACTGTGTAAGATGAACTATGGAGTTTCCAGATCAAAGCTGACACTCTTGACAACAGTCAACTGGAATTGCATTATAAGAAGCTGATTCACCAAGCTATCTTTGGTGAAGCTAAACAATTTTGAGAAGCTAAACACTTTTGAGAAACTAAACAATTTGCCACCTCCCCTCAATCTCCAAACACACCCATGTATCAGAATACAGGGCTTGTGGAGTAAAATAATGATCCTTTATTGTTATTGACCTTTCTTGCAATTTCATCAATGTTGGTGCTGTCCCATCTCAACTTCATTTTATTGTTTTATTTTCAGAAGGCAGTTCCTCCAGTCTTTAAAATGAGTTTGGACTCAACATGCCATACTCCAGCTGTGCACACTCAGGATGAGCCTTTCTCTTCATTCTTCCTCCACAGTGTTCACTCAATGAGAACTCAAGAAGGGAAGAGATAGTGGCAACTTTAGGAGCCTTGTTCCTACCGCACAGTTTAACTTTACACCCTAAACAAGAAAGGTAACATTGTTCAGCAGTATGAGTGGATGAGCCACATCAAGAAATCACTTCTTGGCCTGTCCATGTCTGTGCCGATCCCCACAGGCTTGTGCTAGCTCTGCAAGGAGGTGAAAGTAGCATCCATCTAAGTAGTATGATTTGGCGGGTAACTCAAATGCCACCAGAAATAACTCTCTTGTTGTCCTGTGTAGTTTCCAGAATGTCCTTGTTAAATTGTAAGTACATGTTATAGGAATCAAAACATGAGGGCCTTGAGAAGCAAAACAATTTGCCACTAACTAAAAGTTATGGTCTGCATTATTAATTCGATTGATTTACTGGTTTTGATTTTTAGCTAAACATTATTTTTTAAAAACTTATAAGAGTTTATTTGAACCAAACTGATGACATATGCTGGGGAGCAAGATTTCAAATGCTCCCTACATCTATTTAGTGGAGAGTGGAGAAGTATGCCTACTGGTAGCATTATTTATGATATACTCAGTGTTGTGCTGAGTGTATGATGTGAATTATCTCATTTAATCCTGAAAATCACTCTAGAAAGGAGGCAGGATTGTTACTGTTACTCCATGAATGAGGAAACTGAAGCAGAGTGTTAAAGTTACTTGCTGAAGATCACATAGCTGGAAGTTGGAGAATCACTATTCTAACCCAGGTCGGCTCTAGCTTTAAAGTCCACATAGTACTGCCTCTAATATTTGGAGCCCAAAGATGCCTACTGCACTGAGCAAAACCAAACCACTTCTACCTCTTTACAAGGCAGGTGAGTGTTTAGGGAATGGGCGAATAGGTCATGAATGTGGTCCTCTGCTGTAGAAGCCCATCCTGAGTGAGGCATCTTGGTGGAGTCTGGTGCATCTTCTGAGCATACTGAAGGCCATGAGCTCCTGAGCAAGGGAGGGCAATGAAAGGTGCAGAGGCTCCTCAAAACTCTGCAAGGGGACCTCATTATACCATCTGAATTAAACATTTGAAGCTAGAAAGAGCCTTTGGGGTCACCTACTCTAATGCCTTTATTTAATAAATGGGAAAACATAAAGCCTAGAGAGGGGTAGTCAGTCACATAGCTGGTTAGTAGTGATGGAAAAGGGCATGGTTTTTTCTTCCATAACATTGCCTCCCTTACATGTGTGGAAGACTTGACTCCGAACAAATCAGAGTTTAGCAACTCAGTTTGAACCAACCAATCTTAAATATCACCTCTTTTTTCTAGCTTAATTGGAATACAAAATCACCATTTTGAGACCATGTTTTCAGAACCTACTCATTGAGGCTGTCAGAGGATGTGGTTGTCCGCACTAATTTTGAGCTCAGAGATTAAAGATGTCTCCAAATGATAAGAATTTATTGAACTTTCTCTGATGTATTTATATTTTCAGCTGGCACCAACTCTGGGATAAGGGGTTCCCTATGTTTACTTCCCACTGTGTAAAGTAGGTCTGCCTTTGATTTGCCTGAAATTTGTTCCTTCCAACTTCCAGGGAAGACCCTTATTCTAGCGTAATAGCATTTGATGAACAAGGTTATTTTACATTTCCATACATCTTGCTGATTTCAGACTATGGCCACTTACTCCAGACACAAGAGGCCTGGTTTTTCCTGGCCCTCACCTGGTGAGCATTTTAGGTGCATCAGTCAGTGATTTCTGCAGCATGATAGAGAGCTTTTTAACTGCCTTCTCCTCCCTTCTCCCAGTGCTTCCTGGCCAAGGCATGGAAGCCCTCTCTGCAGGAGCTGTGCAGATGACAAATTGAGGGTGAGCTGCCTCTGACAGTAGGGTCTTCTTTAGCTGAAGGGGGCCCTTCAGGATTGGGGTAGGGGTTGAACCTTGATAAATTCTGTCCAGGACACAGTGGAATCTGGGAAAGGCGGCCAAAATTCTGGAGCTAAGAATAGTGAGACCTCATTTGGATTTATCGTATTAATGCATTTCACAATACATTTCTTAACTGGCTGCCTTGTTTGATGGCATTTTTAGTCACCTTTGGAGCCTGCTATTGAAAAACTCTTTCCTCGTTTCTTTTTAAAATAACCTTCTGTGGTGTTGAACTTGAAAAGGTTGTCAGATGCAAGTGTTTATGCATGCTCTCATCTCAGCTAAAATAGTGTAAAGATTAAAGTATCCAACACATATATTTACCGAGTACCTGGAGGGATAGAATTCAGGGGATACAGCACTATTTGAGCTGCCATCAGTGATGCAACTTTTGCTTGATGTAGGCTGTATCAATGCCCGGATAAAATGAATGATCCTTCAGCTATAATCAATTTACTTCATTCAAACAATTGGAAATTGTATTTTCAAGCAACTGGAAATTTTGGCCGCTTTACTAATTTTTTTTTAAACACATAACTAAGAACTGAAAGATAAATATTAACAATCCATGAAAGGCCATCTGTGGCAGTGCTCATTCTGGGGACAATAGAAGTTCCTTGAAAATCTGGCCAAGTCTGAGGGTACTCACCTCGCTTGATGGTTATATAAATCATGTCATAAAATGATACTATGTGAAATGATTTATAGATGTTAAAAAATCAAATCTTCAAAGAACAATTAACAGGTACGCAAAAATGTTTCCTATATAATATAAAATAAAAAGGCAGAATACAAATCTGTGCATGTGGTAAAACCATTTTAAGGTGATTTTTCACTTTACTTGGACAATTTTTATCTGTATTTTTGAAGGTTTCATTTTACGATGAGCATGAATAACTACATTTTAACTGCTATAATCATAAAAAAGTCTCACATTAAAACAACTTAGTTGGGATAGTATGACTTATATACATGAAACAATTAGGAAAAAATACCAGCAGTGGTAATGTAATAAAACTTATGGTATTGCTTCAGTACAATGAAGTGAGGGTAAAGTTGCAAATGGTGGTGGAAAAGACCCCATTCTGGAGATCTGCCAGTTTAGATTCTCACCTTGCTTCTTCCACTAGGGAACTGTATTACCATTGGAAAATCTCTTCCTTCTTGGCCTCACTTTCTTCATCTATAAGATGAGGTAGTTGGGCTAGAACTACTTGATCTATCTGCAATAGTGTTATCTGTAACAGAACTTCAAGACTTCATTTTGCTCATTCCTGACTATAAATCAGAGGGTGGTAAAATGACAGGTTAACATTTGAGGAACTAAATGGAAGATACCATTAACCATGGCCCTGAAAGTTATATTTTACTGCATTGCTAATTCACTTGCTTTGGATTTACTCTTCCTCTCAGCCACCTATTTTTTTAAAAAAATACAAGGCTGTCATTATTTTAATGTATAGTAGTGAAAGTTAAAAGGAGGAGGATTAACTTGGGAACACATCTTACAGAAGTGCCAAGAGTTAGAAGACCTACATTGTAATCTCATCTCAGCCATCCACTAGCTCTGTGACCCTGAGCAAGTCACTTAGCCTCTCTGTTTCTCAGTTTCCTCATCTGGGAGGAAAAAATCAGTGATTCCATGAGACAACATGGCAGTGGTCTTGAATAGGAAATGAGAAGAAGAGGTTATGCAAGTGGAGTAAGGGCACTCTGAGATATAAAGAGAAAATTTTGCTTTTGGTCATCACCCAGGTTTGGGCTTGCTGGAGATAGCATGCTGATAAATCAGCTCCAGAATACAAAGGAAGAGAAGGTAGAAAAAAGACTGCATCATATAGTAGTCCTCAGCAAGATTTTTTTCTAGTGAGTTTAGGCTTGTGAAATCGGCTAGTTAACCTTTACTCTGGAGAGAAATGGAGACTGAAATGCTGAAAAATCACATTAGCAATATCTCTTTTAACCTTTTCCAAATCTCCGTCCTTTGTTATTTTTAGTCTGATTTAGGCAAGCAACATCAAAAGAAGAAAATTCATCCATTCAAACTGATATGTTCTAAACTTCCATCCACACATCACCCTTAATTAAAATAACAAAAAAATCATGACTGGGAGAGCTTAACTGGCACCATATTTTTCCACATCTAAGTGAAGATTTCAAAATCCACTTTTCCACTCTCTCTTTCAACCACATTAAAATAGACTTTATATCTGAAGAAAGGTTGTTCTTTCCTTCAAGTCAGCTGGCAAGTGCCAAGGTTATCCATGCTGCTTTATCCAAAACATATCTAGTTCAGATACAAAAAAGTCAGAAAACATCATGTCCTTCTAGACAATTTTCACTCAATAATGGCATGATTAAACCTAATAGTATGTATGCCCTGGATTTTTGGGGCATTAAGTCAATTTTTTTCTTTCTCCTTTGCTTGCTCCAAAGCAAATCTCTTATGCTGAAAGCAGCATTGTGAGTATACTCAAAGAAAACCCCATTTTGCCTTGTTTGGGCTACAGATTTATAGAGGGTACAAATTAGTTTAGAAAGTTTTAGGGATGACCAGAGATGGGAAGATTCTGTTTTACAGTTTGGTTTTGACTTATTCTATTCCTCTCCTCTACTTACCAACCATGCCAGTACTCTGTTTATTGTAATAGCTAACATTTACTGAGCATTTACTATGTGCCAGGCATCCTAGTAAATATTTTACATGGATTATCTCATTTAATCTTCACAGCAACTTTATAAGGTAGTTACTATTATATTTGCCTTCATTTCACAGATGAGAGAACTGAAGCTTAAAAAATTGAGTAATTTTCCCCAAGTTACATAACTAGTAAGAAAAAGAGCCAAGATTCAAATGCAGGCAGTTCAGTTTTGAGCCATTCTTTGCCCTGTGGTTGCTCCTGAACTAAGTAGAAGAAACAGTCTTCTATATGCAAGGGTCAACAGCAACTCCTTCTTCCAGAGAGTTAGGTACAAAACCTAAGGGCTAAGAGTGAGAGTATAAAAAAGCTGAGCAGCTCCAGTTCTCTTTACCTAGGGAAATCTCAACTTTCTTCATTGTTTTTTTCTCATGTTCTATAGATCTATAGGCAGTAGAAGGAAGAACTAGGGACAGTGAGAGTTGGAACCAGGAGGTCAAAGGACACTCTTAGTAACTCTTGCACAAAGTAGATCTAGAACTGTTGGAATAGGCAAAGGGATGACTACACTCCAAGATGTGTCAGAAGTGTCTCTGTTGAGCTGTCATCATCTGGATGGCAAGAAATTAAAGGATCATTGTATGCTAAGTGTCACCAAGAAGTGAGAAGAACCAAGGGAAGATGTATGTAATGTGTATGTGCCAAGGCAGTGCCTGCTCTAGAGAAGAATGGGCAGTATGGAGTGCCTCTCTCTTCAGTTTCTTGGCTCTTGACTCCAGGACCTATGGAGAAATCTTACCCACTAATGGCCCTGCAGTGCCCAAGGAAATGAAGAGGCTTCCTCCAGGGGAGACTTTAGCACTTCCTTGCTGTTTTTCCTGTGTCTCTCAGTGGCAGCCTCCTATATAAGAGAAGCTCTAGGGCCTTGGCTGTCCCAGGTGGTTGGCCCAAGTATTTTCCTCTGAATGAACCATAAGACATGTAGATGCCTCCTGGGCTTTTTGGATGGTTAAGGGGAACTACTTGTATACTGTTTAGATAATGGATTGCCACAGAGGAACAGAAATGATGACTCATATTGTGATTAGAAGCAGATGAAATTAGAGATAAGACAGTTTACTTGCTAAATAAAACTCTAGGTCTTCCCTTGAACCTGCAGTCCTTAGATTATATAGAAAAACATGTCTGAGTTCTTTGACCATAGAGTATCTGAGTAGCTATTGCTCAAGAAGCAAACTGGGTGGGCAAATTTGTATGCATGAGTGAGAGGTGTAGGATGTCAGGGTGGTGGTGGGCTGGTGATCTGAAGAGGTGTCGTGTTGGCTTTCTTGGCAGAAAAAGTTATCTTGGGTTTAGGGAAGACCTGAGAACTGTAGAAAGGCTCAGAGAGCAGCTGTTCAGGAAGGAAATCTCATCTCTAAAATGACAAGAGATTTTACTTTTTAACTTAACTAGGTTTCTGTTTTTAAAACAAAAAGTTCAAAGGATTTTAAACAAATGATTATGTTGATAGTAATAATATTCAATATGTGCCAGGCACTAATCTAAGTACTTTATGTGGGTTTGTGAATTATCTCATTTAAAACTCTCAATGACTTTATGAGGTAAGGATTATTATGATCCCTACCTTATGACTGAGAAATTTGAGGCACAATAAAGTTAAGTAACTTGCCCTAAGGTCTCACACCTACTAAGCGGAAGAGTTGAGATGCGAGCGAGAATAAGCCACAACTGCCTAGAAGCACTTTCCACTGGTTTCAAGGACTCAATATTTTTAGCATAGTCTTGTACAGGCAGAGAATAGATGAACATGAAGAGAAATTTCTAGATGTAGAAGAAGAAATTGAGAGGCTTCATTTTGGATTATCTTTCCTCAGTAAGAAATAAAGTAAGACTGTTACTAGAGGAGGATGTAGTAGGAATTAGTCAAGAGTTAATGATAAGATTTTAAAAATGGAAGCCTCTTCAGAGATCATCCAGAATAACCTCCTTATTTTATAAATAATAAAAACTAGAACCTGAGAACAAAGTGACTTGTCCAAGGTCATCTAGGAAGTTGGTAGCAGAGCCTACATTTCCTAATTCCTGCTCTGTTGCTTATCCCACTATACTTCTAATCCCCTTACAGGTTTTACTGCTTCCTAAGGCCATAAGAAACATGATATCTCAAATGTTATATTTTATGTAATTTACTTTATAAGACTTCAACATAAATTGTGTGGTATATATGTGGGTTATTTAGTCTGAATCTATAACCTGGGGGGAAGTCAGTTACCTTCATTGGGAAATACATTAGTAAAAGTGGTTAGCTAGCAGTTAAAAATTCTAATCAAGGAGTGATTCTATAAGCACTTCAGGTATCTTTATCTCTAATGAACACCAGGGGTTTTGTTAATTAACATTAAATTTCTCATTGGTGAAATCAATCAACATATGTGGATTGCCTAGAAATATGGTAGAGGTATTTCCAAAGAGGCAGAAAGATATAAGGGTCTAACAATATCTGCAGTGTTATCCCTTAGAAATGATATTCTATGCTTTATTTGTAAATAGTTCTGTAGGCAGCTACAAATAAAGATTCTTGGTTAGCTACATCCTGACACTGGAATATTGTTTTGTCTGTCTCATGTATACCTTCATGCAAGGTGATGTTAGAGCACCTGAAAAAAAGGGGGAGCTGGACTTGACTAAGCCTATAGAACAGGCTGTCCAATATTATTTTTATGACTGCTTGCCATTATTTTAATGAGAAACAGAATTTTGTTTGAGGCTTACTTTTATACCTTGTAATGAGGTAATGGGTAGAAGACCTATAGCCTTCACTCTAACTATAGCAGGCTACTGATATCCAACAAAATATACCATGATCGTGAATGACCAAATTGGCTTAGGTCAGTTTACAACTCCAGACAACTCTAAAGTTGGTGAGCCTCTTTCATGAGGTGTATGGGAGTCTTCTACCCTGGATGAATGATGGCAGAGACTTACTTGACCCAACAGCCTCCTAGCTGTGGGCCTGGGATTTGCATATTCCAGAATCTAAGCAGTTTACACGATACCATGCCTTAGAATTACCTCTTCTGACCTACCAAGCACTCATTAATGACCCTGTGCCAGCATTCTGAACTTGCTATAGGCCTCAGCATTGCCTGGGGGAAGGCTGGTTAGCGTTGAGTTGGCATTCAACCATGAAAGGCCACCGGATACGCAGTGTATGTATGTAGGACCATAAGTATGTGCACAAAGGAGAGAAGGTTCTGTCATATTGAGGTGCCTTGATGGCACACTGAGAAAGTCAAAAAAGCATTTTTACTAAGAAGAGCATTTCTCTCTGTTGTTCCCAGTAATTATAACTACTGGTTAATTGAGATTTCCTCACCTAGTAACTTAGTTGCACGAAAGAGGTTTGATAGTGTGGTTTAGAGGTCAGAAACTTGCACTTTCCAACTCCCACCAGCCCAAGTCCTGTTGTAGATAAGATTTTGTCCCACAGTGGTTTTAAAAAATTGAATTTCAAAGTCTTTGGGTAAGGTCATGGATTCTTCAGATTGCCACAAGCCCTCCCACTCCATACTTGGACCAATTTCCACACTTATGTGATTCACCTAACACCTGTATTCATTTGATATTTCAATCCCAGTAGAAAGTGAGTCCAGGCTCTATAGGCAGGAAGATCTCAGGTAGAATCCTGACTTCACTAATTAGCCAGCTGTGTGACCTTGAGCTAGTTGCTTAGATATATTTTGAACCACCTCTGATTCTTTCTATAAATGAGGATGAGAGTGCCTCCTTTCTAGCAATGTTGTGATGATTCCATGAGATAAGGCATGTAAAATGTTTAGTGCAATTTCTTCCATGTGGTATGTTTCAATGAATGGTAGTTATTGTTATTATTATCTTAACCCTAGTTTTAGATTTGTTAATAGCAAAGATAGCACAATAAATTCTATATAGACTGATTGTGATACATCTACTTTTAACAAATGAGTTGGCATTTGCCATGACATCTAGTGTATAGCATGGCTAAGGACCAATCATTAGCTAACAAGCAAAGAAAGGAAAAAGCACTGCCAAAATGAAAATAATTTTGTTTCTAATTACCATCTCAAAGAGCATTTTTGCTTTGTTTACCTCCAAGTCTGTGACTTGAGATTGGTCTCATTTCTTTCAAGTCTTGGATTTCCAACCTGAGAGCCAAATTCACTAATGCTTATGTGGGCCAACAACATCTTATAAAAGTAACGTATGTGAAAGTATCCGGTACAATGCTTAGTGCTTAGTGGCTGATCAATAAATAGTCAGTCTGAATCCATATATCTCTGTTTGCGGTACCAAGGTTTATCAAACTAAAAATTCTCAAATTGAGTGTGCACTAGAGTCACTTCATAGAGCTTGTTAAAAAGACCTATCCTTATATTTTTTGATTTAATACATATGGAATGTGACCTAGGAATCATATGTTTAATAAACATCTCCGGTGATTCTGATGCAAGTAGTGCAATTCAAGAAACACTGTTTTAAATTAACAATTAGCTTTAGAGATAGTAATGAGATATGGGAATATTTGAGAATCTGTAACAGGTTATGACTGGATGTGATTGTCAATGTCTTTTCTACCTTAGATTTATAAAGGTGCTCACCAACACAGAGACCTACACCCACATCCACTCAATTATACCTCTGTGGGCTAGGCTCTTGATCCCTTTCTGTTTCATCCATTGCTGGGAGTCTGATCCCTTTTTGGTAAGCTGCAAGGATGAGGGTCCTGGTTGTAATGAATAATTGGCAAGGTAGATAGATGATCCGATCATGGATAAATGAAAGGGGACTATTTTTGATTGAAACATTTTTTTAAAAGGTTAAAAAATCCTCACCATCCCTCCATCACAAACTGATTTTACCTCTGAAAATATCCCAAGAAAATTGTGGGGAATCCAGAGGCTGAGATAATTGATTGTAGCAGATAACCATGTGAGGAAGAGGCAACAAAACCATTACCATTAGAAGGCTGTGACTCGAAGAGTCAAATACAACTAAAATCTTAGTGAATAAACTACTGGAATTTATCCATGAAGGTCAACTGTTGCAAAATAGGTGAAATGTATTTGAGGGGCTATTCCTTATCTTCAAGAGTCTCCCAGTGCCCTCTGAATGCCCATCTTCCATTTGGTGCCCCACTTCTTGGGCAAGTGGCTTGTTCTGGGTCACTCACCTGTCTTGCAAAGCCTCCTTTGAGAATCCTGCAAGGTAACTGGTGGTAATATGAGGCAAGAATTCTGGCGGAAATATTAGCAGCTGATAAGGATTTAACTCATTTCCTTCTAAATATCATGCCTTCATTTTAGTATAGGCCTTCAGTGTGGCAACACAAATAAATAAATTCATAGAATTTCAGAATAATGAAAGACTGATGGGGGGCAATATTTGGGGTAATAAGTTGCCATTTTTCAGTCCTCAAATGACACTGGGTAAACTTTTAACGAATTCCCTGGAGCGGTCCTCGGCTCAGATATCTTGGAAAGTAATATTTCTCCCCTCACAATGACTGTCTGGCACATGCTATCCCAAGGAAAGGAAATTCAGTCTGAGATGCAGTTTCCCTACAACCTCTCTCTCCTTCTCTGACCAACTTTTCAGGCCAGTGCATCTCTTGCCAATGCTCGCATAGGCACCTTCAGACTCTACAACAGACTGTTGTTGTTGTTTTATAATATATGTAAAAGTTTATGCTTTTTAAAAACCACTATATTGATGTATGATTGACATACAAAAAGCTGTATATATTTAGATCCTTAAGAAAATAAATCTTTTGAACTTTGACTGCTACCCAAATTACCCCAAAGGCTTATAAGGTTAACATGGTGAAGCTGCACCTACCCTATGCCGTGGTTACACTTATACCAAACCAACAATGTGCAGGAAGCTTTTTACTTTGGCTTGTAGTAATATTCTATGACCAGAGCCAGCTGATTTTTGGTTTGGGTAGAGTGAACAGCCATTCCTAGCATCATGTCCAGAAACATCCCCATCTGAGTATCTTTCCTTGAAATTGAGGCATCGTGGCCTCTACAGGAAATGCTTCCCTGTTAGAAATATTAACTCCCTTATCAGCCACTTTTAGCTAGATTCCTATATTAGATAAAAAAAAATTATTACCCTTGAAGTAGAGTGCAGGCCCTGAGGAGGATGGATCAAGAACAGAGATATTTGGATGGAAAAGAGAATTAGGTCTAGAAAAGTCCAGAGCAGAAAACCATCCCTAGATAAACTTATTGTAGATGGGATGCCAGAATCAGGGGCCAGTCAGAGACTAGCAAAAAGGCATCAGCTGGGCAAAGAAAGCAGGAGGGGAAAATAATGGCAAGGAAAGAAGAGGCAGAAGTGTGAGGAGGACAATCTGTCTATATTAACCTTTTGCAAAGTATTGACCCTTTTGGGGCTGCTGCCTTAGCTCAAGGCTCATCCCACACATAGGTAGAAGCTATTTTTAGTTCTTCGCCTGGGGCCCAGACATTTCTCGAAGAGGGAGGAAGTTCCTTTTGTGTCTGCACAATTCCCAAACTCCTACTGAAGAATACCTATAGCCCCCACCCAGGGTTTTAATTGCACCCTCCTGTGGACATTTCATCAAATTGGACCCAAAGTATCAAAGCCAAAAGAAGAAAGTTAAAGTTTGATTTTTAAAAAAAAATAAACCTGGTAAAATATGCAGATAATTTTCCTGAGCTTCAAAGAAGACAGAAAGTTTATTAAAGTCCCTTCAAATACATTTGCAGTCTCAATCTGAGAAGTTTAAAGTTAAATTATCTAAATAAGCATGTTATTCCCTTCTTCCAAAGTTATAAATTCTATCTTCTAAGATTCTGGCCCTCTCTTAAAATTTATGCTTCCTTTTAATCCTTTAACCAATTGTATAAAAATGGCAAATCTCTTATCCACAAAGGAAGACTAATAATGATGCCTAGGCAGCTTCATTTATTTTTTTGATCTGTTAAAATGAAGCCAGCCAATCACCTCTGACTATCCATAATAATGAATATATTATAGAACCAAATATATTAAGGACCAAAAACATATAATAAAAATCTCAACCAGCTCCTATAATTCTCATTCAATCTTGGGGGTAGGGAGAGAAATTCAGCAGTAAGAAAACAACCTCTGATGGAGGCAGAAGTAGTAAATGTGGAAAACTAGTTTAATTTTAAGGAAAAAAAGTTAAAATTGCTGAGACAGAAAAGAAATGTGGCTCATTCTGCAGTAAGCATAGATAGAAAACAAAATAGTTGTCTTCGTTTCTTCCCCTCGAACTCTTCCTGTCTCCCCTATCCTCCGTAGAAGATCAACAGGAAGCTACCTTTTAAGGGAGGTAATACACTTTGCTGGAAGCTCACCTTTACAGCCTGCTGATTACCACCTATTTTTATGTCCCAAATGAACAGCATCACCTTTCTCCCTCCTCTGCATATAGAAATCAATTAAAAAAAAACATAATAAACCCCTTGAGATGGTGACTTAAATCTTTGATTAGCACCACTAAGGTGACCTCTTCTTCGTGCTTCAGTGGAGTAAGCCCACTGGCCAGAGGGGGTGAGAAGTGAGCTAATCCAGCGAGCTTATTGAAGACTGGTCAGCAGACAGAGGACAGAGGGAGGGTATCAAGGGCACGAAGATGGAGAAGTAGGGGGTGGGAGGTGGAGCTGAAACAGTTGACTTGATTAGTATGCTAAGATCTGTTTGAGGGTAGGAGCTGTAATATAGCTCGTCTTTACCCTGGTTCCAAATATTACAGGAAAAGGACAAACATGAAAACAAATAAAAACCCACCAAAGAGCAGAGAATAGTATCAGGGGAGACAGTTCCTTCCCAAATGGCCTAAACAGTTAAATGGAACCTGGCAATTAGAATAATTAGATAATTAGATTGTGACTCTATGGGCAAGAGACAGAAACCTGTCTCAGCTAAGTACACTGGTAGCAAAATGTGCTTAGTTATAAAAGGAGCGTGCTTTCAGCAGGTATATATCAAATGACTCAGAAAAAAAAAATTTAATGTGATAAAAATTTGCAGCTGATAAGTTAGATTTAGCCAGTAAGAGATTTTGCCTGGGGCTCCATTAGAACCTTCACTCCTAAGTCCCACTCTCAGTCCCACCATTACTTGTGTCTCCATCAAAAGATTTTTATTTAAGCCAATGCATTTAGAGCACAATTCCGTGGTGAATAACCTTTAAGGTTACATTTGCGTTTTCCTTGCTTCTTGCAAACAGTGCGTAATCCATGAACACATTTGTTGGCTATAAAGGTGTACAACAGCAATTTTTGCAATGACAGTGCGGAGAGGGAATATGAGATCTGTGTGCTAATGAGCTGACACTGCAGAGGCTTGGGCGATGTAGTGTGGAGTGCACTACAAGTGCACAGCAGCAAGACACAGGAGGGGATTTCAAGGGAATTGGAAGTATTTTCCAAGGAATCAGGGCAGCAAAGCCACACCAATAGGACCCAGCAGTCTCTTGGTGTTTCCACATCTTCCAAAGCCCTAGGATGATCAAATCTGTTTTTAAAGAACAGACACGTAACCTAAAATGTATGTACAACTCTTTTCATATATACTGATTATGTGTGTATGAGTGTGTGTATCCTGAAATCATAATATTTATACCATCCTTCTTTCTGGGGTTATCTAGCTAAGTTGAAAAGAGAGGCAGCAAACTCAGTTAATCCCTATGAAATGGGAACATGTGCTCCAAATCAGCTGAGCCTCTGATAAACTTCAATTCACCTCTGAGCTAAGATCCCAAATGAACTACCTTTCAAAGACAGCGAGGTTTTTATTGGCCTCTTGAGACAGAATGAAGTTGGAGTCTGTCTTAAGCAAACCTCTTGAGGACTGTGCAACAAAAAAGTGGTTGCTGATGAATAAGAGTATTTAAATAACTGATGCCTGGGATTCATTGCAAGGAAACCTTCTGAATACATTGTGGGAGGAAATACAGAGGGAGAGCAGAGATCAGGGAAACACTGAAGACATTGCCCTTTGTTTGTTCTTTGGATATTTGTTTACCTGCATAACTATGCCCTCAAAAGTGTGTGCCTACCTCAGAATTGAGGGTGTAGGAAAGATCATGAGAAGAAATCAATTTTAGTGTTAGGGGAAACTGAAACTAGGAATTCCAAAGGGAACAGGGAAAAGTTTCTCTAATTTTTGCTGCCATCATATTTCACACTGAACCAGACAGGAGAGGTGGATGACCAGATTTAGACTTATCAGGGGTTTTCTCAAATTCTCCGTAAGTCTCCAGGAGGAGCAAGTCAGAGGATCCAGGGGTCTTTTCTTTGCAGGATAGTGTAATCAATTGGAAGAATGGAATCTAGCATCACCCGGCTGCTCTAGTACTGAACTAGTATTGTATGCTGACATCTGAAATATGTGATCTTCACTTCCATAAGAAAAATAGCAAGGACTGAAGGAGAAATGAGATACACATCCAGGGCTTGTCTGGCCCTGTTAAATGATTATATTCTGCATTCAGAGACTATTAAACTGTGGTTAGACTAGTCATCTTTCTCCTACCAATCTTCTAGGCAGCAGTTGCTCACAGACAGCTTTAAGATCTGCCCCCCATTCAATAAGAGAGGACTGTTTGGGGGACCAAAGAAGATGACAGCTTTTCTCCTCTGTCTTCTGAGCTGTAAAGTCAGAGAGTGCAACAGGCAGCTGAATGTACATCACTAGTTTCTGGATATTTCTCCTGTGAGTATTAGTATGTGCATATGTATGCATTTGGCATAACTAAGGGCAAGGTCACCTTTTTGTTTTGTCTTTCTTGTTGCACACCTCTTATCCCACACTTTTAAGCCCCAAACCAACCATAACCCACCCAGCCTTGTAAGCTTGCTAGTGGAAGTGCTGTAGATTTAGGAAGTGTGTTTGTGTGTGTGTGGGGGGGTGATCAATCTATTTTCCTTATATGTGTTCCTTTATCGCCCTGAGAAGTAAGGCATTAATGCAACTCAACATCAAATGGATGACTTACTGGCCGTTCTCAAACCTGAGCTTTTCACATACCAATGATAATTTCCTGATTGCTCTTTGAGTAGAGTTCCAATGGCCCTGAGCTAGCAGGTGTCAACCTGATTTGACCATAAAAATCAGAACTAAAAACCTTGGAAATCAATCATTTCTGAGAAGTCAATCAGCACTCTTATTCCAGTCCTCATTAGAGGAAAGACTCTAAAGTGAGTTGAAATATTATTTGTTATTAATAATAATAAATAATGTTAGTTTCACTTTTTTGGTTTTAAATCTATTCTAATTGATTTTAGGAAGCTGCATTTGAGCTTCAGCCTCTTGACAAGATCACACTGCTGCAGGATTAAGAGTCAGCTGTGTGTTGTAAATGCAATAGGGACAGGCTGGGATTACCAAAATAAGATGCAGACTATAGACAGACATTTTGTAACTTTCACACTTAGCTGGAATTAATAAGTTCCTATTTTTGTCAATGTCAGAAAGCCAAAGAATGTCAAATACAGAGTATCTTAGAACATGTTTATAGAAGGATTTGTACCTTTAGCAAAAATTTTCTTAAAGCTGATAGCCATCACATTTCTTGCAAAGCACTTCATCCTCATCCCCTTGACCTAAGTCCTCAAATCCAAGGAACCTATGCCCTTGGAGACACTTTCAACAGTTTTTGTAAATCACATATCCTTTGAAGTAGAAGAATATGAAGAAAGTCATATGTAAAGTTTCACGCAACTGAACATAAATATAATTTCTACCTTGAATGAAAATCAGAAAACAAAAATTCCACACTATACCAGCCATAAAAACAAAACATATTTACACCATTATCAGCATCATTGTTGTGAAAACTTTGAGTGAAACGAGCTTAGATGAAGAATTATCAGTCTTTTCCACAAAACATTCCACTCAAGAAAAACCTGTGTCCAACACACTATCATTTGGATTCCTGTGGTTTTACTTCTTAAAATGTCCCCTTTCCAGAGGAACAATCACCTGGACACAACTAGATATTTCAGAAATGGCTTTGGGGCTGATGAAATTCCTCCTTTTTGATATTCAGTTTTCCTACTGCAAGCCTCTCTCATCTTTTGCTTTAAGAACTATGTTGTCCTTAACAATGAGGGTGTGAAAAACACTAGGGAAAACAGAAGCAGCTTTCCAAATAGTCACATGGGCACTGTCTTCTTTCTCTCCTTCAGTTTGCCAGCTTTCATCACTTGTAATCAGTTTGTAATCTTATCAGAGCACTCTTCATAAGAAAGGTGATATTCCTCAAGGAGGCCAGAAAACCCTGCCTTATCTGTCCTTCAAGGTCACCTGTTTGTAGAATTTCTCATATTTGGCTCCTATCTATTAGGCAATAGTCAAATTCAGCTCATTTCTACAGCCAGGCGCTAGCTTTAACAGTCAAATAATGTACATCCTGAATTGACTCAATCAAGAAGCTTCTTTTTTTAATCCCATCTGAAGAAATTTCCCTGAGCAACCATGCTATTTTTTCTTTCCTTTCTTTCAGAAAAAAAAAATATGTGGAGGAGGGAATGACAGTTTAGCATAGAGGAAAATGAAACTTTTCCATCAAACATTATTCAGGACAGAGTTTTGTGCACTGCCTAAAGTCCCTCCATCAGTAGGATCCTCTGGAGTTGATTTATGCAGCATGAAACTTGGACTGACTAGAGCCCCTATAATGTATACTGAGGCAATCACCCCTCCCCAGCAAACCCCAAGTCCCACAAACAAAATGCAAATGAGGTCCCCAAGGTCCCAATGGGAGGAAAAGCAGATCTACTTACAAGCATTAGTCACAGAAAAACTATTGGAGGAATCCAAGTGATCTACGTGGTAATTTAAATGGAAGGGCTTCTCGGTGGTGTTCTGGTTGGTGTTGTATAACTGCACGGCAAAGCGGAAAGCGCTGTGCTCCTGCACCGTGTTTCTCATGAAAAGTCCACCTAAAAGCAAAGGGAACCAAGATTTGGCTTGTGTCCCCCCAGGACAGGTTAGAAATTGGGGAGCACTGAAGATGGTACGGGGTGTAATTATGAATGATTTTCAACCTGTAAGTCTTTTAAGACTCTTGTGAACTCAAATTTTGGCCAATTTTGGCCCAACCTGGTTTTCCTCTAGGCTGAAGAGGAGGATGAGAGGCTAGAGAGAAGGGGAGAAAGGAGAAAGAGGGAAGAGAGGGTTGCTTTGGGGTAGGATGATGGATCCAAGTGTGTGACTTGGATCTTAGACAGTAGCTTCCTCTCCAATGCCCCCCCCCAACACACACACACACACACACACACACACACACACACACACACTTCCGCAAGCTGGTTCATCTTTTGCTGGCGCAAAGGGAAAGGTTGGGAAGAAAAACGATTTTATTCTCCCTGTTGCCCCCATCTTGTTCCCCATAGCCACCTCCGTCTCCACCAAGACAATACAGGGGTTTGGTTTAGTAATGGCAGCAATTCTAACTTCTTGACTTGTAAACACAGACAGACGCTGAGAGAACTCCTCCCAGAGCCCTGGAGCCGGGCCCCAGACAGACACAGCAGCAATTCATGAATTCGTGGTCTGCGTGACTTCGCGGCTTCCTGGCTCAGCGGCTTGTCTCACCCCCACCTCCTACTTCATCCGCCACCCACCCTGCCCTTGGTTGCTGCCGGAGTCTAAGGAATCCAGAGTGGACTTCCACCTCCTCCAAAACTGGCCTGTCTGCAGAAAACAGACGCGAGACCAGGCGCCTCAGGCCAGGTTACGCGCCCTGGCGGGGCCAGACCGCATCACCCCGGGACAACTTCCAGTGGCCGCACGCACGCCATGGCAAAGTCCAGAACAGCAAGCGGAAAAGCCGCGACTCCTGGCACCTTTGCAGCCTCCCAGCCTCCTGCATGCCTCCTCTTCTCCCCTCATCTCGGAAAACCTGCAGTCCACTCCCACATACCCCTCTCTTGTGCCCGATGCTCCCCAGACTCGCCAGCTTTCTGGAGCTCAAATCCCCGCGATTCCTGCCCGGTCTCCGATCCCAATCCCCTCCCCAGGTCATGCAGGACAGGAAACAGTGGCCGCAGTAATCACATTAGGGCAGTGGTCTCAGATGCAGGAAAGTCCGGACTGACAGGGTGGCTCGCTCGCGCTTACCTATACTGATGGTGTTGGGGAATCCTCCGTGAGAACGACCCAAAAGCCCCAGGACTAAAAGGAAGACCGCCTGGAGCAAGCTTTGCCCCATTTTCTTCTGCCTGGTCATGCTAAGCCTAAGACGAAGCTGACAAGAGCATGGGCGCAACTCGGGAGTCGTCAAAATAATAACAGAAAAAGAATTCACCAGCTCTTACACCCCCTCCCTTCAACTTGCTATTGCTCACTCTTCCTTTCCACCCTACACTCCTCCTCCTTCCTCTCTCCTCTCCTCTCCTCTCCTCTCCTCTCCTCTCCTCTCCTCTCCTCTCCGCTCTCCTCTCCTCTCTCTCCTCTCCTCTCCTCTCTTCTCTCCTTTCCTCTCCTCTCCTCTCCGCTCTCCTCTCCTCCTCTCTCCTCTCCTCTCCTCTCTCCTCCCCTCTCCCCTCCCCTCCCCTGTCCTCCCTTCCCCTCCCTTCTCCTCTTCCCCTCCCCTCTCCTCCTCCTCCTCTTTCTCCTCCTCCTTCTTCTTCTTCTTCTTCTTCTTCTTTCTTCTTCTTTCTTCTTCTTCTTCTTCTTCTTCTTCTTCTTCTTCTTCTTCTTCTTCTTTCTTCTTCTTTCTTCTTCTTCTTCTTCTTCTTCTTCTTCTTCTCTCTCCTCCTCCTCCTCCTCCTCCTCCTCCTCCTCCTCCTCCTCCTCCTTTTTTCTCTCTCTCTATCCCCTCTCCCTTCCCCTCTCGCTCCCAGGCCCTCTCACACTCTCTCCTTGCCCCCCACCTCACTCTTCACACCAATCTAGAAGGCGGGTTCACTGGTTGCTAGCTGGGTTCACCAAAGTGATCTCTCTCCGCGCGCGCGCGCGCGCGCGCGCGAGAATAACCTAAAACACAGAAAAAAGACAAAATACCGAAAAACGAGGGCGGGGGGAGAGACAGACAGAGAGAGAGAGAGACAGCGAGACAGAGACAGAGATAGACAGAGAGAAACAGAGAGATAGAGACAGAGAGAAAGACAGAGATTGAGATTATAAAGAAAATCCTAGACTTTTCTTTTCCAGAAGATGGTGGGTCTAAAGGGGGTGGGGAGCGAAGAAGCTCAGCGCCTGAGAATTGGGCTCTTCCAATTGGGCCAGTAGGGGGGGTGGTGTATATCGATCAAAGTTGATCTGACGTGGAATTAAAGCCGCACACAGTTTAGCTCTACTGCAAGCTGCAGTCCCGGACTGCAAAGCCTCGGCGCTGGCATTTGTCAACATGGGAGATGGGATCGATAGAAATACACTAGTCCTCACGTGGACCAGCCTTTCAGGCTGCAACTGACCCTCTAAAAAAGAAAGAAAGAAAGAAGAGGGAAGGAGGGAGGAAGGAAGGGAGGGAGAGAGGTAGGGAGGGAGGGAGGAAGAAAGGAAGGAAGAAAGAAAAGCTGCATTGTCTCTGCATTTGTCTGTCTTAAGGAAGGTGGGTGTTGGAGGGGCTGTTAGTGGTTACTCAGGAGTCTTTGTGAAGACTCGGAGAAGCAGTTCCCATCACAATGCGCCCGAAGATGCTGCGCATGCCCGGCCCCTGCTGATCAGTTTTACAGCAGAGATCCGAGGGCGAGTGAACCAACCACTCTCCAAACCCACAGCTCCGGGAGGCGGGTACCTCACCTTCCCAAGTGCAAAGCCAAGCGTGAGGGGGGGGGGGAAGGGGGCAGTGATGGGCAGTGTAAGGCTGATTACTTTGGAGGACGTAGGAAAGTATGTGCCTGGAGGTGATAACTAAAAGGTTAACAAAAAGGACGCTCAGTCCCACCTACAAAGGAGAAAGATGGAATGAGCTGGGATAGGGTGGGGATTTAAAGTTAAGGTTGGAAGAAACTGTCCTTAACTGCCTTGTTCTTTTGTTGTTGCCTCTGGACATAGCAACCTAGGTCCTGACAGGTGACCTCAGAGACTATCAATTTCTCCCCTACTCTTCTTTCACTTTCCCCTCTAGGGGAGGAAGGAATCTTCGAAGTCAGGCAGTGCAACTGGATCTCTTGTGGAGTGGTACTCTCCATAACATCTTGTGGATGAACCTCTTGGGCTATAGACTCCCCTCCCTAGCCCCTTTCTCCAGTGGTGAGAGGAAAAGTAGCCTCTTTATTGTGCAGTCTTTCACTCCTACCCTAACTACTCTGGAAGAGACAGATTTTATCCCTCCCCACCCCCAGCTATTCTTTTCATATTCTCTCCCCCTGGTCTACTTGGAAAATGAACCTGCTGCCAGCATAGAGCAAACTTGTACACATGGTGCAGGACCCAGGGGACCTATTGGTACACCAATTATTCTAGAACTTTGGATTTGGAATGACATAGGTTGGAACCAGGAATGGAAAGTTTCCAAATCCTTGGGCAACCAGAAAAATAGTTCTAAGCTTTTCTCAATTTTCTATCCATTTGATAATGCAAGATTTCTTCCTACCTCACCACCCATGGAAATCTTTTGTCTTCATTTTCTAGTCCATGGCTAGGAGTGAGAGAGAAACCTGGGAGTCATATGAGACTGAACTTGCAAGTAATTGGAGCATTAGAGCAAAAGGAGACTTAGGTAGCCGCCACTTGACAATGTGAGGAGTGAGCATGGTTCAGGAACATAGGTTTAGGAAACAGGTCCAGCTTAAAGTCTATATTCCATTACATATAGGCAGTGTGTGACCTTGAGCGACTTTCTTAATCTGAAACCTATTTTTCTCGTCTGTAAAATGGGAGTATTAATATTTCCCTATAAAGTGATCGTGGATTAAATAATAATTAAATAAGATAGTAGATGTGAAAACATCTAATTCATTGCCTGGCTCACAGAAGAATCATTGTTAATTTCTAAACTCTCTTGCTTCTATCTCACCTTTTAAAAGTGACTTTAATCCCCCAAAATGTCCTCATTTTGTCAGCCTCTCCTTTCTTTGCTATCCCCCCAAACTCAGACTCTGCCACCAAGTCTTTGCCAGTGTTCTACATCAAAATCTTCCCATCATAGCTCCTCAACAACCCTAGAAGACAGGAGAGAATATGGTAGATGAATCCCTACTAAGGTTCTAATAGCAGGCAGTGAAAACTTAATAGTAAAAATGGCATATTTAAAAAACCTCTACTCTGTGCCAGGCACTATATGTTCCTTCTTTTAGATAACATGGTCACATTTAAATAGGAACTTTCAATGGCTTGACCCAATGGAATAACTAATGAAGAGTTTAAATTTTGATTTCAGATAGGTGGACAATGCATTTTGGCTGGAAGCAGGTGGCTTTCAGCACACTTTACTTCACTCCTGAAGGCAAGTAGGTCTCCGTCTGTGCTTGGCTAGTCATGAGATGAGGTGAAAAAAGAGTTTGTGGTTATCTTCACTGTCATTTAGCTTGTGGTGGGTCAGTAACAAAAGATGAGAGGAAGAAAGTTATTCCAGTGCCTCTGTGCTTGAAAATCTCTAATTAAATTCATCACCATAAATGGCAACCATCCCTTCTGTTTTCAGCCTCCCCTGACTACTACCTTCCCCCCTCGCTTTCATCTGCTGCCACTCTTTCAACTTTTAGCTGTCAGTGGCAGCTGTTGGCAGAATTGTATTAATCCCATCTGAGCCAGTAGGGACACAATGGTGGACTAGGCATATTGCTTTTGGTTGAAAACCTGTATAATATATGCAAATTCTTTTGCAATTGATTCCTCACCCAAGAAAGTAGTGAGCAGTTTTTTAAACTTCACCTTTGGTTTTCCAATGAGGAGCTAGAGAATTTACTAGCAGCATCACAGCTATCAAAAGTTGCCAACAAAACTCCAAATTTAGCCCCACCCCCTGTGGTTAAGAGGTATCTCTGCTAGATTTAGGATTACCTACTAGTCTTAGGACCAATGGTTTGCACTTTTAAATGAGCTCTGTGATACACTTAAAGCAGCAAGAAAATAATTCATTATAGTTCTCATTGAGAAATTGTTTTGTATTCTTTCACGAGATGATTATGCAGACCACAAGAGGGGATGCAGAAGAAGTGCAGGGAAACAAAGTTTATTATATTCATAGGTCCTAGAGAAATGGAGTTACCATATGCCATGAAGGGGGGCCCTGCTTCTCATCCATAGTTGGGGAGGGGTTGCATATTTTAACATACCTGAGAATTTTATTGAGGAATTCTGGGTGCCAATTGGCTGGGGAGTTATGCTTTATACTCAACTGGAAAAGTTTCCATTTTGTAGAGTACCTATTAAAATTAGAAACTAATTACAGATGCTGAAACTTATATTACTATATGCCAGGAACTTATTCAGCATTATGCCATATCATATGAACTCTAATAGACCCATTTTTTGAGATGTGTGTATCTGTGTGGATAGTAGTGATGGGATTGGGATGGGTAAAGCACGTGTTAGATTGAATCAGTGCTCCAATTTTTCACCCCTTTCTGCATCACACCTTTTTCGTGGTCTCATTATGGGGAGCTTATTTCTCTGCCCCTTAACTTTGGGCTTGGTCATGTGACTTGCTTTGGTCAATAGCATGTGGGTAGAAGCAATGATGCACCACAGTATATGTCTTAAAAAACTTCATGCATTTCTGCTTCCCATCTTCATCTCTGTCAGTTCCATGAGAAGAACATGTACCAGATAGTTTTCTGGTCTAAAAAGAATGAAGTTATGTGGAATAGAACTGTCATAGGTGACTCACAGACCTGAAGTGAGAAGTAGAGACATCTTAGCTACTATAGTTTGTAACAGAGCTGCCCAGTTGAGTCCAGTCTAGATCATTTGAACCACAGCCTACTTGCAGATGGGTGACAAGTGATAAATTAGTGTTATTTTAAGCCACTAAGATTTTGGGCTAACTAACACAGAAGGCATCTGGCAGTGATGTATTTCTATAAGTGATCTAAGGTTAAGTGACCACACATCTTGGTTTGCCCAGGAAAATTCAGTTTATGCACATTGTCCCAGAACAATTATTACTAATCCTTCCTTTCAGTTCCAAAATTATCCTAGTTTGAATGATAAACGGTATGAGGCAATGTGTAGTTTATGGGGTTGCTTTAAGAGTAAGATGTAAAGGTTTGCTATCTGCTTAGTTGCCACTTTCACCTCTTAATTTCTATTTCCTAATCTGTCAACTGGAGACTTGACTCTAGCCATCTTGAAGAATAAGATTTTAAAACACTCCTTCAGATCCAGGAAGTTCTGGGTTTCCTGCTTTAAAAGTGAATTCAGAGTATTTAGGGGAATGAAAAGATAACTGGAAACAGTTGAACCTTAGGATACCTGACTGTAGCTAATTCTTAAAGAGGAATTACTGGGTTTCCTACAATTTAATCTGTTCTTATTGTGTTCTATAAGCATATTTTGTCTAATCTTAGTGACATCACTTCCATAGACATAAAAATATGTTGAGGGAAAAGAAAAGCATACCAATCATTCCACAGCCTTCTGGGTGATAACCCACACAACCATAATCAGTGATTTTCTCCTATGAAAATAAAGTATCTCCTGGTTTAAGAAAATCCAGTGTTTGAAAATACAACTTTGGAGACAGTTTTGTAGTTTCCTACAGGATTGACCAAAGGTTTCTTTTAAACAGTTTACTGTTGTTGTGCAGTGGTTATCAGTTGGATATTGTGGTCCCTCGACCCGGGACAAGTAGCAATATCTGGAGGCACTTTTGATTGTCACTCCTGTGCAGGGAGTTGCGACTGGCATTTAATGGGTAGAGGCCAGGGATGCCACTAAACCTCCTACAATGCATGGGAGAGCTACTGACAACAAAAGATTATCTAGGCCCAAAAGTTAATAGTGCCAATGTTGAGAAACCCTATTTCTATGTACTCAGAATAGGAGTTTTGGAAAACAAAATGATTTACACATACCTTTTCAGAAACATAAATATGGACTAGGTATCTGAAAACTTGGATTCTAATTGCAGTTCTACCCAAATTATACTTTCTGAGAATGAATGTTTCGAGATCTGTCTGTGAACTGGGGCTATATCTCATCTACCTTGCCATATAAGGCACTGAAGAGAGAGAGAGAGAGAGAGAGAGAGAGAGAGAGAGAGAGAGAGAGAGAGAGAGTTATTCACTCAATATTGTTTGGGTTGCTAAACTTGATTAGCTCAAGTTATAGAAATAAGGAAATGTGAAGTTTCTGAGAGTATTTCGACTGCTTTTACCTTTCTAGACATTCTATGACAATAGTTCACTGGTGAAGAAACTGAGGCAGGGAAGAATGTCACATCCCCAAATCTGACAAAGAAGCTTTCTGACTTCCTGTGCTGCCCCTTTCATCTTAATTCACTGCAAGGTACCTACAGTGCCTGATACTAGTCATCAATGCTTCAAGTAATATTATTGTTAATATTATCATTATTCTTTTTTTGGAGAAAATATTTAAGGAGAGGAGGTAACAGTTATAAAAATACCTCTATAGTGATCTTCAGAGCTAAGGGTTAGTCAGAAAGCTGGTTTCCACTGAGCCACCATCACTTAGTTGGACTAAAGGGTGGGGAGCAAGATGGACTCTGCTAAGTAGCAGCAGGAAAGAGGGAGATTAAGAACAAAGCCCAACCAGTGTTTAGAAACTTTTTGGTGCAGAGAAGATTGGCTATATAATTTTGAAGGTCTAATACAGAATGGAAATGCTGTGCTCCTTGTTCAAACATTATTAAGAATTTCAAGACAGAGACAGCAGAGCATTAAAGCAGGCACAGGGTTCTTCTAGCATGGGACCTGTGTGACTGAAGCCAGCCCTTAGGGAAGTGCTCAGTCTAGAGGAGACTGGACAGTATAGAGAACATCCTTCCTCGATTATCTGGCTTTTTCACTAAGAGCTCTACAGTTCTAAAGAAAATGAAGGTCCTTCAAGGGAAACTGCAAAGAATTTCTTATTGCTTCTTTTGGCCTCCATCCATGGGTAGCCCCAGTCCCAAGAGAAGGTCTATGTTACAAGGAAAAGAAAAATCACTTAAAATCACTGTATCTTGGTAGGTGGCCAAACAGTGATCTTAAAATATTACCTACTCTGCTATCTAAACTCAAATTGAGTTCATTCTATATCCAGAAGCACCATACTGGGGAAGTCCTTATACATAATGCCTTTAAATTAAAAACAAAACAAAGCAACACACACACACACAAAAAATCCAAACCAGAGACTATATTTGCAAACAATGTCTTAGATAAGGGCCTAATATCCAAAATATATAAAGAAATCATACAACTCAACAATAAAAAAGCAATCCAATTAAAAAATGTGCAGAAGACCTGAACAGACACTTCTCCCAAGAAGACATACAAATGGCCAACAGACATAAGCAGATGATCAACTTCACTAGCGATTAAAGAAATGCAAATCAAAACCACAATGAGATATCATCTCATACCTGTTAGAATGGCTATCATCAATAGGACAAATAATAATAAGTGTTGGAGGGGTCGTGAGGAAAAAAGAAACCCACAAACACTGCTGGTGGAAATTGAAATGGATACGACTACTATGGAAACAGTATGGAGGTTTCTCAAAAAACTAAAAATTAAATTAACCTTATGACTCAGCAATCTTTCTTTTGAATATTTACTCCAAAAAACCTGTAAACATTTTCACACAATGATATATGCATCTCGATGTTCATAGCAGCATTATTTACTATGTATCCTATGATAGATGATTGGATAAAAAAGATGTGGTACATATATGCAATGGAATACTACTCAGGCATAAGAAAGGTGAAACACTGCCATTTGTTAACATGAATGGATCTTGAGATAATCATGCTAAGTGAAATAAGTCAGACAGAAAAAACTGAAAACCATATGATTTCACTCATATATGAAATAAAAAATTGAAAGCAACAAACAAACATGGCAAGCAGATTCATGGACATGGACAGTTAATTAATGATTATCACAGGAAAAGAGGAGGAAGGAGGTAGATAGAGATAAAAGGGGTCAAATATCTGGTGACTAAAGGAAATTTAACTTTAGGTGGTGGACACATAATGATACACACACTCACACACAATTCAACAGTATGATATATATATATCATACTGTTGAATTGTACACTTGAAACTTATTTGATTTTATTAATCAATGTCACACCAATAATTTTTAATAAAATAATTTGTTAAATTCTGGTTAAGAGTTTAGAACTCTTAACCAGTTGCCACATTTTGCTAACAAAGGAAAAGCAGTAACTCCTCCCCAATTCTGAATTGCTTTACTCAAATTTCTGGTATGTATAGATTAACTTGGTATTTTTTTCCTGATGGTCATGATGATGATAACTATAATGAAGACAATGGTCATGATGATGATGACTAACATACTTCTTACCTCATGCCAGGTACTCTGCTAAATGATTTAAGTGTATCGTCTCATTGAATCCTTACAGCAACTCTTTGAAGTAAGTACTATTATTATCCCCATATTTAATGCAAACCAAAATTAGAAGAATTTTATACAAACTTTAAAAGAGACCCTGAAAAGCATCTATTAATCAATGGATGGTAAATGGAAAGAAATTGACAGTTCCAATTATTAACCAGTTAGAATGTGAAAGGTGTCATTGCTTTTTCCTTTTATTTAGGATGCTTTCTTAATTGTATATTTTTGTGAACACAAATTTATTTTTAAGTGCTTTTCATAATGCTTGGTACCCAGAGATTTCTCAAAAAAAGTGTGCTGAATTAATAAATGATGGTTTTCATGGGCTCACTCAAAATCTCAACCTTCTTATGGAGTTTCGTGAGAACACCCTAAGTTCTTTAATCATGAATTTTGCCAAAAGGGTTTTGAGAAACGCAATTTACGTTTAGAGAAGTACATTGCACCTTCATTTCAGGTAAATCATACTTACAATATCAACCTGCCTCTCTGATATGGTTATAAACTAAGTCATACTTACTATCATCTTGTGGATGCTTTCAATAATTACAGACAAATTACCCAAGTGGAAAGCTACAGTGTCTTGACTATTGAACCTCTTTCAGTACATTGCTTGACTTTCACTTTAGTTAGCTTTATGGGCAATAAATTACAGCAATAAATTTCTTTGTCTTTTATTGTAGGTTTTCTAAAATTATTTTTAGAATTAGGAACAGTATGATTAATAAGTACATAAGTGAATAGAATGCTAACATTTCCAAACTAGCCAATTTTTAAAAATTATAAAAACTTTATTATTCTTCTAACCAGTGTGAAACTTGAAGGAACCAACCTTTTTTTTTGGTATTGGAACAAACTGTGACTTCATACTTTAAGTAGATATTTTACTAATTTTGTTAGTTGAAGATTGTAAGCTCTATGATAGCAGAGTTTTTTGTTTTTGTTTTTGTCTGTTTTGTTTATTGCTTTAATCCCAGCACCCAGAACAATGTCTGGACTGTAATTGATGCTAAATAGTTTTTTTTTTCCAAATGAATAAACGAATGCATGAATTAACCCCAAACAAGACCAATGGTATTCCATGTAACATTATGGTTTATGAGTCAGAAGAAATACAAGGGAAAAAAAAGGTTTTGATTTCATGGATGGATTGAAAAAGGAGACCAACTGCCTTTTTGTCTGGATGGTTAGATTTGACAAACTCTTAGAGAACAGTGGCCATATGTTATGCTTAGGACAAGGCCTCTTGAGATGCAGAACACAGTTGAGGATGGATCTGGTGGGAGAAATAAAAAACAATTTTCTTGCCTCCACATAATCAAAACTTACCCATCCTTTCTGTCTCCTTTTCAGTATTCTGTTAAAGAAATGGTTGGTATATTCCACAAGGTACTTGGCAGAAAGTGATTCTTGTGTTACTGTTAAATAATAGATGGCAGTTGAGAAGAATTGAAAGTCTGAGTTAGTATAACATTTCCTGTTTTGGAGAACACAGAAATTGACTGACTATGCCTGTAGCTGGCCAAAACATGATAAGAGGCTGAGTAGCAAATGCTAACAAAGTAGAAATGGACATTAGCAATTTTATGCTATATCTTATAATGTGGGGAAATCTTGCTTTATGCAATAGATATGTATCTAAAAATTTGTGTGGAAAATGAATTTAGGCAAATTAATCCGGGACACATGTTTTCTACTTTAAGGAATCCTGAAGCAAATCATTTTTTGAAGTGAAAAATCAGCTATTTTGTCATTTTTGTGGTTTCTTATATGTACTTAAAAAATTCCCCTATAATTTAGAAGACAGATTTTTTTCTGAATGAAAAGATATAGTTTGGAGCTGTTTATTTTTCAAAACTTCTCTGTTATCAAAGCTTAAATTGGGAAATATCTGGCTTCCTTCAAACCCCAATATTCCAATCTAATATTTTTTCAAAGTGTATATCTGAGGTGATGTCAAAATTTTGCCAGATTATCCAGGACAAAATTGAAGTGTTAATGAAATATATGTAGTATTATCCTCCTCTGCCTCAAATTACCATCATTCACTTCTTCACTAAAACCTTGTATAAGCTATAAATTTCATACTAATGGGAAATTATAATATGAGCTATTTATTATTTATCAAGTACTTGCTATGTGCCATGTATGTTCTAAGTGATTTAATACATTAGATTACCTAATCCTCATAGCCTCCTATGAGTTAGATACTATTATTAATTTAATTTTATAGTTGAAGTAACTGAGACCTACAGAGAGATTAAGTGACTTGCCCAAAGTCACACAACTCTAAATTGTGGAGTTGAGATAGAATTTAGGAAGCTTCTATGACAGTCTGCCTCCACATTACAGTGTATGTGGTGTACATGCATGCATGCGCGCGCGCGTGTATATGTGTGTGTGTGTGTAGTCTGAGATCCCAACAAGTTTGTGCATTCTCAAAGAGGAAGGGAGCAGATAGGTGCCTTTATGAAATATTCAGTGGCCAACCACCTTAGCTAAAGCAGATTTATTTTTTTTCAGGGGATAGAGGGAGTGTGGTTTATATATACTAAAAAATAGTTATTTACTGAATAGTAACCACATACTCTGGAGGGGTTAACTTTACTGTTAGAGAGGAGATTGAGGAAACGTGTATGGTGGTATACTTGTCTTCTTCCATTAAAACCATAGAGGTGGTTTAGAGCAAGGACCACTCTCCCCGAGATCAAAATCCTCCATCCACAACTAGTGTTAGGGTAATATAACTTCCTTGCGTCTTACCATCCTCATCAGCATAATGGGATGATAATAACAACACATACCCCACAGGCTATTGCGAGGATTGAATGAGACAATTAAAGTGCCAAGAGTGATGTCTGGCACAAAATGAATGCTCAGTAATGTTAGCTATTACTGTTATTAGCTCCAGGCCCATCAGCATATTTTAGCACAGTTTCCTCTGAGCTTCTTTTGGTTCTTAGGGACTCTGAGAGAGTCCATTTTGTTAAGTTGGAGAAAGCAGGAAAAGCTTGTGCATTTGAGTTTGTTTAGCCCTAGCAAGAAATAGCTTCCTGCTGTGAAAACAAAGAAAAAATGTATTTTTTTTAAGTGAAGAAACACGTTTTAAAAAACACTCAGAAGACTTATTAGACAGAAAACAGCTTTACAGAGCAACATTCTGGTAATTGAGGGAAAACATCGTCAATTGTATAAATTAGATTGCCTTTAATGGAGAAGCAGATTTGAACATGATGCAGAGGGAGAGGAAGAGGGCAGGGTGGATGCAAGAAAGGTTTGCAAAAGAGCCACGGAGACTAGATTGTGCCAGTCCAGAAGCCACTTGCCAAATGAAAACCACAGTTGCTCTCACCCACTGCTGCTCTGCAGTAATGAATGCATTTTTGATTAGCTTTGCTGATTACCTGCTCTCTATGCACGCAGTGGAAGTTAGAATAGTGGGTCTGGTCCTCTTAGTGAAGACTTTAAAGGAAATGGAGGGGGTGTGGTAGTAGGGCTTTGATTTTCTTTTTTATTTTTCTTTCCTTACCTGCTTTTCAGTGAACATTGAGATAATGCTGGCTTTTTCTGGGAGCAGCCAAGATGCCAGAACCTTGTTTTTTCTTTGACACATTGGTGTTGTTGCAAGGTAAGAAAACTAGTGTCAGAGGGGCAAGGAGCTACATTGAAGCCTCCATCTGCTCTCGACTTATTTCTTTGTAGCATTTAACACATCCCCTCAACCATGAGAGACAAATGTCTTTGCATATATTGAAAAAAAATTATGTCTTTGATTTCATAGATACATTACCAGTATTTACCAAGAGATAAGAATTAGGTGGGGAAATAGGTTTTAGGCTCAGTAGGCGATATCTCTTAAGATTTAGTGCAATTTGAATGAGAACACAAACTTCGGGAAGGAAAAACACAAGTTATCAATTTCGGAACAATTCCCTCTCTGGTGTTGTATGATAAGAACAGAAATACAATGTTTATAACTATTGATTCTTTTTTCCAAATCAGATGTAGCAAGGTTTTTTTAAATTATATTTTCTTTGTTCATGGGTTGTTATTAGTATTACTATCATCATATTGGTTGTTGTAATTACTGTTCTAGACTTGGCATTTCATGAGGACCAATCTGTTTTTATCGAGTTGAGTGCTTAGTAAATGGCCAGACTCACCTATGAAAGTAAGTACAGCCAAAGGCTGAGTGATTTTGTCTACAGAAAACATTATTTCTTTAATAGGTGAGAATATAGAGCATGACAACTGTTTGGATACATATATTAGGTCCAGCCCTGGTCTTAGGCAGTGCTTTTTTGGTATGTAATTTGAGAGGCTTCTAGTACTTCTATTTCACCCTCTTGGTATTTTTACCACTGGCTTTATGCTTTCTGAAATTTCCATCTTCACCCTCTGCTTTGAGAAGCCCTCTGTTAAAATTATTGTACTGTTTGTATTTAGAACATTTCTATACTTCTACATCATGGCACGCAGGCAGCTTTTCAGCATTGGAATCAACAAGTTGGGAAACTCTGGCCACTTCAGGCCTTGAGATCTGAAGGCAATTAGTAACTCAACACACCTTCAATCTATCTACATGACACCATAACTAGTCTTTGATGAGGGCAACCATATCATTTACTGTCCAACCTAGGACACTTTTGAGAGTGGAAGGGAACACAATTAATAATTAAGCCAGACCATCAAGCAAGCTATATAATCTAGGAAATTTGGTCATCCTCACACTTTAATCCAGGTCAGTTTTCAAGACTAGCCCTACTGATACCAGACCTCTGAAATGTGTACTTTTCTAGTTTGTTTCCTCCATTTGTCCTTTTTTTAATTTGCCTTAATATATTTATACAGCTGCTATAATTTATTATCATTATGTTTTTCTTCAGCCTCTATTTTACACTTGAAGAGACAGACAAAAAACTAAATGATGTTTTTTTCCCTTTAGGTTTCCATCAGAAATAGGCAATAAGTTAGCACTGGGTCATTTGGAATCCAGCAGCAAATTGGTGATATTTGAGCCTTTACTAGCTTTCTCTTCTGGCATTTTCTTCAGCTCCTTTACCATCTCTTTCTCAACCTTGCCAGTGCCCATGTTCCTTCCCATGTCCAGAAATTTTGTTCTTTTCTCACATTCACTAAAGCTTAACTGTTCTCTACAGTATTTCATTCCCTCAGGACTTTGCCCTCTGTTTAAAAATGAATGCTAAAAAATTAATGTATTAGCCTCTCTAGACAGTATATTCACATTCAAATAGGTGACTTCTGGACAAATAACTGTGTTAGTCCAATAAAACAGTGATAATGGTGGGAATTCATGAACCTTGGCAAACTGGAGGTTGGAAGATACAGTCTCTCAGTATGACTTGACTCGTAACACATAAGGCCTGTCTTGATAAAGGCTTTCACAGTTGGTTAAGCTATAATGTCTCTGGACATGATTGCTGCCACCATCTAGATGACATGCTATATGGGACTGTGCTATCATCTTAGATTTACTTGAATTAGTAAAAAGGCAATAAAAATGTTTTATATAATAGTAAAATTTGATAAAAGAGTAAAGAAGTAAAATAATCCAGGTTATGTGCCTGATCTGCTCCATTTCTAGGATTTTATTTCTTTTTTCATATCCAGTGTGGTAGAGGTTTGGGAATGATTATCTTTTGGTTTTTGCCTCCTTGGTATGATGAGACATAGATTGCAAAAGGATGGACAAAAGCTCTTAGAACTAAAATTTTCAGCCCTTCATTTTAGTGCCTTCCCCTTCTGCCTCTGTTTGAAACTAAAGTTTAAAACATCAGGCATCATGGTTCTTTGGGAAATCATTTTCATTGGACAATTATAATTTATTTCTTAGGGCTTAGGTCATCATCACACTACCTTACCAATCACCATCTAAACCAATTAGTTTGTTCTCCTTGTGAATGTGACATTTGCTCATTTATTTAATAAATATTTCTTGAGCATCTACAATGTGCCAGATACTGTGGTAGACACTGGTGAACATGATAGACAAAGACTCTGCTCTCGTGAAAGCTAAACAACCAAACAAGCAAAACAAACAGGTAACAAATATGGTAACAACTCATTTTGATTTGTTTTAAAAAGAAAACCAATAAGATATTACAATAGAGAATAGAAGCCAATGGAAATCCAAACTAAAATTAGGTCAAATAATACAGACTTTAGTATTTTATTAATAAGAAGTCTGGAGGTAGGGGGTTTCAGGGTCAATTCAGATTCACAGTGTAATTATTATGAGAGACCCAGGCACATTCTGTCATTCTATTCTAGCGTCCTTAGAGCATGGGTAATACTTTACATGTAGACACACGACAGCTAGTTAAAAGAGATTTCTCTCTCTCTCTCTCTCTCTCTCTCTCTCTCTCTCTCTCTCTCTCCATCTGTCTTCTCAGCAAGGATCTTTTCAAAGTGAACTCCTTTTGTGTCACATTGGTTCAGATATGGGTCATGTGTCCATCTCTAAATCGGTCACTGATAAATTGGCAAGATATGATCATGATTATCTAAGACCAGTTGTGATCCACCATTTGAAATTGAGAAGGGGTCAACCACCCCAAACACATGGTAGCTATATGCTTGAATAAAATCATTATTGGGCTAACAAATAAAAAGGTAGTTGGGGTTACTGCTACTGGAACAGTTGATATTTTCTGTCTCATATGATGTGGTCAGGAAAAGCCCATTCGATGAAATGACATGTTAACTGAGACATGAAAGATCAATTAGATTCAGTCATATGAAGTGAGAAGATAGGGCTTTTTAGGAAGACGGAAGAACCTGTGTAAAATACCCAGAATTGAAAGAGCTTGGCATCTTTGAGGAGTCAAAAGAGGACTAGTATAGCTAAAATGCAGTGAGTGAGGGGAAAGTTCCATGAAATGAAGCTTGGGAGCAAGACAAGGGCTGGAACAATTACAACTTGTGGGGCATGGCATAAATTTATGATTTACTCTAAGTGCACTAGAAAACCACTGAAGGGTTTTAAATAAGTGTTGGATATGTCCTATATTTTAAGACACTCTTGCTGCTATGTAGAGAATGAACTTAAGGGTGGGCAGGAATAGAATTTTGAAACCAATTAGATAATATTTGCAATGGTCCAGACAACAAATGGTGGAAACTTGGAATAGGAAGGAAGCAATGTTGGTGGAGAAAGTGGATATATAAATTTTATAGGTATAAATAACATGATTAATGGCTTACATGTAGGAAGCAGAGGAAGGAAAGGGGAACAAACACATTTCCTGGGCTTTTGGATTATAAAAAACTGGGTAGGTGGTAATCTCCTCTTCTTCCACCTTCATTACTACTGCCTCCTCCTCCTCTTTATTCTTCTCTTTCTTTTTTCTTTTAACTGAGGCGAGAAAGTCTGGGAAGGAACAGACTTTGGCTGAAGCAGAATTGTTGATCCAAGAGTTCTGCTTAGACATGTTAAGTTTGAGATGTTTGTAAGATATCCAAGTGGAATGGTCAAGTGGGTAATTGCATAGGAGACTCTAGCTCAGAGGAAATATCTAGGCTAGAGATGTTTAGAAGTCAGCAGTGCATTAATGACATTTGAAGCCAGAAGATTAGATGAGTTCACTTAGGGAAAACGGTTAGAGAGAGAAGAGAAGATGATTTAGTACCAAGTCCTAAAGAATGTGAACATTGAAACATTGGGAAGATGAACAGGAGTCTGCAAAGGAAAAGTAGAAACCACTGAGGTAGGAAGAAAACCAAGGGAGACTACATGATTTACCTAGGTCATATTCTTCTCAAGGGCTCAGAAAAATTATATAGAAGTCTTTGAAGGGGCAAGTTAGATGTGAAAAGGAAGTAATTTTACATACATTAAAAAACATTGTTTCTTAATATAAAAAATATACATATTCATTGTTGAAAATTTAGAAGATACATATAAGAATACATAAATGAGAATAACCTATGTTTGTTATTATTTTCATACATAACTATCTAATCATCCTCCTCTTCCTCCCACTCCTATGCTATTCTCTTTCTTTATCTTTCTACACAAACACACACACACACACACATGGTATAAGCTATGTTGTGATAATAAACAACCCATATATCAGTGGCTTCATACAATAAAAGCTTTTTACATATGTGGGCAGAGAACTTCTATCATAGTCACTTAGAGACCCAGGGTTATAGAAGACCCTTCTCAACACATGTTTCCATGATTGTCAAGGGAGAAAAAGGGGTATGGAGCAAATTGACCCCTGGCCCTTAAATGTTCCACTCACATTTCACTTGTCCAGCTGTGTGACATGGTCATGCCAAATATCAAAGGGGTGGGGAAGGACAATCATACTAAATGCCTTGAAGAAGAGCATGGAAGTATTTAGGAACGGTCCTAATGATTACTATAAACATGTATATGTGTGTGTAGTGTGTGTGTGTATAATTTTCACACTTTACATATTGTTTTGCAAACAACTTTTTAATGCAATATATTTTAAATAGAAGATGTAAACATTTTTCCATGTCATTAAATCTTCTATAATGTATTTTTAATAGCTGCATATATTGATATACAATAATTTATTTAATCAATTATAATTGGCTTTCTAAACTACTTCCAATATTTCACTATGGTAAATTATTCTTCAGTGAAGCCCAATTAACATTTATAAATTCCTAGATATGGTGTCACAGAGTCAAAAGATGTACAAAATGTTAAGCCTTTGGTACTTATTGTTAAATTTTCCTCCAGAAAAGTTTTATCAATTTATGTTCCTACAAGCAATGTACAAGAATGTACATTTCCCTGTATCTCACCAATAAAAAATGGCTATTATTCAGCTTGTAAAAAATATTTGCTAATTTTCTCAATAAAATCACATTGATTTTGCTTTTATTTTTCATAGATTTATGGTGAGATTGAGAATTTTTATAAGCTTTTTTTTGCCATTCTTATTTTGTGAATTGCTTATTTGTGTTATGTGCACTTGTTTTGGAGTGACATGCCAATATCAATACTTTATTACAGCACGGCCTCCTCTTATACATATAACTAACTCTCTTCTCTCTTTCCTTTCTGAGCTTAAAATGCTTAATAGTAACTAAGATGACAAAATGTGTTAGGTAGTTGGACTCAAAAATAGTAGCACTAATCATCTCGAAACTCTCAGTAATAGCTTTTATTAACTGTGTATGGTCTAAACAAAACCATATTGTACATTCTGAGTGTCTATCAGGGATACAGAGATATTTTTAATAAGTGATTTTCTAGGTATATGGAATCCATATCCTGACGGTAAAACTGCTACATTCTATGAGAATGGTGTCAACTTGAGTTGTGCAATATTTTCCCCTTGCTGAGGGCCTAAGGGTCTGATGACCTCGGTTGTATTCATAACTAATAGCTCTAACTGATTCTAATACTTGTTTTTTACTTCCTCTCCTCTCCCTCACTTCAATTTTGACCATTAAGTGAATAATATTTTCAACATAAAGGACATAAGTTAGCATGAGTAAATGACTACTTGTACTTAAGAAAAAAAAATATAGTACCACAATAATTGATTTAAGCAAAATCTGGCACAAAACCTCAGTATGTAAAAGTGATGAATGTAAAGATGTTCTGATTGGAGCAGTTGCACATTCTCTACTTGTCCCCCACTACATGCTCCCTGCACAACTCAAGATTTCCATGGAAACATGGTTTGAAAACTATTGACCTAATAAAATGGGCATTGAGCCTAACATGAGGAGTGGAACTAACTGGCTGGCTGTGGGACATTAGATATGTTGCTTAACATCTCTGAACCTTACTTTCTGAATCTATAAAACAGGGAAAATATAAAATTTATAGTTATATACTGAGCACTTCCTTTGCATAAAATCACCCTCTGTATACTAGGGAGGATTCAAATAATGTAAGAGTCAGTCCTTGTCCTTAAGAGGTTTATGCTTAATACCTACTCTACTGCTCTTCCAAGAGGCCTATGAGATCCAGCGCAGGTGCAAATAACAATGACAATATGAATATTCTTGGAAGAAGTAAAAAAGCCATAGAAATGGAAAATAGTATTGTGCATATATTGAACTATCATTAATATTATTATTGAAAGCATCAGAAGGTCAGAGGTTCCTTAAATCTTTAATGAGGCTACTTTATAGTGCTTGGTCCATCAGTTGAGAAGTGGTAGGTGCCATCCTATCTCCTCCCTACTTCCCCCAAACTCTCCAGCATTTCAGAGTCATAAGAAGTGCTCTCCATCTAGAATCCACTATCAAGACCTGTGATGTGGCATGAAACTCACCTACTGGGAAAGGGCAGTCACTGAGGCAACTTCCTAGGATTCAGAGACTGGGCTTGGCTTGGAGGTACAATTATCTCAATAGGAGTTAAGCAACAGTCAACACCGAAGTGTATATTATTATGTTAGTGTGTTAGAAAGGTAGAGAGTGCACCACATGGTGGTGGGTTCTCAGCACTTAGCAAGCAGGTGGGTGTATTTAGGGCATCTGTTATTGGTAGCAGAATCCTAACCAATGGATGGAAATCCAGGGGAGGGAGATGAGCCTAGCAGGAGTATTAGAGCCCTAATCAGGAGAACCTGGAAGAACTGGGAAATAAGAACCAGGTCAGAAGCCCAGGCTATTAGGTTCTTTTAAGCTATAAATTTATACAGGGTGAACAGAATGCAAGAAGAATTTTTTTTCTACTGCAATACTTATGAGGTGGTAGTCAAAATGGAGAGAGAATAAACAGGACATAGTTGCTAGAGGAACTCCCTGAAAATAAACTCTTTCAAACTATTTCCCCCCAACCACCAAGGATATTTCTTTGGGAATACTGTAAAATACATTGTATTTATAATTTCATGTGCTCAGTGACACAAGATAAAATGTATTAGGGAAAGGGGATTTATAACTCAAAATGTTTTCCAAATACTAAAGCCGTTGTTACTTTTAGTAATGAAAGGCAATTGAATTATTTAAGCTGTGATTATGATAATATCACATTGCTTTTTTGTGTTATCAACAGAGATTAGGGCAAAAGCTTTCCAAATTGATAACTGTCTTTGTTTTATAATACAGGGTAGAGGGGGGCTAGAGTTGATATGGAGAGACTAGTTGGGCTAGAGAACATTGTAGCAATCTAAGTATGAGATGCTGGTAATATGTCTGAGAATGGTGGCAGTGGACACAATACAAATAGACAGATTGGAAATATATTTTGGTTATAAAATCAACAAAACTTGGTGATGGGTATATGTATATGGGGAAGGTGCACTGTTGGAAAATGACTTGAGAGAGAGGGAGAAGTCAAAGAAAAGTCCTGGGCTTTGAGCTCACATGTCTGAATGTATGCTATTAACTAGGAAAGAGGATATTGGAAATAATTAGTTTTGGGGAGATCGAAAACTCTGAGTTCAGTTTTGGAAATATTGAATTTACAGTGCTTTTGAGACTTTAAGAGGGAATGTTTAATGGAAAGTATGAAGTTCAGGGCAGAGGTCTATGCTGGAAAACTAAATTAGGTGTATCATTTATGAGATGCACTATACATATTATTCTGTCATTTGCTTTCCATCATTAATATATCCTGTACATTATTAATTCAATACATATAGATTAATCTCACTTAATAACCATGTAATATTCCATAGTAATTACAAATGCACTGTAATTCATTTAATCATTCTCTTATCAGTGGACATTTATATTGGTTCCAGTATTTTTAAAAGTATAACAAATGCTGTAATAAAAAAAAAACTTATACATAAATCTTGATATACTAGTACTTTTATGTCTGGTGGATAAATTTTGAGAAGTGGGATTGCTGGGTCAAAAGTTATACACATTTTAATTTAAATTAATATTTCTTGTTTGGCAGTATAGTGCAGCAGTTGAGAGCATGAGCTCCAGAATAAAAATATCAGGTTTCAGATCTTGACTCCACCACTTATTAGCTTTATAACCATGGACAAGTTATTGAATCTTCTCTGCCTTATTTAGTTTCCTCTTCTATAATTAGGAAGCACCTAACTCATATGGCTGTTGTGAAGAATTAATGACACAATAGACTTAAACAGCTTAGAAATTTTGGGACACAATAAAATCAATAAATATCAATTATTATTTTTAAAAATCTTATTTTTTCATAGTTTCACACACACTATTGGAGAATACATATTTCCTTCACAAACTCAATAGCACAGTATGTTATCAATTTGAAAAAAGTTGCCATGACTTCCAGTCCTGACCGTGATGAAATAGCTTGTATCAGGCAAACTATCCTGCTATGAACAACTATTTTACAAAAATTTTACAAAATACATAAACAACTATTTACAGGCATTTGACAGCAATTAAAGTGGGACTGCAATTTTTGACAGAAAGAGGAAGTATATGATTCAACTCTAATATTCACCCAGGTGTTCTCCCTGGGTATATTACCCAGGGTGGCAGAACTCAAGCAGAGAGTAGTGGCCTCACTGGGGAAAAGAGGTAGGAATCATAGTTTTGGGACTACTAAAGTGGTTGGAATTTGTGAGCAGGTTGCCAGAGAGATTGGAACCATGGAGAGGTAATCCCAGAAGGCTATGTCTTGTCATAATTTTTAACATGTGCCAGACAGTGGCCTAAGTGCTTTTAACTTTAATTTTATCATCATAATAATACTATTGTAGTAGATCTATTAGAAGTAGGTTTATTATTATCCTTATTTTACAGATATAGGTTTATAGACAAAGGAAACATGGTGGTACAGAGAGGTAGATAACTTTCTCAAAGTTACATAACTCACAGTAGTGAGCTTGTATTTGAATCCAGGCAGCTACTATACTGTACTACCTTTCTGAAGAGCTGGTACTGGTCTAAGCATCTTACATGTATTAACTGAAAGAGGAAATATCATTATCATTCACACCTTAAAGTTAACTTTCAGCTAGAAGGATTTGAGCTGAGATTCAAACCCAGATAGTTAGGTGCTAATGTGTTTCTCTTAAACACCATATCATCTCTATTCTTTTATTCTTTGGAGTTTTTAAAATCTAAAATGGTTGCAAAATTAAATATATTTTAATTATTATTTATAAACATAATTATATATATATTCTTTTTAATTTTTAATATAAATTACACTGTTAGATTTCCTATCTTTCATAAATTGCTATATTTTTACTATTGTATTTAGAATTTTTACATTTGTATAATGAATGTTTTTATGTGTTTATAAAGTTTAGTATTTAGCTTATAAAAAACTTTATAAAATAAATTGGGAGGTTTTTCATCTGCTACAAACATCTCATGTTTTTAAAATGTTTTTCCTTTCATTGAATTTATTGTGGTAAAATACACATACATTTATCATCTTAACCATTTTAAGTGTACACTTTATTGATATAAGTACATTCATATCATTGTGCAACCATCGCAGCCATTCATTTCCAGAATGCTTTTCAACTTGCAAAGCTGAAAACCTATACTCATTAAAGAACAACTCTCTATTTCCTCCTTCCCCCAGAGCCTTTGGCAACTACCATTCCACTCTTTTTGAGTGTATGTATTTGACTATTCTATGTACCTCATAAAAATGGAATTATACAGTATTTGTTTTCATGACTGCTTACTTCACGTAGCATAACGGCCTCAAGGTTCATCCATGTTTCAGCATGTCTCAGAATTTCCTTCCTTTGTAAGCCCAAATTATATTCCATTGTATGTTTATACCTAATTTTCTTTATCCAGTTATCTGTTGATTGACACTTGTGTTGTTTCCATCTTTTGGCCATTGTGAATAATGTTGCTATGAACATGGTTGTAGAAATATCTTTTCAAAACCCTGTCTTTAGTTCTTTTTGGGTGTGCCCAGAAGTGGATTTGCTAGATCATATGATAATTTTATTTAAAAGTTTTGAGGAACATTTATTCTGTTTTCCACAATGTCTGTACCATTTTACGTTCAGACCAACAGTGTACAAGGGTTCCAAATTCTCCATACTTGTTGTTTTCTGTTATTTTTTTCAAAGTAGCCTTCTTAATGCATATGAGGTGGTATCTTATTGTGATTATCATTTGTATTTCCCTAATAATTAGTGATGTTAAGCATCTTTTAAAGTGCTTATTAGCCATTCTTATGTCTTCTCATAAGGAATATCTATTTAAGTCTTTTGCCATTTTGAATTGGATTATTTTCTTATTGTTAAGTTTTAGGAGTTCTCTTTGTATTCAGAGTATTAATTTATTATTACATATATGATTTACAAAATTTTCTCCCATTATGTAGGTTACCTTTTCACTCTATTGATAATTTTCCTTGATGCACAAAAGATTTTTTCTTATTTTTATAAAGTGTAATTTGTCTTCTTTTGCTTTTTGTTTCCTGAGCCTTCAGTGCCTAATCCAAAAAATTGTTGCCAAATTCAAAGTCATGAAGCTTTGCTCTGTTTTCTTCTAAGAGTTTTATAGTTTTAGCTCTTATATTTAGGTCTTTGATAAATTTTGAGGTAATTTTAGTACATGATATTAGGCAAGGGTCCAATTCATTCTTTTACATTTGAATATCCAGATTTCCCAGCACCATTCATTAAAAACTGTTCTTTCTCCCATTAAATGATCTTGAAACCCTTGCCAAAAAGTCATTTGACCATATATGCGAAGGTTTATTTCTGGGCTCTATTCTAGTTCATTGGTTTGGAAGTCTGTTTTTATGTCAATATCACACTAGCTTCATAGTAGTTTGTTTGTTTGTTTGTTTGTTTATTTATTTATTGTTTTTTCAATTATAGTTGGCTTTTAATATTATGTTATATTAGTTTGCTGTAGTAGGTTTTCAAGTCAGAAAGTCTGAGTCCTCCAACTTTGTTCTTTTTAAAAAAATTTAATTTTTCAATTAGAGTTGGCATTCAATATTATTTAATATTGGTATCAGGTGTACAGCATAGTGGTTAGACATTTATACAACTTGCAAAGTGGTTTCTCCCAATTAGTCTAGTACCCACCTAGTGCTATACATAGTTATTAAAATGTTATTGACTTTATTCCTTAAGCTGACTATTTTGTAACTATCATTTTGTTCTTCTTAATCCCTTAACTTTTCTTGATCAACCCTCAGATCTCTCCCATCTAGCACCAGTTTGTTCTCTGTATCTATGAATCAGTTTTTGTTTAGTTTGTTCATTTATTTCCTTCTTTAGGTTACACATACAAGTGAAATCATATGGTATTTATCTTTCTCTATCTGACTCCTTTACTTAGCAAAATATTCTCTATGTCCATCCATGCTGTTGCAAATGGTAAGATTTAATCTTCATATGTGAATAATATTTCTATTCCAGGTAACTTGAGATTCCACGTAAGTCTTAGGATGGATTTTTCTATTTTTGCAACAACAACAAAAAAGTCATCGGGATTTTAGTAGAGATTGCATTGAATCTGTGGATCACTTTAGGTAGTATTGAAATCTTCACAATATTGAGCTTTCCAATATGCGAACATGGGTTATCTTTCCATTTATTTTTTCATTCTTTTATTTTATTCAATAATATTTTATAATTTTCATTATATAAGACTTTCACCTTCTTGATTAAGTTAATTCCTAAATATTTTGTTTTTTGGTGTTATCATAAATGGAACTGTTTCCTTAATTTTCTTTTCATTGTTAATATATAGAAATACAACTGATTTTTGTGTCAACTTTGCTTACTGCTACTTTACTGAATTCATTTATAAGTTCTAATAGTCTTTTTGTGTATTCTTTAGTGTTTCCTACATATAAGTTCACATCATTTGCAGAGATAATTTTACTTTTTCCTTTCCAATTTGAGTGCTTTTATTTCTTTTCTAATAAGAAATAACCTAATTAGCATAATAGTCTAATAATTTCTAATAGCCTAATTGTTCTGGCTAGAACTTAAAGTACTATGTTGCATAGAAGTGGTTAAAGTGGGCTTCCTTATCTTATTACTCATCTTAAAAGAAGAGCTTTCGGTCTTTTACCATTGAGTGTAATGTTTGTTAAGAGTTTTTTATATGTGATCTTTATTATGTTGAGGCATTTTCCTTCTATTTCTAGTCTCCCTATAGCTTTTAATACAAAGTAAAAAGTATTTTGGAGGTAAATTTTAGATAATTCATGATTTCTATTTTTATTCTTTTATCCAAGCATGTCTCAGTTTCTAGATGGCTAAGATATTGTTATATTTTTGTTATTGATTCTAATTTTTATACTATTGCTTGGTGATATGGCTTTTAAAAACTTTATAAATTTAAAGCTTCTTTGGGTCAAGTACATGATTGATTTTTATAAATGTCCCATAGCCATAAGAAGAAAACGTATATTCTTTCTTTGAAAGGGACAGAAATTTATGATTAAATGACTCTCATTTTCTATAGCCTTATTATTTTTTTTTCCTTCTTGATCTGTCATATTCTGAAAGACATCTATTAACATCCTTCACTATGTATAGTTATATTGTTTTCTCTTTCTAATTATGAGAGCTTTTGCTGTTGTATATTTGGTGCATAAATATTTGTGACTGTAACGTCTTCTTAGTATCTTTTACCATTATACCTGTTTTAAGTCTTTGCTCAAATGTTGCCTTCCTAGATAGGCTTTTTCCACCCCAACTGAGGAATTCTCCACTATTCTCGCCTGTCTTTTTTCTCTTCCTAGCATTTATCATATTTTAACATACCAAATGATTTTTTTAATATATGTCTTCTGCTACTATAATGCAGGGTCCACAAGAGCAGTTTTTTCATTCTGTTTGGTCATTGTTTTTCCTTGTACCCAAAACAATGCCTGACACACTCTACTCAATGAATAAATCAATTACAAAATTTTCCTCTTTGTGCCATTTAATACTTTTCATTTTGATTTTTGTTTCCTGATACCAGTGTCACCACTCTTATGTTCTTTTGCTTGCTATTCACCTGATATATATTTGTTTATTCCTTTATTTTCAACACTTCTTAATTCAATCTGAGGGTTTTTGGTCTTTTCATAGGGAACTCAATTCATTCACATTTGTTAGGATAACTAACATGTTTATATTTTCCTTTTCTTCTTATATTATATTTATTAGTTATTATACTTGTTTTTATTTGCTCATTTACTCTTTATTGTATTTGCTAGATTTCTCAGAGTGAGACCAATTTACTTTTGTCCACTGTTAATTCATAACTTATTTATTTTTCTAGTGATACATTCCTATAGTTTTGTAGTATTTATAGCTATATTACTCTATCAAAATGCCAAAATTAAACATTATGCTTTCCACCACTCAAAATGTTTTACTATTATTTCCAAACAAATTTCTTACCAAAATGAGACCTTTACAAAGCTTTAAATGCCTTAACCTCTCTTTTCTCCACCAAATCTCAGACTTTGTTAAACAATAATTTCCAGTATATGACTATACTTCCTACAAAATATAAACTATAGTTCAATACATATTTCTTAAAGTTTATATTACAGTTTATATTCATATTACTTTTTATTTAGATTTTAACTATACATTTTTCAAGAAATAAGCATTGTGTATCACTTGTATACTTTTGTTTTACTCATATATACATTTTTTCTTCTCTTGAGGTATTTGATCTGACATAATTTTCATTTGGAAACAATTTTTATTTGAATGATTTACTTATAAAAAGTATGTTAGTAGTGTACTTTCTGAATTTGCTATGCCCATAAATATTTTTTACTCATATATCTGAATATTACTTCAATTGAATCATTTTCTCAAAATATATACATATTGTTACAATGTCCTCCAACTTTCAATGTTGAAGAAAAAAAATTTAATGCTAGTCTATTCCTCTTTTTGTTGTAAACAACCTATTTTATCTATCTTGATGTTTATAAGGTTTTCATTTTTCTTTGTAGCTTAGATGTTTCAATAGGATTTTTAGATGTACATCATTTTTCATTAATAGTTCATGAGATTTGGGGAGCATTTTTAATCTGGAAACTAAAGTCTAGTTTTCTTTTATTTGATTATTGATATCTTTCTATTTTTTTCTTCCTATTAGCTATTATTTAGTTATTAGTTTTCTGATCCTTTTCTCAATATATCTTATCTTTTCATTGCTATGTCATATTTCAATATATTTTTTCTCTGTGTTTTAAAATATTTCTCTTATTTGATCTTCTGGTTTTCAGCATTGGCAATTCCATTTGTCATTTTCACTATTGAATTGTTAAATTGTAAAAAGATGTTATTTGGTTCCCCCCTTTTTTATATCCTAATTACATCCTTTTAAGGGTTCTTGCTATTTTCATTTAAAGTTCTCTTCTCTTTCTTATAATTAGTTCTGCCCCAGTAATGGTCATGCGTTCTGGTTGTTTATCTTGGTTGTTTCCTCGAGTTACTGAATCTCCTTAGCTGGATTGTGACTTTTTTAATGCTTGCTCATGGGTACATTCATTCAGCACACATATAGGTAAGGTTGTTAGGGGCAAAAGTGAACTGTAAGGTGTTGGAAGATAGGGTAAGAATTTTATTCCAATAGTCCCTTAGCAATTCAAAGAAAATAACGGAACCTCTCTAGGGTGTGTGTGTGTGTGTGTGTGTGTGTGTGTGTGTGTGTGTGTGTACGTGTGTGTGTGTGTGTACGTGTGTGTGTGTGTGTGTGTACGTGTGTGGTCTTTCTGTTCTCAGTCTTCTTTAGGTGCAAGTAGCAAAGTGCATGAAATGGGAGCAATGCAGCTATTGCCCTGCAAAGATGCGTGGCGTCAGCAAGATGAATTATCCTCATTGATCTATTCTGAAAGGTATAACTGGTCAATGACATTCACTCCTTTTGAATCCTCCTTTATTGTTCTGAAAAATGACACACACTTGTAATGTCCTCTGGAGACATGGCATTCTCGGATACAAGTAAGATTCTCTCTAGGTTTTTTCACCATCAAACTATACTTAAAATAAGTAACCTTTAAACATGGCTAGATATTAGAGTCACCTTGGGAGCATTTAAAAAATACTGATTATCTGCTACCCTTTTCTCTCCCAAGACAATTGGGTCAGAAGTTTTGGTGGTAGAATCTGGGCACTCAGGCCACCATTTTCCAAATTGTTTGCTTGATAGTTTCTTCTGCTATATATCTTGTTTATTGTTCTCCACTCTGGTAAGAGGTCAGTAGGGTTTCTCAAATGAATTAATATAATTTAATTAAAAATGTAATAATTATTTATTTGAATATGTAATATTTGCACATTATATTAAACTCTAAAGTTTCCAAATATATACAGCATGTCTTCCATTTAGCCCTGTTCCTTAGTCAACCAGTTCCTCTCCCTAGAGGAAACCACTTGTTGCTAGTTTCTTATATATTCTTCCAGAGACATTCTATGCATATTGAGGCATATAGTATCAATCAGTTTTCTGTTAAAGTACCTTTAGATGGATATCTACCTGTTGCTATTACAAACAGTGCTTCAGTGAATAATTTTCCTACCTAAACCTCTTCATGTGTGGGTGTGCGTGTGTGTATCTGTATGATTTCTAGAAACTAAATTATTATATCAAAGGATATGAAATGTATTTCTATTCCTGGAATTAGCTCCACATACCTATGATAGTTTGTTCTTTTATATACTATAGAATATTATTTGATAATATTTAATTTAGGGTTTTTGTTTTACAAATTTTATATACTTCTTCATAAATGAGACCCATGTGTCTTTTGCTACAATTTCTCTTTTTTTATTAAATATAACTTTGGTAAGGATTGGTAAATTATTAATGTGTTACCCCTTCATGAGTAACATATTTGTATTCAAACCAAAGCTTTCTAAAAAAACAGTGTTGTAATTCAATGTTTTCCCAATACTTTTTGCTGTGCATTCGAATCATTTGTAGAGGAAAAATGTACAGGTGTTCAGGTCTTGCTGGAGAACAAAGGTCGGCAAACTATGGCCTGTGGGTCAAATCAAAGCTACTGTCTGTTTTTGTAAATAAAAGTTTATTGGAACATAGACACACTCTTTAATTCACATATAGTTTATGGCTCCTTTAGCACCACAATACAGAATTGTGTAGTTGTAATAGAGTCCATATAGCTGGGAAATTCTAAAACATTTGCTATCTGGATCTTTACAGAACAAGTGTGCTGATCTTTGCTCTATATCCACAGTATATAAATTTGGTACTGAAGCCTTAGTGTGTGTATTGTGAAAAAAACGTGTCCTTATTTGTGCTAAAGTTCAAGAACCAATACTTCAACACAAAATCAAATAACTAGATGATTGTCATTTTCTTACTATGCCAGAGTTTCCTTTGTCTAGTATCTTGACCTGACCTGGAACTTCTTATTCTTTGATTAAAACTCCAACAGATCCCCTGCTATTATATTCCCCTCACTGGCCCCTAATCAAAGCCATAGTGACCAATGAATAAATGTTTATAGAATAAACAATTTACTCAACCCTATTTTAAACACCTCTTTAGCCTATACATTGACACGCGTATGCTTATGGGTATACAGGCAAGAATCTTGGTCCAAAAACTTATGAGTACAAGAAATAAAACTATTTTTTTAATAATAAATTCCAATTTAAAATCATCATTCCAACAAAATCTAGAAACTTAATTGTACTTAGTTTGGAGATTTCATACATCTTTCCTTTGGATTGTGACTAAGTTATCGAGGTGTAGTTGGAGAACACTTACAGTGACAAGGTATTAGGAGGTGATCTATTATATCTTCAATATCATCTGCTCATGTAGGAATCTGCTGAAATGTCCATGGCTTCATCTGAGCCTATATCAATGAACACAGACACCACCAAAACAGATGATCCTTGCTCTTATCTTCATGGCTCCTTTAAGTTGACTGCTGTTTGTTCTGTTACTTCTATGGCACTCTTGTGCTCACAGAAATCACTCAGCTATTCCTGCACCATGATATGGTGTAGTAAAGCTCTATAAGGCTGTCTAAATCTTCTTCTGCCTATCTACATTTAGAAGACATTTATTACTTGTGTATCTAATTGTTTTTCAAGGCGTAAAATCTCTATTTCTTGAAAACCAAAAAAGCATGTGGCTTTTTTTCTGGCCCTCTCTTTTGGAACATTTGATGTTTATTTTCTCATTGCTACCTCTCCATCTTTTCTTAGTTCTCTCATCTTAGAAAATCTTTTTCTGGTCTAGTGGGGGATGGTTGAAGTAATCTTTGCTCTGTAACAAATATTATCTATGTTGTGAGCCCTTTGCTAGGCTTTTGAAACCCAAATGTTAAGATGAGGGGCCTTTTACTCCCCACTACTTTCTACTGTTTCTCTTGTCTGCTGTCTGCCAAGGCAAATGAGCACAAAACTGTTTAGCTATTCAATGAGGGGAACAAGAAGAACAAGAAAAAAGTTCTCAGGAAGAAGTGATTGATATATGAAAAACATCCTTTCACAAAGGTATCATTATTACTTAATGACCACTAATTAGCATACATATACCTTGTCACTTTTTTCTCCTTTCTAATATGTTCCTTTGTCTATTCCAATTAAGCCTTTAAAACATTTAAAGAACTCTCAACTTATGAAGAGTTATTTATTAAGCGTATATTCTAGGCTTAGCCATGATCTTTTGAAGTGACTCAAGCAAGGAATAAATATGAAATCCCATTTGTTTGCTCCTATGGTTTCTTCGGATACTTATTTTTCTTTAACTGGCCAATGATCATAAAAGTTAAGTCCCTGGTGGGTGGAAATGTAAATCTGAACAAACAGTAGAAGACAAGTAAACTATCCCAAATAAATGGAAATGTTAAGACAATTCACAGCTATTCCTTTAAGTCTCTAGGTTAAGTATCCTATAGAGCCAGTAGATGATATTTATGTATTATGTTCAGAATTTAATATGCTAGATTTCATATTGTATTAATCTATTATGTATATATGTAAAATGTAGTGAGTTAAGGACTAGATGGAAAAGAGTTGCCTCTAAAATTTATTTTTGTTTTTTCTCCTTCCTGGGACAGAACTATTTACATTCATTTTATGTACTGTAGTTACTTGGGGTTTAATCTTGTATAATAATTAACTTCAATCGATTCACTGCAGTGTGTTAGTAAAGTGCCTGAGCCTATTAAATCTGACTAAGAATTCTCCATTGCTTTCCTAATTTCCAGCATCTTTATGCTGCCAGGAAAGCTTATTAATGTAAAGGCATTCCAAACTGGGGGTTTTGCCTGGTGAAACTTTGGAAGAGGTGCACACTATTCCATTTTATAATATTGCATACAACTAATATGAATATAACATTCTTTATTCTTAGGAGAACCCTGGATCCATAAGTGAGATTTCTATTCTTCTTTATAACATAATTATTCTGTTAAAGAAGGAAGCCAGAATCATCAGAGCTTTGCATCTTAATAAGGGCATGTATGGTTGATTTGAAAAGAAGTAGAAAAATGGAATCTTACTGAAAGTGTACCATGCTCAATAAGCTTCTGAAAGAAAAAAAAGGCTGCCAATGAGCAAGAGAGGATGATAGAAAGAAATTACAAAAAAAAAATAGAGATAGATGTAAATGAAGCTGTTAGATTGAAGATCCACAGCAGACATTCTACCTTTGAGGAAATTGCAATAAAACATCCAAATTGATCTATTGGAAAGCTCTGTGTAGGGGTTTTCTCATAAAATAATCTATTTGGAAAATTTTACTGAGACTCTTCTTTTGTCAGGGGAGACAGAGAAGTTTAAGACTTGGACTTTGACAAAAACATAAATGTGGAGGGAGTGAATTGAAGGGTAACAATTTTAGAATGTGTTCGACCTTAAGTGACTGTCAACTTAAAATAGAGTTAAGATATTATCATAATATGAGAAATTTGTCCTATGCTTTTGGTACTAAAATATTGCTCTCACTTCCTCTTGACAAGCCACATAAGAAAAAAAGGAGTTCTAGTCAAGATGATGTACATAAACACCATGCTTCCATTCTCCCATGACCACATTAAAATTACAACTAAATTATAGAACAATCTCACATGTATTTGAACTTCGCCTGCACAGGAGACTCTCCAAAGAAGCCCCAGAACAAACACACCAAGTGGCCAGCTTTGAACCACAATAGAGCACAAGCTGATTAGCCCCACAGGTGGTACACCAAAGGGTGGTCTCAGCAGGAACACCAACCTTCTGGGATAAACCCCCCTCCATGGGGTCAGCCCCTGCACAGCATATCCTATGATATGGTTGAGTCCAATCCTCACAGCCAGTCATCCTTAAGGTCAATACCATCCACTGACATGCCAAAAGAAACAAGGCTCAACTATTAAAGGAAGGCACACTCAATCTACACAAGGGATATTCCTGGAGGACCCAGTGCAGGTGATTAGGGAGACTGCAGCAATTACCATACAAGACAACTACTACATAAAGCCACTCTGCAAACCCTGGAAATGTAGCATATCTACCTGATACATAAAAACAAACACAAAGAGACAGCCATAATGAGGAGACAAAGGAACATGTCTAAAATGAAAGAATAGGAAAAAACTCCAGAAAAAGAACTAAATGAAAAGGAGGCAAGCAATCTACCAAACAGAGAGTTCAAAACACTATTTATAAGGATGCTCGAGGAGCTTAGTGAAAACTTCAACAAAGAGATAGTAAGCATAAAAAAGGTCCTAGAAACCATAAAAAAGAATCACTCAGAAATGAAGACTACAATAACTGAAATAAAGAATACACTAGAAGGAATCAACAGAATAGTAAATAAAACAGAGGATTGAATCAGCAAATTTGAAGACAAAGTAGCAAAAACAGTCTATTGGAACAGCAATAAAAAAAGTGTAAGGGACCTCTGGGACAACATCAAGAGTAATAACATTTACATTATAAGGATACCAGAAGAGAACAATAACCTATCTGAAGAAATAATGATGGGAAACTTTTATAAGTTGGTAAAGGAAATAGATATACAAATTCAGGAAGCACAGAGAGTCCAAAAAAAGATGAACCTGAAGAGACTGACACCAAGACATATAATTAAAATTGCAAAGATTGAAGACAAGGAGAAAATCCTAAAAGTAGCAAAAGAAAGGTACTTAATTACTTACAAAGGAGCTCTCATAAGACTGTCAGCTGACTTCTCAACAAAAAACTTTGCAAGTCAGAAGAAAGTGGTGCAAAATATTCAAAGTGATAAAAAGCCAGATCCTACTACCAAGACTACACTACCAAGCAAATCTATCATTTAAAATTGAAGAATTATTTATAATAGTCAAGATATGGAGGCTACATGGGTGTCCATCAGTGAATAAATGAATAAAGAAGAGGTGGCATATACATACATACATAAATACACGCAAAAATATGTACATACATACATACATGCATACACACATACATACATACATTCATATACACATACAATGGAATATTACTCAGCCTTATAAAAATAAAATCTTGCCATCTGCAATAACATGGATGTACCTGGAGGGTATTGTGCTGAGTGGAGTAAGTTAGAGAGAAAGACAAATGCCATATGATTTCACTTACATGTGAAATTTAAAAAATGAAATAAGTAATGAAATAAAATAGAAACGAACTCATAGATATAGAGAATATTTTGATAATTGCCACATGGAAGGGAGGTTGGGGATGGGTGAAAAAAGGAAAAAATTAAGAAGTGCAAATCGATAGTTACTAAATAATAATGGGAATGTAAAGTATAGCATAAGGAATATAGTTATGAGGGTGATCAATTTGTTACTTATGTAAATGTATAATGACTATGTTGTATACCTGAAACTAATATAATATTGTATGTCAACTTTAATTTTTAAAAAGCTATTAAAAAAATTTTTAAAAACCTTTGTTTATTTGTCATTGGGAATTGAGTAAATTACTTGGAATAAACAATATAGATTTAAGAAAATAAGTAAAGTAAAATTGAAGGAGCTTCCCAACAAGAAAAAGCTAAAGTAGCTTATCTCCACCAAACCAGTATTACAAGAAATGGTAAAGGGACTTCTTTAAGAAGAAGAGTAGGAAAATAAAGAATATAAATATGAATAATAAAATGAGAAAAAATACATACCTATCAATAATCACTTTAAATGTAAACAGATTCAATGTTCTAATAAAAAGAAATAGGATGGCTGAATGGATAATAGAACAAGACCCATACATATGCTATATAAAAGAGACTCACTTCAGATCTAAAGGCACATACAGACTGAAAGTGCAAGGATGGAAAAAGATATTACATACAAATGGAAACTAAAAAAAGCTGTAGTAGCAATATTTATATCAGACAAAATACACTTTAAAAATGGCTATAATAAGACAAAGAAGGACATTTCCTAATGATAAAAGTATCAATCCAAAAAGAGAATATAATTCTTGTAAACATTTATGCACCAAATATAGAAGTACCTAAATATATAAAGCAAATACTAACTGACATAAAGAGAGAGATCAACAGTAATACAATCGCAGTGCGAGACTTTAATACCCCATTTACACCAATGGGCAGATCTTCCAGACAGAAAATCTACAAGAAAACAACGTCTTTAAAAGACACATTAGATTGCATGGAATTAATTGATATTTTTAGAGCATTTCACTCCAAAGCAGCAAAATACATATTCTTTTCAAGTTCACACGGAACATTGTCCAAGACTGACCACATGTTAGGACATAAAACAAATGTCAATAAATTTGAGAAGATTGGAATCATATCAAGCATCTCCTCTGACTATAATGGTATAAAACTAGAAATCAATTACAAGAAAAAAACTGACAAATATAGAAACACATGGTGGCTAAATAACAGGCTACTAAAAAATAAATGAGTTAACAATGACATCAAGGAAGAAATCAAAAGATACCTAGAGACAAATGAAAATAAAAACACAACTCTCCAAAAATCTATGGGACACAGCAAAAGAAACCCTGAGAGGGAAATTCATAGCAATACAGGCCTACCTCCAAAAACAAGAAAAATCTCAAATAAACAATCTAACATTACACTTAAGGGAACTGGAAAGAGAACAGCAAACAAAGGACAAAATGAGTAAAAGGAAGGAAATAATAATCTAAAAAAACAACATAAAAGATAAATGAAACCAAGAGCTGTTTCTCTGAAAAGATAAACAAAATTGATAAACCTTTAAAGAGACTCATCAAGAAAAAAAGAGAGAGGACTCAAATACAATTAGAAATTAAAGAGAAGTGACAACTTATATAGTAGAAATACAAATGATTATAAGAAAATACTGTGAGTAATAATATGCCAACAAATTGGACAATCTGAAGGAAGGAAATAATAAAGATCAGAGTGGAAACGAAACCAAGAGACGACGGTTCTTTGAAAGAATGAACAAAATTTATAGACAATTAAGCAGATTCATCAAGGAAAAAATAAAGAAATCAGGTAAATAAAATCAGAAATAAAAGAGGAGCAATAACTACGGACTCCACAGAAATACAAAGGATCATAAGAAAATACTATGAGCAACTGTATGCCAAGAAATTGGACAATCTATAAGAACTGGATACATTCCTAAAACCATACAATCTCCTAAGACTGAGTCAAGAAGGAACAGAAAATCTGAATGGACCAATTACCATCAATGAAATTGAATCTATAATCAAAAACCTCCCCAAAAGCAAAAGTTCTGGACCAGATGGCTTCATAGGCAAATTTCACCAAACATTCAAAGAAGAATTAACACCTATTCTCCTCAAACTATTTCAAAAATTTCAAGAAGAGAGATGGCTCCCTAACTCCTTTTATGAGGCCACCATTACCTTGATTCCAAAATAAGAAAAACACATTACGAAAAAAGAAAACTATAGGCTGACATCTCTTATGAACATTGATGCAAAAATCCTCAAGAAAATATTAGCAAACCTAATGCAACAATACATTCAATATATCATACACCATGATCAAGCTGGATTTATTCCTGGGATACAAGATTGGTGTAATATCTGCAAATCAATTAATGTGATACAGTACATTAACATATTGAAAGATAAAAACCATATGATCATATCAATAGATGCAGAAAAAGCATTCAAGAAAATACAGCATCTATTTTTGATGAAAACTCTCAGCAAAGTGGGTATAGAGGGAACAAACCTTAACATAATAAAGACCATATATGACAAATATACAGCTAACATCATGCTCAGTGGGGAAAGACTAAAAGCATATTCCTTAATATCAGGAACAAGACAATGATGCCCACTTTCATCACTCCTCTTCAACATTGTATTGGAAATCTTAGCCACAGCAATAAGAAAGAGAAATAAAAGGTTTCTGAATTGGAAAAGAAGTAAAACTCTCGTTATTTATCAATGACAATGGTATATATAGAAAACTCTAAAGATTCCACCAAACAACAACAAAAACAATCCAATTAAAAAATGGACAGAAGATCTGAATAGAGATTTTTCCACATAGGAAATACAGATGGCCAATAGATATATGAAAAAATGCTCAATGTCACTAATCTTCAGAGAAATGCAAGTTAAAAGTACAATAAAATATCGCTTTACACCTGTCAGAATGTGTATTATCAATAAGTCAACAAACAACAAGTGTTGGAGAGGATGTGGTGAAAAGGGAATCCTCATGCAGTTTTGGTGGGATTGCAAGTTGGTGTCATCACTGTGGAAAACAGTATGGAGATTCCTCACAATTTAAAAATAGAAATACATTATGACCTAGAAATTCCATTTCTGGGTATTTATTTGAAGATATTTAAGACACTAATTCAAAAAGTTATATGCACTCCTGTGTTCACTGCAGTGCTGTTTACGATAGCCAAGATATGAAAACAACTTATGTGCCCATCAATGGACAATTATATAAAGAAGCTATAGTACATATATGCAATGGTATATTACTCAGCCATAAAATACAATGAAATCTTACCATTTGTGATAACATTGGTGGATCTAGAAGCTAGTATGTTTAGTGAAATATGTCAGGCAGAGAAAGACAAATACCATAAGATCTCACTTATATGTAGAATATAGAATAAAATAAGTGAACTAACAAACAGAAATGGACTCATAGAAACAGAAAATAAACTGATGATTTCCAGATGGGAGGGGGTAAAGTGGTTGGATGAAAAAGGTGAAGGAATTAAAAAGTACAAATTGTTAGTTACAAAATATTTAAGAGTATGTAATGTACAGTATAGAGAATATAGTTAATGATATTATAATAACTATGTATAGTGCCAGGGGGTACTAGACTAATTGAAGGGATCATTTCATAAATTATATAAATGTCTAACTGCTATGCTGTACACCTGAAATTAATATAAAATAATAATGAATGTCAACTGTATTTGAAAAACAAAAAATATACAAATGGAATAGAAAATATGGAAGGAAGGAAAAAAATCACTATCTCAGAACCAGACTGAAATCTACATGTGCGTTTTGACCAGAAAGAGTGGATTCTTTCAGCAGATAATTCCAGTAAGAAGATAGGTAAGAAACTGGAATCCAAGAAGATCTGAAGATCAAAGAACTTATGCTGTTCAGACCAAGTAGTATAAGGGCCTTCGGTGGTGCATGGGCAGGGGTCAGCTGATGGTTGCTGAAAGGGCCTTCTGTGTTTTGAAGGGATTGAGGGCTGGCTATCTATTACAGAAAGTGTCTCCAGCAGTGCACAAGTTTGGTGGGGCATGGTCCCAGGGAATCGCCAGGGTGGAGTGAGCGGAGTTCATCAGGACAATGCAGATTCAGATTTGTCTGTGTCAGGCAATGGCTCAACACAGGAAAGATGTTGCCTGCACACAGGCTACATGGGAGAAGGGCTCAACATGGGGACAACTGCGGCTGTCCCTCTAGACCTTTTCCTGAATCCACACAACTCAATCTTTCCTAGTATGTCTCTGGCACCTTCTGACACACTGTCCCTTTGCAGGAGCCCAGGATGAGTCCCTGCGAACAAGTTAGTCTGTGTGGGTCCTTTACGAGGGCACCTGGTTTTCCAGCAGCCTTACGTTTTTTTTCTGGATGGAATCCCTACTGTTTTTCACTGTCAGATGTTGTGTGGGCTCCTCTTCCTGGCACCAATGCTCTAGACTGAGGATCCCAGCATGGGAGTGGGGTACCTAGTTCCTCAATGCAGACCTCCACAGTCTATTGATTGTCAACCACCACAAGTGGGTGTGAGGTCAGCCCATTTTATGTTTCCGCTCCTCCTACTAGTCTCAAAGTGGCTTCTTTATAGCCTTAGTTATAAGATTTCTATTCAGCTAGTCTTAAGATGATTCTCCAAGTTGATTATTCTGTATTTCGGTTGCCATTTTAATGTGGTTATAGGAGGAAGCAAGCATGGTCTTCACATACTTTGCCGTCTTGCCCCAAATCTTTATACACATGACCTTTCAAACAGGGAATAATATTAACAGAAGGTTTTGGACAAGTAAGAAGAGAGTTAGATACATATTTGAAGATCCTTGTATTCTGTCTCTCCATCCTTTTGGGCCCAATCTGAGGGATGGTAAAACATGATAAAGATCCCACTTAAAGGCTGAGGCAATCAGAGGAGGAAGGATTTAAGCTTCACATTCTGAATGGGTGGGGACAAGTGAGCTGGGAAGCCTGGCTGAGCATTTCACTTACTTTCAATCCAGTGCATCAGTCATATAGTAGAGGTAAGAAAAGATGAAAGATAAGCCTCCAATACTGTTACTACCTGTCAATCATCAGCCCCCAAGTTTTCTGAACCCTTCAGGGGCATGAGAGACCATATTAAAATGTCTTATGGTATCCTTAATTGAGGGGGAAGTTATTTGATGGAAAGAGAAAGAGAACAAATGTGTATCTAAGATACTTTTAGCCAAGATGAGGGGATTCTCTGTATGATATGAACATGGATTGGAATGTGTAATATCTCTCACTGGTTCAACAGCACAAGAAAGCTAAGTAGGAGCTAGATATTCATAAAGCGAGCAATTTATATTTGTGGCAGGTTGATGAAGTAATGAATTCTAATTTATTCAGGCCTTCATTTTTCTATATTCCTTGACAGAAAGAACCCTTTACATCAATTCCAGGCTTGCCCATGTAGTTGATTTGGCCAGTGAAGCAACATAAAAAGTGACGGAAAATAAAAACCTGAAGCAGTGCTTACATATTGAAGTTTCCCTTCTTTTTCTTCTGTTGTAACTCCTAATCATTTTGTGACCAACCTGTTGGATTATGAAAGATATGTGGTCCAGTTACTCTCTCATCCCAGCCAATATGTGAATGAGGTCCTTGACTCCCATCTGACTATTTATGCATAAATGAGTCCAGCCCAAATTGCTTACACACAGAGTTGTGAGCTAAATAAATGGTTGTTATTTTAAGCTACTAAATTTTGAGGTAGCTTGTTAAACAGAAATAATTAACTGATACAGAATTCAAAGGGGCATTGCACAATATGTGTGCCTAGGAACAAATGGAATGAGTTACATCTGGAGTAGTCAGAAAGCAAGGACAACACAGTGGCATTCCATTTGACTGTCTTCCCTTTCCAAAACCTATGTAGCACTGATCATGAGGAAGGAAAGAAACAAAGGAGAAAATCATAATTATGACTGAGGATTCAATTTGAACTGACTGAGAATTTATTGAACTTACCTGGAAATAACTGGCTTAAATTTTCTGCATTAGGCAGAATAATGGCTCAGAGGAAGGTACTTTTTTATTATTATTATTAAAGCACATCTGAGCCTGCAACCAGAGAAATTTATGCTTGCTGTACCTGATATTCCTGTACTATTGCTCTAGACTGAACCTGATGTAGCTGAATGACTAAGACTAGAATTGTGCATTGTACTTATGTACAAGCATGAATGAAGACGAGTCAAAATCAGCTTTGAGTTACTTGCAAAGGTGTGGTTATGGAGCTGACTTTCTGTGAGTTGGAGAAACATGAGAGAATGTGGACACTTGTATTTGGTTCTCATTATTCCTTGAGCTTTGCTATAATGGAGGGTACAATAGAAGTAAAAAAGATAATCATTTTCATAGGTTAAATTTATTAATATTAATATTTCAGCACCTAACTTTAGATTGAATGCTTACTCAGTACTGTGCTAAACTCTTTATATGCACTGACTCAGTTAATCCTTGTAACAACCTATGAGGTAATATGTTATTTTTTCCATTTTATAGGTGAAGAAAATGAGACTCAGAGATTAAATTACTTAAATTCATGCAATGACTGAAATGGCTGAAATCCAGAACTGCTGACTACAAAGAATTTGATTTTATTCTGGCAAAAGGTTTCTTCTTAGACGCATGGTAGCATTTCGAAATTTATTGCTAACAATGAGTTTTCTTGCAAAAGAAAACAAATATTGTGATGGACTGGAGAATAAAATTAAGTGCTGAAGGACTAGTTAAAATTTCATTGGATAAATCAGAATATTGGACAAAAAAATTTGAGAGAGGAACCATTTTGTTGCTTTTGGTTGGATGGTCTTGCTCAAGGGGCTTCACATAGACTAAAGATGATTCCTATTGAATCTGGCCTGGAGAAGGAAAAACCAAGCTTTTCTCTTTAAAGTAATACAACTTTGCAATGAATTGTCCTAATAATGGCTTTTCCTTGTAAAGAAAATAAAGATACACAACAGATAGAGACTATAGTCAATAATACTGTAATAACTATGTACAGTGCCAGATGGATACTAGACTAATCAGGGGGACCACTTTGTAAATCATAAAAATGTATAGCTAGTATCCTGTAAAGTGACACTAATATAAAATAATATTAAATATCAATTCTGATTGAAAAATTAAAATTAAAAAAGAGAAGATAGACCATCAGAGAAAGCACAATTGATCTTTAGGCCTCCCCCATTGTCCAGACAAGTACTCATTCCCAGCATTTAGGAATTGGTATGTTTGATAAAATGAATCCTGATTGTGATTTTCTGAATAGGATCACTAATTTAAAAAATGAAATATTTTCAGGCAAAGAAGATTTGTATATGAAATAACTTGCTATGTGTCATAGTCATCACATTTCTCATCCCCACTCCCAGATTCCAGCAAAGGCCTTGAAATATGGAAGCCTCTTTGCTTTCTGTCCATTCTGTCTTAGGGTATCATCAGCATTGCACCAAGCTTCAGCAGAGGTTCTTGACTCAATACTATTTTGACATCCTTGCAGCCTGTGCTGGAGATCAACATGACTTTGCCTTGCAGCACTGATTGTTTTGGCCATTAGGCCACTGGAGCCACAACTGCCTCAACTGTTGCCAGACCTGCATCCATCCTTGAATGTCAATCAGTTACAATCACCCAATGGACTGGATACACTTGACCTCTAGTTTTTTCACCCGATTTAAATGTGTTCATTAGGAAATAGCTTTTCTGGAGGCAGAAAACAAAAATCATTGGGTTAAATGTATGATATGAAAGTCGTCTTTAGACTAAAAAGAGATCATGATGTGGCAGCACCTATGTGGGAGACATTTACCAAATATTTATTCCCCTCCCTTTTTACTTTCATTTAAAAAGGAATGAATATGATGTAGAAAAAAAGTAAGAGTTTTTTTATGACAAACTGAGCTATCTTAAAGATTATCAGTCAACAATTAATCTAGCTTCTAAACTCTTTTAAAAGAAATCTCCTTAATTTTGTGAAATATGTATCATTTTGTGAGGCCAGAGGTTGTCAATATTCATAAAAACCATTTCTAATATCTTTTTTGAGTACATATAATTTTAATACTAGATAAAATGCATGATTATGTATGAGATGCTGCATCCTTTAAAAATATAATTTCTTAAATATTAGAAATTTCATTTTGATTCCAATCAAGTTTTAATTCCTCGTTGCTAAGGAAACCAGTAAATACAATAGATGGTAGTTAGACTCTGGTGGGGGCAAGTGCCTCTCTCCTTTGAGATTAGAAAATTACTACCTTTTGATTGGAAAGCGCAAGTGATGTGGGTTTAGGCTATTGCTTTAGAGAAAAACACCTGCAGGACTTTATCATTTTTAGTCACGAGTGAATAGTTAGTGAACCTACGGGTAACTTTTAGAAAGAACTGGCAGACAAGTCTCACTTTCTTTCTCATTCCTTGAAAATGTCTCATTTCTAACAGTCAAAAGAGGCAGTAATCCTTCTCCAGTGTCTCTCAAATCAATCCTTTCCTTTCTTTTCTATCTCTAGCACCCTGATCCAGCCCTTATCATCTGGAACTGAGATTTTAGGATAATATTCAAATTGGTATCCCTATATCAGACTCTTTTTCCTGTATCTCATCCTTTACATTTTGTGTCAGATTAATTCTTGAGCCAGACTGCTTGTGCTTAAATCCCAGCTCTGCTACTTACAGATTTTATGAACTTTGGGCAAGTTACTTAATCTTTCTGTCTCCATTTATTCCTCTGTAAAATGAAGATAATAATATTTATTTCATAAGGTTATTGTGATGAAAAATAAGTTAATCCACATAAAACACTTGTTACAATGTCTGACACTTAATAAACACTCAAAAGTTAGCTCTTCCTAGTTTCCCTAAAACATGACTTTCCATACTACTATTCTCTGTTCTCAATTCGAACACTTCAATGATTCTCTATCATACTACTTGCCCTAATATTTACAGCTTAATCTGAATATCAAATATAGCAATATATAATGCAACAAATGGCAATATAGTCAATTATTATATTTCCAAATGCATCTCTCTAAATATCTCAGGGTGGTGGCAGTGTGTAATGTTAGGAATAAAACTTGAATTTAAACTCAATTCCTGTATAATATGAAGCTTTTTGGTCTTCAGTTTCCTCTTCTATAAAATTCAAATAACAACTTGAATATTTTGGAAATTCAAATAAGGGCCGATCTCATGGGAGTTCTAGCATATTACTTCCTATAGTAGGTGCTTAACAAACATTATTTTCTTTTCCATTTTCTCACCTCTCTTCAGATTATTGTAGACAGAATTATGTCTCCCACCCCAAATTTATATGGTGAAACCTTTATCTCCAGTATCTCAGAATATGATTGTGTTGGGAGATAGTGCCTTTAAAGAAATAATTAAGTTAAAATGAGACCTTTATGGTGGGTCCTAATCCAATCTGACTGCTTTTATAAGAAGAAAAAGATTGGACACATGGAGAAAAACCAGGGATGGATATACACAGAGGAAAGATCAGGTGAGGACACAGTGAGAAGGTGGCCATTTGCAAGCCAAGGAGAGGTGCTCAGGAGAAATTAAATCTGCTGACATCTTGATTTTGGACTTCTAGCCTGCAGTACTGTGAGAAAATAACTACCTATTGTTTAAGCCACTCAATCTTATTAGATATTTTGTTATAGCAGCCCTAGCAAGCCAATAAATATACTGATCTACTCATTGTTACTCTAACATGTAAATTACTAGTTTTCTATCTCCAGCTTAGTGGACAGATCATAAATGTGGGACCAGGTATATTACCTCCTGTGAAAAGTCTTTCCAATGGCTCTTTCTGAGAATTTTTCCATGGATCGCCACCATGCTTTGTGCCGAATGACCCTACCATCCCAGTTATGACTGAATGTGCCTTATTAAAACTCAGTCATCCAGACAAGTGAGTGATCTATGGGTGGCTTAACATAAGAGCTCTTCTAAAATGGGTGCTCTAAACTCGATAGTGACTGGTCAGCTCATGTAGATGCTCTGTGTCATGACACATGTATGAAAAACAGATCGTCAGTAGATGGTAGAATGGACAAGAACATAGAGACAAATAGGATATTATAAAATTCAGGAGCTACATATAAGTAGAGAGATAGTTGAGAGAGAGAGAAGTTATCAAATCATTCATAGGAGAGTAAGGATATAGAAAGATGCAAGTAGAGAGATAAAAACAGAAAGTGAAAATAGTTGAAGATGCAAAATAATGATTAGAGTTACAAGCAACAGATGTCTTCTTGTCTGGTTACTTGTTGAATTTTTAAAGCTGCTATTCAGTTACTAAAATTGCACATCCTAAAGGTATTTAAGGTTCACACAATGCCTGGCTTTGGAGACTTTTGAGACCATTTTCTATATTTCCTGCTTCCCCAAGTACTTTTACACTGGAAAGTTACTTCTCTTTTCACTAGAGTAACCTGATTGTGTCTTTGTTCCTTGAACTTAAAAGGTCTAACTAACACACTTGGAAAATCATTGCCTCTACTTCTTTTTTTTTTTTTTTGCTTTTCTATGTCCTGCCCTTCCCTTGTGACTGAACTTGAGTTCTACGACTCTGAAGATCAAGCTCTTTTTGACCACTTCAGCATTGAAAAATGCCTATAACACTTATGGCTTAATTATGTATTTGCCTCTTAGCAGTTAATTTAAAATATTTATTTCTGCATTAAAGAACCCCTGGACTCCTAAGTCACTGAATATGTGTGAATGTCCTAAAACTCTGTAGATTCATAAATATGGAATTTAGACTTACAGTAATTAACAGTAGTCTTCTCCATATCATTCAAATTAATGAGGTAAGATTATGTCAAGAGAGGTTTTATCTTGTTATCAAGAGAGGTTCTGATAGGGCTTTATTTTGCACCCAATCTTCTAGTGTCTTAACAGCTATGGCATTCAGATGAGGCCTGATGTCACATGAATTACATTAAAGCACCATACTGATCTGAAAATTCATTCTTTAAAGATTAAAAGGTCATCATTATGCCCTGGGATGATACTTTTTTGTCTTTAATAAGTAGCCATAAAAAATATTGTCTATTTCTCTCACTGCCAATTGGTATGGACTTCATCTGCATTGGCATGAGAGCACACCAAGAATTGTGAGGGCCTGGCTTCTCGAGTAATAAAGGTGATGGCCACAGCCAGCTACTCAGCTCCTGTCAGAAAATTACAATTTGTTCTTCTGTGAATTGAATCCTGGAGGAAGAGACTAGCTGTTATAGTAATGACCTAATAAACAAAGGTGTTTCTACTCCTTTAGGTGTATTAGTACCCAAGGGTTTGGATGTATTTGTTTGTAAATATCTGGAGTAGCTATTCTGAGAGGGTGAAAATGCTTGTTCAATATTTGAAAAAAGTAGGAGAGATGTACTATCATTACTCTGAAGAAGACAGCCTAGATAGTTTCTGAGGACTAAAATAAAAAATAGATTTTTCCTGGAATAATTTTACTCTAAGCTCAGGACCCTCCCTTTATTATCACTTGTAGTTCCTTAGATGTTGATTAGGTTCACTAAATGCCTTTGGAAAAGTATTTCACAAACCAGGAAATGTTAAGTTGTCATCTACTCTGGATAAATTGATGGCATCAAAAGACAGCAGAACCTCTGGAATAGGAGGTGGAATCATGCTGCAGTCCTGGTTAATAGCCTTCTAGGGTATGTTTGGTCTCAACACATTGTGTTTTTGATTTCTTTGTCATGATTACTGGTTAGTCACATGGGTGACATCAAAACAGAAGAGTGCTGAGAGCTAGAACAAGTAAGTTGTTTTGGCAAAACGCAGAGATTAGGAAGAGAGGAATAAAGACAACAGATACTGAATACCTTCTCTGTGCAACATATTCTATTTGATGCTTTACCTTATGTAACAAAACTCTGTGAGGTAAGTACTACCCAATTGCTCAGGATGGGGAAACTGAGGTACAGAGTGGTTAAATTTTCAAAGTTGTTAATATATTTTCATTTCACTATTAGATCTTAAATGTTCACTAACCCATTTCATTGATTTATCAAATTAACTAGCATTCATTTTGCATGGGCCTGATTTAATGGTGCACAGGGCAGAGGAGTTTTAAAAAGTGGTTAAAAGAAGGAAAGTATAGTCCAAAGTTCAAAGTTAAAATCTAAACCTGATTTATCTAACTGATAATTTAAACAAGGGACTTTTGCAGGGATGACAGGAATAACCTCAACAAATAGATCACCATCTACTAGTAGATCTTGTAACCTTACCTGGTAGGTCTCCAAGTTAGTTGTTATTGTAATACCCAACTCTTTTATCAAAACTTACTCTCCTGATAAATTCAGTTACATTTGAGTGTTTGTTGATGACAAGGTTATAACATGACAAGAATCTTAATTAATTGTAACACTTAGATTTGTTGTATTGCATTGTATTGCATTGTGTCGCATTTATTTTGTTTTATTTTTTATTTCATTTTACCATCTTTATAAAGAATTTTGAGGCATGGCTGGGCTAAGTGGTTGAGAATTAAGATATTGCATGTAGACAATGACTATATTTACTAGAGTCAACTTTTGGCTAACCTCAAGGACAAATCTTTGTAAGTCTATACTGACATTGTCTACTTAGTCTACTGAATTAAGCCTCTTGTTGACAGAAAGATCATTATTTATTCTAATTTAGCAGCAATATAAACAGTTCTCCTTGCCTTAATCATCCTCCCGTTTTTGTTCAGTCTGACTTCCTAATTCCATATTAGAATCCTAAAATAAAGCTTATATCTATTGGTCATAGAATCTTCACATTATTAGAAACTTTAAAAATCATTGACTAACACCATTATTTATGTATAGTTTGAAAAATTGAAACCAAAAGGAATGATGTGACTTGCCCAAAGTTATTTAGCTAGTTATTTAGTTAGTACTAAAATGAAAAAAAATCCCCTGATCTTTAATTCAATACCGATATTCCATGAGAGTCCTTTTTTTAAAACCAGGAGTCATAGTAGAAACCCTATTTCTCCTACCGTTATTATTATTAATATTATTATTTACAAAATATCTTCAGCTTTTGTTAAAAAAAATGGCTTCAATCATTTATTTGTGTTCTTTATTTCCTAACATAACTTTTCTGACCTTGGGAATTCTTTCCTCAGGTGGAGAGTCTGGGGTTTTGGAGAAAGCCTCAGAGAGGAAGAACAAATAGTTTTAAAAGGTTCACTGTTGCTGCAAATAGCATTTCCCTCACAAAAAATTTATGCCTAGCTCAAATATTAATGGCAGTTCAATGTCTCACAATTTTTGAGTCCGTTAAGATGGAATTACCTAAGTATAGGCAGCATAGGTAATTAATAAATTATATTTCACAATCAACATGTCAAATTACAAATAATGCATGAGGTTTAAATATTCCTTCTGTCTGAATCTTTGCATTTCTATTTTCTGAAAAGGCTAGCAAAGGCTTCTCAAAGTTCCTTTGTTGAAATATTCATGCCTGGTCTATGAGGCTGAAGGACACATTTATAAGACAGAGATCTCTCTAACATAAACAGGAGGCTTTGAGCCCAGCTGGTGTTTGACAGTGGGGATATTTATCTTCAGTTAGCTTTTCATTGAAGAACTTTCTTCCATCACAAAGTCCCCTTTTAGTATTCACTACTAGAATTCATTAACTCCTTTCAATCTGGACCATTGCTATTACAAGCTAATATTTTTAGAGAAATCAATTTACAGGGACATATCAGACATCAAAATCAGGCAAGAATATATCTTGTTTGGCAAAGTGATATACAAGTCTGATCTGAAAGTAAAAAATCTGAAATGACCATTTGGAAAGAAATAGTTTTCTTTTAAAAGGAATGTTAAACATTAGCATAGATAAAATATAAGCAAAATTTTTGTACATTATCTAATTTTGTCTTAGAAGCAAAGGGCTCATAATGTATAGTGTTTCGTTTGAGTTTTTCCAGGCATTTTGAAAAATATGAATTTTTTTGAGCCCCCAGAACTGAAAAAGGAAATTAACATGCACTGAGTGATGCTTTATACTCTCTATTTAAATTGTCTCAATAACTCTGAGAAGTAGGTACTATTGTTCCTACTTTATAGAAAGAGAAATGAGTGTGCCAATTCTGGAAATGTTTGCTTTCAGATCCATTCCATGCCTTCCCCTTCCCCTGCTTAGTAGCACAGAAATGTTAACCCCTGCAGACTACATTCCTCAGTCTCCTGTGATACCTAGCTTCAGGATGTGTATGTTCAGGCAAAGGGAGATGAATGTAGGAGATTGGAAGGTAGGAAAAAGGAAGAGGCCAGTATATGTCTTATCATCGTTTCCCACCCTCCAACCCGAGGCAGTAACTTCAGCAGTGGCTGCCTTTCCTCTGTGGCACTAATTAAGACAGGCCCCACCAGACAGGCCCCATATGATTCTAGCTTTTGGATGACTCTGGCCGCTGGGCTCTGGAAACATCATCTCCTCTTTCTGTTTCTCCAGTCCTATGGATAGTAATGGCCTCTTGTTGCTAATCTCTGGGCTTCTTCCCTTTACTTTATTTAGCTGCTTAGCTTCTCCATCAACTGTGTAATGCATTTCTTGTCTTAAATACCTTCTATTTCAAAAGCTGTATCTAAAATAATTTCTGATTTCCTGGTTGAGCCCTGACTGATTCACTGAGGATTTACCCCAAATCATGTGGCTAGAAGTTGATTAAGACTCAAAAGTGTATACACTTACCTCTTGGTTTGAAAACATCGCAGATTTATGATCCATTTCTCTCTCTTTCTTTTTCTCTCTCAGACTTTGAGAGTCTTTGGAGGAAAAAAAAACATTTTCAAATATTTACTAAAAAAAATCATATTTCTGGTTCTCCCGTAGTCTTCATCTCTGCCTTACCAGAATCCAAATTCACAAAAGTTTGTTTTATTATCGTCTAGCTATTGATATTATTATATTGAAGTTTTCAAAATATCTTCATTATATACTAGTCCTTTGCTAGCCCAATGGAAACATCTTTCAGTTTTAATTCCTCAGTGTCATCCTATTCTACCCTTAGCCAGAGCAGTATTCGTTATTTTTCCAATGTTATTTCTTCTAGTTATGCCAAATCTACTGCAGCAGTCTTTTTCTGAGGCCCGGACCTCTGCAAAGAGAAAAGTGCCAAAGGTCATATGCCAATCTAGATCTGAGCTTCCTTCAAGTCAGTGAGAAAAATGGGAAGAGAGGAGAGAAGAAGGGGAGAGGGGAGGAGACGTGAGGGGAGGGGAAAGAAGGAGAGAGAGAAAAATTGAGAAGGAGAAGGAGAGAAGGAAGTAGAAGAAAAGAGAAAAGTCAGTGAGGAGCAAAGGAAGAAGACATAAGGAAGGAAGGAGAGAAAATGATTTCAATGGATTAAGGCAACTTTTTGGTTGAGTTTTTAGGACATATTTAAGAGTATGGAGACGTAACTATAGAACATGAAGACAATAATTGTCAATTTTCCTCCATTATTGAATGTTACCACTTTTTTCCTCATGGAACTGAGACAATTTTTAAAACAAAGACACCACCTTGAATAAATGCTAGTGCTAGCTTTAAAAGAACTTGTAATTATTAAAGAAAAAATCAGCAGAAAGCCAACTAGGCATTCATCTTGGGGGTATCATTGGAATAGGCTTGATTTGTTCAAAATCTTCTTGTCTGAGTTTTTGGAAATTATATACTGCCTCCCTCACTCCCTATCTATAATTAAGAAACATTTTATTTTGGAGCTTATAGTTGGGATGGGCACAGTGATTTGCAGAAGTTTCATAAGATACTTGGCTTAGCTGGATTTTTCTAGGTTCATGTTGGAAGCTGTCATTCTTTCCAGCACATCTAATGTGGCAGAAACTTGATTTAAAATATAGCGCAAACTCCTTTTCAGTTACTTTGGAGATTACTGACTTCTCCTATAAACAGGCAGAAGGTTACTTGACTTAAATAGCATTTTTAGTGATAGCCTAGCAAAAGGAGCCCTCAAGCTTAAGGAGGGGGCTTTAGGAAATTTGTAAACACCTTTTTTCTTTGCTGGCACCTGGACTGAACCCAGGAAGACTGAGATGTCAATGGCTTTTTTCCTGAATGCCCCCTCTACTTTCAGTGACCCTTCCTTCCTCTCTACCTTCTTTATCCACCCTTCCCATAACAAACACACACACACACACACACACACACACACACACACACACACACACAAACACATCTTTCCCAGAACCTCAGGGGACCTCAGAGCACTCTTCCCAGGAAGTGAACAAGATTTTCTATTTGCCCATCCCGATGTTCAGGCACTGGGCATTTTCTCTCAGGGATGACTTCCCAACACAATCTAATTTGAGATATAAGATCATTTTTAAGAAATGCTTACAAGTGTCTTAATGCCATTCATTTCTCAAGCATTTAGCATTTGATAGGGGTCTTTAGTTTATTAAGGCAAAAGAATGGGGAAACTGGTGATTTGGAGATCCTGCAGGAAGTTTTGTTCATTTGTCTGTCTGTTTGTTTGTTTGTTTGTTTGTTTTCTTATCAAAATCCTCTTAAATCAGGTCTGCCTTAGGGCTTTGGGGATGGTGCAAAATTTTCTTTCCCACCAGTCCAATGACTAACATTTCAAGAGGACTTGAAATCTGGGCCAAAGCTAAAGCCAGTGTTAGAAAAGTCTCAATGATTTTTTTTCAGCAAAAGTTCTTGCTTTGCTTTTTTCCTGTGAAGTTTTGGAAGCCTTGTTAGTCAGTAATCTAACATTAAGATATGGGAGAGATTCTCAATTAACTAGATAGTGGCTAGCACTATTTAAATTTCATATTAGAATTTAAACTCTGAGATAGTCAATCTCATTGTCTGACATGTCCCTGTTAATGACACTTCTATGGGCCAAAGCAGAACAATTTCCTAGGTAACATATTAAGTGGGATACTGTTTACTAAACCATTACCATTGGAAAGTTTGTTGGGGCTAGGAGATGGGACCCATGAGGCAGTTTCAACACTTTTTAGAGCTATAGCCTTGGGCATAATGGGGCTGGTGGGCATTAGAAACCTGGGAGAAAGAGTGCTAGAAGGAAATAGCTGATTAAAGAGTGAATGGAGTGGCTAGAGTTGACCATGACTTGGGAAGGAGCCACAGAGGGAATCTGCACTGTATTTTGTTTTTGCTTATATGATTAGGATCACTCTACATTCACCTATAGGAGTCCATTTGATTTTCTACCTTTGCTTAACTTGTTCTCATTCAGGCACACTAAGTTTTCTTTTTCCTTATGTGGGGTGTGGAGTTCAGAGAGGTAATTGCTTTGATCGGTTCTGTTTCATAACTTTGACTGTTTTTGTCTTCTTAAAATTATTTGAAATTACTTATTTTTATGAGTATGATATACCTCAGTATGTTATCCCAAATTTTTTTCTTTTCTAGACAAATGATGTCCTGAGGCTTCCAGCATTGTTTCCCTGAAAGCTAATGTAGCCTGATTGATTTCTATAGAAAGGATGTGAGTGGGTAGGAAGGAATATTCTTGATATATTGGTCTTGCTATTATTCAACCCAGCTCAAATACTGAAAGTTTCTTAGACTGGCCTGCTGATCCATAGAGAATCCTAATCTCTCCTCTTAACTGTCATTACTATACCCACCTCTGGAAGGAGGGCAGTTCCTTTTTTTTCCTTTTGGAGAGAAAGAGATGAAGAAACCATTCAGTAAATAAGCACTAAAGAGCTACTAATATTGATATGATAGCTTGATTTTTCAAAATAATTTGATCTCAAATTATAGTCCATACACTGACAAATATATCTATAAGCATTGATCGAGGTGTAGGTGCAAGGCAGTAAATGGCGATTTTCCAGAGATATTCTTTCCCAATCTATTCTACCTGCAGTATGCCTGTAATACAGTTGTTTACTTACCAGAAGTGTTTCTTTGTGGGTTGGATCTAGGATGAGGAGAAACAACTCCTACACATAAAGCAGAGTAATAAAAATTGCACTTGTTATTTCAATCTATGATTACCCAGACCCCATCCTTCTCAGGAACATTGGCGGAAAATGAGGCAGCTTAATAATTTCAAAAGTAAGCAATTGTAACTAGACACCTGTTCTGTATTAGCAAGGGCATAAGACTTTGAGGCAGAAGACTTGGGTTTAACTCCTAGCTCTGTCACTTATTAACCATGTGATGTTTGGGTGAGCTAGTCAAACTTTATCCACCTATTCCTTATCTTTCAAACTGTAACAATAATACTTGCCTTGTAGAACTTCTGGGAGGATTATTAAATAAATGAACCTGTAAAAGGTTAATCCAGTACTGGAAATTAGTAGGATATCAAAAAATGTTTGCCAGATTAATTTGTCCCTTACTAGGTCACAATGAAAACAAATCAATCTTTTTTTCCCATGTCTTTATTGAAATATAATGGACAATTAGTTGCTTGTATTTACATTATACAATTCAATGAGATTTTTTTCCAATTATAATTGACCTACAATAATATACTGGTTTCAGTTGTATAGCATAGTGATCGGTGATCCACATAACTCACCTCACTAAATCTAGTACCCCTTTTTCCCCTTACATATTTATTACATCAATATTAACCATCTTCCACATGCAAAACTCTACATCTCCATGTCTATTCTGCAAATATCCATTTGGAATTCTTAATCCCTTTGCCTTTTATTTGACTCCCCCAACTCCCCTCCCATTTAGTATACCTCTAAATATTCTCTATATTTATGAGTTTATTTCCATTTTCGTTGTTGTTCATTTTGTTCTTTAGATTTCACCTGTACATGAAATCTTTCGATATTTGTCTTTCTCTCTCCGACCCATTTCATTCAGTGCAATACCCTCTACATCCATGAAGGCAATATCTTTTTCCATATCCTTACTTTTAGTCTGTGTGTGTCTTTTAATCTGAAGTGAGTCTCTCATAGGCAGCATATGTAGGGGTCTTGTCCATTCAGCCACTCTATCTTTTGGTTGGACCACTTAGTTCTTTTTCCATTTGAGATACTTGTTGTTAGGAATGTAGTTATTACCATAATTTATTAATGTTTTTGATACATGTTTTTTCTTCTTAAAGAAGTTCCTCCAACATTTTTTGTAATACTGGCTTGGTGTTGATAAGCTCCCTTAGCTTGTTTTTGTCTGGGAAGCTCTTTATCTGTCCTTTGACTAAATGATAGCTTTGCTGCATAGAGTATCCTTGGTTGTAGATCCTGGGTTTTCATCATGTTGACTATTTTGTACAAAGCATTTCTGTTCTGCATAGTTTCTTTTGAGAAGCAAGCTGCCAGTCTTATGGGTGCTCCCTTGTAGGTAACTAACTGCTTTTCTCTTGCTGCTTTTAAGATTCTCTCTTTGTATCTAGCTTTTGGCATTTTCATGATGATGTGTCTTGGTGTGGGCCTCTTTGGGTTCCTAGTTTTTAGGACTCTCAGCTTCCTGATGTTTTATGTCTATGTCCTTCACCAGGCTATGGAAGTTTTCCATCATTATTTCTTTAAATAGCTCTTCAATGTCTTCTTTTCATTCCAGTACACCTATCAAAAGATATTTTACATTTAATAGTGTCGCATAGGCTCCTTAAATTATTATTATAGTCTTGGCTTCTTGCTTCTTTTTTCTTGCCATTCTGATTGAGTGTCCTTGGCTTCCCCCATCCTCTATATAGGTCATTCGAGCCTCTTCTTTATTCACTTTGTTTATTCCTTTGTTTATTCAATTTAACATACTTTTCATCTCAGATAATGGGTTCTTTATTTCTGACTGGTATTTTTTCTAATTTTAATTTCCTTTTTTATGCTTTTTAAAAAAATCTCTTTGTTAAAGTTCTCATTAAATCCATCTACACTTTCTCTAAATTCGTTGAGCATCTTTATAACCAGTGTTTTGAACTCTGCATCTGTTAGATTGCTTGATTCTATTATATCTGGATGTCTGTTCTGTTCTCTCATATGGTTTCTGCTTCTTTGTCTTCCCATTTTGGCTGCCTTTTTGTGTCTGTTTTTATGTGCTAAGCAAAGCTCCTAAGTCTCCCAGTCTTATTAGTGCGGCTTCGCGAATTAGGTGTCCAGTGTCACAGTCCTGAGAGGGGTTCAGCTGCAGGCCAAGTTTAGCTACAGCCTGTGACCCTCCAGGGCCACCTGTTAAGATTCAGCAAGCAATCCACAGATGCAGTGCTTACAGTTGCCCCAAAAGGCCATCCCAGAAACAGAGGCCAGCTGCTCCCAGTGTGAGTCTAGGTGCTGCTCAGCAAGGGACACCTGACAAAGCGAGGACACACCTGGATGTGGTTTGGGTGGGATTGCGAGTTGGGGGAGGTGGAGTTTCAGTGTATCCTCTGGGAAGTGTGACCTCTGTTATCCAGTCTGATGACATCTCTGCTATGGCAGCTCTGCATCAGCATACTGGGAAGCGGGAGGGCTCAACAGAGGAACAATGGATACTGTGAGCACTTCTGTACAGAGAGGGTCTCCCCTCGGACCTATCTCCAACAACTCAGTGTCCTCCTGTAAGTCTCTGGTGCCCTCAGAGCAGCCAAACTGGCACTGTTGCTCAGAGAGAGCAGGTCCGTCACTGTGAAAGTCTGTTCTCAGACACAGCTTTGTAAGAGGTGTCTGCAGCTGCCACCGGCGCAGCCTCCGTCTCACTTAGCCATGTAAGACCAGGCAGCCTTGCATCCCCGCCTGGTCCTACCTTCCATCATTGCAAGGTTATTTCTTAGTTTTTTCCCTTAGTTGTATAGTTTGTTCATCTAGATCCCAAGTGATTTCCTTGTTGTTTGCTTCTTTTTACTGTCACAACTTTGATTTGGTCTCCAAAGGTATGGACAGAGCCTCTAACATCTATGCCATTTTCCCCCTTAGTCTAACAAATCGATCTTTTGATTTGTAAACAGATCCCAGGACCCTGAGATGCATTCTCAACTTATACAAATTCAGCTTCAATGCAAGTGGGTTGTCATTCACTTCACATAGCTGTACTCCATTTTCCTGTTTATCTCCTTAGAATTTATTATCCTCCCTTACCTTGTTTCCATATTAGGAAATATTTGGATTTGCATAATAACTATGTGCATATACTGTTTATTGGACCATCAAAAGGCAGAATAAATTATCTGTTAACAAGAATTTGATGAATACACTGAATTTTCCTAAGTTAGTTTTCTATACATTACTATAGCTTAGGCTAAATAATATGTTATTAGCCCTCCAGATATGAGGAATAAACAAATTAAGTGCTAGATTTCAGGTCTTTTTTGACTAGGAGGCAAGTATTTCTGCCCTCTATTCTTTTAGCCCAATGTTTGTTGTGTGCCCTTTGTGCTTATGCACTAGCAAGAGTGTCTCCTCCACCATCATTTTTGGGTGGGAAGTGTAGGAAGCTCCATTTCAGGTTTTCTAAGGACTTTCTCTTCCCTTTATTCTTCTGAGTTCTCAATCTATACTTTGGAGCTGGGTGACCTTGAAGAACTGCTTGAATTTTGAGACTCAGTTTTCCCATCTGCCATATCTGGATAACATTAAGAACCTGGTAAGACTGTTGTAAAGGAAGTTAAAAAGTAATTAAAATGCTTAACACATCAGAAAATACTGTACAAACATGATATTAAGAGAAAATTAAAGGAAAATTTGGAGGTGAGATAGACATGTTTTAAGAGTGACAATGCTGGCTGGATCTTAGAGCCCTTTGTGTTCCTCTTCTCCTCATTCTCCTACTTGCCTTATCTTCTTGCTTTCACCTCATTTTTCTACACCTAAGAGTTGTAAGAGTTGGAGATATGAGACAAGGTTGGGTAGAGGTGAAGGAGAACTGAACCATGAAAACTCAACTCTTGCTGTCCTCCTATATCTCTGGGAAGCTTGCTACTCTCATTCCCCAAACTGATCCTTCCCCTTCTTCCTGCCCAAGTATGTCCATGCCTTAATCTTCAGAATGCAAGAATTTTACCTTACATGACAATAGGGGCTTTACAAGCATGATCAAGTTAAGAATCTTGAGATGGGGATGCTAGCCTCGATTATCTGTGTGGATCCAATGTAACCAGAAGGATTTTATATGAATGACACAGGATGAGCAAGAGATAGAAAGAAATTTGAAAATGGAAGTAAAGAGACTTGAAAATGCTTCACTGCTAACTTTGAATCTGGAAGGAGGGAGCACAAGTTGAGGAATATAAGGAACGCAACTCTAGATGGAAAAAAGCAAGGAATTAAATTCTCCCCAAGAACTTCTGGAGGGAACATAGCTCTTCTGCCACCTTGCTTTCAATCCAGTGATACCCCTTTCTGACTTTGGTCCTCAGGATTGTAAGTTAACAAATTTATGTTGTTTTAAGGCACTAAGTTGTGGTATTTTGTCACAGCAGCAATAGAAATCTTAAAGCACTGAGTGGGGATCAAATAGCATTTGTAGATCCTAGAGTTACTATGTTAAGTGCTCTCCACAGCTTTACATCCACCTGGCTAGCTAACTACTGCCCAGGACCAGATGCACCTGGAGTAACCAACCATCCCAGTTTACCTTATCTTCTAACTGAAAGTCCTACCTTCCATGAAACCCTTCAAGCTCATGCAAACAGGGACAGTTGATTACTCTATATGTTCTCAACTTTACAGACCTTTCTTATTCTTGGTTATGAGACTTCCGTCTCTTAGACCTCTTTTTTCATTTACAATCCTAATTTGTTACTCATTTTTGTTTCAATTTACTCACCGACTCAGCTCGATGTGAATAGCTTTAGTTCATACTTCCAACAGTGGTCCTAGCTTCACTCTGAGTAATTTTTTGCTTCATGTTTTGAATGAATACTGCTACTTCTTCTCTGACAATATCTCCTCTAATCCCCACACTCTCTGCTCTCAGTCTTTCTGTTGTACAGTGTTGCTCTGGGCTGTAAAGGCCTTGTTCTGCTTTGAAAACATTTGCCTGCAAAGTTGTGTCACTCTTGCTTGGACTGTGAGACAATAGAAGCAACCATAAATCATTGCTCTTTAAATGTCACATCCTGAACCTGGCAGTGTGGAGTATGTTGAACTCTAAAGTGGTGCCTCAGGCCAACATTACCCTTCATACTGAAAGGTTCCCACTTTAAGGAGATTTAATACACAAATATACAAACATAATCAAGGAGAAAATTATTCTCATAACACAAGAGATTCTCAACTTTACAAAAGGTTTATTTTGATTTTTAATTATTTACTTTTATGGTAACATTGGTTAATGAAATCCAATAAATTTCAGCTGTACACTTTAACAATAAGGTATATATATATATATATATATATATATATATATATATATATATATTACACCATGTGTTCACCTCCCATAGTTAGATTTCTGTCACCACATATTTGACCTTCTTTACCCATATGCTTACCCCCTCTCCCTCTCCACTACCCTCTGGTAACCATTAGTCTATAGTCCATGTCCATGAGTATCTGTTTGTTTGTTCTATTCATTTGTTGCTTTTAGGTTTATATCCTACATATAAATAATTATTTTCAACCTTTTCTGTCTGGCTTTAACTTCATGGCTTACTTAAATAGCAAGTCCAAATAGTGGATTTAAGATTATTTTATTTTCAAGAGAAATTTACAGTTTTCAAGGACATTTATGATGATAAACGGTATAAGTAGGCATTAACTCTGTAAACGCTATGGCTAATTGAATGTATATTTGAATTATCTTAATTGAGTTGATGATACATTTCTAAACTTACAAAATATTCATTCCAAGGAAATAAGGCATTGTGTAGCTATCTCATCTATTCTTATATCTGTCTGAGAGATAGGTTACCAGCCAGTCAGCTATTCACATAGACCTGCTGCTAATTGGTTAACTTCTGCATCCTTTTTTATTCTCTATGGTGGGTCCTTTCCTTCTCAACCACTCCCACTTCCATCAGCAGCAGGGGAGCAGTTCATTTTGATTCCAAGATGTATCCCTGCCAGCAGATTGTAGCAGTTCCAGATCAATATTCTTGTACTCATCTTCAGGTCTCTTTATTTCCAGGTTAGCTCTGACCTTTCCCTTCCATTCCGATAATTGGCTTATTCTGAAAGTCAATCCTTACTTTGTACCTTGGCTCTGATAAGTGTCTCATTTTCTGTGCTTAAGACTGTATCTTGGAAGACTGACCCTATCTTGATTTTATCAGCATTACCGATCTTCCCACAACATTGTGAATTCCAGTCCTACTATCTCTTAATATGTCAATAGCAAGTCAGCTTTAAGGATTATCTAAATATCAACCTTTCTTAGATTTTCCATTGCCAATTTTCATCTAAAAAATTTAAGGACAGGAACTATTTCTCACTCTCTCAATGTCCCAAGAACTCACCTTGAGGCTTTTCATGTACTCATTGAAGTTTATTCAATTGGGTGAGGAATTGATAAATTAATGATTAAGTGAATTAATAAATAAAATTCTAATCAGAAGATAGCTGTAACTTTGGTATTAGGCTCTTTGATACCAACTAATTATCTGGACTACTGCACATTACTTATTTTACATACAAAGGGACTAATTAAAAAGGTGTAGATGGGCTGTAAAGAACCACAAGAGTTAGTCAGCAATAAGGGACTAGGTAGTCGTGGAATTGTTGCCACCCTTAGGCCTAAAACAGGAGGGGAAGATGGGTATACTGGACACTAGAAAGAGAAAATGGAGTAGAGGAGGCCATGCTGAAAGGAACAGTGACCTCCTGTTGAGAGACACAACCAGTCTAAGATGACCTTACAGGGAGGGAGCCAGAGGAATAAATGCTGTGATCTTACTCCTTTTCCACCTCTAATTTCTTACTGGAGCTTCTCTTTAGCTGAGCTCACCTGGAAGCCAGAAGGCAAGGGACCCTTCTTATGGCATAGAGTAGTGTGGAGAAGCACATAGAGTGGCTTCAGAGGGGTAAAAATAAGATAGCTGACACAACTGCTATGCTCTGAGAGGCTTCTAGGAGGCATCAAGTCTTCATTGGAATTTTGAAAAAGAGGAAAAACATAAACTATGTGACAGAAAAAAGAAGGTAGATTAAAACTGTTTTTTTAGAGTTTTAATTAACTCAAAATAATACACATCCTGAAATAAGATAATTCAAGAGCACTATCTGTCTCACACAATTTTGAGCCCAGTATCCCTTTTATTAATTTAAGGTTCTCCTTGTGCTCAAATTTCATCTCTGAATCTCCTCTGAGGAACAAATGTGAATGAAGCTTTCCATTTATGTTGCCTGACTTTCTTCAGTTGCTAGAGATAAATGTCCCAACCAGAAATGGTTCCTACCTTGACTTTCCATCCCAAAAGTTGACAATTGGTGGACACCAGTCTTTCTAGTGTTGCATGTCCTCTGGGATGTGAATCAGGCCTGTATGGACTCCTAATAGTAATATGCTCGTTAATTTCCTTAAGAGTGCTGGTTTATTCATTTCTTTTTTTCTGCTTACTATGTGTTGAGATTTAGGAATCCAATTAACAATTCAAATCAATAGCAATTGGAGCATGGAACACATTGGGATGAAATCACCAGGGTTTAGTTAGATGGTTCTGAGATTGCCCTGAAATCTACAGAAAGATTGAGACTGCTACAAACCCTGTAGTCAGAGTAAACCAGGAACAAAATAGCTAACTTTATATCCTGGTAAAACAAAATACTTAGTGAACTAATAGATAATATGATGTTGTATGTTGGCTGGTTATACAATAGGAAGTTGTGGCAACTGTGAAAACTAGACAGCATCCATCCATCTAAGAATTTAGAACAATACTTTGCAAGACAAACAAAACACATCTGAGAGCAGCATTTGGCTTTTGTGTGTATATTTTTGGACTTCTGTATCTTGCCAGACTAATAACTATGAGGGTGATTAGTGGCCAAGTTTAGGAATGGGGGAAATGTGATAAGGTGGCTATACTGTGAATAGCCAAAAGGTGGGGGAGGATTCTTAATAATCATTTGAAAAAAAAAAGACTCAGAAAAAAATTCTCAGAGAAGACGACTGGCATGTTGTTAGGGTATTCTGATGCTACCCTGACACCAGTCTATAGTATCTTGCTTATCATTAAGCTTCTAAGAACAGTTTACTAATGAACAATACATCCTTCTCTCACTGCCTCTCACACAGGAAAGATTTGCAGAGAAGCATTTGGCCTAATCAATTGAGAGATAGCTTAAACTATTTTCATGGCTATTATATTTGAAATCCATATACATTCCCAGAGAATAGGACTTATGAGTTAGGTATTTGTATCACTTTAAAATTTAGTGTAATATTTATTCTTCTAAGCTGACTTTATGTTAGTAAATCATGGTAAGATTAGCATTAATCTGACAGTAATATATTGAGCCATCCAATTCTCTTTAATTCTGTTAGGCCAAATTTTCCACTTCATTCTCTAATATGCTCTCTTTGGTGACCAAATGTATGGTTACGCACCCAAACAACATATTTGCTAAATCATTTCTACTTTGAAAACCCTTGGAAATGTTTCAGAGTTATAGTAGTTTAAATAATATGAATATAGAAGAAACCAGGATAAGATGGTTGAAATTTGGAGCTGGGGTTGGCCAGAAAAGACTTAGATGCTGAGTATAGCCAAATAGTGGAGTTTGGGAGATATCATAAATCAATGCAAAAATGGGATCAAGTTCATAAAGACCAACATAAACAATGGGGATAGCAGTTAAGGTCCACAGTATAGGGGGATAACAATATAGGTGGTTGGATGTGTCAAACCTGAGACTGACAGCACTCTGCTATCACAAAGCAATTGTAAATCCACAGAAATATTCTGCAGGTGAGATCAGGTAGTCAAAGACATACAGATCAAAGACAGAGGTATGGGGATTACTAGATATTTTCCACATCTGGCTTCCTAGCATATATGTCTTAGATAATACCATGGACAACACAGAATGAAAATCTGGCTCTCAAATAGCCTATCTGCCTTAGTAGGCAATTATTCCAAAATAGATCTGGTACTACTTTATATTTAGATATAAAGTGGCTAACTCTGATGTCTTCCCAGAAATGAAGTAAATTTACCAAATTTATGCAGTGATGTTGAGTGAGTTTCTTACAGACATTCTAGAACATAACTCTTAGAAATTAACTAGTTGTCATGGCATCTTACTGTTGGTTCTGAAGGAATGGCAGGCATTATAAATTCTTATATATTGTAATAGTTTTCCAGAGGAATAGAAATAAACATTCATATTACAGAGTCCAATGACATAATCATGTTTTATTTTTCTACTGAATTCAACTGTTTTAATTCTTTTTACTTAGCTCAATCATGCAAATTTAATTTTACTTTTTTTGTACAAGTATAGAAGGAAAAAAAAGAACTGTAATGTTTACTGAACATTTACAAAGTGCTAGACATTGTACTGTTTACCTACATCATTGCCTCAGCAACCTAGTTGGGTAGAAATTATTATCTACATTTTAGAAATAAGGTAACTGAGGCTGTGAGAAGTTAAGTAGTTTGTTTAAATTTACACAGCTAGTAAATGTCAGAACTTGAGTGTATCCATCTCCAAAGTTCACATTCTTCTCATAATAAGATGCATCCTTGAGTAGATTTTGTTATATTCACGCAATTTGAATCCCGCTCAATTAAAATACAAGTGCAACTCATTTTATAAGAGAGCACTATGCATATAGTAGACACAATAAATGTTTGTTACATTAATAATGTCAAAATGTAAAATTTAACTGAGTAAATTTTGAAGATCTTATTGTGTTTATTCAATGATCCCTGAATTGGGCAGCATCTAATCTAGCAGATAGAAAGGAGCTCTGAGGAGATGTATGAAAGGACACATTTGTAGGCAGAAAGAAGCAGGAACAGGGAAGTCATATTAGGAAAAACAAAACAAAGCAACAAAAAAACGAATGGCTATGTCAAGGTCACTTACTTTTAGGAGATGGCAAGGGTCTCTCAGGCAAATTACCTAACTAGGGCTGATCAGGGTATGTCTGATTGACTGGTTTAATATTCCATTTTTTCAGAGAACTGAAACTATAATTAAATTAAATTTCAGCATAAGTGACTCCATTTTTGGTCTGTTGTCTTATTTTTAACAGTGAAACACTGAATACTTGAAAATACAGTAGTTTAAAAGTAATGCTCGCATTTGACTTCTTTTGTATAGAACCATGAGTAAAATAAAACTTCTGAATTTTAGTGTGAGATTTCACCTCTTGGATTTTAATTACTGTATTTTTAATTACCCGATGGTGCTACTGCATTTTACTAATTATCAGCTTTCAGTAACTAATACCAGTGTGTATCAGTAATAACCTTTGACGTAGGAGTGAATTAATGAATGTATTAGCCATCTTTTCCCCAAAGGATATGTTAATGGCATTTCCTGGAACCCAATAAGGCTAGTGAGTCTTTGAAATGTGAAATTTTAAATCTGTTATTTTAATCTGGAAATTGTGATGTTACTTTATTGTTATTTTCTTAGTTGTTTCTTTTGAATCTCAAGATTCAAGTAATACTTTGGAAAATATGAGAAGCTAAATGCCACATTTACAATTGTTTTTGAAAGGTCTAACCTTTATTAAAGTAACTGGGTAAATACAATTCAAAAGGGTTTACTTTTCTTGTATATTAAATGTGTTTGTAGATTGAAAGGTCAATTTTTAAGCAGAATTCAGTTTTCAAAAACTATCACTTTTTGTCTATGATAAATCAAGAAAGCTCTTTTTGTTTTACATGTATGATCCATAAGTCATAATGTTGTTCATCTGATTTCAAGCTCATTCACTTGTGGCACGAGAATACTTTATATGATGAAGTATACATGTTGACTTCTGAAGACAGACGTGAAATAACTTTGAAGTATTCGACTTCTTACACTTGAAGAATTCATATTCAGAGATTTGTAACCCAATCATGTTCTATGTCACTTTGGGTCTATTGAGACATTTCATACCTTGCTACAGTACATATTATTGTTCCTCTCTTCATTAGAGAGAAAAAAACATTTTTTACATTATCTAAAAAATTTATTAAAAATTTTATAACCCACTTTAAAAACTCTTATCATTCTCTCTCTGTCCCTCCCTGCCCCCTTTCTCCCTTCCCACTTTTCTCTCTCTCTCTCTCTCTCACACACACACACACACACCACACCCTCTCACAGAGTGAGATTCATCCTTCTGGCTTTGGATTTAGATATTTGTTTTTGCTCTAGAGTCAGTTTTGAAATCTTGTTACTTTAAGAAGAAACACATAAGGAAATTCATACTTTGAGAATGCTAGCTTTGAGAAGAGCCTACCAGAGCGAATTTAATTGAGAGGTAGAGCCTTAGACTAGATTTATTCCTTGGTTTTTAGGGTTTTGGTTGGTTCTACATAAATGAACAGGTAGCCATCTATAAAATGATGGAACTACACGGATAATAATGGCAAATATTAAATGTGAGTAAAAGTTAAAATAGAAAGAATAGTAAATACTTGCTATAATCAGGATAATTGATCAATCATTTCTTTCAATGTGATTTATTTTTTGTCAGTGTAGGAGTTCAGCTTAGTTCAACATGTTAATTAAATAATTATGTGATAGACTTTGTGCTCAGTACTGGGAGTTCAGAGAAACAAATAAGGCACCAGCTGTCCCTTTTTCTTTTCTTAATAAAGTTTTCTTCGCCATGGAAGCTTTTACTTTTTTTTTCTTTGTTTTTTTTTTGAGTCAGTAAAATATGTGAAAACTTTCATTCCAGATCTTAGTAGAGGGGAATATTGACATTTTTAAAAAGGTTTTTATGCTCACAGGCTTGCCTTGAAAACAGACATGTATATGGCAAGTTCTTATAATAGCCCTATACCCATAGCCAACTAAAAATCAGAGGCATGACAAATTATTTTATCTCTATGAACTTGAATTAGCTTATTATTTTTACAGTTCTCACCTTGCTTCTTTGGCCTAAAATATTTAGCTTAGGCTCCTCATAATTTAATCTAACAATATTTTTGTGAAACACATTCGATTTAATTTAACCAATATTGCTATTTTACAAAAACACTTTGCTTGGTCCTATGGGCAATACAATCAATGAGTAAAATACGATTCTGTCCTTCTGGCTCTTCCGGTGTTGGCTAGGGAGAAGATAACTATGCAAGACTTATAATAAGGCAGGACATGAGAAATGCCACAACAGAGATGAACAAAATACTATAATAATTTGAAGGAAGGAGAGTAGTACATGTAACTGGAAACATCTGCAAATGTTTCCTGGAGGTTGTGGCATTTTATATGGGCTTTGGAGAATGGGTATGATTTAATAAATAGGGATACACATATGATCAATATAAGTAAAAGGAGCAATAGAAAACATAGAAAACCCTAGAATGGAACATACAAGAAATGTTTGTATGCAATGCAGGGCTCCTGTAGGGAGTGGTGGAAGATAAGACTGGAAAGAAAATTTGGAATCATATTAAGGAGAGATTTAAATGTGAAGCTGAGGCATTTGCCCCTAATTCTGTAGGCAGCATTGTGATGGCAATAAAGATTTTATTAAAAGTTTATTCATCTGTCTATATACCTATTTATCTAACAAGAAGTAACATGATTTTGTAGAGAAATTAATCTAACAGTTTGTATAGGCTGGACTAAAAGGGGAAAGCCAATTTGAAATAACTTATAAAATTTTTCCCTCTGATTACAGTAGTAATGCAAGCTCATTATAGGAACCCCAAAACATAAAACAGAAGCACAAAAGAAAGAAATCACCTACAATTTTATAATGTAGTTCTACACATCATATATATGTGTATAATTTTCAATTACAATTGACATTCAACATTATTTTACATTAGTTTCAGGTTTACAGCACAGTGGTTAGACATTGATGTAATTTATGAAATGATCCCCCTATTAGTTTAGTACCAATCTGGCACCATACATAGTCATTACAACTTTATGGACCATATTCCCCATGTTGTACTTTATATCCCTGTGACTATTTTGTAACTACCAATTTGTGCTTCTTAATTATTTCACCTTTATCATCTAGTTCTCCAACCACCTTCAATCTGGCAATCATTAGTTTGTTCTCTGTATCTCTGAGTGTGTTTCTGTTTTATTTGTTTGTTTATTTTGTTCTTTAAAATCCACATGAGTCTAATTATATGATATTTGTCTTTCTCTATCTAACTCATTTCACATAGCATCCAATTATTTAGTTCCATCTATGTTATCGCAAAAGATAACATTTCACTTTTGTATGGCCAAGTAATATTCCATTGTATATAGTACCACTTTTAATCCAATTGTCTATTGATGAGCACTTAGGTTGCTTCCATATCTTGGAAGCACTGTAGTGAATGTAGGGGTGCATATATCTTTTCAAATTAGTGTTTTGGATTTATTCAGGTAAACATCAAGAAGTAGAATTGCTGAGTCATAATGTAGTTATATTTTTAATTTTTTGAGGAAAAATTATTTCAGAATGCCTGCACAATTTGCAATCCTACCAAAAGTGTATGAGAGTACCCTTTTCTCTACATCCTTGCCAACACCTGTTTTTTCATCTATTGATGATAGCCTCTCTGACAGGTGTGAAGTGATATCTTATTGTGATTTCATTTGCATTTCTCTGATGATTGGTGATCTTGAGCATCTTTTCATATGTCTATTGGATATCTGAGTTCCTCTTTGGAGAAATGTGTATTTAGGTATATATATTTGGTGCTGAGTTGTATGAGTTCTTCATAAACCCTTGTCGGTTCTATCATTGATGAATATCCTCTCCCATTCAGTAGGTTGTTTTTTAGTTTTATTGATGATTTCTTTTGCAGTGTTGAAATTCTTTAGTTTGATATACTCCCATTTGTGCACTCTTTCTTTTGTTTCTCTTGTTTGAGGTGATATATCAGAAAAACATATTACCAAGAGCAATGTCAGAGGGTTTACTGCCTGTTTTCTTCTAGAGGTTTTATGATTTCGTGTCTTACATTTAAGTCTTTAATCCATTTTGTGCTAATTCTTGTAAGAAGGCAGTTCAGATTCATTTTTTTGCATGTATCTGTCCTGTTCTTCAAACATCATTTATTGAATAGCATATCTTTACTGCATTCTATATTCTTGTCTTTTTGTCATGGATTAAATGACTATATAAGCATGGGTTTATTTTGGGGTGCTCTATTGAGTTCCATTGATCTGTCTTCTGTTTTTATGAACATATTGTACTGTTTTCTTTACTATACCAATGTTTGAGATCAGAAAGCTTGATACCTCCATCTTCCTTCTTCTTTATCAAGATTGCCATGGCTATTTGAGGTCTTTAGAGGTTCCATTTAATTTTAGGATTATTTGTTCTACTTCCGTAAAAAATGTCATTGGAATCTTCATAGAAATTCCATTGAATTTATAGGTTGCTTTGGGTAGTATGGACATTTTAATGACGTCAATTCTTTCTATCCATCAGCACAGTATATGCTTCCATTTATTTGTGTCTTCTTCAATTTCTTACTTTAGTGTCTTATAATTTTCCTAGTGTAAGTCTTTACCTCCTTGGTTAAATTGATTCCTTGGTATTTTATTGTTTTTGTTGTAAAGTAAATATGATTGTTTTCTTAATTTATCTTTCTGATAGTTTATTATTGGTAAATAAAAATACACCTGATTCTGAATATTAATTTTGTATCGTACTACCTTGCTGAATTCATTTTTAATTTCTAATTTTGTTATGGAACCTTTAGAGTTCTCTCTATATATTATGTCACCTGCGAATAATGAAAGTTTAAATTTTCCTTTCCAGTTTGGATGCACTTTATTTGTTTTTATTGTCTGATTGCTGTGGCTAGGGTTTAATACCATCTTAAATAATAGTAGTGAAAGTGGACAACCTTGTCTCATTCCTGATATTAAGAAAAACACTTTTAACTTTTTCCCATTGGGTATGATTTTAGCTGTGGGTTTGTTATATATGCCCTTTATTATGTTAAAGTATGTTCCCTCTACTCCCACTTTGCTAAGAGTTTTTATCATAAATGAACGCTGAATTTTGTCAAATACTTTTTCAGCTTCTTTTCATATGTTCTTATAATTTGTATCTTTCAATATGTTCATGTGGTGTATCACAATAATCGATTTGCAAATATTAAACCAAACTTGCATTCTGGGAATATATCACACTTGATCATGGTGTATGATCATTTTTAGTGTTTTGCAGAATTCAGTTTGCTAATATTTTTTTCAGCTGTATTGAAACATAACAGACAACTTGTTGCTCATATTTCCATTGAACAATACAATGAGTGTTTTTAAAACTATAATTGGCATACAATAATATACCAGTTTCAGTTGTACAGTGCAGTAATCAGAGATCCACATAATTTGCAAAGTGATCACCCTACTAAATTTACATACTTACATCTTCCCCTTACATACTTATTACATTATTAACCATCTTCCCTATGCTACACTCTACATCTCCATGTCTATTCTACAACTATCCATTTGTATTTCTTAATCTTTTTGCCTTTTTTTTGCTGTTCCACTCAACCTCCCTTCCATCTAGTATCCTTCTAAATATTCTCTGTATCTATGAGGTTCTTTCCACTTTTGTTGCTGATATTATTGATTTTGTTCTTTAGATTCCACATGTATGTGAAATATTGTGATCTTTGTCTTTCTCTTTCTGACCCATTTCATTCAGCGGAATACCCTCTAGATCCATCAAGGCAATATCATTTTCCATCCCCTTCCTTTTAGTCTGTGTGTGTCTTTTAATCTGAAATGAGTCTCTCATAGGCAGCATATGTAGGGGTCTTGTTTTCTTATCCATTCAGCCACTCTATCTTTTGGTTGGACCACTTAATTCTTTTCCATTTGAGATACTTATTGTTAGAAATGTAGTTATTACCATAATTTATTAATGTTTTTGATACATGTTTTTTCTTCTTAAAGAAGTTCCTCCAACATTTTTTGTAATACTGGCTTGGTGTCGATAAGTTCCCTTAGCTTGTTTTTGTCTGGGAAGCTCTTTATCTGTCCTTTGACTAAATGATAGCTTTGCTGCATAGAGTATTCTTGGTTGTAGATCCTGGGTTTTCATCATGTTGACTATTTTGTACAAAGCACTTCTGTTCTGCATAGTTTCTTTTGAGAAACAAGCTGCCAGTCTTATGGGTGCTCCCTTGTAGGTAACTAACTGCTTTTCTCTTGCCGTCTCTAAGATTCTCTCTTTGTATTTAACCTTTGGCATTTTAATGATGATATGTCTTGATGTGGGACTCACTAAGTTCATCTTTATTGGGACTCTCTCAGCTTCCTCTGGTTGTATATCTAGTTCCTTCACCGGCTTAGGAAAATTTTCCAGCATTATTTCTTCAAGTAGATTTTTGACATCTAATTTTTCTTCAGGTACCCCTATGACACAGATATTTTTACATTTAATAGTATCACATAGGCTCCTTAAATTATTATTATAGTCTTAGATTTTTTTCTTGCCATTCTGATTGAGTATTTTTGGCTTTCCAATCCTCTATAGTAATCCTCTTCTTTATCCATTCTGTTGTTTCCCTTTAATATACTCTTCTTCTCAGATAATATGTTCTTCATTTCTGACTGGTTTCATTTTATAATTTCCATTTCCATTTTTATGTTTTTTTAAATCTCTTTGTTAAAGTTCTCACTGAATTCATCTACACTTCTCCACATTCATTGTGTATCTTTATAACCAGTGTTCTGAACTCTTCCTCTGTTAGATTGCTTGACTCCATTATTCCTGGATCTATGTTCTGTTCTCTCATATGGTTTCTGCTTCTTTGTCTTCCCATTTTGGCTGCCTTTCTGCATCTATTCCTATGTACTAAGCAAAGCTCCTTAGTTTCCCAGTGTTATTAATGTGGCTTTGTGTAGTGGGTGTCCAGAGGCACAGTGCTGAGAGGGATTCAGCTGCTGGCCAAGTTTAGCCCCAGCCTGTGCCCCTCTGGGGCCACCTGTTAAAATTCAGCAAGCAATCCACAGATGCTATGTTTATGGTTGCCACAAAAAAACAATATCAGAAACTGAGACCAGCTGCCACCAATATGTGTCTTGGTGTTGTTCAGCAAGGAGCACCTGACTAAGCAAGGACACACGTGGATGTGGCTTACGTGGGGCTTTGAGTTGGAGGAGGTGAAGTTTCAGGGACTCTTCTGGGTGAAACGACCTCTGTTATCCAGTTTGATGATCTCTCAGCTATAGCGGCTCTGCTGCACTCTCTAGGAGGGGAAGGACTCAATAGAGGAACAATAGGTACTGCTGGCATTTCTGTCAGAGAGAGATCCTCACCTCTGGCTCTCACTCTGACTCAGCATTACCCTGTAAGTCCCTGGTGCCCCTGGAACAACCGACCCGGCCCTTGTGCTCAAAAAGATCAGGTCTGTCACCATGAAAGTCCAGTTTCAGATGTGACCCCTTTAAAAGGCATCTGCAGCTTCCAGCTACCTCTGCTGCAGCCTCTGTCCCACTCAGCTGCTCAGTACCAACAGCCTTGCATTCTTGCCCCTTCTTACCTCTTCTCTTTTCAGTGTGATTTCTTAGTTCTCTCCCTAGTTCTAGGTCTTTTTTTTTTTAATCTAGTTCCCAGGCAAATTTCCTTGCTATTTGTTCCATGTTTCTGTCATACTTCGAATTGGTCATAAGAAGGATGAACAAAGCCTCTATCATCTACAGCATTTTTTTTCTCCTCCAGTTTGCTACTATTTTGATGATGATTTTTGTATCCATGTTCATCAGGTATATTGACATAACTTTCCTTCCTGTAATGTCTTTGGTTATGAAATCAAGGTAATGGTGGCCTTGTAATTTAAGCTTGGGAGACTTTCCTCTTGGATTTTTTGATATCATTTGACAAAAATAGGTGTTAAAATCTTTTGAGAGTTTGGTAAAATTCACCTGTGAATCCGTCCACTCTAAGACTTTTGTTTGTTGGGAGATTTATGACTACTGATTCAATTTCATTTTTAGTAACTGGTTTGTTGAGATTTTTTGTTTCTTATTGACTCAGTCTTGGGAAATTGTGTGCCTTTAGTAATGTATCCATTTTGTCCTTATTGTCCAGTTTGATGGCATATAATTGCTCTTATTATTTTCTTATAATCTTTTCTATTTCTGTGGAGTCATTTATCAATTCTCTTTAATTTCTAATTTTATTTATTTGGGTACAGTCTCATTTTTTTCTTCATGAGTAATGTATCCAATGAAAAGAATGTATAATCTGCTGCTTTGGGGGTTAAATGCACTAAAGATATCAATTAAAACTATCAAGCCCACTGTGTTATTTAAGCCTGCTGTTTCCTTGTTGATTTTCTGTCTGAAGATCTGTCCATTGGTGTCAATAGGGTGTTAAGGTCCCATACTACAGCAATCTCCAAACTTTTTGGCACCAGGGACCCGTGCTCCTATGAGAATCTAATGCTCTAATGCTTGATAGTTTGAGATGGAGTTGAGGTGATGAAGCGTCACTCACTTGCCTGATGCTAAACTCCTGTCTGTTTGGCTTGGTTCTTGAAAGGCAAAGAACTGTTACCAGTCAATGGCTCAGGGGTTGGGGACTCCTGCCCTACTAAGACTGTATCACTGTCAGTCTCTCTCTTTATGTTGCTCAATATTTGCTTTATATGTTTAGGTGCTCCTATGTTTGGTACATAAGTGTTTGCTAGGGTTATGTCCTCTTGTTGAATTGATCCTTTTATCATTATATAATGTCCTTTATTGTTTATTATTATAACCTTTGTTTTACAGTCTATTTTGTGTGATATAAGTTTTGCTACCCCACCTTTTTCTTATTTTCATTTATGTGAAATATCTTTCCCACTCCTTTACTTTCAGTCTGTGTATCCTTTGATTTGAAGGGGATCTCTTATAGACAGCTTATGTGTCTTATTCTCTTATCCATTTAGTTCTTCTATGTCTTTTTATTGGAGCATTTAATACACTTAAAATGATTATTAATAGGTACAGAGTTATTGCCATTTTATTATTTAATTTATGGTCCCCGTACCCTGGTCTTCATCTTAAAGAATTCTTGTAATACTGGCTTGAAGGTGATGAATCCTTTAGCATTCTCTTGTCAGAGAAGCTCTTTATCTCTTTTTCAATGTTAATTGATAGCTTTGCTAGGTAGTGTAGTCTTGCTCGTAGGTCCTTGCTTTTTATCACTTTGAATATTTTGTGACAAGCCAGAAGGGTCTGCAAAGTTTCTGTTAAGAAATCAGCTGATATTTTTATGGAAACTTTCTCATAAGTAACTAGTTGCCTTTCTCTTGCTGCTTTTAAGATTCTCTCCTTGTCTTTTTTTTTTTTTTGCATTTTAAATATAATGTGTGTTTGTGTGGGACTATCTGGGTTTGTCTTGTTTGAGACTCTGTGCTTTTTGGATGTATATGTCTATTTCCTTCACTTGGTTGGGGAAGATTTCCATCAAGATTTCTTCAAATAGGTTCTCAAGCCTCTGCTTTTTGTCTTCTTTTTCTGGTTCCCTTATGATGCAAATGTTATGGTTGACTTTGTCCAAGAAGTCAAACTTTCTCCATTTTTTGACTTTTTTTTTTTGCTCTACCGACTGGGTGTTTTCTGATACCTCCTCATTCAAATCGCTGATTCAATCTTCTGCTTCCCTGATCTACTTTTGATTCCTTTTAGTGTACTTTTTATTTCAATTATTGTATTATTTATTTCTGACTGGTTCAATTTTATGTTTTCTGTGTCTTCTTTTATACTTATTGTGTCTTTGTTGAAGTTCTCATCGAAATCATCTATTTTTCCCCTAAATACTTTGAGTATCACTATAACCAGTGTTTTTTTTTAATTAAATTTATTAGGGTAACATTATTTAATGAAATTATATAAGTTTTAAGTATACAATTCAGTAGCACATCATCTATATGTTGCATTGTGTGTTCGCCACCTAAAAGTTAAATTTCCTTCTGTCACTAAATATTTGAAAACCTTTCTCCAAACGACCTTCCCTCTCCCCCACTTCCTTCTGGTAATCACTAATCTACTGTCTATGTCCATGAGTCACTGTTTGTTTGTCATGTTTGTTTGTTGCTTTTAGGTTTATATCCCACATATAAGTGATACCAGGTGATTTTCAACTTTTTCTGTCTGGCTTATTTTGCTTAGCATGATAATCTTAAGATCTATCCATGTTGTTGCAAATGGCAGTATTTCATCTTTTCCTATAGCTGAGTAATATTCCATTGCATATATGTACCACAACTTGTTTATTCAATTATCTATCAAAAGATACTTCAGTTGTTTCCTTGTCTTGGCCACAATGACTAGTGCTGCAATAAACATCAGAATGCATATATCTTTACAGGTAAATGTTTTCCAGTGTGTGTGTGTGGGGGGGTTATATAACCAGAGAAGGGATTGTACAGTCATATAATAATTTTATTTTAATTTTTTTCAAGAAACTCCAACCTGTTTTCCATAGTGGCTATACCAATTCACATTCCCACCAACCACGAATGAGTGTACCTTTTTCCCCACAACCTCTTCAACACTTGTTACTCATTGATAATATCCATACTTAAGGTATGAAGTGGTATCTCACTTTGGTTTTAATTTGCATTTCTGCAATAGCCAGTGAAGTTGAGCATTTCCTCCTATATCTATTGGTCAATTGTGTGTCCTCTTGGGAGAATTGTCTGATCAGGTCCTCTGCTCATTTTCAGTTGGATTATTTGTTTTTTTGTTGTTGACCTGTATGAGTTTTTTAAATATATTTTGGATATTAACCTTTTATGAGAGACTTTATTTGCAAATATCTTCTCCCATTCTGATGGTTGCCTCTTTGTCTTATTGAAGGTGTCTTTTGTTGTTCATAAGCTTTTTAGTTTGACATAGTCCCATTCATTTATTTTGCTTTTACATCCTTTGCCTTTGAGGTTAAATTAATAAAATCTCTAAATTGAAGGTTCATGAGTTTAGAACCTATGTTTTCTTCTATGCAATTTATTGTTTCAGATCTTATATTTAGGTCTTTGAACCATTTTGAGTTAATTTTGATGTATGATGACAAATAGCAGTCTAGTTTCATTCTTCTGCATGTGGCTTTCCAATTTTTCCAGCACCATTTTTGGAGAGGCTGTCTTTTCTCCACTGTATGTTTTGGCTTCTGTGTCAAAATTTATTTGTTCATATAAACACAAGGGTTTATTCCTAGACTCTTAATTCTGTTCCATTGGTTTGTGTGTCTGTTTTCCTGCCAATATCACGTTGTTTTGATAATTGTTACTTTGTAGTATAATTTGAAGTCAGAAGAATGATACTTCTGGCATTTTTCTTTTATCTCAGGATTGTTTTGGCTATTTGGGGGTCTTTCGTGCTTCCATACAAATCTAATGATTTTGTTGTTGTTCTTTTTTTAATGTCATTGAGGTTTCAGTGAGGATTACATTAAATCTGTATATTGCTTTGGTCATTTTAGTTATGTTGATTCTTCCAGTTCAGGAACACGGAACATTTTGTCATTTTTTGTGCCTCTTTTAATTTTTTCTTATTACTGTCTCGTAATGTTTAGTGTGTAGATCTTTAACAAACTTTGTTAAGTTTATTCCTATGTATTTTATTCTTTTTTGTTGCAATTGCAAAAGCAATTGCTTTTTCCATATTTTTTTCTGAAATTTCATTGTTAGTATATAGGAATGTACTATATTTGTGTACATTTAGTTTGTATTCTGAAATGTTACTGTATTTGTTTATTGCCTTAATAGATTTTGGTGGAGTCTTTAGGGTTTTCTATATAGAGAATCATGACACCTGCAAAATGTGACAATTTGACTTCTTTATTCTCAATTGAATGCCTTTTATTTCTATTGTCTGACTGGTCTAGCTAGGATTTTTAATACTATTTTGAATAAAAGTGGTGAAAGCAGGAAAATTTGTCTTATTCTTGATTTTAGAAGGAAACTTAGTTTTTTACCATTATAATGATATTAGCTGAGGGTTTATCATATATGGTCTTTGTTATGTTAAGGTATCTTTCTTCTATACCCATTTTACTAAGTGTTTTGATCATAAATGAATGCTGTATTTTGTCAAATGCTTTTTCTGCATCTATTGATATGACCATATGATTTTTATTTTTGATTTTGTTTATGTGGTGTATCACATTGATTGCATATATGCTGAACCATCTTTGTTCTATAATGAACTCCACTTGATTGGATATATAAACATTTTAATGTATTGTTATATTTGATTTACTAGTCTGTAATTGTGTGTGTGTGTGTGTGTGTGTTATCCTTATCATGTTTTGATAACAGGATAATGTTGGCCTTATAAAATGAGTTAGGAAATGTTGCCTTTGAATGTTGGGTAGAATTCACTAGTGAAGCCATCTAGTCTTGGACTTTTACTTTTTGAGAGATTTTTGATGATTGTTTCAGTTTTCTTACTCTTGATCTATTTTCTATTTTCAAGTTTTTTTTTGGTGATTCAGCCTAGGAAGGTTGTGTATTTCTTAGAACTTGCCCATTTCTTCTAGGTTATTGAATTTGATGGCATATATTCTTTCTGTGGTATCTGTTGTAGTATCTCTTTCATTTCTGATTTTGTTTATTTTGCCTTTTCTCTGAGTTTAGCCATGGGTTTGTCAATTTTATTGATCTTTTTAAAGAACTAGCTCTTTGTTGCATTAATTTTTTCTATTTTTTTTGTCCTCAATTTTATTTAATTCTGCTCTAATTTTTGTTATTTCCATCCTTCTCTTTACTTCGGGTTTCATTTTGTCTTTTTCTAGTTTTTTTTTTTAAAGATGTAATATTAATTCGTTTATATGAGATCTTTCCTGTTTTTTAAGATAAGCCCATAATGATATAAATTTTCCTCTAATAATTATTTTTGCTGTTTCCTAGCAGTCCCCCAATTTGTCGGCACCAGGGACCAGTACTCCGATGAGAATCTAATTCTTGATGATCTTAGATGGAGCTGAGGTGGTGATGCTAGTGCTGGGGAGTAGCTGAAAATACAAATGATGCTTTGCTTAGTCTCGCACCACTCACTTCCTGCTATGCAGCCTGGTTCCCAGTCGGGGATCTTTGCTTTATCCAAAAAGTTTTGATATGTTGTAGTTTTCTTCTCATTTTTTTCTATACATCTCTTGATTTCTCCTTTTATTTCTTCTTTGACCCAGTCATTCTATAGTAGCACGTTGTGTAATCTCCACATATTTGTGGTTTTTCCCACTTTCTTTTTGCAATTGATCTCCCGTTTCAAAGCATTATGGTCAGAGAATATGCTTGGTAAGATTTCAATCTTCTTAAATTTGTTAAGACTAACTTTGGCCCAACATATGGTCTATCATTGAGAATGTTTCATGTGGAATAGAGAAGTATGTGTAAGCTTCTGTTTTCAGACAAAAGGCTCTATAAATGTCAATTATGTCCATTTGGTCTAATGTGTCATTTAAGACTGATATTTCCTTATTGATTTCGTATTTGGATGATCTATCTGTAGCTGTCAATGGGATATTTAGGTCCCTTGCTATAATTTCTTTTGCCAGTTTCTCCCTTTAGTTTTGTTAGTAGTTGCTTTATATATTTTGTTGCTCCCAGATTGGGACCATGTATATTGATAAATGCTATGTTTTCTTGTTGTATGGTTCCCTTTGTCACTATGAAGTGTCCATCATTGTCTCTTGTTACCATTTTTATCTTGAAGTTTATTTTGTCATATGTGTCTGACTATACCCGCTTTTCTCTGGATGTCATTTGCTTTAAGTATCCCTTTCCACCCTTTCACTGTGAGTCTATTTTTGTCATTGCAGCTGAGATGTGTCTCTTGAAGGTTGCATATGGTTGGGTTTTGCTTTTTGACCAATATGCTACTGTGTGCCTTTTTTTTCAGTGAGTTCATTCTGTTTATATTTAGGGCGATTATAGATATATGAGGTTTTCCTATAGCCATTTAATCTTTTGTTTCCTGGTAGTTTGATATCTCTATGGTTTCTTTATAGTCCAACAATTACTCATTGTGTTCCCCCCGCCGGGGCCCACTGCTACCTCTGAGGAGTTGTGGGAAATTGAGTTCTGGGAGGATATGGGGAAGGGATCAGACTCAGTGGCTTTGTTTTCTGGCTGGCAGTGGCACTACTAGAACACAGCTTTCAACTTCTGTATTCTGGTCTTTACCATGATTGATCACTGAATTCAGCTGTGGTATATGCTGATCACTCAGTCATGAATGCTCAGGGCTACAGAGAGTGTACACAGCATCCTGATTTGTTCCCTATCCCCAAATCTCACAGTGAGATCCAGGCTGCATCTGCAGCACCCATCTCTGCTCTTCTCCCTTCCCTCCTCCCGTTTGCCCTGATTTACCCACATTTAGATGTTTTGATGCACAGATCTCTTAGAAGTGTTTGTGTGTTAGGCTAGAAATCCTCATTGGACTATAGCTGTTCAACCTGGTGTAATTTTAACTGGAGAGATCAAGGAGACCCCTCATGCCACTGTGCTTCTGATGCCATTTTCCTTATAACCAGTATTTTGAACTTTGTATCTGTTAGGTTGCTTGCCTCCATTTCATTTAGTTCTTTTTGTTTCTGGAGTGTTCTTCTGTTTTTTACTTTAAGACATGTTTCTTTGTTTTCTCATTTTGACTACCCCTCTGTGTTTGTTTTTATATATTAGGTAGATTTCCTGCATCTCCCAGTCATGGCCAGGTGGCTTTATGTAGTATGTGCCCTGTGTGACCTAGTGTTACAGTTTCCCTGATCATCTGTGTTGGCTGCTCCAGGAGTATTTATTTTGTGGGTCGTGTGTGCTCTCCTGTTGTAGTTAAGCCTTGATTGCTCTTGGCATATAGATGGGTGGGATTGACTTGCAGGGTGACTGGCAGTGAGGATTGGCCACATCCACAGGCTATGAGCTGCTATGTGGGACTGACTCCACAGAGTGGGATTTACTCCAGTTGGCTTGTGTGCCTGTCGAAACTACCCTTTGTGTGTGCCACTTGTGGGCTAATAAAGTAATGCTCTGTTGTGGTCTAATGCTAGTCTCTGTCTGTGTTGGTTCCAGGGCCCCTTGGGAGAGGCTCCTATTTAAGCCAAGGTCAGACATTGCATTTGAACATCCAGGTGCTGCCTGGTAAGGACTACAAAGCTATCCACATTTGGTCTCTGCTCGTGCTAGTCCTGGAGGCACTTGGGAGAGGTCACACTGTTAATCAAGGCTGGTTGTCACCAATAATGGGCCTGAGACAGTTTAGCAAAAGGCCCATAACACTCCAATGTCTAAGGTCACCTGTTGGTTGCTAATAAGACTCAGCAGCTGAAAGGTCCTAGGGTGGTATATGAGTTGTGTGAGGCAGGTCCCAAGAGATCACCAGGGTGTGGCTATTGGTAATTACCAGGTTAGTGCAGATTTGTGCCAGTGTTGAGCCTGTGGCCACTCACAAAATTTTAGATCACACTGAGACCAGCTGTTGCCTACCTTGGGTCTACAGACTCCTGGAATTTGTTCAAGTACTGAAGCTAAGGCTATGACTTGTTGACTGCCACCAAAAGTGTCTCTGGAGGCACGTGAGCCAAAGCCTGTTGATTGTTGCTGAAAGACCTTCTTGCCATGATGATGGGGATGGGATTGGTTGCCCAATCATGAATATGCCTTCACAATTTGTGCATTGGGTGGGGCAGAGTCCCAGGTAGTCAATAGGGTGGAGTGAGAGGACTTCACCAGGCCAGTGCAGATTCACATTTGGCTGTGTTGGAGAATAGCTAAACACAGGAAAGGTGGTACCTGCCTGTAGGCTGCACCAGAGAAGGGCTCGACACAGGGATAATGACACCTGTCCCTCCAGACCTCGCTCTGAAACTGCGCAAGTTAGTCTTTCTCCATATGTCTCTGGCACCTCCCAAACTGCTGTCCCTCCACCAGAGCACAAAGTGAGTGCCTGCGAGCAAATGAGTCTGCGTGCAGGTCCTATAAGGGGACAGCTGGGTTTCCAGCAGTCTTCTGTTTCACCTGGATGGTCAGAATCCCCAGTGATTTTTAGAGTCAGATTTTGGGGGGACTTCTCCTCCTGGACCTGGTATACTGGGATGGGGGCAACAGTGTGGTGCCAGGGTCCCTCACTCCCATGGAAGGACCACCTCAGTGAAGATATTCCTCCTGATGCTCAACTGCCACATGCAGATGCATGGCCAGCCTGTTTTGTGTCTCCATTCTTCCTACCAGTCTTGATATGGCCTCTTATTTATAGCCTTAGTTATAGGAGTTATAACTAAGTCTTCAGATGGTTCTTCAGAATGATTGTTCTATAATTTAGTTGTAATTTTAATGTAGTCTTGAGAAGAGGCAGGCACAGTGCTTACCTACTCTGCCATCTTGACTGGAACTCCTATAGTGTCTCATTCTTATAACTCAGTTCAACACACTACTCTTGTCATATTTCTTCCATAGTTAGCCCACCAGTATTTAAAAATATTACTATAATATTAATATATAACCTTATTTCTGTCCAGTTTTTCAAGAATTCCAAATTAGTGTGTTTCAAATCAAAGATCACCTTTTAATATTTTAACAAATTTATTTAGGAAAATAATTTTCATCACTCCTTGTGCCTTTTTTTCTTTTTATTGGTTCTTGACCTTATTTTAATTGGTTTCTCTCTATTGTTAATGCTTCTGTTATTTGGAGGGACTATTTTGATATTCCAGTTGGATTTTAAATCACCTGACAGTGACATAAATTTTGAAAATTTTACTTATTTATCAGAAAAAAAAGTGTATCTGTTAAGAGAACCCAGAACCTTCAGTATTATGAAAATCCTGCTTTTTTACAATGTGATTTTTTTAAAAAACGGTTTGTTACTTGACAGAAGGATTGCAAATAATCACTTCCTCATTTTCTCTTTTGGTCATTAATCCCTAAAATTTAGTTTTAGTGCCCTCTCCATTGTAGATTATGGTACTTCTCTGGATCCCTATTTGGTTTTAGTCATGTATTTCATAACCAGGATGTGGCTCCACCAGGCTTTTGTGGATGATACTATCAATTGTGTTGTAATGGCTCATAGGATTTGATAGAGGCTATTATATATCTATCCTAGAGTGTCAGTGTCTAAAATTAGATCTGGATTTTGTAAAATGTAATGAAATGAAAACTAATGACTTTTGATGTGTTTCGGTTCTGTGGTATGTAGTCACAACTCTAATGTATCAGGAAATCTTGTCCTTATTTCCCTCATCATCAAATACTTTATTATTCCTTAACTTGACTTTGAATTTTGCATGTAAATCTCAGTGTTCTTTATGTATTATTAATCCCATAAAGCTGGGATGCTCTGATTACCAATTTTTCTCCATTCTCAAATTATTTGCTCTTTCTGGGTTGTCTTTATGACTTCAGTACATTAGTGGCTGACCCAATCTCAGGCCTATAACCTTTCCCACCTCACATAGTATGTCTTTGTGTAAAGAGGTTGTAGAAATGCTTTTATAACATCTCATTTAAATAACAGAATTGAGAAAATGGAGTCTTTTCTGTTCAAAAGGTCTAGGAAAGAGAAAAGTCTGTAAATTACTGTGCACGATAACCTTTTATACAGGATTTAAAGAAAACAAAAAACACTTTTGAACATAGAAATGTATGAAAATAGAAAGCATATAAATTAATGATTCATTCACAAGAGCAATTTTCATTTTTCAAATAGACATCACAGTTCTTAAACTGGGGAACACTTCTTAGGGCATGCAACATTTTATTGACAGCTTATTGCTTATTTGGCAACCACTAAGGACACAGGGTAAGAGAAAGTTAAAATGTAGTAATTACTATGAAAGATCTACCTATACTAATCATTTTGTTTCTGGAATTATAATATAAGCCAATGGGAAAAATAGGAGTAATTAAATTCCTATTTCTTGAGCACTTACTATATCCCAGACACTTTATATATGCTGTCTCATCTAGTTATCACATCATCTCTATCAATTGTAAGCTAGGTTTACAGATGAACTGATTGAATGTAACTTGGTCAGTGTTGTACAGAAAATAAAAGCGGTGAAACTAATTCAAATTTATTTCTATCTTCAAAGATTATACCCTTTATACATTATATGAGGCAACAGAATTGAATTAGAAAATGTCCATGTATGTGAATTTTTTTCTAGACTCAGAACTAATATATATGGTAAATGACACATGTGTGGATAAATCTGGTTTCAAATCCTTGAATATCATTCAGTAAATAGTCTAAGATTCTTTTCCTCACTGTTCATTCAATATGGTCTTTAAGAACTTTCTTTAATGGGAAGGTCCATCTGCTTGACAGTGATTTTATAAAACATTCTAAAGCCAAACAGAAAAGATTTCAGAATTTGTCTTTTACTGGGATGTTCTGAAGTGGAACTTCTTTGCGTTAAGGTGGCTTATTGATATTATGTGTTAACTCCAGGTTTTGAAGTTTCTTGACAAGTCCAATTAAGGTGTATTTATTACAATAGCATGTCATGGTAAAAGAAACATGATTACTCAAGTTAAAACAAGACTAGTAGATTCTAATTCCTCTTTTTCCAGTCATTTGCTACAAAATCTTGGTAAAATTGCTTAACTTTTCTGGGCCGCAGTTTCCTCATCTGTTCACTATTTTCTATTTAAAAAGAACATTGAATTTCCTTAAATGAACTCAGTTCTCTGTTTTCACTCCCAATCATAGAAGAGTTTCAGCCAGTCATACCCCTTCACATAGACAGGTTTTGGATGAAGACATAATCAGATTAATGTGAGTCATACTCAAAATGTTGGGGGAAAAACTGTTTTCTATTGAATATGAAGCTGAAGTTATATGAGTCTGTGGCTGCTGTGGCCATTTTATGATTGCAAGGGGAGATACTCTTTCAAAATAAATCAGACCCAAACCAAGAGAAAATCAGGTCCTAATGATATTGTTGAATTCCTGCATCAAACTGCCTGAAATTGACAAGATTCATCCTTGAGATTTCATTTATATGAATCAATAATTCCTCCTCCCCCTTTAAAAATTATTCTTCTTAAGTCCAGTTTGAATTAGTTTTTCTATCAATTCAAATCAAAACAGTCCTAATTGTTATGGAGCTTACTAAGTCTGAGTCTGTAAGGATCAACTGAGATATTGTTTGAAAAAAATGCTTCATACAAAACCTACTATATAAAGAGGTCTATAAAGGTTATTTTTTTCTCTTCCTGCAATAGTATCCCTAGGGTCTGGGCCTAAAGGGAGCCTACTGTTTAATTCCAATGTTATCATTTGTGTTTCTGAGTGACTTAGCATGCATTTGCATAAGAAGAGATGAGGATCATTCAGCAGTGATCAGCAGCTGAGCTCCACTACTTTTTCTCCCTGATCTTCATCCACATGCCATAGACCATCTCAGTAAATGCCCAAATACTGAAATGGACTTTTTTTTTTCATTACAGAAGCTATTTTAACAAAGGGCTACTTTAAGTCCTAGATATTGAGATGATTGATGGCTTGTATGTATCAGCAATAGGGAGAAGAAATGTATCTCAGCACTCAATCACTGCTGGTGACCTTCTGTAGTCAGACTTGGGTAAATCTATTCTTCATTCATTTTTAATTTTCAATGCTTTTGTATAAAATTCTATAATTTTGGACACTAGTGGAAGCAGATCATATCACTCCTATAGTTAAAATCCTTTAGTTTTCCATTACTTTCAGAATAAAATTCAAGCATTTTACTATACATATAAGGCCTTTCATGAACTGGCTTCTGTCTACTTTCCAAGCTTCATATCTTGTGATTCTGCAGTACAAATCCCATGTTTCAGCCAGGCCAAACCACTAGCAATTTCGTGAGCATCTTTGGCTTTAATACTAAGTATTTGCAAGGCCAGGAATGACTTTTCCCCATCCTTTTCATGCTACTAATTTTTATGTGTCATTTAAAACATAACTCAAGCTACAGTGTCTCTGTGGAAGTCTTAATGGAGTCCTCCCTTCATGTCTGATTTAGATACACTCCATACTAAACCCTATAAAACCATCATGTCTGACTTAATTCTATGTCTTCTTCTCTAGAACATGAACTCCTTAGAAAACAGGGGACCACATCTTATTCATTTGTGTCTCTAGCACCTAGCATAGTATCCAGAACAGGTAAAGTTTTCAATACATGTCTGATGCTGCAACAGCATTTAATTTGTAGTAAATAGCAAAATTCTAATTATTGTACTACATGCCCTCATGAATAGAAGAGTTGTGTGTTAATGTAAAAGTGAATAATTATTTTATAGGAAAAATTTAGATATTTTAGATGAAATTTAAGAAATCTGAGTTGAGAACTTGCTTTGTTTAAAGAAGATATAATAATTCCAAGACAGAGTTGTATTAGTACAGAGATAGTCAGATAGATTGAACAGAATAATAAAAAAGCCAAGAAAGCAGTTGAAGACTATGTAATAATTTAGAATTTCTTAAAGCTTGCTTTAAGAATGCTTAAGAAAAAAGCAGTGTAGATGATAGAGGCTCTGTTCATCCCTTTGGCAAAAAAATTAAAGTTGTGATAGAAACAAGGAGCAAACAGCAAGGAAAATCACCTGGGATCTAGATGAACAAGCTATACAACTAGGGAGAGAACTATGAAATCCCCTTGCAATGGCAGAGCATAGGATGGGGCAATGATGCAAGGCTGCCCGGCTTTGAGTGGCTGAATGGGACAGAAGCCATAGCAGCAGCAGCTAGCAGCTGTAGATGCCTCTTAAAGGGGCCATGTCCGTGAGTGGACTTTCACGGTGACAGACCTGCTCCCTCTGAGTACTAACACCAGTTCAGCTGCTTCGAGGGCACCAGGGACTTATAGGAAGACACTGAGTTGTCAGAGTGAGGGCGAGGGGAGACTTGCTCTGTACAGAGGTTCCCAAGGTATCCATTGTTTCTCTGTTGAGCTCTCACCCCTGCCAGTGTGTGGACTCAGAGTAGCCATAGTGGAGATGTCATAAAACTGGATAAAAGAGGTACGCTCACCCAGAGGATTACCTGAAACTTCGTCTCTCCCAACTCGCAGCCCCACCCAAGCCACATCAATGTGTGTCCTGTCTTAGTCACCTGCCCCTTGCTCAGCAGTGCTTAGACTCACACTGATGGCAGCTGGCCTCAGTTTATGGTGTGGCCTTTTGATGCAACTATAAGCACAGCATCTGTGGATTGCTTGCTGAATCTTAACAGGTGACTCCAAACGGGCACAGGCCTGCAGCCGAACCCCTCTCAGGACTGTGCCACTGGACACCGACCACACAAAGCTGCACTTACAAGACTGGGAAACTTAAGAGCTTTGTTAGTACATAGAAATAGATACAGAAAGGCAGCAAAAAGTGGAAGACAAAGAAGCAGAAACTATATGAGAGAACAGAACAGAGATCCAGAAATAATGGAGTCGAGGAATCTAACAGATACAGAATTCAAAAAAAAAAAAGATTATAAAGATGCTCAATGAACTTATGGGATGTGTAGTTGAATTCAGTGAGAACTTCAACAAAGAGATAAAAAGCATAAAAAAGGAAATGAAAATTATAAAAGGGAACCAGTCAGAAATGAAGAACACATTATCTGAGATGAGAAGTATATTAAATGGAGTAACAAAGTGAACAAAGAGGTTCAAATGATCTATATGGAGAATGGGAAAGCCAAAGACACTCAATCATAAAGATGGGAAAAAAGAAGCTAAGACTATAACAATAATTTAAAGAGCCCATGGGACACTATTAAAGGTAAAAATATCCATGTCATAGGGATATCAGGAAAAAAAAAGTTGGAGAGCTATTTCAACAAATAATGATGGAAAACTTTCCTAATCTGGTGAAGGAAATCGACATACAACCACAAGAAGTTCAGAGAGTCCCCAAAACCAGGAACCCAAAGAGACCCACACAAAGACACATCACTATTAAAACACCAAAGGTCAACTAGACTTTGGGTGGTAAACACACAATAGAATATACAGATGTCAAATTATAATGTAAACCTCAAAATTATATAATTTTATTAACCAATGTTATCCCAATAAACTTAATTAAAAAATAAAATAAAATACCAAAGGTGAAATACAAAGAAAGAATCTTAAAAGCAGCAAGAGAAAAGCAGTTTTTTACCTACAAGAGAGCACCCCCAATACTGGCAGCTGATTTCTCAAAAGAAACTATGCAAGACAGAAGGGCTTGGCACAAAATATTCTACATGATGAAAACCCAGGATTTACAACCAGGAATACTTTAGTCAGAAAAGATATCATTTCGAGTTGAAAGACATAAAGAGCTTCCCAGTCAAAAATAAGCTAAAAGAATTTGTTATCACCAAGCCAGTGTTACAGGAAATGTTGGAGGGACTTCTTTAAGAAGAAAAAATATATAACAAAAACAAGAATAAAGAATGGTGATAACTACATTCCTATTAACAAGTACCTCAAATGAAAAAGAATTAACTGTTCCAACCAAAAGATAGAGTGGCTGAATGGATAAGAAAACAAGACCCCTACATATGCTGCCTATGAGAGACTCACTTCAGATTAAAAGACACACACAGACTAAAAGGAAGGGGATGGAAAACGATATTGCCTTGATGGACCTAGAGGGTACTGAGCTGAATGAAATGGGTCAGAGAGAGAAAGACAAAGATCACAAGATTTCACATGCATGTGGAATCTAAAGAACAAAATCAGCAACGTCAGAAACAAAAGTGGAAAGAAACTCATAGATACAGAGAATATTTAGAAGGATACTAGATGGGAGGGGGATTGAGTGGGACAGCAAAAAAAGGCAAAAGGATTAAGAAATATAAATGGATAGTTGTAGAAGAGACATGCAGATGTAGAGTGTAGCATAGGGAAGATGGTTAATAATGGTGTAATAAGTGTGTAAGGGGGAAGAGAGGTACTAAATTTAGTGGGGCAATCACTTTGCAAATTATGTGGCTCTCTGATTACTATGTTATACAATGGAAACTGTTATATTAGCGTATACCAACTATAATTGAAAAAAAACCTCATTGAATTGTGCAATGTAAATACAAGCAGCTAGTTGTCTATTATATTTCAATAAACTTGGGAAAAAGGAATACTTATTCAACATATGATGTTGGAATAATTGACTAACCACTTAGAAAAAAAGAAAACAAAAAAAAAACCTCTTTATTAGTATGCACGAAAGGGTTGCAGATGGATTACAAATCTAAATGTAAAAAATAAATAGTGACTTTTGAAAAACAGCATAAATTGAGGTTAAGAATGGCTGAATTGAAACTCTGATTCCATCAGATACCAGCTCTGAGACCTTGGATAAGTCACCTAATCTCTTCATTCCCTAAATTCCTCACCTATAAAATAGGAGTAATAAAAGTATTTACTTTGTAAGGGTATAGTGAGGATTAGGTGAGTTAATGCAACTAAAGCAATTATAGGAGTGTCTGGCACATCTAAAGCACTATGAAAATGTTGTATATTGTTCTTGCTTGGAGAAAATATAGAATTATAGGGAAATCTTTATAGTGTCTTGAGATGAAGAAAGGCTGTCAAGGAATAATGAATAGCAAAGACAGATATATATATATTTGATTACATAGAAAATAATTTTTCCTCACTCAGTACCTGCTTCAACTTTACTCATTCTTAGAGCTTAGCTTACATATTCTTCCCTCAGAGCAAACTTCCTTAATGTTTCTTTTAAATTATATATTCTTCCCTGTTTTCCTTTTTCATAGCATCCTCATATTTTTCCCTTCAAGGTTTTCATTGCAATAAATAATTGTATACTTGTGTTTGTTTACATGTTCAATGCCTCCCTGGACATGACCCTCTAGGATACTCTAAGTTCCATGAAATAAGAGTCATATTTGTTTTTCTACCATTAAGATTTTTCTTGTTTAATTCAGAGTTGTATTGCATAGATGATTAATTGACCAAAGGAATGAATGAATAGTTTTGATATCTGATAAAACATCTCATTGGTCTTCTTTAAAAAGATGGCTGTTTTTACCTACTTATTTTTCAGATAAACATTATAATTATTCTGTCACAAGTTCCAAAAAATTTATTGAATTTCTTTAAGTTTATAGACTTAATTTGGGAATGAACTGACATCTATACACCCTTGAGACTTTTCACTCAGAAACATGTTATTCACCTCCATTAAAAAAATCTTCTTTTAAGTCCCTTAATTTTAAGTCTTTTAAAATATTCGCCCTGCATATTTTACAAAGTTTATACTTATTGTTTAATTATATATTATTTAAGTTTCCAACTGGTTGTTTTGTGTTTGTATCTAGGAAAGATACAGATTTTTAAGGAATTATTTTATAACTAGCCATTTTTCTTAACCCTTATTAGTTCTAATAAATTTTCAGTTTATTTTCCAGGTAAGTATTAATATGTATAATAAAAATTACCTTCTCGAGCCCCGTACTTAACAGCTCTGTTGAATTTTATTTTAGTATTTTATTTGTATTCTTCCTAGCACTTAATAAATTTTGCATTTTATTTTTCTGCTTACCTTTCTTCCACTTCCTTCCCTGTATTTTACCAAACTACGCTTCCATGAGAACAGTGATAAGATTAGTGCTTGATATAAAGTAAGCAATCAGCAAATATTTGCTGGAATGAATTAGAATTTAAAAAAATCTATCAAGATCGAACAAAATGAAAACAAACTCCTTGATACAGAGAGCAAACTGGTGATTGCCAGATGGAAGGGGGAGTCAGGAGACTGGGTAAAAAAGGTGAAAATATTAAGAAGTACAAATTGGTAGTTACAAAGTAGTCACTGGAATGTGAAGTACAGGATAGGGAGTGCTGTCAATAATACTGTAATATCTATGTATAATGTCAAGTGGTACTAGAATAATTGGAAGGGAATCACTTCAAAAATTATATAAACGTTTAATCACTATGTTGTATACCTGAAGCTAATATAAAACAATATTAAATGCCAACTCTACTTGAAAAATTAAAATAAAAAACCCAATGAACATTGATGCAAAAATCCTCAACAAAATATTAACAAAATTAATTCAGTAATACACTAAAAAGATCTTACACTGTGATCAAGTATGATTTATTCCTTGGATACAGGTTTGTTTAATATCTGCAAGTCAATTAATGGGATAATTACATTAATAAATTGAAAGATACAAATTATTTGATCATATCAATAGATGCAGAAAAAGTGTTTGACAAAATCCAGAATCCATTTATGATAAAAACTCTCAGTAAAGTGGAAATAGAGGGAACATATCTCAACATAATAAAAGAAATATACGGCAAACCTACAGCTGACATCATACTCAATGTGGAAAGGCTAAAAGCATTTTCCTTAAGATCATGAATAGGACAAAGATGCTCACTTTCACCACTTCTATTTAATGTAGTATTGGATGTCCTAGCCCAGCAATCAGACAAGACAGAGAAATAAAAGGCACCCAAATTGGAAGGAAGGAGTAGAACTGTTAGCGTTTTCAGATGCCATGATACCATATAGAGAGAACCTTAAAGCATCTACCAAAAAACTGTTAGAACTGATGAATAAATTCAGCAAAGTAGCAGGAAACAAAATTAATATTCAGAAGTTGGTTGCAGTTTTATACACTAATAATGAACTATCAGAAAGAGAAATTAAGAAAACAACCTAATTTGTAATTGCATCAAAAACAATAAAATACCTAGGAACCAAGTTAGGTAAGAAGTTAAAATACCTGTTCTCAGAAAATTATAAGTCATGGGAAAAAGAAATTGAAGAAGATAAATGAAAGAGTATTTTGTGCTTACAGGTAGAATGAACATCATTAAAATGGCCATACTATCCAAAGTAATCTATAGATTCAGTGCGATCTTTACCAAAATGCCAATGACATTTTTCATAGGACTAGAACAAATAACCCAAACATTTATATGGAACCATAAAAGATTCCACATAGCCACAGCAATCTTGAGAAAAAAAGCACAAAATAGGAGGCATCAGACTACCTGATATCAAGCAATAGTACAAGTCTATAGTAATCAAAACATTATGGTATTGGCATAAAAACAGATGTATGGATAAATGAAACAGGATATAGAGTCCAGAAATAAACCCATGCCTAAATGATCATTTAATATTTTACAAAGTTGACAAGAATATACAACAAGGTAAAGATAGTCTCTTCAACAAATAGTGAGAAAATTGAACAGATACATGCAAGAAAATTAAACCAGACCACCTTCTTATACTCTATACAAGAATAAATTCAAAGTTTTTTCATAGCAAGGGAAACCACCAATAAAACCAAAAGGCAACCTACTGAATGGGAGAAGTTATTTTCCTATGATACTTCTGATGAGGGGTTAATATCCAAAATTTATAAAGAACTCATACAACTCAACAACAACAACAACAACAAAAAACCAGTGCAATTAAAAATGAGTAGAAGACATGAACAGGTATTTCTCCAAAGAGAAAATACTGATGGCCAATAGACAAATGAAAAGATGCTCCAGATCACTAATCATTGGAGAAATGCAAATTAAAACCACAATGAGATATCACCTGAAACCTGCCAAATTGGCTATCATCAATAAATCAAAAAGCAACAAGTGTTGTCAAGTTTGGGGAGAAAAGGGAACCCTTGTGCACTGTTGGTGGGATTGAAAATTTGTACAGCCAATATGGAAAACAGTATGGAAGCTTCTCAAAAATTATAAATAGAACTACCTTTTGCCTCAGCAATTGCACTTCTGGGGATTTATACAAAGAAAACCAGAACAGTAGTTCATAAAGATCTATGTACCCCTATGTTCACAGCAGCTCTATTTACAATAGCCAAGATATGGAAGTAACCTAAGTGCTCATCAATAGACAATTGGATAAAGCAGTTGTGGTGCATATGCACGATGTACCATAGCTATAAAAAATGAAATCTTACCCTTTGCAATGACATGGATGGACCTAAATGGTGTTATGCTGAGTGCAGTAAGTTAGACAGAGAAAGATAAATACCATGTGATTTCACTTATATGAGGAATCTATGGAAAGAAAGAAATGAACAAATTAAACTAAAACAGACTCAGATACAGAGAACAAACTGGAGATTTCCAGAGGGGAGGGGGAGTCAGGAGCTGGGTTAAAAAGGAGAAGGGATGAAGAGGTACAAATTAGTAGTTATAAAGCGGTCACGGAATGTAGAGTACAACATAGGATTAAATATTTACGTAAAAGTATTAGAAGAAAAATATAAGTGAATGTTTATATAGCGTTGAAATTTGATCGAAATTTTCTATTCATGACATTAAGGCCAGGAAAAAAATGAAAGAAATAATTTCCATCATCATCAAAACACATACACACACATACACACATGTACACACACCCCTACATGTACTTTTTTTGTATCAAAGGCCAACATAATAATGTTGAAAGAGAAACAAATTGGGAAACTATTTGCAAAATTTAAGACAGACAAAATAATATTTCAAATTCATTAAAAATACTGTTATAAATCATGCTAAACAGAGTGCTTTCAATTACAAGAGATAAAAACCAACCGAAATAGAAAAAAGTATATATTTTTTAATTTTGGAACCTTGCAATGATTCTAGCTTGTAATGTCTGTTTCTGGGTAGCTGATATTGATCAGGAAATAAAATTTCAGTTTATTTATCTGGCTTCTCCCTAAATTCTTTTAGTTTCTTCCTCAAAATAAAATCCATACTCCAAGAAAGGATATTTATGAGGTTCTCCAGGAAAATTTGATATAGTTCTGAAGATGATTTCCAAAAGGACACTCCAAATGTGTGTTTAGCAATGGGACTAAGTCTTTTCCAGGTGGAACAAATATGGATAGGGCACCTGAGTGTATGGCTATGGGTAAACATATGGCTGCCTGAGGACACCAGGCATATGGAGGTCAAGAGTGTTCTAAAAGAGAGCCACTGAATGTCCAGGGCAGTTGTGGACATTTTAGCTTTTTACTAGAATATAACAACTACTGGAGAATGGATATATAGATGTCCCATTGGGAAACCTTGGATGATAACAGACAGAAACATGTGAGAGGAAGGTGGGGAGAAGATGCTTATGTCCCACTTGACAACAGAAGGTATGTTGGGTATCCTAAACCATACAGGCCTAGAGAACCATAAAAAAAGGGGGAGCTTGTAGGTACAAGCAGTTGAGGGAGTTCAACTATAAAGGTATCCGAAACAGTGTACAAAATCCAAGGACTTTAGGTATATTGTAAACATTGAATTAAAGAGTGAAAATCATGGTATGGGATTAGAAAAAGAATCTGGGCAACACTGAGGTAGATATCTAGAACCTGGGCTGGAAAATTTGAACAGGGAAAGATGATATTCTAGATCTAGGTAACAGGCATGGGCAACAGTTCTATGATTAAATAAACTGTACACTACTACCCAGCAACAGGTCTCAGGCATACTGTAGCCTTCAAGTAAGGGTATTTGTTAGTATTAAGGAAAAAAAGGTCAAGGACTCGGTAGTTCTTATTTGGGAAAGGGGCTAATATATGATTTTTGTGGACTACTCTAGGCAGATATTCTGGAGATGAATGTGAAGTGAGGTCAAAATTAGGCATCAGTGTATCAACTACTTTCAGTTCCAATTCGTTAAGTCAGGATTTGAAGCCAAGAATCAAGAGAAAAATGAGCCAGCATAGTTTGATTGTGCTTTGGTGATGAGGGATGGTATTTACTGTGGATGAAAAGAGGGGTTCTATGGAAAATAACCTCACAAGGTGATCCGATCATAAATCACTAAATGAGCAGGTCATGGTGAGTATTCACACTGCAAGCATGTAACTTTTTTGCATCCTCCCATCTTCATGTAATCTTCTGTATGTTATCTCTTTAATTTCAAATGTATAACAGAAGTTGCAAAACTATTATTCGCCAGAGCATTTGAGATCTTGCTCCCCAGTGTATGTCCTCAGTTTGGCTCAAATAAACTCTTATGAAAATTCTCTACAGGTTTTGAACATTTCTTATGTCGATGTTACTAAAGGTGGATTATTTTATAAGATTGTGCCCAATGCAGTGATTGTGGGGGCAGTATTGAAACAGCTTGACCCTCCCCAGAAGATCATGGCCAGTAAATAAGGAAGAAATGCTTGAAGAATATGCTTCAAAGGAAGTTGACTCTTAACAACTTACAAGTACTGAAAATTTAGCTTGTCGTCCAATTATGCCAATATGACCTCATTGGGAGACACTAGCACTTACTAATGGGTGAATTTTATGTTTCTTTTTAAGTTAGCCAACTTAAAAGTATGCATTCTAAGAAGTAGAATATTTAAAGGTGTGCATATTTAAGCCAGATGTTCTACTTCCATTCCACAGTGTTCTCAAAAACATAAATTCAATTAATAAATTATGGTAGCCTTTAAAATGATGTTATAGAAGACCAATACGTTACTTTTGTCATTTGAAAAAATCAATAAGCACTATTAAAGATGTTTTGTAGCATTTGGGAAGCATATTGGTTTGACCACTAGGTGACCTATGTTCTACAACTAGTTCTGTCCCTGAATTATTATATGACCTTGGACAAATCATGCCCTCTGCTCTTAGGTTTACTTTTCTTATTAGGGCTTTTGGACTGAATCAGTGTTTTTTCAGTAATGTTGTGGGAAGCCCTATGGTTCTGTGATGATGCCTCAGGGGCTGCCAAGGGAAGGAAAAGAGGAGGCTGAGTGGATGAGGTCTAGGTCTTTATGATTATTCTAACACAGATGATAGATGATAGATAGATAGATGATAGATAGATAGACAGATGATAGACAGACAGATGATAGATAGATGATGATAGATAAATAGATAGATAGATGATAGAGACAGATTAAGTTTGAAGGTTGAAAATCCCTGGGATAGATGATCTCCAAAGCTCCTTCCAGCTTTGACAGATTTTATTATTTAGGCTTTTCACAAATTACCTAAAGCTTTCCCAGGAATTCATCTAAATTTGGGGAGTTTTAGCGATGAATTTTGGATAACATACTTGGTGCCAAGAAACAGTTCCTTATCCTGCCTACCTACAAGGCTGTATGCAGTTTTGCAGACCCAGGACTGTGTAGTCAGTCAAATGAATTAGGGTTCTGCATGGAACTGGAAAGCACATGAGCAGGGGGAGAGTTCCCTGGTAGTCGAGTGCTCCTTTGAAGCCTTGTACAGTATTTTGAGGCTTTCGTAAGATGATACCTCTAATGAACTATGGCAAAAATATCTATACATTTTCTTGAGTAGAGGCAAATTAATTGTTTCTCATTTTTAAATATTGAATCCTGGGGTAGGAGGGGGAAAGAGAGCATTCCCCTTCGTGACTTCTCTTTTTGTTTTACATATATCATGTGGCTGTATGCCTTCCTGGGATGAAAGAAGGAGGCTGAATAATGAGGTGCTTAGCAGGAGAAAAGCAACTGCAGCACCTAGTTCACATTCCTTCTCAACATCCCTCCTCATAAACGAAAGATCCAGAGTCGATGGAATTCCTGTACTCCAAAAGATAGGGAAATATGACAGTAAAGTTGCTGATTAGAGGGTTGACTGGTAGGGTTGTCATATGAAGGCAAAAATCATTTATACTGTAAAACTAAGGATTTTGTTTGGATCCAATCTACTCAAAATAAAAAAAAAGTTAATAAAGTTGTTTCTGGAAGATTTAGCTTCTTATTTATGTACTTTTCCTCCAACTCTATACCCTATTCCTCCTCCTCCTAAAGTCTAGGTATTCCATATTATCCTGCTCTCATTTTAGTCCCTTGATTAAAAAGTGTGATTGATGATAAATTCATTCTTACTAAGTTGCAAATGACTGATTATATAATTACTCCCCCAATGATAAAATGACCATAATACCCTTAAGCCAGAGGAATAATTCCACACTGGTAGAATTTTAGATAGGACTGAGTGCATGGAGTGAATTTCTTGGAAAAAAAAAAGGATCCAGCCTGACACTCTAGTCAAAAGGCTCTAAATCCCTCTCCTTGGGTAGCCATCTAATCACAGACCTGTTCATTGTGATAAGTGCAAAAAGTGTAAAAGTGTAAAAATTGGGTACTCATTAGCCTTAAAGTTGTGACACCCTCTCAAGGGGCTTAGCTAAGGAAGATCTCTGGAAAATCAGCCTCTTTTTCCTCAAAGGAAGAAGAGTTAGGAGATAAAACAAATAAGCCAAACTGTGAAAGTAATGCAAAGGACCAAAGGAGTTTTGTTATGGACTTAGAAGAAAATTGCATGTAGTTTATTGCTACTGTTTTCATTGGTAGTCAAGATTTATCAGAGGTGTTTAATTTTAGCATGAAGAGAAAAAAAGTAGTTTAAAAATAAATTAGTGACTTAGAAAAAAGTCTGGCGAGCTTAGTTTAATCTCAGGCATAAAAGCACAAATTTCCCAAATTGGATAGAAGGGAAAGGGCTGAGAGGACAAGCTTGAACATTGCCATCTATGAATTGTTAGGTCTGACTCTTTATCAGTAGCATTTCCAAAGGGCTCCTTTTGGACTGGATGGTAGGGGTTGGTTGATAGTTTATACAATAGATATAGAAAACCTATTTTATTTCCATAATTACGATTTAATTTATATGGGGAAATTATATTCTCCCTTCTCTTTCTGCATACAAATTTGGACACCTATAGAAAAATAGTTATAAAATGAATTGAAGTAGAGTAGGATCAATTCAGAAAGGCTTTCTGTAGACAGGAGATATCTTTTAAGAGTGATATTGATGTATAGCATGGCAATGATTTCCAAAGGAAGCTACACATCTGGAGCACATTCAAAATATACAGATTCCTGGGTTCTACTACAGAGGCTGGAATTCAATGGTCTGGAACAGGGTCTGGGAATGTGGATTTTAACAAGTCCCCAAAGTAATTTAGAAGCATAACCAGGTTAGAAGAACACTGACTTGAGGAAGGAGAGAGAGTGCCTGTCAGAGGGAAATGAATTATTCAGGGAAATAGTAAACCACGGGTAGAGAAGCATGGAGAGGAGGAACATTCATTTATTTGACAAATGTTTCTGGAATGCTTATTGGATAGAGTTCAGAATGGAACAGACTTGTCCCCATAATTAAAAGGAGTTCTCAGTCAATACCAGAGGTTCTAGGCCGTCAATGTGGGCCAGAATCACCTGGGAGGAAATTTTACATGTAAGATGCCAGGATCTCCCTCAACAATTTTTATTTCAATTGATGAGAGTGGGGCCCAGGCACATGTGACTTTTAAAGTTGTCCAGGTGACTCTAAAGTACAGCCAGGGTTGGAGCAGTTAGGCAACTAGCCGTGATATTACAATTTAGAGAGGTAAATGGTACCAGGGCTTCTCAGATACTGTGATACCTAAGCATCTTCCATGTTTCGGGGTACTCAGTGTATTTAAGAAATAAAGAAATGTCAAACAGGATTGAAAGTTTTTATTTAAATTTAACAATTGGATCATTTTAACATACACGAAGAATACAATGTAATATAATTGTGCTGTTTGTAAGATAATTACGCAGAATTTATAAATTAATCATTTCATAGTATTCTACAGATAGTTTAGTGTGGTAACTGGATACTATTTAAAGTTGTATGAAAAATTCTCCAATTTTCTCCAATCCTGCAGCATATCTCTGTGAAAATGTATTGTCTCAATTGAGGCCTCTCCAGGTGATCTGAACACTGAAGAACATTTGGCTCAGTGTGTGAGGGACAGTAGAAGCTTCTTAGAATTAATGCTTATTCTTTTTCTATGCATGTTGGTTATTATATGGCTATGGAATTGTTATATTATTAAATTATAGTGGGCAAACTTATAAAACTACTTGCTGTGTGAGGGAGAAAGCAACTGCTTGGGTCATCACAGAATGCCCCTGAGGTGAATGATAATGCTGAAGAGAAGCAGGAAGGTTAGATCGATTTGGGTTAAGAAATACCAGTCCCTGCAGCTGTCCCTGTCAGCTTTGAGTTAGAACATGGTCCTCAGGCTGAAACTCAGAGAAAGACTCTAGTCGAGGCAGGTTTAGAAAAGGTTTAGTTTGAGGGTTTTTCTTTTTTTTTCTTTAATTGGTTTTGGTTTTAATTCTTAAATGAAATGACACACTTCCCCTGGGGACCAGGATTGGTTCTGAAAAGTAATAAAAAGAAGAAACAACTTAAGGGAGGAGCAAAAACTCATTACAAAATTTTTGGGTCATAAGAACAATTATCCATTACCCTCTAGAGATTTTCTTCCAGAATTTGTCTTCTGCTCACTAGAGAATCTTTTGCTTGTTTCTGAGTACAAATCATTAAAGAAATTAAAGGAGTTGTTTAGCCTGGAGTAGATAGTCTGTTCTTAGAAATATGACAAGACATAAGGCTGAAGGAAGCTGAGGTACTATTTGGAGCACCCCAAGTTTATTTCCAGAGAGTTTGCCTTTGAGACAACTGATGGTGTAGTAATACTCTGTAAGTCCAATTGACTGGAATATCTAAAGATTAGCAGGCAGGTAATTGTAAGACAAACCTTGCCTATAGCCAATAGCATTTACCTCCACCCTGAACTTTTAACCTGCTAGCAGGCATGGCCTAGAATGAATTTTGTTGCCCTACATACTGAGACCCAACATACTTGGCAAAGGTTCTGGCCATACACAAGTCCACTGAATTGCGTCCTTCTTTCCTCCTATACTTATGACGCCCTCTGGATTTTTTCTCTGTTTTCTATTTAGTAGTACATTTCCTTGCTTCAACTTGAGCCTTGCCCTGATTTTCAGCTGACTTTCCTTAGCCCATAGCAATTTCCCTAGTGATCAGCACTTTTCCCCTTGAACTCAGTTTCCTTATCTGTAAAATGGGGTTATGTAAAATAGAGATAACGATAACATATTTTATATAGTTTCTTATGATGATTAAAATAAATATAATACAAATGGCCAACAAATATATGAAAAGATGCTAAACATTGCTAGCTATTAGGGAAATGCAAATCAAAACCACAATGAGATATCTGTTAGAGTAGCTGTAATCAACAGGACAAGTAATAACAAATGCTGGAGAGGATGCGAAGAAAAAGAAACTCTCATACACTGCTGGTGGCACTGAAAATTGGTACAGCCACTATGGAAAACAGTATGGAGGTTTCTAAAAAAAACTAAGAATTGATCTACTATATGATCCAACAATCCTTCTATGGGGTATTTACCCCAAAGACTTGAAAACCCATATTCAGAAAGATATTTGCACACCAGTGTTCATAGCAGCATTAGTCACAGTGGCCAGGACATGGAAGCAACAGAAGTGTCCTACAATAGATGATTGGCTAAAGAAGCCATGGTATATATATACACAATGGAATATTACTCAGCCATAAGAAGAGATGAAATACTGCCATTTGCAACAACATAGATAGACCTCAAGATAATCATGCTAAGCGAAATAAGCCAGACAGATAAAGTTGAAAATCACATGATGTCACTTATATGTGGGATATAAACCTAAAAGCAACAAACGAACAGGCCAAACAAACAGAAACCCATGGACATGAAGAATAGACTAGTGGTTACCAGAGGGGAGGGGGGAGGGAGGAAGGGAGGAGGCAGATGGGGTAAAGGGGTCAAATATGTGGTGACAGAAATAAATCTAATTATGAGAGGTGAACACACAGTGTAAATATGTATATATATTTGTCTTACTGTTAAAATGCACAGCTGAAACTTACCGGATTTTGTTAACCGAAGTCACCATAAAAAATTAATTAATTTAAAAAAATAAATATAAAGTGCTGGCATGGAGTAGCTACAGAACAACTGATAGGTACTTTTGTAGTTCTTATAATTATTATTAACACTACAATTTATTCCCTTAGATCCCAGTCACTTAATGTGATCTTGGTTCCTAATAGACAGGTCATTTAGTCTCAAGATGTCAACTGTGGTGTCTACTCTTGTCATTTCCCACCATGGGCCTGTGGGAGATAGATATTGGAACACATAATCTCTGACCATGCCCCTTTGGATATTATTTAGAAGACTGCTTGTATAGTTTCTTATTGCTGTTATACTAAATACCACAAACTTGATGGCTTGAAACAACAGAGATTCATTATCTTACAGTTCTGGAGGTCTGGAGCTTGAAATGGATTTCATTCAGCTAAAGTCGAGGTATTAGCAGGGCTGATGTCTTTTGGAGGCTCTAAGATAGCACCCATTTCCTTGCCTATTCCAGTTTCTGGAGGTTACCTGCATTTCCTGGCTCATGACTACGTTCCATCTTCAAAGCCAGCAATTGCATTTTGGCAAACTCTGCTTCCATTATCACATCTTCTCTGATTCTGACTCTATTGCCTCTCCCTTTAATTTATAAGGACCTTTGTGATTACACTGTGTCCAGCCAGATAATTTAGAATAATCTCCTCATTTCAAATTTCTTTTCACATGTGAAGTAACATATTCACAAGTTCTAGGTATTAGGACATAGAAATCTTTGGAGGCCATTTTCTGCCTACTATATATCAAAAAAATTTACATCCCATTGGCTGAATCGGTTGGAAATGGAAAGCCAGAACCATATGTAATGGTGTTTTGGAATCTCAGAGATTCTTTACTACTACTATTTACAGCTGGAAGCGGTAAGGATTGTCTGTTTCTACTGGCGTGGTCCTGTATTTGTATGATACTTATTTTCTCCTCTGGACCTTTGCTCACACATTAAATTCACTATGTGTTCTTTTCTTCCCATTCAGATTCTATCCATTCCTCGTGTTTTAGCTCCAGGCCCATGTCCCATGTGGAGTCTTCCCTTAATATTCTTTTTTATAGTAACCATCAACCCTGTACATTTTCTTACTTGACATTTAACTTCTTCTGTCTCTCTGTTACCTACATGGAAGACAAGCTGGCACTCCCCAGAAAGTGGGCATTTCAACTGTCATTTCAAAGTAAGGAAGAGAAAGAGTAGGAGAACATTTTGCCTCTAAGCCCCTAAGCATCTTGGACAGCAGAGAAGCTGCCAAATCTAGACCCATTGCTTCAAATCTGATAATCCTTTGAGGTTGAGCATATGCTCTTGGTTACTATAACTACGGATTTGTAAGCAAATATTAAAACATAAAAAGATGTGAGTCTTTCAGCTAGTTTAATAAAATTTGGAAATGAAATCTCCCTGAAAGCCAGACCTTAGGACTAATTATGTCAATTGGTTATAATAATTGTGCCAACCTATGCCTTGGGGTTCTTCTTTCAGGATGGGCATCAAAATAACTGGTAAATTTGATAGAAAATATGTGTCAAAACAGTTGCTTGACTAAACTAACAAGTGAATTCAGAGGTCAAAGTGGTCTAGAAGTATTTCCTTCTAAATTAAGGACTACCTGTTAAAAGTCTGATAAATAATCAAGATATATTATAATGAATCTTCTTTAAAAAAACTATTAAATTTGTTGTTGATATATCTGCCAAAAAGCTCCTGGAGACGTTTCAATTATCCATGTATTTCTGAACAGGATACAGGCAAATTGAAGTAAGCCATCCCCCCCCAAAAAAAAAAATAAAAAATAAAATCTAAGAAACATGATGGAAACAGCAAACATTTGGAATAAGGTGGAAAAAAATTATGAGGCATCCAAATCTTCTTGACACCATGATGTTCAAGTACTTAAATGATTGCTTGGTTTTTCTACATTTTTTCTACTTTTCTTAGCTTAGAGATAAAGTTTAGGTATCAAAATATTTGGTGGGCTGTATGGACCAGACTTTTGCTGATTATTTGGATTTCTTCTAAATGTCTGGCTTTGGCAGCTCAAACAGGATAAGTGAAACTTATTCCTGCAAGGGCGCAAATATACTGATGGGAATTAAATTAATGTATACAAGAGACTGATTAAAAGATATGTTGGGACATATGTTTCATTGATTATATTTCTAATATTTTTGTGCATAAGTTCTAGCAATAATTTTTTACAGAGATCTTACTGTATTGATATTAAAAATTAATTTATCAGCCAGTTGCAATTCGAGCAACACTCAGTATGCATCATAGGTAATATTTTCATTTGAGAATATTAATATTTTGTAAAAAACAATTTTGGACAAAGGTACACAATAGCCTTTCTGCTCTTTTGGATTGGGTTATCACTTATATGTATTCCTTTCCCTATCACTTTGCTTGGAATTTTTAAATCTTAGGCTGTATCTACTACAAGCATTTAAAAAGTGAGTAATCCAGTCTATAAATCAGGATTTATATTTTGGTTGCTGGGTTGAAACAAATACACCAGTTTGACAAAGTAAGTGACCAAATCAGATGGAACAATTAGGCATTTATTATGAGCATAAACCCCAGAGAAAGACATGCCAGTTTTACTATCTTGAAAATATAGCTTAAGTATACTCATTAATATCCCACTTTATTGTACACACCTATTTTAAACCTCTTTCACCTGAACTATTGTAATAGTCTCTTGTTTGGTCTCTTAGTTTCCTCTCTTGCTGAATGCAAGGCAAAAACAAGCTGGCATTAGATACTATAACACCAGGGATAAGTGCAATGTCCAAGAAGCATAAATTTTAAGTCCAAGTGGCTGAATTAAGATCAAGGAACTCCATAGGACAGCTGTAGGAACTAAGCCCAAAAAGTTGCTGTCATAGCACTCTCTCGAACCTGTTAAAGCAGTGGCCAGAAAGTCTAAGGCCATATTTGTTGGGATAGTTTTCTGAAGCTTTGTGTAATCCCTGTATACGCAGAACAGCTAAATCTCATGGCTTTACCTCTACTCCTCCTGGCAAACTCCCCTGGATTTAAAAAACACTTGGTGGTGGACTTGCTGATCAACACTGTGCTTACCTCTTCTCATGACTGCATCAAAACTACAACTAAAGTATTGAATAACCATCATTGAGAATTGCCTGAAGTCTAGCTGAACAGAAGTCCTATAACTGGGGGCACACAAAAGATACTACCTCTAGATTGGTAGGAGGGACAGAGATGTAAAACAAGCCAGTCCCACACCTGCAAGTGACAGTTGAGTATCAGGAGAGAAATCTCCAGGAGGAGCAAATGTCCTCCTGGAGGAGCAAGGGGGCCTGGACTCACACCAGGATCCTCACCCCAGGGTTCTAGTACCATGAAGAAAAATCCCCACAACTTCTGGTTATAAAAACCAGTAGAGATTGTGGCTGAGTGAGACGGAGGGCTGCTGGAGTACAAAGCATTCCTCTTAAGGGGCCCATGTACAGAGATACTTGCTGATGGACTCACTCACTTTGAGCTTTAGCATGCAGGCAAGCAGCCTAGAAGGCACCAGGGACATATGGGGAGGAACAGAATTTTCTGGTTTCATGGCAATAGCTGGAGGAGCAGCTTTCTCCCAGACAAAAATAATGGTAGAATCTGTTTTTTCCTTGTTGAAACATTCCTGTCCTGGTGTGCAGACCCAGTCAGCCACCATATCTGGGTCTCCATCAACCTGGTTAATACTGGTCACCCTGTCCTGGTGATTCCCTGAGACCCCACTCCATCCAATTTATAGGCCCACCAAAGCCACTTCAAGTGGCTTTTCTATATAAACAACCTGTCTTGGCTAATGCTGCAGATTTTCTTAAAATCTCTTCAAAATTTGCAAAGTTTGAACTAGCAGCATCTTGCCTCAGCATGCCCTATACCTCTTGCTTAGGAGCCCCAAGCCTGTCACCAGTGGCAGCCAGCCTTGATTTGCAAGTTTGGCCTCATGAAGCACCTACAAGCTCAGCACAGGGTGGCAGCCATCTGTGGATTGCTTGGTGGCTCAAGCAAGGTGGCCTTGGGTAGGGCATAGGCTACAGCTGAACTTGGCCTATGGCTGGGACCCTCCCAAGGGGCATTGCCTGCATACCAGTAGCTGGATTCAGTCTGAGCTGGAGCACCACTTGTGGCCACATTAGAGGATAACACATGCAAAGGGAAGACTTGGAAGGCACCAGAGCCCTCCTAAAGTGAATCTTACTTCATATGGTCAGGCCTTGCACAACAGCTCTTTCACTGTAGTCACTAGCCAGTCCCCAAAATCACTCAGCCCTATGGTCAACCCCTCCCATTGATGTACAAACAGTAAACAAGATTCAACTACAGCAGGAAAGTACACACAATTCATACAAGAAAAACACCTGGAGCATCCAGCTCAGGTGACTAGAGAGAATGTGCCACTGAGCCCCACAGGATACCTACTATATAAGGCCACTCTTCTAAGACTGGAAGAAATAGCAACCCTACTTAATACATGGAAACAAACACAGGGAGGCAGCCAACATGGAAAGACAATGAAACATGTCCCATATGAAAGAAGAGAACGGCTCCAGGAAAAGAATTACACAAAATGGCGGCTAGCAATCTACTAGGTTCTGAGTTCAAAACACTAGTTATAGGGATGCTCGATGAACTTAGGGGAAGAGTAAATGAACTCAGTGAGAACTTTAACAAAGAGGTAGAAAACATAAAACAGAACCAGTCAGAAATGCAGAATACAGTAACTAAAATGAAGGATACATTAGAGGGAAGCAACAGATTAGATGAAACAGAGGATCGACTCGTAATTTGGAAGACAAGGTAGCAGAAAACAGCCGATTAGAACAGCAACAATAAAAAGTACTTTAAAAAAGGATAGTTTCAGGGGCCTCTGGGACAACAAAAAGCATATCAACATTTGTATGATAGGGGTACCAGAAGAAGAAGAGAGAGAGCAAAATTTGAAAACCTATTCAAAGAAATGATGACTGAAAACTTTCTTAACCTGGTGAAGAAAATGGAGATATAAACTTCAGAAGCACAGAGAGCCCCAAAGAAGATAAAATTAAAGTGGCCCACACCAAAAGACATCATAATTAAAATGCTAAAGGTCGAAGACAAAGAATCTTAAAAGCAAGAAAAACAGTTACCTATAAGGAAGCACCCATAAGACTGTGAGCTGATTTCTCAAAGGAAACTTTCTAGGCCCGAAGGGATTGGAATGAAATATTCAAAGTGATAAAAAGCCAGGACCTACAATCAAGATTGCCTTACCCAGCAAAACTATCTTTTAGAATTGAAGAATAAAGAGCTTCTCAGACAAGAACAAGCTAAAAGAGTTCATACGCACGAAACAGGTATTACAAAAAAATGTTCAAGGGGCTTCTAGAAGGAGAAGTAGTAGGAGAAGGAGAAGAAGAAGAGGAAGAGGAAGAAGAAGGAGAAGGGGAAGGAGGAGGAGGAGAGATAAAAAATCTGAATAATAAAATGACAATAATTCAATACCAATCAAAATTAATTTGAATGTAGATGGATTAAAAGCTTTAATTAAAAGATAGGGTGGTGAATGGATAAGAAAACCCAACTCTTAATATGCTTCCTGCAAGAGACTCACTTCAGATTGAAAGACACACAGTCTGAAAATAAAGGGGTGAAAAAAGATATTTCATGAAATTGGAAAGGAAAAAGCAGCTAGGGTAGCAATACTTATACAAGACAGCATGGACTTTAAAAGAAAGTCTACAAGAGACAGAAGGACTCAGTAATTCTACTTCTGGATATTTATTTGAAGAAGGCCAAAACACTATTTCAAAGAGACATGTGAATTCATATGCTAATTGAAGAAATATTTACAATAGCCACCATAGGGAGGTAGTCTGGGTGTCCATCAATAAATAAATGGATAAAGAAGAGGTGGTACATTCATACAGTGGAATATTACTCAGCCAAAAAGAATGAAATCTTGCCGTTTGAAACAACATGGATAGACCTAGAGAATATTCTGCCTAGTGGAGTAAGTCATACAGAGAAAGACCATACGATTTCACTTACATGTGGAACCTAAAGAACAAAATAAACAAAACATAAACTCATAAATACAGAAAACTTTTTGAGGGTTGCTATATGAGAGGGGTTTTGGGAAGTAGATAAAAAATGGTGAAGGGATTAAGAAGTACAAATTAGTGTTACAAAATAATCATGAGGATGTAAAGTATAGCATAAGGAATATAGTCAATAATATTGTAATAAGTAGGTATGGTGTCAGATGGTACTACATACATCAGGATGATCACTTCATGAGTTAGTTAAATGTCTAAACCCTGTTGTATACAGAAACCAATATAATATTGTATGCCAAATGTAATTTAAAAGTACAAAAAAATTATATAAAAGCTTATGCTCTTTCCACCATCCTGGACAATATTACCAAGAACTAACATTGAAGTAGGACAGCTGTAAATATACTGCCATTTCCAAAGCACTATCTTTGCATCCTATTGTGACTCTGTTTGAAAAATAACGAAAATATGTTTTCTGTTTTTTTTCTTTAATATTATTGTGGAGCTAATAACCACTTACTTTCAAATTGATCTTAGGAATGAGTTGAAATAGTTTATATGTTGCTTTATATTAATTAGGACACATCTGTGATATCAAATATTTCTTCATTTGATGTAAGAGGGCATTGAATCTTTGATAGGAGGCTAAAACGGCTAAACAGTATTACTTCTGGTTTCTCTAAGTTGCATTGTATATCAAATGAGAGTCAATTGAACTTGATTTGGCCAAAGATTGAAACCCTATTACAAAAGCCAGATGAATGTTGTAACCTCTGAGTATAAAATAATCAGGTCTCACAGGAGTTCTGGCTTCTCTTTATATTATACCCTATGTAGAAGGTGTGACAAGCACCTGACTGGTTAATAATATTAGACGGAGCAAATTTATGTCCTACACCATGATGGAGAGCAGGAAATTTATTGCCTCAATGCTCAGTAGAAATTTTTCTATTTTGATCCATCTCTTCATTAACCATTGATATGGTTAACTGTTGATATGATAAAGGAGATAATGAAAGTTCTGAATTACCCTTTGGACATTGGGGAAAAGAGCAAATGCATAGAATTCTTGCTTGGAGTGCTTTTGCTAATTGTGGAATGTCTGAAAGTTTGATTTTGTTAGTCTGATCCAGCTTGAGGATCATCTGTGAGTCATTTGATTCATCGCAGCAATACTTGTGTTCATCTATTAATCAATCAATCAGTCAATCAACTAATTAATCTGTTGAATTAATTCCAAAAATCCATTAATTTACTCAATAAATGTTTATTGGACACCGAATTAGTGCTATCCACTCTTCTAAGCACTACAGCTATAATAGTGAGCAGGATGTATTGTGACCTAACTGATGTCAGAACACTATATAACAGAAAATACATACAAATAGATGGTAATTATAGTAGAGTGTGGTAAATACTATGGTGGGGGAAGTACAAAGTGCTCTGGGAAATAAGGGACGCAGAATACAGAATATATAGTTTAGGAAATGTTTACTGGAGAAGATCAATTTTAAGAGGAAATTTGAAAGTAAGTAAAAAATAGCTAAGCATGTTAGTAGAATAGAAAATAGGCAGAAGAAAGGCAGAGAGAAATAAATACCCTGGATGGGTTTAGAAAGTCATTCAATAAGACTATGACATAGAGTGTAATGAGTGGAGTGATAACATACATGATGGAAAAGGTAAGCAGGGGAAGATAATAAAGCACATTGTAAACTATGTCCAAAATTTTAGTCTTCACCCTAAGAGAAATTGGAAACCATTAAAGAGTTTTAAGCATTTGATTTTGAGCTATCCCCTGATGGTTTTGAAGAATTATTGTGGAGTCTGGGGCAAATTTGTGTCCCTAAAGATGATATTTCATTTACCATGTATTACTATGTTCTTTGTCTATCCCATATCTCATTGCCTTTCTTGTAATCAAAGGAACATCGGGTTGCAAAAACTATAACAATTATGGTGCCTATAGGAACCATTTTTGCTCTAGGAGTTATTGATGTGCTGGTTTTAGTATCCTAGTTTCCTCTTTGTGGTCCAGTCTTCTTTCAATTTATTTCTTAATAGTGATCCCTGTACAACTGCTGGTCTGGAGTTGCTTCTTTTCACATTCATTCTTTTGATCACATTACATTGTCCATCTTCAAATGCCACCCCTTCTCTTTGTCAATCCAAATCTTATTTATTTTTCATTTTACATCTCTAATCTCACCTTCTCTGGGAATCTTTTTCTGATTACTCCTACTTCATTAATCCTATTATTCTCTCATTTCCTAAAGCATTTTCTCTCCCTTCTCTCTCCAATCCCTCAAATTATCTACCACTTCTTTATGTACCCTCTTGTGTTGTCTTTTCCTTAGTGGTCCCCAGAAAAGACTGATGATCAATTACTGGAAGATCTAGTTAAAAATACAGATTTCTAAGCAAGTAAAGGGGATTAAATATATGATAGCTGAAGACAAATGAACTCTAGGTGGTAATCACACAATACAATATATTGATGTCAAATTATAATGTACACCTGAAAATTATATAATTGCTTTAACCAATGTTACCCCTATAAAATTAAAAATATATAAAAATAAATTTAAAAAATAGAAAAAAATACAGATTTCTGATCTCCACCACCAGAGATTTTGGGTCAGTATGATGATGGTGGGCCCGGGAATCTGAATTTTTATAAAAGCCCCAATTAATTCTCACAATTAACTGCTCTACATATTTTATACAGATTACTCTTTCCTCTGGATTTAGATGGAAATTCCTTGAGAACAGGGTTCATCTTCAAATTCTTTTGTACTACCCTCTCCATTGCCTAGAGTTAAAACTTGTTGACTTATTTATTTTGTTATTCCTAGGTATTTGGTTAAAATATACTCTCCTTTCTCATTTCTTGATGAAAGATTGTAGTATGCAGTAAATATGCCAACACATTCGTACATGTTGTATTTGTGTGTGAGTGTGTATGTGTATTGTTGGGAGCTGAAGTGACCAAAATTTATCTCAGAGTTCTCAAGCCTTCTTGTTGAAATACATTAGACCATAACTCCCTCCCAAGGCCCTGTTTCATTTTACATAATTCCCAGTTATACCAAAATCATCATTATTCACCATCCCAAAGAGCACTGTGGAATGCCCTTTGTTGGGAGTCCCTTTTCAACGTAATTTAGGAAAAGAAACAGTGGTCCCTGAAGGGAATTATGTTGTTATAACCCAGGAGGGTTTTCCCACTATGAGTAGATGCAAATAAATATGTGCAAGATTGAAATATGAAACTTGCTGGTCTGCTGCTGAATGGTAAGTGCACATAACATAACATTAAGACATTAAGTGCATCTTTCTGAATACTTCTGAAATGTAAAACTAAGCCTTTTGAAGATTATATACACACACACACACACACACATTCATACACACACACATATTTGTGTGGAAAGTGTGCTTTAGATAGTTACGAATTCTAAATTCTCAGGGTTAAAAGATTTTTAGTTCTCTCTTTTTTCTAACTATATGTGTATGTATATCTGGATATCTATCTAATCTAGCCATCTATCTGTCTGTCTGTCTGTCTCCCTGTCTATCTATCTATCTATCTATCTATCTATCTATCTATCTATCTATTGATCATCTATCTATCTACTATCTATCATCATCATCGCCTATCATCTATATATCATCTATTATCTGTTTTAAGGAAAAAGAATGTACATATGAAAAAGCAAGAAAACCAAGTTTGAAATATGAGCACACACAAACACAGAACACATAAAACAGTAAGACTTGGTTTTGAAATATAGATTCAGTTATTCTAACTGGCTAATTTATTGTATTAAAACTCAGATGTGTGGTCAATTATAGTGATGACCTTGGTTTTTCATGAGGTTCTGGATTTCCTCACTCACTGATGATTTTTGGTAAGTGGCTTGAACGTGATAGCAAGAAGGCAGGTGAGTGTGGAGATATGTACCCATGCACATATGCATGTATGTTGGAATGAGTCTTAGCAGAATTACAGGTATGAAAAATTTTGAGCAAAAAGGAGAAACTTTGGCACAGTCTATCACTGATATATGTGCCACAGATATCAATAGCTTAGGCCACTATTTTTATCACTTTCATTATTTTTATTTTATTGTACATATACTATTTGAACACATACTTATTGTAAAAAATAAAGCATACATAAGAATATATAGTAAAAAATTAAAGTCTACCTTCAACTTCTCTTCCAATCCCACTCCCTTCACCATTTGCAATGTCATGGATGGACCTAGAAGGTATTATGCTGAGTGAAATAAATCAGACAGAGAAAGTCAAATACCACATGATTTCACTTATATGCAGAATGTAAGGGCAAAAAGAAACAAACTAAACAAAAATAGATTCATATTATTTATATTTTCTATTACATTTTTAAGTGAATTTCTATGTACAGAGTTAGGAGGAGGTCAATCCTTTCCAATTCAATAGGTCATGACATTTTACTTTTGGTTTCTGTAGTCAGGCTTCTGGAATGAGAAATCCTTTTCTTTTTGTGAGGTGTGTGTGTGTGTGTGTGTGTGTGCGCGCGCGCGTGTGTGTGCGCGCGCGCGTGCGCACTTGTGCATTTTGGACAAATGTGTGCTTAATAAATTTTTTTTTAGGTGAGGCAACTCTTGGTTGGCCTCACAGATTGCAAGGATATTGTAAGCCTATAATCGGTTAATTTTTATTTTTTACACCTACAGCACCTACACCTACACCTACAGTGTTCCCAAGTGGTCTCCCATCCAAGTACTAACCATGCCCAATCCTGTTTAGCTTCCGAGATCAGAAGGGATTGGGCTTGTTCAGGGTAGCATGGCAGTAGACTTTAATAATTTTTTTAAAAGATGATTTTATGTACATTTTCCAAACCTGTGTCAATTGATAAAGTTAAATCTTCATGAGGTGAGGGAAGGAATGTGAGGTTGTTTCTATTTTAGTTGCAGTCACTGTAAACAATCATTTTATGGTTAGTACCTGCTGTCTTTTGATTTCTCTGTGGCTGAACCTTTTAAACAAGACCTAAGGAAGCCCAGAGCTGCCCTTCGCTTTTCAGAGTTTGTTCAGTGCTTCTAGAATGATCTTTTTAGTGAAGGGAAGTCATCACAACTACAGGTTCATCATAATTTTTTTTTACCATTCTTTGGCTGAATACTGATTTAGTTTTTCCCCCTTTAACAGTAGTAGAGCTACCCAAGAACTCTTTTCCAAATATCAATGTAATGTGGTGGAAATGAATGTCTTTTTAGTTTGACGTATGCTTGGTGATTCAGTTCATCATGAAATCTATTCTATTTGCAAGAATGGATTAACCTAAGTAAGGAAGTTTCTATGTAATTAATGTTTAAAATTAGTTGTGTCACTGCTACCTCTTTTGAAATTAAAATAATTTAATATGCCAATTGAGTCATGGCAAAGAGGTTTGTATCTGGCAAATCATCATAAATAACTATAAATGGGGAATGGATTAAGAAACTCAGAAAAAAAATATCTAAAAAATGGAAACTAATGAAAATCATGGTTTGTGTCCCACAAACAAGGAAGCCTGGGGATGGGAAATTGTGATAGTTTGCTTAAATCTGAGTAGGTTCTCATTTTGAAAAATTCATCCTTGCCATGGGTTAACGTGATTAGTGTATAAGATTAAATTTATGGCTAAAGACTTCTTTCCCATTTAGACCAGTCAACTATACTTTTTTTCTTGTCTATCCATAGTTTATTCCTAATGTGGACCTGCCAACTGGCAAACATGTTATCGGTCACTCATAAGGAGGTCCAGGTAAGAAATTCTGCATACTAGGTGTAAATCCATGCCCATTCATAAACATCATGAATTCCTCCATCTTTCTGAATTTTAACTTTTTTCAGACATTTTTCTGATTCCTTGAGAGTATTAAATGCATATGAAATGGGGTTCTGTTCCAAGACAGTGTGTATATGTATGTATGTGCATGTGTGTATACACATGAGTAAACTCACATGTGTGCTCACTAGTGTATGTGACATATACACGCACTGTTAGAATATGTTGGAATTGATACAAAGCTTGGTAAATAAGGCCAAAGAATGACTAAACTTTGTAATACTGCGATGGCTTCCCAAAGCTAAATCTTAAATTATGAGTAGAGAATGGGGAAAAATAGGGGAAAGAGCAGATGTGAAGGTGAAGAGGACTGACAGTGCCTGACATATTTGGTGGTTGGAAGGTATTTTCAGGGGAGGGTTGAGGTAATGGCAGCACCTTAGGTTGTAAAGTAGAAGGGAGCAAGATTGTGAAAGACCTTTTATGTTGTAATAAGGACTACAACCCGAAGTGTGTTGGGAGCCACTGAAGATTTCTTTTGAATAAGGAAAGTTATGGTGCATCATTATTGGCGTTTGCTGATGTAATAGTCATGTATATTTCAAAATAAGTCTTTTGCTTCAGCCAATACAAACTTTAAGTGGAACTAGTATTGGCCACACTTTGTCTTCAATTTATTGCTTGTGAAACAGAAAAGTTAGTTTCAGTCATTGCATCTGAGTGAACGTTTGCTGCAAGCAAACATCTGACATGTATTCTGCAAGTCAGTTAGAACATACAATCATTTAGGCTTCACTTCCACTATTATTGAAATAAGAAAAGGCTGCTCAAAAAGTTTATCATAGAACTCTTGGATCTTTGGGATCCAAGACTTTTTCAAGGTGGCTGTTTTGAATCCTCTCATCTTCTTTCTCATAAGAAAAAAGAAAATAACAACAGTAATAAGATTCCAATGTGCCTTCCATCTTTGTACCTCTTCTCTTTTGCATTCTTTAATCTTGACAAGAATTGATTTTATATGTGGTAAGAGGACTTGACTAATACTATTAAAACTCCTTCCAAAGTTTTGTGACTTTAACTGGTGATATTTTATTTATTGTCTCCTTGATGAAAGTTACTGAAATAGTCTGTGAATTAAAGGAGCTATATTTGCATATTGGCTTGAAGTAATTGCTAATAGATAATTTATGAAAACATACACTCTGCCTTTCACTGTGTAGTTTACAATTCTTTGTCATAGAAATATGATGCTGAGGCTCTGGGTAACCAATCAAATCAGTGGATGCCTGCCAAGCAGAAAATATAAGAACCTACAGTATTCCATGGTGCTGTAGTTTTAGCTATTAGAGCTAAAGCCATCAGTAAATCTAGAAATCTTTTGTGAGAGAAACTTAGGCTTGATAGAAAATATTGTGTCACAGCCAGGCTAATTTTATGTTGGCTTATGATAGTCCATTAGGACTTAAGTTTAAGAAGGAGTATCACCCAAACTGATTACTTGAGATTGTCTCAATAATGGTAATGATGTAAAATTTCAGAATATTTAGATCAATTAGAAAGTTTACTTCATCACACTTACATATCTCACAACAGCTGAGGATGTTTAGAAGCCCTATAGTAATCTCTATGAAATGATACATTTGTAAGAGCTGATGGTGAGAAAGTCCATGTGAAGAGCTTTTAGTGAGTTGATGTGAGTGTTAAAAGCTTTGAATATGTCTTAGCAGCTGATTCAAGATTAGCTCAGGTGGGTGGGGAGCTACAGATGCTCAGGGCTCTGAGAGCCAAAATTTTTCTGAATCAAAGCTAGAAATCAGCACAATGTCTCCCCACTCTACATGTTCTGCAAAGAGAAGAAATATGCAGATCTATTCTGGTCACTGAGTCTCACTGAATATTTATGGTACTTCTGAAGTGAGTGAAATATTCCCAGATATTTCTTGAAGTGGAAACATGCAGCTTGGAAATAAATAACTGGAAGGACTGGGTGCCTGTTCAGGGCAGCATACTTTTGAAAAAAGTCACACAGGAATTTTCAAATGTGTCATGTCTTGGTGATTTACCCTATTTAGAGAATTCTTCTGAAATCTAGTGGATTAGAAAGAAAGCAAAGCAAAATTAAGAAAAAAGAGGCAGCTTTAAACAAATATTCATCAGTGCTTCAGGATGCAAGTACTTGATTTAGTTGACCAACATGATTGAGGTTTCTGTTTAGTCCAACTCATTGCCATTTTGTACCACACCATGTATTTGGTGGTCCCTAATTATTTCTGCTAAACTTAGGACTCTTTTAATACAGGATTGCAAAAAAGAAAAATCCACCCCAAAAAGTTCAGATAAGGAGGATTTGGTTTAAGAAGACTAGTCAATATTACAAACCTAGGAACCAGTATATAGTCACAACTCTTGGGAAGTGGAGTTGAGAAGATGCCAAGACAAAGACAATTTCTTTTTCTCTGAGACTGTGGAAGATTGGTTGCATTATGGTTCTAATTAATGGTCTTCCTACATTTTCATCCTGTTCCTTGTAACTTTTAAATGCCCTCCCACTCTGATTCTGAGCTTAGCCATTTAATTTACTTTGGCTAATGAGATATTAGCATACATGATCTAAATAGAGAATTGAAATGTATGCACATATTTCCTGTCTCACTCCTCTGACTTAGTCATAAGAACATGCCCAGGTTATCCTGTCAACAATTATACACATGGAGCAGAGAAAAGTTAGCTCTGTTGTCTCAGATGAAGGTGTAAATATGTGAGAAAGTCCAGTTATTATTAGCAAAGCTACCTAATCAATGCACAGTTGGGCACAGATGCATGAGTAATCTCACAAAGCCTAGGCCAGAACAAAAGAACTGCCTACCCAACACAGAGACTCAAGAGGAAAATTAGATATATACCGCTGTATGCTACTAATATTTTCCACTTGTTTATTATGTGGCAATATTGTGGCCAACCGATAATGGAAACAAAGACTAAATTGTCTCTTTCATTTCTTTTTCTTCCTCCCATTCTGCCACCCAGTCCCCAGCTAGTACATTGTCCAATAATCCTACCAGATCTTTGTCTTTCTTATATTACAGGTACAATGCACATCAAAAAATATAGTCTTTGTCTCTCTCGGTTAAAATAATTTTTTTCCAAAATTCTTTTTTGTCATTTAAATTAATTAATTAATTAAAAAATAATGGTGACATCGGTTAACAAAATCCAGTAAGTTTCAGCTATACATTTTAACAGTAAGTCATATATATATTTACACTGTGTGTTCACCATAGTTAGATTTCTTTCTGTCACCACATATTTGACCCCCTTTACCCCATCTAACTGCCCCCTCCCACAAACTCTATCTCTGGTAACCACTATAGTCCATGTCCATGAGTCTTTGTTTGTCTGGTTCATTTGTTGTTTTTAGGTTTATATCCCACGTATAAGAGACATCATGTGATTTTTGACTTTTTCTGTCTGGCTTATTTCACTTAGCATAATTATCTCAAGGTCCATCCACGTTTTAGAAAAAGGCAGTATTTCACCTCTTCTAATGGCTGAGTAGTAGTCCATCGTACATATGTACTACAGCTTCTTTATCCAATCATCTTTCGTAGGACAATTCGATTGCTTCCATGTCAAGCCACAGTAAATAATGCTGCTATGAACATGGGTGTGGAAATACCTTTTTGAACATAGGTTTTCAAGACTTTGGTGTAAATGCCCAGTAGAGGATTTGCTGGATCATATGGTAGATCAATTCTTAGTTTTTTTCAGAAACCTCCATTCTGTTTTCCATAGTGGTGTACCAATGTGCAGTCCCACCAGTAGTGTATGAGCGTTCCTTTTTCTCCACATCCTCCCCAGCATTTGTTTTTACTTGTCCTGTGTATTATAGCTATTCTAACAGGTGTGAGATGGTATCTCATTCTGATTTTGATTTGCATTTCCCTAGTAGCTAGAGATGTTGAGCATTTTTCCAAATACTTGTTGGCCATTTGTATGTCCTCTAAGGAGAAGTGTCTGTTCAGGTCCTCTGCCCATTTTTTAATTGGATCATTTCTTTTTATTCATTATCGAGTTGTATGAGTTCTTTGAATATTTTGGATATTAGGCCCTCATTGGAGGCATTGCTTGCAAATACATTTTTCCATTCAGATGGTTGTCTCTTTACCTTGTTGACGATTTCTTTTGCTTAGCAGAAGCTTTTTAGTTTGATGTAGTCCTATTCATTTATTTTAGCTTTTACTTCCCTTGCTTTTGAGATCAAATTAATAAAATCTTCTTTAAGCCCAAAGTCCCTGAGTTTAGTTCCTATGGTTTCTTCCATGCACTTTATTGTTTCGAGTCTTATATTTAGGTCCTTAATCCATTTTGTGTTAATTTTGGTGTGGTTATAGTCAACAGTCTAGTTTCATTCTTCTGCAGGTAGCTTTTCAGTTTTCCCAGCACCATTTATTGAAGAGGTTTTCCTTTCTCCACTGTCTGTTTTTGGTGACTTTGTTAAATATTATTGGCCCAAATAAATATAGGTTTACTTCTGGACTCTTGATTCTGTTCCACAGGTCCGCGTGTCTGTTTTGCTGACAATACCATGCCATTTTGATTATTGTTTCGGGTCTCATATTCAGGTCCTTAATCCATTTTGAGTTAATTTTGGTGTGATGATAAACAATAGTCTAGTCTCATTCTTTTGCACCATTTATTAAAGAGGCTTTCCTTTCTCCACTGTATGTTATTGGCTTTTTTTTTTTTTTGAAAATTTTTGGCCAAATAAATATGGGTTTACTTCTGGACTCTCAGTTCTGTTCCACTGATCCGTGTGTCTGTTTTTTTCTGCAAATGCCGTGCTGTTTTGAATTACTGTCACTTTCAGTATAATTTGAACTTTGTATTTTCTTTACCACATTTGGTATCAGGGTAAAGTCGGCCTCATAAAATGAGTTAGGAAGTATTAACTCTACTTCAGCTTTTTTTTTGGAGAAATTTGAGAACTCATAGTAAATCATCTTTGAATGCTTGGTAGAATTCACTAGTGAAAACATCTGGTCCTGAACTTTTACTTTTTGTGTGGTTTTCAATGATTGTTTGAGTTTCCATAATGTTGGTTGATCTATTTAGATTATCCAACCTTCGTGATTCAGTCTAGGAAGGTTGCAGATTTCTAAAAACTTGTCCATTTCTACTAAGTTATTGAATTTGGTCTCGTTGATTTTTTTTATAACATTCTTGTATGATCCTTTGTATTTCAGTGCTGTCATAACTCCACTTCTTTCATTTCTGTTTATTTGTTTATTTGTGTTCTTTCTCTTTTATACTTAATTAGTCTAGCTAGTGGTTTTTCAATGTTATTGAATTATTTTTTATCATGTTTTTGTTCTCAATTTCACTTAACTCTGCTTGAATTTTTATTATTTAATTTCTTTTGCTGATTTTGGCTTCATTTTTTCTTCTTTTTCTAGTTTTTTAAAATATAAAGTTATGTTGTTTGTATGGGACGTTTCTTATTTTTTGTGCTAGACCTGTAATGATACGAACTTTCCTTTGCTATGTCCTAAAGTTTTGATACGTTGTATTTTCATTCTCATTTATTTCTACATATCTCTTGATCTCTCCTTTTATTTCTTCTATTACCAAGTTGTTCTTTAGTAGTATGTTGTTTAATCTCTACATATTTATGGTTTTTCATGCTTTCTTTTTACAGTCGATCTCCAGCTTCAAAACATTGTGGTCAAAGAATACGCTTGGTATAATTTCAGTATTCTTAAATTTTTTGAGACTAGTTTTGTTTTCTCACATATGGTCTATCCTAGAGAATGTTTCGTGTGCACTAGAGAAGAATGTATAATCTGATGTTTTGGGATGAAATGCTCTGTAAATGTCAATTATGTCTAATTGGTCGAATGTGTCACTTAAGGTTAATATTTCCTTATTGATTTTCTGTTAGGATGATCTAGCCATAGCTGACAGTGGGGTATTTTGGTGCCCTACTGCAATTCTGTTTTGTCAGTTTTTAGCTTCACTTCTGTTAGTAGTCATTTATGTATTTTAGTGCTCCCTTATTAGAAGCATATATATTGACAAGTGTTATGTCTTCTTATGTATGATCCCCTTTATCATTATGAAGTGTCTATCACTATCTCTCATTACCTTTGTTATCTTGAAGTCCATTTTATCAGATAATTATGGCTACACCTGCTTTTCTCTGGATCCCATTTGCTTGGAGTATCATTTTTCACCTTTCACTTTGGTTCTATATTTGTTCTTGTAGCTAATGTGTGTCTCTTGAAGGCAGCATAGGATTGGGTTTTGCTTTTAGAACCAATTTTCTACTCTGCACTTTTTTTTGTGCACTCGGTTCCTTTCATTTAGACTAATTATTAAAATATGAGATTCTCCTACAGCCATTTTAACTTTTGTTTTCTGGTAATTCGGTGTATCCATTGTGTTCTTTTTTTTCCTTCTATTATTTGAATTTGGTGGTGTTTTATTATTGTTCTCTGTTGTCCTTTTTTGTTATGTGTCTCAGTTCTGTTTGTGTATAGAGTGTGTGTGTATGTGCGTGTGTGTGTGTGTGTGTGTGTGTGTGTGGTTACCATTAAGTTTATGTAAATGAAAGTTATATATAAAGAGCAGTCTTTTGTTCTTCTGTATGCACCTTATCTTCATTCTCCTTTGCAGATTCAGATCATTATTCCCTCTCCTTTTCAGTTTTTGTTGTCTCGAATTATCTCTATTTATGCTGCACATTCATTTCTAAGTTGCAGTAATTGTCTTCTCTTTTTAAAGTGCTCTCTTTTTTATTTTTTATCATTATGTACTATTTAAGCTTATAATTCTCTATCCTTTACACAGGTTGCGCTTTACTGTCTGCCTGTTAGTCATGTTACTCACAGTTATGTTTTTTCCCCCCTTTTGTTTCAGGTAGAATTACCTCTTTCAGTATTTCTTGTAATTCAGGCCTTGTGTAAAATTCCCTTAGCTTTTGTATGTCTGAAAAGATCTTTATTTCTCCTTCGTGTCTAAAGGAAAATTTAGCTGGATATGTTAATCTTGGTTGGTAAATTCTTTCTTTTAATAGTGTGAATATTTGGTTCCACTCCCTCCTAGCTTGTAAGATTTGTGCTGAGAAGTCTAATCTAATGAGTTTTCCTTTATAAGTTACTATACTCTTTTCCCTGGCTGCCCTGAGAATTCTTTCTTGTCATTAATTTTTGACAATTTTAATACAATTTATCTTGAAGAAGGCCTTTTTAGGTAGCAATAATTAGGTGTCCTGACTGCTTCTTGGATCCAAAAACCCAGTTATTTCCTTAGGTTTGAGATATTCTCATAGGCAATTTGCTTGAATAGGCTCCCTATTCCATTCTTCCTCTGTTCTCCTTCTGGTATACACATAACTCATGTTGCTTTTTCTAATAATGTCAGATACTTCTTGCAGCTTTCTTTCATTTGTTTCACTCTCAAGTCTCTCTCTCTTCTTTTATCTGCATCATTCCAAATTTCTATCTTTGACATCAGTCATTCTTTCTTACATCTGGTCAGCTCTATTTCCTAAGCTTGCTAGCTCAGTCTTCACCTCTTTTAATGAGTTTTTCATCTCCCAAGATTTTATTTGGTTCTTTTTTCAGAGTTTCAATCTCCTTGGTAAATATATTTGTTATTCTTTGATTTTGTTTCTAAGTTTTTTAAACTTTCTGTCAGAATTTTCTTGCATCTTGTTGAGTTTTTTTGGAAGTGCAATCTTGAATTCTCTGTCATTTAAATCAATTATTTCTATACCTTTAAGCTTATTTTATGGAGATTTTTGGTTTTATTTCTGATATGCCTTGTCACCTTGGTTGTTCATGGTGTTCGATGGATTGTTTTTTTGCCTAGGCATTGATGGTAATGCATTCTGCTTTATTTTAAGAAAATGTATTATCTGTTTAGCAGGTTGATAAGAAGTTTTTCTTTTGATTTCCAGTAGGTGGCACCTAAACATCCTGCACTGCCCAAGCCTCCTGGATTTCAGCTTTGAGGTTAAAAATGACCTTTATTTTGGGGGGACATCTGTGTCTCCTTTGTGACCAGGTCACCTTGGTCCCAAGGTTCCACCCTGGTGGGAGAATGTGAAATGCAATGGGAGTCCAAGCCTCTGAAAAGGCTCTGAAGTCCCAGTACTGCCCCAACAGTCAGGTGCAATGCTCAGCTGCTTCCTTTCCAATCAATCTGACTGAGTGTGGGTGGGCTGGTTTGGGAGAGGCCAGTGTGTGGTTAGCTGTTTTCATTCAAGTAATGATGGCCCTCGTACTTTTGCTTCCTTGCATCTATATCTCCGCCCTTGCCACTGAGACTGGCTACAGTGTCCGTTTCAGTTCAAATTGCTGCAGATTCTCCTGGGACCCGATGCTAACTCTAGGAGTTTATGGGGGTGGTGAAAGGTGCACTCTGGGATGGTGGAAAGAGGCAGCCTGTCTTTGTGACTCAACTTTCTGCCTGACAACCGTGGTTGCTAAGACACAGCTGTCACATCTCTGCATTCAGTCTCTGCCTTGCTCTCTGCCGTGACCACTGGATTCTACTGCATGGAATATGCTGATCACTCAGGCAAGATTATTCAAGACTTCAAAGAGTTAACAAAGAACTGTTGCATAATTCTTCTCTCCCTTTCATCCTGCAAGTAGCTCAAGGCTACATTTAGCAGTGACTGTCTTTAATCCTCTCTCCTTTTCTACCTCCCCATCTTGTACAATTCACCCACCTTCAGATGCTTAGATGTATAGATCTTTCAGATGTGCTTGTGTGCAGATTGGGTGTTATTTGTTAGATTGTAGGTTTTCGGTTTGTTCAAATTTCAAAGGGAGAGATCAGAGGTAATCTGTCATGTCGCCATGTTTCTGACATCACTTCATGATCTTGTTCTTAACTTTCTTTTTTGAATAAATAAAACATTGGCATGGCTCAAAAGCCTTGCCCACCCAGAAGCCATTCTATGTATATCCCCAGGTAACCACTCTTAGTAATTACTTGTGTAACCTTCATTAAGGAATATGGACACACATACACACACGCACACACACATAATTACATCTCCCTTTTTACACAAAAGATTACATGCTTTTTAATGTTAAAAGTAATTTTATATTAAATAATGTGTCATGAAAGTTTTGTATGAGTTGACCATGAGAACCTAATTCTAGAGAATGAAAACCTAGAGATGAGTAAGAACAAATAACAAAAGATATATGTGACTGGGAAATCTTCATTAGTTCTTATTAAGTGAGTTTAAATATCTTCTATCATCCACATCAAAAGGCTTTATAGACCTATTCAGGTGCAAAGGAGTTAATGACTTTAGCATTTGATAGGCTTATATGTGGGATTTTTATTAGATTTGTTTTCTACAATTTATGATTGAAAAAAATGTGAGTGGTGAAGGACCACCTAAATCATTCTACATTAAATTACACACACTACTGCCTTGTGTGCTGATTGGTAATATTTCTTAATTATGCTCATTAAAATATTTTATGGTAAAATGGAAACCTAGAGAGATGGAGAACTAAAGACAACCTTCAGTCAATGCAGGAGTCACTTTACTCAATGACTATGGAACATACTATATACAAAGGTAAAAGCAAACTGCAACTACTTTTAAGGAAATTTGTTTAATAAATGTATTATAAGCCTCTAAGAATGCACATAATTTTAACCTAGTAAACTTATTATTAAGGCTATAAACAAAAATACAAAATAATTTAATTAAAATTAGTATTTTACAAGGGAAAGATTTGGAAACAAGTGTCTATGAATGAAGGTATTAATAAATTTTGATACATCTCTAAAAGGAATATTATTCAGTCACTAAAAATAGAGCTAACAAAAATAAATATGAAGAACTCATCTAGAATTTTAGTGAAAAACTATTTGGTAAATACCTGAGATACTAGAGAGAATTGTGTTTTAATGGATGATTCATGAAGGATGTTGGCAAGTGCATAAGTAGATCCCAATTTTATGATAAACAGGAAAATTATTGGAAGGAAATACATAAAAACAACAAATGGGCTATTCATAGATGTTGGAATTATGAGTGATTTTAATTTTAATCAGTTATTCTTTTTGGTTTAAAAGATTACAAACGCATGTATTATTTTATAACCATAAAGTTAATTTTGAGTACAAATTTTACACTCTTAGGGGAAGGTACTTTGTAATAATCAAATAAAAACAAACAAATAAAAACACTACTCTGGATATCATGGACTATTTTGTAGCAGACCATTTTTTTATCCCAGAAAAACTAAAAAGTTGCTTCTCTTTTGCATTTGGCACTCTAGACCAACCACTTACTCCTTCATTGTCTTCTGTTCATTCTCTTGGGTCTACTCTAATCTCTATTATTGCTCCTTATCTGCTTCTTTGGCTGTACTTTTCCTAAGTTTTGACCCATCCCTCTCTGTATACTCTCTTCCCTGAACAGTTTTCTCACTTTCCTGGTTTAAATATCACTTTATGAAAATATGTATTACCTTCATTTCTAAGCCTAACCATGCTCCAAGCTCTAAACTTATATGTCTTCCTATCTGCTGGACACCTCCACCTGGATTTTACAGAAACCTTAAAGTAAACAAATTAAACTCACTATTTTTTCCACCAACCAAGTGATTCCTTATATCTTTTGAAAGTACCATATGTCACCTTAAAACTTCAATGATTATAGTCTTCATTATTTCTCTCTCCCAATATCTAGTCAGTTGCCTAAACCTGTAAGTTGTCCATTTATAATCTTTCCTTTTGCATTTTTTTCCTTGGCATTCTCAATATCGTCTCTTTGGTTCAGATCCAATACTCCTATGGGCAGAATCTCCTCCTTAAATCATTCATCAATTATCTATTTAATCTTACTAATTATGCCATTCAAAAACTTCTATATCTCTACCAAGTACAAATTAAAATCTAACTTTATTTCACATTTAAGTTCCCTACAGTATAACCTTGACCTACCTTTCCAGTTTTGTTTTTATTAATTTCCAGTATGAATTATAAGCCCCAGTGAAAATTTCTTACTCACTATTTACCCGAATGCCTTGTGTCTTCTTGTTTCTATGACTTTCTATGTTTCTCTTTCTGGGCTTTTTTCCTTTTGCTAACTAAACTTTGAGGTCAAGCTCAAATCAACTATCTTACCTGATCACTCCCTTCCTGAAGAAGTCAGGTTCTCTTCCTTGACACATCATTTATATTGCTTATATGACATCTATCTTATACTGCATTGTTTTATATTTATATATGCACATATTTCATATACTGACATTACTCAAAGAGCTTATAATGACCTAGTAAAGTTCCCGGGACAGGATAAGGCTTTAAGACATATATGTTAAATGAATTAAGTAATTTACTAAAATTCAATAATGTGATTTTGAAATAAAAATTTCCCTCAACAAGATATAACTTTTATGAGAAAATTTATCTGGCCAAGTAAGCCACCTGTTCAATTCTTGTTAAGAAACTAATTTAATGTCATATGACTTTAACCCCCTAAGATTTTCAAGGAATTTGACAAGAATTCCATTTGATAATTTATAGAGAGTTTAGAGAGGCTTCAGTTTATAGAGTGATAGATAAAAAATTTTAGATCTTATTTTGAGTGTTTCCCAGAAAAAAAAATAGCTACAATAAATTTTTAAATGCCTACATGCCTACCACTTTTGTGGGTGTTCAATTAGTAGTCCCATAATGGTCATTGGGGCTACAAATATGAGGCCTTGCTCAGGCCTGTCTTTTTTACAAGCAACAATAAGAGCAGTTGATTCTTATTTTAAAAAATCCTGTAGACTGAAGCGTATATACTAACCCTCACAAACTCTGGCAGTTGTTCTTAAGAGGTTTTCTCCTAAGCAGAACTGAACATTTCCAAAGCCAGTTACATGAGTGGGTTATTGTTATAAGTTACATTACCATGGATATCTGAGAAACTAATAAAATATACAAACTACAACAGCCAATAAGGCCAAAATAACCTAGATTACCCTCAAATAATAAACAAGGGATAATGTTGGAAGTAGGAATTAGCAATATATCAGAATATCTGGTATTTAGATGTCAACTTCTTAGCCCAGAACTGCCTTTTCACTTTCTCCCAAGGGGAAGGTCAAAGTGATTTCCTCTGCCTCACAATACACACACACACACACACACACACACACACACACACATACATATATATATATATATATATATATATATATATAAATGACTACTTTAGAAACAACAATAACCCAAGATCTTGAAAGTTTGGATGTGAGAATACTCTTAAAATTAGAGTACTTTCAAATTGAAACTTGAACAGTGGGAAAAAAATCTCACTGCACTTAGGGCCAGAATTTATTAAGTGTTTGGTTTATATATTTGGGCATTTCATAAAAAAATAATACTGAAACTTAATATTAACTAATATTGCTGATAAAATTTTCAGAAGGAGTATAGAAAAAGTTTCTATTTAAAATCTCATGACAGAGGGAAAATTTCCTAAATATAGTTGATTAATCACATATATGTCTCCTCTCCTCCCAAAATCCAACTATAATTATAGCAAACAATTTTTCAAACTAGATAAACTTGCAAAGACAGAGAAAGAAGAAGAAACAGTGGGCTATACATCTTAATGAAATTTTTGAAGACTAAAAGTAGATGGAAAGGAGGTAATTAATTTAGCAGAGTGGAGTGTGTTACAATCTAAAAACCTACATAGGAAGCCATATTCTTTAGAGAAAAATCAGTTTTCCCTACGGAACAAAGGAAATGTCATGTCTTCAAGACACCAAGTACCACAGGAGGCAGGGATGATGTACACACAGTACAGTAAATACTGAAATTGATTTGAAGTCTTTCTACTGAGAAATTGGACCTCCAGGTCTCAAACCTTTACCTTGAGCAGTAAAGTCACTATCCTTTCTCCCAAAGGAGACAAGAGGTTTATCCCTTAAAGACATTGAACCTGAGAGGCTTTGAGTGTTTTAACACCAGACACCAGACATCATGGAAGATGGGGTGAAGTATAAGGCTGAAAACAGGGAGATTAAGTGAAAGTCTAACTGCTTACTGAACAGCGAAATCAGAATACAGAAAATGGAAACTGACATTAACCTCTCAAAAGTGTCTGAGTAGATCTCTAAGGAAGGAAACAAGAAAAAAAAGAATCTTGTTATTCCCAGGAGCACTCTCACAATCACCTTCTGAATCATAAGTTAATTGATTACTACCTGCCCAACATGGTAAACTTTATCATTAAGTATGGATTTACACAGCCTTACACTCCTAGTCATTCTATAAATTGTAATGGTGGTAATTGAAGAAGGATAAAGTTTATGGGTTCTGGATTCAGCTTAACCTAGATTTTATCTTTGACTGTACCTTTCTCTAGTTGTATAAGAGAAAGCAGCTACCCTAACCTCCCTAAGCCTCAGTTCTCACCTAAAAATGGGCATGATAATAAGTCTCATATTCATAACATTGTAGTAAAGATTAAATAAGATTAAATATTTATCACAGTGTCTATCACATAGTCAAGATTTAGTAATGTGAGTATTATTATTAGCACATTTGAAAAAAATTTATTAGCATTTCCTTTCAAGATGATGTATTGATTCATAAATCAAATTTTATGTGTATCTTGCTACATTTTAGGTTTTCCCTATAAATTAAAATGGATTATGGTCACAGGTCCATTCTGAAAAGAACTACTCCCTTCAATGTGTCCCCTAGACTATGGTGACTTTGTTCTCCTTTCACCAGTACCACTACCTCAACCAGATGGAAACCTGACCCAAAGCAAACCAATTCAATGACTTTCGTAGACTAGTCAGAGTATTTTCTATGTTAAGAATGTGAAAAAGGTGACATCAGAAACATGGCAGAGTGAGAGAAATCCCAAAATCTCTCCTCTTGAAAAAAGAATAAGCAGAATATCTAAAATTCAACAAAGTACACCCTAAGTGCACTCTAGCACATCTGAGCATGGGATCTGTGCATAAGAGCTACCACAGGTCAGAAAACCGGGTGTTGGGTGGTGGACTGGGAGAAACAAGAAGCTGCCTCGTACAGCCAGAGCTCCCTGTAGGAGGAGGGGGGAGAGGAGATGGTGCAGTAAGTTCCCTGAACAACCTTGCCTGGAGAGCTGTGAGCTCCACGTGACCGGAATCTGCACAGGGACAGGCTTGAAAGCAGAGAAGTGGGGATGGCAGAGAAGTAAGAATGGAAGAGAAGCAGGGACAGCAGAGAAACAACACTTGAATTTTATTAGCTTTGATTGCAAAACTGAGGCTAAATCACATCCCCCAAACCATAACCAAGAGGGTGTCTCCCCCCATATCCTTCCAGACTGAAAACTGCAGAGCCCTAGGGGAATCTGAGCAAACAATACCGAAACTGTCACTAACACTGACAAGAACCGAGACTGAGGGTAGTGTGTTTAAACATCTATAAGAAAACAAGAGGCATCACGAAGGCTTTAGACAAAGCTGGGATCTAAGAGGTTTAGACGCCACCTACTGGAAACCAAAAGAAAAATGCCTTCTTTGTAACAGGCTAGGGAGACCATTATATAATAGATATTCTTTCTAGGAAAACAAAAAAACAGAATACACTTCCATTACTGCCCAGAAGGAGAAATAGTCCATTAAACACCATGAACAACCGAGGTGACAAGGCATATCAGAAAGAAAGAGAAAAATTTTCAGAAAATAAGCTTACAGACATAGAAATGTCACTTAAATGACAAAAAATTCAGGATAGTACTTCAGAAAAAAATGAATGGCATCCGAAATAAATAATATCGGCAATTTCAGAAACTGAAAAAAACAACTGGATGATCAGAATGAGTTCTTTAGCAAGGAGATTGAAACCCTAAAAAAGAACCAAATAGAACTTCTGGAGTTGACAAATAATTGACGAGAATTTCCCAAATCTAAGAATGAGCTGGAGCTTGGAATTCAAGAACTCAACAGAACACCCAATATCTCAACCCAAAAAGGACTTCACCAAGAAACATAGTATTAAAGTTATCAAAAATCAACTATAAAGTCAGAATTCTCAGGGCAGCCAGGAAAAAGAAGATGGTAACCTATAAAGGAAAATCCATTAGATTATCATCAGACTTCTCAGCACAAAACTTACAAGCCAGAAAGGACAGGAATCAAATATTCAAACTATTAAATAAGAGGAAATACCAGACAAGAATGATGTATCCAGCAAAGCTGTCCTTTAGATATGAAGGAGAAATAAAGATCTTTTCAGACATATAAAAACTGAGGGAATTCTCCACTACTAGGCCTGCATTATAGGAAATAGTGTAAGGGGTCAGCTCACCTAAAACAAAATGAAAAAAAAAATGTAATTAGGAGTAAGGTGACTATTGGGCAAATAGAAGCAGAAGGGTACAACCCTTACCTAGAACAGAGAATTATAAGCTTAAATAATAAAAAGAAATGTACTATGGTAAGATAGTAATGAACGTTCAGCATATATATGGACAAGTTGAGATAATAATGACTGAAAAGGGGAGGATTCAAAGATCCAAATTCACAAAGCGGAATGGAGATAAGGCATGCACAGAAGAAAGTGGATGACTGTGTATATTCGTAACTATCCTTTACATATCTGGAATGGTAACGACATGCCAAAGATTCAGAACTAAAATATATAACATAAAACAAGAAGAACCAGAGGGAACACACACAAAACCCAACTAAAATAAAGAAAACAGAAACATAAGGACAAGTAAGCAATGGAAGCACCGAGATACCAGAAAGCAAAAGATAAAATGGCTATAGGAAGACCTTGTATTTTAATAATCACCTTAAATGTAAATGGGCTGAACTCACCAATAGAAAGACACAGAGTTGCAGATTGGATCAAAAAAAAAAAAAACTCAATCATATGCTCCCTCCAGGAGACAAACCTCAGTTCCAAAGAAAAATATAGCCTCTAAGGGAAAGGGTGGAAAATGACATTTCGAGCAAATGCAATTCAGAGAAAAGCAGGAGTAGTCCTTTTCAGATGAAATAGACTTCAAAATAAAAAAGGTAAAGAAAGATACTGAGAGAGAGTACATAATGATAAAGAGAATCACACACCAAGAAGACATAACACTTATTAATATCTATGCTCCCAATCAGGGAGCCCCGAATTATGTAAAGCAATTACTAACAGAACTAAAGAGAGAAACAGACGAAAACACTATCATAAAAAGTGACCTAAATACCTCACTGTCAGATGTGGACAGATCATCCAAAATAGAAAATCAATAAGGAAATAACATTTTTTAATGACATATTAGACCAACTGTATATAATGTTCATTTACAGAACCTTTCATCTCAAAACAGCTGCTTATACATTCTTTTCTAGTGCACATGGAACATTCTCACAGATTGGCCACATACTGGGACACAGAGAAAACCTCAACAAATATAAGATGGTTGAAATCATACCAAACATATTCTCTAATCATGATGCTTTGAAACTAGAGATTAACTGTAAAAAAAAAGTGGGAAGAACCAAAAATATATGGAGATTAAACAACATACTACTGAAGAATACCTGGATCAGAGAAGAAATAAAAAGAGAGATCAAAAGATACATAGAAATAAATGATAATGATAGTTCAAAATATCAAAATGGTTAGGAAACAGCAAAACCATTCATAAGAGGAAAGTTCATGTCATTATAGGCGTACATTCAAAAACAAGAAAGAGTCCAAATAAACAACCAAAAACTTCATCTTATAAAACTAGAAAAGGAAAAACAAAATAAACTTAAAGTCAGCAGCAGAAGAAAAAATAACCAAAATAGGAGCAGAATTAAATGACATTGAAAACAGAACAAAACAAAAAGATAGAAAAATAAACATAACAATGAGTTGCTTCTTTGAGAAGGTTAATAAAATTGACAAACCCCTGGCTTGACTAAGTAAAGAAAAAAGTGGAAGGAAACAAATAAACAAAATAAAGGAAGAAAGAAGGGAAATTACAACAGATGCTGCAGAGGTACAAAGGATCATACAAGAATATTATGAAAAAGTACATGACACCAAATTTAAGAACCTAGAATAAATGGAGCAGTAATTTGGAAGAAAAAATATTCCTAGACTGAATCAAGAAGAACTGGACAATGGACAATCTAAATAGACCGATCAGCAGTATGGAAATTGAAACAATCATTGAAAACCTACCAAAAAGTAAAAGTTCAGGACAAGATGGCTTCATCAGTGAATTCCACCAAACATTAAAAGAAGATTTAACACCTATTCTTCTCAAACTCTTCCAAAAATAGAAGAGGAGGCAATACTTTTCAATTCCTTTGATGAGGCTGATATTAACCTGATACAAAATCCTGGTAAAGATAACACACCCAAAAAGAAACACTACAGATCAATGAACACAGGTGCAAAAATCCTAAATAAGGTACTAGCAAACCGAATACAGCAACATATTTAGAAGATTATACACCACAATCACGTGGGCTTCATCCTAGTAGCACAGAAATGGTTCAACATACACAAATCAATTAATGTGACACGCCACATAAACAAATTAAAAATAAGAATCATATGATCATATCAATAGCTGCAGAAAAAGCCTTTGACAAGATGCTGCATTAATTTATGTTTAAAACACTTAACAATATTGGTATAGAAGGAAAGTACCTTAACATAATGAAGGCCATATATGATAAACTCTCAGCCAACATTATACTTTATGGTGAAAAGCTAAAAACCTTCCCTCTAAGATCAGGAAAAATGCAAGGCTGTCCACTATTTCCACTGTTATTCAAATTGACATTGGAGATCCTAGCAAGTGTAATCAGGTAAGAGAAAGATATAAAAAAGCATCTGAAAAGGAAACGAAAAAGTCAAACTGTCACTATTTGCAGATGGCATGATTATCTATACAGAAAACCCTAAAGACTCCACAAGAACACTAGTAGAAACAATAAGCAAATACAGAAAAGTTTCTGGATACAAAATCAAGATACATAGAAATGAAAAGATATTCCATGTTCTTGGATTGGAAGTATCAACATAGTTAAAATTACCATATTACCTAAAGCATTATACAGATTTAATGCAATCCCCATCAAAATCTCATTGGCATTTTTTTTTTAAGAAATAGAACAAAATGTCATCAGACTTGTATGGCAGCACGAAAGATCCTGACTTGCCAAAGTCATCCTGAGAAAAAGAATGAGCCTGGAGGAACCGCTCTGCCCAATTTAAAATTATACTACAAAGCAACAGTAATCAAAATGGCATGGTATTGTCAGCAAAACAGACACGCGGACCTGTGGAACAGAATCAAGAGTCCAGAAGTAAACCTATATTTATTTGGGCCAATAATATTTAACAAAGTCACCAAAAACAGACAGTGGAGAAAGGAAAACCTCTTCAATAAATGGTGCTGGGAAAACTGAAAAGCTACCTGCAGAAGAATGAAACTAGACTGTTGACTATAACCACACCAAAATTAACACAAAATGGATTAAGGACCTAAATATAAGACTCGAAACAATAAAGTGCATGGAAGAAACCATAGGAACTAAACTCAGGGACTTTGGGCTTAAAGAAGATTTTATTAATTTGATCTCAAAAGCAAGGGAAGTAAAAGCTAAAATAAATGAATAGGACTACATCAAACTAAAAAGCTTCTGCTAAGCAAAAGAAATCGTCAACAAGGTAAAGAGACAACCATCTGAATGGAAAAATGTATTTGCAAGCAATGCCTCCAATGAGGGCCTAATATCCAAAATATTCAAAGAACTCATACAACTCGATAATGAATAAAAAGAAATGATCCAATTAAAAAATGGGCAGAGGACCCGAACAGACACTTCTCCTTAGAGGACATACAAATGGCCAACAAGTATTTGGAAAAATGCTCAACATCTCTAGCTACTAGGGAAATGCAAATCAAAATCAGAATGAGATACCATCTCACACCTGTTAGAATAGCTATAATACACAGGACAAGTAAAAACAAATGCTGGGGAGGATGTGGAGAAAAAGGAACGCTCATACACTACTGGTGGGACTGCACATTGGTACACCACTATGGAAAACAGAATGGAGGTTTCTGAAAAAAACTAAGAATTGATCTACCATATGATCCAGCAAATCCTCTACTGGGCATTTACACCAAAGTCTTGAAAACCTATGTTCAAAAAGGTATTTCCACACCCATATTCATAGCAGCATTATTTACTGTGGCTTGACATGGAAGCAATCGAATTGTCCTACGAAAGATGATTGGATAAAGAAGCTGTAGTACATATGTACGATGGACTACTACTCAGCCATTAGAAGAGGTGAAATACTGCCTTTTTCTAAAACGTGGATGGACCTTGAGATAATTATGCTAAGTGAAATAAGCCAGACAGAAAAAGTCAAAAATCACATGATGTCTCTTATACGTGGGATATAAACCTAAAAACAACAAATGAACCAGACAAACAAAGACTCATGGACATGGACTATAGTGGTTACCAGAGATAGAGTTTGTGGGAGGGGGCAGTTAGATGGGGTAAAGGGGGTCAAATATGTGGTGACAGAAAGAAATCTAACTATGGTGAACACACAGTGTAAATATATATATGACTTACTGTTAAAATGTATAGCTGAAACTTACTGGATTTTGTTAACCGATGTCACCACTAAAAATAACTTAATTAATTAATTAAAAAATTCTTTAAAAATAAGAAAACACAAAGAAAAAAACTATAAACCAATATCTTTTATGACTACAGATACAAAAATCCTAAATGAAATACATCAAACTGAATACAACAACACATTCAAAAGATGGGCTTCATTCCAGGGGCACAAGCATGATTTAACATATGCAATAGCTTAATGTGACATGCCACATAAATGAATGAATGAATGGATGAATGAATAAAAAGATAGATAGATAGATAGATAGATAGATAGATAGATAGATAGATAGTAAAATAAAGGATGTGATCATATGATCATATCGATGCATGCAGAAAAGGCATTTGTCAAAATATGGCATCTATTTATGATTGAAACACTCTATAAATTGGGTATAGAAGGAAGATACCTCAACATAATCCAGACCACATATGGTAAACCCTCAGCTAACATCAAACTTAATAGTGAAAAACTAAAAACCTTCCATCTAAGACCAAGAACAAGACAATTTTGCATACTCTGACTACTCAGAATCGTAACTCCTAGCTAGAGCAATCAGGAAAGAGAAAGTAACAAAAGGCATCCAAATATGGAATGAAGAAGTCAAATTGTCACTTTTTGCAGATAGAAAATGCTGAAGATTACACTAAAAACATTATTAGAAACAATAAACATACAGTAAAGTTTCAGGATATAAAATCAACTTACAAATTTCCATGGCATTCTTATACTCTAAAAATAAATTTTCAGAAAAAGAAATTTAAAAATTCATTTTGCAATTGCAACAAATAAAGTGAAATATCTACTAATAAACCTAAAAAAAGCAAGTAAAGGACATATACACTGAAACCTATAAGATATTATTAAAACTAATTAAAGAAGACAAAGAATTTTTGGAAAGATATTCCATGGTCATGGACTGGAAGAATCAACATAGTTAAAATTACACTATTACCTAAAGAATTATACTGATTTAATGCAATCTTCATCAAAATCCCAACAGCATTTTTTAAAGAAATAGAACAAAAAATCACCAGATTCATATGGAAAGCACAAAAGAACGCAAAGAGTCAAAGCAATCCTGAGAAAAAAGAACAAGGCCAGAAGTATCCCTCTGCCTGACTTCGAATTATACTACAAAGTGACAATAATCAAAACAGCAAAATACTGACAGAAAACAGACACATAGACCAATGGAACAGAATTGAGAGTTCAGATATAAACCCCAAGTATAGGGCAAATAATTTTCTACAAAGGAGCCAAAAAACATAAAATGGAGAAAGGAAGCCTCTTCAATGAATGGTGCTGAGAAAATTGGAAAGCCACATGCAAAAGAATGAAACCATACCACTATCACTATACACCAAAACTAACTCAAAAGGTATCAAAGACCTGAATAGAAAACCTGAAACAATAAATTGCATAAAATAAAACATAGGTACTAAATTCGTGAACCTTGGATTTAGAGAGGACATTTGAATTTGACCTCAAAGGCAAGGGGGAAGTAAAAGCAAAAGTAAATGAATGGATCAATACAAAATTAAAAAGCATTTGCACAGAAAAAAAACATTAAGACAAAAAGGCAGCTATTTGAATGGGAGAAGATATTTGCAAACAACACCTCCAAAATATACAAAGACTCATACAACTCAACAATTAAAAAGCAATCCAATTAAGATGGGGAAAAATGATGTAGATGATTGAGGCTTTGTTCATCTCTCTTGTGACCAAATCAAAGCTGTGACAGAAACATGGAGCAAACAGCAAGCAAAGTTACCGGGGACCTAAATGAACAAGCTCTACAACTAGGGTGAGAAATAATTAATTACCCTCCAAGGGTAAAAGGTAGGAGGGGATGAAGGTGAGAGGCTGCCCAAACACCAGAGACTGAGTGGGACAGAGGCTATTGCAGTAGCAGCCGGCAGCTGCAGATGCCTCTTAAAGGGGCTGAGTTAGAAGTGAACTTTTATAGTGATGCACCTGCTCACTCTGAACACCAATGCCTGGTTGGCTGCATGGGGAGCACCAGGGACTTACAATGGGACATTGAGTTGTTGAGGTGACAATGGGAGGCAAGTCTCTTTCCTGGGCAGAAGTGCCAGTGGTATCCATTGTTCCTCCCAGTATGCAGAAGCAGAGCCTCCATAGCTGACATATCATCAAAATGGATAACAGAAGTTACTCTGACCATAGGATACTCTGAACCTCTGCCTCCCCAACTCATGTCTCTACCCAAGCCATATCCAATTATATCCTCAATGAGTCTTGTGCTCCTTACAGAGCAATGACAAGACTCACATGATTTCTGGCATGGCCTCTTGAGGCAACTATAAGTATAAGATCTGTGAATTGTCTGCTGAATCTTAACAGGTGACCCTAGAGGGGCACAGGCAGGGGCTAAACTTGGCCTGCAGCTGAATCCCTCTCAAGACTGTGCCACTGGACACTTACTAAACAAAGCCATGCTAATAAGACTGGGAGACTTAGGAGCTTTGCTTAATATCTAGAAATATGCACAGGAAGGCAACCAAAATTGGAAGACAAAAAAGCAGAAACCATATGAAAGAACAGAACAGAGATCCAGAAATAATAGAGTCAAACAATCTAACAGATGCAGAGTTCAAAACACTGGTTATGAAGATGCTTAGTGAACTTAGAAGTGTAGATGAACTCAGTGAGAACTTTAACAAAGAGATAAAAATCATATAAAGGGAGATGGAAATTATAAAAGGGAACCAGTTCTAAAGGAAGAACACACATGAGATGAAGAGTATATTAGAGAGAATCAATAGAGTGGATAAAAAAGAGGATTGAATCATTGATATAGAGGATGGGGACGCCAAGGACACTCAATCAGAATGGCAAGAAAAAAGACACTAAGACTAATAATAATTTAAGAAGCCTATGAGACACAATTAAATGTAAAAATAACCCTGTCATAGGAGTACCTGAAGGAAAACACAACGTTGAAGAGCTATTTGAAGAAATAATGATGGAAAGCATCCCTTACCTGGTGAAGGAAATAGACATACAACCACAGGAAGCTCAGAGAATCCCAAAAAAGAGGAACCCGAAGAGGCTCACATCAAATCACATTATAATTAAAATGCCAAAGGTTAAATACAAAGAGAGAATCTTAAAAGCAGCAAGAGAAAAGCAGTTAGTTACCTATGAGGAGTACCCATAAGACTGGTAGCTGATTTCTTAAAAGAAATTATGCAGGACAGAAGGACCAGGCACCAAAATATTTAATGTGATGAAAACATAGGATCTACAACCATTCTTTGCTGAAAAATGATTGTTAGAAATTTATTACTTGTGGGAAATTACTGCTTGGCTATCACCCATGGGAACATGGCTATCGTCATGGGAACATAACATTCTAACAATAAGCTTTCTGCTTCTGTACTTTTGCTTGCACAACCAACCTGTGGGTTGACAGGTAGTGAATACAAGAAAAAACAGGCCTTTGTGTTTAGACAGAATGAAGAATGGGATTTGGGGCTTAAAAACCCTGTACCTCTACATTTCAGGGCTGCTTCATTTGGGGTCTGTGTACCCCCTGGCAGACCCAGCTGGCTGAATAAAGAGTGTGTTTCCTACAACTCATCGAGTTCTGGTGGTCCGTGTGTCTTTTGGGGGCTGGGGGCTATAACAATTGATTCCTCAACTTGTTTAGCTGCTCATGATTTACTTTATATCCTCATTTCCTCCTTACCAAGCTTCATTTCCATGGTCTATTACTGTAATCTTAGCTTTGCAAAATACCGAACTACTTTGTTTCTCTCTACACCCACCATACTCCCCTGGAAAATCTTAACCATGGTTCAATCTAACAGTCCACCAACTCTGAGTCTACACATAACCAGCCAAACCTGACTGCAAAAAATTACAGGTCTCCTGACTGGATTAACTTTAAATTTAAATCTATAAATGTCACTGTCCTGACATATTTCTCAAGTCAATTTCACTCCCATTTTCTCAGAAAAGATTTTCTCCTTAAAAATCTCCAACAGCCCCTTTACTAGTCAACCTGAGCTGATAATCTCATCTCACTGAGAAAATAGAAGCAATTAAAATGAATCTGTTTTATCTTCAACCTCCATTATGTTACAAAGCACCTCTAATGTCGTCTTACAATATGAAAACTGTCTCTGGTCTCATATAATGCGAACCCCTTGTGTATGTTTTGGATCTCATCCCCTCCCAGTCTCTCACCTTCTCAACTATTGTGCTCCAGCAGCAATCTCCTCTTTCTCTTGCAGAATCAAATTTCTCCCTCTTAGGGATCATTGTCACTCACCATCATACAAACATGTGATATTTTTCATCTTAAAAAATTTCTTCATTGACCCTACATCTTTCTCCAGGCTGAATCCTATTTCTCTGATATTTTTTATATAATAAAAATCCTAAAAATAGACCTCTGTACTTACTGCCTCTTTCATTTCTTTTGAACTAATTTCAATCAGACTCTCATTCCAACTTTTTAATACAATGGTTTTGTTCATATCACAAATGACCATTATCAAGTTCAACCCAATGGTCAAATTTTTTTTTCTCATCTTAACTTTCCTCTCAATATCATTGGCACAATTAATCCTTTGGGTCCTTGGAGGAACAGCTTCTAAGATGGAATTAAAGGTGTAAGAAAATTATTATGGGCAATGCCTATGAATGATAAAAGGGTGGGAGTAAGGGAAGGTGTGGAAAGCCTTAGCCTGTGATGTAGGTCAGACACCTATGAAAGGAGAAAAGGAAATGAGTGTAAAGGAAGCAGGGGCTCAGAGAAGACATTGAGCCACAGTTGCTGATTTGAAATGTCCCACATCCTATAGTAGAACACCCAACTGTGTTCAGTCATTGACTAGAAAGAGAAGCATGGCCTCAACACAAATGGCGTAGTGGATACAGAAAGATGGAAGTTAGTGTTGCTGGTCAACTATGCCCCTGTTTTCCCAGTATTTCTTTTTTAATCTTTCTCTTTTTCAACTCTAGTGATTAAAATATTTCCAGGACTAAACCCTCAACCTTCTTTATCTATGCATACTATACATAGGGGAATTCAGTCTGAGGGATGATACACAGATTTATATTGTAATTTATAACTCATATTTGGATATATAAAAAATTCCTCGAACTTAACATATTTAAACAAAAATTATTGAATTTTCTACTGCCTCACATCCAACAAAACTTCTCCTTCCAAATCTTTCTTAACCTGTAAAAGGCAACAAAACCATTTATTAGTTTTTCAAGCCAAAAGACTTGGAGTCATCTGTAAGTCTTCTCTTTCTCTCACACTGAAATATTTAATTCCTTACCAAATTCTTTCAGCTTTTGGTTTAAAACGTGTCCTAGTGTGACCATTTCTAGCTACCTTCATCTCTACCACTTTGGTTCCAAAGTAATGCTCCAAGCTCCATCTTTTACAATAGAAATCTATTATTTTGTTGTGGTGCTTCTGGACTTCCGCATCTTTGATTTACTCTTCCCGTGCCTCTGTGCCTAATGTTCCATTTACTTGGCTCTTGCTTCAAGCTTCACCCCTGAACACTATTTTTAAAAAATCTCCTGTGGCTCTGTACTATGCAGCTGGGGACTCATTTATTCATCTAACAAACATTTATAGAGTGTCCTCCATGTATAAAGAATAATTCTAGATAATGAGGATATGGCATAAAAAAACAAATAATGTCACAGCCCTCTATAGAACTTGTATTCTAATGGAGAAAGACAGACAAAAATTAATAAATATATAATTTATCACATGGGAGTGAGTGATAGAAAAATAAAAATAGTCATGAGGGTGCCAGAAGCACTGGGGAGTGTTTGCTATTTTTATAAATGATGGTTAGGAAAAGCTATTTTAAGAAATTAACATTTGAGCAAAGCTGAAAGGAGAGAACTATCTGGAGAAAGAATGTTCTAGGTATAGAGGAGTTAGTACAAAAGCCATAAAGTAGGAGTGTTCCAGGTGTTTTCAGTAAGACTTAAGACAAAAAAATATGTATTATCTCATAGCATTTGTAACTAAAAAACATCTATGTGTGACTTAAATATACACCTCTGTCTCAAAAGGCTGCAATCAAAAGTTTAGCTAGAGTGCATTTATCTCAAGACTCAATTTGGAGAAGCCCCAATTCTTAGCTTACTCACATGGATGCTGGCAGGATTCAGTTTTTGCAAGGTGTTAGAATGAAGGTTTCAGTTCCTTCTTGCCTATTGGTCATAGGTCTCCCTCAGTTTCTTTGCATATGGCTCTCTCCAATGGGGAGCTCACTATGTGGCAGCTAGCTTTCCTCAGAGTAAGCAATCAAGAGAGTAAGAGAGAATGAAGATGGGATTCAGATTCTCTTACCCAATTTCTGAAGTGACATCCTGCCACTTTGTCAAATTCTATTTATTAGAAGCAACTTACTAAGTCCGGTCTCCATTCAAAGGCAGAATATTGCACAAGGGTGTGAATATTAAGAGGCAAAGATCATTGTGGTCCATTTAAAAAGACTACTTACTACAAAGATCGTTGTGGCTAACATAGAATGAGCAGGGGGTATAGTGATAAGAAATTAGGTCAGAGAGGATAAGGAGGGATCAGATCATGCACAATCTTATAGAATCTTGTATGAATCTGAATTTAAAAGAATCACCCTGGCTACTTTTTGGAGAATGAACCAAATGAGAACAAGGGATGAAGCAGGAAGAGCAGTTAGAAGACTATTGTAATAACCCAGGTGAGATATGAGGGTGGAATTAACCTGAATAGTAGCAATGGAGATTGGATATTTTTGATATTTTCTGGATATGGAGTGTGAAAGAGAAGAGTCAAGGATGACTCCAAAAATTTTAATTTGAACATTGGATGCATAAAATAAGCATTAATTGAGATGAGGAATACTGTGGGAGAAGCAGATTTAGTAAGAAATATCAATATTTTGGCTTTGGACACAGTAATTTTGAGATGTTGATTAGACACCATCAAGTAAGAAGTTGAATATATGTCTGTTGTGCAGGGAGAATTCCAGGCCAGATATATAAATTTGAGCAATATCAGAATACAGATAGCATGTAATTCCAGGAGACTGGATGACATCATCTAACCGGGAGAATGTAGAAAAGGACAGAGGTATTAGAACTGAGTTGTGAGACACCTCTTTTGGAAGTTGAGAAGAAGAAGAAAGGCCAGAAAAAGAGACTGAAAACAAGCAGCCCATGAGGGAGAAGGAAAACTAAGAGGTTTTACCTAAGAGGATAACATTTATTTGCAATACCAATTAGTTCTTTTGGCTTTAGGCAGGGATGTGCCTTTTATTTTAAAAATAAAAGTGAAAAGTAACAGTTACGTTAATTTCTGCTCAGTCTATTCAGCAGAGAGTGAGAAGTGGACACCTCTAGTCCCAATATGGGGGAAGGGAGAGAAAAATACATTCGTCCTGTATTTGAATTTGAATACACTCTCCCTTTGGAAAAGGGCCCACCACTCTCTATTGCATTATTGTATTCTTCTTAACCAATTTCACACATCAATGATTACTACCAGGGTCCTGGAGATATTCGAGTTTGAGAAACATAAAGTTGGAACCATTTAAAATATTTCTCATTTCCAGATGTATCCCATTCAGTCCAAGTTAACAAAAAACTGAAACAAATAATCCATTTTAATTAAAATTATCAGCCAAGTCAGTGTCCTAACATTGATGAAATAAAATATTTTTTCTCTAGAAAAAAGCAATAATATTAATGGTAATTGATATTTGTATAATATTTAACGTACATTACCTTACTTAAATTTTACAGTAATAATATTGTTACTATATTATTATTATTATTATTATTATTATTATTTTATAGATGAAGTAAATGAAATCCGGAGAGCTTAAGCACCTTGCTCAGTGTCATGCAGTAAGTAAAACGCAGAGTTGGGTCTTGGACCCAGTTTGTGATCACCGTTCCATCCAAGGCACAAGGAATTATGGTGCTTGGAAGAAGGGTAATACTCAGCAGGGGCTGTAAGAACAAATTCTAAGAAGGGGCTTGGGGAGGTGCAGGCAAATCAACTGCTACATGAAAGTGAGGTTAAATAAAATATTTGCTATGAACTAGAGTGAAAGAAGCTGTGCCCTTTGCAGCTCAATGAATTTCTAAAGTCCCACTGGTTTCTCTTGGAAACAAATCAGACATCATTAACACTTGTATCAATACCAAATCTTGTATTTTGTGGAACCCTCTCCCCCCATGGTGACATTCACTTTAGATTCTCAGGTCTGAAGTCCCTCTTGGATACTCACAAGAAGACATTATCTTTAGGGAACTAGAACAAATTTTCTCAGACTCATATAGCCAAATGCCACATGCATTTTCTTTCTTGAAATAATTCCTCTCCACCTCACTTTGCTTTAGTATGAAAGAAATTAGAAAGCCACAGTGACTCTATTGGCATCCATGTCACCAATTTCCTTTTTACCCAGGCTTCAAGGTGAAACAGTGCTTCTTAAATGAGATTTAAATTATGGTGTGCCAGGGATGCTATTGCTAATCAGAATCCCATTCTGCAATATTTCAAACTTCAGCACTTTAGCATGTTACAGAAATAAATTTTTAATATTATTTCATTCATATTCTTTTTGTAGAGGTGCCCAAATCTTACCCTTTGTCCAATGACGCAGCATATATTGGAATTCTCAAATCTATCCCAAAGTTTTTTTCTTTAAAATGAAACAAAATTCAACAGTATTAAATATTGACATCATGAAGCTCAAAATATCATTTGTTTTGAGGTGATGTCCTATTGTTGTTTAGAGTAATTTGTAGCTTGTTACCTGTCAGCACCAGGATTGTGGACTGAGTTATAAATTAGAGTTAACAAATTTAGGCTAATGGTAAAAAGTAGATATATAGATTTTGAATCTTTTAAATAAATTATGTATTTTGAATATAATTTTCCTTGAAACTTATTATTTTTAAAAAGGTAAAAATGAAGCTGCTCTGGCTAAAACTCTTGTTGGTGGGAGTCCCTTAACCATGTTCTTTGAGTCTTCCTCTTACTTCATGGTAATCTTAAAGTAACTCAGTAGTACTATCAAGACTTCTAGTAATTTGAATGTCATGAGTATAGGATAGCCCAAGGGCACACAGAACTCAAAGTAGGACTCAGAAACTTATGGTCAAGGGATGGAGCTAGGGAAAGGAATAGTGGGAACACTCTGGAATGAAAACTCACTTAAGTATTGTGGTAAAGTGTAGACATAGCTAATAGTCAGACTCACACAAGCAATTCAATCATAGCTTCCTACAAAGAGGGAAAGTTAAGGTAAGTGGTACCTTCAAGGCTACACAAACAGAGAGGACAGACATGCTGGAAAAGAGAGAAAGAAAAGTCATCAGAAGGTTAGAAACTAGAAGATTCCTTAAGAGCTAGGGAATGAATAGAAACAAGTAAGAAGGGGGAAGGGAGAAAGAGAGAGACAGGAAGAGAGACACAGACAGAGAGAGGTGAGTGAGATGCCAATTTTAGGTTAAGAACTTACGTAAATAAATAAGGGATAGACTGCAGGAAAAATCCTGCTGGGAAAGCACTTAAATGACTGTGGGTATAAAAAAAGCTGACCTATTATTTATGAAATTAGAGTACATGGTTGTGCTTATTAAAATGCCAAAATCCACAAGGATCTGGGGGAAAATTGCCTTTGGAGAAAAACTTTTTTGTGAGGGACCAGACAGGATAGGGTTAAACAAATAAAACATGCTGAGGAGAGTCTAAGGGGGAGAGAAACCATCTGGCAAAATCTCAAATGCCCACACTGCCTTTTTTCTCAGTGCCCTTCCCTAGGGGCCTTGGGATAGCTGTGTTGAGATACCAGAACCAGGATTTTTATATTCATATCAAAAGTAAAACCCAAAATGTCTGCACTGCTGCTGATTAGAGAGAGCATTTGAGTTGTTCAATATTGAAAAGATTTGTGGCACATTGGATTCCTTTGCTTTGAAACACCCAACTTGTCATGAGTTCTTTTCTCAATGCTCTTGGCTCAGTTTTTAATTTTTTCAAATCTTCTTGCTTTACTGTTGTATTGTCTCTGCTGGTGATAAGTACAGAATTTCAAGGAAATGCTTTTTAGATAGTCTATTGAGCTAGTATTTCAGTGCTGCATGCTTTGTTAAAAAGGAAGTTAAAAGGGCTTTAGTATCAGTCAGGCTTGTGTGAAAATCTGTCACTTGGGGAAAATGCTTAACCTCTCCAACCTCAATTTCATCATCAGTAAAATAGGGATAGTCACAGTTATCCTGCATGGTTGCTGTGGACATTAAATGATGCATAGAAGGTAAAACACTTAATATGGTACCTGACACATAGACTTTACCCTATAAATGTTGCTAATTATTGCAACTTGATGCACTGATTGGTGTGTGTGTGTGTGTGTGTGTGTGTAAAACACATCTAAGTCTTCGATTAGTGATTATCATCTGATTATTTTGATAGAATTTAACTTAAACCCGAGTGATCTAAAATGAAAATAATATATGTATCACCTAGAAATAGTCTTAGGACATGTTTTCTCATAGTTTATACTTTTCACATTTCCAGAGATCTTGGGATTATACTGAGTTAGTGGAAGGCCATTATGGGCAAGGGAAAGCAAGTGGAAGGCACCAGGTCTAGGGGCACCAACTCTTGCTTCTGTTTCAATCCAAGAAACTCCAATTATACCAGATAAACATGTAAGTTTTGTATTAGAAGACAAAGGATGAAAGTGTTTCAAGGAGGAAGGTGTGATCATTCATTTTAAATGCTATGTATATTCAAACAGCTTTCAAGGAAAATGTGGAGTTTCAAAAGTTCATTGTCTTTGTAGAGAAGGTAGGGCTCCTAAGCAGCGGTGATTTTATAGTCATGGCCCAGAGGGTTGGAGACAGTAGCCCAAGTGTTTGATCAATGAAATACTCTCAAACCATCTATCATGAGCCATAGATAAAATCATGAAATCAGGGATGGAGAATTAGTCTTCTTAGATCCTGGCACTCTATTCTATGTGAGAATTGAGGCATTTTACTCTCTCTCATTTATCTGAAGAGGCTAATTAAACCCTATGAAGTTTCTACAAGGTGTTAATTAAAGAAAAAAAATCATAGTAGAATGTCATATCAGAGCTACTATAAAATGAGGCAAAGTGGTGAAAGATCATTGGCTGGTAATCACATGAGTCAGTGGTCAAGCAAGTTCTTGAACAGGAGTTAAATCATGCTACTGCAAGGCAGGGCTGGAAAGTGGCTAGGGCTGAGGAAGTTATCAAAGGAAGTAATCAAGAAATAAGATTGTCAAAATGAGAAAAAAGGGGTCAAATTCTTGGACAAAGGGGAGTCGCCCAAGGAGCAACCCAGTGGAGAGCAGAGGTAGAGATCAAAAGAATTATGTGGGACTCCATGATCCCTCAGTACCACTGTAATTTCTGACACATTATAATTCTTTGTCCAGTGAACACACTGTGAAGTATTAATTTTGAAAATTTATTCTTAGAGATGTGACTGTGACTTCAGGAACCATGTAGTTCATTGAAAAGAATAGGACAGGAATGAAACAACAAATTAGATTTATAGAATTTTCCTTTCGGGCATCTAGTGGGCCTTTCCCAACTAAATTTCTGTAAAGTGGAAAGAACCTTATGCATTTTGGTATAATGTCTGCTATGGTACTCCAAGTGAATCAGATCTTATATTTTAACTTTCAAATGACAAATTTCTAGCATCAGTGATAGGTAAGTGATCTTTTTAGACTACTCTAATCACACTAACTGTGTTTTCTGGTATTTCTCAAAGGGTGGCCTTCTGACCAATTACATTGACATCGTTTGAAGGGCTGTATTAGAAATGTGGATTAAGTAGCTCTTTCCCAAATTAGCTGATTCATAATATTTAAGGGTAAGACTTAGGAATCTGCATTTTAACATACATACCAGGTGATATTTATCCACGATTTTGAGAATTATTGATGTGTGAAGTCATCTACTCTGCTTCTTCATTTAGGCTAGTGTTGAGATGTGATATACATGATCTGCTTAAATAAATTTCTTCCCTGGAGTGGATAGTATACATCTGTGACATCCAATATATAGTTATTTAATCTAAAGTGAGTGTAGATTGACTGCTATTGAAAGATATACTTATTTCTCAATGTTTTAAACCATTTTCACATATCTCTGAACTCCATTTTTACTTTTGTTTAAATATGTTCTGAGTACAGAGGTCAGGGTGGTAGTTTTTTTTTAAATCTTTGCTTTCAGTGGATCTAAGATTTATTCACTGTAGCTCCTGTGAGAACAGGCAGCATAACAGTTATACCTTATTTTTGCATGAGATACAATGAGGGAGAAGCTGAGGGAAAATTATTCCAAATTTATTTTCTTCTATAATCATGTCATCTGAAGTTTGGGTAAATATCTGGGAGAAAGTGCTAGGTAAAGGGAAAAAAAAAGCATCTAAATTATAGCCCAGTACTAAGTAATGAAACATTGACCTCTAGATAGCTAGGATTGGTCTTACAATAGTGGGGAAGGACAAAAACTGCCATTATCATAAAAGTGATTTAGAGATAGAAGTCTGACCTTTTTAATTCTGGAAAGGTTACATTATTAAAGACCAAGTAAATTATGACACTGCTGAAGTAAAATATTGTTATTATTTTCTGTAGTTTTGTTTCTCTAAGGAAATTCTTGAGTCTTTTATTTACTTCTTCATGTAGTCTAATAGACAGAGTAAACAAAAAAAGTACAGATATTATGGAATGCTGTAGAACCCAGGCAGAGATAATGTAATGTTTCTTGAAAAACAAAAAAAAAAGATCCAAAAGACCATTTTACCTTGGTTATGTCTCTAGAAATATGACTAAGCCTTCCTTTCCTCTCCACCAAGGCTGCTGGTCAGTTGGAGGGGCTGTGAGAGGTTAAGCACTTGCTTTGAAAAGATATTCTGGATGTTTAATTGTTCAACAATTATTTACTGAATGCCTCCAATATGCCTGTTATTGTGGTGGATGCTATATTAAGATTATCCCAATTTATCCCTTTACATGTTGTTTTTTAAAAGAAAGATGTTAATGGAGGTATTAGCTATGCCTATAAGATACCTAAAACAAGTGTTCAATGGGTTCAGCAATTCAGACAAATTGGATTTTTGGCATTTGTTAAAATTACCTCCGCTCTTTTCCACTCATTTCCTTCAATTAGTTGAATTCTACCAATCAGAATTCTGAATTTTGTCAGCCTGATTTGTGCATGTAGATGTAGCCTTTGGTATTCAAAATAAATAATGCTTAATTAAATATCCTAAGCTACCCAACTTTGATTGAATTGCTTGAATCACTCTCAACAAGCCAAATTAAAAACAGGGAAAACTTTGCCTTGGCTCATTCAATTCAAGGATTGAACTCCAGGACAATATCAACCCTGATAAACTATGTGGCTAGATATAACTTGGTATGAGAGGATCATTTTAAGGACCTATCAAGTGTCAGAAAGTGCTCTTTATTGCTATTGAAATTTCAATGCGAAGCAGAAGCAAATAGTGTCTTTGGTAATTATCTTTGGGTAGGTATGATTTCAGGGTCATAGGTAAATAAAGATGATTACCACCTGAATAACCACATATTATAAAGCCCCTCAACTCTGCAAATTACCATTATGCCTATACAACAAGATTTTATTATAGGTCAATAAGAGGGAAGGAGGGCAATTGTAGCTGGTGTTCTGAGGTGGAAAGAAAGGAACACAGCTGCATTTAATTGTGTCATGACTGTTGTATTTTTTGCTTCAGGTTTACATTTAGTTAATCATAATTTGTTTGCCAAGCAAGTTTTAGGTCTCTCTTCATAAAGGACTCTACTCTTCAATCTACCTCCTCAATGGCTTTTCACTGCTTTAATGAGCTTACTACAGAGGTCTCCTGTGAGATAATGGCAATGAAGTTAAAAGAAGAAAATCATGAATCACAAGCTGTTTTCATGGGCCATGGTTTTTCCTGAGTCCTTAGCCTTAAGATGCTAATTAGTGGGCACATCATCAATCAGCCTGCTTCCTCAGCCCAGAGGAGGACACAGCCTAATGCCTCTATAGTCCCATGCCACTTTGGGTTAATATAATCTATCATGTCTGCTTCTTTGTTTATTCTGGTGTAATAAAGAGGTGGCATGGCAAAATATGAATATAGAACAAAAAGAATTCAGGTATAGAAAATAAAGCTGACTCAGAGTCAAGGTTATGGTTGGTAGTAAGATAGGGATACTTGGAGAGCCTGGTGACTTGTGTGTGAAATGGCAATGAGTCTGAAAATGCACAATGGCCTATTGTCTTGGAAAACTGGGTCCTTAAAAATATAATCTTAAAACAATAAAGGAGTGTGACATAATGACTTTAGCGCTATATTTCCAACTCAGATATTACCTACTACAACTGGAAATTCCAGAGGGTAGTGGCCCAGTTAGCAGTGGCCTTCTTCTAGTGAGAATATTAATTATACTCTCATTGTAGACTCAGAACTGTGTTATACACAGTAGGGATCTGGGGAATAAAATAATAAGAAGAAAGACAAGATTCTTGCTCACAATTATCTTCCAATGTAGTGGAGAGGGAGATGTGTGACTTATATACACAGATAAAGTAGAGAATGGTGCGCAAAAATATTTATCCTCAGAACCTTAAAGGACTTACCTTAAAAAATACTTCGACTTGTATTCTGATGCTTGAATATTCCAAAACCATATCAGTCAAGAGGTTTGAATATCTATAGTATAGGAATCTCATTAATTTCAGAAGTCATTAACTTGGCATTCAGACAGCTGACTTTTAGAAGACAGTTGTTAATGTAGGGCCCAAATCTACTTTCCTGGAGTAGCTACCAACTCCTTCTTGAGACCACTCATCACAAGTGTACTTTCTCCTTCCACCTGGTATTGAAATTAGCAGCTATGCATCATGGAATCTACTTTCTTATTTTTCAAAAACATATCTTGTTCATTCAACAATTCTATTGTAAGACAATGAATAATAAAGTACAAAAGATGTGACACAAAGAGTCATTACTATAGAAGTTCTCAGGGAGAAAAGTTGAATTGGTGTGGGTTGTCAAGAAAAATGAGGAAGTGATACTTAAATTGCTTGTTTACTGTCTATTTTCTGTCTCTCTTACTAGAATATAAGCTACATGAGAGCAAATACCTTTTCTTATTTATCATTGTATTTCCAGAACCTAAAATTGAGCTTGGTAAATAGTGGGAGCTCAATAAGAATGGGATGATTTGGAGAAAATAACCTAAGGAAAGTCTCTTGGGCTATCTTACTGAAAAATAAACCATACTTTTAAAACCAATATGTGAAAAATACTTACTGGGATAGGCTTGCTGTGTATAATGAGTAACTGATATAAGTACAATAGCTAAAGTACCCTGCAAAGTGGACACTGACTTATAAAGTCTGTAAACTAATGGCTATAAAGTTTACCAAAAGCTCTTATCTACAGGAAATCTTCAAGGGATAATAACCAAAGTGTTTATTATAGTTTTGGTAGTCATTTCAATTTTGTGTAGATTCTTAGTGATTTGGAAATTACAAATAAGGAAAGAGTAAAAGATAGGGGGATCGGAGTTTGTTGCTTTAGCCACCCTACCAACATTTGTCCCTCAAGGTTCCCCACTTCTTTCTAAAGGCAGCATCTTGTTGCTTAGCCAAAGACAACAAGAAACACACCTATAATTGAATAAGTTAAGTTTAATACCAATTGAAATGAGGGAGAACACAATGGGGAGCCATGAGATGCTTCAGTGAGAGAACATTAGAAAGGACATATTACAGAATTTGGGCTTTGGTTAAGTGATTTGGGGGAGGGTCCAATTAAACAGACATTCTCTCTGGATTGGGTGCTGTCAGGAAATGGAGACAATTCGATCATTGGGTATCTCAATAAATCTTATCTACAAGGAGGACAGAGCAGAGGGAGGTTAAGACTGTACTTGGTAAAGAAGCAATGGACACTCAGATTAGCCAGGAGAGAAAAGTACTTGAAATTTTGCAGTTTGGGAAATATCCATGTTTTTATTAATCCTTAGATAAAAAATTATAAAGTGGCCTTGTTTTGTCTCACTTTATTCTGTTCACAGAGTGGCCTTGTTTGATGTTGACATTCTGTGTGATTGTTTACGCCCAACAGGAAAACAATGCAGCCTAGCTATGAGCACAAGGTCAATTTCTAACAACATTGAAGTCTAAGTGTCAGCCTTGTTTTTGGATATCAAGACTGTTTTTTCTTTCTTAGCAGCCAAAGTATTATGGAAGCTGGAGGAGGCTCCTACAATGACGATATTTTCTCTTTTTCAAACTAATCATTCATCAAGCACTAACCCTTATAGTCAACTAAGGAAGAGTCTTGGTCAGAGGATTTTGCCAATGTACAATCTTGATCTTATTAATTTTTGCTCTTCACATGATCAACGGATACCCACAGGTGCTACTATCTGCTCATGACTTTTACAAGACAGTTGTTTATGTAGGGCCCAAATCTACAGTTTTCCAAGAATGCTCTTTTTAAGTGCATTCACAGAACTGCTCAGTGTCGCCACTCTGTTCTGATTTTTTTTGTCGCAATTTTGCTCTTCGCAACCATTTTGAGTGAAAAAGATATAAATACTTTCCACTTTGAACACTGGGCTCCCTCCCACTGAGCACAAATGCATTGCTTTATTTACCTACACAGTCTCTGCTCACCGGGAATTCATTCTGTATAATATATTTGTCTGCATTCTAACTTTGTTGAATGTGGAACTCCCCCCCTTTATTATAGATCACTAATTTCATTTGACCACCTGAAAAACATTCTAAAACAGCCAGTAAAGAGGCAGAAAGAACAATTAAGTTTTACTTATGGTAGGTCTTCCAGGTAAGACTTGCTGGGTCTTTTATAATGCTGGCGTTTGGGTGGTGATTAATTAACAGAACAGAAAATATATCTAGTGGAAGAATCTCCTCCTGCTTCCCTAGTGTCCCATGGTTTTAGGAGCATTGAACAATTTTACTGTGAAGAATAAACTTTCAAAGCTAGGAGGATTCTGAGAGTGTTAACCATAGGGAATCTTCTAATTCTCATGCACAAAGATTGAAATATTTACATAAATAAAAGTCTCATAAACATAACTGAAACTTAGAAAGTTTTGTAGCAGTGGGGAGAGCATGGATGATGTGATAGATTTACTGGAAGTTATAGACTGAGTTTAGGGAAAAAATGTTGAGTTGTGTGCAAGTGGCTAAGTTGATTCTATTGCATTTCCTGAATAGCAAACTAGTGTTTCTCAGTCTTTACCACATTACAGAAATGAGCCACAGAAATGTTATTGACTGAATCGTTTGGTTATATTTTTATCTATGTAGTCATACAATCGATAATGTGAATGTACTTCAAAATCATCTTTGGAGACCACAGACAGACTATGACAAAATATCATAGAAGCACCTGTGGGTATTTTTTGACCCAGTGAAAAGCAAAAGTTAACCAATAATCAAAACAGGTTCAGAAAAAGTGATAAAATAGTACATGCTCTTGATTCTGTCCATTTGTCCTTTGGGTGCTATTTCCACTTTCCATGTATCTTTTCCTTATTGCTGAGTGCCCTCAATTGCCCTATTATATCTCAGGATCAACCATCTCCCCCACCACACACACACATGTTGTAGCTGTATTCATGACTGAGATCTTTGTCTCCAAATTTTCCTTTCCCATTTCTCGTTTATAAAGATAACTTTTAAAATCGCCTGAAAAGTTATGTAAATTAATCTATGTCAATGCTAGTAAGAAGTTACTATGTTTGTCTTCCATGGATATATTGGCTCTATTTCTCCTGAGAATCCTAATACAGAGAGTTTACTCTTTTCTCAAAAATGATAAGACTGTATAATTAGAAGAATGCAGTAAAACTATTATTTTAGGTTTTCCTACTTGTCATAGTTATTTTCACTTGATTGAATTGACTAATCAATTTAGGTAAATATTTATTTGGTCAAGTAGCTGACTGGTTATAGTGCAACAACCACGAAGTTCAGGCAAGTTAGTCATTTTAATCAAAACACTACTTATCTTAGTTCTTATTAACTAGTTCAAACCTTCCTCAGCTAGTTAAGACAGTCAAAACTAGTCAAGGAAGTACTTTGAATTAATCTATCCTAGGCAGGAGTTGTATAAGCTATTTAAAAACATAATAAAATTTCATCAAGGGAGCAAATGTCAAGCTTTGGCTGACATGACTGACCAAATCAAGCAAGGCAGTCACAATGGCTTGCTAATCTATATCTGTTTCATCAAACCCTGGGTAATGTTAGTCCATCTAGTAAGATTCATTCGGAGTTATCTGACTAATCACTTTGACTGTATTAACCAACCAATCCCATAGTTTCATAAAGATTCACACTTATAATGGGCTGCATTTTTTAGCTCTAATTAACAAGGAACATAGGCATAAATAATACATGTTTAAAGTGGTCTATGAACCTCTAAGATCAAGGGAAATTATTACATGATTGAATCAAATGGTACAAGTGTGATATGATTCCTTCAGCTGCCCATAGTGGAAAAGACCCTGCTGAATGGATTTTACACAGGAAAATAGTATTATAGAATCAGACTGGTTTGTTGGTCATCCCTTAGTGCTGGTGTAAAACTAAATATTCAAAGCAATATATCAGAAAAAGTAATAAAAGAGAAAAAATGGTTACAACTTTCTACCTGATCTCAAAAGATTTTATTCATAAGAAGAGAATTCCATATCTTGCAGAAACATTAATTCGATTCATGCTCTACTCCTCTGAGGACTACAGTATAAATTATTTCTCCATTACCTTGCCCTGCCCTGAATAAATTTCAAAGATTTTTTTCCTAAAAAAATAATATTTTTGCACATCCTTTAAAAGCTAACCAGGTCACTGCAGCCCAGAATGGTGTTAGAATGTAAGTTGAATACTGTAGGTAGGCTGCAAAACAAACAAACAAACAAACAAATGAACAAACAAACAAAGTCAAACCAAAATAAAACTACCAACTTTTTGTTCAAGGTTTTTGAGTAAGTGAATAAAAGCTATTTAGAGCATAATGTAAACCAAACATATTTCAGAGGCAGAGTGTGCAAATCAGTCCTGCAGTTTTTCAATTTGAGAATTTTCATGGTTAATGCTTAAATTCAGGTTGACATCTCCCTACCCTCTTGCATTCCATTCAATTGTATCTGGGAGAATGTTATATTACACTAAAATGAACTATTTTTCAAACTATGAACAGCCTATTAGGAAGTTATGAAATAAATTTAGTAGGAAAGGCACACTTATTTTTTCCCTTTTTTTCTTTTTCTTAAGCGAAACAAAATAGAGTAGAAAATATTAGAGTGCATTGCCCACAGTAATACTATTATTTTATAAAATTTTCTGTCAGTTATGTGATGATAGTCTGCTTGTACATATGTGTGTATGGATGTCTATGTATTGGTCATGTGTGTGTTACATGTGTGCCTGTTTGTACTGGTCATATGTAAAATATATTTCTTATTGAGGCCTGTGGTCAAAAAAAATTTGAAAGACACTGCTGTAATGGAAAAAGTATGAATTTTAGTCATACAAATTGGGATTCCAGGAGTGTACCTAAGGTTAGAAGTGGGAGGAAGATTGATAGGAGTGATCCTCCTAGGTAGAGAGAGAAATTATTTCTCTGACGTGTTTAGAATTGCCAGCTCACATTATTATAAAAAAGAACTACTAAAGTAAGTGTTATTGTTTTAAAATTCTTTACTGTTGATTCACTTCCTTTTTCCCTGTACCTAGTATATAGTGCTTGATATGCGGTAGGTGCACAACAAGTATTTTTTTAAGTAAATGAACCTAAGATTTCTTTGCACTTTTTACCACTCATGTCACAATTTGAGCTCATAATGACATTGTGGTCAACAAAGGCTTTCAATCTTTTTTCGTATGTGAATTTCTGGAAAGTCTTCTCTCAGTTTGTCTTTGTTCACTTGACCTTTGAATATACATAAGAATCGCACTTAATTTGACTCTGTTAAATAGGGACACTTGTATGCTGTTGAATAACTTGATATTAATTCTGTCTTACCTTTATTTCCCAGCTTTATGAACTCTGGGTCAGAAAATAAAACAACAACAAAAACAAAACACAATAAAAGTGAACAATCATCAATAACAAAAAATTCAAACTAAAATAACAACAAAATGTCTTTTATATCTTTATCCAAACTTGACTCAGAACTATCTTAAGCCAAATAAAAGAATTTGGTGCTGCAAAAATCATATGTGTTATAAGCCAAGCATTCAGCCATTTTGCATTTAGTTCACTAATTTTGGATTAATACTTCTGTTTGGCTGCTTATAAGGTGAATTCTCAAGGATTCACGATGCCATCTTTGGCCCTATCTAGTTGAACTTCAAATGTGCACCTCAGATAAAAAGGGCCTGACTTACTTAGCACAAATTTAACTGTGCTACTATGCAATTAACCCTAAGCACTATTGATTGGGATCAAAAGGGCAAAAATATAGTTTGTGCATCACGGAGTGAATCAGGAAGTGTCTGACTTAGGGGAGAGTTGATGAAACTATTGCCAGAAGTTTAAGAACAAACTGATTTAGTGTAGTGACCATGCTATAAGATATATAAATGTTGAATCACTATGTATATACTTGAAACTAATATAATATTGTATACTAACTATACTTTAATAAAAATAAATAAATATAATACTCCCCAAAAAGAGTAAACTGAATTTTTTATAAGCCCACCAAAAACTGGTTATCATTTTATTATTAGATTCTCTAACAATAGTTTTCTTATATACAAAATTAAACTACTTAGGAGCTAAACATTTATAATTTGGGAGATTTAAATATATATATTTAAATTACAGTCGGCATAAGATTTTATATGAGTTTCAGGTTTACAACATACTAATTAGTCATTTATATAACTTACAAAGAGACCACCCTGATAAATCTAGTACCCATCTGACACAATAGTTATTACAATGTTATTGAGTATATTCCTTTACATCCCCAGAAATATTTGTCATTACCAATTCATACTTCTTAATCCCTTTCCCTCTTTCACCCACCCCCCCAAAGCCCTATCCCATCTGGGAACCCTCAAAATGTTCTCTGTATTTATAAGTTTGTTTCTGTTTATTTATTTTGTTCTTTATATTTCACAAGTACGTGAAATCATATGGCATTTCTTTCTCTGTCTGACTTAACCCACTCAGGACAACAGTCTCTAGGTTCATTTCATACATGTTGTTGCAGTTAGCAAGATTTTACTTTTTATGGCTAAATAATATTCCATTGCATATATGTACTACCTCTTCTCTATCCATTCATCCATTGATGGACACACAGGTAGCCTCCATATCTTGAATATCATAAAGAATGCAAAAAACGTAGTGATTCTCATGTCCCTTCAAAGTAGTGCTTTGGATTTCTTTGGATAAATATCCTAAAGTGAGATAACTGGGTCTTTCTTTGTGTCTTGTTATAGACTTTTTTAAATGAAGTCTATTTCGTCTGGTATAAGTATTGCTACCCTAACTTTATTTTTCTTTGCGTTATCATGAAATATCTTTTCCATCTCTTTACTTTCAGTCTGTATGTATCTTTCGATCTGAAGTGAGTCTCTTGTAGGCAGCATATGTAAGGGTATTACTTTCTTATCCATTCAGCCACTTATCTTTTGACTGGAGCATTTAATCCATTTACATTGAAATTGTTGCTAGACATGTGGTTACTGCCATTTTATTATTCATATTGTCTATATTTTTCTTTTTTCTTCTTTTTTTCGACCCACTTTTTAAATTAAAATTATTGGGATGACGTCGGTTAATAGTCAACTAGGTTTCAAGTGTACCATTTAATGATATGTCAATATGTAAATTGAATTGTGTGTTCACCACCTGAAGATACATTTCCTTCTACCACCAAATATTTGACCTCCCTTACTCCTATGAACCTCCTCACTCCCCCACTTCCCTCTGGTAACCACTACTCCACTGTCCGTGTCCATAGGTCTCTTTTTGTCTTATTCATTTGTTGGTTTCAGTTTTACAACCAACACATGAGTGAAAATCATGTGGTTCTCAACTTTTTCTTTCAGAATTATTTGCTTAGCATGATCATCTCAAGATAAATCCATGTTGTTGGAAATGGTAATATATTTTTTTTTATTTTTCAAACATTTACTTTTGCTTGGATTGAACCAAAATGGCACATTACCCTCTAATCCATCATAAAATATCTTTTTCCATCCCATTACTTTTAGTCTGTGTGTCTTTTAATCTGAAGTGAGTCCCTTGTAGAAAGCATATGTACGAGCCTCATTTTCTTATCCATTCAGAAGCCCTATCTTTTGACTGAAGCATTTAATTCTTTTTCATTTGAAGTACTCATTGATAGATATATAGTTATTGCCATCCTTTAGACTTTCTATACATATTTTTTTCTTCTTCTTGAAGTTCCTCCAACATTTCTTGTAATACTGGCTTGGAGGTGATAAATTCCCTTAGCTTATTTTTGTCTGGGAAGCTCTTTATCTGTCCTTCGACTTTAAATGATAGCTTTAATGGCTAGAGTATTATTGATTGTAGTTCCTGGGTCTTCATGCTGTCGAATGTTTGTGGGCTTTTGTTGTTGTTGTTGTTGTTGTTATTGTTGTTGTTGTTGTTGTTTTGCCAAGCCTTCTGTCCTGCAAAGTTTCTTTTGAGAAATCAGCTGCAAGTCTTATGTGTGTTCCTGTATATATAATTATTTATTTTTCTCTTGCTGTTTTTAATATTTTCTATTTGTATTTAAACTTTGGCATTTTAATTATGACATGTCTTGGTGTGAGCCTCTTTGGATCCCTGATTTTTGAAATTCTCTGAGCTTCCTGGGATTTTATGTTCATTTCCTTTATCAGGTTAGGGAAGTTTTCCACCATTATTTCTTTAAACGGCTGTTCAGCATCTTGGCTTTCTTCGGTTATGTTGATCAGACGGATATTTGGACCCCTAATAGTGTCTCATATGCTCTTTAAATTATTTTTATAGTCTTGACATCTTATCTCTTCCATTTTGACTGAGTGTCCTTGGCTTTCCTGTTCTATAGATAGGACATTTGATTACTTTATTCACTCTGTTTATTCCATTTAATATACTTCTCATCTCAGATACTGTGTTCTTCATTTCAGACTGGTTCCCTTTTATAATTTCCACTTCCATTTTTATGTTTTTACATCTTTGTTGAAGTTTTCACTGAACTTAACCAAAAGTCATTGAGTATCTTTATAACCAGTGTTTTGAACTCTACATCTGTTAGATTGCTTGACCCCATTATTCCTGGATCTCTGTGTTCTGTTCTCTCATATGGTTTCTGCTTCTTTGTCTTCCCATTTTGGCTGCCTTTCCATGTCTTTTCTATTTACTAAGCAAAGCTCCTAAGTCTCATGGTCTTATTAGTGTGGATTTATGAAGTAGGTGTCTAGTGGCACAGTCCTGAGAGGGGTTCAGCTGCATGTCAAATTTAGCCCAAGCCTCTACCCCTTCAGGGCCACCTATCAAGATTCAGCAAGCAATCCATGGATGCTGTACTTATAATTGCCTCAAAAGGCCACACCAGAAACTGAGGCCAGCAGCCTCCAATGTGAGTCTTCACACTGTCAGCAAGGAGCACCTGACTCCCTGAGAATGCACCTGGATGTGGCTTGGGTGGAGCAGCAATTTAGGGGAGGCAGAGTTTCAGGGAATCCTCTGGGCAGAGCGACCTCTGTTATCCAGTTTGATCACCTCATGGCTATGTCAGCGCTGTGTCCGTGCACTGGGTGTGGGGAGGGCTCAACTAGAAACAATGGATACTGTTGGCACTTCTGTACAGGATGAGTGTCGCCTTAGCCCTCACTCCAACGATGTCCCCCTGTAAGTCCCTGGTGTTTCCTGCTCTCAGCTGAATCAACACTGGTGCTCAAAGTGAGCAGTTCCGTCACCCTGAAAATCCACTCGCAGGTGTGACTCCTTTAAGGGGTGTCTGCTGCCGCCACCACCACAGCCTCCTTCTCACTCAGCCGATTGGGACTGGACAGCCCCACGTTCTTGTCCCATCCTCTCTTCTGCCATTGTAGGGTGATTTCTTGGCTTTCTCCCTAGTTATATGGCTTGTTCATCTAGATCGCAGGTGATTTGTCTTTGCTCCTGCTCCTTATTACCGTCACTTTGATTTGGTCACCAGAGAGATGAACAGACTATTATCAACTATGCCATTTTTTTTCTTCATCCTATTCTTCACTTTTTGAGGAACCTCTATATTTTTTCTATAATGGCTGTGTCAATTTACATTCCCACCGGCAGTGTGTGAGGGTTCTTTTTTCTTCATAATTTCTTCATTTCTTGTTATTATTTGTTCTGTTGATAGCCATTCTAACTGGTATGAGTTAAAATCTAATTGTGGTTTTGATTTGCATTTCCCTAATAGCTAGTGATGTTGAACAACTTTTCATATGTTTGTTGGCCATTATATGTCTTCTTGGGAGAAGTATCTGGTCAGTGCCTCTGCCCATTTTTTGATTGGATCATATCTTTTTTTGTTGTTATTGAGTTGTATGAGTTCTTTGTATGATTTGGATATTAGGCCCTATTTAGTGCATTGTTTGAAAATATATTTTCCCATTTAGATGTCTGTCTTTTTCTTCTTCTTCTTAAAGAAATTCCTCCAACATTTCCTGATGATGATGAACTAATTTAACTTTTTCTTGTCTCAGAAGCTCTTTATCTGTTCTTTGATTCTAAATGAGATCTTTGCTGGATGGAATAATCTTGGCTATGGGTCCTTACTTTTCATCATTTTGAATATTTCCTGCCAATCCCTTCTGGCCTGCAAAGTTTCTGTTGAGAAATCAGCTGATATTCTTATGGGAGCTTCCTTATGGGTAACTAACTGTTTTTCCCTTGCTACTTTTGAGATTCTCTCTTTGTCCCTAAACTTTGACATTTTAATTGTGATGTGTCTTGATGTGGGCCTCTTGAGTTTACCTTGTTTAGAAATCTCTGTGCTTCTTGGGCTTGTATATCTATTTTCTTCACCAGGTTAGAAAAGTTTTCCATCATTTTTTCAAGTAGGTTTTCAATTTCTGGCTTTCTCTCTTCTCTATCTGGCATCCCTATGATGTGAATATTGGTATGCTTGATGTTGTCCCAGAGGCCTCTTAAACTCTCCTCATTTTTTTTTGATATTTTTTGTTGTTATTGCTGTTCTGAGTGGGTGTTTTCTGCTACCTAATCTTTTAAATCACTGATCTGACTCTCCACTTCATCTAATCTACTGTTAATCCCTCCTAAGGTATTCTTCATTTTAGTTGTTGTTTTTTTTTTTTCATTTCTGACTGGTTCTTTTTTATGTTTTCTATCTCCAATTTTTAAATGTTTTCTATCCCTTTGTTAAAATTCTCAGTGAGTTTGTGTGCTCTTCCCCTAAGTTCCTTGAGCATCTTAATAACCAGTGTTTTGAACTCTACATCTGGTAGATTGCTTGTATCCATTTTGTTATTTTTTTATGGAGCTTTGTTCTGTTTTTTCATTTGAAGTATGTTTCCTCATCTCCCCATTTTGGCTTCCTCACTGTGTCTGTGTCTATTTTTTAGATATAGCTTCTATGTATTCAGGTCTTAGTCAAGTAGCCTTATGTAGTAAGTGTTTTGTGGAGCCTAGTGGTGCAGTCAGTCTCCATGGTCACCTGAACTGGGTCCTCCAGGAGTGTCTCTTGTATGGGTTGTGTATTCCTTCCTGTCATAATCGAGCCTTGATTGCTGTTTGCTCATCAATAGGAGGGGTTGACCCTTGGGCTAATTATTTGTGAGGATCAGCCAGTGACTACAGTGGAGAAGCTGTTGTGTAGGGCAGACTCTATGGAGCACGATTTGCTTTATCAGGGCTCTGGTGCCTGCCCATTCAGCCCTTAAATTGTATCATCCTCAGATGTGGACTGATTTTTAAATACTAAGTGTCTGATGTCCCATAATTCAGAACTCATAGTGTTATTTTCTAGATAAGTTTGTTTTCTCACTTGCCAATTTCTAGTTTGCTCAATCTTTCCGTTTAAAAAATCATATAGCCATTGTTACTTCTTTTTTCCTTCTAATCTGATCCAAGGAAAGAGTTCTCTCTTTTTGGAGTCAATTACAACTAGGTTCAAATTACATCTCTGCTTTTCACTATTTCGTATTCCTCAACAGTGAAATATCATGTAGTTAGGACTCAAAAAAATGTTTCCTATCCCGTTTTTATCTTTTTTTCACAATATCTTTAAATTTGTTCCTTTCTTTTTATTGCTACTGCTATCCTTCATCCTCTCATACTCAAAACAGTACAGTAAGCTGTTAGATCAATGGAATTTTAACCTTTTTTTACTGTCTCAACATAATGGAATGGGGATATGAGATTCTCTTATTAGCCTATCAATAAAGTGGGCCCCTGTTTGTAGTGATTATTATCTGGATACGTATGGGGGAAGAAAATTCATCAGAATCTAAAGGAGATATATTTTGAAACAAACAAAAGAAGGAGCAAATTAAGAATAAAACAACAAGCTCTCAGAGATTTTCATTCAGTTTTGTAGGCAGCTTTCCATATCTCAAACATAATCACTGCCAACTATTCTGACACAAGTTCTTCCAAGGTTTTGTCCTGTCCACACATAACAACAGCTAATAATAACTAACTCTCACTTAGAACTTTATAATTTAAAAACTCTTTCATATATGTGGTCTAATTTAATTCCCTAATAACATACCATATGGTAGTTATTGTTTTCCCCAATAAGGAAATAGGACCAAAAGAGTTAGATAACTTGATGAAGCTGACACAGAGAATATTGGCAAAGTAAAATTAGAATCTAGGTCAGTTGGCCACAATATACATAGCCTGGGTCCTCATAGCTGTTGACACTCTTTGGTTCTCAGTACTTGCTTCCTCTTCTGGTCTAGCTTCTGAGCTCTCTAGCTTGATTTATGTCTTTAATTAGCGTATTTACTTTTCAGATTGCATTGGTTGATTTGGGGTCCTGACCTGAGTCTGGTTGTTGTTCATGTTCCTGTATCATGCCACTGCGCCACAAAGCCTGTGTCAGACTATTCCTCCAGACTAGGAATACTCTTGCTCCTCTCCTCTCCTGTCACTTCAAGCCCTCACCCTTCAAGGCTTTATTAGGTTCCCAGACTCCATGAAGCCATCTCTGAACAATTCGACTTGGTTTCTTTCCTGAGTCTCTTAAGCATTTGTACTGCATAAGTGAGCATTTAAGCATAAAATGTTCTCTCTAGTAATTGGTGCATGGGAATTCCTTGTCTATACACTAAATTGTAAATGTTTTGTTCGTAAGGACCATGTCTTATACATTATGTTACCTCTCATAATGTCTGATACTGTGTTAGATGCTCAAATATACTTATGGGTTAAGAGATTTCAGGTGAAACAAAATTGATGAAAATAAAATATAAATGACCATCACTTGAATACATTGGTCTGAAATGGTCCTCAACCATGAGAACCTTCATGGTAATCAAGGATTTTAGAACTTGTCCACAGATTCTTTTTTTGGCTGCATTCATTGCATGTCATTTTGAAAGACTTTGAGATGAAATCTTGCTGCTGAAGCAGAGCCCAAGGAGGACTAACATTATGATACGATGAATATCAATTTTCCCATGACCTATTTATAAGCTTATATTAAAATTATTTTGAAACTCTTCTAATCTCCAAGTTATCTGGAAAGTTTTAGCATCTATTCTCTTCAATCCTATGCTTCTTTTTATACTCAGTATTTATCAGAGCAGGAGAAACATAGCAGGCATTTAATAAAAAAATTTTTAAATGGTGTTTTAATGTTTACATCATTTGCTATGAGAGGTAGTATAGGAGACTGGTTAAGAGCATACTTTGGAGCTAGACTGCCTGGGTTCAAGTATCAGCTCTAGAATTTATTAATCTTATGACCTTAGGAAAGTCACTTTCCTAAGTGACTTTGGGAACAGTAATAGTAACTACTTTCCAGGGGTTTCTGTGTATACTATCTACAATAAATCTATATAATAAAATTCATGTAGTAAATCCAGTGCCTGGAACATAGAAAGTATTTGTTCTTATTTGCATTTTCCTTTACTCTGCAGCTGTCTTATTTCACTACTTGTCCATTTCTTCCATATTATATATAATTTATAATAATGTGACCAGTGTTTATATATGTCTTCTAATTATGGCCCATGTGGTTTGTTTCTCACTGAGATATTTCCTCAGTGTGTTAAATTCTTAATATCTGTAATTACTATAGAATCAACTGCTGAAATGGACCCTCATACAGCAATGTGAATGTGCAACTGAAAGTTGGGCCATTAAGAAAACAGTACAAAAAAGTAATAAAGTTGAATTGATTTGCATTATTCATGCATCATCCTTAATGTCTTTGAACAGTTTCATTTATTGGGTTTCATAAACCCAGAACAAGGTTGATAAGTTGCCTGGATATTTTAGGGATTTTCCAACTTTAAACTAACTGTTCTCTAAATCTTTCTCTGCAACTGCTAGTTGAAGCCGGTTTAATACATTCTTTGAGAGACAGCAGACTAAATCATTTTCCTGATTGAAGAACCCCCAAAAGTCCTATATTAAAAAAAACAGATTTCTTTTTGGAGTGAGGCATTTGAGCGATAGATACTATATATGTACTCACACTGCATTCTCCTTTCCAATTTTGAAGAGTTAATATGAGACTTTTACTTCTCCTTGCAATGTTCTCAATAGAAATCTGAGTGATCCTGTGTGCTGGAAGGGAAAATGTGTGCTTTAATCATTGCTCACACTTCTTAAGTTTCTCTGACAAACCCTATTGTGGCAATGCTGTTGGCAGGTGATGCCACATACTCTAACTTCTGGCTTCATAAAGAAACAAAATAATTTGGCCCAATAATTATATTTTACCATTTGAGCATTAAAATTCCTGTTGGAATGGAACTCGGGACGAGAGTAGATAATACAAATAATTATGAGGCAACATAACATAATCGTTAAGCTCACACACTTTGGAGACTGTCTTCCTAGAGAAACCCTGGCTTTGTCATTATCTGTGCAGTCTTTGGCAAGCTACTTAACCTTTTTGTGCCTCAGTTTCTATATCTATAAATAAGGAGTACCTAGTACATAGTTTGTAGTAAATGATATCTGTTATTACTCATGGGTAATATATGAAGCTTTGTTGATGAGAGAGTGTTATATCTGGAGAAATTTCTAAGGAAGTTTCTGGCAATCTCTGAGCTATCAGCTTGTGCTGAATTAGAATTTACCTATAGGAATAACCAGGTTGCACTGTACCTATGCTATTGTAAAATCTAATTTCTCAATAGAAAGATGATTAAGATGAGCTTGGAAAAGATTATCAATATATGGATATTTTTTCCTGCTCATTATCACTAAGTTATAGTTGTATAAGTCATATGCTAATGTTGGAAATACATTCCAAAAATCTTACTGCAACTGTAAACCTGAATGATAATATAGTATAATGGAAAGGGCATGAATTTGACTTTCATTTTTAACAATATTATATATTAGACAATCTGGAAATTCTGACCACACTCTCGGTTATAAAACATCAGAAACACAGAATAAAATTAACTTATTTATTCACTAAATATTATTGAACATCTTATGTTTCAGACAGTGTTTTAGGTGTTGCATAAGTGAACCACACAAATTACTGACCTTGTGAAGTTTACATTCTGGTGAATAGAACAAACATTGTTTTCAAGACATAGTTGAGTTTTCAAGACAGGAAGACATTTCCAGGTGCCAAAGAATAAAAGGAACTTCTAAACTAGAGAGACCGCCGTGAGTTAACACTGTGGTTTCCCTAGGTATGTGGGAAGTTTAGCTTTAGGTAACGAAGTTTTGTGTTTTAAAAACTATGCAAAATGTAGTAGGTGAGACAGAACCCTGCATGTAAAACCGGGTCTCTCAAAGTGCTTTATGTGCAGTGAAAGAAAACTTTTCTTTCTCGAGAAGAAGATGGCAAAGGAGTTGTCTGCCTCAGGCTGCGTTCTTGGCAGAGTAAAAATATCTGTCCTGAGAATTCATAATGATGAGCCTGCTCTTATGTAGCTTTGGAGTTTGAATTCAAACCCTCTGCATAGTCCAAAAATGTACAAGCAAAAACAATAACACCAAAGTGCTGGCATTTGCTGTCAGGTGTTCCACGTAATAAATTCTGTCATTAAGTCCAAATTCTACCCAGTAAGAATAAGAACAGAGACAGAAGGTCATTAAAGCACCCAGTAATAGCTAGAACTACAGTAGAAATTTTGATTCAGGAGGTGGAAACTTGGAGCTGAAAATTATGGAGCAAGATACAACTGGAATCTGGGTTATTGATGATCATGAAGACACCATACTGGCCCTTGGTTTCCCACATTAATGTAAGAGAGAAATACACTTCTATTTTGTTTAAATTATTTTTTGTTTTTGATGCTGAAACTAATACTAATTCATACAAATAGTGTGAATAAAACAAAGGCATTTTCAAGTAAGCAGCAGCTTAGAGTTTACCTCTAAAAGACCATCACTGAAAAAACCACTAAAGAATATATTTCAAGGAGAGAAAAATTGAACTGAGAAGAAAAACATCAGATGAAAAACAGATTTTGAGCAAATAAATTGGTATATATGTGAGTAAATCAGAAGTAGCATTGGTGAGGTAAAACAATTATAATAATTTTGAACAAGTATGATTTTAGAGTTACAGAATAGGGATTAAATCCAAGCCTGACCAATTACTTTCTATGGTACCAAAGACAAATTTCTTAACCTCCCTGAGCCCCAGTTTCCTTATTTATGAATTGGAAAGTTATAATAATATCTATATAATGTAGTTACTTAAATATTAGAAATAATTTAGGTCAGACTCTTGACATGGTACTCAATTTATATACTTAAATTATGGTAATTTATAATATAAACAATTAATGCACATTAACTATTCTCACAAGAGTAATGTATAAAACTAGAATGTCAGTGTATTAATGAATGATAAACAACATGATTTTACACAGACCAAAATACTTGTATTGACATGACCAGAAATTCTCTGCCTTCTGGACAATCTACATAAGAAACCAAAACATAATCAGAGTAGCAGTGCATTAAATCATAGTAAAAAATAAATTTTACAGGAACTGGAATGTGTAGTCTTTTTGTTTTTGATTTTAGATTTTTTATTTTAAATTTACTTTTATTACGATGGCATTGGTTAATGAAATATAGTAAGTTTCAGGTATATAATTCAACAATAAGGTGAATATACACACAAACACACACACAAATACATACATATATATATATATATTGCATTGTGTATTCATTGCCCATGGTTAGATTTCTTTCTATCACCACATATTTGACCCTTTATACCTCATCTACTTCCCCCATTCCCCTTTCCCCCTATCCTCGGATAACCACTAGTCTATTGTCCATGTCCAGGAGTTTCTGTTTGTTTGTCCTGTCTGTTTGTTGCTTTTAGGTTTATATCCCACCTATAAGTGATATTATGTAGTTTTCGACTCTTTCTGTATGGCTTATTTCACTTAACATGATTATCTCAAGGTCCATCTGTGTTGTCGCAAAAGGCAGTATTTCATCTCTTCTTATGGTTAAGTAATATTCCATTGTATATATGTACCACTGCTTCTTTATCTATTCATCTATTGTGGGACACTTTGGTTGCTTCCACGTCCTTGCCACTGTGAATAATGCTGCTAAGAGCATCACTGTACAAATATCTTCTTGAATATATGTTTTCAAGTCCGTGGGGTAAATACCCAGTAGAAGGATTGCTGGATCATATGGTATATCAATTCTTAGTTTTTTGAGGGACTAACATACTGTTTTTCATAGTGGCTGTACCAATTTGCAGTTCTACCAACAGTAAATGAGGGTTCTTTATTCTTCACATCCTCTCCAACACTTGTTGTTACTTGTCTTGTTGATAATATCTATTCTAAGAGGTGTGAGACAGTATCCCATTGTGGTTGTGATTTGCATTTCCCTAATATCTAGTGATGTTGAACACTTTTTCATATATTTGTTGGCCATTTGTATGTCTTCTTGGGAGAAGCGTCTGGTCAGTGCCTCTGCCCATTTTTTTAATTGGATCATTTTTGTTGTTGTTGTTGTTGTTGTTATGAAGTTGTATGAGTTCTTTGTATATTTTGGATATTAGAGCTTTATAAGAGGTGTTGTTTAAAATTATACTTTCCCATTCAGATGGTTGTCTCTTTACTTTTTTAAAGTTTCTTTTGCTGAACAGAAGCTTTTTAGTTTGATGTAGTCACATTCATTTATTTTTGCTCTTACTTCCCTTGCCTTTGAGGTCAAATTCATAAAATCCTCTTTAAGTCCAAGGTCCTTGAGTTTAATTCCTATGTTTTTTTCTATGCAATTTATTATTTCAGGTCTTATGTTTAGGTCCTTAATTCATTTTGAGTTAATTTTGTTGTGTTGTGATAGACATCACTTTAGTTTCATTCTTTTGCAGCTGGCTTTCGAGTTTTGCCAGAATCATTTATTGAAGGATGTTTTCCTTTCTCCACCGTATACTTTTGTCACTTCTGTTGAAAATTATTTGTGTGTGCATGTACATGTGTGTGTGCGCGTATATATATATATATATATATATATATATATATATATATATTTATTTATTTATATTTCTGGACTCTAGATTCTGTTCCACTGGTCTGTGTGTATGTTTTTCTGCCAATACCTTGCCATTTATTATTATTATTATTAATTATTGTCACTTTGTAGTATAATTTGAAGTTAGGCAGAGTGATGCCTCCATACTTGTTATTTTTTATCAGGATGGCTTTGGCTATTTGGGGTCTTTTGTGCTAACATGAATCTGATGATTTTTTGTTCTATTTATTTAAAAAAATACCGATGAGATTTTTGATGGGGATTGCATTTAATCTGTATAATGCTTTAGGTAATAAAGTCATTTTAAATATGTTGATTCTTCCAACCAAAGAATATGGAATACATTTCCATTTCTTTTTATCTTCTACAATTTCTTTTAATATGGTCTTATAGTTTTTATTATATAGATCTTTCATATGTTTGATTAGATTTACTCCTAGGTATTTTATTCTTTTTGCTGTAATTACAAAAGAAAGTATTTTTCCACTTCTTTTTATCACACTTCATTGTTAGAGTATAAAAACTCTATGAATTTTGAACATCGATTTTGTATCCAGAAACTTTTCTGTATTTGTTTATTGTTTTAGTAGTGCTCTTGTGGAGTCTTTAGGTTTTTTTTTTTTTTATATCGAGAATCATGTCATCCACAAATAGTGACAGTTTCCTATTTGGATGCCTCTTCCCTGATTGCACTCACTAGGACCTCCAATCTTATATTGAATAACGATGGACAGCTTTGTCTTGTTTCTGATCTTAGAATAACAATAGATAGCCTTGTCTTGTTTTCGATCTTAGAGGGAAAGTTTTTAGTGTTACACTATTTCGTATAACGTTGGCTGAGTGTTTGTCGTATATGGCCTTTATTATGTTAAGATATTTTCCTTCTAAACTTATTTTGTTAAGTGTTTAGGTCATAAATGGATATTATCAAAGGCTTTTTCTGCATCTACTGATACAATTATATGATTCTTATTTTTTAATTTGTTCATGTGTTGTATCACGTTAATCAATTTGTGTATGTTGAACCATTCCTGTGCCCGGGGATGAAGCCCACTTTGCATGGTGTATAATCTTTTTAATATATTGCTGTATTTGGTTCACTAGTATCATTGGATTTTTGCAACTGTTTTCATGAGAGATATTAGTATGCAATTTTCCTTTTTGTGTTATTTTTACCAGGTTTTGGTATCAGGGTAATATTGGCCTCATAAAATGAGTTGGGAAGTATTGCTTCTTCTTTGATTTTTTGGAAGAGTTTGAGGAGCATAAATATTCGATCTTCTTTGAATGTTTGGTAGAAGTCACTGGTAAAGCCATCTGGTCCTGGAATTTTACTTTTTGGTAAGTTTTTTAAGGGTTGTTTCAATTTCCACACTGCTGCTAAGCCTATTTAGATTTTCCAGTTCTTCTTGATTCAGCCTAGGAAGGTTGTATATTTCTAAGTACAGATCCATTTCACCTAGGTTATTAAATTTGGTGTTATATACTTTTTCATAGTATTCTCCTATGATCCTTTGTATTTCTGTGGTGTTTGTCATAATTTCCCCTCTTTCATCCCTGATTTTGTTTATTTGTGTCCTTTCTCTTTTTTCTTTAGTGAGTCTAGCCAGGAGTTTGTCAATTTTATTAATATTCTCAAAGAACCAGATATTTGTTACATTTATTTTTTTCTATGTTTTGTTTGTTTTCAAATTAATTTATTTCTGCTTTAATTTTGATTATTTTTTTTCGTCTGCTGACTTTAGGCTTTATTTGTTCTTCCTTTTTTGTTTTTTTTAAGATGAAGTGTTATTTTTTTTATCTCAGCTTGTAATTGTTTTTTGGAGATAGATTGTAATGATATGAACTTTCCTCTTATAACCACTTTAGCTGTGTCTCAAAAGTTTTGATATGTTGTACTATTATTATCATTCATTTATATATATCTCTTGATCTCCCTTTTTATTTCTTCCATGACTCAGTTATTCTTCAGTGGTATGCTGTTTAATCTCCATGTATTTATGGTTCTTCCTGCTTTCTTTTTACTGTTGATCTCTAGTTTCAAAACATTATGAGCAGAGAATATGGTTGGTATAATTTCAACCCTCTTATGTTTTTTGAGGCTATCTCTTGTCCCAGTATGTGGCCAATCCTTGACAATATTCCATGTGCACTAGAGAAGAATGTATAATAGCGGTTTTGGGATGAAAGGTTCTGTGAATGTCAATTATGTCCAATTGGTCTAATGTGTCAGTTAAGGATGTTATTTCCTTCCTCTGTTTAGATGATCTGTCCATATCTTACAGTGGGGTGTTTAGTTCCCCTACTTATGATAGTATTTTGGTCTTTTTCTCCTTTTAGTTATGTTAGTAATTGCTTCTTATATTTCTGTATTCCCTGATTGGGATCATAAAGATTGATGAGTATTATGTCTCCTTGGTGCATGCTTCCCTTTATCATTATGAAACGTCTCTCAGTATCTTTCTTTACTTTTTTTTTTGAAGTCGATTTTGTCCAATACTAGTACCACTACTCCTGCTTTTCTCTGAATGCCATTTACTTGAAATATCATTTTCCACCCTTTCACTTTGAGTCTATATTTGTCTTTGGAACTGAGATCTGTCTCCTGGAGGCAGCATATGGGTAGGTTTTGTTTTTTGATCCAATATGAAACCTTGTGCCTTTTTATTGTTGATTTCAGTCAATTTACATTTAGGGTGATTATTGAAATATGAGGTTTTCCTATAGCCACTTTATCTTTTGCTCTGAGAACTTGATGTTTCCATTGCTTCTTTTTCTGTGTGTGTGTGTGTGTGTGTATGTGTGTGTTAATTTTGTTGGCTTTTGTTAATTTTCCCTCTTGTCCTTCTCGTTTTATGTTATATTCTTCCGTTCTGATCCTTTGCATGTTGTTGCCAATACAAATATGTAGAGGATAATTATATATCTTTAGTAGTCCATTTTCTTTTGCATGTGCCTTATCTCTATTTCCCTTTGCAAATTTGGATCTTTGAATCTTTCCCTTTCGTGTTATTGTTGCCTCAATTGTCTTTGTGTATGCTGAGTTTTCATTACTATCTTCGTGCAGGAAATCTCTTCTTATTGTTTGAGCTAATAATGCCTTGTTCTTAATTAAGGTTGCACTCCTCTGCTTCTATCTGTCTGCTCATAGTTATGTATTTTTTTTTTGTCATTTTGTTTGGAGTGAGCTGAATCCTTTCAGTATTTCCTATAATGAAGGCCTCATAGTGGAGAATTCCCTCAATCTTTGTATGTCTGGAAAGGTCTTTGTTTCTCCTTCATATATAAAGGAGAGTTTTGCTGAGTACATTATTCTTGGCTAGTAGTTCTTTTCTTTTAATAGTTTGAATATTTTATTCCAATCCTTTCTTGCTTTTAAGGTTTGTGCTGAGAAGTCTGCTGATAAGCTAGTTTGTTTTCCTTTATAGATTATCTTCTTCTTTTCTCTGGCTACCCTAAAGATTCTTTCTTTTCATTGATTTTTGATAATTTTAATACAATGTTTCCTGGAGAAGGACTTTATGGGTTGAGATAATTGGGTGTTCTTTTGACTTCTTAAATTCCAAGCTCCAGTTCATTCCTTCTATTTGGGAAATTCGTTTCAACTAGTTGTCTCAAAATGCTTTCTAATCCCTGCTCCTCCTCTTCCCCTTCAAGAATGCCCATTATTCTTATGTTTCCTCTCCTGATGGTATCAGCTAGTTCTTGTATTTCTCTTTCATTATTTTTTATTCTTCACTTTGTCTCTTTTTCCTTCTGATTTATTTCTAAATTTGTCTTCGATGTCACTGATTCTTTCCTCCATTTGTTCAACTCTATTTCCAAAACTTGCTATTTAGTTTTTAATCTCTTCCAGTGTGTTCTTCATCTCTGACATTCTAGCTGTTTCTTTCTGAGTGTTTCAGTCTCCTTGCTAAACAAATAAACAAACAAACAAAAAACAAAAAACTCCTTCTTCTGATTTAGTTTTTTTTCAATTCCTAGAATTGTTGATATGAATTATTTTGGATTTGATTTTTTTTTCAGAAGTACTATCCTAAGTTCTCTGTCATTTAAATCACATATTTCCATGTCTTTAAACTTATTTTATGGAGATTTTCCCCTTTCTTTTGGAGATGCCTTCACACTTTGGTTGTTCATGGTGATTAATGGACTATGTCTACACCTGGGCATTAGTGGGAGTGTATTCTATGGTAACACTTATTCGCAGGTCCCATGCCCAGATGTGCTTGCGTGCAGGTTTTTTTTTTGACTTTTAGATGTTTAGCTTATTTTTGTTTCAAGGGGATAGATCTGGGGATATTTCTCACTCCACCATGTTTCATGACTGTAGTTCTTTGGAATGTGTAGTCTTGATGACTTACATTATCCTCTCCATCTAGGCATATGGATATGGGACATCAAGTCAAAATCGTGAGACTTTTAGTATGTCACTTAACCAGGGAGCTTGATGAGCTTTGAATCAGGTCAAGGTGTGTTAGATGAAATAATTATTTAATTACATATAATTATGATAGACTGACAAATTCCAAATAAGGAGAGATCTTTCATTGGGAGTAACACGTTTGATTTTCATTGTCTCAAAATTCCTATATTCTCTATATTAATAGAGATGGAGAATCTAGCTCCTGACATTAGAATAAAAAAAAATCCTTTGGCTAAGGTATTTTTTTGTCTGGATAGTGCTCAAGTTAACATTGTCAATGGTTAATATTTGTTTGCTGACTATCATTTTATCTATATCTGTCTGTTTAATTTCTGCTTCTCATAGATGCATTCTTCCTTCACATATATTAATAAAGGTAATCAAGATAAGGTCTTATTCTGTTGACCTATAAAAATTCAGTTTCTTGTAAATAATTTTACCTATTATTTTTCTAATTTATTATTTGTTTTTCTATTAATTCTGAAGGTAATCTTATTGCCTTCATTTCCAAGTCTCATGTATGTATGTAAGTGGTGGAGTATTTCATTGTAGGCTCCTATATAAAGTTGGTATTAATGATCCACCAATGATTATATAATTAGGATGCATTTTATTTAGCCTCATCACTGTGGAAAATACAGGTGGCATATATATTGTTCTCCCAATAATGGATTATAGATTTACACTGAGTCATCCACACATTTGTTTACAAATCTCTAGTGCTAGATGTGCATGGTACCCAACTTCTAGGTGTTCGTGCCATTTCAGCAGCCCATACCAGTCGGTAAAGAGAAGAATTTTGGAATGTTGGAATGTGGCAGTGCCAAGGCCTAAAATGAATGACATACCTGTTGTATTGGATCATGTGGGAGGAAACCCAATGTCCAAAGTGATCTGGTTTGGTGCAATTTGGCTCCACTGGTAAATATTCAAGGATGATCTCATTGGTGGAACTTGGCAGTAGTACAGGATTTAGAGACACCTAGTCATGCAGCACACAGGGATGTAGTTTGAAAAATGCTTCAGGTTTGAAGCAGGTCTCTAGGCTGTAGCTGAAAGTACAGAGACAAAACTTAGACCCTAATTAAAAGAAAGGAGTTGGCAAATGTTCAACAGAAAATCAGGATTCCAGTCACATTGGGCTAAAGTTTACATGATGTGTGCAATGTATTTAGCACCCACTTGCCCATCCTCAAAAGCAGAAAGATGGACTAGATGACTTGAAGGTAACACTTTAAACTTATATGCTATAATCTTCCTAAGGGTGTAGAACATAAAGTGAAGGATGGGAGTCTAAGGGGCCCAATTAATTGTTAGCCCTCATAAGATGAACATCTTAATATCCAAGGAGTTTTGAGAACATTGTTACTTTCTGAGAGTATTTTAAAGGAGTGTTCATGTTTTTAATTCAAATTATTTATAATGGGATTTAAAAAACATTGATGATATTCCATGTTCCACTTATGCAAGCCCTTTGGGTCACAAAGTATAATTTGTGATTTTCTTAAAAAAACATGGTTGAGCTTTAGATGACAATGACAATAAATAAGAATTATACATATAATCTGATAACTTCTCTTACTAGAGATGTTTGACCTCTGTGATGAGAGGAGATACAAGGTTTAAGTGGCTAAAAAAAAGAATGTTGCATATGTATGGAATTGGTTTGGGGACCTGGTATCTCCATGACTACAAGAGTACCCAACAGCAGAAAGCTAATAGTGAAAGGACAGTCTAAGGTTTTTTTTTCTTCTCTTATAATACATTATTTGAACTGAATCTAAATTGATCAAAAGTATTTTATACAAATCCTTTTCTAGATATTAACTTTAACTACTATTTATTTTTACTTAAAAATTCATGAGTTCAACTACCAGTCTGCACTTATAAATACTAAACCAATATTTCTAAATTCCCTCTACTTTTTAAAAATCCCTGTAATATCTGTACCATCCACTAGGTATCTCTACTTGAGTGTCATATGTGTTCTCTAACTTGACAGACGTAAAGATGAACTCACCATCTTCCCCCTTTTCCTTACTGTATTTCCCAGTTTTATATATTATGTCAATGATTCACAGGCTCAGACCATAAGAGTTTAATAGTTTTTCTAATGTTACTTAGCTGACAAATAGCAGAGCCAAGACTAGAATCCAGATCTTCTGATTTCATATTCTGTAGGTTGTAGTATATTGAACTAGGTGTCAGATGATCAAAACACCTGAGTGTGACAATTAAAGCCCTTCACACTTAAGCCTTTAACCTTCCTTTTCGACTTCACCTCCCACAACTTCCTCTCACGTTCTCTTTGTCTAACCACATTGTGTTCCTTTTAGTTTAATAAGCATGTCTGGAATTTTTCTTTTTCCATGCTCACATTACTTATTTCATTTGGCATCTCTTCCCTCATGCCTACATCCAATCTTGTCTTCACAGACTAGCACAAAAATAAACTTCTATCAACTCTTCTCTATTTCGTCTCAGAAGTGTCCTCTGCCTCCAATAAATTACCATAGCAACTTATCTAACTCATTCATGGTGCTTTTATTACTTTCTACCTTATTTTGTTAATTCATCATTTATTGAATGTCCACCATGTGCCATTTCTATTTGAAATGTGGTGATACCTCAGTGAACAAGCTGGCCAATCTCGCTGGTCTTATGGGAGTCATTATCTAGTCATGGAAGAAAGACAAGTTAAGAAGTAATGGCTATATAGTCTAGAGTCACAGAGTAAAGAGCAGGTGCTATTGAACCCTAGAGAAGGGGCTTTATCCAGAATTGAAATCGTAAGGACTATCAGAAAAGGCCTCTTGGAGGACATGCCACTGTAACTTCTTTAGTTCAGAGCCCTTGCTTGATAAGTGTTCCCCTGCAGAACATTCCAACTTTGTACTATGTACCAAGCAGGCTCTTTCTGGCATTTTTGTATTTTCTTTCTGAGGCGCTCCCTTATTTTAATATAGTTAGTCACACTTGATTCTTTTCCTGATACTGGGAGTGAAGTTATAATTAATACTTAACAGTGGTTGTCTAATCATAGATTGAAAATATAAGTTAACGTCTTTCATAGATGTGTTTTTCCCTTTCACACATTTCTTATTCTTTAATGGCAATGCAAATAACCACATGTTTATTGCAAAAAAAAAACCCAGTTCTATAAGAGATAAGCCTTGAAGAGCAGCTTATTTTCCCTTCATTGCACGTATCATGGTTTGTGATTATGTATGTGTATAATTATTTTATAGATATCTGTATTCCACACATGATTAAAAATTCCGTGAGTGAAAGTGTTGTTTCTGTTTTGCTCAAATTTATATCCCCAGAGTCTAGCACAGTGTACGAAATTTAGTAGCCACTCAATAAATATTTTTAGAATGAGAAATAAATTGCTTAAATATCCCAAATTTTCTATATTTTTCATTACTTACTTTGACTAACTGTTTTATTGCTCTACATTAGAACAAAAATGATGTGTGGAGTAATAGGTAGACACTATGTTCACTTCCTTTCACAACCACGTCAATATTACAACTAAACTACAGAACCACCATCATTGGACGTCACCTGAGGTCTGGCTGAAGAGAAATCCTACAATTGTGAACACAGGAAAGAGGCCACCTCAAGACTGGTAGGAGGAGTGGAGATGCAGAGTGGGCTGATCCCACAACTGCATGTGGTAGTTGAGAGTCAGGAGGGATATCTTGGCTGCAGAGTTCTCCCTGAAGGAGTGAGGGGTCTCAGCCCCACACTGGGCTCCCCAGCCTAGCCAGGAAGAGAATTCCCCACATTCCTGGCTGTGAAAACTAGCAGAGATTGCTGCTGAGTGAGACAGGACTGTGGGAGTCGCAAACATTCCTCTTAAAGCACCCACAGGTGAAGTTACTCAGTGACAGACTCACTTGCTCTGAGTCAAAACTGGAGCAGTTGCTCGAGGAGAACTAGGGACATATGGGAGGGGAGTGCCAGAATGAGTTGTCTGGCCTCACAGGGAGGGCTAGAGGGACAGCTTTCTCCTAAACAGAAGTGCTACCAGAGTCCATTGCTCCATTTTTGAGCCCTCCCCACACCCAGCAGGCAGAGGCAGGTGGCTGCCATATCTGAGACTCCATCAACATGGCTAATGTTGGTCATCCCACCCTGGTGATTCCCTGAGAACTAACCCCTCCCAATGTTTGAACCCATCCAAGCTAATCCCAGTGGGTTTTTTTCCCATAGAAATGGTTTGCCTTGGCTCATGCTGTAGACTTTTCTGAAATCTTTGAACGTTTCACAAAACTCATACAAGGAAGATCCGGCTTTGGCATGCTCTGTAATTTTCTAAAGCAGCTTCAGGCCCAGCACTAGCAGGGGCCAGCCTTGGTTCCTGGCATGGTCTTGCAAGGAACCTTTAAGCCCAATATGGGTGAAGTCCATCTGTGGATTGCCTGGTGACTCTTGCCATGTGGCACAGGGAAGTGCGTAGGCTGCAGCTGGGCTTTTCCCAAGGCTCTTTCCTTGGGCCAGCTGGCTTTGATCACAGCCAGAGCACCACCCGGGGCTTTGTATAAGAAGGACAGACCCAAAAGGCAGACTGGGTAGAAACTAGAGCCCTGCTAAAGTGAATCCTGCTCTGTAGGGTCAATCCCTCACCAGCCCGTCCTCTCAACCAATCAGCCCAAGGGTCAATTCCTCCCACAGACATGCAAACAACAACCAAGCCTCAACTATAACAGGAGGGCATCCACAACCCATACAAGGGACATACCTTGGACACCCAGCTCAGGTGACCAGAGAAAACTGTGCCACTGGGCCCCACTGGACACATACTTCATAAAGCCACTCTACAAAGACTGAGAGACTTAGGAGCCATACCTAATACATAGAAAGAAACACAGGAAGGCAGCCAAAATGGGGAGACAAAGACATGTGTACATGAAAGAACATAATAACGCTTCAGAAAAAGAACTGAGCAAAATGAAGATGAGAAATCTACTGCATGCTCAGTTCAAAACATTTGTTATAAGGATGCTCAATAAACTTAGGGGATGAGTATATGAACTCAGTGAGAACTTTGACAAAGAGATAAAAAAAAAACATAAAAATGGAGATAGAAAACATAAAAAGAACCAGTCAGAAATTTAGAACAATAATGAAATGAAGAATGCATTAGAGGAAATCAACAGATTAGATAAAGCAGAGGATTTAATCAGTGAGTTTAGAAGATAAGGTAGCATAAAACACCCAATCAGAACAGCAGCAATGACAAAAAAGAATTAAAAAAAAACCGAGGGTAGTGTAAGGATCCTCATGGACAACATCAAATGTACCAACATCTGCATCATAGGAATACCAGAACGTGAAGAGAGAGAGCAGAAGATTGAAAACCCATTTGAAGAAATAATGATGGAAAACTTCCCTTGCCTAGTGAAGGAAATAGACATACAACCCCAGGAAGCACAGAGAATCCCAACAAGATGAACTAAGGAGGCCCACACCAAGACACATTATAATTAAAATGCAAAAGGTGAAAGACAAAGAGAGAATCTTAAAAGTAGCAAGAGAAAAGCAGTTACCTGAAAAGGAGCTCCCATAAAACTGTCAGCTGATTTCTCAGCAGAGATTTTGCAGGCCAGAAGAGTTTCACAGGAAATACTCAAAGCAATAAAAAAAAACAGGACCTACAACAAAAATTACTCTATCCAGCAAAGCTACTATTTAGAATTGAAGGACAGATAAAGAGTTTCCCAGACAACCAAGTCAGTATTACAGAAAATGTTGGAGGGATTTCTTTAAGAAAAAGAGAAAAAAGGTAAAATATGTAAATAATAAACTAGCAGGAACTACATATTCAACGACAACTAGTTTAAATGTAAGTGGATTAAATGTTCCCATCCTAAGATTCAGTGTGGCTGAATGGATAAGAAAGCAAGACCTTTATATATTCTCCTTACAAGGGACTCCAGATAAAAAGATACACACAGACTAAAAGTAAAGGGATGGAAAAGGATATTTCTTGGAAGTGGAAACCAATAAACAAACAAAAAACCTGGTGTAGCAATACCTATACCAGATAAAACAGACTTTAAAACATAGGCTATAATAAGAGACAAAGAAAGACCCAGTTATTCCCACTCTTACAGGTATTCATCCCAAGAAACTCAAAATACTACTTTGAAGGGACATGTACATCCATATATTCAGTATAGATTATTTACAATAGCCAGGATGTGGAGGCAACCCGACTGTCCATCAATGGATGAATAAAGAAGTGGTGATACACACACATACATACATACATACATACATACATACATACACACACATAGTGGAATATTACTCAACTATAAAAAAGAATGAAAGTTATGGAGGCATCCTGGTGTCCATCAATGGATGAATGAATAAAGAATAAGTGGTACATATATACAATTGGATATTACTCAGCTATAGAAAGGAATAAAATCTTGCCGTCTACAACAACATGGATGGACCTAGAGAGAATTCTGCTGAGTGGAATAAGTCAGATAGGGAAATACAATTGCTCTATGATTTCATTTACATATAGAATCTAAGAAACGAACAAACAAACAAAACAGAAACAAGCTCATAGATTCAGAGAAAATTTTGAGGTCTGCCAGATGGGAGAGGGTTTAAGGTGATGGATGAAAGAGAGGAAGAGCTTAAGAAGTACAAATTGGTAGTTACAAAATAGTCAGGGGGATGTAAAGTATAGCATAAGAACTATAGTCATTAATATTATAATAACTATGTATGGTGTCAAATTGGTACTAGATTTATTGGAGTGTTCACTGTGTAAGTTATATAAATGTCTAATCACTATGTTGTGCACCTAAACCTAATCTCATATTGTATGCCACCTATAATTGAAAAGAATAGTAAAAGGGAAAATTAAAAAAGGTGAAAAGATTAAGAAATACAAATTAGCAATTACAAAAAAGTCATAGGTATGTAAAAATGATGAATGATAAGAATGTCTTTATATTATAGCTTTTCTCTTTTTTTGTAAGAAGGAAACCGTGTTTTGCTATATAAAGACAATACAGATATACTTTTGTATTTATAGCTTCCTAACAAATCTCCTTGCTTCTACTCTTGCCCCTCTAGATTCTATTCTCAGCACAGCAGCCAGAGTTTCTCAGATCCTTTTAAAAATGTAAACTAAATTATGTCACTTCTTAAAGCCCTCAGTACACTCAAGGTGAAACAAAACTTCTTTATATTACCTAAAGAACTTTTTACGAGTCTGCCCTTGCTTACCTCTCTTCCTCTTGCTTTCTACTCCAGGTGCATTGGCTTTGTTTCTGTCCTTTGAACTTGCCATTGTATTTTCTTTCTGAGGACCTTGGTACTTGCTCTTTTCTCTGCCTAGAGTGCTCTTCCTATGGATTTTGTATGATTTACTTCCTCTTCAAAGAGACCTTCCCTGGGCACCTCATCATCCCTGCCACTATATTTTGTTACCAAGTTCCATTTCTAATAATTATTATTTTAAATAATCTAAATTATTTGTTTACTTTTGAGATGTTAGTCTCCTCTGCTGTAATTTAAGCTACATGAGGAAAGAGATTTTTTTCTGTTGTACTCATTGTTATATTGTCAGCATTTAAAACAGTCTGAAATACAGTACACCCCCATTAAATATATATTGAATTAATAACTATTTTATTATCTATTTCAAAAGATTGTAAACTTTTAGAGAAAGGAACCATACTATTTTCCTTCACTATTTTATTCCAAGTGCCCTGAAGAGTGCTTAGGGACATAGTAGATGCTCAATAAGCATTGTTGAATAGTTGTACCCATAGATATTTGAATTAAATCGTCTCCAATTTATTTTTAATATTGCTGAACTCTTTATAAAATGATAAACTCTCCAGAGAATCTCCTGAAATTGAAGCAAACATTGTTTGAAAATCTTTAATCTCTAACTAATGTACAAAATGTGATTCTTTCTTCTACCCCCCTTTGACATCCTTTTTGATTTCTCCAACTTAAAATTAGTTATTTACCAAGTCAGACAGATCACATTTTTGGATCTACCCAATCCTTTCCATACCCACTGACACTTTTTTATTAAAGGCCCTCATTGCCTTTTGTCTAGACTTTTACAGAAACCTTCTAATATGTTTCCCTGTCTGTTGCCTTTCTCACCTCCTAGCCATCTAACGTACAGGATGCCAGATTAATCTTTTGAGGGTTCATATTTGGTCATATCTTTTCTTCATTCAAAAACTTCTAGACCTACAATGTATGTGTAATGTATAATTGAACCATGTCTACTGAATTAAGTATAAAATTTTCATCCTAAAATTCAAAGCTCTCATTGGTATTCTACCAAATTAAATTTCCTGATTTACTTTTTTTTCAAATTTGCTTTTTGTTACCTACCCCATAAACCTTACTACCTCTTGAATCTTGACTACTTGCATATCTTGAACACATCCATGACTATAGTCATACCAGTTTTTTTCTGACTCAAATGCCCTCTTTTTCATAGTTGTTTGCTAAAATCCTTGTAACTCTATATTAAATATTATCTCTTCCTTTCATGCCTTTCCTAAGGGAGACATAAGACAAATACCCAAATAAATAGATTTGATGTAGATAAGCTAAGATAAGCTGAGTCTCAACCAAAATAAATCACAAATGACTATTGGGATGCAAAGCTCTCTGAGGGCAGAGTATGTGCCACTGTTGCTCTCCATCACTTACTCAATTCCTAGCACAGTTTATGGCATAGTAGAAACTGAATAAGAATGTGAGAAAGATCACATTTCATATCATATGCTTCTTGGAGATGAGAATTTCTTTTTTAAATTTATGCTCCTTTCCCTATAGCCCTACATAGTTGATGCTCAAGAACTAACTGTTTGTTAAATTTAATGGAAAACATAGTGTTCTATAAACAGTGTTATTACTTGAATACTGATTATGTTTGAATTCAGGTTGTACTGGGCCAATGTCATTAACAAGATGTAATTCTGGGACAAAATAATGCATTGGCATTTTACTGACAAAATCAAGGAGGATGGAGTCAAAAGAGGACAAACTGAGGGATTCGTATAGTTAATTAAAATCTCCACATAAAGAAAATTGACTGAAAATCACTCAAAGGCCAAATAAATTTTTTCAGGAAGATGATGAATCCAATGAAACATTAGTTTTTACTACTTACCACGTGTGAATCATTTAAATCAGTTGTTTGTGGAAGACGTTGGACAACTTTATCTTGTAGCTTCTTGACCCTGTAACTCAGTCTAATCATTGTTAAAACAATGAAGCAACAAAAAGAATCTTGTTATTATGGATGTAAAAATGTAAATTTTGTTAACATCCGTGTTATTTGATGCTGTTCATCAATTGTCCCTTTTTGTTTCCTGTACAAGGCTGTTATACTTATTCTTTCATGGTACTCTATGCTAGGCTGCAGACCCTCCGTGATCTAAGCCTTTCCCCATATACTCTTTTCAAATCCAAACTTAAATAGTCCCAGGTCGTCAGAATCCAATGTGAAGAAACAAAATAAACAAGCAAATAGAACAGAAACAAACTCATAGATATAGAGGATATTTTGAGGGTTGCCAGGTGGGAGAGGGGTTAAAGTATGGGTATAATAGAGGAAAGGGATTAGAAGGTACAAATTGGTAGTAATAAAATAGTCATGGGGTTGTAAAGTACAGCATAGGGAATATAGTCAATATTATTGTAATAGCTATGTGTGGTGTTGATTGAGTACTTGATTTATTGGGATGATCAGTTCATAAATTATGTAAATGTATAATCACTATGTTGTACACCTGAAGCTAATATAATATTGTTGGCAAAATTTAATTAAAAAATTATTTAAAAAGATTATGAGCGGTTGCTTCTGGCTTCTAGCATGATATACTTGCATTTTAATGGGTCTCTAAAAGCAAAGCCTCTACTCAGAGGGGTTTTAAGAGCTAAGACAGGTTAGGACAAATCAGGACACTTCAGAATGTCCCATCTGATCCTGAGTCCCTGGAAACTAAACGCAGTTACATTAGCCAAGACTCTCAGAAGAAGAATCGACATGTTCACTTATCATTGGATTATTTGGGATTTTTTTAAAGCACTTGGAACTCATCAAAGACTAGCACTATTATTTGCAACTAGAGGAAGTAGCTTGATGGCAATAAATTACAAAAATCACTTTATCCAGAAGGTGGTGAGCATATGGAACCCATTCCTTTAGGAATAGGTGCAGTCTGAAAAAAAAAAGGATCAAGAAGGGCTGAGGGAAATTTTTGGATTCCAGGTCCAAGAGAAAAGCACATATATAGTGGGCCTAGCCTCAATTTCTTGGAAGAGACACCATAGGTGATATCCTCTTATAGGGTTCCTATTTGGCTGGATAATAGAACTAAGAACAGCATTTTTTACATTTTCATTAATTATTTTGGAAGTTCTCTTTGTCTCCCCTTTTAATCTACTCTTTTATTCTCTTTGTTCCTTCCCCTTCTAAATTCAGAGGCATTTCAAACATTTTTTCTTTCCATCAGTCCCAGAATTCTGAGCACCTAGATATGTACTGTCCAATATGATAGCCAGTAGATGCTCATGACTACTTAAATTTAAACTAATTAAAATTAAATAAAATTATTTTTTCAGTTCCTCGGTTGCACTAGAAAAATCTCAAGACTTCAATGGTCCCCTATAGCTATTGGCTATGCTACCGTAGCTCAGATAAAGGATATTTCTATTATTACAGAAACTTTCAGTGGACAACACTGACCTATATTTTCATTCCTTTCTCTTCCAAAGGCCTAGACATTAATAAATTTGACAACAGAAACATTTTATAATGCATGCTATACCAGGCACTGCACTCAATTCTTTACATATGTAATCTCATTTAATACTCTTAACACTCTTATAGCTAAGTAGCATTATTATCTTCATTTTATAGATGAGGAAAACAAGTCTCAAAAAGATTAAATAACTTGTCTAAAGCCACACAGTTAGTAACTGGAAAATCTGGGTCTGGAGCCCAGGTCTAATTACAAAGTCCATTCTTTTAACCACTCAGCTAGATTATTTCCCATTAATTCCTCATTCTTCCTCTTAAGTTCATCTTGTCATCACCCTTCTAATATCCCACAAAGAGATGGCATTGCTTGTGGAAAGACACTGGCGACCATCATGTTGTGAGCCCCACAAATTCAACTTAAACATCCCCTTTCTCTCATCTACTATTTAGCTATCTCTTCTTATTCACTTCCCCACCTCTCCTTTAATATTCTGAATGATTTATATTGTGAGAAATAATGTTGCATCTTTGTTTCTGATTTTTTTCTTAAAGTAAACCACACAATCATTGCTCTACATCAAATTACTTTTCCTTTAGAACCCTCTATGAGCAAAGGTTGGAGAGAAGACAGGTAAAACAGAAATCATCCTGACAACAATCAGTGTCAGTGTTTGAGAAGAGAAAATGTGGTTATTTTGTAAAAATATAAGAACCCTAACCTCCCTCCTCCATAAATCCAGCCCAAGTTTACGGGTCTACTATGTATCCTGTATAAAACTATGGGGGAAATGTGTATACTTGTCTCCATCATTCATCTGTCTGTATTAATCTGTAAATCTGTATTTTAGATATATCCTCAACATCCTATAATACAGTAAAATGAATCTTTCACTTACGAATTTATCTTATATATTTCATAAATTGGTGTGCTATGGGATACTGTTATGGAAGATGTTAAAATGCATTCTATACGGATAAAAGTAATGCTCAAAAGTACTTGGGAATTGTTGGATCAAAAATACTAAGCAGATTTCTTCAAGGTGGAACTTTTCAAAGTCTTCATGTAAATTGAGTTAAGCCACTTTTCTGTTCAAAACCACTTAATCCCTGCCACAGTTTACATGGCCCTACATGAGCTGACCCATGCTTTCCTTTTCAACATCATCTTGGACTCCATTTTCCCTTAATGCTCTTCTATAACCACTTCATCTTCCTTGTTGTTCTTTGAACACAGTAAACTCTCTCCTGCCCCAGGGATTTCAGAACAATATCATCTCCTTGGAGAGCACCTCCCTGATGATTCTATCTAAAGTTGTTCCAACACATCTTCCTACATTACTCAGTCTCATCACTCTGTTTTATTTAATTCCAAAGCATCTATTATTATCTAAGATTATCTCATTTATTTATTCATTGACTTGTGTATTTTATGTCTCTCCAAGTAGAATTTTAGCTCTATTAGGGCAGGGACTGTATCTGCCTTATTCACCATACTATCACTGGATCCTGCAATAGTGACTGAAACACAGAGGGTGATCAATAAACATTTGCTAAATTGAAATTGTAAATGATTGCAACTATTAACATTGATTGAAATTGTAAATAATGTCCACTTATGCAAACTATGATATAAAAATTTCCCAAAGCTTCTTTGAGTATAGAACCTTCTCCCCAAATTAATTTTGAAGTCATGGTTCACAGTACACAAGTTGGAAAATGATGATCAAATTTTTTTTTTGAGAATTTACTTTTTCAATTTGAAGGACTAATAATGTCCCATAAAATTAATAAAAACCTGAATAAACAATTTGGACCCAAAAGCTGCCATAATGCATGTCTAAGAATAAAAGGTAACAATTTATTTTCTTTCTTCTTACTTTTCACCTCCTTCTCAATCAAATACTCACATAAAGTTCCTCCATAGAGAGTTAGCAGAAAGATAAAAAGAAAAACAATGAAAGGAGACAGCAACAAATAGTTTTCTCTGGGGGCAATCTAGTAATGAATCCTATTAGGGACAATGAAATAAAAACAGAAGGGTCACCCTATGTTCTCAAAATATCAGTGAATGAAGTAGCAATACAAAGCATCCCTACCTGCAGGCACATAGAAGGAGACCATAACTAACAGGAATGTCAAGCCAGCATAGCAATAATTTTAATTTCAACTTGTGAACAGAATGTGGCTAGGCAGATGGTTGGTCCAACGTGATAATTGCCAATGTCTGTTTGGAATATAAACTTTCTTGTCTTCTGCTTCATTTTACTTTCCAGTGAATGGGTTTAAAGAGCCATTTTTGAGAATTTAGGTAGGGTTTCTGCCAAGGACACTAATTAAATATTTAATGAAGTTCTGTAAATTGACTTTTTAAAAATTAATAGTAATTTTTTTTATTTTCAGTTATAGTTGGTGTACAATACTATATTAATTTCAGGTGTATAGCATAGTGATTAGATATCTATATAACTCAAAAATGATCACTTCAATAAATCTAGGGCCCCTCTGACACCATACTGTCATTACACTATTATTAGCTAAATTCGTTATGCTACACATTCTATCCTCATGACTATTTGTAACTACCAATTTGTACTTCTTAATCCCTTCCCCCATTTTCACTGATGTCCCCAACTCCCCTTTCATCTGGTAACCCTCAAAATGTTATTTGTATCTACGAATTTGTTTCTGTTTGTTTGTTTTGATATTTAGAATCTACATACATATGTAATCATATGACACTTATATTCTTCTGTCCAGCTTATTCCATTCAGCACAATATACTCTAGGTCCATCATAAAATATCTTTTTCCATCCCCTTTTTGTCTGTGTCTGTGTCTTTTAATCTGAAGTGAGTCTCTCGTAGACAACCAATATAAGGGGTTTGTTTTCTTATCCATTCAGCCACCTTATCTTTTGATTGGAGTATTTGATGCTTTTTCATTTGAAGTACTCATTGATAGATGTGTAGTTATTGTCATTCTTTATTCAAATTTTTGATATATATTTTTTTCTTCTTCTTAAAGATGTCCCTCTAACATTTTCCTATAACACTACCTTGGTGGTGATGAACTCCTTTAGATTTTTCTTGTATGGGAAGCTCTTAAACTGTCCTTAAATTCTAAGTGATAACTTTTCTGGGTAAAGTAATCTTGGTTGCAGACCTTGGGTTTTCATCACTTTGAATATTTCCTGCCAAGCCTGTCTGACCTGTAAAGTTTCTGTTGAAAAATCAGCTGCCAGTCTTATGGGAGCTCCCTTGTATGTAAAAAGATAATTGCTTTTATCTTTATGTTTTTAAGATCCTCTCTTTGAATCTAACCTTTGACATTTTAATTTTGATGTGTCTTGGTGTGTGCCTTTTTGGGTTCATCTTCTTTAGGACTCTGAACTTCCTGGTGTTGTATGTCTATTTCCTTCACCATGTTGGGGAAATTTTCCATCATTATTTCCTGGAATGAGTTTTTAATTCCTTGCTTTTTCTCTTCTCTTTCTAGTACCCCTATGATACAAATATTGTTACACTCGACATTGTCCCAGAGGCTCCATAAACTATCCTCATGTTTTTGGATTTCTTTTTATTCTTGTTTTTTTTGCTATCCCATTTTCTATGTTGCCGATTCTATTCTCCATTTCATTCAATCTTTTGATTCCCTCTAATGTATTGTTCACTTCAGATATTGTATTCTTCATTTATGACCGGCTCCCTATTATATTTTCCATCTCCATTTTTATGTTTTCTATCTCTTCGATAAAGTTCTCATCGAGTTCATCAAGTCTTCCCCCAAGTCCCTTGAGCATCCTTAAAACCAATGTTTTGAACTCTGTATGTGATATATTCTTTATCTCCATCTTGGTGAATTATTTTTCTGGAGCTTTGTCCTGTCCTTTCAAGTGGAACATGTTTCTTTGTCTCCCCATTTTGGCTATTTTCCTGTGTTTGTTTCTATGTATTAGATAGGGATTCTAAGTCTCCCTGTCATAGTGGAGTGGCTTTATGTAGTAGGAGTAATGTGGGCCCCTTGGCACAGACCCAAGAGGAGTCCAGCTGCAGGCCAAGTTAAGCTGCAGCCTATGTACCCCAAAGGCCATCTGATAAGTGACACCAAGCAATCCACATATGGCTGGCACTTGTGCTGGGATTATAGGTGCCTCAAGGGGACAAGTCAGAAACCGAGGCCAGCTACCACTAGTGGGGAGCTTGGGGCTGCTTAGCAAGAAGTACAGGGTATGACAAGGCCAGATGCTGCTTCTTTGAGTTTTGTCAGTTTTTGAGAGATTTTAGAAAATTTCATAGCAGGAGCCAAGACAGCTCATTTATAGGGAATAAATCACTAGAAGCAGATTGGGTAGGCCCACAAATTGGGATAGGTGGAGTCTCAGGGAATCCCTTGGGCAGAGTGACCTGCTTTATCCAAGTTGATGGCACCTGCATCTGCAGGCTGTAAGGAGGGATGGCTCAACAAAGGAACAATGGCTTCTGCCTGTACCTTTGTCCCAGAGCCAGCCACCTCTTGAGCCATTGCCCTGAAGCCTGACAGCTTAGTGTCTCCCCATATGTTCCTGACGCCTCTCACGCAGTTGCCCCCAGCACTGGAACTCAGAGCAAGCAAGTCCATCAGTAAGGTATGGGCCCTTTAAGAGGAAGGTCTTCACTTTCCACATTCCTCCATCTTACTTAGCTGCAACCTCTGCTGGTTTTCACAACCAGAGGTTGTGGGATCTTCTCTTCCTGGCACTGGAACCCTGAGCTAGGGAGCCCAGTGTGCGGCTGGAACCCCTTGCTCCTCAGGTGGGGTTGGTGGCTCTGCAGCCAGGACAGCCCTCCTGATTCTCAATTGCCACACACGGTTGCGGGACCAGGCCATTTTGTATCTCTGCTCTTCCAACTGTTTTGAGGTGACCTGGTATTTGAGGTTGACCTAGTTTTAGGGCTTCTGCTAAGCCAGACTTTTGGTGATTCCATGTACTGGGTGCTCTGTTGTTTTTGTATAATTTTGGTGTGATTGCTAGAGCAAGCATGTACAGCCTTTACATTCTATGCCAGCTTGAAATTAGTGCCTGGAAATTGACTTTTAATTATGATATCCAAGCAGGCCGCTTAGTCATGGGTCAGAGAAACACCATGTTAATTCAATGATAAGGGTTGCTGGATGAATGAAATTACAAAAATAATGCTAATTTTATTTTTTTAAAGGATGGATCAGACTGTAGAAATTATAGGCCAGTAATACTGATATCATTCCTTAGTGGAAATCTTCAGTGAATTCATAAAGAAATGAACTGCAAACACTAAGAAAAGGCAGCGAGGATCACAAAGGCCCAGTATGCCTTCACTAAGGGTTAAGTTATAGTTAGTTAATTCTACTTTATTTGTTCGATAACAAGCAAAGGAATATCACAGTAATTGCATGTGAACTGCAGCCCTAGATTTCAGGTCAATATAATAGCTCCACATTATCTGTGAAATTTCGAACAATTGGTATTATCTCTCAGTTCTACAGTTTTCTGATCCATAAAACCAAAATAGAAGTAATTATTTCATAGGATTCTTTGAAGGTAAGATGTGTTCATACATGTGGACCAGTATCTAAGGACTTTAGAGTAGGATCTAGTAATTGATCAATAAGCATTAGTTATTATTATTTGTGCATATGGAATGTGAGCTGTATGGCAATAGTGGTAGAGGTGGTTCCATAACTAGTGGAATAACTCCAGTGCAAACATACTAATTATTGAATTTATGCCAATCAGAAAGGAACTTTCTAAAGGTGTTACGTTTAATATTTTAATCGATGAAATGGCTGAATGTGTAGACAGCATACCTATTAACTCTATAGATATTAGAAGTTTTTAGTCAGAAAGGTGGGGTGAAAATGATAGCAATAGCTCATTTAATATGTACAAATTGCAAGTTTAATTCTTGGATTTCAAATCAATGGTACAAATGTAGGGTGCAGAATATTTTGTCCAACAGAAGGTTCATCTTATTTTGTTTTCTTTTCTTTACCTTTCTATTAGTTTCAGATGTACAGCATAGTGATTAGACATTTACATAATTTTTGAAGTGATCCTCCCTGTTAGTTTCATACCTACCTGGAAATATACCGAGTTATTGAGATATTATTGACTATATTCCCTATGCTGCAGTTAACATCCCAATGACTATTTCATAACTACTAATTTGTACCTTTTAATTCCTTAATCTTTTTCACCTAGCCTCCAACCTCCTTCCATCCAGCATCCATCAGTTTATTCTCTGTATTTGTGAGTGTTTCTGTTTTGTTCTTTTATTTTGTTCCTTGGATTCCACGTATAAGTGAGATCATATGGTATTTGTATTTCTCTATTTGACTTTTTTCACTTAGCATAATATACTATAAGTCCATCCACGTTGTTTCAGAAGGCAATATTTCATTTTCCATGGCTAAGTAATTTCCCATTGTATATATGTATCACTTCTTTATCCATCCATCTATTGATGAACACTTAGGTTGCTTCCATATCTTGGCTATTGTAAATAATGCCGCAATAAACTAGGGGTGCATATATCTTTTTAAAAATAGTGTTTTGGATTTCTTGGGATATGCATCCATAAGTGTAATTGCTAGGTTATAATATAATTTTAATTTTAATTTTTTGAGGAAGCTTTATACTGTTGTCCATAGTGGGTGTACCAATTTTCAATCCTCACCACAGTGCCCAAAGTGTGCCCTATTCTCTACATCCTTTGCAACACTTTTTGTTTGTTGATTTATTGATGATAGCCATTCTGACAGGTGTGAGGTGATATCTTATTATGGTTTTAATTTGTATTTCTCTAATGTTTAGTGACGTTCAGCATCTTTTCATATGTCTATTGGCCATATGTATGTTCTTTTGTAAAAAAAATCTATTCAGTTCCTCTGTCCATTTTCATTGGATTGTTAGTAGTTTTTTGGGTGTCAAGTTGCATGAGTTCTTTATAAATTTTGAATATTAACCCCTTATCAAATGTATCCTTTCTCATTTGGTAGGTTGTCTTTCTGTTTTGTTGTTGGCTTCTTTTCCTATGCAACATATTTTTAGTTCGATGTAGTCCTGTTTGTTTAATTTTTTCTTTTGCTTCTCTTGCTTGAGACATCACAAAGTAATATATTAGAAAAAAAAATACTACTAAAAGCAATGTCAGATAGTTTACTGCCTATGTTTTCTTCTAGGAGTTTTATGGTTTCATGAATTACATTTAAATCTTTAATCAATTTTAAGTTTATTATTGTATATGGTATAAGAAGGTTGTCTAGTTTCATTTATTTTGCATTTGTATGTTCAGTTTCCCAACATTATTTATTGAATAGACTGTAACTACCCAATTGCAGATTCTTGCCTTCTTTATGATAGATTAGCTGACCATATACATGTGGGTTTATTTCTGGGGTCTCTATTCTTTTCCATTGATCTATGTGTCTGTTTTTATGCCAGTGCTATTCTGTTTCTATTATGATAGCCTTGTAGTATAGTTTTATATTAGGTAGCATGATACTTCAAACTTTGTTATTCTTTCTCAAGATTGCCATGGCTATTCAGGATCTTGTATAGTTCCATGTAAGTTTTTTGATTATTTTCTCTAGCTCCATTAAAAAAAATACCATTGGTATTTTGGCAGGGATTTCATTGAATCTATAGACTGCTTTGGGTAGTATGGACATTTTAGCAATATTATTTCTATTCCTATTGATCACAGTTTATGCCTCGATTCATTTGTATTTTCTTCAATTTCTTTCTTCAAGGACATAATTTTCTGAGTAGAAGTGTTTTATCTCTTTGTTAAATTTATTCCTAGGCATTTTATTGTTTTTGATGCAATTGTAAATTAGATTGTTTCCCTAATTTCTCTGACATTTTGTTATTGTAAAAAAATGTAATTGATTTCTGAAAAATAATTTTCTATGCGATGATTTTACTCCATTTATTTATCAGTTCTAATAGTATTTTGTGGAATTTTAGGTTCTTTCTATATAGTATCATGTCATCTGAAAATAATGACAGTTTTACTTCTTTCTTTCCAATTTGGATGCCTTTAATTCCATTTTCTTGTCTGATTGCTGTGGTTTAAGACTTCTAATACTATGTTGAATAAAAATGGTAAAGTGGGAAACCTTGTCTTATTTCTGATCTTAAGGAAAACACTTTTAGCTTTTCACAGTTGAATACGATGTTAGCTGTGTGTATATCATATATTACCTTTATCATTTTGAAGCATGTTCCCTCTATTCCCATTTTGCTGAGTGCTTTTATCATATAGATGCTGGATTTTGCCATATGATTTTTCTGCATCTATTGATTTGATCATATGGTTTTTTGTTCTTCATTTTGTTTATGTGGTGTATCATGTTAATTGATTTACAGATATTGAAGCAACCTTTCATCCTAGAAATAAATTGCACTTAGTCATGGTGTATTATCTTTCTAATGTATTACTGAATTCAGTTTGCTAATATTTGGTTGAAGATTTTTTCATCTATATTCATCAGGAATATCAGCCTATATATTTTTTGTAATGTCTTCATCTGGTTTGGAAATCAGAATAATGATGGCCTTGTAAAATGAATTTGGGAGTCTTTCCTCCACTTCAATTTTTTTTTGTAATAGATTAAATAAAATAGGTGTTAATTCTTTTTTGAGTGTTTGGTAAAATTTACCTGTAAAGCCATCTGGTCCAGGACTTTTGTTCATTGGGTGCTTTTTGATTACTAATTTAATTTCATTAGTAAGATCTGCTTTGTTCAGATTTTCTGTTTCTTCTTGATTCTGTCTTGGAAAATTTTATGTTTCTAGGAATGTACCCATTTCTTCCAGGTTATCCAATTTGTTGGCATATAATTGCTCATAATATTTTCTTATAATCATTTAAATTTCCGTGGTGTCTATTTTAACTTCACCCATTTCATTTCTGATTTTCTTTATTTGGGTCCTCTCTCTTTTTTCTTGATGAGTCTGGTTAAAGCATAATCAATGTTGTTTACCTTTTCAAAGAACCATCTCTTGGTTTTATTGTTCTTTTGTAATTTTTTTTAGACTCATTTATTTCCACTCTGATCTTTACTATTTCCTTTGGGCTTTGTTTACTGTTATTTTTCTTGGTTCCTTCAAGTGTAAGATTAGATTGTTTATTTGAGATTTTTCTTGTGTGTTGAGGTAGGCCTGTGTTGCTATGAATTTTCTTCTTAGACCTGTCTTTACTGTGTTCTATAGATTTTGGGTTGTTGTGTTTTCATTTTCATTTGTCTCAATGTATTTTTTTTATTTCTTCCTTGATTTAATTGTTAACCCACTTATTGTTTAAGAACATGTTACTTGGCCTCCATGTGTTTTTTTCTTGTAATCGATTTCTAGTTTTATACCATTGTGGTCAGAGAAGACACTCGATATGATTTCAGTCTTCTTACATTTATTGAGATTTGTTTTGTGACCTAACATGTGCACCTTAAAAATGCTTTATGTGCATTTGAGCAGAATGTACATTCTCCTCCTTTAGAGTGAAATGCTTTAAAAAATTAAATGCATCTCATATAGTAGGGTTTTAATAGTCTCGCATTTGTATTATAGCCAGGGACTCTAAAATCCTTGGTTCCTACTTGTTCAGTGACTCCTTCTTGTAGGTTCTGTATCAAGAACACTATGTGCAAAGAAGAGTAACCAAATGAGAATCTAATTACTGCTTCAATAATAGCTGACACAGGACTCAATAATCTTTGAGTAAAACTAAATGTGATATTGAAGCTTAATATGGATGCTTAATCATGTCTCTTACTCTTTACCACTCCCTAATCATGATCTTGGAACCTATTTATATGTGCCTGATTGGGACAAGGGATAAGTAGAGAGTAAATAGAAGAGTGAGGGACTGAAGTCAGATATGAAGAATAGCCCTAAATCCATTGACCCAACTGGCTATTTGAAGTGGCAAGAGAGAAGACAAAAAGAATGTCAAGATAGTTCCTGAGGCAAGAGGTTCTAAGAAACCGGAAAGTATGGAAGAAGAGAAACCTTGAATCTTCATTAATGATATAAACCCTTTCTAGAAGTACAAGAGAATGTTATGAATGGGTTCTGGAACAATAACTATATCCACTGTTTAAATGTGACATGAACTAAGTTTTAGGCTTTGACTGAAAAGCATATCAACTCCTCTTCGCTTGGGAAGGTGCTGCTAAGGGGATAGACAGAGGCATAAGTTTGGAGAGAATGTGAAATTTTCCCTGCAACACTCAAAATAAGAGTGCTTTTATTGTTTAGTGACAGTATGTTCTTTAGCTCCTTGCCATGGTTCTAGCAGAAAGCATCAGGAAGAAAGCAAGGGAATAATTGGGAGAATGTAGATAGATACTTTTAAGCCAGTATCTCACTGGATAAAAAATATCTATTTATTGAGTTCTTCAAGAAGGATTTCCAATCATTATCCTGTGGAACAAGAATAAACCAATATCTACGATTCATGACCTTTTTAACCAGAGTTTTGCAATACTTTTTACTAAATTCAACCATTATGAAGAAATCAGAATGCAGGTCCAAGTCACTTGTCACTCAGTGACATTACAGAAAATGTTTGTTCTTTTCCGTACCCTTTACTGTTTGACATTTGTTGATTAAAATGAATTGCTCTTTACCAGAGAGAAAATTTTGATCTCATGTTCCTTTTGTGAACCTGGCTACAGTGGTTTGGAGTTGCATCAATATCCAAATCCCAATCCAAATTACACCCACAAGTTTTCTTTCTTGAGAGTAGTCTTCTCAGACACGAGCTTGGGAATCTGCAGCATAATAAGCTTTTTATCCCTTAGTGCCATATATTCTTATCTTTGGCAAGTATTCATTCTGGGGGGCATCCTGTTAAACTCATGATGCCATCTCCATTAAATTTGTGCTTATAAGAAGAAAATAAATGGCTATAGAAAACTTATTTTTAAATTGAATTTAAGTAGTTTTTATCACATTTTAAATGTCAGACAGAACTTTTCCACAGTAAAAATCTGCCAAGTCTATGCAGGCAGCTGTTTTCAATAGGACTGTTTGTGCCCTATTGTACTAATCTTTTTTTAAACATATACCTTTCTGGAAAAGGCCAAGAACGCCCACACAGGCAGTGGGCACTGTTACTTTTTTCTTGCTCCAAGGGGAGGAATAGGCTCTTATTTCATTTAGTGTATTGCACTGCGAAGTGTTTCCCAATGGTTTTCTTTCCTTGATGGATATTGAGCTTTCCTGGGACACAGCAGGCAACAGTCTCTGTACTCCTCCACATGGCCATCCACTCCTCCAGCCATCTGCCCATCTATCTGCCTCCTTTTGATTGCCCTCCCCTCTTTCCTCACATGGATTGGATCCTCAATTCAAGAATGATCAGAAATTACATGCAGTGAATGAGGATGGGGATGATTTGGTGAATTAGAACTCCTCCCTCCCATATTTTTCAACCATGAATGATGAAAATCTTCATATTATTATACCTTTTCACCTTAGCAAGGGGCAATCTAGTTACCAACAGTGAAATGACTTGATAATTTGTAAAGTTCTTAGGATAGTATCTGTCCCTTAGTAAGGTAGTATGCCTGTTGATTTACAACTCAGAATCTGGAATCATTTATTAGCTGTGTAATATAATAAAGTTTACACAACCCCTGTGAGACTCAGTTTCCTCATCTGTAAAATTGAGCTTATACTACCTACCTCACAGTGTTGTGAGGATGAGATGACATATATGTCAAGTGCCTCACAGAGTAACTTCCATATAATAAATACTTATTGTATATTGCTTTTAATAACTGTAACTGTTCAATAAAATGTTAACTGTAAACAATATCATTTATAATTTTATTTTATTATCCTTCAAGCCCTATGTTATCATCCTGCCAGTCAGTGTTTACTGATTTTTCATCTATAATGCTTGCATCTATAATATTTTGGGAGTTCTACTTCTGTATAAAAGTTTATTTGAGATAATACAGAGAAGATTGACACAATCTTAGTGCTAACTGAGCTTTTGGTGTACTTGGTAGATAAAATATTTGCACCTACAAATAAAACTAATAATATTAAAGTACCAGACATTTTATATAGATGCCATAAGATATTAGAGTTCAGAGAAAGTGGATATCTCTGGTGGCTTGGCTGAATATTGAGCTCTGAGTTATGACTTAAAAAATGAAAAGGACAATGATGATGATATATCTCATTTATTGAAAGAGAGAAGAGCCTAGAAAGTTAAACTGGGGGCTGATTGTGAACACCCGTGTAAGCCAGGCTAAGATGATCAGTCAGTTCGCCAAACACCAAGGAGAGGAGATGAAGATCAAATTGTGTGGCGTTATGATATCCTTTATGAGTGGTCTCTGACTAAATTTTTAATTTGGGAATTGTCTTTGTTTCTTTCCTTTCTTTAGAAAGGGAATTATATTAATAGTGCCATTTGTTTGAAGTTTTAAGGTATATTTTTATTTAGGAGTCCTTTGGAAAAGCGTGTATGTGTGGGAGGCAAGAGAGATTGAGACAGCTCAATATGACTTGACCTACTGAAGATATTTTTGTAATGCATCAACATATCTTTGTACTTAGTCTGGGAGCTGGTGGTGTATGTCTCCCAAAGTTCATTTGTCAAGCATTTTTTCATAACTTGGAACATACTGTGTCTTGGAATCAATGCTATATAAAATGATACTTGATTTTTCTCTACAGCGGAGATGATAGAATACTTATGTTTTGGGGGGATGATCTTTTGTACCTTAGGAATTTGACAGCTGGCAGTAATTATGCTTTCAAATGTCTAAAAGGGACACCAGTCAGAAGATGGTTTAGACAATAGACTATTGTCCATTTATTTTAAAAATATAGAAGACATTTAGAGAAACTCCTGGTTTTCAAAGGATATGTCCAAATACTTAGAGCTATGTAGGTGAAAAACAGCTTCAGTAGGTCCATATGATGAGATGTTTTTTTAGAGCAATATCTTCTACTTTATATAGTAGTGCCTCTTATCTGTGGTTTTGCTTTCCATGGTGTCAGTTATCTGTGGTCAACCACAGCTTGGAAATGTTAAATAATGTATTTAACATAAGAAATAAGTAATATATGTTTTAAAGGAAAAAAATATCTACTAAGCACGGTACAAAGAGGTCAGTAAAAGTAGTTTTAGAGGAGTGAAGATAATTGGAGCTTATTTAAGTGTATTGAGGAGTGAAAATATAGACAATGAGTACAGATAACTTTCAGCGTGTGTGGAATTAAGGGGAGGAGAGTGATACAGGACAATTGTAAGAAGGTATTATTGGTTGACTTGTGTCCCCCAAAAAAGATCTGTTGAAGTACTAATCCTCAGTACCTCAGAATGTGACCTTGTTTGGAGATTGTCATTGCAGAGAAATTTAGTTAAGATGAGGTCATACTGGAGTATGATTGATCCTTAACCCACGTATACTTATAAGAAGAACAAAATTCCATATGAAGACAGACACACATAGTGAGAATGTGATGAGAAAGCCAAGGGAGAGATCAGAGTGATAAAGCAAATGCAGGATTGTGGGTTTAGAGAGAGATGTTGAGGAAATTCCTATCTAATGACTTCTATTTTTCTGAAATGTAAGAATTGGCATGTTTAACTGAGAGTGAGAGAATATATAAAATATATGCTGAAGGTTCAAGGACAGTGAAGGAATAGAGAAGAACAAATAACTCATGCAGTGAACAGGATAAATAACTGAGCAAGGAAACATATTGACAAGAATCATTGAAGGCTTATAGTGTTTATGTTCACTGAACAAATATTTACTGATCTATTCTATTCAAAAACCCTGTTCTAAGAGTTAGCGTTATCACAGTAAACAGGAAAATAAGGTTCCTACTTTCACGAAGCTTACATTTTCATGGGGAGAAACAGATGAAAAGGAAAATATCATATATTAAATTTTTTTATTGAATGAAAGAATTTCATTTAAACCAAGTATTAATGGACACATATATTATATGAATTTAGAAACAGTTTGACCAATAACAGAAATGAGAAATCTGTACTAGATGGGTCCCTTCTATATATTCACCTGTATAGGACAGGACTCTTAGATGCCTATCACAAATCCCAGATGAACAAAGTAAACATAAGTATTCTTATAGGTTACACAAAGATCATGATAATTTGCAATATGCCTTTCTGGTATTAGCTTACTGGTCAATAAATGTGCATCTAACTTCAAGGCAGCTATTGCTATCTAGCTTATGAGGGAGCTTGGCATAAATGCAACCTCAGCTTTATTAACTATTTAGCTTCAGGTTCTATGTCTGAGCCCCAAAACAGAAGAAACTAGTTGTCCTTTGTTATCAGTCTCAAACGTTAAGGGAAGGATTAATATCCTAAGTTTCTCTTAATAACTGTCTACTTAGACTACCTAATATCATCTTGAACCTACATAGCTATACAGTAGTCCCCCTTATCTGTGGTTTTGGTTTCCACGGTTTCAGTTATCTGTGGCCAAACACAATCCAAAAATATGAAATGGGAAATTCCAGAACTAAACAACTCATAAGTTTTAAATTGTGCACAATTCTGAGTATTGTGATGACTCTTATGCCATCCCACTTCATCCTGCCCAGGGCGTAAATCATCCCTTTGTTTAGCATGTCCACACTGTGTATGCTACCTGCGCATTAGTCACTCAGTAGCCATCTTGGTTATCAGATTGACTGTGAAAGTATCACATTGCTTGTGTTCATATTACCCTTATTTTACTTAATAATGGACCCAAAACACAAGAGTAGTGATGCTGGCAATTTGGATGTGCTTAAGAGAAGCCCTAAAGTACTTTCTTTAAGTGAAAAGTTATCTACATATGTAGAGAAGAAAACATTATATATATATATATATATATATATATATATATATATGGTTTATTACTATATTTAGTTTCAAGCATCCACTGGGGGGCTTTGGACATATCCCCCATGGATAAGGATAGACTACTGTATATGTTCTATAAAGGACTGGCCTTTTGCATGAATGTAGTGGGGGACATTAGTAGTGTAAATTTAAGGGTACCACTATTATGTCCTTATATCCCAAGTAATATCTTGCTATTCTGCTAGAGAGCCAGAAATTCTACCATAGCTATTTACTTTGTGTTCTGGCATTGTTTTCTTCAGTAACTAAAGTGGAATTCCTTCTGTATAGGGTAATTTATCAAGATACTCTCAGTGATCAACAACTTAGCATGACTTAGTTTAGTAGGTAGAGAATGCTGAGGGCACTGGCCAGAAAGTAGGTAAATTTGATAGTGATGTAAGAGATTGGAAATAATATTTTAAAGTTTAATACAGAGTATAGACAAGACAGTCTGTGCCCAAAGGCATCATTTTCCTGACAGAGGCAGATAATTTGCTCAAGGTGAAAGAGGATAGTTTTTATAATATGAAATAAGTGGTGGCAGGACAGAGGATGGCCAGGAAGGGCCAGAATTTGGGGTTTGGTTAGATAAATTGAAATCACCTAAAAGTTGCAGCTCAGAGGAACAAACTGTCTAAGAAAAATCAAATTGATTTTGCTGATAGGTAAGCCTAATTAACAAAAAGTAGCAGTGGTAGACAACTAAACCACTCAGAAGTCAATATCTGTTAAGTCAACTAAGGCAGGAAAGAAGAGTTAAGAGACCTATATAGGTCCAGAGTCCAGAAAACTGAAAATATTGACAACAATAAACAAATACTGACAAAAGCATGTGTTTTAGGGGAGAACCCATCCCACTTTCTTCTTTTTGCCAGTGACTGTAACTATGTTTTCACAGGTGTTAATTATATATAATAAATGCTTATAGTTCTATAGGTATACCTGCTCCTACCTAAGGCAGTGACAAAGTGTCATCGACCTTGTCTGTTCAAAATTCCACAATACCTGCTATTATTTTTGCCCATAGGTGTGTCTTAAAGGAACTGACTTGAGTCTCAGGCAAGAAAATCCTGTTGTGCTAGGCAAGATTAGTCAGGGAAATCTTCCTGTATCTGAATCAAGAAGTATCTTTTGACAGGCAAAACAGAAATGATGAAGTGCTAAGGAAGGAACAGTCTAGATTTATAGTGCTATTTAAAAGCCTGTCTGTCAAAAACTAGAAATAAGGGCACAGATAAAACCAGTGAAAATCATAGATGTGCAAGTAAAATCTTAATGTAGCTTATATAATTAGACTTACTGTCTGATCCTCAATAGAAGGGTCTCTTCTGACTTCAATAATGTAGGATACTCTAATACCTGAAGGCAGCAAATCAGACTAATGGTCTACTGAGAGAGCTAATGCAGAGCTTCCCGCCTTTAGATGGTGTTAGATATTGTGCTAGGTAGTTTATAAAATGATCCCTCTTCTAACAGATAAAACATGTCAGAAGGAAAGTGATGTCCCTCCCTAGATAATGTTATAAAAAGTTAATGATTTCTGTCTTAGAAGCTTGCTCTCTCTATCTCTCTTACTTACTCTGAGAGAAGTCAGCAGCCAAGTTGTGAGTTGCTCTATGAGATGCCCAGGCAGAAACCGAAGTAAACATCCAGTGAGGACTCGAGGCTGTGACCAATAGTTTTTAAGGAGCTGAAACCTGCCAACAACCACATAAGTGAGCTCAGAAGCAGTTCCTCTCTCAGTTGAGCCTTCAGATGAGACTGCAGCCCTGGCTGACAGTTTGGTTGTGACATCATAAAAGACCTTGAGTCAGAGGCACCTAACTAAGCTATGCACAATTTCCTGACATACAGAAACTGTGAGATAATAAATGTTTGTAATTTTAAACTGCTGAGTTTGGGGAAAATTATTAATGCAGCAACATACAGAAACAAATTTCCATATTTTTGCCTATTCTCTGGGTAGGTACACCAAAATGTATTTAGTGTTTCAGTTATCCTCTGCTTTGTGATCAGAGAATTTTATCATTTCTTATGGGATAACAGTATAACAATCCTCTAGAGTTTCTGGAGCCTTTTTGTATTCTCTGTCATCCTCAGGAGGTGCTCCCATCAGTCTATCCATAAAAAGGAATCCTTGTTGGAGTACAGTAGTATAGTGGGATATATTCAAATCCTGGTTCTGCAATTTATTTATTAGCAGTGTGACGTTGAACAGGTTACTCTGTGTCATTGTTTCAGTTTTCTCTTCTTTAAAATAGGAATAATAATAATAATATTAACTACTTCATTGGGTAGATACGAGCCTTTAATGAGTGGATAAAAGAGTACCTGGCACAAAATAAGTACCACATAAGTATTGGCTAATTAAAATACTCTTGCTTATTTCTTCTCGTTCTCGCATACCTGGAAACCCATTAGATTAGGAGCTGATTGAGGGCAAGATGGTACCTTATTCTTCCCAATAATGCCAATGCCTAGCACAGAGTAGGTACTCAAAAATGAGTTGAACTAATGATGGGGTGGTCTCTTTTACTACACAATACTAGTAATCCTAGCTTGATGGTGAGAACACACCATCGGTTTCCACTTTAACTCTGTTTTGGTCTATTTGGCTTTAAAATGCCACTTGTTAAGCACAAGCTCTACCAAGAGAATTATACAGACATGGCTGTGCCTGTGATTGAGAAGTTTATTCCAGTTCGGAGCCCAGTCATAGTTACCATGGTGCCTGCTGAGGTGCTCAGGTCAGGCTGAGGCCCCATTTGCCAGGGTTGAAAGATTATAACTGTTGTATTTAGCTCACATTTGGTGAATCCATACTCTGACCTAATGCTTTCCTCATATTACCTTTTAAAAAAAGTTATTGTGGGTGATTTTTAATATATATATATATATATATATATATATACATACATACATACATACATATATTTCAATTACAGTTGGCAAATGATATTATATCAGTTTCAGGTATAACATAGTGATTAGGCATTCATATAACTTATGAAGTGATCACCCTGATAAATCTAGTACCCATCTGATACAGTACACAGTTATTACAATGTTATTGACTATATTTTTTATGATGAACTTTATATCCCCATGAATATTTTGTAACTACCAATTTGTACCTCTTAATCCCTTCCCTTTTATCACCTACTCCCCAAACCTCCGCCCATCTGGAAACCATCAAACTCCTTTTTAAAACCATCATACTACTTTTTACAACCTCAAAGCCGTCCCATAGTAATTATCATTTCAATTTTACACTTGAAAAAACTATGGTTCAGAAATGTTAGCTGATGTGCTCAAGGTCACAGAGCAGAGATTTAAACTTATGTGTTTGTACTTCAAATCTTATTCCATGAAATTAGAAGACTTGGCCTCTCTCATCCTTAATGCCTCTTTTTAAGTGCCATGGATTTTATAAATCATACTTACTTAGGGCAAGGCCCAGTAATTGCAGCTGCTTAATCCAAAGTATAAATGACATACCAGTACTTTTAAGAACCGTTGCAGAAGTTTAATTGATTTTGGAGATGAGTTGGGAGCCAAGTACCCTAAATAAGTAGAGACACAGTCCTATAAGACTCAGTGGGTTAAAAGTAAAATCCTACCATTCACTATAACATGAATGGACCTAGAGGTTATTATGCTAAGGGAAATAAGTTGGACAGAGGAAGATAAATACCACATGATTTCACTTTTATGTGGCATCTAAGCAACAAAAAGAACAAATTAATCAAAAACAGACTCACAAATATAGAGGACAATCTGGTGACAGCCAGAGGGGTGGGGGGTGGTAGAGAAAGGAGTGAAGGGTTAAAGAAGTACAAACTATTAGTTGGTAGATGGTCAAGGGAATGGGGAGCATGGCAAAAGGAATGCAGTCAGCATTAATGTAGTGGCTAGGTAGAGAGCAAGAGGAGAGAAAGAGCAATCAGGGCGATTGTTTCATAAACTATATGAGTGTCTAACCAATGTACTGTACACTTCAAACTAATAATAAAATAAAATTTAAAAAAAAATGGTTCCATAGAATTTAAGGCTGGATAATCACTGGGTTCTACTCATAATAGTTAATGAGAAATTAGGACAGAATAATGATACTGAATCCCAGCTTCCTCTTTTTACTTGCTGAATCACTTTAGACCAGTTACTTAACCTCTCTGATTCTTATATTTACTATCTGTAAAATGATGGTAATATTAAATACCTTATATGGTTGTTGCGAGAGTTACATAAGATAAATAATGCATGCAAAATGCTTATCACAATGCCTGGCATTCAGGAATGACTTAATAAATAATAGTTATAATGATCACTAATAATAATAACTAAGTGTAATATGTAGATAATAAGTTATTAATGTTATAATATGATAAGTATACAAATTTTTGACATGTTCCTATGAGATTTCTCAGGATCAATTTTTTAAAAATGTATTCAGACATCTTAGAGGAAGAAGAGTATGGGATATGTGGTTTGGAGTCAGTCTACTTGTGTCTGATTCTTTACACTTGTAGCTCTTGTGACCTTGAGCAACTTGCTTAACTACTCTGAATCTCATTATTTATCTGTTGAAGTGGTCTGTCAGTCAGTGTTCTTCAGAGAAATAGAATTAGTAGGATATATATCAATATATATTTCAAGGAATTGGTTCACTTGATTGTGGGGGCTGTCACATCTGAAAACTGAAAAACAGGCTGGCAAAGCTGGAAACTCAAGCAGAAGTTGATGCTGCAATCTTTAGGCAGAATTTTTCCTTCTCTGGGAAAACTTTATTTTGCTTTTAAGGCCTTCTAACTAATAGGATGAGGCTCACTCACATTATCAAGAATAACCTTTATTTAAAGTTAACTGATTGTGTATGTTACCTATATCTACAAAATACCTTTACTGTAACACCTAGACTAGTGTTTCAATAACTGAGCACTATAGTCTAGTTAAGCTGACACATACAACTAGCCATAACAAATGAATAATAATACAATCTGTCTCATAGGTTTGAGGAAGGGTTTAATGAAATAACCCATGTAGAGAATCCTGCACAATGCTTGCCACATAACAAGCACTCAAAACAATATTACAAGAGTATAGTTTCTCTAATTAGGGCTATTGAAAGTAATGATACTCAGCTGTATTATGGGAATGGGAGGTGGCTTCTTAAGTTCCTGTGGGCCAATGTCTAATGTTTCATGGGTTAGTTTCTGATTTATGAGGGAAAGTGCTGTTATAGTTTTTTTTTGGCTAAAGGAGCACCATTGCAGCATATTTATCAGTTTTCAGGCACAGAACATGTACCAGTCCTGAAGTGTCTAGAAGTGGGCTGAGGCTGAATTGGCAAAGAGATGACACTGCTCATTCGTTGGGCTGGGAGTGAACAGCAAAAGAGGATGGGTTCTATAAAATTAAGTGTAAGTAAGGTCAGCAGAGGCAGCATCCTTTGACAATATTTCTGAAGCCCTCTTCCTGGTCTGAGCCTCTGTACCCTCTCACTTGTACTAGAGCAATCTCTTTACTGATCTCTTGGCTTTTTACCTTGCCCCCCTTTATTTATTATTTATATAGCAGCAAGTATTGTTAAAATGTAAGTCAATTCATGTAACTTCTCTCTTAAAAATCCCCATGGCTTCCCACCAAGCACACCCCTGCTCCAAGTTTTTTTTATTCTGGCTGTACCTTTTGACTGGAATGTTCTTCCCCTCAGATATCCACATGGTTCACTCTCTGATCTGCTTCAGGTATTTGCTCAAATACCATATTATTAGAAAGGCCTACACTGACTTTTATAATTATGGTGGCCCAAATAGTGAAAAAAAATAGTCCATCCATTTTGTTAATACAGGTATAGTGAATTTATTCTGACACTGTGGGTGGTCAGATACTTTATGGCAAGACAACTTCATTTAGTAATGAGAAATGCCATTTTCAAGTAGAAGACAGTATGATATGATGGCAGTTTGGATCATCACCCATAAAACTTTGTCTCCCCAACATAACTAGGCCATTCAATAGAGCAATATATTTAGGTGTGGGTCCTAAACGTTGGAAACAGTATTACAACAAGATATTTGTATGCTTTCGGGGGAATTGGGCTTCTCATGGCCTCTCCTGTTATTTAAGGGATTTTGGTAGAAGAGGCAAAGATATTGTCATAATGTTTATGAGGCTAGTTAGCTTTATAGAATGAGAAATTTGTTCTCTGTTTTTGGTACCAAAATAGTGCCCTCACTTCCTCCTGACAAGTCACACCAGAAAAAAAAGAGTTCTGGTTAAAATGGTTAAATAAGTAAACCTTGTGTTCCTGATCACATTAAAATTACACCTAAATTATAGAACAATCAATCTGGTGAACCATCAGAAGACTAGCTGGACAGAAGTCCTACAATAAGGACATAAAGAAGAAGCCATGTTGAGACTGGTAGGAGGAGTGGAGAACTAAATAGGCTTGTCCTACACCCATGTGTGCCAGTTATCATGTGCAGAGGTGCCTCCTGAGGAGCAAAGAGTCCCACTCCCACATTGGACTCTTGAGCCCAGAGCACCAGTGCCAGGAAGAGGGGCCCCAAACATCTGGCTGTGAAAATCAGCAGGATATCTGTCCATCTGTGCGAGATGGAAGGCTGCTGGAAACCCAGGAATCCTTTTGTAAGGCCCATGCACAGACTCTCTTGCACCTAGGCACTCACTCTGGGCTCTGAAGGGATGGTGGCTTGGGAAGTGCCAGAGACATACAGGGAGAAACTGAGTTGTGTGCTTCACAGGGAAGGCTGGAGGGACAGCTGCCATTGTACCTGTGTTGAGCCTTCCTTCCATGCAGCCAATGGGCAGGCAACATTGTTCCTGTGTTGAGCCCTCTCCCTACATGGCCAAATATAAATCTGCATTGGCTTAGTGAAATCCACTTGCTCCATCCTGGTGACTCCTTGGAATCCCACTGCAACAAGCCTACACACTTCCTAGGGCTTTTTTTTTTGGTGGCGGGCGTTCAAGATTGGCCCACAATGCAGTCTTTATTGGATAAACCTTGGGAGTCTGAGGGCCCAAAGCAAGTGTCAGTTGGCTTTGGTGTACTCTTTGCCTTTTGCTGAGTGTTTCCAAGCTTGCAACTGGCAGCAAATCTTAATCTGCATTAGTCTAGTAAGTACTGCTTGCCACACCCTGGTTACTGTCTGAGGCTTCGCTCTTTCAACAGCTGAGCCTTATAAGCAGCTGGCAGGTAGAAGCATTCCTTAGAGAGCCCTAGGCCATATTCTCAGCTGCCCCAGACTCTATACTGTTGGCAGATAGCCTTGGATCCCAGCATGGACTCTTTCAGGTACTTCCAGGTCCAACACAGGCTGCTACCAAACATGGATCATTGTATAGGGATAACAGGTAGCACAAGGCTGGTAAAAGTTAGGGACTGACCTTGGCCAGCACTGGAGCCCTTCCCAAGAGAACATGGAACAAACATACCCAGTAGCCAGCTTCAGAACACAAAAGATCACCATCCAATTAGTGCCACAAGAGGCACACACAAAGGGTGATAGTGTCAGGCACCAGAGTCTGCTGCAGCTAATTCCGCTCCATGGGGTCAGCCCACGCTCATTGCAATGATCATGGTCAAGCCTCATGGTCAGGCAGCCTGAGTGAAATTTCAACTAATGACAAGCCAATATCAATCAAAGCTCGACTACAACAGGAAAGCACACAAAACCCACACAAGGTATGCTTCTGGAGCACCCAGCTCAGGTTATGAGGAAGACTGTGTTACTAGGCCCAAAGTGATACCTACTACATAAAAGCACCTTGCCAAGACTGGGAGACAAAGCAGATCTAACAATACATAGAACCAAACATAGATAGGCAGCCAAAATGAGACGACAAAGAACAATGTCTCAAATGAAAGTACAGGAAAAAAATTCAGAAAAATAATGGAGGCAACCAGTCTACCAGATACTAAATTCAAACATTACTTGTGAAGATACTCAAGGAACTTAGTGAGAATTTCTACAAAGAGATAGTAAGCATAAAAATGACATAGAGATCCTGGGCAAAATGGCACAGATGATAGAAGCTTCGTTCACCACCTCTTGCGACCACATTAAAGTTGAGATGGAAACATGGAGCAAATGGCAAACAGAGGTGCCTGGAGGTCCAGATGAACATATGCCCTACAGCTAGGGAAAAAAATTAGAAATTACCCTGCAATGTTAGAAGGTAGGAGGGGGTGCAGATGTGAGGCTGCCCAGTCCCGAGTGGCTGTGTGGGACAGAAGCAATGGCAGCGGCAGACACCTCTTAAAGGGGCTGTGTCCACAACTGGACTTTTGTTGTGATAGACCTGCTCACTATGAGCACCTGTGCCTGGTCAGCTGCTCATGGGACACCAGGGACTTACAGGGGGAAACTGAGTTGTCGAAGTGAGGGTTGGAGGAGAAACTTTTTCCTGGCAGAATTACTAGAGGTGTACATTGTTCCTCCGTTGAATCCTCCCTCTTCCAGTGTGCAGACACAGTGATTCCATAGCTGAGACATCATCAAAAGGGATAACAGACATCATTCTTCCCAGAGGATTCTCTGAAACATTGCCCCTCCCAAATCATGGCCCTACCAAGCCACATCCAGTTGTGTCCCCGGTGAGTCCTGTGCCACTCGCTGAGCAGCACCAAGATTCACGCTGGTGGCAGCTGAGCTCAGTTTCTTGTGTGGTTCTTGAGGCAACTAAAAGCACAGCATCTGTAGATTGCTTGCTGAATCTTAACAGGTGGCCCCAGAAGGGAAAAGGCTGGTGCTAAACTTGGCCTGCTGCTTAACTCCTCTCAAGACTGTGCTGCTGGACACCTACACAAAGCCATGCTAATAAGACCAGGAGGCTTAGGAGCTTTGCTTAGTACATAGAAGCAGACATAGAAAGGCAGGCAAAATGGAAAGAAAAAGAATCAGAAACTATATGAGAGAAGAGAACTGAGATCAAGAATAATGGAGTCAAGCAATCTCGCAGACGCAGAGTTCAAAACATCAGTTATAAAGATGCTCAATAAACTTAGGGGAAGTGTAGATGAACTCATATAGAACTTTAACAAAGAGATAAAAAAACATATAAATGAAAATGAAAATTATAAAAAGGAGCCAGGTGGAAATGAAGAATACATTATCCGAGATGAAGAGGATATTAGAGAGAATCAACAGAGTGGAGGAAGAAGAAGATCAAAAAACTGGTATAGAGGATGGAGAAGCCAAGGGCATTAAATTAGATTGGCAAAAAAGTAACCAAGAATATAAGAATAATTTTAAAAGCCTATGGGACAAAATTAAGGCTAACAACATCCATGTCACAGGGATACCTGAAGCGGGAGAACAAGAAGTTCAAGAGCTATTTGAAGAAATAATGATGGAAAATATCCTTAACCTGGTGAAGAAAGTAGACATCCAAACCCAGAAAGCACAAAGAGAACCAGAAAAATGAACCCAAAGAGGCTCATATTAAGACACATCATAATTAAAATATCAAAAGTTAAGTACTAAGAGAGAATCTTAATATCATCAAGAGAAAAGCAGTTAGTTACCTATGAAGAAACACCAATAAGACTGGCAGCTGATTTCTCAAAGGAAACTTTGCAGGACAGAGGGATAGGCACAAAACATTCAATGTGATGAAAATCCAGGAACTACAACCATGAATACTCTGTCCAGCAAAGCTATCATTTAGAGTCTAAGGACAGTTAAAGAGTATCCCAAACAAAAGCAAGCTAAGGGAATTTATCAACATCAAGATAATATTACAGGAAATGTTAGAAAGATTTCCCTAAAAAATGTATCAATAACATGAGTAAAGAATGGTAATAACTATATTGCTATCAACAAGTACATCAAGTGGAAAAGAATTAAGTGTTGCAACCAAAAGTAGAGTGGCTAAATGGCTAAGAAAACAAGATCCATACTTACGCTGCCTACAAAAGTTTCATTTCAGATTAAAAGACACACACAGACTAAAAGGGGATGGAAAAAGATACTGCCTTAGATGGACCTAGAGAGTATTGTGTTCAATAAATTAAATCAGATAAAGACAAATACCGTGTTATTTGACATACACGCAAAATCTAAAAACAAAATAAACAACACCAACAACAAAAACAGAAGCAAACTCATAGATACAGAGAATATTTTGAGGACTACTAAATGGCAAGAAGATCGTGGGAACTGTGAAAAAGGGCAAAGGGTTAAAAAGTACAAATGGATACAAATTTGTCATGGAGATATTAAATATAGATATGGAAAAAAGTCAATAATGTTGTAAAAATATGCAAGGGGGACAAAGAGTACTTGATTTAGTGGAGTGACTCCTTCATGACTTATATAGATCTCTAATCACAATGCTGTACAGCTGAAACTAATATATTATTGTATGTCAACAATAATTGAAAAACACTCATTGTATTATGCAATGTATATATAAACGACTAATTGTCTATTATACTTCAATAAAGCTGAGGGAAAAAATGACATAGAAATCATAAGAAACCCATCAGAAATAAAGAATACAGTAACAGAAATAAAGAATAACTAGAAGAAATTAAGAATACATTAGATGAAGTAAAGGATTGAATCAGAGATGAAAGATAGGTAGCTAAAAATACTCAATTTGAAGACCAAAAAGTAAAAGAAATTAAAAAAAAGAAGGAAATTTAGGGGACCTATGAAAAAACATTGAGCATACCAACATTCACATCACAGGGGTACTAGAAGGAGAAGAGAGAGAGAAAAGGATGGATAACCTATTTGAAGAAATAATTACTGAAAAATTCCCTAACCTGCTAAAGGAAAGATATATACAAATCTAGGAAGCACAGGGAGTCTCACACAAGATAAATCTAAGGAGAGCCACACCAAGACAAAGCATAATTAAAATGCCAAACGTTAAAGGTAATGAAAACACCTTAAAAGCAACAACAAAAACTAGGGTGTTAGTATCTTCAAGGGAGCGCCCATAAGACTGTAGGCAGATTTCTCAACAGAAAAATTTTCAGGACTGAAGGGATTGGCATGAAATATTCAAAGATATAAAAAAGCAAGGACCTACAACTAAGATAATTTTACCCAGTAAAGTTATCATTTAGATTCAAAAGCCAGGTAAAAATCTTCTCAGACAGGAAAAAGCTAAAAGAGTTTATCACCACAAAACAAGTATAACAAGAAATGTCAAAGGGGCTTTTCTAAGAAAAAAAGGTAAAAAGAGCATAAAAATATCATTTATATTAGTAAAATTATTGGCAATAACTATGTACTTATTAATAATCACTTTAAATGTAAATAGATTAAACATTCCAATCAAAAGACATATGGTAGCTAAATGGATAAAAAGAACAAGACCCTTACCTATGCTGTCTACAAGAGACTCACTTCAGATTTAAAACACACACATATTGAAAGTAAAGGTATGAAAAGGATACTTCATACAAATAGAAATGAAAAAGATAAAAAGCTCAGGTGGGAATTCTTATTTCAGACAAAATTAACTTTAAAACAAAGGCTATAAAAGATACAAAGAGGTACATTTTATAATGAGAGAACGATCAATTCGACAACAAAATATAACCTTTGCAAACATTTATGCATTCAGTGGAGGAACACTTAAATATATAAAGCAAATATTGACTAACATAAAGGGAGATTGACAATTATGTAGTCGTAGTATTGTATTTTAATATTTCATTGACATGAATGGACAGAACTTCTAGACAGAAAAGCAACAAAGAAACAGAAGGCTAAGTGACACATTAGATCATATGATTTCAATTGATACTTTTAGAGCATTTCACACCAAAGTAGCATTCTACACATTTTTTCTAAGTGCACATGGAATATTTTCCAAGTTGGACCATGTTAGATCAAAAAGCAAGTCTCAATAAATTTAAGAATATTGAAATCATATTATGTATCTTTTTTTTGAAACTGGAAATCAACTATAAGAAAATAAAAAAACTAAAAAAGATACAAACACATGAAGGCTCAATAAGTACCTAAGCAGTGAATGGGTTAACAGTAAGATCAAGGAAAAAATTAAAAGATACCTTGAGACAAATGAAAATGAAAATACAACAACCCAAAAGATGGAACAAAGCAAAAGCAGTCCTAAGAGGGAAATTTATAACAATACAGGCTTGTATCAAAAAAACAATAAGAAGTTCAAATAAACAATCTAAATTGACAACTAAAAGAGCTAGTAAAAAAGAGCAAACAAAGCCCAAAGTGAGTAGAAGAAAGAAAATAATAAAGATCAGAGTGGAAATAAATAAGAGTCTAAAAAAATACATAAGATCAATGAAATCAAGAGCTGTTTCTTTGACAAGATAAACTAAATTGATAAACCTTTAACTGGATTCAAAAAAAAAGATGGGACTCAAATAAATAAATTCAGAAGTGAAAGAGAAGTGACAACTGACATCACAGAGATACAAAGAGTTTTTGAAAAAAATATTATAATTATATATTAATAAATTGGACAATCTGGAAAAAGGGGATAAATTTTTAGAAACACTATATTCCAAGATTACATCAAGAAGAAACAGAAAATCTGAACAGACAAATTACTTTTATTGGACTTGAATCAATAATCAAAAAACCGGCAACAAATAAAATTTCAGATCAGATGGTTTCACAGGTATATTTTACCAAACATTAGGCAGGAATTAAGAATTATATTATTTAATCTATTTCAAAAAGTTAAAGAAGAATGAAGTCTTCCAAGCTTTTTTTATGATGCCGAATTTACTCTTATTTCAAAATTAGACAAAGACATTACAAAAAGAATAAAATTATAACTAGTTATCCCTGGTGAACACAGATGCAAAAATCCTCAACAAAATATTAGCAAACTGAATTCAGCAATTCCTCAAAAAGATTATACACCATGATCAAGTTGAATTTATTCCTAGAGTGCAAAGTTGGTTCGATATCTACAAATCAATTAATGTGATACACTACATAAATGAAATAAAGAATACAAATTATATAATCATAACAATAGATATAGAAAAGTCATTTACAAAATCTAGCATCTATTTATGATAAAAACTCTCAGCAATGTGGGACTAGAAGGAACATACCTCAGCATAATAAAGGCCATGTAGGACAAATTCAGAGCTATCATACCCAATGAAGAGAAGCTAAAAGTGTTTTCCTTATGATCAGAAATGAGACAAAGATGTCCACTTTCACCACTTTTATTCAAGATAGTACTGGAAGTCCTCATTACAGCAATTGGACAAAAAAAAAATAAAAGACACCTAAATTGAAAAAGAAAAAGTAGAACTGTCATTATTTGCAGATAACATGATACTATATACAGAGAGCCCTAAAGATTCTACTAAAAACTATGAGAAGTGATAAATTTAGCAAAGTAGCATGATGCAAAACTAACATTCAGAAATTGGTCATATTTTTACACAACAATAATGAACTATAAGAAAGAGAAAAGTAAATAATCAAAAAAGTAAATAAAATACCTAAGCATAAATTTACTAGAGTAATTAAAATCTGTAGTCAAAAAATGATAAGACATTGGAGAGAAAAATTGAAAATGATACAAAAAACTGGTAGCATATGCTGTGTTCATGAATAGGAAGAATTAACATTGTTAAAATGTCCACACTACACAAATCAATCTACAGTTACAATGGGAAATAAAGCTAAAGGCAACAAACAAGCAAGACAAACAAACAAAAATCTTATATACACAGACAACAGTTTAGTGGTTATCAGAGAGAAATAGGGAGAGGGGAGGTAGATAAGAATAAAGGAGGTAAATTATATGGAGACAAAAGATTTGATGTTGGGTGGTGAACACACAATGCAGAGTATAGACGATGTATTATTGAATTGTACACTTGAAACTTATATAATTTTATTAACCAATGTCACCCCAATAAATTTAATTTAAAAATACCATTGGCATTTTTTTCTCAGAAGTATAACAAATAATCCACAAATTTACATAAAGCATAAAAGATACAGAATAGCCACGGTAATCTTGATATGAAGTTAGAGGTATCACACTACCTGATATCAAACTATACTATAAGCCTATATTATTCAAAATCGACATGATACTGATATAAAAACAGACACATAGATCAATAGAGCAGAACAGAGCCAGATAAATCCACACTAATATGCAATAAGACCAGAGAAAGAAATAAAAGGTATCCAAATTGGAAAGGAAGAAGTAAAACTCTCATTATTTGCTGATGGCATGATACTATATATAGAGAACCCTAAAGTTTCCACCAATAAACTGTTAGAACTGATCACTGAATTCAGTAAAGTATAAGGATACAAAATTAATATTCAGAAGTCACTGGCATTTTTATGCACCAATAATGAACTTTTGGAAAGATAAATTAAGAAAACAATCTCATTTACAATTGCAGCAAAAACAGTAAAATACCTGGGAATCAAATTAACCGGGGAGATAAAAGACTTTTTCTCAGAAAATTATGTTATTGAAAAAATAAATTGAATAAGATATAAATACATGGAAGCATATACCATGTTCATAGGTAAGAAGAATCAACATTAAAATGGCCATACACACTAAGCAATCTATAGATTCAATGCAATTCCTATCAAAATACTAATGACATCTTTACGACAGATAGAATAATCCTAAAATTTATATGGAACCATAAAAGACCCCGAATAGCCATGACAATCTTGAGAAAGAACAAAGTTTTAAGTATCACACTACCTGATATCAAATTATAATACAAGGCTACAGTAACTGAAAAAAGTATGGTACTGGCATAAAAACATTGATCAATGGGACAGAATAGAGAGCCCAGAAATAAATCCTTGATGATACGCTCACTTAATGTATGACGAAGTTGGTAAGAATATACAATGGGGTAAAGACAGACTCTTCAGTAAATGGTGTTGGGAAAACTGGACAGATAGGTGCAAAAAAAATTGGACCACCTTCCTACACCATATACAAGAGTAAACTCAAAATGGTTAAAGACTTAAATGTTAAGACCCCAAACCATAAAACTCCTAGATGAAAACATAAGCAGTACTTCTCTAAAATTGCTATTAGTAATTTTTTTTGATATGTCACGTTGGGCAAGGGAATCAAAAGGAAAAATAAACAAATTGGATTACATCAAACTGAAAAGTTTTGGCATAGCAAAAGAAACCATCGGTGAAATGGAAAGATAACCTATGGATTGGGAAAAGGTATTGGACATCGATATATCTGATAAGGGATTAATATCCAAAATTTATAAAGAACTAACACGACTCAATAACAACAACAACATCAACAAAATAAAACCAAACAATCCAATTAAAAAAAAAAGCCAGAGGACCTGAAAAGACATTTTTCTAGAGGACATACAGATGGTCAATAGATATATGAAAAGATTCTGAATGCCTAATCATTAGAGAAATTTAAATGAAAACCACAATGAGATATCATCTCACACCTATCAAAATGGCTATCATCAATAAATCAAAAAACATGTGTAGGTGAGGATGTTGAGAATAGGTAACTCTCATGCATTGTTGGTGTTATTGAAAATTATTGAAACCGCTTTGGAAAACATTTTGGATGTTTCTCAAAAATTAAAAATAGACCTACATTATGAAGTAGAAATTACATTTCTGGATGTTTATCTGAATAAATCTAAAACACTAATTCAAAAGATAGATGCACCCTTATGTTCATTGCAGTGTTATTTACAGTAGCCAAAATATGGAGGTAAGCTAAGTGCCCGTCAATAGACGATTGTATAAAGTGGTACATATATACAATGGAATATTATTCGGCCATGGACACAATAATGAAATCTTACTGTTTGTGACAACATGAATGGATGTAGAGGGTATTATGATAAGTGAAACAAGTCAGACAGAGAAAAACAAACACCACATGATTTCATTTATATGTAAAATCTAAAACTATAAATAAACCAGAAAGAATCAGATTCAAAGATACAGAGAACAAACTGATCATTGCCAGATAGGAGGTGGTTTGAGGAAGTAACGGAAAAAGTTGAAGGGATGAAGAAGTACAAATTGATAGGTACAAAATAATCATAGGAATGTGAAGTACATAATAGGGAAAATAGTGAATAATATTGTAATAACTATGTACAGTGCCTGATGGGTACTAGAATAATTGGAGGAGATCATTTTGTTAATTATATAAATGTCTAACTACTATGCTGTACTCCTGAAACTAACAAATACAAAATTGAATAAACAATTATATAGAGAGTGCTAAGAAACATGAGGAAGTGAGAGATACCCCAGATATCTCCCCTTAAAACAACAATAAGCTAACCATCTAAAACTCAACAGAGAACACCCAAACTGCACACCAGCACATCTGAGCATGAGATATATACATAAGAGCTACCAGAGGTCAGAACCCTGAGTGTTGGGCAGCAGACTGGGGGAAATAAAGAAGCTGCTTCTCACAGCCTCTGGAGCTACCTGTAGGAGGAGAAAGAGGGAAGGAGCGGCGAGTTCCCTGAACAGTCCTCCCCGCAAAAGCTATGAGCTCCCCCAGGCAGGCCAGTGGCAGAGCCCTGTCATCAGGGAAGAAGGCAGATAAGTGGGACAGCAGAAAAACAATAGTTGATTTTTACTGGCCACAGTTGCAAAACCAAGACTGAGCCACAGCCCACAACCCCCAATGAAGGCTCCTCTCCCCATACCCTCTGAGAATGAACACCGTGGAGCTCAAGGGGAATCTAGTAAAGTGAATGTCAGGCAAATAGAAGCAGAGGAGTGCAAACCTTACTAAGAACAGGGCATTATAACCTTAAAAAATAAGAAGTGAGTTGCTATAGCAAGACAGTGATGAACGTGCAACATACATAGGGACAGATTGAGATAACAATGACTGAAAAGGGGAGGATTTAAAGATTCACATTCACAAAGGGGGCCTTTTAGCCATGCTTCACCTGCTCATCCCTCGCTTCCACCTCTGGAAGTGTAATTTTCCTTCTAATAAAACTTTTCTTTTCTACTGTAAAATAAAAATCGCAATGGAGAATGCAGATAAGGCACGTGTAGAAGAAAATGGACAACTGTATATACATAATTATCCTTTACATATTCATAATGGTAACTGCACACAGAAGATTCAGAACTGAAGTATATAACATAAAGCGAGAAGAACCAGAGGTAAAACCCACAAAAGCCAACCAAAATAAAGAAAACAGAAACACAAGCAGTGAAAATACTGAGCTACCAGAAAGCAAAAGATAAAATGGCTATAAGAAGACTTCATATTTCAATAATCACCCTACATGTAAATGAACTGAACTCACCAATAAAAGGGCACAGAGTTGCAGATTGGATCAAAAACAAAACCCAATCATATGCTGCCTCCAGGAGACACATCTCAGCTCCAAAGGTAAATATAGACTCAAAGTGAACAAGTGGAAAATGATATGTCAAGCAAATGACATTCAGAGAAAAGTGGGAGAAGTTGTACTAATATCTGATGAAATAGACTTCAAAATAAAAAAGGTAAAGAAAGATACTGAGGGGCACTTCATAATGACAATGGGATTCATGCAACAAGAAGTCATAACATCTATTAATATCTATGCTCCCAATCAGAAAGCCCCGAAATATGGAGAACAGTGACTAATACAACTAAAAGGAGAAACAGACCAAAACACTATAGTAGTAGGGGACCTAAATACCACACCATCAGATATGGACAGACCATCCAAACAGAAAATCAATAAGGAAATAACATTCTTAAATGACCCATTAGATCAACTGGACATAAATGACATTTACAGAGCCTTATATCCCAAAACAGCTTATTATACATTCTTCTGTTGTGCACTTAAAACATTCTCAAGGATTAAGCACATATTAGAACACAAAGATAATCTCAACAAATATAAGAGGGTTGAAATCATAACAATCATATTCTCTGATCATAATACTTGGAAACTAGATATCAATTGCAATAAGAAAGCTGAAAGAACCACAAATACATGGAGATTAAACAACATGCTACTGAAAAATAACCGAGTTAGAGAGAGAGATCAAGAGATACATAGAAACTAATAATAATGATAGTACAACATATCGAAACTTTTGTAACATGGCAAAAGCAGTCATGAGAGGTGATTTTATATCATTACAGGCCTAACTCCAAAAGTAAGAATGAGCCCAAATAAACAACCTAACATTTCACCTTAAAAAAAAAAAACTAGGAAAGGAAGAACAAATGAATCCTGAAGTCAGCAAAAAGAAATAAATCATCAAAATTAGAGCAGAAATAAAAAAAAATTGAAAATATTGAAAACAACAACAACAACAAAAACAATAGAAAAAAGAAATGCAACAAAGAGCTGGTTCTTTGAGAAAGTTAATAAAATTGACAAAACCCTGGCTTGACTCACTAAAGAAAAAAGAGAAAGGGCACAAATAGGCAAAACCAGGGATGAAAGAGGTGAAAGTACGGCTCAAATTGCAGAAATAGAAAGGATCATACAAGAATACTATGAAAAAAATATAGACACCAGATTTAATAACCTAGAAGAAATGGACCAGTACATAGAAAAATACAGCCTTCCTCGAATGAATTGAGAACTGGAAAATCTAAATAGGAAGATAAGCAGTGTGGAAAATGAAACAATCGTCAAAAACCTACTAATATGTAAAAGTCCAGGACCAGATGGCTTCACCAGTGAATTCAATGATTTAATACTAATTCTCCTCAAACTCTTCCAAAAAATCAAAGAGTATACAATATTTACCAATTCATTTTATGAGGCCAGTATTACTATGATACCAAAACCTGGTAAAGATAACACAAAAAAAGAAAGCTACAGGCCAGTATCTCTTATGAACACAGAAGCAAAAATCCTAAATAAGATACTAGTGAACCGAATACAGCAACATATTAAAAAGATTATACACTAAGATCAAGTGGGCTTAATCTCAGGGGCACAGGGACTATTCAACATACACAAATCAATTAATATGATACACCACAGAAACAAATTAAAAAATAAGAATTATGTGATCATACCGATAGATGCAGAAAAACCTTCGACAAGATACAGCATCCGTTTATGATCAAAACACTTAACAAAATTGTTATAGAAGGAAAGTACCTTAACATAATAAAGACTATATATGACAAACCCTCAGCCAACGTTATAATTACTGGTGAAAAACTAAAAATCTTCCCTTTAAGGTCAGGAACAAGGCAAAGTTGTCCACTATCACCACTCTTATTTAATATAACATTGAAGGTCCTAGCGAGTGCAATCAGGCAAGAAAAAGCTATAAAAGGCATCCAAATAGAAAACGAAGAAGTCATGTTGTTACTATTTGCAGATGACATGATTCTCTATATAGAAATAAAGACTCTGCAAGAACACCACTAGACACAATAAGCAAATAAAGTAAAATTTCTGGATACAAAATAAAGGTTCAAGAATCCATATCATTCCTATACTCTAATAATGATGTCTCAGAAAAAGGATTAGAAAAATAATTCCTTTTTCAATAGCAACAAAAATAATAAAATACCTAGGAATAAATTGAACAAAACATGTCAAGAACCTATATAATAAAAACTACAAGACTCTCTTAAAAGAAATCGAAGAAGATACGAAGAAATGGAGATATTCTGTGTTCTCGGATTGGAAGAATCAACATAGTTAAATGACTATATTACCTAAAGCATGATATAGATTTAAGGCGATCCCCATCAAAATCCCATTGGCATTTTTTAAAGAGGACAAAAAAAAAATAATCAGATTTGGATGGAAGCACAAAAGACCCCAAACTGCCAAAGCCGTATTGAGAATAAAGAATGAGGCTGGAGGTATCACTCTGCCTGACTTCAAATTATACTATAAAGAAACAGTAATTAAAATGGCATGGTATTGGCAGAAAAAACATACATATGGACCAGTGAAGAGAATCTAGAGGCAGAAGTAAACCCATATTTATATGGTCAAATAATTTTCGACAAAAAAAGCTAAAAAATTATACAGTGGAGAAAGGAACTGCTCTTCAATAAATGGTGCTGGGAATACTACCTGCAAAAGAATGAAATTAGACTTGTCCATCACCACATACCAAAATTAACTCAAAATGGATTAAGGACCTGAATATAAGACTTGAAACAATAAATTTCATAGAAGAAAACATAAGTACTAAATTCATGATCCTTGGATTTACATAGAATTTTAGGAATTTGACCTCAAAGTCATGGGAAATAAAAACAAAAATAAATGAATAGGACCATATCAAACTAAAAAGCTTTGACGCAGCAAAAGAAACTATTAACAAAACAAAGAAGTAATGAATTGAATGGGAGAATATATTTGTGAACAACACCTTTGATAACAAGCTAATATTCAAAATATATTTAAAAATTCATACAACTCAACAATAAAAAAACAAATAAATTAAAACATTCGAAGATCTGAACAGACACTTCTCCCAAGAAGACATACAAATGACCAACAGACAAATAAAAATGCTCAACTTTACTATCTATTAGGGAATGCAAATCAAAACCGCAATGAGATTCGACCTCACACCAGTTAGAATGGCTATGATTAACAAGAGAAATAACAAGTGTTAGAGAGGATGTGGGAGAAACAGAATCTTCATACACTGCTGATGGGAATATAAATTGTTACAGCCTTTGGAAAATGGTATACAGGTTCCTCAAAAAAATTAGAAGAGAATTACAATATGATCCAGTATCCCCTCTTCTGGTATTTACTCTCCAAATTTGAAAACATTTGTATATAGAGATATATACACCCCCATGTTTATTGCAGCATTATTCACAGTGGCAAAAACAAGGAAACAACTACATTGCCCTTTGATAGCTGATTGGATAAAGAGGATGTAGTATACATAAAATGGAATATTTCTCATCTATATTATACAGTGAAATACTGTAATTTGTGACAACATCGATGTGTCTTGAGATGACCTTGCTAAGTGATGTAAGACAGAAAAAATTGAAAACTCATATGTGGGATATAAAACTGAGAGCAAAAAATGAACAGAACAGACAAACAGAAATTCATGGATGTGGACAACAGTTTAGTGGTTACCAGAAGGGAGGTGGGGAAATAGATAAGGGTAAAGGGTCAAATATATGGTGAAAGAAGATTTAACACTGGGTGGTGAACACACAATACAAACTATATATATACATATATATATATATATATACACACACACACACACACACACACACACACACACACACATATATAATTATATATATAATTAAATTATACATTTGAAACCTATATAATTTTATTAACCAACATCACCCAATAAATTTAATAAAAATATAATGTCTACAAAAGAAAACTCACAAAAGCAAAACATTTACAGGTAAAATTCAACATTTGATTTGCCAGTTACTTTTTTATGTTTTAATTTTTCACCCAAAACAAACTTTTTTCTGTAATCATTATTTGAATTAAGTTTATTGGGGTAGCATTGCTTAATACAAGTATATAATTTTCAGGTGTACATTATAGTCTGACATCTGTATACTCTATTGTGTGTTTACCACCCAAAGTCAAGTTTCCTTCAGCTACCATATATTTAATCCCCCTTACACAATTCACCCTCCCCCTCTTATATTTGACCCCCTTTACACTGTCTACCTCCCTCCCCCTCCCCCACACCCTACCCTCTGGCCATAGCAATCAGACAAGAAAAAAAAAAGACATTCATATAATTTTACTTACACATGGAATTTCAAGAAAACATAAATTGTAAATCAAAAGAGAAACAGAATCATAGATACTGAGAGCAAACTTATGGTTGCCAGACTGGAGGAAGCTTGGAAGGCTGAGCGGAAAAGAGAAAAAGATTTAGAAGTAAAAATTGGTAGATTGGTATTTACAAAACAGTCATAGAGATACGAAGTACAGCACAGGGAATATAGTTAATAATATTGTAATAACTATATTTGGTGCCTGATAGTTACTAGATTTGTTGGGGTGATCACTTCATAAATTATATAAATGTCTAACCACTATGCTGTAAACCTAAAACTAATATAAAGTAATATTGAATGTTAACTAAAATTTAAAAAAATAAAAATAAAGTCATTTATTAAAACAAGGTAAGACATCTGAAAAATAAAAGAGTAAATGAGCTTAGCATCTTAGAAATGCAGTCTGCAACTCCAGAAATATTTAATATTTACCTATTATGTGTAGAGAACTATAATTAAACATTCTGTGATTTTGAGAAAGCAATCAGTGATGTGAAGTGCTTGCAAGATAGTGAAAGAGAAATTGGGTACTCCTGTGACAGCCAGAATATTTTTAAAGAACAATATTAACAGTATTTATAAGTTTAAGTTATATATCACTCTATAAATGCATAACAGATATAAAAATCAAATTCTAAGCTTGGCAGCTTAGTAAGAGAATGCTTCTAAGAGCAGACATGTTCTGGTATGGGTCTTGAAAGAAGTGACATGGGTTAAGATTTACATGGTTTAAAAATTGCAAATAACACTATAGTGTTATAGTAGTTAAATAATCTAATCAAAACTTATCTTTAATACATTCATAGTTGTTTTTAAAATAGAAAACACAGTGCTTTGTGACACAATAAATAATAACTTAGATATATTTTAGAATTTTGAAAAGAGAGTAAATGAAATGACAGTTTCAATTATAGGTAGTTGTTCAAATAAACACAGTTGTGTATATACTCATCCATTTTTCCTATCCTGATTATTTACAAACCAACACTTTGGTATACAAATTTTTTTTAATTACACCTACCAGACATTTAACTATTCAATGTTACACAGAATATGTAGACATTTTTAATTATAAAAGCTAAAAATCCTGTTATCATGTCAACAGTCACATTTACAATGTGTCCCTTTTTTGAGTTAGAAGCTATAGATCTGCCTCAATTTTATGCATGATCAACAGTTTTTTATGACTAACAAATAAACAAACCAGAACACATACTGGAAATCCTCACACCATTATAACAATATTATGAAATTTAAACAGGCCCAATTTACTGCATAGTGAAATTGTGAAAATAATAAAGAATAAAATTTTTTTTTGTAAGAGCAAAAGAGAGAGAAATATGTTATTTAAATCTTTATCTTCATGAAGCTCAAACACTTGCCAGAAATGTGAGAAATTCAATCAATAGATCTGTCATAACACCCAGAATTCATGTCAGACTTCTTTCTCTTCAGTCCCCAACCCCACTGCCCCCAGCCCAAACTAACTTCCATCATAGTATGTATTAAAGAGCATGGGGTATGGAGTCATTAACTGAGGTCAGTTAATATCCCAAATCTTCCACATAGTGGCTGTAGAGCCTTAGGCTAGTTATTTAACATCTCTCCATTGTAGTATCTCCATCTGTAAAATAGGAACACTAAAATATGTTAATGGATTTGTTAAGTAAACTAAATAAGATTATATACATAACGCTTATGTACAGTGGTCAAGTACACAATGAATGCTTAATAAATATCATTAAGTGCTTGATAAATATTTGATGACTAGATTAAATAAATCTAACTGCCTACAGTGATATATTAATGCATAAGAAATCTGATGTATTTGATTTTAGAGTGGAGTTATTCATAAGTACGTATTATGGACTGAATGTTCTTGTCCCTCACTCCAAAATTTATATGTTGAAACCCTACCCTCCAATGTGAAAGAATTAGGAGGTGAGGCCTTTGAGAGGTTATTAAAATTAGATGGACTCATGAAGGTGGAACCCTCACAAATGGGATTACTATCATTTTAAGAGTTACAACAGAGCTTGTTTCCTCTCAGCTTTCTGCCATGTGAGGATCCAATAAGTAGGCAGTCTGCAACCTAAAAAAGTATCCTACCAGAATTTGACCATGCTGGCACCCTGACTCTGACTTCTAGCCTCCAGAACTGTGAGAAATAAATTTCTGTTATTTACAAGTCACCCAGTCTATGGTATTTTTTTATAGTAGCCCAAAGTAAGACAATGGGTGAGAACTGTGAAATCTACTCAGTCGGGTAAGAATTACACCAGACTTATATTATAGGACAACCTGTAGGGTTTCACAGCAAATTAATCAGACATTGCCACAGTATGGTTATTCCAAGAGCTACTGAATCTCACTTTCTTTATGACTCAAGACCATATATAATATAAACTAAAAACTCCTTCTCTGTTAGCCCTCATCATAGTTAGCAGGACCACCATCATCTGATTTTCACTCTCTGCTCAGAGAACATTTTCCTGCTCCAGGCTGAAACTGTTTCTTGGTTAATGGGGTGGATTTCCCAGAATTGAAGGTTTTGTTTTGTTTTTAAGATTTTTAAAATTAAGATAAAATTTACATAACATAAAATTCATCATTTTAAACATCTTAAATAACTTAGTGTTTTTAGTATATTTAAAATATTGTGCAACCATCACCAATATCTAATTCTAGAGCATTTTTATCACCTTATAAAGAAACCTGTACCCATAAAGCACTCACTTTTAATTACCCACCCTCCTCTAAATCACTAATCTGTTTTCTCTCTCTGTGGATTTACCTATTTTGAATATTTCATATAAAAGGAATCATATTGTCTTAGACTATTCAGGCTGCTATAACAAAATACCAAAAGACTGTAACAAAAGACTGGGCAGATTATAAACAACAAACATTTACTTTTCACAGTTTTGGGGGCTGAAAAGTACAAGGTCAAGATGACAGCATGGTCACATTATAGTAAGAACCCTCTTCCTGGTGCATAGCCAACACTTTTTGTTGTGTCCTCACGTGGTGGAAGGGGCTAGAGATCTCATAAATGTAATATTTTGCATCTGGTTTATTTCACTCAGTGTGTTTTCAAAGGTCCATCCATGATCTAGTATCTGTCAGTACGTCATTCTTTTATGGACAAGTAATAGTCCATTGAATGGGTTTACCATATTGTGTTTATACATTCATCAATCGATGGACATTTGGATCATTTACACTTTGGCCTATTATGAATAATTCTGCTATGAACATTTGTGTACAAGTTTTTTTTGAACATATGTTTTCAGTTCTCTAGGTATATGCCTAGGAGCAAAGTTTCTGGGCCTCATGGCGATTTTATGCTTGCCTTTTTGGGAAACTACTATACTGTTTTCAACAGTGGTCTTACCGTTTTACATTCCCAGCAGCAATGTATGAGGGTTCCAATCTCTCCACATCCTTACCAACAATTGTTATTTCCCTTTTTTAAAAAAAAAATTCTAGCCATCCTAGTAAATGTGAAGTCATATCTTATCGTGGTTTTAATTTATATTTCCCTGGTGACTAATGATGATGTATATCTTTCCATAGGCTTGTCAGACATTTGTATACATTCTTTGGAGATGTGTCCATTTGAGTGTTTACCCGATTTTTTAATTGGGCCATTTTTGTTGTTGTTGTCGTTGCTAAGTTGTAAGAGTTTTTATACATTCTTGATAGTGGACCCTTATCAGATACATCATTTGCATTCTTTCAGTTGTCTTTTCATTGTCTTATTATGTCCTTTAATGCACAAAAACTGTATTTTTGTGTTTTTTTAGTTGCTCATACTTTTGGTGTCATATTTAAGAAAATGTTGACTAGTAAAATATTGTGGATTTTGTACCTATATGTTTGTACAATGTTTCTTTAACTTTAACTCGTATATTTAGGTCTTCGATCTATTTTGAGTTAATTATATAGTGTGAGATAGGGTTTGAAATTCATTTTTTTTTGCATATGGATATTCAGTTGTCCAAGAACCACTTATTAAAAAGACTACTCTTTCCCACATTGAATGTTTTAGAGCCCTTGTCAAAGATCAGTTGACCAGCAATGTAGGTGTTTATTTCTGAATTCTCTGTGTTAGTCAATTAATCTCTATTTCTATTCTTAAGCAGAGGCCACATTGTTTTGATCACTGTAGCTTTGTATTAATTATGGAAATTGAGAAATGTGAATTCTCTAACTCTGTTTTTTTTTCTGATAACCATTTTTCCATTTTGTGTCCCTTGCAATTTGATGAATTTTAAAATAAGTTTGCATATTTTTGAACAAAAGATCACAGTAGAAAATTTAACAGGGAATGCACTGAATCCATAGATAAATTTAGGGAGTAATGCCATCTTCTTACCTATGAACATTATATGTCTAGCCATTTAATTTTTTCCAACAATGTTTTGTAGTTTTCAGTATTTAAGTCTTGCACATCCTTCATTAAAGTTATTCCTACATTTTTTTTCTTTTGGATGCTATTATAAGTTAAATTTTGGTTTTTTATTAATTTTATTTCTGGTTACTTGTTGCTAGTGTATAGAAATACAGCTGGCTTTTGTAAATTGATCTTGTTTCCTGCACCTATAATGAACTTATTTATTAACACTAAGATATTTTGTGGTTTTATTAGAATTTGTGTATAAAATATCATATCAACTGAAAATAGAGATTTTTTTTACTTTTTCTTTTCTGATTTGGATGCTTTTTTTTAATGCCTAGATGTTATAACTAGAACCTCCAGTACTATGATGAATAGAAGTGGTAAAAGCAGACATAATCTTGTTTCTGATATTAAGGGAAGAGCTTTTAGTCTTTCACAACTAAGTATGATGTTATCTGTGGGTATTTCATAAACACCCTTTATCATTTTGAGAAAACTCTCTCCTATTCCTAGTTTGAGTGTTTTTATCATCAAAGAGTATTAGATTTTGTCAAATGATTTTTCTGCATCTAACAAGATGATCAGGTAATGTTTTCTTTCATTCATTTTTTGAAGTTTTCTACATATTTAATTACTTTATTTTTTATTAAAATTATTGGGGTGGCATTGGTTAATAAAATAAATAGGTTTCAAGTGTGCAATTATATAGCACATTGTATGTATATGGCATTGTATGTTCATTACCCGAAGTTAAATTTCCTTCTGTCACAATATATTTGACCCCCTTTGCCCTTATCTAGCTCCTCAGCTTACCTCTGATAACCACTAAATTGTTGTCCATGTCCATGAATCTCTGTTTGTTTGTCTTTTTTGTTTGTTGCTCTCAGTTTTATATCCCACAGATGAGTAAAATCATATGGTTTTCAACTTTTTCTGTCTGATTTATTTCACTTAGCATGATCATCTCAAGATACATCCATGTTATCACAAATAGCAATATTTCATCTTTTATTATAAATGAAAAATATTCCATTGTGTATATGTACCACATCTTCTTTATCCAATCATCTATCAAAGGGCACTGTGGTTGCTTCCATGTCTGGGCCACTGTGAATAACGCTGCTATGAACATCAAGGTACATATATCTTTATGGATAAATGCTTTCAAGGTTTTTGGATAAATACCCAGAAGAGGGATTGCTAGGTCATATGATAATTCTGTTTTTTTGTTGTTGTTGTTTCTTTGAGGAAACATCATACTGTTTTCCATAGTGGCTGTAACAATTTACATTTCCACCAGTAGTATATGAAGAGTCCTTTTCCCCTACAACCTCTCCAACACTTGTTACTATTTGTCCTGTTGATGATGGCCATTTTAATAGGTGTGAAGGGCTAGTTCATTGTGGTTTTGAATTGTATTTCCCTAAGAGCTACTGAAGTTGAGCATCTTTTCATATGGGAGAAGTGTCTGTTCGGGTCCTTGGCCCATGTTTTAATTTAGATTGTTTTTTTTTGTTTGTTTGTTTATTGTTGAGTTATATGAGTTTCAAATATATAATTTTGGAAATTTGGTTCTTTCAGAGCCGTTGTTTGCAAATATGTCTTCCCATTCAAATCAATGTCTCTTTGTCTTGTTCGTAGTTTATTTTTTCTGTGCAGAAGCTTTTTAGTTTGATATCATCCTATTCATTTATTTTTACTTTTATTTCCTTTGCCTTTGAGGTTAAATTCATAAAATCTTCTCTAAACCAAAGGTCCATAAGTTTAATGCCTATGTTTTCTTCTATGCAATTTATTGATTCAGATCTTACATTCAGGTATTTGATCTATTTTGAATTAATTTTGTTGTATGGCAATAGCAGTCTAGTGTCGTTCTTTTGCATGTAGCTTTCCAGTTTTCCTGGCACCATTTATTAAAGAGGCTTTCCTTTTGTATGTTTCTCTATTATATGTTTTTGGCTTCTTTGCCAAAAATTGTTTGCCTATACATATGGAGGTTTAATTATGGACTCTCAATTCTGTTCCATTGGTCTCTGTGTCTGTTTTTCTGCCAATATGATGTTGTTTTGATTATTGACACTGTGTAGTATAAACTGATGTTAGGTAGAGTGATACCTCGGGCCTTGTTCTTTTTCTTCAGAATTGCTTTGGATATTAAGGGTCTTTTGTGCTTCCATACAAATATGATGATTTTATATCTCCTACTATAAAAAATGTTGTTGGGATTTTGATGGGGAGTGCATCAAATCTGTATAATGTTTTAGGTAATAAGGTTATTTTTACTGTTGATTCTTCCAATCCATGAGTATGAAATATCTTTTCATTTCTTTGTGTCTTCTTCAATTTCTTTTAATAATGTCTTGGAGTTTTCAGTAGATAGGTTTGTCACACACATTGCTAAGTATATTCCTAGGTCTTTTATTCTTTTTGCTGCAATTCCAAAAGGAAATTTTTTTTATTTCTTTTTCTGAAAATTTATTGTTAGAGTATAGGAACACAATGAATTTTTGTGTATCGATTTTTCATTGTGAAACAACTGTATTTGTTTATTGCTTCTGATAGAATTTTTTAGTGGAGATTTTAGGGTTTTCTATACAGAGAATCATGTCATCTGCGAAAAAGTGACAATTCGACTTTTTCATTCCTTGTTTGGATGCCTTTGCTTTCTTTCTCTTATCTGACTGCTCTAGTTAGGTCTTCTAATACAACTATACCGGATAAGAGTATTGATAGTGGACAATCTTGCCTTGTTCCTGAACTTAAAAGAAAAATTTTTAGTTTTTCACCATTAAGTAAGATATTGGCTGAGGGTTTGTTATATATGGCCTTCACTATGTTGAGGTACTTTCCTTTGATACCCATTTCATTAAGTGTTTTAATCATAAATGGATGCTGTATCTTATCAGATACTTTTATGCATCTATTGATATGATCATATAATTTTTATCCTTATAATTTTCTTTATGTGGCATGTTACATGATTGATTTGCATATGCTAAACAATGCCTGTGCCACTGGGATAAAGTACACTTGATCATAATGCAAAATCTTTTTAATGTGTTGTTGTATTAGATTTGCTAACATTTTATTTAGGATTTTTGCATCTGAGTTCATGAGAGATATTGGTCTATAATTTTCATTTTTTTATCTTATCATTACCAGGTTTTGGTATCAGGATAATGTTGGCCTCATATAATCAGTTAGGAAGTATTACATCTTCTTAAATTTTTTTGGAAATGTTTGAGAAGGAAAGGTAATAAGTCTTCTTTGAATGTTTGGTAGAACGTATTGGTAAAGCTATCTAGTCCTGCATTTTTACTTTTTGGGACTTTTTATTTTTCATGCATAAATTTCTTTTATTATTATTATTATTATTATTATTATTATCATCATCACATTAGTTAATTAAATCCAGTAAGTTTCAGGTGTACAATTTAACAGTAAGGCGTACAATTTAACTCAATTTAACGCTGCATTGAGTGTTCACCTTTCGTAGATAGATTTCTTTCTGTCACCACATATTTGTTCGAATAGGCTTTCTGTCCCCTTTTCCTTCTCTTCTCCTTATGGTATGCCCATTATTCTTATGTTGCTTTTTCTGATGGTGTCAGATAGCTCTTGTAGAGTTGTTTCATCTTTTTTTCTCTATCAAGCTCTCTCTTCTTTCTGCATCCTTTCCAGATGTTTGTTTTTGATATCACTAACTTTTCCTTTCATCTGGTCAGCTCTTCTTCCTAAGCTTGCTATTTCACTCTTCTTCTCTTTTATTGAGTTGTTCATATCCAGAAGTTCTATTTGTTTTTTTTTTTAGGGTTTCAATCACCTTAGTAAAGTATTTCTGTTGTTTGTTGGTTTTGTTTCTAAGTTATTTGAACTGTTGTTCAGAATTTTCTCACATCTTGTTGAATTTTTTCAGAAGTGCAATCTTAAATTCTCTGTTATTCATTTTGCATTTTTCTATATTTAAGATTATTTTCTGGATTTTTTTTTTTCCTGAGCTACCTTGTCACTTTGATTGTTTATAAAGTTTGATGGATTATTTCTCTCCTTAGGCATTCATGGGAGTGTAATCTGCTTTTTAAAAAAATTTGTTATAGAGTGATCCCTCTTTTAGTGGTTTAATAAGAAAAGGTTTTTCTGTTGATTTCCGGTAGGTGGCGCCCAAGCTTCCTGCACTACCCAAGGCTGCTGGATTTCTGCTTTGAGGTTAGTGATGCTCTTTTTTTCTCTGGGGATGTGTGTGTCTCCTCTATGACCAGGTCGTCTTGGTCCTGGGTTCCACCCCCATGGCAGAATAAGAGCGATGGGATTCCAAGCCTCTGAGAAGGCCCTGAAGTTCCAGTACTGCTCCCACTATCAGGTGCAATGCTCTGTTGCTTCCTTTTGAATCAGCCTGACTGGATGGGGGTGGGGTGAATTGGAAGAGGCCAGCTTTGTGTGTGACAGTTTTCCTTCCAGTGGTGCTGGCTCAGGCTTCAGCTGCTTTCTGTCTATATCCTTTCCCCTTTCTCTGGGATAGCTGCTGTGTATGTTTTAGCTATGGTTGTGCAATATCCCCTGTGACCTGGTGTTCACTCTGGGAGGGTACAAGGAAGGGGTGAGGGCATGTTCTGGTATGGTGTGGGAAAGTGACCAGGCTCTGTGATTCAGCTTTCTGCCTGGAAAAGATGGTTGCTAAGACACAACTATTGCTCCTTTATACTCAGTCTTTGTCCTGCTTCTTCCCTTGTTGCCTGGGTTCTGCTGTGTGGAATATGCTTATCCCTGAGGCAGGACTGCTCAGGGCTTCAAAAAGCCAATAAGTCACCACATAATTCTCAGCTTCCCCTTGCCATGTTAGGAGCTATGGCCTGGGGCTGCTTTCTGCAGCACCTGACTTTGTTTCTTTCTCTCTGCCTGCATGTCACATGCATGAATAGTCCTCCTTCAAATTCTCTAATGAGCAAGTCTCTCATAAGTGCTTGTGTGCAGGTTGGGTGTTATTTATTGGGATGTAGGTGTTCAGCTCCTTATAGTTTCAAGGGAAAAGATCAGGGAAGATTCCTCATACTGCCATGCTTCTGATGTCACTCTCTCCTTCATTCTATTAATCCGATGTGTTACATTGATTGAACTTCATAGGTAGAACTAACCTTGCACTCTGGGATAAAGCTCATGTAGTTATGGTATATAATCTTTTAATGCATTGCTAAATTTAGTTTTCTAGTATTTTGTTGAGATTTCTTACACAGATATTTTTAAGAGATATTGATCTATAGTTTTCTTATAATAATCTTGTTTGGATTTGGTATCAGAATAATGTTGGCTTATGAAATTAGGTAAGAATTATTCCTCTTCTATATTTTATGAGAATATGTAAATAATTGGTGTTAATCCTTTAACATTTTGGAGAATTCAGCAGTGAAGCTGTCTGGCTCTGGTTTATTTGTTTATTTGTTTGTTTGGAAGTTTTTGCTTACTAATTAAATTTGTTATAATTCTATTCAAATGTCTACTTCTGTCAATTTTGGTAGTTTGTGTGTCATTAGGAAATTTTCCATGTCATTTAGGTTATCTAATTTGTTGACATATAATTATACCTCATATTTTCTTATCATTTTTATTTCTGTAAGAGCAGTAGTTATGACCCCTTTCTTTATTTCAGTGATTTGAGTATTCTTTTTTATTTTTCTGGTAAATTTAGCTAACATTTTTCTATTTTGTTTAGCATTTTGAGACTTGATTCTTTCTATTGTTTTTTTAATTATCCATTTCACTTATATTTGATCCAATTTTTATTACTTCCTTTTCTCTATAAAGACAGAAAGTAGATCAGTGGTCATTTAGTGGTGGGTGGGAATTGGAAGTAACTTCAAATAGGTATGAGGAATCTTTTTAGCATGATAGAAAATGTTCTAAAATTGGATTGTGGTAATAGATGCACAATTTTGTAAATTTACTAAAATTATTAAAGTGTATATTTAAAATGAGTACATTTTATAATATGAAAATTAAACCTCAATAAAGCTGTTTTTAAAAATCCCTAGCTCTTCCACTTATTTATTAGGTAACCTTAGGCAAAATATTTAATTTTGTGAGCTTCATTTTTCTCATTTGTTAAACGAGAATAATAGTTTCCATTTTATGTTTATCCTAAGAGTTAGCCATCATGTATATAGGATATAGAGATAATGCATATAAAATATGTAACACAACTCTTGGCACATCATAGATTTCCCATAAACATCAATTACATTTCTACTTCTGTTACATGTTGATGGTGGTAGTGATATTGATGATGAAGAGGAGAAAGATCTCACTCTGCTCAGGCATATTGTTAAAGCATATGCAATCCATATTTAGCCTGGATTCAGTTGGAAGAACACTAGAGTAGAAATAAACTTGTACTTTAAAAAAAAGTGGTTGGTAAAGTGTATTTTGAAAAGTTCTTAGACTTTAAAAAATATGTAATACAAAACAATTTTGAAGTAAAACTCGATCTTAAAGAGAAGAGCATGTTTTATTCTAGTTATGAAGTTCATAGCTTGTTTTAAGTCTTTAGCTTAGAGAAAAAAATGTTTTGGCTTGGGCCTCATTCTATAGGCCCTAAATCATGGAAGACAATAAAGCCTTTAAAAATTTCACCTTAAGAGTACTTTCAAGACCTAAGTTCTCTCAAAATGACTATTTGGGGACTAGGATATTAAAACAGTCTTTGCTCCCTGCTCAAAGTCTACAAAATGTAGTAGGTGAGAGACTGTTGCAGAGTTCTACTCTGAGCAGTTTTGAAACTAGGCCATCACATACACTCACATTTTGGAAATAGCTGATGGAAATATCAGCTCGGGCATCTGGAAAAGTAGCCAAATCTGCTAATTTTACGCTATTGTAGTTCTAAATGGCTTTTCATTCAGAAGTTGGTTTATTCTCATACAGAAATATGTGGTAATGATATAAAGAGAGACACTGATGCAGATTGTAACATTAGAATGGCCTTTTACTCAATAATTGGTTAGCAAATATGACAACCATTTGAACTCCTTTTATGCTGGGGCTAAGCAAGAGGGAAAAAAAATAAGATACAAATTCTTTTAAAATCCAAAAGTTGAGTGAAGGAAAAGAAAGACTTGACACTGTATGACCATGTAAGAAGTATATTTTCAAGGTGTCTCTTGTTCCCATACCAAATTCCCTCTCAAGGACTTGTCTCTATCCTTAGGTTGGCATTCAGTCATAGATAACTACTAAGCAGCTGTGACTATGAGCACATAACTTGAACCTTTTTGGGTCTAAGTTGTTATTATGTAAATTGGGTAAAATAAAATTTGCCTAGCAGTGAAGAAGTACAAATTAGTAGTTAAAACATAGTCACAGGGATGTAGAGTACAGCACAGGGAATATAGTCAATAGTATTGTAATGGCTATGTATAGAGCCAGATGAGTGTTAGAGTAATTGGGGGGATCATTTCATAAACTATATAAATGTCTAACTAATGTACTGTATGCTTGAAACTAACAAAAAATAAAGTTATATATGTATCTTATAGCATTTTTATAAGGATTCAATGAGGTAATAAAGCAACAAAAAACATCTAGTTCAATATATATATATATATATATATATATATATATATATTTAGCTAAATTCCTATTGAATCCAAAGTCCGCCTGATAAACGTATGTCACTTCAGATGATAATAAGCACTATGTTTATGTGTTTTCCCCTCCACATAGCATGTGTGCACTTTAATAGTGTCCTACTGTCTCAAGTTGAAAGATTTACTAACTATCAATGCATATTTCAGGAAAGATACAGAACAATAAAAACTGTTTTTGGTAAATCATTGAGACAAACAAAAGTTATTTTCACTTTTCTTTGGCTATTAAGAAAAACAGTAGTAAAATAATTAGTCGTAGGTGACCTGTCAGGGCCCAAGTTCTAAATACTTGCAAGGATATGAATATATGATACCACTATAAGGTAATAAAGAATTATGACAAATGAGTCCATTCATGCAGTAAAAGGAAGTAAGAATGGGAGTAAAAACTGGAGCTTGGATCAATCATACACATGGGGAATGGGGGTAGAGACATGGATGAGAATTGTAGGAAAAGGTATTTACATAAGACAAGGAACACAAGGCTATATTATAGATATTTTCAATTTCTAGGACATGATGTTTGAAATAGTTTAGCTCTTCAACTGTTTACTTAAAAGAAAAATCTGAATTAATATGAAGTAACTCTATTGCTTATAAATGCCCTAACAAATCTTAAAAGACTAAGTGAGTTAGCAAGAAAGACTGAGTATTTAGCAATTTAAGTGTAGTTACTGGTGCCTTCCTAGAACCATCTGTGAGGTGAGTCTTGGCAAAGGAGATAATTAAATAATGATGTCATTAAGCAACCTGCATATTTATGCAGATGATATTGACATATTCTTTTCTGTCATGGCTAAATAAAACACATCACCATTTACATGTAAATTACCACATTATGGTTCTATCACACTTCTAAATAACTGAGGTGTTATTGGTTATGGGCTTTCCAAATCTCTAGAAATTATGGTCAGCCACTCAATAAAGGTTAATTGGTGTGCTCCATCAAATCAAGAAACAAAGATTAGCAAGACTGTGAGCTCAGGGAAGAAGGACATCTATAAATCACAAGAGCCTAGGCTAAGATGAATCAGAAGCCAGGTAAGCCACAGAAATCTAAAAGCCTCGCTGAGAAGAATGAGGCAGAAGGGAGGAGAACTGGTGTTACTGAGTGCTCACAATATATCAAGTACTATGCTAGGCTTTTTTATAGACACATTATCTCAAGTAATCCTTTTAATAATCTTATAAGATATGGAGTATTTTATTACCATTTTACAGATAAAGAAACAGACTCATCAAGGTTTGCCTTGGTGACACTGCCTAGTATGCCATAAAACTGAGCTTAGTTCTCTCTGAATCCAAAGTCTATATTCTTCCACGACAACACGTTTTCTCCACACAAACAAGATGTTTAGGAAAATGGTCAAGCAAACAGTACACAGTAGGTTTATAGAGAATAAGCAAAGAATGGGGCAAAGTGAGGTGGAGGTGCAAGGCAGCAAATAGGAGAAACTAGAAAAAAAAGTAGTACTAATAACAAAAAACAACCATAAGTTGTCTTTACATCTCCCTCTCTTTCTGTCTCTCTCTGTCTCTGTCTCTGTCTCTCTCTGTCTCTCTCTCTCTCTCTCCCTCGTAAGAAAGAATCAATCTTGAGTGGGACTGGCCTAGAAACTGGAAGAGGACAAATAAGGACATAAGCCTGAATGCTCAGCATCATTGACTAGCCAGCTGAGCCCTGCATTCAAAGCATTCTCTGTCAGAGTGTCCTGCCCCATACCCATATGGCATGCATATATATATATATATATATATATATATATATATATATATATGCACAACTAGCTTATTTGTCCTTTCAATCTAGTGAGTAGCTTTTGTAAATTCTAAACTGGAGAGAAATTTCATAGTTCTAACTCTACGTTTGTTCCTCTGCTGGCCCACTGAATATTAATGTTTGCATAAAAAGTTGTTTAAAACTGCTTACTCTGGTTCTCTTAGTGAAGAGCTCTAGAAGAACTAATATTTGTTTTAGAAAGCCACCACACCATGACCCTAAGGAGAAGAGCATCAGATAGAGCTCTTTTTCTGGAAATCTGAGATTTTTTAAAGAGCACTGGCTAAGGGAGTAAAGAAAGGAAGCCTGGCATAATGGTAAAAAGTGAAATTTACCATAAAGTTTCGTGTGAGCCTATTTGGTGTTGTTTGGGAATTCTTGAATTACATAATTGGCCAGATAAAGCTTCTCTATTTACTGGCATGGCTGATCACACATGTAAGCAATCTGAGTTAGGTGTTTATCAATTGATTTTAAGCATTTGCTCACTGAAACAAAAAATTTTATCCTTAAGATTCAATCCATGAATTTGGAAAAAATATTCTGATCCCTGTTCACATGTAAACATCCTGTGGGCAGGTTAACTCTTTTATAAGTTAACTATTATATTAGCTGTTCTTTTATGAACTTTTTCATTTATAACGGGGTCAGCAAACTTCTGGTAAAAGACCAGACTTAAATATTTTTAGTTTTGCCATGATTATTCAACTCTGCAGTTGTAAAGGAAAAGATAGCAGTAGTGTATAAACAAATGGGCGTGGAAGTGTTCCAATAAAATTTTATTGGAATAAAACAAATTGGCCAGTAAAATTTTGCTAATTCGTGGTCTAAACAGAAGTTGTCTGAGCAGGAAGCTAAGGCCCTTGGCTAGTGGAGGCAGGAGAAAGTGAATGACTGCTCTACAAGGTATCTGAGTGGGTTAAGATGTCACAGGCCATAATTAGTTCCCCCAGATAATCAAAATCCAAAAGAAGATTCTATCTAGAGAACATTGATTTCTCCACAAAATACTGCAGAACTATACATTTTTCTGGGAAGAAGGTCCTTAACTCTCATCAGATTTTCAAAAGGATTGATGAGTCTATAAAGAGTGAAACCCCACAGCAAAGATGGGATCATCTTATCCTAAAAGCTTACCTTCCCCAGGCTAGCCCCTGTCCAAGTCTTTCAGTGAAGCTCAGTGGTCACTGTTATGTCCACTTATATATTTTCCTGCAATCATCTTAGAGAAAACAAGTTCCACATTTTAATTTCTTTAAACTCATTCTAGTGGCTATTATTTATAGTAATTACAAAACAGTATATATCCATCACCAAAAACTTGACTTTAGTACTCTGTCCATTCTTTATTTGACCTTGGCTAACAAAAATAACATGATGTACTTACAGTTAACGAGCAAATTAATGTTCTACCAGACACTGCGCTTTGCACCCTTTAATTGTGAGCATAAATTGATTCTAGACACACAGAAATATAGTAATCAGAATCAGTCTTACTCAAAGGTAACAGAAGTAGTGAAGTGAGATAGTAGGTTGAGACTAGGATTTGGGTACTTGGTTTCAGATTATGAAAAGAGCTTAGAAATTGTCACTTTTGTCCTTGAAGCAAATAAAATATGGACAAACAAAAAACAAAAATGACATTTCTTGGACTCATCACAGAATTAAAGTCACAGAGCAAATATCACTCCAAAATCTAGAGACAATCAACCAAAGTGACATAACCGTCAAAATGTGCTTAGCTGGAACAAAAGCGACTGAAATATATAAGTCAGTAGGGACACATAAACGATAGTTTTTTGGACATTGGTTAACAAAATCCAATAAGTTTCAGCTGTACACTTTAACTGTAACCACTAAGCTATAGTCCATGTCCATGAGTCTCTGTTTGTTTATCCTGCTCATTTGTTGCTTTTAGGTTTATATCCCACATATAAGTGATATGACGTGATTTTCAACTTTTTCTGTCTGGCTTATTTTGCTTAGCATGATTATCTCAAGGTCCATCCATTTTGTTGCAAATGGCAGTATTTCATCTTTTCTTATGGCTGGGTAATCTTCAATTGTATATGTGTGCCACAGCTTCTTTATCTAATCATCTCTCGTAGGACATTTCAATTGCTTCCATGTCCTGGCCACTGTGAATAATTCTATTATGAAGATCTGTGTGCAAATATCTTTTCTGATATGGGTTTTCAAGTCTTTGGGGAAATACCCAGTAGAGCGATTGCTGGATCATATGGTAGATCAATTCTTAGTTTTTTGAGAAAGTTCCATACCCTTTTCCATAGTGGCTGTACCAATTTGCAGTTCCATAAGCAGTGTATGAGGGCTCCTTTTTCTCTGCATCCTCTCCAACATTTGTTATTAGTGTTCTGTTGATTATAGGTATTCTAACAGGTGTAAGATGCTATCTCACTGTGGGTTTGATTTGCATTTCCCTAATAACTGGCAATGTTGAGCATCTTTTCATATATTTGTTGGCCATTGGTATGTCCTCTAGGGAGAAATATCTGTTCAGGTCCTCTGCCCATTTTTTGATTGGATCATTAGTTTTTTTGTTATTATTGAGTTGTATGAGTTCTTTGTATATTTTGGATATTAGGCCCTTATCAGAGGTGTTGCTTGCAAATATATTGTCCCATTTGGATGGTTGTCTCTTTACATTGTTGACAGCTTCTCTTACAGAGCAGAAGATTTTTAGTTTGATGTAGTCCCATTCATTTATTTTAGCTTTTACTTTCCTTGCCTTTGAGGTTGAATTAATAAAATCCTCTTTAAGTCCAAGGTTAATGAGTTTAGATCCTATGTTTTCTTCTATGCATTTTGTTGTTTCAGGTCTTTAATCCATTTTGAGTTAATTTTGGTGTGTGGTGATAGATAACAGTCTAGTTTCATTCTTTTGCAGGTGGTTTTACAGTTTTCCCAGCACCATTTATTGAAGAGACTTTCCTTTCGCCACTGTATGTTTTTGGCTCATTTGTGGAAAATTATTTGCCCATATAAATATGAGTTTATGTCTGGACTCTCGATTCTGTTCCATTGGTCCTTGTGTCTGTTTCACTGCTAATACTATACCATTTTGATTACTGTTGCTTTATAGTATAATTTGAAGTCAGGCAGAGTGATGCTGCCAGCCTCATTCATTTTTCTCAGGATGGCTTTTGCTATTCGAGGTCTTTAGTGCTTCCATACAAATCTGATGATTTTTTTGTCCTCTTTAAAAAATGCCGATGTGATTTTAATGGGGATTACATTAAATCTTTATACCGTTTTAGGTAATATGGTCATTTTAACTATGTTGATTCTTCCAATCCAGGAACACAGAATAACTTTCCATTTCTTTGTATCTTCTTCAATTTCTTTTAAGAGAGTCTTGTAGTTTTTATTATATAGGTCCTTGACGTGTTTTGTTAGATTTATTCCTAGGTATTTTGCTCTTTTTGCTGTAATTGCAAAAAGAATTATTTTTTCCACTTCTTTTTTTGACACTTCATTATTAGAGTATAGGAACACAATGCATTTTTGAACCTTGATATTGTATCCAGAGACTTTGCTGTATTTGCTTATTGTTTATAGTAGTGTTTTTGTGGAGTCTTTAGGGTTTTCTATATAGAGAATTATGTCATCCACAAATAGTAACAATATGACTTCTTTGTTTCCCATTTGGATGCCTTTTATATTTTTCTCTTGCCTGATTGCACTCGCTAGGGTCTTCAGTGTTATATCGAATAAGAGTGAGTATAGTGGACGGCCTTGCCTTGTTCCTGATCTTAGAGTGAAAGTTTTTAGTTTTTCACCATTAAGTATGATGCTTGATGAGGGTTTCTCATATATGATCTTTATTATGTTAAGGTACTTTCCTTCTATACCGATTTTGTTAAGTATTTTGATCATAAATGGATGCTGTATCTTGTCAAAGGCTTTTTCTACATCTATTGATATGATCAAATGATTCTTATTTTTAAATTTGTTTATGTGATGTATCACATTATTCAATTTGCATATGTTGAACCATCCCTTTGCCCCTGGGTTGAGGCCCACTTGATCTTAGTGTATAATCTTTTTAATATATTGATGTATTCGGTTCGCTAGTATATTTATGATTTTTGCATCTGTGTTCATGAGAGACATTGGTCTGTAGCTTTCTTTTTTAGTGTTATCCTTACCAGGTTTTGGTATCACAGTAATATTTGCCTCATAAAATGAGTTTGGTAATATTGCATACTCTTTGATTTTTTGGAAGAGTTTGAGGAGAATAGGTATTAAATCTTTGAATGTTTAGTAGCATTCACTTATGAAACAATCTGGTCCTGAGCTTTCACATATTGGTAGGTTTTTGATGATTGTTTCATTTTCCACACTACTTATCAACCCATTTAGATTTTCCAGTTCTTCTTGATTAATTCAAAGAAGATTGTATTTTTCTAAGTATTAGTCCATTTCTTATAGGTTATTAAATTAAGTGTTTTCTACTTTTTTATAATGTTCTTGTATGATCCTTTGTATTTCTGTGATTTCTGCCATAATTTTCCCTCTTTCACTCCTAATTTTGTTAATTTGTGTCCTTTCTCTCCTTACTTTAGTGAATCTAGCCAGAGGTTTGTCAATTTTATTAACCTTCTCAAAGAATCAGCTCTTTGTTGTATTTATTTTTTCTATTTTTTTGTTATTGTTTTCAATTTCATTTATTTCTGCTCTAATTTTGATGATTTCTTTCCTTCTGCTAATTCTAGGATTCATTTGTTCTTTCTTTTCTAGTTTTAAGAAAAAGTGTTAAGTTATTTATTTCAGCTTGTTCTTGTTGTTGGTGATAGGCCTGTAATGATATGAACTTTCCTCTTATGACTGTTTTCACCATGTCCCAAAAGTTTTGATATGTTGTACTATCATTATCATTCATTTGTATGTATCTCTTGACCTCGTTTTTTAATTTCTTCTCTGACTCAGTTATTCTTCAGTGGTATGCTGTTTAATCTCCATGTATTTCTGGTTCTTCGTGCTTAACTTTTGCAGTTTATCTCTAGTTTCAAAGCATTATGATCAGAAAATATGATTAATATGATTTCAACCCTATTATATTTATTGAGGCTATCTCTGTGTCACAGTATATGGTCTATTCTTGAGAATGATCCATTTGCTCTAGAGAAGAATATACAAGCAGATATTTTGGAATGGAAGGCTCCCTAATTATCAATTATGTCCAGTTGCTCTAATTTTCATTTAAGGATGTTATTTCTTTATTGCTTTTCTGTTTTGAATGATCTCTCCATATCTGACATTACGGTATTTAGACTCCCTTCTAAAATCGTGTTGCAGTCTATTTCTCCCTTTAGTTGTTAATAATTGCTTTACATATATCGGGGCTCCTTGATTGGGAGCATAGATATTAATAAGTGGTATATCTTCTTGGTGCATGATCTTCTTTATCTTGTGTAATGTCCCTCAGTATCTTACTTTACCATTTTTATTTTGAAGTCTATTTTGTCTGATATTAGCACTGCTACTCCTGCTTGTCTCTGAATGGCATTTGCATGAAATATCATTTCCCACCCTTTCACTTTGAGTCTATATTTGTCTTTGGAGCTGAGATGTGTCTCCTGGACGCAGCATATGTTTGAGTTTTGTTTTTTGATCTATTGTGCAACTCTCTGCCTTTTTATTGTTGATTTTGGTCTATTTACATTTAGGGGGATATTGAAATATGAGATCTCCTTATAGCCATTTTATCTTTTGCTTTCTGGTAGTTCGGTGTTCCCATTGCTTCCTTGTCCTTGTGTTTCCGTTTTCTTTATTTTGGTTGGCTTTTGTGGGTTTTCCCTCTAGTTCTTCTTGTTTTACATTATATACTTCAGTTCTGAATCTTTGGTGTGTGGTTACCATTACAAATACGTAAAATATAGTTATATACATACACACACACGCATACAGTCTTCCATTATCTTCTGTGCGTCCCTTATCTCCATTCCCCTTTTCGAATTTGGATCTTTAAATCCTACCCTTTGCAGACATTTCAGCTCAATTTTTCCCTACGTATGCTGTATGTTCATTACTATCTTGCTATAGCAATTCGCTTATTATTTAAGGTTATAATGCCTTGTTCTTAGTAAGGTTTGCACTCCTCTGCTTCTATTTGCCTGACATTCACTTTACTCCTAATTAGATATATTTTTTTGTCATTTTATTTCAGGTGAACTGAACCCTTTCAGTATTTCCTGTAGTGCAGGAATTGTAGTGGAGAATTCCCTCAATTGTTGTATGACTGGAAAGGTCTTAATTACTCCTTCATATCTTAAGGAGAGCATAGCTAGATACACTATTCAAGGCTGGTAGTTTCTTTCACTTAATAGTTTGAATATTTGATTCCATTTCTTTCCAGCTTGTAAGCTGTGCACCGAGTAGTCCGAGAACAATCTAATGGGTTTTCCTTTATAAGTTACTGTTTTCTTTTCCTTGGCTGCCTTGAGAATTCTGTCTTTGTTGTTGTTTTTTGATAATTTTAATACAATATTTCTTGGTGAAGGCCTTTTTGGGTTGAGATAATCGGGCGTTCTGTTGATTTCTTGAATTCTAAGCTCCAGCTCACTCCTTAGATGTGAGAAATTCTCATCAACTATTTGTCTGAAAATACTTTGTAGCCCCTGTTCCTTTTCCTCACCTTCGATAATGCCCATTATTCTTATGTTTCCTCTCCCGATGGTATCAGCTAGTTCCTGTATTTTTCTTTCATTATTTTTCATTCTTCAGTTCGTCTTTTCTTCCTTCTGATTTATTTCTAGATTTCTGTCTTTGATATCACTGATCCTTTCCTCCAGTTGTTCAATTCTATTTCATTTTTCAATTCTTGCAGTGTGTTCTTCATCTCCAGAAGTTCTATTTAGTTCTTTTTGAGCATTTCAATCTCCTTGCTCTTCTCATCTAGGTGTTTTTTTCAATTCCCAAAGTTATTGATATGACTGGTTTTGGAACTCACTGAGTTTTTTCAGAAGTACCATCCTGAATTTTCTGTCATTTAAATTGCATATTTCTATGTCTGCATGCTTATTTTCTGGAGATTTCTCTTTCTTTCTGAGATGTCTTGTCACCTTGGTTTTTCATGGTGTTTAATGGACTATTTCCCTGCCTAGGCATTCACGGAAATGTATTCTGCTGTTTTTTCCAGAAAGAAGATTTATTATATAAAGGTCTCTCTTTAGTCTGCTGCAATGAAGCCAATTTTCCTTCGAGTTCCAGTAGGTACGTCTAAGCTTATTGGATCGCTGCTTTATATAAAGCCTTAATAATCCCCCTTCCCTTCTTCTGTCCCCTAAGGCACTGAGTGGGGAAGCTGCAAGGGGAGAGGAGGAGGCCATGCTGTCTTCACTCCCTGGGGCTAGGCCCTGAGACTCCCCAGCCCTGAGTTTTGTTTTCTTATAGATATTTACTCATTCTTACTACCCTCAGTTTTATTGCCTGTCAGTGATAGCAACAGTTTTGATAGCATTTGCTCCAATTCCTCTGTGGCTCCGCAGTGATCAGTTTCAGAAGGTATCAGGGGAGGGCCCTCTGAGTTTGAGATTGGGGGCTGTGGCTCAGTTTTGGTTTTGCAACCGCGGCTGGTAAAATTTAACTGTTATTTTTCTGCCATCCCACTTCTCTGCCTTCTGCCCTAAAGACTGAACCTTGCCTCTGGCTATCCATGGAAAACTCACAGCTTTCCCGGCATGGCTATTCAGGGAACTCAATTTTCCTTCTTCCCTTCCCCTCCTTCTACAGGGAGCTCCAGTGGCTATAAGAGGCAGCTTCTTTATTTCTCTCAGTCCACCATCCCACACCCAGGATTCTGACCTATGGTAGCTCTTATGTGCAGATCCCTCGCTCAGATGTACTGGTGTGCGTTTGTTTTTTTTGTTGTTGTTGTTGTTTTCATTGAGTTTTAGATGTTCAGCTTATTGCAGTTTCAAGGAGAGAGATCTGGGGGCATATCTCACTCTGTCATGTTTTCTTTCAATCTTTTTTTGGTTTGTTTTTAAATAGGTATTGTTAGATTGTTTATATGGGATCTTTCTATTTCTCGAAATAGTCCTTTAATGATATGAACTTTCATCTTTAAAAATTTTTTTTCATCTTATTACTTTCAAGTATTCAGTACATTGGTTAGGCACTTATATAGTTCATAAAATGATCCCCTAATTGATCATTCTCTCTTCTGGCTCTCCACCTAGTCAATATATTAATGTTGACTGCATTCCCTATGCCATGCCCTCCATCCCCATGACCATCTATTAACTACTAATTTGTATTTCTTTACCCCTTTACCCCATTTTCCCAGACCTCTACTCCTCATTCTCTCTGTCACCAAATTGTCCACTGTATCCGTGAGTCTGTTTTTGATTAGTTTGTTCTTTTCGTTCCTTAGATTCTCCACATAAGTGAAATCATATGGTATTTATGTTTCTCTGCCTGGCTTATTTTATTCAGCATAGTAACTTCTATGTCCGTCCATGATGTTGCAAATGGTAAGATTTCATTTTTTAATGGCTGAGTAAAATTCCATTGTATATATGAACCATACCTTTTTTATCCAACAATCTGTTGATGGGCGTTTAGGTTGCTTCCATATCTTGGCTATTGTAAATTGTGCCGCTATGAACATAGGGTGTATATATCTTTACAAATTATTGTTTTGGTTTTCTTTGGATAAATACCCAGAAATGCAATTGCTGGGTCAAAAGATAGATCCATTTTTTAATTTTTTGAGAAACCTCCAGACTGTCTTCCAGTGGCTGTACCAATTTGCAATTCTACCAACAACATATGAAGGTTCCCTTTTCTCCACATCCTTGCCAACACTTATCATTCTTTTATATAGTGATGATAGCCACTCTGACAGGTGTGAGGTGATATTTCATTGTGGTTTTAATTTGCATTTCTCTTAAGATTTAATGACCTTGAACATCTTTTCATACATCTATTTGCCATCTATATCTCTTCTTAGGAGAAGTATCTGTTCTGGTCTTCTTCCCATTTTTTAATTGGATTGTTTGTTTTTTTGTTGTCATGTTATAAGAGTTCTTCATATATTTTGGATATTAACCTCTTATCAGGCGTATCATTAGTGATTATCTTCTCCTAATCAGTTAGTTGTCTTTTTGTTCTGTTGATGGTTTCCTTTGCTGTACAAATTTTTTTAATTTGATGTAGTCTCATTTGTTTATTTTTTTCTTTTGTTTCCCTTGCCTTCGGAGGCATATCCGAAAAGAACTTACTGTTAGTGATATCAGAGAGTATACTGTCTATGTTTTCTAATAGAAGTTTTATGATTTCAGGTCTTACATTTAAGTCTTTAATCCATTCTGAGTCTATTCTTGTATGTGGTGTAAGAAGGTGGTCCAGTTTCTTTCTTTTTTTTTCTGCATGTATCTGTCTAGTTTTCCTAACACTATCTATCGAAGAGACTATATTTACCCATCGTATAATCTTACCTCTTTTGTCATATCTATGTGAGTATATAGGCATGGATTTATTTCTGGACTCTCTTTCTGTTCCAGTGATCAATGTATCTGTATTTACGCCAGTCCTATGTAGTTTTGGTTATTATAGCCTTATAGCACAGTTTGATATCAGCTAGTGTGATACCTTCAACTTTGTTTTTTTTTTAAGATTGTCACAGCTATTCATCGTATTTTATGTTACATACGAATTTTAGGATTATTTGCTCTAGCTCTTTGAAAAATTTCATTGGTATTTTGATAGGAATTGTATTGAATCTGTAGATTGATTAAGGTATTATGGCCATTTTAATGATGTTGATTCTTCCTACCTATGAGTATAGTATGTGCTTCCAATTATTTGTATCTTCTTCAATTTCTTTTTTCAATGACATAATTTTCTGAGGACAGGTCTTTTACCTCCTTGCTTAATTTTATTCTCAGGTATTTTACTGTTTTAGACGCAATTGTAAATGGAACTGTTTTCTTAATTTCTCTCTCTGAAAGTTCATCATTTGTGTATAAAAATGTCACTGACTTCTGAATATTTATTTTGTAACCTGTTATTTTACTGTATTCATTGATCAGTTCTAAGATTTTGGTGAAATCTTTAGGGTTCTCTATATATGATATGATGTCATCAGCAAATAAAGAGTTTCACTCCTTCCTTTCTCTTTCTTGTCTTATTGTTGTGGCTAAGACTTCCAATAAAATGTTGAAGAGCAGTGGTAAAAGTGGGCATCTTGTCTTGTTCCTGATCTTAAGGAAAATGCTTTTCCCCATTGAGTATGATGTTAGCTGTAGGTGTGCCATATATGGCCTTTATTATGTTCCCTCTATTCCCACATTGCTGAGGGTTTTTATCATAAATGGATGTCGGATTTTGTCTAATGCTTTTTCTGCATCTATTGGTATTATTATACGATTTTTATCTTTTGATTTGTTAATGTGGTGTATCACATGAATCGATTTGCAGATATTGTACCAACCTCACACTTGATCACAGTGTATGTTACTTTTAATGTATTGCTGAATTGTTTGCTAATATTTTGTTGAGGATTTTTGAATCAATGTTCATAAGAGATATTGGCCTAAAGGTTTTTTTTTTTTATTGTCTTCATCTGGTTTGGAATCAGGATAATGGTTGCATGTAAAATGACTTAAGGAGAATTTCCTCCTCTTGAATTTTTTTGGAATAGTTTGAAAGGAGTAGGTGTCAATTATTTTTTTGAATGTTTGGTATAATCCACCTATGTAGCAATGAGACTTGGGACTTTTGTTTTTAGCCTTTTTTTTTCAATTCATTTTTGTTGGTGGTAATCTGTCAATTCAGATTTTCTGTTACTTCCTGAATCAGTCTTGATGATTGCCTGTTTCTAAGAATGTATCCATTTTATTCAGATGGTTCAAAATGTTGACATAATTGTTTGCAGTATTTTCTTCTACATTATAATCTTTTATATTTCTTGGAGTCCATAGTTACTTCCCCTCTTTACATTCTGATATCAGGGTCCTCTATCTTTTTTTCTTTATGAGTCTGGTTAAAGGTTAATTAATTTTGTTTATTCTTTCAAAGAAACAACTTTTGTTTTCATTGATCTTTTATAATGGTTTTCTGGACTATGTTGTTTATTTTTGCTCTGATCATAATTTTTTTCTTCTATTTATTTTGGATTTTGTTTGCTCTTCCTTTTCTAGTTCTTTTAAAGGTAAGATTAACTTGTTTATTTGAGCTTTCACTTGTTTCTTGAGGTGAGCTCATATTGCTATAAATTTCCTTCTTAGGACTGCTTCTGTTGGGTCTCATAAATTTTGAGTCATTGTGTTTGAAATTTCATTTGTCTATAGGTATCTTTTCTTATATAATTTCTCTTTTTAATTTTATTATTTATGCATTTATTATTTAAGAGCATGTTATTTAGCCTCAATGATTTTGCGTATTTTCCAGTATTTTCCTTGTAGTTGGTTTCTAGTTTTATATCACTGTGGTCAGAAAAGACACTTGATATGATTTCAACTCTCTTAAATTTATTCAATTTAGGCATTATGACCTAACATGTGATCTATCCTTGAAAATGTTTTATGTGTACTTGTGAACAATGCATATTTTCCTGCTTGGTGTGAAATACTGTGAAAATATAAATTAAATCCATCTAGTCTGGAGGGTCTTTTAAAGCTGTTTTTTTTCTTGTTAATTTTAGTCTGGAATATCTGTTTATTGCTGTCAATGAGATTTTAAAGTCTCCTACTCTGAGTGTAATACCATTGATGTCTCCCTTTATGTTGGTCAATAATTACTTTATCTTTGTAGATGCTCCTATGTTGGGTGTGTATATGTTTACTAGGTCTATTTCCCCTTGTTGTATTGATCCCTTTATCATTAGAAATGCTCTTCTTTATTTCTTACTACAGCCTTTGTTATAAAGTTTATTTTATCAATATAAGCTTTGTTACCCAGGTATATTTTTTTTCATTTCTATTTGCATGAAATATATTTTTCCATCTTTCTTTTTAGTTCATATGTCATTTAATCTAACATGAATCACTTGTAGACCACATATGTATGGGTCTTGTTTCTTTATCCATTCAGCTACCCTATGTCTTTTGATTGGAGCATTTAAGACATATACATTTAAAGTGATTATTGATAGACATAGTTATTGACATTTTATTATTTGTATTTATGGGGTTTTTCCCTCCTTTTTAGGGACGTTTCCTTAATATTCCTTATAATACTGGCTTCTTGGTGAGGAATGCCTTAAGCCTTTTCTTGTCTAGGAAACATTTTGTCTCACTCTTCTTTTCAATTGATAGCCTTCCTGGGTAGAATATTCTTGGTTGTAGGTTCTTGTTTTTCAGCACTTTGAATATTTCTTGCCAATCCCTTCTGGCCAGAAAAGTTTTTGCTGAAAAATCAGCTGACATTCTTATGAGAGACTTTCTCTTGCTGCTTTTAGGAGTCTTTCTTTGTCTTTAAACTTTGACATTTTAATGATGCTGTCTTGATTTGGATCTGTTTGGTTTCCTCTTCTTTGGGACTCTCTGAACCTCCTGGAGTTGTATGTCAATTTTCTTCACCATGTTAGAGTTTTCTGTCCTTATTTTTTCAGATAGTTTCTCCGTTTCTTGCTCTCTTTCTTCTCCTTCTGGAATCCCTATGATACACATGTTAGTGCATTTGATGTTGTCCTAGAGGTCTCCTAAACCCCATTTTTTAAGTTTTTTGGTGTTGTTGCTACAGTTGGGTGTTTTCTGCGATCTTTTCTTCTAACTCTTCGATTTGATCCTCTTTTTATCTAATCTATTCTTGATTCCTTCTAGTGTATACTTCATTTCAGTTATTGTATTCTTTATTTCTGACTGTTTCTTTTTATGGTTTCTATTATTTTAATGCTTACTATCTCTCTGTTAAAATTTTCACTGAGGCAGCTCTCTTTGCTGAAAACTCTTTCTTCCTTTGGGGCATACTGTCTTATATCTTCACCTCCAAACATCCACAGGGCTGCAGCCTACCTTTGTGTGACATGTCTCCTTCTAAAATGTACTTTCAATAAATCTTACTTTTTGTAAAGAAAATATTTTCACTGAGATCAAATATTCTCACCCTAAGTTCATTGAGCATCCTTATAACCAGTGGTTTCAACTTGGTTTCTGGCAGGTCGTTGCCTCCATTTTGTTTATTTTTTTTTCTGGACTTTTCTCCTGTTGTTTTATTTGCAGGATGTTTCTTTGTTTTCTCATTTTAGTTACCTTTCTTTGTTTGTTTTCATGTATTAGGAAAATTTTTTATGTTTCCCAACTTTAGCCATGTGGCCTCATGTAGTAGGTGTCCTGTGTGTCCCACTGGCATATCTTTCTGATCACATGTGCCTACATCTCCTAGCATGTTTCTTGTGTTTGTTGTCTGTGCTTTCCTGTTGTTCATAGCCTTGAGTTTTGTTAGCATGACAATGTATGGGGATGACTCTTGGGATAACTGCCTGCGGAGATTGTCTACTCCCAGAGTATATGTGCTACTGTGTGCGTGCTTACCCAAGGAAGTAGGATTTGCCCCAGTAGACTCATTCACCTGTTAAGACCACCCTTTGGGTGTTTTGCTTATGGAACTAGTCAGTTGGTAGCCTGTTGTCTCAGATACCAGCTTCCAGGTGTGTTGATTCTGGGACTTTCCTTATAAGGCAATGGTCAGCCACTGTTTTTGATTGCTTGATGCTATCTAGTAAGAGGTGCAAAGTGACCTGTGGATAGTTTCTCTCTGTGCTGGATCTAGAGGCAAGTGGTAGAGACCACACAATGAGCCGAGTTCAATTGCCTCAAGTCCTGGGACTGTGGTAGTTTAGCAAGAAGATCGGTGCACATCAATGCTGAAAGCTTCCTGCCTGCTGCCTGTAAGACTCTGCAGCTGAAAAAGGCTTTTATTGGTTCAGGAGGGAGTTGGGTGGATCAGGGTCCCAAGGCATCACTAGGGTAAAACATGCAAATTTCATCTGGCAAAAACAGAATCAGGTTTTGTTCTAGTGCTGAACCATTCACTTTCAGTAAAAGTCTCATATCACAAAAAAGGCAGTCACCACTAGCCTTAGGTTTATTGACAACCAAGATCCATTCATGAAATACAATAGCTTGAGACAAGTTTTGTGACCTGCCACCAAAAATTTCTCCTGGGATGCACTAGCTCTGCTTAGGCCATGCAAGCCAAGGACTATTTGTTGTTGAATTTGCAGTCCAAGTAAAGCACAGAGTAGAGCTGGCTTTCTGGTAAATGTTCCACAATGGGCAACTTTTTGATTGGCTGCTGTGAGGTCTGAGGGATACATAGGTTTGAAGTGAGTTGATTCCCTAAGGCCAATGTAGATTGCTGCCAGAACTGAGCCCATAGACTCCTGAAAAAGTCGCAGATCACAGCAAGGCCAGCCACCATCTGCCTAGGCCTGCAGACCCCAGGGATCCACCCTAGAGACACTGCATTTTGGGCTGGCACCGGTAGCCTACCAACAAAAATCTCCCTTGTAATGTGCAGGACACACTCAGGTGGCTGCCTGCCCATGAATGTATGGACCAGGGAAGGTGCAGGGTGTGGTTGGGTGCTTGGCAATGGGCTGCCACAGACAATTTGTGGGTTGCATGGGGCAGGGTCCCAGAGGGACATGGGGTTGAGTGGATGAATCTTACCGGGCCAATGCAGCTCCAGATTTGGTCACACTATCAGGAGGGTTAAACACAAACAAGATGGTGTCCATATGTAGTTTGCCCTGGAGGGGGGCTCGACAAAGAAACAGTGGAGGCTGTTCCTCTAGCTCTGGCACTACACTACTCGGTCTTTCTCTGGATGTCTCTTGCACCTCTACTGGCCCCTAGGGTATGTGTCTGCAAGTGAAGGTCTGTGTCTGAGTCTGTGCGCAGACCCTTTAAGCAGAATGTCTGAGTTTTCAGGTTCCTTCCATCTCACATAGATCGCCAGAATCTCAATTCATTTTTATAGTCAGGTTTTGGGGGAACTCCTTTTCCTAAGATTGGAACCCTGGGCTGGGGAGCCCCTTTGTGAGGCTAGGGTTTCTTGTTTTCTCAGAGGGGCCTTCACAGCCATGCTATCCCTCTCACTGCTCAACTACCACAGGTGGATGCGGGAACAGCCCATTTCACATCTCCACCCCTCCTACTAATCTTGATGTGGATTTTTTTGCTTTATATTTTCAGATGTATGTAATTGCTTTTATGTAGACTGCCATCTTGACCAGATATGTAATAGTCGCTTTTGTATTTTTGTGCTCCTTGACTGCGAGCATCTATATTGATAAATGCTATGCCTTATTGATGTATGGTCTTCTTTATCTTTATGAAGTGTCCATCATTGTCTCTCATTACCTTTTTTTAATCTTGAAGTCTATTTCATCTGATATAAATATAATGACACATGCTTTCCTCTGGATGCCAAGGTTGAGTGCCTGGAGTTAGAGAGTCTGTGAGTGGGTCTTTTAAGAGGACACCTGGATTTCCAGCCACCTTCCATCTCACCTGGACATATGGAATTCCTACTGGTTTTCACAGTCAGATGTGATAGAGTTTCCCTTCTTGACACTGGTGATCTGGGTTGGGGGAGCTTGTTGTGTGGCTGGGACCCACTGCATCTCTGGGTGGACCTCTGCAGCTGAGCTATCTCTCCCAGTTTTCAACTGCCACACAGGGATGTGAGGGCAGCCTGTTTTGCATCTTTAACCCTCCTACCAGCCTCAATTTAGCTTCTTCTTTACATCCTTAGTTATAGGACTTTCGTTCAGCTAGTCTTGAATATTGATTGCTTATAATTTTAATGTGGTCATTGGAGAAAAGGAGCACAGTGTCTTCCTACTCTGCCTTCTTGACCAAACTTCTATGAAAACTTATTTAATCTTTAAACTAATAAAGACTGTGGTGTCTGAAAATTTTGAGCATATGTTTGGTGGTATCTGCAAAATCTGGGTATTGTTTTGTTACTGGGGAAGAAACAACAATTATTTATTTTCCTCAAGTTATTAGACAAGTACACTGAGAACAACCTTTCTAGCCTAAAGAGAGTCAAGCCTCTTCTTTCCCCAATTATCAGGATATACCCCAACTCTTTGTTGTAGAAGAACCTCATTGGCAAATATCTTCTCCCATTAAGTAGATTGTCTTTCATTTTGTTGGTATTTACAGTGATGCAAATTCCAACATAGATAATGGTCAATGATATTGCAATATCTATGCATATTTCCAGGTAGAGATGGAGAACACAAACTATTTGAAGGGATCACTTAGTAAATTACATAAATGTTTAACTACTATGCTCCACACCTGAAACTAATATAAAATAATATTGAATGTCAACTCTACTTAAGAAATAAAAAACAAAATAAATAAAAAAGAAGAAACTTGATTTTTCTTTGTAGGTTTTTTTTTTTACTTATACCAAAAGAGAATCTCATAGGAGAGAAATTTCAAAAATAGTACCTAGTTTATCTGGCATAATTTATTAAACACTACTCCAGGTTGAGTCAAGTCCTTATTATCTGTAAGACAATTTGAACTTGCTTCTCAGGGAACTGGTGAAAGTTATTATTTTTTTAATTTAAAGTTTCTAGAAATTGTCCCAAGGGCATACAGAAAACGACAAAACATGTTCTAAAATTTATGTGATGATGGTTGCACAACACTGAATATATTGAAAACCATTGAAAGGTACATTTTAAAAGGGTGAATTAAATTCCATGTAAAGTAAATCTCGATGAAGCTGTTGAAAAAATAAGAAAGAAAGAATGAAGTCACACTTTAGAATCCTTTTCCTGGAGTGTACCCAGAATAGTATCAGTGAAACAAAGGAAAATGTGAAAGTTGCCTATTGCTGTTTAACAAATTTCCCAAAATTTAACTGTTTAAACCAACAAATACTTCTCAACTCTCAGGTTTTGTGGGTCAGGAATCTTGGGCACACCTTAGCTGGGTGTTTCTCATTCCAGATTTCTTATGAGGTTCCACCAAAGCCATTGGTCAAAGCAGTAGTTGTCATATTAAATCTTGGCTTTGACTAGAGAATTTGTTTCCAATCTCACTCACATAGCTGTTGACTAAGAACGAAGAACATTGACTTCCATCTCATTTATGTGATTGCTGACAGGATTTTGGTTCCATGTGAGAACACACATGGACCTGAGTGTTCTCAAAACATGGCAACTGATGATGATGAGAGAGAGAGAATGTGCAACAGTGTCCAAGATGGAAACCATAGTCTTGAAAGTGGAATCCCATAACTTCTGCTGTATTCTACTCATTACAAAGAGCCAATAATTCCACCTACACTCAAGGTCAAGGGGTCACACAAAGATGTGAATATCAGGAGGTAGATATTATGGGGGGGGGGCTGTATCAGAGGCTGACTAACACAGAGAGGATGTCCCAGGCTATAGATGTTCTGTTTTCTCTTTTCTATGTTTGTAGAGGATACATTTACAGAAAGAAAGATAAGTTATAATACAGTATAATGAGTGATGTAATTGGGATTGCACAGGGTACTATGGCAGCATCAAGGATGTACTTTAATCCAGTGCTGGGAAGGACCTTCATGTGTAGTCAAAGAATTGGTCTTTGGAGATATAATATATGATCCTTATTTTGAAGTGGGAAGTTACTCTAGCTAGAAGGTAAGGTAAAGGATGGAGAAAGGCATAGAGGTACTATATTTTTCGTAACTGCAGGCAGTCTGGTAAAACTGAAAAAAGAGATAATGTGTGAGTGTGTGAAAATATATATATATATATATATATATATATATATATATATATATATATATATACACACACACATACAGGAGGATAAATCTGTGGAAGTACTAGATCCTAAAGGTCTATATAAGACGTGGTAAGAAGTTGGGATTTTTAACCTGAAGGGAATTCACTTGGTTCTTAAGGGAACAGAGCAAAAATATATTGATTGCTCATTAAAATAAAAAGAATTTATAACTTCTGACTTTGAAAAAGGAATAAATAAAAACAGGAATTTCTAATTACTATACTCTAAACATACTCCATATATTCTTACTTTGGTACCATTGTTTAGTATTCCTACAACCTTCCCTATCGACATGGTAAATTCTGAAACTGTACTGGCCCAAGGAGAGTGATCTGTCTCAAACCATGTTTCTTTAAAATTCTACCCAACTTAACCCACAAATTGCTGGCAGTGGACCTATTGCTGAGCAGTCGGTCCCACCTTGCCCCTTCCTGGTCAGCGTATTTCTCACAGGAAACAGACCTTGGCTTGCGTGGCCCACACTAGACATTTTGGGGAAAACATTTGGTGGTGGAACACTGGTGCTAGCAGAAGCTACAATGTCTTTTGAGTAGATAATGGGGGTCTGTGGGCCTGATACAGATGTCAGCTGGCTTTGCTGTTATCTATGACCTTTGCAGGAGCCTGCAGACTCAGAACTTGCAGGAATTCTGATACTAAATTGGCCTGACAGGATTAGTTTGCTCCACTCTGTGTCTTTCTGAGACCCTACCCAACCAAACCCACAAATTACCCTTGGCGAGCTTGCTCTCAGGCAGCCTGCCACCACCTTGTGCTTTCTTTGGGCCATGAATTCAATGCAAAAAAATAGCCCTCAGCCTTTGAAACCCATGCATGACCAATGCATCCCAGGAGAGATTTTGGGTTGTGGGCCACAAACTCTGCCCCACGCTACAATGTTTCTTGTACAACTCACAGGTGCTTGCAAGCCTAGGCAGGCAGTGGCTGGCCTTGTTGCAATCTGAGACTTTTACAGGAGGCCACTTACATAGCACTGGCACAAAAACTGACACTGTAGTGGCTGGGTCTCCACATCACTCACATCGTTTATCACCTAAAGACTCTTTCAGGAATCTTATGAGCAAATGGCAGGCAGCCTCAGACATTGAGGCACACTTTTTTTTAACTAAGCTGCCCCAGGCTCGGTATTGGGGAGAATGAAACCTTGGCTTGCAGGGTTGTCTCTCCCACTTGCCTTTAGATCCAGCATATGAAGCAATCATTTGCGGATCGCATTGTAGCTCCCACCAGGTAACCTAGACCAATCGAAAGTAGCTGTTGACCTTGGCTTACTCAGGAATCCCAGGGGGCCAAAGAACAAACACACCCAGAGGCTGGTGTCAGGCTAAAACAAAGGGACACCTGACTAGACCCATAAGTGGTACACCCAAAAGGTGATCTCAACAAGTACACGAGTTTGTTGGAGCAAATCACAAGACACATCATAATTAAAATGCCAAAGTTTAAAGACAAAGAAAGACTCTTTTACCCCCATCCCTGGCTTTATTGAAATATAACAGACAATTAGTTGTTTGTATTTACATTATACAATTCCCTGAGGGTTTTTTTCCTATTCTAGTTGGCATACAATAGTATATTATTTTTAGTTGTACAGCATAGTGATTAGAGATCTGTATAACTCACAAAGTGATAATCCCACTAAGTCTAGTATCCCTATACTGGTACCTTTTACCATTGCAGGGTGATTTTTTATTTATCTCATTAGGTGTAGTACTTCTGTTCATCTAGATCCCAGGCAACTTTTTTTGCTGTTTGCTCCTTGTTTCTGTCACAACTTTGATTTTGTTGCAAGAGGAATGAACAAAGCTTCTATCATCTATGCATTTGTCTCCCTCCTCCCAAAGAGAGACTCTTAAAAGCAGCAGAGAAAGGCAGCTAGTGACTTACAAGAGTACCTCCATAAGAATGCCAACTCATTTTTCAACAGAAACTTTGCAGGCCAGAAGGAACTGAAAAATATTCAAAGTAATGAAGAAGAGGAAACTACAACAAGAAACACTATCCAGGAAAGTTATCAGTTAAGACTGAAGATGAGATAAAGAGCTTCCCAGACAGAAAAAAAAATGCTTAAGGATCCATCACCAAGAAGCTAGTATTATAAGAAATGTTAAAGAGACTGAGGTAAAAAGAAGAAGGGAGAAGAAAATTATAAATATGAACAATAAAATGACAATAATAATATGCTTATCAGTAATCGCCTTAAATTAAAATAGATTAAATGCTCCAATCAACAGTTAAAGTGTAACGGAATGGATAAGAAAACAAAACCCATACAGATTCTGTCTACAGAAGACTTACTGCAGATCGAATTACACACACAGAATGAAAATAAAGGGATGGAAAATCATATTTTTTGCAAATAGAAATGAAAAAAAGCTGGGGTGGCAATATTTATATCACACAAAATAGACTTTAAAACAAAAGCTATAATAAGGGACAAAGATGACATTACATAATGATTAAAGTATCAATACCGCAAGAGGACATGACACTAGTGAACACATATGCACAGAAAACAGAAACACCTACATAGACAAATATATATATATATATATATATATATATATATATATATATATCGACTGACATAAAGGGAGAGATTGACAGTAATATACACATAGTGGAATTTTAACACCTCATTAACACCAATTGACAGATCTTCCAGACAGAATATTAACAAGGAATCAGCAGCCTTAAATGAAACACTAGACAACATGATTTAATTAATATTTTCAGAGTGTTTCACCTCAACGGAGCAGAATATACGTTCTTCTCAAATTCACATAGATCATTTTCCAGGACAGAGAAAATGTTAGGCCACATAAAAGTCTTAATAAATTTAAGAGAAGTCAAAATCATGTACACGATACAGGCTTTGTTCATCTGCTCTTATGACCACATCAAAGTTGTGACAGAAACATGGAGCAAACAGCAAGCAGTGTCACCTGGGGTCTAGGTGAATAAGCCCTACAACTAGGGAAAGAAATAAAAAAAATCATCCTGAAATGGGGGAAAGTAGGACAAGGCAAAGATATGAGGTTGCCTGATCCCAAGTGACTGAGGGGGACAGAGGCTACAGAAGAGGCAGCCAGCAGCTGCATATGTTCCTCATATATGGAATGTGTTCATGACCGAACATCTGCAGCGGTGGACTTGCTTGCCCTAAGCACCTGTGCCTGGTCAGCTGTTGGGGGGGAAGGTGTGTGGGGAGGACACCAGTGACTTACAGGGAAAAACTGAGTTGTCAGAGTGAGAACTGGAGGCAAGGCTTTCTCCCAGGTAGAAGTGCTGGTAGAATCCCTTATTCATCTGTTAATCCCTGCCCTCTCCCAGTGTGCAGATGTAGGCGCCATCATAACTGAGACATCAACAAATTAGATAACAGAGGTAGCTCTGCCAGAGGATTCCCTGAAGCTCTGCCTTCCCAAAATCGTGGTGCTACCCAAGCCACATCCAGTTGTGTGCGCAGTGAGTCCTGTGCAACTTGTTGAACAAGCTCCAAGACCCACACTGGTGACAGCAGACTTTGTTTTCTGGCATGATTGCTTGAGGCAACTATAAGCACAGCATCTGGGGATTGCTTGCTAAATGTTATCAGGTGGCCATGAAGGGATATGTGCTAGGGCTAAACTTGGCCTTCAGCTGAGTCCCTGTCAGCATTGTGTCTCTGGACACCCACTACACAAAGCCATACGAATAAGACCAGGAGTCTTAGAAGTTTTTCTTAGTACATAGAAACAGACACAGAAAGGCATCCAAAATGGAAGACAAAGAAGCAGAAACCATATGAAAGAAAAGAACAGAGATTCAGGAGTAATAGAGTCAAGCGATCTAACAGATGCAGAGTTCAAAACACTGATTATGAAGATGATTAGTGAACTTAGAAGAAGTGTAGATGAATTCAGTGAGAACTTTAACAAAAAGATAAAAAATTATAAAAATGGAGATGGAAATTATAAAAGGGTACCAGTCCGAAAGGACATTTGAGATTAAGAGTGTATTAGAGGAAATCAACAGAGTGGATAAAGAAGAGGATCGAACCATCGATATAGAGGATAGAGAAACCAAGGATACATAATCAGAACGGCATGAAAAAAGCCAAGACTATAATAATAATAATTTAAGGTGCCTATTGCACACAATTAAATATAAAATTATCTGTGTCATAGGGGAACCTGAAAGAAAACAAGACATTGAAGAGCTATTTGAAAAAAAATAATTTTAGAAAATATTCCTACCTGTTGAAGGAAATAAACATACAACCCTAGGAAGCTCAGAGAGTCCCAAAAAAGATGACCCCAAAGAGGCTGACACCAAGACACATCATAATTAAAATTCCAAAGTTTAAATACAAAGAGACTCTTAAAAGCAGCAAGAGAACAGCATTTAGTTACCTACAAGGAAGCACCCAGAAGACTGGCAACTAATTTCTCAAAAGAAAATTTGCTAGACAGAAGGGCTTGGCACAAAATATGATGAAAACCCAGGATCAAATCCAAGAATACTTTATCCAGCAAAGCTATCATTTAGAGTCAAAGGACAGATAACTTCCCAGACAAAAATAAGCTAAGGGAATTTATCAACACCAACCCGATATTACAGAAAATGTTGGAGAGATTTTCTTTAAAAAAATATCAATAACATGAATAAAGAATGGTAATAATTATATGCCTATCAAGAAATACTTCAAATGGAAAAGAATTAAGTGTTCCAACCCAAAAATAGAGTGGCTGAATGGATAAGAAAACAAAACCCATACATATGCTGCCTACAAGAGACTCACTTCAGATTAAAAGACACACACAGACTAAAAGGAAGGGGATGTAAAAGGATATTGCATGATGGACGTAGAGAGTATTGCATTAAAGAAATTAAATCAGATAAAGACAAATACCACATGATTTCATGTACACACAAAAACTAAAGAACAAAATAAACAATAATTACAAAAATTGAAACAAATTCATAGATACAGAGAATATTTGAGGGCCACTAGACAGGTGGGTTTTGGGAGATGTTAAGAAAAGGCAAAGAGATTAAGAAATACAAATGGATAATTATAATAGTAATGGAAATATAAAGTATACTATATGGAAAATAGTCAACGATGTTATAATAAATATGTAGGGGGGAAGAGGGGTACTAGATTTAGTAGGGTGACCACTTGAGCTCCAATCACTATGTTGTACAACAGAAACTAATATATTATTGTATGCCAACTATAGTTGAAAAATGCATTAATTATACAATGTAAATTCGAGCTACTTTTTGCCTCTTATATTTCAATAAAGCGGGGAGAAAAAGTTTCAGTAAATTTAAGATTGACTGTATTAAGCATCTTCTCCAACCAAAATGGTATAAACTAGAAATCAACTACAAGAAAAAACAAAAAATATACAAATGCATGGAGGCTAAACTACATGCTACTAAACATACATGGGTTATCAATGAGATTAAGGAAGAAATCAAAAGGTACTTAGAGACAAATGTAAATGAAAACAATCTATGGGACACAGTGAAAGCAGTTTTAAGAAGGAAATTCATAGCAATACAGATTCACCACAAGAAACAAAAAATATCTCACATAAACAATCTAATGTTACATTTAAAAAGACAAGGAAAAGAACGGCAGACAAGACCCAAAGTTAGTAGAAAAGGAAATAGTATAGATCAGAGCAAATTAAAAGAAATAGAGTTTAGAAAACCAATACAAAATATCAACAAAACTGAGAGTTGATTCTTTAAATAATAAGCAAAATCAATAAACTTTTAACAAAACTCTTCAAGAAAAAAAAGAAAAGATTCAAATAAATAATATCAGAAGTGAAAGTAGAAAAGTAACTACAAACTACACAGAAATACAAACAATTATAAGAAAATAATACAAGAAATGTGCCAACAAATTGAAAAATCTGGAAGAAATGGATACATTCCTAGAAACATACAATCTGCCTAGACTGAGTCAAGAAGAAACAACAGATTTGTATCAACAGATTACCAGCAACCAGATCAAATCATTAATTGGAAAACTTCTAATAAGAATAAGTCCTGGATGAAGTGGCTTCATAGGTGAATTTTACTATTCAAAAAAATCAACACCTATTCGCCTCAAAATATTTCAAAAAATTCGAGATGATAAACCTCCTAATTCTTTTTACAAAGTCACCATTACTCTAATTCAAAAACCAGAAAAAAATTACAAAAAAATAAAATTATAGCTAGTTATCCCTGATGAATGTTTATGTAAGAATCTTCAACAAAATATTAGCAAATGAATTCAGCATATATTAAAAATATCACGTGTGATTTATTTCTGGGGTACAAAGTTGGTTCGATAGCTGCAAATCAATTAATGTGATACACCACATAAACAAATTGAAGAATAAAAATCATATGCTCGTATCAAGAGATTCAGAAAAAGCAACACCTGGCACCCATTTATGATTAAAAACTCTCAGCTAAGTGGGAATAGAAGAAATATACTTCAGCATAGTAAAGGCCATATATGACAAACCTAAAGCTGACATCATACTCAATGGGGAAACGCTAAAAAAGTTTTCCTTAAGATTAAGAATAAGAAAAATTGTCCACTTTCAACTCTTCTATTCAAGAAGAGTCCTAGCCATAGCAATCAGACAAGAAAGAGAAATAAAGACATCCAGATTGAAAAGGAAGAAGTAAAACTGTCATATTTTGCAGATGACACGATACTATACAGAAAGAAACCTAAAGTCCACCAAAAAATTTTAGAACTAATTAATGAATCCAGTAAAGTAGCAGGTTACAAAATTCATATTAAGAAATCAGTGGCATTTTATATGCCAATGATGAATTATCAGAAAGAGAAATTAAGAAAACAATCCCATTTACAACTGCATCAAAAACAATAAAATTCCTAGGAATCAAATTGAGCAAGGAGGCAAATACCTGTCTTTAGAAATCTGCAAGTCATTGAAAAAAGAAATTAAAGAAAATATCAGTAAATAAAAGCATATATCATGCTCACAGGTAGGAAGAATCAACATTGTTAAAATGGACATACTGCCTAAAGCAATCTATATTTTAAATGTAATTTTTTATCAAAATAATAATGACATGTTTTAGAGAACAAGACTGATAATCTGAAAATTTATATGGAACCATAAAAGATCTCAAATAGCCATGAAAATCTTGAGAAAAATGTACAAAGCAAGAGATACCACACTACCTGATATCAAACCATAATACAAAGCCATAATAATCAAAACAACATGGTACTGAGAGAAAAAACAAAGAGAGAGATCAATGAAACAGAATAAAGAGTCCAGAAATAAATCCATGTCAATATGGTCATTTAATCTATGACGAAGGAGATAAGAATATGCAATGGGGGTAAAGACAGTGTCTTAAACAAATGGTATTTTGAAAATTGTACATGCAAAAAAAATGAAATTGGACCGCCTTCTTATACCATATAGAAGAATAAACTCAAAATAGATTAAAGACTTGAATGTAAGGCCCTAAACCATAAAACTTTTAGAAGAACACATAGACAGTAAACTCTCTGATATTGCTACTAGTAATTTCTTTTCTGATATATGTCCTTGAACAAGCGAAACAAAAGAAAAACAATAAACAAACTAAAAAAGTTTTTGTACGGCAAAGGAAATCATCAACAGAACAGAAAGACAACTGATTGGAAGAAGATAATTGTTAATGATAAATCTGATGAGAGTTTAATATCCAAATATATATAAAGAACTCATACAACTTAACAACAAAAAATAAATAATCCAAATTTAAAAAAAATGGCAGAAAACCTGAATATTTTTCTAAAGAAGAACTACAGATGACCAATACACATGTGAAAAGATGCTCAAGGTCACTTATTATCAGAGAAATGCAAATTAAAACCACAATGACTAAACTCACACATGCTATATTAGTTATCATCAATAAATCTAAAAACAACAAATGTTGACAAGAAAAAGGAACTCTCTCATACACTGTTGTTAAGATTGTAAATTGGTTCAGCCACCACGGGAAACATTTTGGAGGTTCCTCAAAAAATTAAAAATTGAACTACCTTGTGGCCTCAGAATTTTACACTGGCCATTTATGCAAAGAAAACCAAAACACTAATTTGTAATGATCTATGCACCCTTATGTTCATGGCAGCATTATTAACAACATTCAAGATATGGAAGCAACCTAAATGCCATTCAATTGATGATTTGAAAAACAAATTATGGTTCATATATATATAGAATGGAATATTACTCACCCATAAAAACTAAATTCTACATTTGCAATAACATAGATGAACCTAGAGGTTATTACGGTGAGCGAAATAAGTCAGACAGAAAAAGATAAATACCATGTGTTTTCACTTATTGCAGAATCAAAGGGACAAAAGAAACAAAATAAATTAAAACAGATTCATAGATACAGAGGACAATCTTGTAACTGCCAAAGGGGAGGAGTCTTGGGGGATGGAGAAAGAGGTGATGGGATGAAGAAGTGCAAATTAGTAGTTACAAAACAGTCACAGGGATGTATAGTAGAGTGTAGGGAATATTGTTACTACTATTGTAATGGCTATGTCTTGAGCCAGATAGGCGATAGATTAATTGGGGGGATTACTTCACAAACTGTATAAATCTCTAACCAATGTACTGTACACCTTGAAACTGATATATTTTTTTCTATTTCAAAACTAAATTTAAAAAAAGCACCTGCACCAGTTTACCAGAAGTTCATATTAAGAATGCCAGTTCCAGGGCCCTCCCAATATGCACTGAATAAGAATCTCTGAGAGTAAGGTCCTCAAATATAGATTTTAATATATTTTATTGTTGTTCTAAAGAACACTAAGTTTGGGAACAGATAGTCTGGTGAAAGATAGGAATATACATAAATAATCCCAGTACAGGTAAAATGTGCTAAGTATGCGGCCCCATAAAACCTATGTAAAACCAAGAAGTTCAGAGATCACTTGTAGCTGGAGCAATTTAAGAAAGTTTCATGAACAAAGTAATATTTTAATAGTTATATATGAGAAATAGATTTTGCCTCTCTTATTTGCTCATTTGTTTTGATTCCCTCATTTTTGACACATAAGTTTTAGGTTTATTTTGAGAATGTTGCCCCATTAACAGGAGAAGCAAACAATTTTTTGAAATATGTGTTTCCATCAGCAACTTTTCAAATATATCTTAAAATCTTGATTCTTGATTTGCTACTCTCTTCTGCCACAGCTCTTTAAACCCAGACTTGACAAATCAAAACTGCATTTACTTTTTCATTTACTTATATATGTTGTTCATATTCACATTGCACTCATGGGAGGATGAGAGCTATATAAATCCAAGATATTATTATTATTGCGTTCTCTCACTGCTGTTCCCTTTTCGTCTAAGCTTTCAACTTGACTTAATTTGAATTCTTCTTAATCTTATCTTCATTTTAATTCTGTTTTATTAAAACTATCTATAAATAATAACAATGGTAATTATAAGAAACAAGCCAGATCTGTTTACTGCAAGCATTTGGACTAAGACTAATTTTCTCTGAGTTAAGTTCTGAAGACACTCAAATGCAACATCTCTATTTAGGTACATGTCTGTTGGGTGGATTGTTTTGAAGTTCACAGGGTTGATTAGTGCCAGTAAATTTTTTTACAGATGTTCATACAGAGCTGTTTGTTATCACTGAAGCACAGAGGTACTGCTAATGAAGAGCTTAAAGAAAAACTGAAAACTGAATGTTAGCCCACACAATGATATGAAATCTCAGGAAATTTTGTTGCTTCGGCACCTCTTAGAAGGCATGTATCATCATTTCCTGACACTAAATCCTATATCAATCAGTTCCCATTCAAAAAAGAAGAATCCATTTGGATATTTTACATATATAGGAAGGTACATAAAGAGAGTGATTCAGGAAATTAAAAGTTTTTACAAGCATCAGTAGGACTGTAATAGCGAATGTCGGGAGATTGCTTTCAGAAAACATGGACATGAAGGGATCATAGGAAAACCACCACCAATGACATTAGCTGTTTGCTTACAATGGACATGATCTCAACTGCCTGCCTTATATCAGAAGTACAGAGATGTAGTGAGAAAAGCGGGCAGAGCAAGTTTTCTCTTGTCTCTGATTTTTCCATTAACTCTTATTGGCATAGACAGACACTTTTTTTCATGCCCCCAGAATGACATACATTATAAAATAGGTGAACATGTGCTATAAATGCAAAACATTTTTTCGCTTAGTAAACGATGAGCATTTTCTTGTCACTAAATATGATACACTGTAATTTTAATGGTTGTATGACATTTTTGATATGGTTATATTATAATTTATTAAAGACTATATTATTTAAAAGAATAGGAGGATAGTGCAAGAGCTCAGGCTCTGGAGGCACACAGGGTCTGTGTTCAAATCCTGGATTTGTTGCTCACTGGATTTGTGATCTTGGCAAGTCACTTAATTTTTCTAACCCTTGTATCCTGTATTTGTAAAATGAATCGAAAATATTAACATTTGGGGTTGTCAAGGACATTAAAAATACATGTACAGAAAGTGCTTCACATAGTGTTTGACATATTAAAAGCTCTCAATAACTATTGAGGATTATTATAGTTATTATGTAATAACTCTTAAGAATATCTTTTTATTTCCTTTTTATTAATTCCTAGTGATTTCACTGCTGGTCAAAGGTATGCGCATTTTTTTGTGGAGAGTAAGTGGGTACATATAACACATTTCTTTTCAGAAATATTGAGCAATTTATATTTCTGTCAGTTGTCATATAGCTACCTATTTCGCTAAAGCTTCACAATTACAAGATATGGTCATTCAACTGTCAAATTGATCTTATTGTTTTAATTTGTGTTTTCTTTTGTTTTATGTATTTCTACTTTACAAATTATTTGTTCATTTTCATTTCCACTTGTTTATTGGTATATACTACTCTTTATTATTAATTTATAAGACATTATTATATAATCACATGGCCTAGAAATTTAACTTCCAGGTATTTATATAAAGAAAATGAAAACACTAATTCGAACAGATACATGCACCACTATACTCATTGCAGCATTATTTACAATCACCAATATATGGAAGCAACCTAGGTGTCCATCAATAGATGAATGGATAAAGAAGTGATGATGCATAAATGCAGTGGAATATTACACAGAAATAAAAAGAATGAAATCTTGCCATTTGTGATATCATGGGTGGATCTAGAGAGTATTAAGTTAAGTGAAATAAGTCAGGCACAGAAAGACAGACTCCATATGGTTTCACTTACATGTGGAATCTAAAAACAAATAAGCAAAAAGCAGACTCATAGAAACAGGGATCAAGAGAATGGGTACCAGAAGGGAGGGAGTGGAGGAATGGGAAAAAAGAGGAAGAGAAATATAGTTAATAATACTGTGATAAGTTAACATAGTGACAGATGATTACTAGAATTTGTGGGGTGATCACATTGTAAGGTATAAAAATGTTAATCACTATAGTGTACACTTGAAACTAATATGAAAACATAAGAATGGTCTACAGCCATACTACCCTGAACAAGCCCAATCCCTTCTGATCTCAGAAACTAAGCAGGATCTGGCCTGGTTAGTACTTGGATGGCAGACTAGCTAGGAAGACCAGGAGCTGTAAGTGTGAAAAAAAATAAAATAAATAAGTTAAGGGATCATAAACTGACAAGGTCCTTGCAGTCTGTGAGGTCAACCAAGGGTTGCCTCGCCTAAATAAAATAAAATAAAATAAAATAAAACAAAACAAAACAAAACAAAATAAAATAAAAACACATAATATTGTATAAAAACTATACTTTAAAAGAATTAACTTGGATTTTGGAAACATAGTGGAGTGAGAGACATCCCCAGATCTCTCCCCTTGATACAACAATAAGCTGAACATCTAAAACTCAACAAAAAAAAAACACTCAAAATGCATACCAGCATGTCTGAGTGTGGGATCTGCTCATAAGAGCTACCACAGGTTGGAACCTCAGGTGTTGGGTGGTGGACTGGAAGAAATAAAGAAGTGCCTCTCACAGCTGCTGGAGCTCCCTATAGGGGGAGGAGGAGTGAGAAGGTGCAGTGACTTCCAAGAACAGCCCTGCTTGGGAGTACTGGGAGCTCTATTTCACTGACGGCAGGGCCCAGTCATCAGGACAGAAAGAAGAAAAAACTGATGGTAGATAAACAACAATTGTTTTTTTTACCAACTATGGTTGCAAAACCAAGGCTGAGCCTCAGTCCCTAATCCCCAAAACAGAAGGAGCCTCCTCCCATGCCCTCCAAAACAGATCACCATTTAGCCCTAGAGGAATCTGAGCAAATGTTACTGAAATTGTTGCTAACACTGACAGGAACTGAAACTGAGGGTAGCAAGCATAATTAAATACTTATATGAAAATAAAAAGGCATTTTAAGGTTTTACATAAAGCAAGGAACCAAGAGGCTTAGATGCTACCTACTGGAAACCAAAGGAAAAAAAAATCTTTGCAGCAGGGTAAAGAGAAACATTTATATAATAAATCATCTTTCTGGTAAAACCACAGAATACATTTCCATTAATGTCCAGATGAAGAAATAGTCTATTAAACACCATGAACAACCAAGGTGACAAGACATTTCAGAAAGAAAGAAAAATCTTCAGAAAATCAGCTTAGAGACAGAAATATGCAACTTAAATGAGAGAATTCAGGATGATACTTCTGAAAAAATCAGTGAATTCTGAAGAGTCATATCAACAATTTCAGGAATTGAAAAAACACCTAGATGAGAAGAGCAAGGAGATTGAAATCCTCGAAAAGAACCAAGTAGAACTTCTGGAGATGAAGAACACACTGTAAGAGTTGAAAAATAAATTAGCAAGCTTGGGAAATAGAGTTGACCAACTGGAGGAAAGGATCAGTGATATCAAAGACAGAAATCTAGAAATAAATCAGAAGGAAGAAGAAAGAAAACAAAGAATAAAAGATAATAAAAGAGAAATTCAAGAATTAGATCATACCATCAGGAGAGGAAACAGAAGAAAATGGGCATTATTGAAAGTGAAGAAAACAAGTAGGATATAGAAGACATTTTCAAACATATAGTTGAAGATATCTACTCAAATCTAAGGGATGAATTGGAGATTGGAATTCAAGAAGTCAACAGAACGCCCAATTATCTCAACCCAAAAAGGCCTTCACCAAGAAATATTGTATTAAAATTATTAAAAATCAATAACAAAGACAGAATTCTCAGGGCAGCCAAGGAAAATAAAATAGTAACTTATAAAGGAAAACCCATTAGATTGTTCTCGGACTACGCGGTGCAGACCTTACAAGCTAGAAAGGAATGGAATCAAATATTCAAACTATTAAGTGAAAGGAACTACCAGCCTTGAATAGTGTATCTAGCTATGCGCTATGCTTTCCTTAAGATAGGAAGGAGTAATTAAGACCTTTCCAGACATACAACAATTGAGGGAATTCTCCATTACGGTTCCTGCACTACAGGAAATACGGAAAGGGTTCAGTTCACCTGAAATAAAATGACTATATATATATATATATATATATATATATATATATATATATAGTGAATATATATATGAGTAAAGCGAATATATATATATAGTGAATATATATATGAGTAAAGCGAATATATATATATATGAGTAAAGTGAATATATATATATATGAATAAAGTGAATATATATATGAGTAAAGTGAATATATATATATATATATATATATATATATATATATATATGAGTAAGGTGAATGTCAGACAAATAGAAGCAGAGGAGTGCAAACCTTACTAAGAACAGGGCTTTATAACCTTATATAATAATAAGTGAATTGCTATAGCAAGATAGTAATGAACGCGGAGCATACATAGGAGAAAATGGAGTTAAAATGACTGAAAAGGGGGTATTCAAAGATCCAAATTCACAAAGGGGAATGGAGATAAGGCACGTGCAGAAGAAAAATGGATGACCGTATATACATAATTATCCTGTACATGTTGGTAAAGGTAACTGCACACAGAAGATTCAGAACTGAAGTATATAACATAAAACAAGAACAACCAGAGGCAAAATCCACAAAAGCCAACCAAACTAAAGAAAAAAGAAACACAAGGGCAAGGAAGCAAGGGAAACAGTGAGCTACCAGAAAGCAAAAGACAAAACAGCTATAAGAAGACCTCATATTTCCATAATCGCCATAAATGTAAATGGACTGAACCCAATAATGAAAAGAAACAGAGTTGTAGAAAGTTTCAAAAAACAAAACTCAACCATATGCTGGCTCTCGGAAACACATCTCAGCTCCAAAGACAAATATAGACTCAAAGTGAATGAGTGGAAAATGATATTTCAAGCAAATAGCATTCAGAGAAAAGTGGGAGTCGCGGTACTAATATCAGACAAAATAGACTTTGAAACCAAAAAAAGTTAAAGAAAGATACTGAGGGACACTTCATAATGATAAAAGGAATCATGCAAAAAGAAGACATAGCACTTATTAGTATCTTTGATCCCAGTCAGGGATCACCGAAATGTGGAAAGCAGTGACTAATGGAACTAAAGAAAGAAAAAGACCAAAACCCTGTTATAGTAAGGGACCTAAATACCACACTATCAGATATGGACAGATCATCCAAACAGAAAATCAACAAGGTAATAACATTCTTAAATGATCAATTAGATCAAATGGACATATTGACATTTACAAAGCTTTCCTTTCCAACACAGCTGTTTATACATTCTTCTCTAGTGCATAAGGAACATTCTTAAGAATCAACCACAAGCTGGGACACAGAGGTAGCCTCAACAGATATAAGAGGGTTGAAATCATACCAAACACATTCTCTGATCATAATAAGCTGAAATTAGATATTAACTGCAATAAGAAATCAGGAAAACACACAAATACATGGAGATTAAACAACATGCTACTAAAAAATAATTGGGTCAGAGAAGAAATAAAAAGAGAGATCAAGAGATACATAGAAATGAATGATAATGATAGGATGATGTATCAAAACTTTTGGGACAGAGCAAAAGTGGTCATAGAAGGAAAGTTCATATCATTACAGGCCTATCTCCAAAAACAAGAATGAGCTCGAATAAACACCCTAATGCTTCATCCTAAAAAATTAGAAAAGGAAGAAGAAATGATGCCTAAAGTCAGCAGAAGAAAACAAATCATCAAAATTAGAGCGTAAATAAGTGAAATTGAAAACAAAATAAAGCAACAACAACAAAAAATGCAGTAGAAAAAATAAATGCAACAAAGAACTGATTCTTTTAGAAGGATAATAAAATTGGGAAACCCCTGGCTAGACTCACTAATTAAAAAAGAGAGGACACAAATAAACGAAATCAGGAATGAAAGGAAACTATGATTGAGATGGCAGAAACGCAACGGATCATTCAAAAATACTATGAAAAAGTATATAACACCAAATTTAACAACCTAGAAGAAATAGACCGATAAATAGAAAAATAAAATCTTCCTATACTGAATCAAGAAGATCTGAAAATCTTAATAGACCAATCAGCAGTAGGGAAATTGAAAAAAAAATATCATCAAAAACCTACCAAAAAGTAAAAGTCCACGAGGACCAGATGACTTCACTAGTAAATTCTACCAAACTTTCAAAGATCTAATACCTATTCTCCTTAAATTCATCCCAAAAATCAAAGATGAGGCAATACTTTCCAAATCATTTCGTGAGTCCAATGTTACACTGTTACCAAAATCTGGTAAAGACAACACAAAAAAAGAAAACTACAGGTCAATATCTTTAATGAACACATGCAAAAATCCTAAATAAGATACTAGCGAACTGAATACAGCAACACATTAAAAGGGCTATACACCATAATCAAATGGGCTTCATCCCAGAGGTATAGGGATGGTTCAATATACACAAAACGATTAATGTGATATACCACATAAATAAATTAAAAAATAAGAATCATATGATCATATCAATAGATGCAGAGAAAGCCTTCGAGAAGATAACAGCATTTATGATCCATTTATGATCAAACCACTTTACAAAATTGGTATAGAAGGAAAATACCTTAACATAATAAAGGCCACATATGATAAAACCTCAGCCAACATTATAATTAATGGTGAAAAACTAAAACCCTTCCCTTTAAGATCAGGAACAAAGCAAGGCTGTCCAATACCACTACTCTTATTCAATATAACATTGGAGGTCCTAGGAAGTGCAATCAGGCAAGAGAAAAATATAAAAAGCATTCAAATAGGAAACGAGGAAGTCAAACTGTCACTATTTGCAGATGACATGATTCTCTGTATAGAAAACCCTAAAGACTCCACAAGAACACTACTAGAAACAATAAGCAAATACAGCAAAGTTTTTCGATACGAAATCAAGGTTCAAAAATTCATAGCATTTCTATACTCTAATAACGAAGTATCAAAAAAGAAGTGGCAAAATAATTCCTTCTGCAATTGCAACAAAAAGAATAAAATACCTTGGAATAAATTTAATAAATCCTATGAAGGATCTATATAATGAACACTACAAGACCATATTAAAAGAAATCGAAGAAATTACAAAAAAAAATTGGAAAGATATTTCGTGCTCTTAGGTTGGAAACATCAACATAGTTAAAATCACCATATTACCTAAAGCATTATATGGATTTAGTGCAATTCCCATTAAAATCCTATAGGCTTTAAAAAATTAGAACGAAAAAATACCATATTTGTATGGAAGCACACACACGAAAAAAAACAAATTGTCAAAGCCATCCTGAGAACAAAGTACGAGCCTGCAGGCATCAATCTGCCCGACTTCAAATTATATGACAATAATCAAAACGGCATGGTATTGGCAGAAATACAGACACATGAACTAGTAGAACAGAATCAAGGTTCTGGAAGTAACCCTGTATTTATATGGGTAAATAATTTTTGACAAAAGAGCCAAAAACAGAGTGGAGTAAGGAAAGCCTCCTCAATAAATGTTGCTGGGAAAATTGGAAAGCCATCTGCAAAGGAATGAAACTAGGCTGTTGTCTATCACCACACACCAAAATTAACTCAAAATGGATTAAAGACCTGGATGAAAATCTTGAAAACAATAAATTACATAGAGAAAAACATAGGAACTAAACTAAAGGACCTTGGACTTAAAGAGGATTTTATGAATTTGACCTCAAAAGCAAAGGAGTTAAAAGCTAAAATAAATGAATGGGACTGCATCGAACTAGACATCTTCTGCTCAGCAAAAGCAATCGCCAGCAGGGTAAAGAGATAACCATCTGAATGAGAAAATATATTTGCAAGTAATGCCTCTGATAAGGGCCTATAATCCAAAATATATAAAGAACTTATAAAACTCAATTACGACAAAAAATAAGCAATCCAATCGAAAAATGGGCAGAGGACCTGAACAGACACTTCTCCCTAGAAGACATACAAATGACCAACAAATATATGAAAAGATGCTCAACATCGTGAGATATTAGGGAAATGCAAATCAACACTACAGTGAAATACCATCTTACTTCTGTTAAAGTAGCTATAAACAATTTTAAAGTAATAAGAAATGTTGGAGAGGATGCAGAGAAAAAAGAACCTTCATACACTGCTGGTAGAACTGCAAATTGGTAGAGCCACTATGGAAAACAGTATGGAGGTTCCTCAAAAAACTAAGAATTGACCTATTATGTGATCCAGTAATCCCTCTACTAAGTATTCACCCTAAAGACTTGAAAACTCATATCCATAAAGATATTTGCACAACGATGTTCATAGCAGCATTATTCACAGTGGCCAGGACATGGAAGCAAGGGAAGTGTCCTATGATAGATGATTGGCTAAAGAAGCTTTGGTAAACATATACAATGGAATGCTCAGCCATAAGAAGAGATGAAATACTGCCATTTGCAACAACATAGATCAACCTTGAGATAATCATTCTAAGTTAAATAAGCCAGATAGTAAAAATTAAAAATCACATGATAGCACTTATATGTGTGATATAAACTTAAAAGCAACAAATGAACAAGACAAACGAAGAGAGACTTATGGACATGGACTATATACTAGTGGTTACCAGTGGATAGGGGGTTGGGGAAGAGAGGAGAAGTAGACGCAGTAAAGGAGGTCAAATATTTGGGGGTAAGGGGTGGGTGAAATGGATAAAGGGGATCAAATATATGATAGATGAAGGTAAATGGACATTGGGTGGTAAATACACAATAGAATATACAGATGTCAAATAATATACATCTGAAACTTATGTAATTGTATTAACCAATGTTACCCCAATAAACTTAATTAAAAAAAGAAAAATTAAAAATATATTATATATTTGATTATATATAGACTTTATAAAATACATTTTATATCTAAAATACTAATTTAATATCCTTTTGGTTTATTTGCAAATATTTTCTAATTTATTATTTCATTTTTAATTTTTTTATAGTGTAATTTAACATACAGGAATTTTCAATTGTATTTGGTCAAATCTTCCATGTTTTCTTTTATGCAGGTTCTCTACTTGTGTTTAGACTTTAAAAGATTTCTAAGTTCTTCCTATCTTAACATCAGATATTTATAAAATTTTCTTCAAATCACTTGTCATTGTGTTATGCAATATGTAATTCTAACCTTATATTTTTAGAAATGTTCACCAAATGTGGCATTGCAATAATTAAGTAATCTCTTTAAATTGTGCTTTACTATATTGTTATTGTATACCAAATGCTTAAATATGCAGGTTTATTTTCCAGGGCCTTCCACCTTATTTCATCGATATGTCTATTTCTGCTCAAGTATTTCATTGGATTGTCAGAATATTGTCAGTGTTTAATAGTGCAAATTTATTCTGTACTTTATGTAAACTTCAAAACTGTTTTGCAGCACTCAAAAAATATCCATGCGCTTTAGATTCACATTACATTAAATTAACATATCTGAAAAAAAATTAACATGTTTTTAATAAAAGGTCTTTTCATTCTGTAAAATGATTTGTCCCTTGTTTTATAAAACTTTTTTGTATTTTTTTTTCAAAAATTTGTACTTTTCTTAGAGTTGCCTACATTTTTGTTAAAAGTATTTTTAAAAATATTTTTTGGTATAAGAAATAATAAGATCCATTTTATATCTTAATCATTATTTATTTAATATAGTTTCACATTATTTCATACATGAAGGATAACAATCACGATGAGAATTTGAGTTATGGAACTATAATCAATAAACATTGACTTATCTTCTATAATTTTTGCTTTAGATTCTACTTTTCTTCTTGATGTTGATATTGAAAAGTCTGATTTAATTTTGTTTTATATGCCCTATTCATTTTTTTATGTTTCTTCTTTTAATATTTCTGAATCACTTAATATTTATACACCTGTCTTATAGTAAATGTGTAGTTTATTCATAGTTATTCAGTTTTGCAGAAGAAAAAGCTAATTCTCTATTTTTTATTAAATTTATTGGAGCAACGTCGATTAATAAAATTATATAGGTTTCAAGTGTACAATCCAATAATACATCATCTCTATATTGCATTGTGTGTTCAACACCAAAAGTCAAACTTCCTTTTGTTACCATATGTTTGAGTCATTTACACTTATCTACCTCGCCTACTCCTTTTCTCTCTGATGATCACTAAAGCGTTGTCTGTGTCTATGAGTTTTTGTTTGTTTTTTTTGTCTTGTTTGTTTATTGCTTTCAATTTTATATCCCACATATGAGTGAAATCATATGGTTCTCACCTTTTTCTGCCTGATTTGCTTTCATCATAGATCAACAATTTATATATATATATATATAGATATAGATATAGATATAGATATAGATATATTTATATCTATATCTATATCTATATCTATATCTATATCTATATCTATATCTATATCTATATCTATATATATATATATAGATATAGATATATATAGATATATATAGATATGTCTGATAAAAATAACATTTGGCTATGTTTAGGAATCAGTTTCTTGAAAGTCACTGGTCTACTGCCTAGTGAGCAATTTCCATTTCCTACTTAGGTCTTTGTCCATTGTAGGAAAGTGTTCTTGTATCTTTGCTTCTTTCTGCTTTGCTTTTCTATTTGTTCTGCTTCTTTAGAAACAGAAGTTATATCTATACTTTCCATTCTCTATAGATGACATCTTTAATTTGTTCTTGCATTTCCATTTCTATTTACCCTGCATTATAGAGAAGCTCTACTTTTCTTATCACAGCATTTATCCACCCTACTGAATGCATCCTAATGAACTGCTGAACTGAATGTGCATTTTTACCTGTGTGCATTCTTCATTGGGCTTTTCAGGGACCATCTTATCTTGTCTGCTGTCATATCTCCAATACCCAGAACATAGTCATCATATTTTAAACCTTTTCAATAGATAGAGCTAGAGAAATATATCATGATTTTATTCTAATATTTTAAATTCAAATTTATGTTATACTAAATTTATTTTAATTTCATCTTCTCTTTTATCTTATACAAAAATCTTGGGTCCTTATCACACTAATATAATTACTTCTTTGGTATGTATACTTTCAAAACAATAATACAAATATATTATTACTAATAATGTAATTATTGAAAGTAATAAATATTACTAGTAACAAAATGATTACTGAAAGCAGTTTGAGAATTCTTGCAGATTAAAAAAGAAATTATCCTTAGAGTGCATCCTACTCAGAATGTATAATCAAAGTATTGCATTTTAAAATCCCTTAAAATAATTATTATTTTTTACTTATGACAACACTTCATTGATGATTAATTGGTTTCATTTTATTTTTGTTTTTAACAGTTTCTTTTTAAATTTAATTTCATTTTATAATAATGCAAAATATTTATACTTTTCCAAAGTAAAACAGAAGAAAGATACTTTAAAAGAGCTTCTTTTCCTATCCCTTCCATACTGTAGCCCCTCTCCCTGTTATAAATAACAATTTTTATAAAATAGGTTTTTGGTTTATCTTTTCATTGTTTCCTTTAAAAAATATAAAAAGTATGTAGATATAATTATCCATAATTTAAAACTTCTTCCACTTTCTTGTATAAACATAATATAACATGCTTCTCTGTATTCCACTATTAAAATACATATATATATGTGTATATATATATATATATATATATATATATATATATATATATTTTTTCTTTCATTGATGAGAGCATGTGTGAATGTAGCCATGACAGTGGTACACTCTGCTCTTTTAAATTTTTATTTAAACTTTTTTCACTTACAATTGGCATCCAATATTATTTTATATTAGTTTCAGGTGTACAGCACAGTGAAGAGACATTTATATAACTTATGAAGTGATCCCCCAGATTAGTCTGGTACTTACCTGGCACTATACATAGTTAATACAATATTATTGACTATATTTTCTGTGCTGTACTTTACATTCCCATGACAATTTTCTAACTACCAATTAGTACTTCTTAATCTCTTCACCTTCTCACCCAGCTCCCCAAACCCCTTCAATTGGCAACCATCAATTTGTTCTATCTATGAGTCCATTTCCATTTTGTTTCTTTATTTATTTCATTCTTTAGATTCCTCATATAAATGAAATCATATACTATTTGGCTTTGACTTATTACACTTAGCATAATACCCTCTAAGTCCATCCACGTTGTCACAAACAGTAAGATTTCATTATTTTTATGTCTGAGTAATATTCCATCGTGTATATATACCACGACCTCTTTATTCAATTGTTTAATTAAAAAAATTAAAATAGAACTATGTTATGACTCAGCAATTCTACCTCTGGATATTTATCCAAAGAAATATAAATCACTAATTTGAAAGGATATGTGCACTCCTATGTTTATTGCAGCATTATTTAAAATAGTCAAAACATATCTTCTTGAGATCACTTTTTAGTAATATAAAGTACTCTCCCTCATTTTTTATGGCTGCAAGATACTCCATTGTGTGTATTTCCCAGTTCGTTACAATAGTTCTTTATTAATAAACTTTTGGAATGTATCTAGTCTTGCTATTACAAATACAGTTAATTATTGAACAACACATGTTTTAAATACACAATTCCACTTATAAGCAGATTTTTAAAAATTAATACCTGTAGTTTTCCATCTGTGGTTGGGAGTACCCAGAAATGGGGGGCTGACTGTGTGCATTGGTATATATTGTTATATAGGGACTTGAACACTGATGTGGAGGGTCCTGGAAACAATTTCCTGTGTATACCAAAGGGCAACTTAAGTTTTATGAGAGTCAAAAGTTTTCAACTATATGAGGGTGTTACCATAACTCCTATGTTGTCCAACAGTTGACGGTAGTCCTGAATTAAATAGGTTTCAACTAAATTTTACCAAATTTTATCTATAAAAGTTGTAACATCTTATACTCCCATTAGCCATGTATGAGAGTTTCTACTTGCCCATAGTGCCACCAATGGAAACTACTAAATTCTTGAATTTTTGTCAGTTTGATAGGTGAAAAAATAGTGTCACAATATGGGTTCATGGGTTGTATTAGCATTTTGTTATATTTCAAATGTTTAAGAAGTGTTTGAATTTTTTTGTGTGAAAACTGTCATATTTTTTGTTTAATTTTTTTCTATAAGGTTGCAGCAAAAGAGTTTTTAAGAATGTAAAGAGTTGGACCGCATATCATTCTTTGTTGTAAAGATAAGGACTAGCTCAATAATATTTACAAATTAGGTACAAAGAACAAAAAGATCATTAGCTAGGTAGAATGAATGGCTAAATAAAGTTAAATCAAGACTTAATTTATAAACTTAAGTTTTTAATAAGTTTATTTGTATAAAACTCTCCTGAGACATTTTGCTATTAAAAGATTGGTCTTATCAGGGCTTCTGATCAAGATGGCATAGAAGGTAGATGCTGTGCTCACCCCCTCTTACAACTATGCCAAAATTATGACAAAACTACAGAACGACCATCACTGGTCATCACCCAAGGTCTGGCTGAACACTGGCCCTACAAATGGGGATATATATAAAGGGCCACCTCGAGATTGGTATGATAGGCAGAGATGTTAAATGGGCCAGTACCACAACGGTGAGTGGTGGTTGAGAAACTGGAGGGATATCTTGGCCATAGAGAGATACAGGGAGGAACTGAGTTGTCTTGGCTTCAGGGCAAGAGCTGGAGGGGTGGCTTTCTCCTGAATAGAGGTGCTGGCAGAATTCATCGTTCTTTGTTGAACCCTCCCCTTCTCTGCGTGCAGACACCATATCTGAGTCTCCATTAACTTGGCTAAAATAGATTACCCTGTTCAGGTGATTCCCTCAGACCCCACCTCTCCCAACTTGTGGGCCCACCCAAGCTGCTGCCAAAGTTTTTTTTCCTATATAATTGGCCTGTCTTGGTTTATGCTGCAGACTTTCCTGAAATCTCTCAAAGGTTCACAAAACTCAAAGAAGCAACATCTATCTTTGCCATGCTGTTTACCTCTTGCTAAGTACCTTCAAGCTTAGCACTAGTGGCCTTGATTTCTGGCTTGGCCTATCAAGGCACCTCTGAGACCAGCATGGGTAGCAGCCATCTGTGGATTGTTTGGTGATTCTTGTCAGGTGGCCCTAGGTAGTGTTCAGGCTGTGGATGATCTGGGCCCCTGTCAAAAAGTTCTTGATTCAGTACACCTGGTGGCTGGCTTCAGTCAGAGCTGGAGAAGCACCTGTGGCTGCATCTGAAAAGAACAGGCTTAAAGGGCATACTGGACAACTACTAGAGCCCTGGTAAATCAAATCCTGCTCCACAAGGTTGACCCATCTCTATTCAGTCTTTGCAATCAATCAGCCAGCAGGTCAATCCCTCCCACTGATGTGCAGAAAGCTGCCAAGGTTCAACTACAACAGGAGGGCACACACAACCCACAGAAGAGACACCCATTGACAAGGGGAGACTCGGACATTGGGACCCACAGAACATCTACTACATAAGGCTACCCTATCAAGACTGAGACACATAGGAGCTCTACTTAAAACATAAAAAAAAAACACAAGGAGGCATAAAAAATAGGAGGACAAAGAAACGTGTCCCAAATGAAACAACAAAAGGATCCAAAAAAAAAAAAGAACTAAATAGAATGGAGATATGCAATCTACCAGATGCAGGGTTCAAGATACTGGTTATAAGGATGTTCAGTGAACATAGGGGAAGAGTAGATGAGCTCAGTAAGAACTTCAACAAAGAGATACAATACACAAAAATGGAAATAGAAAACATAAAACAGAAACAGTCAGAAATGAAGAATACCATAATTACAACGAAGAGTATATTAGAAAGAATCAACAGATTAGATGAAGTAGAGTATTGAATCAGAAATTAAGGTAGCGTAAAACACCCAATCATAACAGCAACATTAAAAATATGATTCAAAAAATAGTCTAAGGGGCCTCTGGGACAACATCAGTTGTAAAAATATTTGCATCATAGGGGTACCAGAAGGAGAAGAGAGAGGACAAGAAATTGAAACACTATTTGAAGAAATAATGATTGAAAACTTCCCTACCATGGTGAAGGAAATAGACATATAAGCCCAGGAAGCTCAGAGAGAGCCAAGCAAGATGAACCCAAAGTTCCTGCACCAAGAAACACCATAATTAAAATGCTAAAGGTGAAAAACATAGAGAGAATCTTAAAAGCAGCAAGAATAAAGCAGTTAGTTACCCAAAAGACTGTCAGCTTATTTCTCAACAGAAACTTTGCAGGCCAGAAGGGATTGGCAGAAAATATTTAAAGTGATGAAAAGCAAGGACCAACAACCAAGACTAATCTACTTAGCAAAACTATCAGTTAGAATAGAAGGAAAGATAAAGAGCTTCTCGGTCAAGAAAAACTAAAGGAGTTCATCACCAACAAGCCAGTATTAAAGAAAATGTTGAAGAGATTCCTTTAAGAAGAAAAACATGTATATAACAAATATGAATAATAAAATGGAAATAGCTACATATCTAACAACAACTACTTTAAATTTAAATGGATTAAATTCTCTAATCTTAAGATTGAATAAATAAGAAAACAAAACCCTTACATATACTGCCTACAATGGACCCACACAGACTGAAAGTAGAGGGCTGGAAAAAGATGTTTCATAAAAACAAAAACAATAAAAAAATTGGACTAGCAATCCTTATACCAGACAAAATAGATTTTAAAACAAAGGCTATAACAAGAGACAAAGAAGAACCCAAATAATCTCTTTCTGGATATTTATCTGAAGAAACCCAAAACATTGCTTTGAAGAGACCTTACATCTATATGTTTATTGCAACATTATTTATAGTAGCTGAGGTATGGAGGCAACCTGGGTGTCTAGCAATGGACAAATGTATAAAGAAGATGTGGTATGCATATGCCATGAAATATTACTCAGCCATAAAAAGGAACGAAATATTGCCACCTGCAACAACATGGATGGACCTAGAGGGCATTGTGTTGAGTGGAGTAAGTCAGATAGAAAAAGACAAATGCCATATGATTTCACTCACCTGTGGAATTGCTGGATGAGAGGTAGGTTAGGGGGGTGGGAGAAAAAGGGGAAAAATGGAGATGTACAAATTAGTAGTAACAAAATAGTCACAGGGATATAAAGTATAACATAAGGAATATTGTCAATAATATTATAAATATTTATGATGTCAGGTGTACTAGATTTAGTAGGGTGTTAACATCATAAGTTATATAAATGTCTAATCATCATGTTGTACTCCTAAAACTAATATAATATTATATGGCAAATTGTAATTGAAATATTAAAAAATATTTTAAAAATAATTGGTCTTACCATTTACAATATTTGACCTCTAACCTTGGGACAATTTTAATTACAGTGATTATTTTGTATGTGTGTCAAAAGAAATTCAAGTTACTGTCAAACTTTTAATATTTAACCCACTGACAATGATATAATGGAAATTGTTACCATTTACTCAACTGGTATATACATTTGTATATTTTCTTGCTAGTTGAGAAATATCTCTATTTAGTTTGAATAGGGTTTTTTTTATTTTTGCATAGGTCTATAGAAGTAATATAAACTTGTGTTTAAGAGCAAATTCATTATTAAATGCCAAAGCAAAATCTAACAGCACTATTTAAAAATCTGTTACTTGCTTCCTTAAGTTTTTGGCTCAGCTAATTTTCTTTTCAAATTTATTTTTTTGTCTTTTTGTCTTTTGTGATATAAGTAGAGCTTAAATTTCCTTTAATTTTATTCTGTACAAAGCAGACACTATTTTAAATTAACTTCTGTTTCCTATAGTAATTTTTTCCCAAATGTATGCTCCTCCTCCACCATTTGGTTAACGTTTCTTCCTCTCCCACTTCTTTTATGCTGTAGCAGAATTGATCTTGTGTTAGTTTCAAGTTCATTTAATTCATTTTTGAAAGATGAGGATTTATCTCAGTTTGTATATGCCACTCGAACCTGTGGATTCTTGCATTCTTTACTCATCTTTGTGCTGTTATAATGATCTTATTTTACCTTAACCTGAAGAGCTAACCAATATAAGTTTAAATTATCTATAATTCAATTGGCAGAAATACATGGGAAGGGAAATGAGATTATTGAGAATCCCACTATGCATACCTGTTTGATCATTTCAGTTGGAATTTGTCAAGGGTCATTTTAGTCTCTGTTAAAGTCATGTTCTTATTTTATTATTATTTTTTATTTTATTAGTTTCCGGCAGATACTACATTTGTTAGACATTTATATAGTTTATGAAATGATCCCGCTGATTACTCTATCACCCATCTGGCTCTACACATAACCATTACAATACTATTAGTGATATCCTTACTTTAAAGGGAGTTTATAAACTTTTGGCAACAAATTTTTAGGTGAAGCTAACTAATTAATGGTTAAGATAATTAATAACTTGTGCTCTTTGAGGCTGACTCTTTTCCATAATTTCCATCAGAGAACTTTTCTGAAGTATCTGATTGCTCATGATTCTATGCTAGATGGTTGAACATGAAATGACTTCTGCCATATAAAAATATTTAATTGAATAAACACTGAACTTTATTAAATTAACTAAGCCATCAAACACATTAGACCCTAAAGTGGTAAAAGATAAATTCTCATGTTTCAACAATGAATTAAATGGACTTGAAACCAACACAAGGTCAACTGGATTATGATCGAATAACTTCTACTTATATTTCTGATCTCTGCTTGATAGTCATTTACTGTGAAAGACCCTTCTTGAACATATCTCAATTCAAACCAAATTATTTACCTTGTTATACCCTTATATACTCTGTAGTAATCTTTAATTGCATTCATAGTTAGTAGTTTTCTATCTTCTAATAATTTCTTCCATGTCTGTGCTGCTAACTCGACTTTATATGCCAACAGAACTAGAATTTTGTCCTGTCTATTTTATTCTTTATTCCAGGGCCCAGTGCCTAACATAGTTCTGATGCTCAATAAATATTATTTGAATAAATGGTTGAATATAAGCTACAAGTATTAAATCACATTCTACTCACAAAATAGAAGTAAAAAATAAAGGGACATATTGGAGATAGAAGGATTTGATTTAGGCCGAAGAGGAAAGAAGCTTGAGACAGTGGGTAAAGCACTAAATTTAAAGTTATAAGGATTGAAGTCTTGATCCCGATACTTAGTAGATGTGTGACTTGAATAAAAAAAAATCTTTCCTCTTTGATCTTTACTTTATGTATTTATAAAATAAATGAGGGAAATAAATAATAAAATAGATAATAAAATTTGTTTACAGTTCAAGTTATCTATGATTTTAACTTGTTTTCTCATTTCTAAAATGGGAGTAATAATAGTACTTATCTCATGTAGTTATTGTGAATATTAAATGAGATAGTATGTGTTGGGTTTTAGTCTTCTACTCTTTCTTCACTAAGCAGTTTTCAAAAATATTTTGAACCTCTTCGCCTTACTGTAGAAGTTTTATCTTTGAATAACTATAACATATGATCAGAATTCCCCAAAATACCATACCACCATGAATAGCAAATACCTTACCTTTTAAAAGGGTCTGCTCTGTACCAATGGACCGTTTAAGAATTGACAATTTAGAAAACATACTGAGGTTTAGTGGATAAAATCAATACATTTAGAGTTTGCCAGAGCTATATTTGAAATCTTGGCTTGGCCACTTCCTTTTGACAAGTCGCTTAACACCCCTTCTCTTAAGTTTCTTGTAGGATGTCACTAGTAACCCTCATTTCATATTGTTAGTGGAGCATATGACATAATATGCACAAAACACCTGACACAAGAAGCACTCACTGCACAGTAGTTAGTATCCCCATTTTGAACTGGTCTATGGTGTAAATAGGTCCAAAGTTGTGAACTCTAATCTACATATGGGTCAGTTCATATATTCTTGGTTTTATTCAACAAATTTTTTTCTGCCTGAGTCAGGCACTGGGGACTCCTAAGAGTCCCTCCCCCTTTGGAACTCACAATATAGAGGGCATCAGCGAGAGACATATACTACATGGTGTGATAAAAGCTATGATAGAACATACACAGTACAGTACAGCTTAGAGAAGGTTTCTTGGAGTATATAGGGCCTAAGTTTAGAGTAGCTACTTCCAGAATGGATAAAATGGAAAAAAAGAGGCTTTTATCAGAGAAGATAGCATAAACAAAGACTAGCTGATATTTCTGTTGTAACAGACTAGACTCCCAGTCTCACCCAGTGTCTTGTGAGACCCTTAGACAGAGATAGACTAGCTAGATCAAGGAAAAACCATCCTATTCCTGGGAGAATAACTCAAACTACTCACCCTTCTGATAGAATGAGGAGCTTGTGGCATTACCTTTATGTAATTAGGATAGCATATGATTTAATTAGGGTTCCCAAAGACTTTCAGGATGTCAATAAACGTAGCACTTAATGGGAAGAAATTACTTCAGCTAAACTGAGTAAATTGAAGACATTTGTAAAATTATTAAAGATTAGCTCTAGGAGATTTTAAGATGCATGGAGGTTGGGCTGCCTGAGAAAACTACTTATGTGGATCTGAATCACATGGATAATCTTTGTCAACTGTTACCTAGATTAAAGAGTTTTTTCAATGTGTGAGCAAGGGTTGCAGGTGTGCTGAGGTATTGACTGCCACTAACCCTCAGCAGAACAGGAGGGGTCTGGGGCAACCATGTCAACTCTGGCAATGAGAAATATTTTCCTTTTACTCTATGTGAAAATAATATTACTCTGTCCACCATGACATGAAAATAATTGAGAAACATTGCTATGAAGTTCCATATTTAAGGGAAATTTTCTAAAAAAAAATGTCAGCCCAACTTACATGGGGGCTAGAGAGGTAAATGCATTATCATCATTGTCACTGTCATCATCATTGTTACCAGTAGTATTTCTATTATTAAAGCCAAAGGATTCCCTAATCTGAAAGAGTCACTTGGCTTCTCCCAAATATCTCACTCTGCTTCTGGTGTAGAGTGACAACTACAATAAATGTCATGAGATTATGATTTATAATATAGAGAAGGCAATCTATCTCAATCAAAAGATATTGTGACTGTGACTAATTCTTAACACTATCATCTGTAAAATGAACATGTGTTTGAAGCAGGTATCCATCTGTCACCATATGAAGAAGCCCTAAATAAGGCTGTGCATGTATGTGGAGGCATCATGGAGAAGTGGTCTCTCTTTATAGAAGAGCAAATAAATATTTTATCTAGAAAGAGAATGGTGGAAGCAGAGGCAAGAAATCATGGAATCCCTTTATTTACTGCCTCTTCTACTTAAAACAAAACTGACCAGCTGACCTCTCTACATATCACAGCTTGGGCTCCCCCATTCCCTGACCACCAAAAGTTTATTTCAAGGGTTAGTGGAATGTTTCAGCCTGGCTAGGCTACTCTGGGTTTGCAGCTCTTCTGTCAGTCCAAAGCAGGCTTCTAGCAGAAGGTTCCTAATTGGCCATGAGTCACTTTTATGTGCAGCCTTTTCTTTAAAATCTTTTCCACTCTAGTAACCCGAACTCTCTACAACAGCCCCCAAACATTTTGAATGTGTAGGTGTGGGAGTAGGAGTAAGTAGGATTTGAAACCACACTGAACTGGTGTTTTGACAGTTGTGAAAATTCTCAAAATATTTTCACTGGTAACCTGCTTCAGTTATATTAAGACAGTCAAACCAGTTTGACGAGTTTCTGTTTGGCTCTGGTCTTGGCTACTATGTTCATGACCTGATTAGCTAGTGCCTAGAAGAGATTGACAGGAGTGGCAAGTCCACTGAGACAGCTTTTTGTAAAGGGAATTTATGGCTGTGTAATATAGTGATTAACTCTAAGTACCCCCAAGCTCTTACCCAGGGCACAACTTCTTCAGAGCCAAGGAAAGAAAAAAAAATTGAACATTTTCTGCATGTAAATGTGTCCATCCTCCAAACACATTTGCTTGCTTTTGAATATAACATTATTGTTACCAATTCGAATTTAGAGCTGAATTCAAATCCTGGCTCTGTCATCTAATAGCTGTGTGGCCCTGAGTAAGATACTTAACCTCTTTTGTCTTTGTTCTCGTCTGTAAATATTGAACTGCTGGTTCTCACCTTCTAGGATTATTTTGAGTTTACATGTGAAAACAGCACAGTGCCTGGTTCATAGTAGACAATTAATACATGTTTATTTCCTTCCTTTCTTTGACTAAAATGTTTAGAGTAGGACTTGTTAACATTACTAGCACAAGCCACACAATGCAGAGAAAGTACTTGAAGCCCAAATTCTCTGCCTTGTGAATATGCCAAGATGGTATACCACATCTTAAAAGCTCTCTTTTCTGATTAGTTGATGATGGCTTTCCCAATGGGTTCCACTACATCTGTCATTCATAAGTTACTCCTAGGACTTAATATTCTTTTTGGCTGCTGTTAGGCATTGATCTCTTAATATAAGATATCTGAACAAAATTATTTTAACTCTATATTTACACATGCAGCACTTAGCCTTCTTATAGATCTCCCTCCCTCCTGCTGCTACTGACTAACTGACCCTCTGGCATGTAAGTGCTGACAGTTGCCCTTGCTCTTGAAATATCTCAGACTTTCAAATATTATTGCCTGGAGAGATGGAGTCCTGAGAAAGGAAATAGGATATGACAGAATATTAAATTGAGACCATATTTTCTCATTATTATGATTGTTATTTGTAAGGTTGAGATGTCACTAACACCTAAGACTGGATTGAGACCCTCTTCTGTCTTCTATCCCTGCTTTTGCTTAGGTTTTTTTTTTACATACTTACTTTACTGTATTGTTGTTAACCCCTGAGATCCTTTGAATCAGGAACTGTATCATGAACTTTGTCATAAACCCAGCAACATACATAATGCCTGGAAAATGACAGGTACTCAACTAATACTTGATAAGTGAGAGAATAAATGAATAAAAGAACAAATATTGGCAAAACAGTTTACAATTTTTAAAGTTTTTATATTTTTTAAAATTATAGTTGACATACAATATTATATGGGTTTTGGATGTACAGAAGAGTGAATAGGCATTTATAAAACTTACAACGTGATCACCTTGATAAATTCAGTACCCATCTAACACCATACATAGTTATTACAAAATTACTCACCATATTTTCTCATGCCAAATCCTATAACCCTATGACTATTTTTTAACTACCAATTTGTAACCCTCTAATCCCCTCCTCACTTCACACATTTCACCACCCTCCAATCTGAAAAACATCTAAACGTTCACTGTATCTATGATCTTGTTTCTGTTGTTTATTTTTTAATCCAGTTTTCTAGATTACACATATGACATTTGCCTTACTCAGACTTACTCCACTTATCACAATACACTTTAGGTCTGTCCATGTTGTTGCAGATGGCAAGATTTCATTCTTTTTTACGGCTGAGTAATATTTCATTGTGCATACATACTACATTTTCTTTATACATTCATTAATTTATGTACACTCAGATTGCTTCCATATCTTGGCTACTATAAATAATGCTGCAATAAACATATAGATGCAATGTCCCTTCAAAGTAGTGTTTTGAGTTTCTTCAGATAAATACCCAGAAGTGGGATGTTTGGGTTCTTTGTTTCCTTTTATAGCCTTTGTTTTAAAGTCTATTTTGTCTAGTATAAGTATCTCCACCCCAGCTTTTTTGTTTGTTTTCATTTTCATGAAGCATCTTTTTCCATTCCTTTACTTTCAATCTGTGTGTGTCCTTCGATATAAAATGAGTCTCTTGTAGGCAGTTTGTGTAAGAGTTTTGTTTTTTCATTCATTCAGTAACCCTGTCTTTTGATTGGAGCATTTAATCCATTTACATTTAAAGTAGTTGCTAGATATGTAGTTATTGTCATTTTATTATTTGCATTTTTTATCTTGTTTTCTTTCTTTCTCTTTCTTTCTTTCTTTCTTTCTTTCTTTCTTTCTTTCTTTCTTTCTTTCTTTCTTTCTCTTTCTTTCTTTCTTCTCCTCCTCCTCCTCCTCCTCCTCCTCCTCCTCCTCCTCCTCCTCCTCCTCCTTCTTTTTCTTCTTGTCTCGCTAACATTTCCTGTATTAATGGCTTGATGATGATGAACTGCTTTAACTTTTTTCTTGTCTGGGAAGCTCTTTATCTGTCCTTTGATTCTAAATGATAGTTTTCCTGGGTAGAGTAATCTTAGTTGTAGGTCCTTACTTTTCATCACTTTGAATATTTCCTGACAATCCCTTTCAGCCTGCAAAGTTTCTGTTGAGAAATTGTCTGACAGTCTTATGGGAGCTCTCCTGCAGGTAACTAGTGGTTTTTCTCTTGATGCTTTTAAGATTCTCTCTTTGTCTTCAATCTTTAAAATTTTAATTATAATGTGTCTTAGTGTGTGGCTCTTTGAGTTCATCTTGTTTTGGACTCTCTGCATTTACTGGACTTGTAGGTCTATTTCTTTCACTGGGTTAGGGAGGTTTTAGTCATTATTTCTTGAAATAGGTTTTCCATTTTTTGCTCTCACTTTTCTCCTGGTATTGCTATGATATGAATGTTGGCACACTTGATGTTGTCTCAGAGGTCCCTTATACTTTCTTCATTTTTTTTTAGATTCTTTTTTCTTGTTGATGTTTTGATTGGGTGTTTTCTGCTACTTCATCTTCTAAATCACTGATTCGATCCTCTGATTCATGTCATCGACTGTTGATTCGCTGTAATGTATTCTTCATTTTAGTTATTGCATTCTTCATTTCTGACTGTTTTTTCAATTTCTTCTTCCACTTTTGTGTTTTCTATATGTTTGTTAAAGTTCTCACAGAGTTCATTTACTCTTCCTCTATTTCATTGAGCATCTTTATAACAAACTTTTTGAACTCTGGATCTGGTAGATGCCTTGTCTCCATTTTATTAAGGTCTTTTTCTGAAGCTTTATTCTATTCTATTCTTTCACATTGGACATGTTTCTTTGTCTTCACATTTTTTCTCAGCCTGCTTGTGTTTGTTTTAATGTATTAAGTAGGGCTTCTATGTGTCTCAGTCTTAGGAGAGTGTCGTGTGATAGTAGGTGTGATGTGGGGCCCAGCAGCACAGTCTTCCCTGGTTACCTGAGTTGGGTACTTTAGATATGCCCCTTGTATGGGTTGTGTGTGCCCTCCTATTATAGTTGAGGCTTGGTTTCTGTTTGCTCGTCAATGAGAAGGATTGACCTTTAGGCTGATTGGTTGTTATAATTTCCCATGACCAGTCAAGAAGTTGTTATGCAGAGACTGACTCTACAGAGCAGGATCCATTTTAGCAGAGCTCTGCTGCCTGCGCCTGCCATGTATGCTCATTTAGTGTGTTGTTCTCAGATGTGACCCCGGGTGGTGTTCTGGCTCAGATCAAAACCAGCCACTAGGCATGCAGGCCTGAGCTTCCTGGAAGGGGCTCTGCACAGGTCAAATTCAGCTGGAGGCTGTGCTCTGCCCGGGGCCACATATCATGAGCCCCTGAACAAGCTGCAGATAGCCACCACACATACTGTGCTTGGAAGTCCCTCAAGAGGCCAAGCTGTGAACTGAGGCCAGCTACTGTTGGTGCCAGGCTTGGGACTGTTGAGCAAGAAGTACAGAGAATGACGAGGTCAAATTTTGCTTTTTTAGGTGTTGTGAAACTTTGAGAGATTTTAGGAAAGCCTGCAGCATGAGCCAAAACAGACCATTTGTATGGAAAATCCACTGAAATATCTCGGGTGGGTCAACACATTGGGAGGGGATAGGTCTCAGGGAATCACCAGGGCAGGGGAACCACTGCTAGCCGGGTTGATGGAGATTCAGATATATTGCCCACCTGGCTCTGCAAGCCAGAAAGGGGAGGGCTCAACAAAGGAACAATGCCCTTTTCCAGCACTTCTGTCTGCAAGAAACCTGCCCCTTCATCCCCCTCCCTGAAGTCAGACAACTCAGTTCTTCCTCATGAATCCCCAGCACCTTTTGATCTGCTGCCCCAGAGCCAGAGCTCAGCATGAGTGACTCCATCACAAAGTAAGTCTATGTGCTGGCTCTTTAAGAGGAGTATCTGTGACTTCCTCAGCTTTGCATCTCACTCAGCCACTAACCCTGCTGGTTTTCACAGCCAGAAGTTGTGGGGTCTTCTTTTCCCAGCATTGGAACTTTGGGCTGAAGAGCCAATTTTCAGACCAGGATTTCTTGCTCTTCTTGGGAGAGTGGCAGGTGGGAACCTCTATGGCCAAGCGTTTTCTCCTATTCTCAACAGCCACATATAGGTGTGGGACTAGTCCATTATTCCTCTCTCTACTCCTATCAGTCTTGAGGTGGCCTCTTCTTTGTTTTTCCAGTTGTAAGATTTCCATTTAGCTAGACTTCAGGTGACTCCCAATGATGGCTATTCTGTAGTTTAGTTGTAATTTTGATGTGGTTGTGACAGGAGGCAAGCGCAGCATTTTTCTGCTTCGCCATCTTGCAAGTGAAATCACATGGCATTGTCTTTCTCTGTCTGGTTTACTCCACTCAGCAAAATATCCTCAAGGTCTATTCATTTTATCGCAGATTAAAAAACTTTGGCTAAATAATATTCCATTGTATATATGTACCACCTCTTCTTTATCCATTCATCCATTGATGAAAACCCAAGGTGTTTATATAGCTTGACTATCATAAATAATGCTGCAATTGACCATATGGATTCTCAAGTCCTTTGAAAGTAGTGTTTTTGGTTTCTTCAGATAAATACTCAGAAGTGTAATAACTGGGTCGTTCTTTGTATCTTGTTATAGCCTTTGTTTTAAAGTCTGTTTTGTCTGGTATAAGTATTGATACCGCAGATTTTTTGTTTATTTCCTTTTTCATAAAACATTTTCTCTGTCCATTTATTTTTAGTTACTGTGTGTTTTCCAATCTGAAGTAAGTTTCTTGTAGGCAACATATGCAAGGGTCTTGTTCTCTTATCCATTAAGCTATCCTATCTTTTGATTAGAGGACTTAATCTATTTAAAGTAATTGTTGATAGATATCTAGTTATTGTCACTTTATTATTAATATATTTTTATCTTGTTTTCTCTTTACTCCTTAAAAAAAGTCCTTCCAACATTTCTTATAATACTGGCTTGGTGGTGATGAACTCTTTTAGCTTTTCCTTGTCAGGGAAGCTCTTTATCTTTCCTTTAATTCTAAACAATAGCTTTTTTTGGGGGGGTAGAGTAATCTTGGTTGTGGGTCCTTGCTTTTCATCGCTTCGAATATTTTCTGCCAATTTCTTCTGGCCTACAAACTTTCTGTTGAGAAATTGTCTGACAGTTTTATGGGAACTCCCTTGTAAATAACTAAATGTTTTTCTCTTGCTGTTTTCAAGATTCTCTCTTTGTCTTTAACCTTTTACATACTAATTATGATGAGTCTTGGTGTGTGCCTCTTTAGGTTCATCTTGTTTGGGACTTTCTGAGCTCCCTGGGCTTGTATGTTTATTTTCATCACTGAGTTAGGAAACTTTTCCATCATTATTTCTTCAAATAGGTTTAAGTTCCTTGCTTTCTCTCTTCTCCTTCTGGTATACATATGATCCAATTGTTAGTATGATTCATGTTCTCAAAGAAGCCCTATAAACAATGCTCATTTGGGGGGGGGCATTTTTTTTTCTTCTTATTCTTCTGATTGGGTGTCTTCTGCTACCTCATCTTCTAAATCTCTGATTTAACCCTCTGCTTAATCTAATCTACTGTTGATTCCCTTTAATGTATTATTCATTTCAGTTATCATATACATTTTTTTATTTCTTACTGGTTCTTTTTATGGTTTATATCTCCATTTTTATGTTTCTATATTTTTGTAAAAGTTCTCACTGAGTTCATCTACTCTTCCCCTAAGTTCATCCAATAACAAGTGGTTTGAACTGTGCATGTGGTAGATTGCTTTTCTCCATTTTGTTTAGTTATTTTTCTGGAGCTTCATTATATTCTTTCATTTGGAACATATTTTTTTTTGTCTCCCCATTTTGGCTGCCTCCTTGTGCCTCTTTCTATGTATTAAGTAAGGCTCCTAAGTCTCCTGGTCTTAGTAGAGTGGTTTTGTGTAGTAGATGTGCTGTGGGGCCCTGTCACACATTCTTCCCTGGTTGCCTGAGCTGGGTGCACCAGGCGTGTCTCTTGTATGGACTATGTGTGCCCTCTGGCTTTTGTTGAGCCTTGGCTGGTGTTTTCATGCAAATGAGAAGGTCTAGTGACTATAGTGGAGGAGCTATTGTACAGCTGCTGACCCTATGGAGTAGAATTCACTTTAGCAGGATTCTGGTGCCTTCTTTGTCTCCTCTTTTGATGTGTTGTCCTCAGTTGTGGCCCTGGTTGGTGCTCTAGTTGAGAAAGAAGCTGACCACATTTTCTGCAGGCCAGGGCCTCCTGGGAGGAGCCCTGCCACAGGGCAAGTTCAGCTGCACCTTGCACCCTGACTTGGGCTACCTGGTATTAGCCACCAGGAATTTTCAGATGATCACCACCTACTTTGGGTTTGGAAGTCCCTTGAGAGGCCAAACTGCAAACCAAGGCCCACTGCTGCTTGTGCCAGTCTTGAGGCTGCTCAGCAAGGAGTACAGGATATGCCAATGCTCAATGCTGCTTTTTAATATTTTGTGGACCTTTGAGAGATTTTAGGAAATTTTGGCAGCATGAGCCAGACAGGTTATTTGTGTGGAAAATCCACTGGAAATGGCTTGGGTGGGCCCACAAGTTGGGTAGGGTGGAGTCTCCAAGAATCACTAGGGAGGGGTAGCCAGGTTGATGGAGACTCAGATATGGCAGTAGTCTGGATCTTCCAGGTGGGAATGGGAGGGCTGAAAAAAGGAACAATACTTTCTTCCAGAACTTATGTCTGGGAGAAAGCTGCCCTTTCAGTCCTCCCCCTGCAGCCAGAGAACTCAGTTTCTCCCTGGATGTCCCTGGTGCTTTTATGAGCTGCTGAAACTCAGAGTGAGTGAGTCTGTCAGCAAGTAAGTTCACATGCTCTGGTCCCTTAAGATGAATATCTGCAACTCCAGCACCTCTTCGTCTCACTCAGCCACAATCTCTGCTGGTTTTCACAGCCAGAGTTGTGGGGACTCCTCTTCCCTGCACTGAAACCTAGGTTCGGGATTCTTGCCTCAGGTTGGGACCCCTTGCTCCTCCCAATTCTCAATGGCCACACACAAGTATGGGACCAGCCCATTTGTGTCTCTGCCCCTTCTACCAGTTTTGATGTTGGCTCTTATGTATGTCCCCAGTTGTAGGACTTCTGTTCAGCTTGACTTCTGGCTGTTCTGTAGTTTAGTTGTAATTTTTATGTGGTCAATGATATCCATTCTTACAGGAATGAGGTGGTATCTTATCATGGTTGTGATATGAATTTTTCTAATAGCAATGAAGTTGAGTATATTTTTATATGTCTGTTGTCTGTTTATATGTCTTTTTTGAAGATGTGTCTGATCAGGTCCTCTGCCCATTTTTCAATTGAATTGTCTTATTTTTCTATTGTTACTGCTAAATTGCATGTATTTTTTAAATATATATTTTGGATATTAGCCCCTCATCAGAGGCATTGTTTACAAATATCTTCTCTCATTCAGTTGATTTTCCTTTTGTTTTTTTGATGTTTTCTTTTGCTGTACAGAAGCTTTTAAGTTTGATGTAGTCTTATTCATTTATTTTTGCTTTTGCTTCCCTTGCCCTGAGGTCAAATTTATAAAGTTCTCTCTCAATCCAAGGTCCATAAGTTTAATATCTATGTTTTCTTCTATGCAATTTATTGTTTCAGATCTATTTAGGTCTTTGATCCATTTTGAGTTAATTTTGTTTTATAGTGACAGATAGCAGTTTTGTTTCATTCTTTTATATGTAGCTTTCTAATTTTCTCAGCACCATTTCTTGAAGAGGTTTTCTTTTCTCCATTGTATATTTTTGGCTCCTCAAGTTTTCTTGAATGGAGCTTCTCACTTCAGAATTCTTAACAGCCAGATTGAATCAAGAGTTATGGAATAAAATTTATTGCTTAGTGCTTTACCATGTATGATCTTTGAAACTGACAGTTAACAAATTATGAGTTGTAGTTCATGCCTTTTGGAAGCTAATGAAATGCTTTCTTGGTATGATGTAGTTTTTCAAAATGTGTTACATAGAGCTCTAATTCCACAAAGAACTGTATGAGGGAGAAACATGTTTTATGGTCAAAAACTGTGTAATTAAGTATAGTATAGTACTATTTTGGTAATTCACAGTGTATATTAATTGACATAATAAAAGCTCTGAAATGTTATACAGTAAAAAAACCTTTTTTACTTTGAGTTTCTCAAATTGAGTTAAGTATACAAGCTTTCTTTTTCCTTGTTAACATTCCTAAAATATTATTCCATTGAACCGGCATTAGGAAAATCTACTAGAATAAAAAGAAGATGGACTTATCTATCAAAAGAGTCAACTTCCTCTCTGGATCTCCCACTTAATAGCTATGTGATGTGGGTGTTAATATTCCGGAAATCATTTTCTCCATTTTTAAAAGGGGATTATACCACATGTCCTCAGGTCTAAGATAGAAGTTTTATTTTCATACTTTAAAGTGTGAATAGATCAGAATACATCTTATGATCCATTTAACATGACATTTATTTTTTTTCTGAGAAAAGTTATAATTGAATTAATAGTTTATCTTATAATTTATGGCATAGTAGAGACAAAGATTTATAGTAAATTCTCCCTTAAAGCTTCTCAGACTTATTGTGAAAATCAAACGGGTCAATGTATAAGAAAGCAGCATGTACAAATCCAAACTAATGGATTATAATTATCATGCCTAGCTTGTCTGGCTTCAATGGGAGGGTTGAACTACCAGTCTGACTATGCTTTTTGATATCATTTCCTCAGGCATACAGGAACATACCCAATCTAGGCATCATAACTTGTTTATCTCTATTTTCATTTGGTTACTTAGTTGATTTAAATAATAGTTTTGCTTTATATATATATAGGCACAGCCTCAATTGCACAAACAAAAATAAAATAATATTTTAATGTTCAGTAACAATTTCTGGCAAATCAAATAATTAGAAAATGTGTTATAACTTTACTTGCTAATGAGAGGAATTTGGAATGAAACGGGTGCTTCTTGGAACCCATCAGGGCAATTAATTCCTCAATAAGCATTTATGAACTTATGCATTAAGAATTATAAAACAAATAAACACTAAGTGGATATTTTAAGGATTGGTTATTGTGAACTCAGCTTTTGGGGGTCTGAATGAGACTTGAAGCTTCACAAGATGAGGGAATATGGACTGGGTTTGAAGGATCAGTGAGAGTTGGGTGGAAAACATGGAAAAGCAGTGACTAGTTTGATGAAAGTGAACGTGAACCCTATAATCTCTGCAAAATGTTGGATTTATCTGGTATAGATATGTCATGGAGTCATAGCAAAAGTGAGCCTGAAAATGAGCCTGGTGACTGAAGAGCCATTAAATGTCATGATAACATTTTTGGCCATATAGAGGAGGTGATCGGGAGCCATTAGAAGGTTTTCGGTTGACAAGTAACATGATAGATTTTGCATAAAAAATTATTCTGGAAACAACCTGGAGCACAGATTAAGAGCATAGGTTAGGAGCATATATTAGGGGCATAGATTAAAATAATGTAGTTAAGAAATGATAATGAAGATGGGAAGATAATGATAAATTTAAGAAATAATTCTGAAGTAGAAGATTCAGAATTTAGAGATTATGCATACATGGGTGGGTTGGAAGGAGAAGAAAAAAATCAGTATAAAGCCTATGCTTTTGAGCTTGAGAAATTGAGTAGATGTTGATATCAACATTTAGAATAGGGAATTTGAAGGAGGAATGTGCTTAGAGGAAAAGTAATTATTTTAGTGCCTTTGTTATTTTCAACAGTCAGTAGGATTTAAGGAAAAAGATACTATTTCTGCCTTTCTAGAGCTTATTATTTGTTTATTGTGACAGAATTACACATATTCTTCAAGTAGTTTTTCTATAGAATAGTCATAAAGTTCCCACTGAGCCTGAGGAGAGAATTCCAGCAACAGTAAAGCATTCTCTGTGCCAAGGAGACTTAATAAAAGAGTTGACATTTTATGTGGATCTGGAAGAATGAGTAAGAATTCATAAAATTCTTAAGAAAGATTCATAAGAAAGCCTTTCTGTGCAGGGGAAACAGCATGAACAAAAGCAGAGAACTATAAAAGACCATATAATGTCTAGGAATTATGAGAAGCTCAAAATAGCTAAAGTGTGTGTGGTGAAAATGGCATGAGAAGATATCTAAAATTATGTTTTCACTAGTACCAAAGTCAAGGACTTGACACTTTGCCTATAGGAATCAGTGGAAGTTTAAAGCAGAGAAGTACTATCCACACATATGTATATGTAATTTGTGATGAGTCATTGAGTTCAAAAGAGATCAGAAATGAAGCCTATAATTCCCTTTGTACTATCAGGTTAAGGATGTGGATCTTAATAACTCTTAATTAAGACCTCCTATCAGTCCTGCATCTTAAGAGTTTTGGCTCCATTTGGGATCTTCCTTCTCTTTCTTGACATCACCACTATATTTCTTTTATACAGAAACAGCTTCTGCCGCCGATTCTGCTTATCTCAGAGTGCTATATATTGAGATTCCCTTTGGAAAAGATACCTCTAAGAGTCCCAGATTGTGTCTGATAGTGCCTTATAACTTATTAAAGGAAATAGTTCTAGTAAACTGCAGTGGATGCCTGGTGGATATCAAATTTGGTTTAAAAGGTGATTAGCAATTTATCCAACCTATCTGGATATTTCAAAGTAAAAAAAATATGTTTTGTGTGTGTGCGTGTGTGTGGGATAATAGATTATTTTTTCTCCACATAAAGTCATATTTTGTAGGATAGCCCCCTTAATTCAATATTCCTTCAACTATGATATTTGTTTAAAATACATTGATTCATGATTCCCATATGAAACCTACTGAATCAAAATAGGTAGTTTTAGATCACAATGATATGCATTTTCAAAAGTTCTCCCCATAATTCTGATGCTATTTAAAGTTTAAGAACCACCAAAACATGAAATCTACAGATTAATAAGTTCATATGGGTATATTTAATTTATAGTTCTCCCAGAATCCACACTGTATAAAGTTACTTTTAAATACAATAAAATCAAACTTTTTTTTCAAAATAACCTATGGCATGCTGAGGCAAGAAAACAGAGTAGTAGATTAAAAAGAGGACTTCAGCTGCCAGGTGTTAGAGTGGTCTGTTAAGGCAATGAGTAAACTGAAGGCAGTCATCAAGCCTTTATTTACTTACTGTGACATTGTGAGCAAAAGACAAAATGTGGCACAAACCCTCTAGAGTTCCATTTTCTCCCATGGAATGGCACTGAGCAAGGGTCAGATGGATGCAGTGCAGAAAAGGGTAATAATTTTACTACCAAAGAGGCCTGAAAAGAAGTCTCCTTCCTTTTTATGGACCCTGAGACTGGAGACAAGGAGAGAGGGAAAGCCTAAGAGTTGAAAGGCACTAAGGCAAAGCAGAGAAAAATGCTTCTTCAACCAAGACTCTGAAAAAAAAAGACCTTGGTGGAGATATGAGGGAAATGCAACAGCTGGAGCTCCTTACACATGGAGCTTCTTGGGCTAGGAATAGAGAGTGTATGAGCACAGCTAGCCTAAAGTGGACAGCTTGAGTCCATGATCATAACTCCCTCCAGAAATTTGCAGTGCAGTGGCTATATACCAAATCTAGTGTGGGGGGAACAATTTCCTCCTGTAAGACCTGCCATGCAAAACCTTGTAATTTTTTATGGCTAGACCTGTAACAACAACACAGGATTTTGGTCTGGAGCTGGACTCTTCAAGGACTTGACTGGGAACCAGGAAATAAGAGTTCTAGGCCTGATTTTACCAGTGATTCACTGGGGAAACTCAACTTTACTCTTTGTGTATTTTCTTATTTGTAAAAATGAGGCTCTGGTTTAATATCATGATCAGCCTATAAGGGTTCTTTTATCACTGATGTTTTATGTTTTTATTTCTGAGAGAAGATGGTTGGTGTTCAAAGGTAATGGTACATGGATTACACCTTCTGCCAAAAGGGCAGCTCTCATATAAACTGGAAAATAGTTAGTGACCACTAGGCAGCCTTTCAGTAATCAGCCTGAGGATGGTATAATCTTCATCATCTTAGAAGACTGGAGAGACTTTTGAACAGCTTTTTGCTTTCTGGAGATTCTCTTTAGCATAGAGTAGGTAAAGGTAAAAGACAGTAGTAGCTCTTTTAAAAGTGACTCTTGGTATGAGGTTTCTCTCTCCATTCTTGCTTGCTAGTCTCTATCATTTATGATCTGAAGACACCAGGACAATTTGCGGTGGAAGGAGCTGGTAGAACACAACAAAAGCATCTGTAGATAAGGACTTTAACTAGTTTTCTCAGCAGCAAGTTTCAGATTGTTTTAGCATTCTGAAGTGTGAGTATATAGGTGATTAACTGCTCCAGAACAGATCTGTAGCTTATACCACCCTGGATTCCAATCCCAGAAAATGTAGTGTGTAGGAAAATGTTTCTCATTATAATAGGCATTGTAATGATTAATAGCCAATGATTAGTGAGTGCTTACTCTATTTCAGGTACTTTAAATATATGTTCTTGTTTTATTTAATCTTCACAAGCCATACTATGAAGTAAACATTATTATTATCCCTTTTTCAAGTTAAAAAAACTGAGTCTTAGAGAAACTACATGGTCTATTTAAGGTGATATAGCTAGTAACTGACTGAGCCAGAATTTCAATCCAAGTGTGCCTGACTTGGGAAATTACATTTGTAGCTATTATCCTATAATACTTCTCTTTTTGTCAAGTTAATTCAACCAGGTCTAGTCACTTCTTTATGGCTAATTACTTAGCTGGCAGTTATGATTTGAGAATTTCTAAAATATCCAGCCATTAGCATTCCTTTCTGTGTTGAACTGTAATGGTAGATTCATATATAGTTTGAAAAAGATATGCAATTTTCCAGAGAAACAAATTACCAAGGCCGATCTGCCTTTATGTTTATTAGCATACTTTTTCTTATTGAAGATATGTGCTATTGTATGGTCCAAGCTAAGTGAGACAATCTGGATATATGGAGGATGTATGATTCAGAGATGAATTTGAAATCTGACCATTGAAAGATCTTAGTAACATCCAAGTGTAAAATACCAGAGGAGTTGGTTACTTCTGCTTTGGAAAGATAATAATGGTAATTTGTTGTACAAATGAATGTGACTATCAGGATCAGGAATCTGTACTCCTAGGTGTTGAGTATTGTTATGGCAGAACAGCTCTCTTTGGGTATATGTACACACTGGTACAGGAGGAGACCAGATGAACTTGTACTTTTTCCAATGTGTCTCTTGGTGACTATCCTCAGTTACGATAGGGGAAAATAAAGTAGCTTCAAAAACTCTTCATCTTTGGGCTAAGGCATGGTATCTTTGAAAGTTTATATTCTTAAAATGTCAGTACCCTTTGAGAGAGGCATTAGGTGCCATCAATTCCTTAGTGGTAGTTTATCCACTAATGTGAAGTCTGAGGATGCCCTGAGCTACTTAAATTTATCCAAGAGTTAAATCTGAAGCATGATCCAGTAAGGTAAAAGACCTTTTTTAATGTGTGTTTTGGAAGGCCGTGGGATGGCAGAGGTGGTAGGCAATGATAACACTTGAGCTCTAGGGAACTGAAGGAGATAGCACCACCAACTCCTGGAGGAGAGGCAAGCAAGAGGGAAAAAATGACTTTACCTCACTTTAATCCATAGTCTGACTCTGGACATCTTTATCTTGTCAGAGACAGAATTTCTGAGTAGCCAATTGATATTGTTTCTTTAGCATTAATTGTTTCCCTCCTGAGCTCACTGATACTTGCATCACATACAGTGAAACAAGGGGCTGTAACTGACTGCTCATTTGCCTGAACAAAATTAAAAGAAAGTCCACTAAGCAAACTTAACACCTCGTAGTAAAAAAAAATATATATATCGAAATGTCCTTCTAACTTCAGAAACACAGAGCAGCAGTTCGACCACATTGGGAATTAATTGATTTATGAATTCATTGTACAAAAGATTTCATCCAGGTGTTCCTAAACAAAATTATGGCAATGTAAAAATAGGAAAACTTCCAGAAAATTGAAAAACACTATGGTGCAGTGGAAGAGCATGAGCTTTGGAAACACAGTCTTGAGCAAGTTATCTAACCTTTTTGTGCCTTAGTTTCAGTTTTATAATCTGTAAAATAGGAATTATAATAGTTCTTGTCCAGTTTCAAAGAGTTATTGTGAGACTTTATTATGATAACATAAGTAAAGTGCCCATTACAGTACCTGGCTTATAGTAAATGCTGGAAAATAATAGTTCTACTCTTTCCCCTGGATAGAAGAGCTAAGTTGGGGTGGAAAAGAGAGACTAAAATATAAGGCAGGAACCAGATCTTTGGAAACATGGCAGAATGGGAGACGTTCCCAGATCTCTCCCCTTGAAACAACAATAAGCTGAACATCTAAAACTTGACAAAAACACCCAAACTGGACACCAGCACATTTGAACGTGGGATCTGCACATAGCAGCTACCACAGGTCAGAACCTCAAGTGTCAGGCGGTGGACTGGGAGAGATAAAGAAGCTGTCTCTCGCAGCCACTGGAAATACCTGTAGGAGATGGGGGAGGAGAGATGGAGCTGCAAGTTCCCTGGACAGTCCTGCCTGGAAAAGTTGTGAGCACCCCACAGCTGGTGGAAGGGCTCAGTCATTAGAACAGAAGGCAGAGAAGCAGAACAGCAGAAAAAAACAACTTAAAACTGAGGCTGAGCCACAGTCCCCAACCCCCAACCCAGAAGGTCCCTCCCCCCATACCTTTTGAGACTTATAATTGCGGAGCCCCAGGGCAATTGAGCAAACGCTACCGAAACTGTTGCTAACATTGACAGGGACTGAAATTGAGGGTCGCGAGTGTGATTAAATATCTATCAGAAAATAAAAAGGTGTTTTTAAGACTTTATATAAAGCGAAGATCCAAGAGGCTTAGATGCCATCTACTAGAACAAAAAGAAAAGTCTTCTTTTCAGCAGGGTAAAGATAGACCTTTATGTAATGAATCTTCTTTTAGAAAGAAAAAAAACGGGATACATTTCCATTCATGTGAAGGCAGATAAATAGTCCATTAAACACTACGAACAACCAAGGTGACAAGGCATCTCAGAAAGAAAGAGAAAAAATCTCCAGAAAATAAACTCACAGACATAGAAATATGAGACTTAAATTACAAAGAATTAAGGACGGTACTTCTGAAAAAACTCAATCGGTTCCAAAACATGTCATATTGACAATTTCGAGAAAAGAAAAAGCACCTAGATGAGCAAAGCAAGGAGATTGAAACCCTCAAAAATAACCAAATAGCCTGTCTGGAGATGAAGAACACACTGCAAGAGTTGAAAAAATGAAATAGCAAGCTTGGGAAATAGAGTTGACCAAATGGAGGAAAAGATCAGTGATATCAAGACAGAAATCTAGAAAAATAAGCAGAAGGAAAAAGAGAGAAACCAAAAAATAAAAAAATAATGAAAGAGGAATTCAAGAATTAGCTGACACCATTAGGAAAAGAAGCATACGAAAATGGGCATTATTGAAGGCAAGGAAAAGGAGCAGGGACTAGAAAGCATTTTCAAACAAAAAGTTGAGGAGAATATCCCAAATCTAAGGAATGAGCTGGAGCTTGAACTTCAAGAAGTCAACAGAACACACAAATATCCCACCCAAAAAGGTCTTCACCAAAACACGTTGTATTAAAATTATCAAAAATCAACGACAAAGATAGAATTCTCAGGGCAGCCAGGGAGAAGAAGATGGTGACCTATGAAGGAAAACCTATTAGATCATCCTTGGACTTCTCAGTGCAAACCTTACAAGCCAGAAAGGAATGGAATCAAATAATTAAATTATTAAGTGAAAGGAACTACCAGTCTAGAATAATGTATCCAGCTAAACTCTCCTTTAGATATGAAGGAGAAATTCAGACCTTTTCATACAAAAAAAAAATTGAGGGAATTCTTGACTATGAGGCCTGCACTGCAGGAAATACTGAAAAGAGTCAGCTCGCCTAAAACAAAATGATAAAAAAAAAATAATTAGGAGTAAGTTGACTATCAGGCATATAGAAGCAGAGGTGTGCAACATGTACTAAGAACAGAAGATTATAAACTTAAATAATAAGAAGAGAATTGCTATAGCAAGATAGTATGAACATTCAGCATACATAGGGACAAACTGAGACAAAAATGACTGAAAAGGTTAGGATTCAATGATCCAAATTTGCTAAGGGGAATGGAGATAAGGCACATATAGAAGATAATGGACTACTATATATATATATAGTAGCTATCCTTTACATATTTGTAATGGTAACTACACACAGAAGATTCAGAACTGAAGTATATAGCATAAAACAAGAAAAACCAGAGGCAAAAACCACAAAAGCCAACCGAAATAAAGAAAACAGAAACACAAGAACAAGGAAGCAATGGGAACACTGAGCTACCAGAAGGAAAAAAAAAAGATAAAATGGTTATAAGAAGACCTCATATTTCCATAATCACCCTAAATGCAAATGGACTGAACTCACCAATGAAAAGGCACAGAGTTGCAGAATGAATCAAAAACCAAAAGCTAACCATATGCTGCCTCCAGGATACACATCTCAGCTCCAAAGACCAATATAGACTCAAAATGAAAGGGTGTAAAATGGTACTTCAAGCAAATGGCATTCATAGAAAAGTAGGAGTAGCCGCACTAATATCAGATGAAATAGATTTCAAAATTAAAAAGGTAAAAAAAGATGCTTCATGATGATAAAGGGAATCATGCACCAAAAAGACATAACACTTATTAATATTTATGCTCCCAATTAGGGTGTCCCAAAATATATAAAGCTGTTACCAACAGAACTAAAGGGAAAAACAGACCAAAATACTATCATACTAATCATACTAGGAGACCGAAATACATCACGGTAAGTTATGGACAGATCATCCAAACAGAAAATCAATAAGGAAATAACAGCCTTAAATGACACATTAGACCAATGGGACAGATTGACATTTACAGAGCCTTCTATCTGAAAACAGCTGCTTATACATTCTTCTCTAATGCACCTGGAACATTCTCAATAATCGACCACATACTGGGACATAGAGATAGCCTCAACAAATATAAGAGGGTGCAAATCATACCAACCATATTCTCTGGTCATAATGCTTTGAAATTGGAGATCAACTGCTGACAGAAATCAGGAAGAATCACAAATACATGGAGATTAAACAACATGTTGCTGAAGAATAACTGGGTCAGAGAAGAAATAAAAAGAGAGATCAAGACATACATGGAAATGAATGATAATGATAGTACAAAATATCTAAACTTGTAGGACACTGTAAAAGCATTCATAAAAGGAAAGTTTAAATCATTACAGGCCTATCTCCCAAAATAAGAATGAGACCAAATAAATAATGTAATGCTTCATCTTAAAAATACTAGAAAAGGAAGAACAAATGAAGCCTAAAGTCAGGAGAAGAAAAGAAATAATCAAAATTAGAGCAGAAATAAATGAAATTTTAAAAATCAATAGAAACAATAAATGAAACAAAAAGCTGGTTCTTTGAGAAAGTTAATAAAAATGACAAGCCCTTGGCTAGACTCACTAAAGAAAAATGGGAAACGACACAAATAAACAAAATCAGGGCTGAAAGAGGAAAAATTACAACTGATATCACAGAAATACAAAGGATCATTCAAGAATACTGGGAAAAAGTATATAACACCAAATTTAATAACCTAGAAGAAATGGACCAGAACTTAGAAAAATACAATCTTCTTAGATTGAATCAAGAAGAACCGGAAAACCTAAATAGACCGATCAGCAATATAGAAATTGAACAGTCATCAAAACCCTACTGAAAAGTAAACGTCCAGGAGGACCAGATCGTTTTACCATTGAATTCTACCAAACATCCAAACAAGATTTAATATCTATTCTTTTCAAGCTGTTCCAAAAATTTGAAGAAGAAGTAATACTTCCCAACTCATTGTATGAGTCAAATATTACACTATAACCAAAACCTGGTTAAGATAACACACAAAAAAGAAAACTACAGACCAATATCTCTCATGAACACAGATGAAAAAATTCTAAATAAGAAACTAGCGTACCTAATACAGCAACATATTCAAAAGATTAAACAGCATGATCAAGAAGGCTTCATCCCAAAGACACAAGGATGGTTCAACATATACAGATCAATTAATGTGATACACCACATAAACAAATTTAAAAAATAAGTATAATATGATCATATCGATCAATGCAGAAAAACCTTTGACAAGATACAGCATCAGCTTATGAAGAAAACACTTAACAAAATTGATATAGAAGGGAAGTACCTTAACATAATAAAGGCCATATTTGACAAACCCTCAGCCAACATTATACTTAATGGTGAAAAAACAAAAACCTTCCCTCTAAGATCAGGAACAAGGCAAGGCTGTCCACTATTGCCACTCTTATTCAGTATAACATTGGAGGGCCTGGCGAGTGTAATCAGGTAAGAGAAAGATATAAAAGGCATCCAAATAAGAAACAAAGAATTCAAACTGTCACTATTTGCAAATGACATGGTTCTTTATATATCAAACTCTAAAGACTCCACAAGAACACTACTGGAAACAATAAGTAAATACAATAAGTTTTCTGGATACAAAACAAACGTTCAAAAATTCATAGTGTTCCTATACTCTACTAATGAAGTGTCAGGAAAAAAAGTGGAAAAATAATTCCATTTGCAATTGAAACAAAAGGAATAAAATACCTAAGTTAAATTTAATGAAACATGTGAAGGATCTATATAATGAAAACTACAAGACCCTATTAAAAGAACTTGAAGAAGATACAAAGAAATGGAAAGATATTCCATGTTCTTAAATTGGAAAAATCAACATAGTTTAAATGATCATATTGCCAAAAGCATGATACAGATTTAATACAATCCCCATTAAAATTCCATTGACATTTTTTTAAGAAAAAGAACAAAACATCATCAGATTCATATGGAAGCACAAAAGACCCTGAATTGCCAAAGCTATCCTAAGGAAAAAAAAAAACAAGCCTGGAGGCATCACTCTGTCCAACTTCAAATAATACTAAAAAGCGACAGTATGGTATTGGTAGAAAAACAGACACATGGACCAATGGAACAGAATCGAGAGTCCAGTAATAAACCCATGTTCATATGGGTAAATAATTTTTGACAAAAGAGCCAAAAATGTACAGTGGAAAAGGAAAGCCTCTTCAATGAATGGTGCTGGGAAAACTGGAAAGCCACCTGAAAAAGAATGAAACTAGACTGCTGTCTATCACTACACACCAAAATTAATTCAAAATATAATAACCTGAGTATAAGACCTGAAACAATGAAAAGCATAGAAGAAAACATAAGAACTAAACTCAAGGACCTTGGACTTAAAGAGGATTTCATAAATTTGACCTCAAAGGCAAGGAAAGTAAGAACAAAAATACATGAATGGGACTACATCAAACTAAAAAGGCTTTGCTCAGAAAAAGAAATCATCAACAAGGTAAAAATACAATCATCCGAATTGGAAAATATATTTGCAAGCAACATCTCTGATAAGGGCCTGTTATCCAAAATATACAAAGAACTTATACAAAACAACAACAACAACAACAACAACAACAACAACAACAACAATAATCCAGTCAAAAATTGGGCAGTGGACCTGAACAGACACTTGCCCCTAGAGAGCATACAAATGGCCAAAAAATATTTAAAAAGATGCTCAACATCACTAGCTATTAGGGAAATACAAATCAAAACCACAATGAAATACCATCTTGCACCTCTTAGAATAGCTACAATCAACAGGACAAGTAATAATAAATGCTGGAGAGGATGTGTAGAAAAGGAACCCTCATATATTGCTGGTGGGACTGCAAATTGGTACAGCCATTATAGAAAGCAGTATAGAAGTTCCTCAGAAAACTAAGAATTGGTCTACCATATGATTTAGCAATCCTTTTACAGGGTATTTATCTCAAAGTCTTAAAAACTCATATCCAAAAAGATATTTACACACCAATGTTCATAGCAGCATTATTCACAGTGGATATGGAAGCAATCAAAGTATCCTATGATAGATGATTGGCTAAAGAAGTGGTAGTACATATATACAATGTAATATTAGCCATAAGAAGAGATGAAATACCACCATTTTCAACAATATGGATGGACTTCAAGATACTCATGCTAAGCAAAATAAGCCAGGCAGTAAAAGTTGAAAATCACATGATATCACTTATATGTGAGATATAAACCTAAAAGCAACAAACGAACAGGACAAACAAACAGAGACTCATGGACATGGACTATAGTCTGCTGGTAACCAGAGAATAGGGATTAGGGGATGATGGGAAGTTAGACAGTTAAAGGGATTCAAATATTTAGGAGTATGGCAGGGTGAAGTGAGTAAAGGGGATCAAGTACATGGTAGCTGAAGGAAACTGGGCTTTGGGTGGTAAATGCACAATAGAATATACAGATGTCAAATTATGATGTACACCTGAAAATTATATAATTGTATTAACCAAAGTGGTAGCAATCTGTGAACTTCTTGGTGACTCTTACCAAGTGTCCCCTGAGGTACACAGAATGTGGCCAAACTTGGTCTGCAGCTGGTCTCTCCCCAGGAGGTTCTCGAGCCAGCACAACCAGTGGCCTGCTTTGACCAGTGCCAAAGCTGGAGCATCACTTAGGGCTGCATCTGAGGAGGACATACCCAAAGGGCAAACTGAGCAGGCACCAGAGCCCTGCTAAAGTGAATCTTGCTCCATAGGGTCAGCTCCTCACTGGTCAGTCCTCAAAACAAATCAGCCCAAGGGTCAATCCCTCTCCATGGTTTGAAAGAAGCAGCCAAGGCTTAACTATAACAGGAGGGCTTACATAACTCACATAAGGAACATAGTTTGAGCACCTCACTCAGGTGACCAGGAAAGACTGCACTACTAAGCCCCAAGAACACCAACTACTTAAAGCCACTCTACTAAGATGGAGACACGGGAGCACTACCTAATACATAGAAACAGACATGGAGAGGAAGCCAAAATGAAGATTAAAAAAAAAAACATGTTCCACATGAAAGAACAAAACAAAGCTCCAGAAAAAAATGCAACAAAATGGAGACAAGCAATTTACTACATACTCAGTTCAAAACATTGGTCATAAGGATGCTCAATGAACTTAGAGGAAGAGTAGATGAACTCAGTGAGAACTTTAACAAAGAGATAGAAGAAAACATAAAAATAGAGATAGAAAACATAAAATGAAACCAGTCAGAAATAAAGACTACATTATCTGAGATGAAGTGTACATAGAGGGAATCAACAGAGTGGATGAAGAGGAAGATCGAATCAGCAATTTAGAGGATGTGGTAATGGAAGACAACCAATCAGAACAATAACATGTAAAAAAGATTTTAAAAAATGACAATCTTTTATAGAGCCTCTGGGAAAACATCAAGCATAACTATATCACATCTCAGGAGTACCAGAAGGAGAAGAGAGAGAGCAAGGAACTGAAAACCTATTTCAAGAAATAATGAAAAACTTCCCTAACCTAGTGAAGGAAACAGACATACAACCCCAGAAAGTTCAGAGTCCAAAACAAGATGAACCCAAAGAGGCCCACACCAATATACATCATTATTAAGATGCCAAATTTAAATACAAAGAGATAATCTTAAAAGCATCAAGAGAGAAACAATTTGTTACCTACAAGGGTGTTCCCATAAGACTGTCAGCTGATTTCTCAACAGAAACTATGTAGGCCAGAAGTGATTGGCACAAAATATTCAAAATGATGAAAAGCCATGACCTATAACCAAGATAATTCTACTTAGCTATCATTTACAATTAAAGGACAGATAAAGAGGTTCCAAGACAAAAAAAAGAAAAAAGAAAAAAAAAAAAACAAAGTTCATCACCACCAAGCCAGTATTATGGAAAATGTTAGAGGGATTTATTTAAGAAGAAGAAAAAAAATATATGTATCAAAAATATGAATAAAGGTGAAAATAACTACATATCTATTAATAAGTATTTGAAATGAAAAAGAATTAAATGTTCCAATCAAAAGATAATGCGGCTAAATAAATAAAAAACAAGATCCTTACATAGGCTGCCTACAAGAGACTCACTTCAGAGTAAAAAACACACACATATGAAAAGTAAAGAGACGAAAAAAAATTTTCATAATGGACCTAGAGGGTCTCATGCTTAATAGAGTAAGTCAGGCAGAGAAACAAATGTCATATGATTTCACATATATGTGGAATCTAAAGAACACAGTAAATAAATAAATAAATAAATAAATAAATACATAAATAAATAAATAAATAACAGAAAGAAATTCATAGATATGGAGAAAACTTTGAGGGTTATTAGATGTGAGTGGGGTTGAGAGTCATTGGAAAAAGGGAAAGGAATTAAGAGGCAGAGTCTGGTAGTTACAAAATAATCATGGAGATATTGAGCATAGAATAAGGAATATAGTCAATGATATTGCCCTGACTGTGTACAATGTCAGAGGTAAAGAAGATGTATTGGGGTGATTACTTCATAAATTATATAAATGTCCAATCACTATATTGTATATGTGATACTAATGTAATATTTTGTGCCAACTATAATTGAAATATTAAATAATATATTTAAAAAAAAACATAATCTCTAAAAATGGTTTGTGCCCACTGCCTCAGGGAGAAAACTTAATGTAGTGACTAGAGAAAAGAGATAGCCACCAAAAGAATGATGGCAGCATGGGACACCCAATCCAGTTGACAATAGCACTCTTGTTACTCTTAAATGTAGCAAGAGGCCCTTCATCACACTCCTACTATACCAGAGCCATCCCTGTTTACCAAGAAAGTGACTGCTTACTCACACAAAATTCTCAATGGGGGTTGTCCCTAGCAATCAGAAAAAAATTCCATTCAAATACCACCATACCACTGCAACTCTTCAAACAGACAAATATAAACAATATTCAGTGTTGGAAAGGACATGAAAAAATATATTAACACAGATGGTAGGAATGAAAATAGGCACGACCTATTAGAAAATGGTTTATTAGTTACTGTAAAATATTAAAATGTGCCTTTATATCAGCCCAGCAATTCCATTTCAGCATATATATCCCAGAAAAATACCTCTATGTACATTTAGAGTCATATGAAATATGGTTATTGTAGATTTCATTGTAATAACCTTACTGCTCATCAGTTGGAGAATAGTTAAACATTACAGCATATTCAAGTGACAAAATATTACGCAGACATTTAAAAATTAGGTGTATTAGATGCAGAGATACAGAAGTAGTTCTCCGATTTATCGTTGAGATTTAACAAGTTATAGTACAATGTTTATAACATATCAAATTTATTTTTTAAATTAAAGTTTTAATTTTATTTTGATTATTTTTATTTTTTAATACCAGTTAGCATTCAATATTATTTTATATTAGTTTCAGATGTATAGAATAGTGGTTAAACATTTATATGACTTATTAAGTGATCCCCCAGATCACTCTTGTTCTCACCTGGCACCATACATAGTTATACAATATTGACTATATTCCCTATGCTGTACTTCACATCTTCATGACTATTTTTTATCTACCAATTTGTACTTCTTAATCCTTTCATCTTCTTTACTCAGCCACCCAAACTCCTCCCATCTAACAACCATCAGTTTCTTCTGTTATCTACGAGTCTATTTCTATTTTGTTTGTTTATTTTGTTCTTTAGATTCCATAGATAAATGAGATCATATGGTACTTGTCTTTCTCTGTCTGACTTATTTCATTTTGCATAATACCCTCTGGTTCAACCGTGTTGCAACAAATGGTAAGACTTTATTCTATTTTTGTCCAAGAAATATATATATATATATATTCCAGTCATCTATTGATAATCACTTAGGTTGCCTCTGTATCTTGGTATTGTAAGTAATTCTGCAGTGTACATAGTGATGCACATATCTTCTTGATATAATGTTTTGGATTTTTTTCAGAAAAATACCCAGAAGTGGAATGTTGGGTCATAAAATAGTTCTATTTTTAATTTTTTGAGGAATTTTCATATTGTTTTCCAGAGTGGCTATACCAATTTACAATCCTACCAATAGGGCACAAGAGTTTACTTTTATCTACATCCTCACCAACACTTGTGTTTTTTTTTATTGATTGATAGTCATTCTGACAGGTGCAAAGTGATATTTTATAAATTTTTTTAAAAAAATGGTTTCTACTTATAGTTGCATTTAAAAAGTCTGGAAAGATAGAAGTTACCGCCGAGGAATGGAGATGAGAGAGATTTTTGTGAAAGTAGTCTTAAAGGTGATTTTCCTTGTTTACTTTAAAAATGTCTGCCTTTTAAAATTCTTTAGGTGAACATGTTTTACTGTTGCAGTCTTTAAAAAAAAATTATAACACAAAGCAAACTGGCCAAGGCAGGGAGACATAACAAATCTGCCTAAAACATAAAAGCAAACACAGATAACTGAAATTAGAAAACAAGGAAACATGCCACAAATGAAACAACAGGAGAAAAAAATACTAAATGAAATGGAGGCAAGCAAACTACCACAGACAGAGTTCGAAACTCTGGTTATAAGGATGGTCAATAAACTTAGGGAGAGAATAGATGATCTCAGTGAGGACTTCAACAGGGAGATAGTAAGCATAAAAAAGGACATAGAATCCATTAAAAAAAGCAGTCAGAAATGAAGAATACGATAACTGCAGTGAAGAATACACTAAAAGGAACCAATAGTAGATTAGATGAATCAGAGGGTGAAATTAGTGAGCTGGAAGACAAGGTAGCAGAAAACATCCAATTAGAATAGAATAAAGATAAAAGATTCAAACAATAATGAGAAAAGTTTAAGAGACCTGAGGGACAACATCAAATGTACCAATATACACAACATAGGGATACCAGAAGAAGAGAGACAGCAAAGGATTGAGAATCTATTTGAAAAAGTAATAATGGAAAATTTCACTAATCTGGTGAAGGGTGTGTGTGTGTGTGTGTGTGTGTGTGTGTGTGTGTGTGTGTATCCAGGAAGCACAGAGTCCCAAACAAGAGGAACCTAAACAGACCTACACCAAGAATCATTATGATTAAAATGCCAAAGGTTAAGACAAAGAAAGAATCTTAAAAGCAGCAAGAAAAAGGCAGCTAGTGACTTACAAGGGTACTTCCATAGGAATGTCAGCTGCCTTTTAATAGAAATTTGCAGACCAGAAGGGACTGGCATGAAATATTTAAAGTGATGAAAAAGAAAAATCTACCACCAAATTTACTCTAACCAGTAAGTCTATCAGTTAAAATTAAAATGAGATAAAGAGATTCTCAAACAGGAAAAAGGTAAAGAATTCATCACCAACAAGCCAGAATTAAAAGAACTGTTAAGGGTACTTCTGTAAAAGAAAAAGGGGGGAAATTTTCATAAACACTATTAACAAAACAACAATAAATATGTAACTATTAACAATCACTTTAAATGTAAATGGATTAAATTTTAGAATCAGAAGACATAGGGTAGCTGAATGGAAAGAAAAGGAGGCCTATGCATATGCTGTCTACCAGAGACTCACTTCAGATCAAATGACACACACAGACTAAAAGCAAAGAGGTGGAAAATATATTCTATGCAAATAGAAAGGGAAAAAAAACCTGGGGTACAAAACTTGTGTCAAACAAAGTAGACTTTAAAATGAAGATTATAATAAGAGACAAAAAAAGGGGCATGGAATTGCAATAAAGAGATCAATACAGGAAAACATAACCTTAGTAAATATATACACACCCGACATAGGAGCACCTAGATAGATAAAGCAATTCTCGACCTACATAAAGGTAGAGATTGACAGAAATACACACGTAATAGGAGACTTTAAAACCCCATAATCAATCAACATATCTTCCAGACAGAAAAATCAACCAAGAAACAGCAGCCTAAAATGGTACACAAAACCAGTTGGATTTAATTGATATTTTTAGAGTGTTTCACCCAGAAGCAGCAGAATATCCATTCTTTGTATGTACACATGGAATATTTTTCAGGACAGACCACATGTTAGGACACAAAACAAGTCTCAATAAATTTAAAAGTAGTGAAATTGTATCAAGCATCTTTTCTGACCACAATGGTATAAAACTAGAAATCAAGTACAAGAAAAAAACTGGAAAATTCACAAACACATGGAAGCTAAATAACATGGAACCTACTAAACAATGAATGGATTATCAATGAGATTGAGGAAGAAAACAAAAGATACCTGGAGTCAAATGAAAACGAAAACAAAATGACTAAAATCTATGGGACACAGAGAAAGCAGTACTATGAGGGAAATTCATAACAATAAAGGTCTACCTCAAGAAACAATTAAAAGCTCAAATAACTAATCTAACTTACACTAAAAGAACTAGAAAAAGAACAGAAACAAAGTCCAAAGTGAGTAGAATGAAGGAAATAATAAAGATCAGAGTGTAAATAAATGAAATTAAGTCTAGAAAAATACAAAAGATCAGAGAAATCAAGAGCTAGTTCTTTGAAAGGATAAACAAAATTAATAAGCCTTTGTCGCTAAGTATCAAGACAAAAAGAGAAAGATCTTAACACAAAAATGAAAGAGGAACAATAACTATGAACTCTACAGAAATACGAAGAAATATAAAAGTTTCTATAAGCAATTATATGCCAAAAAATTGAAAAATCTGGAATAATGGGTATATTTCTAGAAATATACAAACTCCCAAGACTGAGTCAAGAAGAAATAGCATATTCGAACTGATGGATTACCACCAATGAAATCGAATAGTAATCAAAAACTTCCAAAACACAAAAGTCTTGAATTGAATGGTTTCATAGGCGAATTTCATCAAATATTCAAAAAAGAATTAACACTTTTTCAAGCTATTTCAAAAAATTTAAGCCTCCCTAATTCTTTTTACAAGACCCACATTACTCTGATTCCAAAACCAGACAAAGATAGTACAAAAGAAATACTATAACATGTGTGCCTAATCAACATTGATGTAAAAATCATCAACCAAACATTAGCAAACTGAATTTAGCGATATATTAAAACTATCATATACCATGATCAAGTGCGATTTGTTCCTGGGATGCAAAGTTGGTTCAATATCCACAAATCAATTAATATGATATACCACATTAACAAATTGAAAGATAAAAATCATATGATCATATCAATTGATATAGAAAAAGCATTAGAAAAAAAACAACATCCATTCATAATAAAAGCTCACTGTTAAGTGGAAATAAAGAAGATATACCTCGACATAATAAAGGTTACATAGGCAAACCTATAGCTAACATCACATTCAACAGCTAAAAGTGTTTTTCTTAAGATCAGAAACAAGACAAAGATGCCCACTTTTACCATTTCTATTCAACACAGTATTAGAAGTCCTAGCTACAGCAGTCAGAGAAGAGAAAGAAAAGGTATCCAAATTAGAAAGCAGTAAAACTCATTATTTGCAGACGACATGATACTATATATAAAGAACCCTAACAATTCCACATACACAAAAATGTTAGACCTTAAAAATGAATCTGTAAAGTTGCAGGATAGAAATTAATATTCAGAAATCAGTTGCATTTTTATATACCAATGATAGAAAATAAGAAAGAGAAATTAAGAAAGCAAAATACCTGGGAACTGAATTAACCAAGGAAATACCTGTTGTCGGAAAATTATGTCACTGAAAAAGGAAATCGAAGAAGATACAAATAAATGGGTATGAAAAATGAACATCATTAAAATGGCCATATTACCTGAAGCAATCTATAGATTCAATGCAATCTCTATCAAAGTGCCAATGACATTTTTCAGAGAGATCGAACAAATAATCCTACAATTTATACGAAACCATAAAAGACCCCTAATAGCCACACTAATCTTGAGAACATAGAACACTGTTGGGGGTATCACATTACCTGATATCAAACTATACTTCAAGGCTATAGTAATCAAAACAGCATGATACTGGCATTAAAAACAGAAACATGGATCAATGGAATAGAATAGAGAGCCCATAAATAAATCCATTGTCATCTAATCTACGACAAATGAGACAAGAATATACAGTGGGGTAGAGACAGTGTCTTCAATAAATGGAATTTGGAAAATCAGACAGATACATGCCAAAAATGAAACTAGTCCTTTTTACGCAACATACAAGAAAAAACTAAAAATGGATTAAAGACTTAAATGTAAGACTCAAAGTCATAAATCTTCCAGAAGAAAATGTAGGCAGTAAATGGGACTACCAATGGGACAACATAAAACTAAAAAGCTTTTGTACAACAAAAGAAACCACCAACAAAATAAAAATAATCTACTGAATGGGAGAAGATATTCATCCATGATACATCGATAATGGGTTAATATCCAAAATTTATAAAGATCTCACATAACTCAACAACAAAAGCGAACAAGCAATCCATTTAAGAAAATAGGCAGAAGACTTGAGAGGACATATAGATGCCCAGTAGACATGAAAAGATGCTCAATGTCACTAATCATCAGAGAAATGCAAATGAAAACCATAATGAGGTATTACCTTACACCTGTCAGATTGACTATCATTAATCAATTAATTAAAAAACAGCAAGTATTGGAGAGGATGTGGAGAAAAGAAAACCCTCCTACACTGTTGGTAGGAGTGAAAATTGGTACATCACTGTGGAAAACAGCTTGGATTTTTTTTTAATAAAAATAGAACTTTCTGTTGACTAGCAATTGCACTTCTGGATGTTTATCCAAGGAAAACCAAAATACTAGTAAAGATCTCTGCACCCCTATGTTCACAGCAGCATTATTCACAATACCAAAAATATGGAAGCAACCTAAGTGCCCATCAATAGGTTATTAGGTAAAGAAGAGGTTGTAAATATACACAATGTAATATTACTCAGCCATAAAAAAATGAAGTCTTACCATTTTCAATGACAGAGTATAATGCTGAGTGAAATAAGTCAAAAAGAAAAAGAGACAAATATATGATTTCACTTATATGTGAGATCTAAGGAACAAAAAACCAAACTACCTTAACAGACTCACAGATACAGGAAACAAACTGGTGATTGCCAGAGGAGTGGGTTGTTGGGAAGCTGGGTGAAAAAGGTGAAGAGATGAAGAAATACAAATTAGCAGCTTCAAAACAGTTATGTGGATGTAGAATACAGCATGAGAATATAGTCAATATTATTGATAACAATAATAAGGGTGCTAGAGTAATCAGAGGGATCACTTCACTAATTATATAAATGTGTAGCCATTGTACTGTATATCTGAAATGAATATAAAGTAATAAAAATATTTACACAAAAATATCATAAAATAAAACAAATTTATGTGATAGAATGGCTCAGTCACTTCTAGTCCATACTAGGTGTGCATTTTCTCAGAGTTTTCAGATAATAATGAGATAGTAGCTAACGTTTATTAAAGACTTATTTTGTGCCAGGGAATGTTACATATTTATTAGCTGATAAAATATTCACAAGATCCTTATGAGGTTGTTCAGGGGTACTGTAACAAAAATGCTATATATTGGTTGTCTTATAAACAATAGAAATTTTATGCTAACAGTTCTTGAGGCTGAGAAGTTCAAAATGAAACCACCAGAAGATTCATTGTCTTTTCAGGGCCTTTTTTCTGGTTCATAGATGGCTGTCCTCTTGCTATGCCTTACGTACACGGTGAGAGAGTTCTCCAGGGTCTCTATAAGGACATTAATCCCTTTCATGAATTCTCCACCCTCATGACCTAATTACTTCCCAAAGGCCCCACCTCCAAATACCATCACATTGGGGATTAGAATTTTAATAAATTATTTGGGGAAGTGTCTATAGCAGAAGTACAAACTATTATAATATCTATTTTGTAGATCATAAAATTGAGGGTCAGAGAGGTTAGAAAATTAATTAAACCTCAACCATCTTGTAAGCAGTGATGCTGGGATTTGAAGCCAGAGAACCTGGTTTCAGTGTCAGCATGCTTAAGCAGTATTCCACATTGTCACTCACAGTCTATGCTCTCAGAGAGTTCAGAGACTGGTTGGGGAGATGCACATTCTCTATCTTTTTTCTGTTTCTCTGTCTCTCTGCTTCTCTATTTCTGTCTCTGTCTCTCTGTCACACACACTTATATACACACACATTCAGATATAGACATATAAAAGCACAAGAAAAGAGCATTAATGCTACAGAAGCATCTAGAAGAAAGTGCTTGTTGTAGGCACAATGACACAGAGACTAGTGCTTAGAATTGGACTTATTCCCCACTTTCTCACTCAATTTTTTTGTGTCCACGAATATGTTTAGTGGGGGAAGCTGGTAGGGGTACTTTAACAGCCTGTGACTAAAGAATATAACAAAGCCTAGAAACCTACCCAGTCCCCTGTATATATGATAACCTCCAGAGTTGGGCTTGGGCATTGCAGCAGTCCTGAACCCACCCATGATAATTAATGTAGTTCTGTTGGCCTATGCTGCAAGGAAAACATATGCAGACTAAGTTAGGAAAGCCATTGTTGTATTCTGTGCTTCAATCTCATCTCCTTAATATGGAGTAACTCTAATCTAAGGTTATATGAAACATCACAGCTAGAAGGGCCTTTCAATGCTCTCTTCACTCTCTTTAAAGTGAAACTCAGAAAACTGAATTAACTTATCAAGGTCACACTGCTATTTTGCTGGTCAAAATATATATATGGCAGGGTGTTACTTGCCTTTGAGGTAAAACATGTCACCTGGCTAAAGGAATCCCTTTGCCTTGTGATTGAGATAAAAGATTTAGGGATTTTCACGCAGAGTTTTTTTTCCCCTCCACCTTTTTCTAAACACACACATACACATACATGTGCATGTACACCAATTTTACTTCCTGATGTTTTTTGTTTGCATGTTTCTTCATTATCACATAATTTTCATATAAAGTACCAGTGAAATTTGGTCAGCTTTTTTCTCTCTGAACATGTACAGAAAGGGAAATATATTTAATTTGGCCAGACAGCTTTTCAAAAGTTATTCAATTGACCAGATGATGAATGATTGGACTCTTAATAAAATCTTGAGAATGGATCCCAGTTTTCAGAGATGGTATTTCACATGCAAACTTGGAAGACAGTGAGATGGTACAACTGTGACATGATCAATTATCTAGGGCTAAGGATAGGGGTATATAACAGATCTACTTACAGGAAAAATCTCATAAAACAACTAGGTGGAAAAATATGCTGTGCAATTGCATAATAATCTTGTTAAAAACAAAATGCCTTATTAATTTTAATAAAAACAATCAGGATGGCCATGCCACCCTGAATGTGCCCCATCTTGTCTGATCTCGGAAGCTAAGCAGAGTTGGGCCTAGTTAGTCCTTGGATGGGAGACTGCCTAGGAAGACCAGGTGCTGTAGGCATAAAAAAATTGCAGGACTCCATAATAAAAGCAAAGATGATTTTTCCTCACTAATAAGCACAAAATCAATCTTCGAAAGCAACATATTTTATTGTACCTCTTCTTGGCTCTTCAATTCTCTAATTTATAATTATTTTCCTTAGTTGGGTGGAGATGTGGTGAGGAAGAGCAGAGCAGGACTCATAGGTGTCTCTATAGCTTTCTGAACTGCGTATCATGGGTCTGTTTTTAAAGTCCTTTTCAGTTCAATACAAACATCACTTAATTTGAAAGTTAATTTGTGGATTGAGTCATGTATGATAGAAACACATGAAAAGTTGTGTCAGAGAAGAACCTTGATTCAACTCTGTCCTAGAAAAGCTCTGACACTTGACAAAATAGCTATATTCGTGCTTGTTTCTAGGTCCAACCAGGCCCATTATTCCTTAATCATCTTCTGGGATATTTCCTACCATCCTGCACATAAAATCTGGTGCTTAAACTTCCTTTCTTATTCCAATCCAAACATTTAAACGGCATCTTGTTTCTTCTTTCTATATGATGACATGAGCTTCTACCTTTAGCCTTTTCTTTGATTTTAAAGATTTCTTAAAAGATGATTTCTCCCAGTTAGCATTTCTTAGCACTCCCACATAGTTCTTTCCTTCCAATATAGATTTAGATATTTCTCTTCAGTGTTACTTTAATATACTTTGCTTTATTATTCATTGTCTACTTACATAACTTTCTTACTCCGATCATAGAACATTCAAGGATAGAGATCATGTATGTTATGGGTCTGTAACTGTATCAGGCAGCTCTGTGCTTGGCACAGAGAAAGGGCTCAGTCAGTATTTCTGGAATCTAACTAAATGCTGTGGTTTACCTGATATCGTGATGTGAAGAAGTGCAGTAGTTAATCAGATAAATGTTTGAAAACTAGCAGTATTTAAATAGCCTAAAGGCAAGAAATATGGAGGCTGTGAGTTGCAGCAGGTTGAATTTGTGACCTGGACATGTTTGCCTTCGGTTTGTGTCCTTGGAGCTAACTACTGCCTGGATTATTTCCTCAGAGAGGTGTCTTTATTGAGTCATATTTATAACTTATTTCTCCAAGTTGGATTTGATTTCATGGGTGGTTTACCTAATGCAGAAACTTGCAGTAACATTCAGAGAACACTCTGTGCCGGTGGTGAGCACCAAGATGCACCTGTCTCGATTGATACACCTGTTCATTTACTGAGCAGGGAGACAGATGGTTCCAGGTCAGGATCTTCTGGCATTATTATGAAGAAATAGTTTGTTTCAGTAGCAACTCCAGTGGTCAAAGTGATGTTAAATAATGAAGGCCTTTCTAAGATGAAGAATGCCAGTGCAAATAGAGAAGAGAGATAGGAGTGTGTGTGTGTGGGGTGTGTGTGTGTGTGTGTGTGTGTGTGAGAGAGAGAGAGAGAGAGACAGAGAGAGACAGAGAGAGACAGAGAACTTTAAATCTTAAACTGAAACTTTAAATCTAAATTAAATCCCTTTAATTTAGACTCATTTAAAAATAAAATTAAAAAAAAAAAACATTTACAGTGTTTACTCTGTGCCAAGCATTGTGCTCGGCATCTTACAAGGATCATTTTTTTAGGTTCTCACAATAACCTTTTGAGATAGTAGTATCATGAACCCTATTTAATATATGAAAATAGTAAGGCTTGGACACATGAAAGAATTTGCCAAATGTTACAATTAGTAAGTGGAAGATCTGGAACATCGCTCATTTGATTCTGAACCTCATTCCCTTCTTTCTAATTAAAAGCACAATTTACATGTGGTAAAAGACACAAATCTGAAGGATACAGCTGGATATTTCACCTATGTATAAATCTATATGACTGTCACTCAAGTATAGAACATTTTCAACATTCCAGAAACATTGTTTGTGCTCCTTTCCAGGCAACACCAATCATTTTCCCTCCCACAAAATGTAACCGCTATTCTGACTTCTATCATCATATATTAGTGCTTCTCAAAGTGTGGACTCAGGTCTAACAGTATCAACATCATCTAGGAACTTGTTAGAAATGCAAATTCTCAGACTCCACCCTGATCAACTAAATTAGAAACCCTGGGAGTGAGGTCAAAGAAACTATATTTTAACAAGCTCTCTGCGTGACTGTTGCATGACCAAGTTTGAGAACTACTGTAGAGCAATTTTGCATGTTTTAGAAATTGTATATAAATATATATGTACACACCTATGTATATATACACACATGTGCATATATATAACTATATACATACATACATACATATATACACTCATATAGTATGTATTTTTCTTTTTTGTCTGGCCTTTTTCTCAGCAAAATATATGTGAAATTTATTCATATTTGTAGCATATATCAGTAGTACCTTCATTTCAAATTATTGATTAGTACTCATTGTATGAATAAACAATGTCATCTCTTTAATTGTTAGTGAAGCTTTTATTAAGGGAAGTTTGTTAAGGGAAACCCTACATTTGCCTAAGGCAAATAAATTTGTGGAACCACAAATATTAAGGAGCAGCTAAAGCAAAAGTAAAGCAGGTCATTGTATCATATGATGTAATTTAGAAAGGCAATGTTGTCCTTCCAATCAAATCTCTCACTTGCTTTCTAATACCAGAAATTTATTTAATAGAAAGCTAAGACTTTTATTCCACAATAAACCTAAAACTTAGCAAGCATGTATTCTGCTCCAAAAATTAAAAGAAAATAAAGAAAAAAAGACAGATAAAAATCATACTGAAATGTTAATGGTCTATTATTTCTTGCCAGTAGAGTTAAGGGCATAGATGCCAAATATATATCATGTACACTGTCACTTACTCATCTAAGCACTTGACAGGAATTACTAATCAATCATGCTACTTTTCCTTCATCTTAATATTAATTTTTTATTTCTTTTAGTTTTCAATGACAGTTGACATTTAATGTTTTATATTAGTTTTAGGTATACAACATAGTGGATAGACATTTATATAATTTACAAAGTGATCCTCCTGATTAGTCTGGCACTATATATAGTTATTACAGTATTATTGACTATATTCCCTATGCTGTACTTTATATCCCCATGAATATTTTATAACTACCAATGTGTACTTCTTAATCCCTTCACCTTTTTTCACCCAGTCCCCGCCCCCTCCCATCTGTCAAAGACAGAAACAAACTCATAGATACAGAGATTAATCATGCTACTTTTAAATGCTGATTCTCGTTGCAATCTCAGAATCCTTCATGACAAATTATTCCAGGCAGCAACTATCAATTGATCACAGCCAGCATGCCTTCTCAGGCCTAATGCAAGTGTGTGTCTGTGTGTGTGTGTTTGTGTGATAATAATAGTGTTTAGAATTAAAGAGGGGGAGAAAACACCATGGAGGTGATGTGTGGCTCAAGACGAAGAACCAAAGTCACATTTTCTTTTCTGGGACATGTTTTCTCTCGTATCTACACTGGCCTTGCCTTTAGGTATGGGTGGCTAGAATATAGTAAGTTATTAGTTAACTGAATTTATAGGAAACCAGCACAATACCACCAAAAACAATAATAACAACTACTACTACTTTTTACTGAGAGCTATGTATTGGGCCTTGTTGTAAATCATTTGCACACATTGTCTTATTTAATTCTCAGAACCCTGCTAAGCCAGTATTATTATCTTCATTCAACATTAAATTGAGGCTTAGGGAGGTGCCAAATCCACATGACAGAACTGAGATTCAAATCCAATCTACCTGACTCCATATACCACATCCTTTGGGAACCACTATTCCACACTGATTCTGATATAGATTTAAGACCACTTAGAATCGCTTTTCTTTCCAACTCTTAAAAGTTTCTGAGTCCACTTTCCTGCCTTAATAAGAATACAGCAATCATCGCTGAAGATTTCACTGGTACATTCATAACTAGAGTTGTCATGGCACAGGTATATGAAATATACCTCCCCAACAGGGTCTGCTACCTCTTTTTAGTTCTAAGCATCATTATGATTAGACACACACACACGTGTGTGTGTGTGTGTGCACACAAAGATAAATTAGGGCATTCTTAAGAAATTAACTTTTTTATATATTATTTTGTTTTTAAATTAACTAATTTTGGGGGGTGGCATTGATTAACCAAATCCAATCAATGTCACCTCCCCTAAAAATGAATAAATTAAAACATAATAATAGGTGAAGAAGAAACAAATATGTTACCAGAACATTTTGGTGTACTATAGTATGAACAAATGTTCATAAACCTATGGGAAAATAGTTCTTGAAGAGCAAACCCTTTATTTTGGTGGATGAATAAAAGGTACTGGGCAAAATAATTGAGTAGCTTTATTTTCTTAATAATGTCTTTGGCTTGTCTCCTATCCTTTTCTGGTTCAAGGCCCTACCTCGATCCAGACCTAGGTCAATTTAATCTCAGACTATTTATGTAGAATAGTTTTGCAGCTAGACTTCATGTTTTTTCCCTGATGTCCTAACTGCCCCCCATGCATCCTCCACCTCACTAGCAGATTAATATTTTTTTATAATTTTATTTTATTATTAGTTTCAACTATACAGTACATTGGTTAGACACGTTTTTTTTTTGTAAAAATCATTCACTGTCTTCCTACCATCTATCTCAGCTCTAAAATCTTTATTGACTTCCAACCGCTTTCAAGATAAAACCTTTAGCCTTTCATCTGGCATTCAGTGCTCTCCACAACCAGTCCTTATCTATGCACCCAACCTGATCTCATGTAATTTCTAACATGTAATCTAGTCACTACTCAAATTAAATGTGTGTATAATTTCTCAAGCTTCCAAATATGTTCTTGCCTCCATATTCTGCTCATGCAGATTTTTTTTCAGAATGTCTCCCTCTATCTAATCCCCAAGCAGATCTAAAGTCTACCTTTTTTCTCAAGAACTAGCTCAAACCCCATATCCCCTGTAGAACTTACCTGATTCACCTCATCTCTCTGTGATCACCGCTTTCTCAAATTGACTTCAGTCATTTAGAATTTAGCATAGGTAATCTTCTACTGTACTTACTTTTTATGTATAATTCCAGTTTCTCCCTAGGATGTAATACCTTTAAGATACAGATTGTATCTTATATCCCTAGTATCTTCAGTATTTAAGTAACTCCGAAGATTTTATGATAATGGTAATGAGTCATCATGTGGTACAATTAGGGGAAATATGTGGAAAAAACTCTTGAAAGCCCTCGTTTCATACCATGTAGAGAGGGACACCAAAATTGCTTTCTTGCGGATAAAATTAAGCCACAGGTACAAGCCCAGATGCTTACAGAGGCCAGAGAAGGAACATAATTAGGCTGGAGGTAAGCCAATATTTATTTATTTAGCAAATCTTTACAGTGCTTACTACATGCTGGACATTATTTTAAGTGCTTTACAAGTATTAACCCATTTAATTCTTGCTACAACCATACTATTACTATTCCCATTTTCTTTTTCTTTTTTTTATTTTTTGGCTCTTTACTTTTAAATTTTTTAATTAAGTTTATTGGGGTAACATTGGTTAATACCATTGTATAATTTTCAGGTATAAATTATAATTTGACATCTATATATTCTATTGCATGTTTAACACCCAAAGTTCAGTTTCCTTTAGCTACCATATATTTGATTTTCTTTATCCACTTCACCTTCCCCTTGCCCCCCTATATTTCACCACCTTTACCTCATTTACCTACTGCCTCTTCCTCCTCCCTTTACTCACTGGTAACCACTAGTCTATTGTCCACGTCCATGAGTCTCTGTTTGTTTTTCCTGTTCATTAGCTGCTTTTAGGTTTATAACATATAAGTGATATCATGTGATTTTCAACTTATTCTGTCTGGCTTATCTCACTTATCATGATTATCTCGAGGTCCATCCATATTGTCTCAAATGGACAGCATTTCATCTTTTCTTATGGTTGAGTAATGTTCCATTGTATATATGTACCACCACTTCTTTATCCAATCACCTATGGTAGGACACTTCGGTTGCTTCCATGACCTGGCCACTGTGAATAATGCTGCTATGAACTTACTATTCCCATTTTAAAAATGAGACAACCAACAGAAAGATAACGTAATTTTCCAAGGTCATATGATTAATAAGTGATAGGTTTTGAATTTTGACTCAGGTACTCTGACCTTTAATATTTCTATTCTTAATCATTGCATGATGTTGATTTTCCACCATTGGACTGATGTGTTCAATGGTGAACTGGAGCAGATATAATGAACCTAAGAACATTTAAAATTATTTTAACAAAAAGTGTGAAACAGAATAATCATGACCATAGGCCAGCTTAGCCAGAGCGCTAAGAGTTTTCAACCCCTAGATAGAGTCCAACAACCACAGGAAAAAGTTTTTCTTCATAGCATCATATGTATTCCAGGACAGTAAGAAGCATCCCTGATTATGTCTTTTTTACTTTGACATCAGCTCACATGCCTATTATGGGGATTTGTCAGAGAAAAGGAAATATCAGTGTTCTCTCTCATCACTTAATATGTTTAGTTTGCAGATTCAACTTGCAAGAGATTTATGAACCTTTCAAAGGAAGTGATGTCTCCCCTGCATTTACTTCCATAGCACTATTTTTTACCTTTACCAAGTTGTTTATCATATGTCACTCTTTTCCTCATTGGAATGAAGAATTTTCCAGTTTTTCTTAGTGCAAATGATACTCTCTCTTTGTTCAGGCACTTACTTACAGACTATAACAGCTTCTAATAGTTTTAATGTGTATGATTTTAAATATATTTAGCGAGACTTATCAGTTTCTAACTTTCACACTTTGCATTCCAACATCAGGGCACCCACTTTTATAGTGGCTCTAGATATAAATTCAGATTTCTACCAGCCCAGAACTTTTAAAAGCAACATAAAATAATCTGCATCTTTGAAAATGTTGATAGCTTACTGTGTGTTTTGTTCAGGATCAAAACAATAAATGCAAATATGCTGTACCTTTAGAACATTCTTGAAAGTTTAAGGAAATACATATAGCAAGTAGAAAATTTCAGTCACAAATTCAAATGTACAAAAAAACAATGTTCTTTATCTCTCTACAACTGAAAGTCACCTAGCTTTTAATTTGCATTTTAATTTTCTGTATTAATTAAACTTAATTCTGCAATATAAAATACCTTAAGTATTTCTGATTTTAAACTCAGTCCCTTAGGATTCTCCTCATTTAACTCTTTCTTCTTCCCCTTTTCTAGGTGTTATGATTGTGGAGGGCCTGTGAGTGTCAACCCTCTATTCTTATTGACCTCCACTGAAGTGTATGCAGCTTGTCCAGCCTGGTCTTGTGTATCAACTTGTCTGCATTCTATATTGCTGTGTTTACTTGGGTAAGCCTCCTGTTATGAGCAATGCACAGTAATGTTTTGGGGAAACTGTAAGTGGGAAAATGGGAAGCTTGTAGTAGTATGACTGATTGAACTCCCTTTTCAGCTCATATAGATAAGCTGAGTTGCTGAGATCCAGTCAAGTTCACTAGCTTCAAGATTCAGCTATCTAATCTGTGCCTTCTGTTACTCAGTTCCCTATCCCTGTGCTATGATGACACCCTGGCAGACATACCATTTTTCAATTCTTATTTATTTTCTTTGCTCCATTAAGACATATGGGAACTTTTTAGATTTCCTACAAATACCTTGGAAGCCAAGGGAGATTCAGGAAGAAGTAGTGATATATCAGTTCCTTTCTGCCTAATATGCTGCACAGCCATTTCTACTCCAACACAGTCACTCCGTGGTCACAGGGAGCAATCTTAGAGGCCGCCTCCTTCAAAAGATGCAGTTGAGAGGTGAGGGAACATTTAGAATTTTTAAATCTCTTTGAATTTTTTAAAAATAATTTCATCCCCATTTCAATGGGTTTTGACCTGGGGTGAGGATCAGTAAGCACGACTGCACACTAGCATCTGCAGTCTCTCAATGTTCTCCAAACTTCTCTCCCAGTAAAGAAAGGATTCTTCTCTCATATTTCTGTGGCTGAAAAACTGCTTCCATATCATTACAAATTCTTCCCTATTGTATGGTTTACAATATAAACCCTGACTCCACAAGTCTTTGCTCATGATATGAAAAGACAAGTTTTCAGAATTACTCTAGAAAATCAAAGTTTCTTTGGCTTTTGCATCTTCTCCTAGCTAAGGACTTTGCAGTTTTATTCTGAAACTCAAGTGTAAAAAATCCAACTCTTTGTTATGTTTGTTTATTTTTTGTCCTCACTTACCTGGAACAATACACTTCAGTGCTATGTCTAATCTTCATTGTAGAATGTGCCACAGAACAAAAAGAAATTACCAATAAGTTAAACAAGCATAAATTAATATTTTAAAGGACTATGGTGCCACATAAGGAAATAAAAATCAGTTATAATTCCAAATTTCAGAAAAAATATTGATAATGTTTTAGTACATCTGCTTTCATTCTTTGTCTATGCATACACATATGTATAGAAAAGTATGTAATATATATTCATGTCTATTTATGTTCAAGAGTAGAGTTTTTTTTTTTGGCATATATATCTTTAGCATATATTCTCCAAGGAGGAGAACTAGGGCAAATTTTCTGGCTGAGTTATTGCTTCTATGGCATATCTCTCCAAAACCCTATAGATTGTTCCTCGACCTCCTGTGAAAGTGGCAGAAAATATTTCCTTCCTGATTGCAGTTATTATCTTGTCAGCCTCACAAGTGAACATCATAGAAATTTGGAAAAATGGAGTTTAAACTGCTCTTTGCTCAAGACCTCTGGTGAGCAATCCAAACTATATAGAGGGGGTAATGGTAGATGGTACACGTAAAATGGACTGGCAAGCCCCTGATTTTTCTCTCTTGCCTACTTACTAAAGATGTTCATCCCATTTTCAGGTTGTTCCGGTACGATTTTTTCCCCTCTAGCTGTGTGAAGGAAGATACATTCTCCTTTTCTTATTCTCCCCAGTCCGTTTGTCCCTTTGACTTCATTCCTTCCTCTTAAAATTCTAACTTCCCTTGTTTCTTCTGGTCCTGTTATCCCTCTGTCGGATAGGCAACTCCCAGATCAATATCAAGCTCTCACTCACTCTCTCTCCCTCTTTATCCATCTCCTCTTCTCTCTCTTTCTGGTGAATTCTTGGTCCCCAACCTGAGTTTTCAGATAAAGCTATTTTGTCAGGTAGAAAGAGAGTGTAGAGCTCTGAGTCTTATAAATGTAGTTGGAGATGTAAAGATGGGTAAGGTCAGGGTGATTCTCCAATCTAAGTTGCAACTGCTATTTGATATTTTTATATTCTTGAGAAGAACAATAAATAAATAAAAACATATCTTACACAGGTTGAATTTCCTTCTTGCCCAAATCTTTCATTGGGTCTGCATAGGAGATGAATTGTTTCCTTGTTAGCATAACCATGATCCTATTATAATAAAAACCATTTGTCTCTCTCCCAAGTTGGATTACATTGCAAAGCCTTTTTCAGTTAACTTGTCACTAAATGGAATCATTGAGCTATCCTTTTCTTTTTATGATCATATAGTAAACATTTTCTTATGCAATAATTTTTAAAAACATTTTTACATATCAACATATTACTCTAGTATGTTTCTGAACTATAACATATTAAGTTATTCCTCTAATGTTTAATATTTGAATCAAATCTATGTTTTAGTATTATAAAATTTACAAAGATCATCTGGTATATTTTTTGTGCGCATGTCTAATTATTTCTCTAGGATGGTGTCGTTAGATGTGGAATTAGAGACTAAAAGATACAATTTGTTGTTTTCCATTGAAATGTTTTAAATTAAAAAAAGTTATTACGATTTTAAATTGTAAAGGCAATAAAAATCAGGTTCTAAAAGATAAAAAATGTGTATAAAATAGAAATGTTAAGTCATTTCTGTCATCTCCGACCCTAGAAAACATAATTTTATTAAGTTAATGTCTATTTTTAATATAAATAATTTTAATGTTCTTTTTATTGTTGTCTATTGTTATCCCCCAAATTAACCATTTTATTTTTTATTATTTTTTATTTTAATAAATGTATTGAGGTGACATTAGTTAATAAAATTATATAGGTTTCAAGCATACAATTCGATAATGCATCATATGTATATTGCATTGTGTGTTCAATACCCAAAGTTAAATTTAATTCCGTCAGCATATATTTGACCTCTTTAACCCTTATCTACATTCCCCCTGGCCCCTTTCCTTCTGGTAACCACTAAACTGTTTCCTGTGTCCATGAGTTTGTCTTTTCCATTTGTTGCCTTCAGTTTTGTACTCCACATATAAGTGAAATCACATGGTTTTCAACTTTTTCTGCCTGACTTGTTTTGCTTAGCATGATCATCCCAGGATCCATTCATGTTGTTGCAAATAACAGTTGTTCATCTTTTCATATCTCTGAGTAATATTCCATTGTATATATGTACTACACCTTCTTTATCCAATCATTTATCGAAGGGCACCTTGATTGTTTCCATGTCTTGGCCATTGGGAATAATACTGCAATAAAAATAGGGGTGCATACATCTTTGCAGATAAATGTTTTCAATTTTTTTTGGATAGATACCCAAAAGACAGATTGCTATGTCATATTGTAAATTTATTCTTAATTTTTTGAATAACCTCCATACCGTTTTCCATAGTGATTGTACTAATTTATATTCCCACAAGAAGTTTATGAGAGTTCTTTAATCCCCATAACCTCTCCAACACTTGTTATTGCTTTTCTGATTGATGATAGATATTCTAATAGTTGTGAGGTGGTATCTCATCATGGTTTTTATTTGCATTTCCCTAATTGCTAATGAAGTTGAACATTGTTTCATATGTCTGTTGGCCGTTCGTATGTCTTTTTGGGGTAAGTGTCCATTTTTTAATTGGATTTTTTTTATTGTTGAGTTGTATGATTTCTTTGTATATTTTGGGTATTAGCTCCTTATTGGAGGTGTTGTTTCCAAATATATCTCCCCATTTGTTTGGTTTCTTTTTTGTTATTGTTGTTGTTGATGGTTTCTTTTGATATGCAGAAGTTTTTAGTTTGATATAGCCCCATTCAGTTATTTTTTTCTTTTACTTCCTTTGCCTTTGATGTCAAAATGACTTTAATATCCAAAGAAATATATAGATTTAATGCAATCCCCATCAAAATTCCTATGGTAATTTTTAAAGAAGCATAAATGACCCTAAATAGTCAAAGTAATCCTGATGAAAAAGAGCAAGGCCTGAAGTCACATTGCTTGACTTCAAATTATACTACAAAGTGGCAATAATCAAAACAGCATGGTATTGGCAGAAAACAGACATGCAAACCAATGAAACAAAATTGAGAGTTCAGAAATAAATCCCTATATATATGGGCAAATAATTTTTGACAAAGGAACCAAAATTACAATGGAGAAAAGAAAGCCTCCTCAATAAATGGTGCTAGGAAAATTGGAAAGCTACATGCAAAAGAATGAAACTAGACTGCTATCTGTTATCATACACCAAAATTAACTCAAAGTGGATCAAAGACCTACATATAAGACCTGAAACAATAAATCACTTAGAAGAAAATACAGGTACTAACTCGTAGACCTTGGATTTAGAGAAGATTAACCATTTTAAAATCCCATTAGCAGTTGATGAAAGTGATGATCTAACTGCATACTTCTCAACCTTAAGCATTCTTGCTTGTTAATATTGTTCTACATTTGATGAACAAATTGATTTTGAGAGTGCTTTTATACATTAACAATGCTGTTATATATATAGAGAGAAAGATAGATGTGTAAATGATGAGCATATATACATACATGATGTATATATACATGTACATCATTTACATCATTTAGACATGTATATTACAAATATTTTCTCCAGTGTCTAAAATTTTTCAAATGGTTTTTATAGAGTTTTTATATTTTTACAGTTACATTTATCAACCTTTTCCTTCATGATTTATATTTTATTTTCTATTTAAAAGGATTTCCTTTATTTTGTGAGCAGATTAATATTCACCTATATTTTCTATCATTTATTTAAGGTTTAAAAATTTTAAAGTATGATTTAAATTATGACACATTTCAAACTTAAGAAAAGTATATATGAATTTAGTATAACAAATACCCATAAACTAACTACTCGGATTTCACAGATGCTCACATTTTGCCATATTTACTTGTGTATTTTGTAAAGAAATTTTTATAGTTGTAGTTAATGACCCTCATCCATTCTTTTCCTCTTCCTGCTTCTGCTGTAATTTGTGTTTGTAATTTACCTGTATGTTTTTATATTTCCTACATATATTTATATCCATATGCACTGTGAAGTATTGTTTTGTGGGCTTTAAACTTTTATCTAAATAGAATCCTTTTTCCAACTGAATTTTTTCATTCAGCATTATACTTTTGTGGTTTATTTAGATAAATACCTATAGTTCTAATTTATTCAATTTTACTATTTTATCACATACAATAATATAACTTTGGAATTCTCTTTGTGAATTGCCTAGTCATATCACTTGTGCATTTTTTTATTGCATTGTTGGCCTTTTTAAAATTATGGATTTAATAGGATTGTACATATGAACTGCAGCTTCTTTATCCAATTATCTTAAAATTATATAGGTTTTAAGTATACGAATCAATCAAATCAATATTATGTCATATGTATATTGCATTATTGGCATAAAGTTGTTTATGGTATCTCCATATGAAATTTTAGCTTCCAATTTATCTCTAATTATAGCCCTACTTTTCATTCCCTATATTTTTAACATGATTTTTCTCTCATATTTACTATATTGTTTCCATATTTTACTAGTCTTACCAAAAGACCAATGTTTAATTTGTTGACCTTCTGCATTATTATTTTTTATTTTCTATTTCATTAATTTCCTCTCCATGTTATTATTTCAGTCTTTCTAATTCCCTTAGGTTTGTTCTTCCTTTTATAACTTCTTGAGATTTTACACGCTTAATCTTTAGTGACTACATATCAGTTTATAAATTTATGTACTGCTGTAGTTATATACTGCTGGAGCTGCCTCCCCCGAGTTACAATTAACTACACTTTCATTGTTATTAGATTTAAATTTTTTTATTATTTTCATTATGATATTTTCTTTTAACAATTCACATAATATATTCAAATCATTAATGGGAGTTAGCTCTTTTTCTTTTAATGTTTTCTATTTGTATTGTATTGTGATCATACAACCTACTCTGTGTGACATCTGGGTTTTTAAAAAATATATTTTTAAAGATAAGTTTTAATCTAGCCATGGTCACTGTTTACATATTACCCACATGAACTTGAAGAGTTTATATTTTCTGATTGCTTTGTATTGGGTATTACATATGTCAGTTAGACCAAATTCTTATTAATTTTGTAGATCAATTTTTTGTAGCTTTACTATTTTTGTCTGCTTGAGTTACTGAGAGAAGTATAATAAAATCTCCCATTCTAATTGCAGATTTGTCATTTTTTCCATTCTATTTTTTCTTCATATATTTTCTTCATATATTTTCAAAGCTCTGTTTTTAAGTTCATAAAATTTAATAATTTGTGAATTAGCAATTCTTCTAGTGAATTACTTATTTTATTACCATGTAACTAATCTTTCTTATCTCTAATAATGCTGTTTACTTTAAAGTTAATTTTTCTGATATACGCATAGTTGACCCAGCGTTGATTTCGTGAATCATAAATTTTATTCACACTCTGATGTTCAGTCATTCTATTTCCAAAGGTTTTAGGTAGGTTTCTTGTAGATAACACATAGCTAGCATTAAAAAAATATTTTTTTTGTGAGTATCTGTCTTTTAACATGATAGTTTAGTCAGTTTATATTGGTGATTACTGATACACTTTAATTCATGTCTGCCATCTTGTTTTATCTTTTTCATTTATCATGCTTTTAAAATTTGCTATTTTTCTCTTTAATTAAGAATTTGATTTCTTAAATTTTCTTAGTTCTCAGGGATTTTGGATGGTCAGCTTGTGTGTATTGCTTATTTCTCCTTGCTTCTGTCTCCTCTTCCTTTCTCTTTCTTCTTTGAGTGCAATCATGAATTTTTAAAAATCTGTTTTTATTTTGTCATTTAAATTAGTGCACCATTTTGCTAGAAGGAGAAGTCTGTAATTAATATCTTGAGTCCATCTGTAATTATTTTTGGTGGATGATACAAACTAAGAAATCTAATTTTTTTAATTTTATAAATTGCCAAAAAAGTGTTTCAGCATCATCATTGAAAAATTCCTTTTTTTCTCATTGATGTCCAATGACATTTCATCATATACCCCATTCTTCTACAGATTTAGATCTATTTCTGAGACATTTATAATGTCATATGTATGTCTATTCTTGTATTTACATCTTATTATTCTAATGATTCTAGTTTTAGAATACATTTTAATGCCAAGTAATTTAACAGCCTCTTCATTATCTCTTTTTTGCAGAATTTTATTGATTATTTTTATATATTTATTTTTCCAGATGAAAATTAAAATCTCTAAATTTCAAAGAAAAATATGTGTTGTTTTGTTGTGGGATAATTAATCTCTTATTAAGTTTCTTATTATATATGAGGTATTCCTCTATGTATTTCAGTAAGGTCACACATGTTAGTGTTTTATATATATATACACACGCACATATATATATATATATATATATATATATATATATATGCGTGTGTGTATATACAGTCTGTACTCTTGTTTATTACTAAGTATTTTTGGTTACTATTTTTTAGATTAAAAATAATTTTTAAAAATAAGATATTCTACATGGAAAGACACATTCATAGTACAAAATGTGTACAATGAAAAGTATATCTTCCCCATATGCCCTATCTCTAGTCCCCTAGTAAGATTTTAGAATGTATTTGTCTACAGATAATGGAACATCCTGCTAATAGTAGCTCAAATACACAGGGGCTTGTTTATTCTATGCAGTAAGAACTGTAGTGGTAGGCAATCGGGAGCTAGCTATAACTCAGAGAAGCCATCAGAGACCCAGGTTTCATTCATTTTTCTACCCTAATACCTATAGCATGTCGATATTCATCTTCATACTTGTCAACTCCTGGTACTAAACCTCCAACCTCAAGTTCACGTTTCAGGTAGATTCATGAAGAAAAGGAAATGAGAGCCAACTAAGTCTGTCTCCTTTAAAAAAGCTTTCCTGGAAGAGCCACCTAGCTACTTTTACTCATGTCTAATTAACCAGATGAAGTCCTATGTACAGCTTAGATTGAAAGGAAGTTTAGAAAAGTGAATATTTTTTAGCCAAATGCATCGCCTCCTCAAATAAAAGTATAGTTTTGCTAGTTAGAAAGACATAAAAATAAATATTGATAGGCGACTAGCAGTGCTTGCTTCCTTTCACCACCTGCCACTGTTAAGAGTCTCTGTTTTTTTTCCAGTTTTTCTATATGTATATAATCATATATGTTTCTGTGTTCTATAATTCTGATCATTCTTTAACTTTAGTCCTATATTTAATAAATTTAATTATCATATCAGTTCTTCCACATTGTTTTTATATCCTTTTCTAGTTTGTCTTGATTTTAACTTCAATATTTTTTCAGAATTGCTCATGTCTACTCTATTTCCTGAGTTCTTGCGTATTAAAAATGGTTCTCGGCTACCTTCATGTTTGAAAACTTGTGTGAGCATAACATTCTTGAGTCACATTCTCTTTCACTGAGGATTTTCTCAGTATCGTTCTATCATATTTTAACTGGAAGCTTGAGACTAGCCTAAGTTCTTTTGCCCATTCCTAAGTGATTATTTTGCATGAATGTCTATAGAATTATTTCTGTGATTTTGAAGCTAGGTAACTTTATAAAGATCTGTCTTGTTGATATTTTTATATCAATCTTTTTTTTCCCTCTAGAACATTATGGACTCTTTCAATCTTTATATGTAAGTCTTTATTTTATAACCAAATTATAAAATGGGCTGGAATTTATGTATATAATCAATTTTATTTATCTTTCACCACTGCTGTCAAGCACACTTTGTGAGATGTTTCTTTCTTGCCCCAGAGTGACGTATTAGGCAGCTATCACAGGTTTTTGTTCACTTTCAGGCCTTTATAAAACATTTAATATTTATGTATCAAAATCTGAGTCTAATATAAATAACCTTTAGATTACATTTAATTTAAAACTTATTCTTTTCCCCAGCTCAGACCCTAACCAGGCTTAGAAATTTGCATTGGGAAAGGGATCACACTACTTCTTCTAGATGGAGCGGAGAGAAGAAATAAAATGTAAAATATAAATATATATATATATATATATTCACACTCACTAAGTGTCAGTAAACCACCCCCAGTACTCACTGTGACACTATAAAACACTCTACACATTTATAAATGTCCTCTGGTGGTATTTTCAACTCAAACAGGTTTTTTTTTTCTATAAGGCTGCTGTCCACAATGTTTTTGGCACCTGAGACTGGTGCTCCTTTGATAATCTAATTCCCGATGATCTGAAGTGGATCTGAGGTGATGATGCTAGCTCTGGGAAGTGGCGGCAAATACAGACGAAGCTTGGTTACCTCGCCCACTGCTCACCTTCTGCTGTGTGGCCCAGTTCCTAACAGGTCACAGACCAGTGCCAATCTACAGTCTGGGAGATGAGGACCCCTCCTCAAAGGGACATTTGGTGATACCTAGAGATATTTTTGATTGTCCCAACTGGGAAGGCCAATGGTGCTGTTAAACATTCTACAGTACACAGGATAGCCCACACAACAAGGAATTATGTGTGGGCTATCCTGTGTACTGTAGAATGTTTAACAGCACCGTTGACCAAAATGTTAGTAGTGCTTAGGTTGAAAAATCCTACTCTAGGAAGTGGGGGCTTGTACCACACCCAGTTGAGAACCCTCAAAATAGAGACTAGCTAGCAATGAAGCCTGGGTGTTATAGGTTTTCTGTGTAATTATATTGCAGAGCTGACTGACAAGGACCTTTCTCCTGACCCCACCTGTGTCTGTGCATTCCCTCATTCAGCCCTTATTCTTCTACCATTCTACAGGCTTAACAAGCTCAGGGGCACACTAACCATCTTTTAGAGATTATTACTTTGGACCATAAGGAGGTACATGCCCCTTTTATAGGACCTTCCATATTTTTAAGGATCTGTTGAGGCTTATTTTCTACCCTTGGTTTGTTTCATTCAACCTGGTCAAATTTTCACTGCACTGCGACTTGAAGTTTTGTTTTTATTTTACTTTTAGTAAGAATATATTTTTTTCTGTTTTCTACTCTCTTCATAGTTTTCAACTGGTTTCAAAGAAGAGCACAAGAAAGTCACCTTTGCTTTGACAACTGTGGCCTGAAGTTATTTACATCTAATTTTTAAATGTTTTTCCTTACTATTTAAAATATAACTTTCCTATAGTCTACTTTACAGTTGATTATTTATGCTATAAAAATATGCACTTTACATTCTTAGTTTGAAACTGGTTACATTATTTAACCATCTTAATGATTCTATTAGTTTTTCAGTGGAATCTCACTGTTCTAGGAAGGCAGTGAGCAAATACTTCTCCAATTATTAAAACCTTGTATCTTTTGCCTCTTGAGTCAGCCAAAACTTTTAGAACTATATTAAATAATTATGGTAAAAAAATCTTTTTCCTAACATTAAAAATTACACTGTTTTATTACTATTCATTCAATTATTCATTCCTTCATTAAGTAATTTTAATTAACTACCATGTATTAACACTATACTAGATGCTGTACATACAGTCATGAAGAAAAAAGTAGTCCCTGTCCTTATAGTATTAATACGCTCATGATGATATAGTTGTTAAATAAACAATAATGTAAATAAATTTATAGTAATGAATTTTGAGGTGATATAATTTAAATCAGATATCAGAAAAATCTAGTCTGAATAAGAAACATTTAAGCCGAGTCCTAATAAATAAGTAGGAATTCGTTAGGAAAAAGCATTCCAAGCAGAAGGAGCAGTATGCACCAAGGCCTTGAGATATATTGTTTAACCCATTTCCCATTTGCCCTGAGAGTACTCATCCATGGTGCTTGCAGTAGCAACGACTTCCCTGAGATAACTTGTGAATTACAGTCCAAACATTATCCCCAAAGTTTATCATGAAATATCTCGCTTTTATTATTATTTTTACATTGCTCTAGTATATTGATAGTCTTTGAAAACAAATGACATCATTCTATTTATAGCATTATGCTTTTAGTAGTGACATTTCCATTTACAAAATATAGTAATTCTTGATCACTGAAAATATCAAATCTTAGAAAATGTAGCATTCTTTCATGTGATGTTAAATAAATGCTGGCAGCGAGCTGCATTTTTTTTCTAAACGGGAAAGTGTTAAATAATTGAAAGAAATTGCTGGATCTTAGTGGGCAGTGGCTGTAGAGGTCATCAGTGGTTGGTAATTCATCAATGGTTGGTAAATCAGAAAATATTAAATAGAAAATTCCATAAATAAACAATTCTTAAGTTTTAAATTGTATGTAGTTCTCAGTAGCATGATGAAATCTTATATCATCTTCTTCTGTCCTTCCTGGGATGTGAATCCTCCCTTTGAGCAGTATGTCTATGCTGTGTATGCTATATATTCCTTACTCACTTAGTAGTCATATTGGTTATGAGAGAGAAAGAGAGAGAGAGAGGCCACATGATTTTTATTGTAGTATAGTTATAATTGTTCTATTTATTATTGTTGTTGTTAATCTCTTACTGTGACTAATTTATAAATTGAACTTTATCATACCTATGTATGTATAGGAAAAAACAGTAAACATATGGTTTAGTACAACCTGCAGTTTCAGGCATCCACTGGAGGGTCTTGGAATGTATCCTTCACTAATAAGGAGAGACTACTGTATTTCTCTGCCTGCGTCAGTGGTTCCCAAATGTTGGTGCTAATTAGAGAGCTTATAAAACTCTGTGACAAGATTATACATAATACTAATTAAATAATAATAACAACCCAAAACATAATTTTAATAAAGTTCCCCCAGGTGAGTCCAGTGTGCAGCAAAGTTTGGGAACCACTGACCTAGGTCCAGGTCCATACTTCAAACTTTCTGTTAGAAATCTGGATGGCTCACTAGGTCTTCAAAGTCATTTTTCCAAGACTTATCTTATTATTTTCCTCCTCTCAATCTGCTGTATCTCTCAAATTCCACATTTCTATCAGTCATCTGAGCAACCACTATAGATAATACTTCTGGATATGGAACTCTTTCTGCTTCCACTACAACCAGGCTCACACAGAACCCCAGTACATATCACTTAAGTAATTACAAAATACTAGAATCACAAATTTTATAGAGTTTAGGTTATAAAAAAATCAGTGTACAAATAAATACTTGAAAACTCTCTGTGGAATGCATCACTTTGGAAACTGATGTGTTGCAAATTATCCAGTGCAGCCAATAGTTGTCGTAGGATTGGAATGGCTCACTCCTCCTTTGAGCACAAGATAAAAGCTGGCTTGAGTTTAGGGTAAATGTTATACCAAAAAAAAAACACATGTATTTTAATTATACAATGACACTCAGCATGGTGAGATGCTCACAATATGAAAGTCCCACAAGAAGTGAGAGACTGGCTGAGGAGAGAGCTTACTCATATTCCCATCTCAAGCTAACTCACTCCAGGGTCCAAATTTCTCAAGTGAAGTGTAGATTAAAAAAATCATAATGTTTTATATATGTTATTTTTTTCTATTGAATTATACAATGAAATATGTATAGGTTAAAATGTGTGTGTGTGTATGTGTGTGTGTGTGTGTGTGAGAGAGAGAGAGAGAGAGAGAGAGAGAGGCCTTCACTCTAGTTTACAGTGATTTTCCTCTTTGTTGCATATTCCTTCTCGCCTCTAATCCATTACACACGCTGTTGCCAGGTTAACCTTCTTAAAATAATTTCATCGTATAACTTTCCAGTTCAAAAATCATCAATGGTAGCTCACAGCCTACTTAATTAGGTCAAAATTCTCCAGTTTGTCATTCAGGGGCCTCTGTGATTTAGTTCCAAGTTTCTCTTTGTGGTTTTATCAACTACTACTCCCATTTATGGATCATATTCTTCCCCAGACTACCTAAAGTATTTACTTGCATTTTTCTACCTTGATACTTTTGCTCATTATTTCCTTTGCTTGAAATATTTCACTACTGCCTTATCTTAATCTGATTAAATGCTATTTTCCTGTCAAGACCCAGTTTGAATGAAAACTTTAAAATGTTTCTGAGATTTTTCCTGATACACACACACATACGCACACATTTGTCTTTTCTTAGAAAACTATAAGCATATCTTCTTCATGTGACTTTGTATCACTGACTATACCTAGAACTTTGTGTCACACATAATAGACAGCCTGCAAATCAATAAGAAGTTGAAGCATAATTAAACAAAAATAACTTCATGAGTCTTTTTCTCTCTTCATAATCCCTACTACTTATTTATTATGAGGTACTTTCACTGTTATTTTAACAACCATATTAGTAGTTCTTTTATGAGATGACTCAGATTTTTAGAATAAATGGAAACTAAGAGCACAGTAATTATATGAAACATGGGGTTGGGGATGGGGTGGGAGAGAAACTGAAGTTAATTTAATTACAGCATATAAAAGAACATGACTTAAAAGCTACCATTAGATCCAAATGTGCTGAATTCTTCTGAAGGAATTCTGAGCATTGAACACTATTCCTTTATCTTGCCTAATGGGAATGGTCATGCTCATATAGGTAAAGAACTATAATAAATGGAACAATTTACTCTTAAGAGTAAATGGAGAAAAATTCATTCTGGTACTTTCATTTTTCTAGTTTAGGACTCTGGGATGCTTTTACATGGCATTTGCAAATGTGCATTGGAATTTTTTCGCCAATACTGCCTCAAGTATCCAAACTTCTGGAAAGCGTTCAGATGCCTTAATAGAAGTAAAATTATCAATGAATGCCCTATCTCTGTCTCTGTAGAGTTTGATGTATTGGCATCAATGCTGAGTAGAAGTAGAAAAGTCAAAAACAGTTCTGAGAGAGACAAGTGAACAGAACCTGTTCTATGAAGAGGTTTGTTCAGAATCATATACCATAGTAGGAGCATAAACCATCATAGCTGAGTTGGCAAAGTCCAAGGGTAAATATACAGGTGTTATAAAGAGATAAATCCAAGACCAGGAATTTGAGAATTGGGTTTCTATGCCATGAATATGTCTCCAGAAAGCCTTGAAGGCATAGCTCTCAATCCTTGCAAGTATTATTTTTCTCAATAGAAGGGGAAAGAAGATCAGTGGGTTAATAACTACAGTATGTCTGTAACTTGACTAACAGTGTCTGAATAGCTTGAATTTTGGCTAATAAAGATGTGTTAAATGTTCTCAAGAGGGATGTGGCTTCAAAAAGGCATAGCCTATCATGATGTCAAAAAGGCAGAGTTTTTAGATAGACAGATAAATGAACCAGTGTTGGATATTTTATTATTATTATTATTATTATTGTTGTTGTTGTTGTTGTTGTTGTTATTATTACTCTATTGAAGTGTTGGCATTGGGTACAAATATTGCAGCAATAATAGAGCAGTTTTATCAATTTACGGTTTGACTGAGGCTAATTATTTTTATGGTTAGTGTATAATGCTAATGAGGTCTAGAATATATATCCAGTCAACACATAAGCTCTACTTTTTGTTCTGGTCACAGATTTCAGTCCTAATCTTGATGCAATTATTGAAAAATACATTGATGATCATAATGGAGAATAGTTTAAAAAGCATGAGATGTTTCTTTATGACACATTCTTACCACTTCAGAAATAATTTAAGATACATGATTTCAAATGGAAGAGCTTATATTTGTCAGGTAGGCTAAGTACATTGCATTAACAAACAAGATCCCAAATATCTGTTTCTTAACATAACAAATTATTTCATGTTTATACAGAGTTCACTGTGGTTTCTAGATGATTCTAAAAGAAAGTTGTCCCCCATATGATGACTATGTAATTCAAGATGCCTTTTGGCTTTGCTATATCAAGGCTTCCTTTATGAGTGCTATGGTGGGGGAGGAGGAGTACTGAAGAATTTTACATGGGCTTTTAATTGCCTTAGACCAGAAGTGATAAGGTATTACTACTGATATTTTATTTTCACATGGCTCTACTCTATTGCATAAATGCTAAGGAATATAGTTTTTTCTTCTCTTTTCAAAAATGGAAGATAACTAGATGTTGGTGGACAGTAGTATATAAAACACTTACATTGTCCCATGTGACATCCATGCAGCTCACTTGATTTCAGCACAGCTGTAGTAGAGAGTTCACCCCATATCCAGAAGGTTGAATGGCTGCTCAACCTACACAAAGATACAGCTAGGAAGGTGGTGGCATTAAAGGACTTGAGGCTAGCTCTCAACAAATGGGAGATAGGAGGTCAGTGGATAAATGCTCCCACATCCAATTCTTCAGGGGGGAAATTCTGAAGTACTTTCTAAATGATTTCTTATAAGGTCTCCAGGGTGATTGAGCACCAGTTGTTCAAAAGTAACCAATTCAACAGCATACACTTTATTGGCTTCTTTCCCTTCTCCATCTCCCAACTTACTTGTGCTCCGTAGGATCACATCCCATATAAACTATCTGTACCCATGTTCATGTCTCAAGCTTCCCCATTAGGAGAACCAAACTACGATAACTAGTATTGTATACCACAGAGCGAACACTTCAGAGAATAGATTGGGAGCCAGGAGGCTTGTATTTCAAGCTAAGTCAACCATCCACTAGCTTTATGACCTTGGGCATGTCAGTTCCCATGACAGCCTCAGTTGGTTTTTGCATTTTAAAAATGAATTATTTAGGCTAGCAAATCTCTAATACCATTTTGAAATCTGATGCCTGTGATGCTTGATTAAACTCTGGCTCTGTTAAAAAAAATAATGGATATCAGTTTCTTAATCATCAAAGAAGGAAGAAGAGAAAATGCTTTCTAAATATTAGCCAGAGGGTTTCCGATTAGATTCAAGAAAGAGCTGTTCAAATATAGAATTTTTATTTGTGATTTTTAAGATCGAGATTGCTGCATATATCAGGAATAGTTTCTAACCAGGTGACTCTTAAGTGTTCTCTTACTTTTGATTCTATGAAGCTATTGTGGTTATGGTAAAAAAAAATCATTCACTGGCAGATTTAATTATTTGGTTGCCTTATGATGGCCGCTCTATGCTCCCCCCCCTTTTTTTTAAGAAATCAAAGAGCCAAATATCAGTAAATAAACTCATATCGAGGACTTAATTGAAATGGAAACTTTCCAGGGGATGTTTAGTTCTTACTCCTATATTAATAAAATTAGCTAGCATTCAGTAAATACTATATGCCAGATATTGTGATAAACACTTAACATGAATTATGTTATGTAATGTTCACAAAAATAAATAAAACCAACACTGATATGTACTTCACTGGTGAGGAAACTAAAGCCCAGAGAGATTAAGTTTATCTTTCCAGGATCACATAGCTAGTGAGTATCATAGTAAGGGCTCAAATAAAGGTGTCTGATTTTATTGCTTTGACATCTAGCTATATTGCCACAACATCTTGTAACTACAATAATTGATGCTCTCACTATAAAATTTGAGGTCCTACACGATCATTAAGAACAACAAAAAAAAAAGAAAGAAAAAGAAAAGAAAAGAGAAAGCAAGAAAGCAAGAAAGCAAGAAAGCAAGAAAGCAAGAAAGCAAGAAAGCAAGAAAGCAAGAAAGCAAGAAAGCAAGAAAGCAAGAAAGCAAGAAAGCAAGAAAGCAAGAAAGAAAGAAAGAAAGAAAGAAAGAAAGAAAGAAAGAAAGAAAGAAAGAAAAAGAAAACCATTGTTTTTGTTTTTGTTTTAGTTTCTACTTATTAAGGGAGGAAGGTGTTCATATGAATTTAGAAAAGTCTACCACAACTGGAAGAAATGAGGACAATCTATATTTTCTAATCAGCCTTCTGACTATTTGTAGGATCACTTAATGATAAAAAAATACTTCAAAATTCTAATGGCTTGGAGTTGAGGTTAACTTTGAAAATTTTTTCCAAAGTTTTTAAAAAAGCATTCCTTAAGTTCATATGATTATTAAGTCTTTTAATAAATATACATTTATGTTCACATAAATTCTAAGCCCTATGCATTAAATTCCATAAATAATAAAGAGTAAAAAAATTCTTTGTTTAGTTACAAAATATAAATGAACAGAGAAAGAGGAATTCACAGAGTGTATTTGCTTCTATGGTTTTAAACTATGAAACTGTAGAATGAGCTTGTGTCCTTACCTTCTTTTGATCCTATATTTTGAAAAGAAGAAAAGATGATAAAAATGTTGAAGAAATAACGTCTGAATGAAGTTAATGGGAAGCCTAACTTCTCTGGTCTCACAGAGACCTATCTGCATAGAAAACCATATTTTAATGAATTCCTCTTGAAGAAAGTATACATATCTTATTTTTAAACTGCAAGTAGGCTTGTTGTATGTAACTTTATTTTGAAGACTGTTTATAAAGCATTGCATATCTCTTATGGCAAAAGAAACAAAAGAAAAAAATAACAAATGGAACTACATAAATGTAAAAAAAGTTTTGAACAGCAAAGGAAACCATCATCAAAACAAAAGACAACCTACTAAGTGGGAGAAGATATTGATACATTAGATTTTGGGTTAATAGGAAATAATATTGAATGTCAACTTTAATTGAAAAAATATTAAATTAAAAAAGAGAAGGCATGGCACTTTGAGTCTGTCGAAATTCCACAAGAGACAGCTGGTTGAGATGTTTGTGCAAATACTTTGAAAAGTGTAAATTAAAGAAACATAGCAGAGTGAGAGATGTTCTCAGATCTTTCTCTTTGAAACAACAATAAGCTGAACATCTAAAACTCAACAAAAAACAACTAGCCTTCACACAATCATATCTGAGTGAGGTATGCAAATAAGAGCTACCACAGAAATTGAATAAGCAACTAGACCAGGAGAATGAGTTTTTTAGCAAGGAGATTGAAACCCTTAAAAAGAAACAAACAGAACTTCTAGAGATGAAAAACACACTGAAAATGATGAAGAATGGAACAGCAAACTTGTGAAACAGAGTCGAAAATTGAAGGAAAGTGATATCGAAGACAGAAATAGAGAAATAAGTCAAAAAGAAGAAAGGAACCAACGAATGAAAAATAATGACAGTGATGTCAGAAACATTGCAGAGTGAGAGAATCCCCATATTTCTCCCCTTGAAACAACAATAAGTTAAACATCTAAAACTCAACAAAAAGCACCCAAACTGCACACCAGCACATCTTAGCATGGGATCTGTGCATAGGAGCTCCACAGGTCAGAACGATTGGAGTTGGGTGGTAGACTGGGAGAAACAAAGAAGCTGCCTCTCACAGTGGGAGCTCCCTATAGGAGGAGGAGAGAGGGGAGAATGTACAGAGAGTTCCCTGAACAGCCCTGCCTAGGAGAACAGTAAGCTCCACACAGTCAGCGGCAGTGCTCAAGCATCAGGGAAGAAAGTAGAAAAGCGGGGACAACAGAGAAACAACAGTTGATTACTACCAGCCACAGTTGGAAAACACGAGTCTGAGCCATAGCCTGCCTCCTCCAACCTAAACAGGCCCTCTCCCCATATCCTCCAAGACCGAACACCAGGGAGCTCTAGGGAAATCTGTGCAAATGCTACCAAAACTGTTGCTAACACTGATAGGGGGTGATACCGAAGGTAGCGAGCATGGCTTAATATCTATAAGAAAAAAAAAGGTATTATTAAGACTTATATAAAGCAGAGATCTAAGAGGATTAGATGCCACCTACTGGAAGCTAAAAGAAAAAGGCTTTCTTTGTAACAGACTAAAGAGATTCCTTTATATAATAAATCTTTTATCTGGATTAAAAAGCAGAAAACACTTCCATTAATGCCCAAGTGGAGAAAGTCCATTAGACACTGTGAACAACCAAGGTGAAAAGGTATCTAAGAAAGAAAGAGGAAAATCTCCAGAAAATAAGCTTACAGACATAGAAATATGCAACTTAAATGATAGAGAATTCAGAATGGTACTTCTGAGAAAACTCAGTGACATCCAAAACAATTCATATCAACAATTTCAGAAATTGAAAAAAAAAAACAACTAGATGAGCAGAATGAGTTCTTTAGCAAGAAGATTGACATCTTAAAAAATAGAACTTCTGGAGATGAAGAACATACAGCAAGAGTTAAAAGAATGAAATAACATGCTTGGGAAATAGAGTCAAACAAATGGAGAAATAGATCATTGATATCAAAGACAGAAATCTAGAAATAAATCATAAGGAAGAAGATAGAAATCAAAGAATGAAAAATAATAAAATAGAAATACAAACACCAACATACATAAAGCAATTATTGACTGATATAAAAGGAGAGATCAATAGTAATACACTCATAGTATGAAACTTTAACACATTGACACCAATGGGCAGATCTTCCCGGTAAAGAATCAACAAGGAAACAATGGGCCTAAAAGATACACTAGAATAGGTGGACTCGATAGATGTTCTCAGAGCATTTTACCCCAAAGCAGCAAAATATACATTCTTCTTAAGTGCACATGGAATATTTTCTAGGATAAACCATGTTTTAGGACAGAAATCAAGTCTCAATAAATATAAGAAGATTATAATCATATCAATCATCTTCTTTGATCATAATGTTAGGAAACTAGATATTGACTACAAGAAAAAAACTGGAAAATACACAAACACATGGAGGCTAAGTAACATGCTACTAAAAAATGAATGGTTATTAATGAGATCAAGGAAGAAATCAAAATACCTAGAGACAAATGAAAATAAAAACACAACAACTCAAAATCTGTGGAATACAACGAAAGTAGTTCTAAGAGGGAAATTCATAGCAATACAGGCCTACCAGAAGAAACAAACAAACAAACAAAAAACTCAAATAAGCCATCTAACCTTACACTTAAAAGAACTAGAAAAGGTACAAGAAAAGCCCAAAGTGAATAGAAGAAAGGAAATAATAAAGATAAGAGCAGAAATAAATGAAATAAAGTCTTGAAAAAACAAAACAAGTGATTAATGAACTCAAGAGCTAGTTCTTTGGAAGGATAAACAAAATTGACAGACCATTACCTAGATTCATCAAGGAAAGAAGAGAGGATCAAATAAATAAAATGAGAAATGAAAGAAGAGATAGAATTACAGATTTCACAGACATACAATGGATAATCAGAAAATACTACAAGCAATTATATGCCAACAAATTGGACAATCTGGAAGAAATGCACACATTAGTAGATATATTCAATTCTCCAAGAGTGAGTCAAGAAGAAAGAGAAAATCTGAACCAACTGATTACCAATGAAATAGAATCAGATTTCAAAAACCTCCACCCCCAGAAAAAGTCCAGGACCAGATGGCTTCATAGGCAAATTTTACCAAACATTCAAAAAAGAATTATCACCTATTCTCAAAGTATTTCAAAAAATTCAAGAAGAGGGAAGGCTCCTTAACTCCTTTTATGAAGCCACTATTAACTTGATTTCAAAACCAGGCAAAAAACATCACAAAAAAGAAAACTATAGGCCCATATCTCTTATGAACATTGACGCAAAAACTTCAACAAAATATTAGCAAACTGAATTAAGAAATACATTAAAAATATCATACACAGTAATCAAATTGGATTTATTCCTGGGATGAAAGTAAGGTTCAATATCTGCAGATCCAATAATGTGAAACACTACATTAACTACTCAAAAAATAGAAACCATATGATCACATCAATAGAAGCAGAAAAAGCATTTAACAAAATTCAGCATCCACTTATGATAAAAACTCTTAGCAAAGTAGAAATAGAGGGAACATACCTAAACATAATAAAGGCCATATATGACAAACCTACACCTAACATCATACTCAATGGGGAAAGGCTAAGAGCATTATCCTTAAGATCAGGAACGAGACAAGGATTCCCACTTTCACCACTCCTCTTCAACATTGTATTGGAAGTCTTAGCCACAGCAATAAGACAAAAAAGAGAAATAAAATGCATCTGATTTGGAAAGGAAGAAGTAAAACTCTTGTTATTTGCCGATGACATGACACTATAGAGAACGCTAAAGATTCCACCAAAAAAAAAAAAACTGTTAGAACTAATCAATGAATTCAGTAAAGTAGCAGGTTACAAAATAAATATTCAGAAGTCACTGGCATTTTTATACACCAATGATAAACTTTCAGAAAGAGAAATTAAGAAAACAATCCTATTTACGATTTCATCAAAAACCATAAAATACCTGGGAATCAAATTAACCAAGAAGGTAGAAGACCTGTTTTCAGAAAATTATGTCATTGAAAAAAGAAATTCAAGAAGATACAAATTATCAGAAGCATATATCCTGTTCATGGGTAGGTAGAATCCACATGGTTAAAATGGCCATACTACCCAAAGCAATCTATAGCTTCAATACAACCCCTATCAAAATACCAATGGCAATTTTCAGAGAGCTAGAACAAGTAATCCTAAAATTTATATGGAGCCATAAAAAACCCAGAATAGCCATGGCAAACTTGAGAAAGAAGAACAAAGTTGGAGGTATCACATTACCTGATATCAAACTATACTACAAGTCTACAGTATTCAAAACAGCATAGTACTGGCATAAAAACAGATATATTGATCAATGGAACAAATTAGAGAGCCCAGAAATAAATCCACGCCTATAAGCTTATTTAATATATGACAAAAAGGAGATAAGAATATACCCTGGGGTAAAGACAGTCTCTTCAATAAATGATGTTGGGAGAATTGGACAGGTACATGCAAAAAAGAAAAAAAATAAGAAGAAGCTGTACCATCTTCTTACTCTGTAATAAAAGAAAAGACTCAAAATGGGTTAAAGATTTAAGTGTAATACCCGAAACCATACAACTTTTAGAAGAAAACATAAGCAGTAAACTCTCTGATTTTACTAACAGGAATTTCTTTTCAGATATATCTCCTTGAGCAAGGGAAACAATAGAAAAAATAAACAAATGGGACTACATCAAATTAAAAAAGTTTTTGTACAGCAAAGGAAACCATCAACAAAACAAAAGGACACCTGATTGATTGGGAAAAGATATTTGCTAGTAATACATCTTATAAGGGGTTAATATGCAAAATACATAAAGAATTATACAACAAAACAACAACAACAACAACAAACAAACAATCCAATTAAAAAATGGGTAGAAGACTCGAATAGATATGTCTCCAAAGAGGAAATACATATGGATAACAGTCATATGAAAAGATGCTCAAAGTTTCTGATCATCAGAGAAATGCAAATCAAAACCACAATGAGCTATCAACTCATGCCTGTCAGAATGGCTATCATCAATAACTCAAAAAAAAAAGCAAGTATTGGAGAGGATATGGAGAAAAGGATACCCTCATTCATTGTTCGTATGATTCGAATTAGTACAGCCACCTTAGAAAACAGTATGGAGGTTTCTCAAAAAATAAAAATAGATATACCTTTTGACCCAGCAATTGCACTTCTGGGTATTTATCTAAAGAAAACCAAAACAATAATTTGTAAAGATCTATGCACTCCAATATACTTGGCAGCACAATTTGCAATAACTAAGATATGGAAGCAACCTAAATGCCCATCAACAGGTGATTAGATAAAGAAATCATGGTTCATATATACAATGGAATATTAGTCAGCCATTAAAAAAATGAAATTCTACCATTTGCAATGACATGGATATACCTAGAGGTTATCATGCTGAGTTAAATAGGTCAGACAGAGAAAGATAAGTACCATATGATATCACTTATATGTGGAATATAAGGGAAAAAAAACTAATCAAAAACATACTCACAAATATAGTGGACAATTCGATGACAGAGTGAGGGGAGTTGGGGAGCTGGGAGAATGGGGCGAAGGATTAAAAAAATACATATTAGTAGTTGGTAGTTGAACATGAAGATGGGGAGTATGGCACAGGGAATGCAGTTAGCATTAATACGATGACTAAGTGGAGGGCCAGGGGAGAGAGAGAGAGCAATTGGGGGGATTGTTTTATGAAGAATATAGATGTCTAACCAATATACTATATCCTTGAAAATAATTTAAATAAATAAATTTATTTTTTAAAAAATAATAAAACTTTACATGTGCAATAGGTTAGTGTGCCAACATTAAGTAACAAGAGTGACTAGCATGATTGTTTAGTTTTTTTAGATGCAATTCGTATACTTTGTAATAATTATTATTCTTTAATAGCAGATCTAGAATGATGAGAGAAGAGTATGATTTATGGGCATTATAAGGTAGATGGAACTATCTACTCCTTCTGCTCTGTATGGGCCAAAATGTTTAGTTTTTAATTCTAAATAATAAATGATAGTTAATGAGACACTAAACAATTTTTAGTACTTGCCTTGAAATAAAGATTTTTTCTTTTTAAAAGAGAAATACAAGAACTAGCTGACACCATTAGGAGAGGAAACATAAGTTTAATGGGCATTATCAAAGGCAAGGAAAAGGAGCAAGGAACAGAAAGCATTTTCAGACAAATAGTTGATGAGAATTTCCCAAATCTAAGGAATGAGTTGAACTTCGGAATTCAAGAAGTCAACAGGACACCCAATTATCTCAACCCAAACAGGCTTTCTTCAAGAAACATTATATTAAAATTGTCAAAATCAACAACAAAGACAGAATTCTCAGGGCAGCCAGGGAAAAGAAGATGGAAACATGTAAAGGAAAACCCATTAGATTATCGGCAGACTTCTCTGAACAAACCTTACAAGCCAGAAAAGACTTGAATCAAATATTTAAACTATTAAATAAAAGGAACTACTAGCCAAGAATAATGTATCCAGCAAAACTCTACTTTAGATATGAATAAGAAATAAAAATCTTAAAAGACATACAAAAACTGAGGAAATTTTCCACTACGAAGATTGCATTACAGGAAATACTGAAAGAGGTCGATCGCCTAAAACAAAATCCCCCCCCCACAAAAAAAAGTTACATAACTATGAGTAAGGCAACTGTCAGGCAGATAGAAGAAGAGGGAAGACTTACTAAGAATAGGGCATTATTAGCTTAAACAATAAGAAGAGCTTTGCTATAGCAAGATAGTAATGAGCATTCAGCATACATAGGGACAAACTGAGACAACAATGACTGAAAAGGGGAGGATACAAAGACCTAAATTCACAAATGGGAGTGGAAATAAGGCATGTACAGAAGAAAATGGACGACAGTATATATAGATAACTATCCTTTACATAATAATAATGGTAACCACACACCAAAGATTCAGAACTGAAGGATATAACATAAAACAAGAACCAGAGGCAAAACCAAAAACAAACAAATAAACAAACAAACAAACAACAACAATAAAAACAACCAAAATAAAGAAAACAGAAATAAAAGAACAAGGAAGCAATGGAAACACCAAGCTATCAGAAAGCAAAATATAAAATGGCCACAAGAAAAGCTCATATTTCAGTAATCACCCTAAATGTAAATGGACTGAACTCACCAATAAAAAGGCACAGAGTTGCAGAACAGATGGAAAAATAAAGTCAACCATATACCGCCTCCAGAATGCCATCACAGTTCTAAGACAAATATAGACTCAGAATTAAAGGGTGGAAATGATATTTCAAGTAAAAGGCATTAAGAAAAAAGCAGGAGTTGCGGTACTAATATCGGACAAAATAGACTTCAAAATAAAAAAAAAGGTAAAGAAAGATACTGAGAGACACTTCATAATGATAATGGGAATCATGCACCAAGAACACATAACATTTATTAATATCTATATTCCCAATCAGGGAGCCCTGAAATATGTAAAGCAATTACTAACAGAAGTAAAGGGAGAAACAGACCAAAACACTATTGTAGTAAGGAACTTAAATACCCCACCATCAGAAGTGAAAAGATGATCCAAACAGAAAATCAAAAAGGAGATAACATCCTTAAAAGACACAATACACCAACTGGGCATAATTGACATTTACAGAGCCTTCCATCCCAAAATAGCTGTTTGTACATTCTTCTCTAGTGCACATTGAACATTCTCAAGGATTGACCACATACCAGGACATAGGGATAGCCTCAACAAATATAAAAGTGTTGAAATCATACCAACATATTCTCTGATCATAGTGTTTTGAAATTAGAGATCAACTGTAAAAATAAATCAGGAAGAACCCCAAATATGTGGGGATTAAACAACATGCTACTGAAGAATAACTGGGTCAGAGAAGAAATAAAAAGAGAAATCAAGAGATACATAGAAACAAATGATAATGATAGTACAACATACCAAAACTTTTGGGTCATAGCAAAAGCAGTCATAAGAGGAAAGTTTGTATCATTACAGGCCTATCTCAAAATACAAGAATGAGCCCAAATAAACAACTTAATTATTCATCTTTAAAAAAACTAGATAAGGAGAACAGATGAAGCCTAAAGTCAGGAGAAGAAATGAGATGATCAAAATTAGAGCAGAAGTAAAAGAAATTAAAAAAAAAAACAGTAGAAAAAATAAATGCAACAAAGAGCTGGTTCGTTGAGAAAGTAAATAAAATTGGCAAACTCCTGGCTAGACTCACTAAACAAGAAAGAGAAAAGACACAAATAAACAAAATAAGGCATGAATGAGGGTATATTATAACAGGCATTGCAGAAATACAAAGGATCATACAAGAATACTATGGAAAAGTATATAACACCAAATTTAATAACCTAGAAGAAATTGACCAGTATTTAGAAAGATACAACCTTTATAAACTGAATCAAGAAGAACTGGAAAATCTAAATAGACAGATCAGCAGCATGGAAATTGAAACAATCATCAAAAACCTACCAAAAAAAGTAAAAGTCCAGGAGGACCAGATGGCTTCACTAGTGAATTCTACCAAACATTCAAAGAAGATTTAATACCTATCCTCGAACTCTTCCAAAAAATCGAAGAGGAGGCTACACTTCCTAAGTCATTTTATGAAACCGATAACACCCTGATACTAAGACCTGGTAAATATAACACAAAGAAAGAAAACACAAATGCTAATATCCTAAATAAGATACCAGTGAACTGAATAAAGCATCGTATTAAAAAGATTATACACCATAATTAAGTGGGCTTCATCCCAGAAGCTCTGGTATGGTTCAACGTGCATAAACTGATTAATGTGATATATATCACATAAACATATAAAAAAATGAGGATCATATGATCATATCAAAAGATGGAAAAAAAGCCTTTGACAAGATACAGCTCCCATTCGTGATTAAAACACTTAACAAAATCGGTATATAATTAAAGTACCTCTACATAATAAAGGCCATATATGACAAACCCTCAGACAATATTATTATTTATGTTTAAAAACTAAAAACCTTCCTTCTAAGTTCAGGAACAAGGCAAGGCTGTCCACTATCACCACTCTTATTTAATACAACATTGGAGGTCCTAACGAGCACAATCAGGCAAGAGAACAATATAATAGGCATCCAATTAGGAAACAAAGAAGTCAAAATGTCACTATTTGTGTATGACATGATTATATAAAAAGCCCTAAAAACTCCACAAGAACACTACTAGAAACAATAATAAAATATAGTAGTTTCTGGATACAAAATCAATCTTCAAAAATTCATAGTGTTTCTATACTCTAATAATGAAGTGTCAGAAAAAGAAGTAGAAAAATAGTTCCTTTTGCAACTGCAACAAAAAGAATAGAATACCTACAGATAAATCTAACAAAACATGTCAAAGACCTACATAATGAAAAGTGTAATAATCTAGTAAAAGAAATCAAAGAAGATACAAAGAAATAGAAAGATATTCCATGTTCTTGGATTGGAAGAATCACCGTAGTTAAAATGACCTTATTACCTAAAGTATTATACAGAGTTAATGCCATTCCCATCAAAATTTTGTGGGCATTTTTTAAAAAGATGGAGCAAAAAATCATAAGAATTATATTGAAACACAAACGACCCCCAATCACCAAAGCCATCCTGAGAAAAAAGAAAGCTGGTGGCATCACTCTACTTGACTTCAAATTATATTATAAAGCGACAATAATCAAAATGGCATGGTATTGGCAGAAGCATAGACATGCAGACCAGTGGAACAGAATCAAGAGTCCAGAAATAAACCCATGTTTGTGTGGGCAAATAATTTTTGACAAAAAAAGCCAAAAATATTCAATTGAGAAAGGAAAGCCTCTTCAATAAATGGTGCTGAGAGAACTGGAAAGCTGCCTGAGAAAGAATGAAACTAGACTGTTGTCTCTCACTAAACACTCAAATTAACTCAAAATGGATTAAGGACCTGAATATAAGATCTGAAACAATAAAATGCATAGAAGAAAGTATGGGATCTAAAATCAAGAACCTTGAACTTAAAGAGGATTTTATATTTGTTCTCAAATGCAAGGGAAGTAAACGTCAAAATAAATAAATAGATCTACATCAAACTAAAAAGCCTCTGCACAGCCAAAGAAACCATGAACAATGCAAAGATACAACTATCCAAATGGGAAAATATATTTGCAAGCGACACCTCTGATAAGGGCCTAATATCCAAAATATGCAAAGAACTCATATGACTCAATAATAACAACAAAAAAATCAAATGACCCAACCAAAGAATGGGCTGAGGACCTGAACAGACACTTCTCCCTAGAGGACATAAAAATGGCCAAGAAATATAAGAAAAGATGCTCAACATCGCCAACTACTAGAGAAATGCAAATCAAAACCACAATAGGATACCATCTCACACCTGTTAGAATAGCTGTAATCAACAGGACAAGGAATAACAAATGGTAGAAAAGGTTTCAAGATAAAGGAACCCTCATAAACTGCTGGTGGGACTGCAAATTGGTACAGCCACTAAAAAAACAGTATGGAGATTCATCAGAAAACTAAAAATTGATCTACCATATGATCCAGCCATCCTACTGGTAATTTACTCCAAAGACTTGATTACCCATATCCGAAAAGATATTTGCACACTGATGTTCATAGCAGCATTATTCAAGTTGGCCAGGACATGGAAGCAACTGAAGTATCCTACAATAGATGATTGGATAAAGAAGCCGTGGTACATATATACAATGATATATTACTCAGCCATAAGAAGAGATGAAATACTGCCATTTGCAACAACATAAATGGACCTTGAGATAATCATGCTAAGCGAAATAAGCCAGACAAAAAATGTTGAAAATCACATGGTATCACTTATAAGTGGTATATAAACCTAAAAGCAACAAATGAACAGGTCAAACACAGAGACTCATGGACATGGACAATATACTAGTGGTTACCAGTGGGTAGTGGTTACAGGAGGGTAGATGATGTAAAAGGTGTCAAATATATGGCAACAAAAAGAAACCTACCTGTGGTCAGTGAACACACCATGCAATGTATATATGCCTCACTGTTAAATTGTACACTTGAAACTTTTTGTTAACCAATTTTACCATAATAAAAAATTTAATAAATAAAATAATAAAAAAATAAATAAAAGGAAAAGACAAAAAAATAACTCCCTCCAAAACAAAGAGAGAAGAAAAGTATAAATTTTAGCTAAAGTTATTCTTTCTTTGAAAAGAACTATTTTCCCTCTCTTTTGGCACATCGTTTGATAAGAAAGGTACCAGATTTTGGTGAAATGGCAATGTCTCTTCAACTTTTAAATAGCATCTCCTTTATAGAAGTAGTATATCTGAAGCACAGAAGACAGAGGAAAAAAATGTACAAAGACAGACACATTTCCTTTCTTGGCCAGTAAAATTGGAACCTCTTTTTTTATGGTCAATTTACATTTAAATGGAGAGAACTTTTAGTGCTGACACCGAGTGATTAGGGAAATATTATCTGCATCATGAATAATAAACATCAGGGAAAATCTCAGTTTTTCAGCCTACTAGCACATTTTGTTGCTATGACAACAAAATGCTAAGTATTCTTTTAAAGGGAAACATGAGAATTTGCTGGGGATTATAGCAAAACTCAACCAACCTAGTTTATTTAAATATAATCTTGGATTCACAAATACCAAGGATATACTGAAAAGGAATTAGAGTTCTATTGATTTTTGAGATGTAATTATGAGAAGAGCCATGGTGAAAGTAGTGAGGAGAAGCATTAAGAGGGAACTTTTCCATCTCTCCAATTCCTCTTAGAACCCTCAGAACCATAGTCATTAGTAGGCCCATCTGGTGTGAAGCTAGAAATTGGCACCAAATACAGGTAGTCCTTTTAGTTCTCAGACATTTAAGCAGGCTGTGTTTTAACTTTTAACACTGCATGCATATTTTTTACATGAGCCCATGATAATTACTTTTTAAACCATTTATCTAGACTTGAACTAATCTAAAACAAAAATTTAAATTTTCCATGTTAAAAGATTGTACCTACTTACCTGTTAAAAGAAGTAATTATGAGAGATAGTAATGGAGATTTCTCTTTTAAACTTCTGTTAAGTGTGGGAAATAAGAACTTTCCACTGGCGGAGAATATAGTCTATTGATTTCTCTTGACCAGTTTGGATTCAGATGTTTGATCTTATCAGTATTAGTTCAAAATTGGCCGTGGTGAGCTTTTGTTTCCATAACAAGATGAGATGATTATAGCCCATGGAAGATATCACTTAAATGAACGTGCCATTCTTTAATACCAGGCCTGGAAGGAATTTTAACATCCTTCTCAACACAATGCTCTAGGCAGCCAGCAGCCACTATTTTTCGGAATTAGCACAAGAGATTAAATCAATGTGCTAACTCTGCTTGATCCTATGAAACAACTGCCACTCTTGTATCCCATTCTTGGTTTGAGGACTCAGAAAGTTAGCTCAAACTTGCCCTCTTCCAGTATGTTTTCCTCGTTGTTCTAGTCTACACTTATTTCTTCTTCCTTGGAAAATTTTATGACATTTATAGCTAGTGTCATATTTTAACACTTAGTCATGCCATGGATCTTAGTTCTTTCCCTAGATTCATATTTGAGAGGCTTTTCCAAGTGACAGTTATGGCAGAGCTTTTTGTCAATATTAGCCATAATACTAGAGTGTCAGGATCGCTGATATGATTTTCTATGCATAGCTGCAGAGGAAGAATTCCAGGTACAATGATTTCTAGAGGTATAAGGGGAATATATTTGAGAGCTGGATGGCTCAAATCATAGCATTTGAGCAACTGCTTAATCAAAATATGTGTAAGATTGGTAAATGAATGGCAGCTATACTCATTTAGTTTGGTTCATGCTGACATAATGCTATCAATTTTATATGTGGCTTGGCCACTTGCATCTAGATTATTAAGTGAACAGTTGTCACACACTCAACCATGAGAAAATTAGCTACTGAATTATTACTGGTCACACCGAAACAGCCGTGGAAATAAATTCATTACCCCAATTTGTGGCTAGCCATCACATATTACTCAGGAAAAATAAAACTTATGTTGTGTGATCAGACCACAGAAATGTTGCTTTCTTGGTATTTTTTTATAGGGAATGTAAACTTTTAATGAATTATTAGTAACTATTATTAACAATACATTGTTCATTATTCATTTATAATAATTTAATAAATTTTCAGAGAGATTTAATGTTTACAAAGCATTTTTACATCTATTATGATATTTAATATTTACATTAGGACTAAAAGATAGCTAGACGGGTGTTAAATCTACCAGATTTTACAGAAGAAAAAACTGAAAGTCAATGGGTCAAGTAAGATATTCTAAGACCATATAGCAAAAAAAAAAAAGAGAGAGAGAGAGAGAGAAAGTCAAGGTCCAATTTTCAGTGTCCTAACTCCAGTGAGTTAAGTAACCTTAGCCCCCATTTATTGCCTGAAAAGACACTGAAAAGCTGTAAACAAAATAAATGAAGAAGTAATGTTCTTTGATGGAAAATAACAGTGACCAGAGAGCAGAAACCTTTAGAGATAAAGTTATTAGGGAAGACATCATGGAAAAGGTTACTTTTTTTATGATAAGTTTTTAAAAAAGAATACATTTTATATATTTTATTAGTATCTAGGAAATTCCAATACGATCAACAAATGGGAAGAATTTTATTGTCAATAAGTCAGTGAAACTCAGTTGTCTCCATTTTTTCAGCTAATGTTTTATTTAGCCTGCATGAGGTCTCTTACCTGGTGAAAAGATGGGATAAAACTAGCAACACTATACATGATTCTACATAGAAGTCCAAGAATGTCTTGGCTTTTTTTAGATTTTCAATATGAGAGACAATGTTCTGTTTATATTATGAGATGTATTTGTAATTTTAATATAGAAATAAATGATTAACAATGTTCAAAATATAATTTTTGAATATACTCTCATGATTGACGTTTTTGCCTCAACCACTATGAATCCAGACTATTATTAAAAAGAACCTTTAAATCTTTCTTTACATTGAATTCAGGCTCTTGCAGGACTCTCAGAATTTTTGCTTTGAGATCAAGTGGTACTGTTGTATTAAAGTTGCAGATTCATGTCAAAAAATCCACGGGTAGGTTTCCATTTTCATAGCCATCAATAAGACAGTAAGATATGACCATGGTGGACAGAAAAAGTAATAACACTCTTACTTAATCTCAAACTTGTCCAGCATCTAAGTGAGGCTGTAAATATGACACACTGGAAGAGGTCATCATACCAGGGTAAGTGAAATTTGTACTTTTTCCATAGCTTGTCATAGCCACTGATTCCTGACAAGAAAAATAAGAATCTTAGCTTTGGTAGCTAAGAGACTATGGAAGAACTTTAGGGTAACTGAGATATTTTGTACATAATATAGCATCAGAATTATATAAATAATGTCCCACTTCTGGGGTATTTTTTCTTAATCACTCTATTTTTATATTTAAATGTCTACTTATGCCAAAAACTTTATATTCTTGAGGTTTGATGACTTGGCTATAAACTCTTTGTACTTGATGATTTGTTCAGCACTTGGTTCAACAACTTCATTGATGATAAAAAAATTCCTGGGTATTGAGCCTGCACTTGGAAGTGAATTTGAAGATTAATTTCACTTGCACCTGCACCAATGCTTAGAATCTTAATTTCTGATTTTATGTCTTCAATCCTTGCTATTATACCTGTTAGCCTCTTGTCCATGAATTCCTGCATGCACTGGTGTTCTGTGGAATTATTGAGAAATCTTCAAAAAGATCCAATATATCTGCTGCAGTCAGAAAACAAACTCCTCATGGAAGATACTGTATTTGGTTTTCTCTATGATGTTTTATTTAACTATAAAATTATATTTATCCAACTTTTTAAAGAAATTTAATTATGATTGACATTCAGTGTTATTTTATATTTGTTTCAGGTGTCTAGAATAGTGCTTAGACATTTATATAATTTACCAAGTAACCTCTCCAATTAGTCTAATATACCCATCTGACACTATACATAGTTATTACAATATTATTGACTATATTCCCTATACTCTACTTTACATCCCATGACTATTTTGTAACTACCAATTTATACTTCTTAATCTCTTGACATTTTTCACCCAGCCCCCTAAACCCTCTCCCATCTGACAACCATCAGTTTGTCCTCTGTATCTATGAGTATGTTTCCATTTTCATTTGTCCGTTTATTTTGTTCTTTAGATTTTCTATATAAGTGAGATCATATAGAATTTGTCCTTCTCTATCTGATTTATTTCATTCACATAACACCCTCTAGTAATATTCCGTTGTATATATGTACCACCTCTTCTTTATTCAATCATCCATTGATGGGCACTTAAGTTGCTTCCATATTTTGGATATTATAAATAGCACTGCAGTGAACATAGGGGTGTATACATCTTTTTAAATTAGTGTTTTGGATTTCTTTGAATAAATACCTGGAAGAGGAATCTCCATATTGTTTTCCATGGTGACAGCACCAATTTGCAATCTCATCAACAGTGCACAAGGGTTCTCTTTCCTCCACATCCTTGCCAACACTTCTTGTTTGTTGATTTATTGATTATGCCCATTCTGACAAGTGTGAGGTGATATTTCTTTGTGGTTTTAATTTACATCTCTCTGATGATTTGTGATGTTGAGCATCGCTTCATGTCTATTGGCAATATCTATGTCCTCTTTGGAGAAAGGTCTATTCAGATCCTTTGCCCATTTTTTAATTGGATTGTTTGTTTGTTTTTTGGTGTTCAGTTCTATGAGTTGTTTATACATTTGGGATATTAATCTCTTATCATATGTATCACTGGCAAATATCTTCTCCCATTCAGTAGGTTGTCGTTTCATTTTGCTGATGGTTTCCTTTGTTAGGCAAAATTGAAGTTCTGCATTTCTTGAACACCCTTATAACTAGCATTTTGAACTCTGCATACGGTAGATTGCTTGCCTTCATTCCATTTAGTTATTTTTCTGAAGTTTTCTCCTATTCTTTAATTTGGGACTTTTTTTGTTTCATCATTTTGACTTCTTTTCAGTGTTTCTATATATTAGGAAGATTTGCTACATCTTCCCATCTTAGCAAGGTGGCTTTATGTAATATATGTCCTGTGGGTCCCAGTGGTGCAGTCTCCCTGATCTCCTGTGCTGGGTGCTACAGGAGTGTCTTTTGTGTGGTTTGTGTGTACCTTCCTGTTGTAGTTGAGCCTTGGTTGCTGTCGGCATGTCAGTTGGAAAAGACCATTTTTAAGCTAAGTACCTTTTAGAGTGTGGAAACATAACTCTGCCTCCCCAATGACCACAAGAGGGAGAAGCAGCTATAGAGATGCCGTGTGAGACTGGGAACCTGTCTTACCAGATTAGCTTCCATGCAGACCAGCCAGCACCTGCCATCCGGGTTACAAGCCACTGCCAGGAGTGTCTCTACCACCTAACTGTACTCTTCCTTGGTATTTCTTCAAGTGCCATCAGCTATAAGAAAATTTATAAAGTAGGCAGTTTGTTAAAGGGGACTGTAAATTACCTGATTTCTTCCAGTTTTGGAGACATGTGCTTCACTATCAGGGGATCAGGCTCTTGCCCCTTTTTTTCTTAGCAAACTCACTTCTCTTCCTTCACCTTGGGTGTCGATAACTGAAACAACACAGATGAGTATTTCTCAAGCTAGTGTTCTGTGAAACAAATTTGGTAAAGTAAGTTCCTGTAGAAAAACACATTTAGGAGACCTGTATTTTCATAGTGCCTCTTGTAATGTTGCCATTCATATTAACATATTAAATCTTAGAAAGTTCAACAGTGAATAAATCTACTTAACTTTGTTTAACTCAGCATCTTGCAAACTAAGTTAACTCTTTTCTCAGATAACAATCCTCAAAACCATCCCTCAGTTCTAATGTTCTACAGACCAAAATTGGAGAATTCTGGCCCACATAGTGTGCTTTTCAAGGTCTCTCTCTCTCTCTCTCTCTCTCTCTCTCTCTCACTGGTATAAAAGATTAAAAGAAAAGGATATATTCATAAGGGTAGATTTTTAGTATTCTTCTCTTTTTCTTTTTAAAATTTATTTTTTTTAACCATTGAATCCTTCTAATGGCCGTTAACCTTGGATAATATCATCCTACAATATTTGAAGAATAGATGAATATAATAAAAGTTAAACAGGCTTCATAATTGGAAAAATATGCCTTTAAATCCAGTTAATTCACTAATAAGTTGTGTAATTTTTGCAACTAAATTTATGTTTTTTATGACCTAATTTTCTTTACTTGTGAAATGGGGGTGATACCAAAATCACAAATTTGCTTTGAGAATTGAATGATATAATACAAATAAAGCCCTTAGCACAGTAAATGTTTTAATTTCACTTTCTTGCTTCTCATCATCATCACATAAATAAATTTAATCCTTTCTACAGGTATGTTCTACTAGGAAAAGAGTATTTCATAAAATCAGTGTTTTCACAACACATTGTTAATTTTAAAAGGGAATTTTTCCTGTTTGCAGATTAAAAGAGAAAATTTTCCATGAGTTGTCATGTGTATATAAAAAGCCATCCTATTTTTGTACTATTAAACCTCAAGCTTCAAAAACCAGTAAGTTGTTATGACCTTGACAGCAATAGTTCAAGCTCTTTCTATTAAATGTGAGATGCCTCATATACAATTCCGAAGTATTGACTTTAGCAACAAATGAATTATTAAATGTCAAATTGTTACTTCCTGTGACAGTTTCCAAATGGATGGAGTCTGCACTAACAAGTAGTGAAATGTGCCTTTAGCCACCTCGCAGTTGTGGAAGAAATGGATCACAACTCCAGTGGACTCATTTTACCTGGGGGCAGAGCACTGGAAGGCTCGCCCATCTGTCAACACACATTTCTCTTCCAATCTCCTCAAGCCCCTTCCTGAATTCTTTCCTGTTTCAAGAGAAAATCAAGATCTATTCAAAGCACTGGCTTTTTATAAGGACATTTCCAGTATAGTCAATAACAGGTAGATTACATATAGGGTGTCCATGTTGTTGGTTAAAAACAACCGACTCTATTCTCTTAATTTGCCAGCATTCTCTTTCCTGTTTTACTCTCCAAATGAGTATTGAAAAAATAACAGATTCATTAATTAAATTCATTATAAACCAAAGAGTATCTAGTATCTCCAAGCAAAGAAAACAATTAGAAAATAATTTAACCTAGGTTATGTTTGTACTTCAAATAAAAAATAAATGTTTAGATTAAGCTATTTTTTATTACATATGTTGATGAGCAAGTTTTATTTGGGCATAGATCCTCCCTCTGATATGTGTAACATGATCACTTACTCATAGCTTTCAAATGGCATGGATAAAGCCTGCCATATTATTAAATACAAGCAAATTATTGTCCAGACTACTTTTGTTAATTGAGACCACCAGGGATGAAATTGTCAATTGTTCACACTTATCAATATTAAAATTCCCTTTATCAGTAAGCAGAAATACTTAATAGGTAATTACTAAAATATACTCTTTAAAAAATTAATTAAGTTTATTGGGATAACGTTGGTTAATACAATTATGTAATTTTCAGGTGTACATTATCGTTTGACATCTGTATATTCTATTGTGTGTTTACCACCCAAAGTCCAGTTCTCTTCAGCTACCATATATTTGATCCTGTTTACCCATGTCACTCTCCCCCTAAATCCTATATTTGACCTCCTTTACCCTGCCCACCTCCCTGCTTCTTGCCTGACCCCACTAGTAACCACTAGTCCAGATCTTCTGGCAGCCACTAGCCTATAGCCATGTCCATGAGTCTTTGTTTCTTTGCCTTGCTCCTTTTTTGCTTTTAGGTTTATATCCCAAACATAAGTGATATAATGTGATTTTCAACTTTTTCTGTCTGAGTTATTTCACTTAGCACGATTATCTCGAGGTCCATCCATGTTGTCGCAAATGGCAGTATTTCACCTCTTCTTATGGCTGAGTCATATTCCATTGTATATATGTACCACAGCTAATTTATAAGTCATCTATCATAGGACACTTTGGTTACATTCATGTCCTGGCCACTGCGAATAATGCTGCTATGAACATCGGGGTGCAAATATCTTTTCAGATATGAGTAATCAAGTCTTTGGGGGTAAATACCCAGTAGAGGGATTTCTGGATCATATGTAGATCAATTCTTAGTTATTAGAGGAACCTACATACTGTTTTCCATAGTGGCTGTACCAATTTACAGTTCCACAAGCAGTGTTTAAAGGGTCCTTTTTTTCTGCGTCCTCTCCAACATTTGTTATTACTTGTCCTGTTGATTATAGCTATTCTAACAGGTATAAGATGGTATCTCATTGTGGTTTTGATTTTTATTTCCATAAAGGCTAGTGATGTTAAACATCTTTTCATATATTTGTTGGCCATTCATATGTCCTCTAGGGAGAAGTGTCTATTCAGGTCCTCTGCCCATTCTTTGATTGGATCATTTGATTTTTTTGTTGTTATTGAGTCGTATGAGTTCTTTGCATATTTTGGATATTAGGCCCTTAACGGAGGTGTTGCTTGTAAAAATATTTTCCCATTTGGTTGGCTGTCTCTACCTTGTTGATGATTTCCTCTGCTGAGCAGACACTTTTTACTTTGATGTAGTCCCATTCATTTTTTTTTTTTTGCTTTTACTTCCCTTGCTTCTGAGGTCAAATTCATAAAATGCTCTCTAAGTCCAAAGTCCTTCAGTTTAGTTCTTATGCTTTTTTTCCTATGAATTTTATTGTTTCAGGTCTTATATGTAGGTCCTTAATCCATTTTCAGTTAATTTTGGTGTGTGTTGAAAGACAATGCTCTAGTTTTATTCTTTTGAAGTTGGTTTTCCAGTTTTCTCAGCACCATTTATTGAAGAAGCTTTCTTTGCTCCACTATATGTTTTTGGCTTTTTTTGTCAAAAACTATTTGCCCATATTTGCCCATATATTTACTTCTGGACTCTCGATTCTGCTCCTCTGGTCCTTGTGTTTGTTTTTCTACCAATACCATGCTGTTTTGATTACTGTCACTTTGCAGCATAATATGAAGTTGGACAGAATGATGCCTCCAGCCTCATTCTTTTTTCTCAGAATGGCTTTGGAAATTCGGGATCTTTTGTGCTTCCATACAAATCTGATGAATTTTTTGTTCTATTTCTTTAAAAAATGCCGACGAGATTTTGATGGGGATTGCATTAAATCTGTATAATGCCTTAGGTAATATGGTCATTTTAACTTTATTGATTCTTCCAATTCAACAACATGTAATATCTTCAATTTCTTTGTATATTCTTTGATTTCTTTTAATAGGGTCTTATAGTTTTCATTATATAGGTCCTTCATTATTTTATTAAATTTATTCCTAGGTATTTTATTCTATTTGTTTCGATTGCAAAGGGATTTATATTTTCCACTTCTTTTTCTTATGTTTTATTATTAGAGTGTAGGAATGCTATAAATTTTTGAATGTTGATTTTGTATCTAGAGACTTTACTGTATTTGATTATTGTTTCTAGTAGTGTTTGTGTGAAGTCTTTAGGGTTTTCTATATAGAGAATCATGTCATCTGCAAACAGTGATAGTTTGACTTTTTTGTTTCCTATTTGGATGCTTTTTATAGCTTTCTCTTGTCTGATTGCACTCGCGAGGACCTCCAATGTTACATTGAATAAGAGCAGCGTTCGTGGACAGTCTTGCCTCATTTCTGATTTTAGAGGAAGGTTTTTAGTTTTTCACCATTAAGTATAATGTTGGCTGAGGGCTTGTCATATATGGCCTTTATCATGTTAAGGTACTTTCCTTCTATACCAGTTTTGTTGTGTTTTGATTATAAATGGGAGCTGTACCTTGTCAAAGGTTTTCTCTGCATCTTTTGATATTATAATATGATTTTTATTTTTTATTTGTTTATGTGGTGTATTATATTAATCCATATGCATTTGTTGAACCATCCCTGTGCCTCTGGGATGAAGCCCACTTGATAGTGGTGTATAATTTTTAAATATGTTGCTGTAATCACTTCGCTAGTATCTTATTTAGGATTTTTGCATCCGTGTTCATGAGAGATATTGCTCTGTAGCATCTTTTTTTTTGTTTTATCTTTATCAGGTTTTGGCATCAGAGTAATATTAGCCTCATAAAATGTGTTGAGAAGTATTGCCTCCTCTCTGATTTTTTGGAAGAGTTTGAGGAGAAAAGGTATTAAATTTTCTTTAAATGTTTGGTAGAATTTGCTGGTGAAGCCGTCTGGTCCTGTCTTTTACTTTTTGCTAGGTTTTTCATGATTGTTTCAATTTCCATGCCCCTGATCTATCTATTTATTGAGATTTTCCAGTTCTTCTTGATTCAGTCTACGAAGGCGAGGCTGTATCTTTCTAAGTACTGGTCCATTTTTTCCAGGTTATTAAATTTGGTGTTATATACTTTTTCATAGTATTCTTGTATGATCCTTTGCATTTCTGCTATCTCAGTTGTAATTTCTTATTTCATTCCTGATTTTGTTTATCCATGTCTATTCTTTTTAGTGAGTCTAGTCAGTGGTTTGTCAATTTTATTACTTGTCTCAAATAACCAGCTCTTTGATGCATTTATTTTTGTATCTTTTGTTTGTTTGTTTTTTGTTTTCAATTTCATTTTTATTTTTTGGTGTAATTTTGATTATTCCTTTTCTTCTGCTGACTTAAGGCTTCATTTGTTCTTCATTTTCTAGTATTTTTAAGATGAAGTATTAGGTTGTTTATTTGAGCTCATTCTTGTTTTTGGAGATAGGCCTATAATGATATGGACTTCCCTTTTATGACTGCTTTTGCTGTGTTCCAGAAGTTTTGATATGTTGTCCTATTATTATCATTCGTTTTTATGTATCTCTTGATCTCTCTTTTTATTTCTTCTCTGACCCAGTGATTCTTCAGTAGCATGTTGTTCAATCTACATGTATTTGTGGTTCTTCTTGCTTTCTTTCTGTAGTTGAACTCTAGTTTCAAAGCTTTATGATTGGAGAATATGTTGGTATGATTTCAACCCTTTCATATTTCTTGAGGCTCTCTCTGTGTCCCAGTATTTCATCAATTCTTGGGAATGTTCCATGTGCACTAGAGAAGAATGTACAAGCAGCTATTTGGGGATGGAAGGCTCCATAAATGTCAGTTATGTCCAGATGGTCTAATGTATTATTTAAGGATGTTATTTCCTTATTGATTTTTTGTTTGGATGATCTGTCCATATCCAACAGTGGAGTATTTAGGTCCCCTACTACAATAGTGTTTTGGTATGTTTCTCCCTTTAGTTCTGTTAGTAATTGCTTTACATATTTTGGGGATCCCTGATTGGGAGTATAGATATTAATAAATGTTATGTGTTCTTGGTGCATGATTCCCATTATCATTATGAAGTGTCCCTCAGTATCTTTCTTTACTTTTTTTTTATTTCAAAGTCTATTTCGTCTGATATTAGCACCGTTACCCCCACTTTTCTTTGAATGCCATTTACTTGAAATATCATTATCTACCCATTCACTTTGAGTCTATATTTGTCTTCAGATCTAGGATGTGTCTCTTGGAGGCAGCATATGGTTGGGTTTTGTTTTTTGATCCATGTTGAAATTCTGTGACTTTTTATTTCTTTTATTGGTAAATTCTTCCCATTGACATTTAGGGTGATTATTGAAATACGAGGTCTTATTATAGCCATTTTATCTTTAGCTTTCTAGTAGCATGGTGTTTCCATTGCTTCCTTGTCCTTGTGTTTCTTTTTTTTTAATTTTGGTTGGCTTTTGTGGGTTTTCCCTCTCATCCTTTTTATTTTATATTTTATAAAACGGTGCTGAATCTTCTGTATGTGCTTTTCATTATGAATATGTAAAAGATAGTGTGTGTGTATATATGTGCATGTATATCTATCTATCTATCTATCTATCTATCTAGTCATTCCTTTTCTTCTGTGTGTGCCTCATCTCCACTCCCCTTTGTGAATTTGGATATTTGAATTCCCCTCTGCCCTTTTTCAGTCATTGTTATCTCAATTTGTTCTTATGTATGCTAAATGTTCATTACTATCTTGTTATATCAATTCTCTATTATTTAAACTTATAATATCTTGTTCTTAGTAAGGGTTGCACTCCTCTGCTTCTATTGTCCTATAGTCACTTTACTCATAATTATGCATTTTTTTGTCATTTTGTTTTAAGTGAACTTACCCCTTTCAGTATTTCTTGTAGTGCAAGCCTCATAGTGAAGAATTCCCTCAATTTCTGTATGTCTGTAAAAGGCTTAATTTCTCCTTCATATCTAAAGAAGAGCTTAGCTGGATACATTATTCTAGACTGGTAGTTCCTTTCACTTAATAGTTTAAATATTTGATTCCATTTCTTTCTGGATTGTAAGGTTTGCGCTGAAAATTCCAAGGATGACCTAATGGGTTTACCTTTGTAAGTTACCGTTTTTTTTTTTCTCCATGGCTGCCCTGAGAATTCTGCTTTTGTTCATGATTTTTTATAATTGTAATATACCGTTTCTTGGTGAAGGCCTTTTGGGGTTGAGATAATTGAGTGTTCTGTTGACTTCTTGAATTTCAAGCTCCAGCTCATTTCCTAGATTTGGGAAATTCTAATCAACTTTTTGTTTGAAAATGCTTTCTAATTCCTGTTTCTTTTCCTTCCTTACATTTGACAATGTTTATTCTTCTTCTTCTGATGTTATCAGCTAGTTCTTGAATTTCTCTTTCATTATTTTTTATTCTCTCTTTTTCTCTTCTTGCTTCTGATTCATATCTAGACTTCTGTCTTTGATATCACTGATCCTTTCCTCCATTTGGTTGACTCTATTTCCCAAACTTGCTATTTCATTTTTCAACTCTTGCAGTGTGTTTGTTCTTCATCTCCAGAAGTTCTATTTGGTCTTTTTGAGGGTTACAATTTCCTTGCACTGCTTCTCTAGTTGGTTTTTAAATTCCTGAATTTGTTGATTTGAGTTGCTGTAGATCTCATTGATTTTTTTCAGAAGTAACATCCTGAATTCTCTGTCATTTAAGTAGCATATTTCCATGTCTGTAAGCTTTTTTTTCTGGAGATTTTTCTCTTTCTTTTTAACAAATCTTGCCACTTCGGTTGTTCTTGGTGATTAATGGACTATTTCTGTGCATGGGCATTAATGTATATATTCTGCTGTTTTTCCAGAAAGAAGATTTATTATATAAAGATCTCTTGTTAGCCCATTGCAAAGAAGGCTCTTTTCTTTTGGTTTCCAGTAGTTGGCGTCTAAGGCTCTTGGATCCCTGCTTTATATAAAGTCTAAATGTCTTTTTTTATTTTCGTGTAGATACTTAATCGTGCTTGCTACCCTCCATTTCAGTCTCTGTCAGTGTCAGCGACAGTCTCAGCAACATTTGCTCAGATTCCCCTGGCCTCTGCGGTAATCAGTCTCAGAGGGATTAGGGGGTGGTGCCCTCTTGGTTGGAGATTGGGGGCTGTGGCTCAGTCTCAGTTTTGCACCTGTGGTCAGCAAAAATCAGCTGTTGTTTTGCTGCGGTTCCGTCCTGCTTCTCTGCTTTCTGCCTTGATAACTGGGCCTTGAAGACAGTTGGCCACGGGGAGCTCACAGCTATCTCAGGCAGGAATGTTCAGGGAACTCACTGAATGAACTTGCTCCTTCTTCTCCCCTTCCCCTCCTCCTACAGGGAGCTCTGGAAGCTGCAAGAGGCAGCTTCTTTATTACTCCTAGTCCAATGCCCGACACTCAGGGTTCTGACCTGTGATATCTCTTATGCGCAGATCCCATGCTCAGATGTGCTGGTGTACAGTTTGGGTGTTTTTTGTTAAGTTTTAGATGTTCAGCTTATTGGTGTTTCAAGGTAATAGATCCGGGGGTATGTCTCGATCCACCATGTTTTCAAAGATCGTCTTGCAGGATTGATGTGTTGTGTACAGAAATCCACTGAAATGGTTAAGTACCATTAACTTGTTCTGCTCTCAATTCATTTTCCTTTCAGAGGTGCTCTGTGGGATAAAATCAGATAGAATAGCAGTGATATGACAGTTTGGCCAACATTAGGTCTCCTTGGAATGATATACTGTTCTAAAATATATTTTTATTAATATAATCTTTTAACTACTTTTTTTTTGAATAGAAAGTGAGCTAGGAGATATAGTTCAAGCATGATTTTGTGCTGATATAGTATTGTAAACATTTTAAGATTACTTCAATTGGTAACACGAAGGTCTTTATCTTCCTCAATAGCATTACAGCTTCTTAGTTATCATTCAAAACCTTGGTGGAAATCAAGAAGAGAGAGAGAGAGGAAGGGAGGGAGGCAAGGAGGGAGGGAGGCAGAGAGGGGGAGAAAGAGAGAGAGAGAGAGAGAGAGAGAGAGAGAGAGAGAGAGAGAGAGAGAGAGAGAGAGAGAGAGAGAGAATCATTGGCCAAGACTATTGTATTGTACATTGGCTTGCTGATATTTTGGGTCTTTAACTAGCTATAAATCATTTAATAATTGTATGTTCAAAGTTTTATAACTCTGCAGAAGCTCAGAGAAAGGAAACACATGTGAATGCTATTTATGATTCTGAATGGTTAAAGAGAGACGTAGCAATGTTATTTTGCCAACAGATCTATCAATCATTCTCTGTTGCTAACAATGTCCATGTGGATTGTTTCTTACCCTCCTCTGGAAACTTTTATGGTATATGACTACTGACATCAAGTACTTTGGGAAATATTCAAATATATAGGTGCACACACTTTTGCAAGCTCAAGTGGTACTGAGCTACATATTACTTTATTTCATCTCCCATCTTTCTTTCTTTAGCTACAGCTAGTTGTTGGCCTTGCAGTTAACAAAGCATACAATAAATAGTAAGAAAAGCAAGCTTTTAATTCTAGCTTTTCTATTTGGCATGACTGGGAACACTCACAAGGGCCCGAAATCACAATAAATGCAAAATGAATGGGGCTTAATGGAAGCTGCATGCATCTTCATCAAGGATATATATTTTTTTCCAATCTAAAAAATATAAATATTTGATGATATTGGTAAAAGTAATAAAGGTAAACCATCCAAAAAGTCTCTCCTCCATAAAATCAATAAGACCACTGGCAAAAATGGACAAGTATTAACTTCGGAGGATTCCAGTCAAGATGGCAGAATAGATCAACACTGTTCTTGCTTCCTCTTACAATCACATCAAATTTACAAGTAAACTACAGAATAACTATCATTTGGAGTCACCTGAAGTTTAGCCGAACAAAAGTCTTACAACTGGGGAAACACAGAGAAGACCACTTTGAGACGGGTAAGAGGGACAGAGACATGAAACAGGCCGGTCCCATATATGTGTGTGGTAGTTGAGAATCAAGAGGAATATCTCAGCTGTGGAGTTCCCTCCTGAGGAGTGGGGGGTCCCAGGCCAACATTTAGCTTTCCAGATCAGGGTTCCAGTGCCAGGAAGAGAAGTCCTCACAACCTCTGGCTGAGAAAACTAGCAAGGATGGTGGCTGAGTAAGATGAAGGGCTGGGAGAGACCCGGGTTTTTTCTCAAAGGGCCTCACATGATCATACTAGCTGGCAACTCACTCATCCTGAATTCTAGCACTTAGGTAGCAGCTCCAAAGGTACCTGGTATATATATGAAGATGAAATGAATTGCCTGACTTCAGGGTGAGGGCCGGAGGGGCAGCTTTCTCCAAGACAGAAGTGCTGGTAAAAGCTATTGTTCCTTTTCTGAGACCTCTCTGCCCAGCTAGCAGACCCAGGCGGCTGCTATAACTGAGTCTCTGGTAACATAACTAACACTGGTTACCTGGCCCTGGTGAGTCCCTGATTGCACTCCTCCCAAATTGTGGGCCTGCCAAAGCCTCTTCCAGTGGATTTTCCATACCAGTAGTCTATCTTGGTTTATGCTGTAGACTTTTATAAAATCCCTCAAAGGTTCACAAAACTTAAACATGCAGCATCTAGGCTCAGCATGCCCCATACCTGTTGCTGAGCAGACCCAATCCCAGCACTAGTAACAACCAGCCTCAGTTCACAGCTTAGCCTTTTGAGGTACTTACAAATCCTGCATAGATGATGGCCGTCTGAGGATTACTTACTGGCTCATGCCAGGCATCTTTTTATATGTCTGTTGGCCATTTGTATGTCTTCTTGAGAGAAGTGCCAGTTCAGGTCCTCTGCCTATTTTTTAATTGGATTTTTTGTTGTTGTTGTTGTGTTGTATGAGTTCTTTATATATTTTTGAGACTAGTTCCTTATTGAAGGCATAGTTTGCAAATACATTCTCCCATTTAAATGATTCTCTCTTTGCCTCGTTTTGATGTGCAGAAACTTTTAAGTTTGATATAGTCCCATTAATTTATTTTCGCTTTTACTTTTCTTGCCTTTGAGATCAAAGCAGAGACACATGGACACAGACTATGGATTAGTGCTTACCAGAAGTAGATAGTGGTAAAAGGGACAAATATTTGATGATAGAAAAATTAACTTTGCATGGTGAACACTCAATACAATACATATATACAACATATTATTGAATTGTACACTTGAAACTTATTTGATTTTCTTAAACAATATCACTCCAATAATTTTTACATAAAGATATAATCTGTATGACAATAAAAGCACAAAGCATATAATGTGTATGTATAATAACAAAGAGTTAAAGAAGAAATCTTTGGCCAGAAAATTGGCCAGAATTTTGAAATAATATAAATTAAAATACAACATACCAAAATTTGTGGAATGTGATGAAAGCAGTGCTTAGAAAGAAATGTATAGCTGTGAACACCTGTATTTTAAAACAATCTCAAATCAATAACATAGCTTTACAACTTAAACTGAAAACACAGGAAAACTAAGCCTAAAGCAAACAAAATAAAACAAAAGCAAAAATAAAATAAATAAAAGAAAAAATAAAAAAGTGAACAAAATAAATAAAAGAAATACATGAAATAGAGAATAAAAAATAAATCAACACTAAAAATTGCTATTTTGAAAGTATCAATAATATTTACAAAACTTTAGCAAGACTGATCAAGAAATAAAAAGAGAAAACAACTCCTAAAATCAGAAAACATAGGACATGACTACAGAACTTACAGAAAAAATAATTAGTCATATATGAGAATACTCTGAAACTTGAAAAACAACAAATTAAATAACCTAAATGAAATTGACATATTCCTAGTATGATTCAAACTACTGAACTGCTACAAGAAGAAATAGAAAATTAGAATAACCATACAACTGTAGAGATTGAATGAGTAGTTAAAGAACTTACTATAAAGAAAAGCCCAGGACCAGATGGCTTCACTGGTGAATTCTACCAAACATTTAAAGAAGACCTAATACCAGTCCTTCTCAAGCTCTTTTTTAAAATAGAAAGGTGGGAACACTTTCAGATCATTCTATGAGACTAGCATTACTATCATATCAAAGCCAAATAAAGACCGCAAGAAAACTACAGACCAATATAATTTATGAATATAAATGCAAAAATCCTCAATGAAGTATTTTTAAACCAAATAAAGCAATATATAGAATAGCCTAAAAACTCTGGCCATGTTAGGCCAGTTTTCCAGCTAAAAACTCCCTCAGGTTCAGTTTATCTAGGATTATCTTAATTTCTCCTTTATTTTTGAAGGATAATTTTGTCAGATATAGAATCCTTGATTTTTTTCAGCACTTTAGCTATATCAATCCACTGAATTCTGACCACCATAGTTTTTTTTTTAAGTTGACTGTTATTCTTTATTGAGGATTCTTCATATGAGATAAGTCAATTCCATCTTGTCAATTTAAAAGTTTTCTCTTCTTTTTTTCATTCTTAAACCATTCGATCATAATGTATCTTGGTTTGGATAACTTTGTATTTATCTTATAGGAAATTTACTGAGTTTCTTGAATTTGAAGATTCATGTCTTTTATCAAATTTGAGAAGTTTTGGCCATTATTTCTTCTAATATTCTTTCTTCCCCTCTCAGGATTTCATCTTTTTCTGGGAGTCCAAGTATGTATATGTTGATACACTTGATGGTGTCCTACAGTCTCTTAGGCCCTGTTTATTTTTTTCATTCAGTTTTCTTTCTGTTCCTCAGATGAATTATTTTAATAGACCTATTTTGCATTCCCTGTTTCTTTCTCCTGCCTAATCAAACCCGTTATTTAAATTCTTTAGTGAATTTATATTTGCTTTCTCATTATAATTTAAATATTTTACCAATCTCTATTTGTAGAAATATAATTCTTCTGATTTTCTTTAGTTCTTTGTTCATAATTTATTTTAATTTTTTTCAGATTTTTTAAGATAATTGACTTAAAGTCTTTGTATAATCAGTTCAATGTCTGTGTTTCCTCAGGTTCAGTCTCTGTTTATTTATTTACTTTTACTTTTTTACAGGCTATACATTCTTGGTATTTTTCTTACCTCATAATTTTTGTTGATAACTGGAGATTTTACATAATATTGTAACCATAGAAATCAGATTACTCCCTTTATTCAGGATTTTTATTGTTCTTGCTTGCTAAATTTGTAGTAGTTTGATTAGTGACTTTTTGAACCATTTTAGAAAAGACTGCATTCTATGTTCTGTATGGTCTATAAAATCCCTGTTCCTTTAGCTTGTGATTACCTAGTGGTTTGAAAGATTTCCTTAAATTCCTTGAGAAAGGAAGAAAGGAGGGAGGGAAGGAAGGAAGGAAAAATCAAAACAAAGCAAGGCAAGAAAAGAAAAAATCATGTCTTTACAGATTGGTTCTGTGTTGGGGCTCTCCTTCAGGGTTTAGCCAGACACTTTATAATAATGCTTTAGCCTTCACATTCTGGTTTCACTGAGTTGAAAGATAAACTCATGTTACTAAAAATAAAAATAAAAGTGGGGACCTTACTACTAGTTCTACAGAAATAAATGTGATTATGAGAAGTACTATGAACAATGATATTTTAAGAAACAAACAAACGAATTTAATAAATTTGACAATCATAGAAACACATAACCTACCAAGATTGAATTAAGGTAAAAATAGAAAATTTGAATATATCTATATTAGTAAGAAGATTGAATCAGTAATCAAAAACCTCCCCAAAAAGTAATGCCCTGGACCAGATGGATTCATTAGTAAATTCTACCAAAAGTTTAAAGAATAATTAACACCAATGCTTTTAAACTTTTCTAAACAATTGAAGAGGTGAAAGGACTTCCTCACTCATTCTCTGAGGCTAAAATTATAATAATACCAATACTCAAGAGCGAGACTACAAAAAAAACCAGACTAATATCCCTTATAAATATTGATGCAAAAATTCTCAAAAAAATTCTAAAAACTGATTTCAGAAGCATATTAAAAGAATTATACAGTAAGACAAGAGAAATATATTACTGAATTGCAGTCAATGTAACATTAACGGAATCAATAAAAAATACTTAACCATCTTAATTGATGCAGAAAAAACATTTAAAAATATACAACACCTTTCCATGATAAAAGCATTTAACAAACTAGAAATAGAAGAAAACTTATTCAAAATAATAAAAACTATATAAGAAAACCACACTGCTGCTGAAAAACTTTCTCCTAAGATCAGAAACAATAGAAGGATGTCTTCTTTTGCCAATTCTCTTCAACAGAGTACTTTAAGTTTTATCCAATAACAATTAGGCAAGAAGAGGAAATAAAAGAAATCTAATTTTGTAAAAAAAAAAAAAGAAGTAAAATTATCACTGTCTGCATGATATAATCTTATAGGTAGAAACTATAAATATTCCACACACAACTGTCAAAACTAATGAACAATTTTAGAAAAATTTCATGATCCAAAATTGACACACAAAATTTAATTGTGGTCCTATGCATTAACAATAAACAATCTGAAAGAAAATTTGGAAAACAACTATTTGCAATAGCATCAAAAGGAATAAAATACTTAATTAAGACTACATTTAACTAAGGAGGTAAAAAATGTGTACACTGGAAATTACAAAATATTTCTGGAGGAAATTAAAGAAGACATAAGTAAAAAGGAAGACATCCCACATTTGTGGAATAAAGGTCTTAATACTGTTAAGATGTAAATTCTACACAATGCAAACTACAGATACCATATGATTTCTTTTTTTTTTTTTCAATGTTACTTTTTTTTTGTAGAAATAGAAAAATCCAACCTAAAGTTCATAGGGAATTTCAAGGCATCCCAAATAACCAAAATAATCCTGAAAAAGAACCAAGTTGGAAGTCTCACACTTCACTGATTCCAAAATTTATTACAAAAACACAGTAAGAAAAACAACATGGTACTGATATAAAGACAGACATATATATCAATTAAACAAAATAGAAACTCTAGACATAAATCCTCACATATATAGTGAAATAATTTTCAATAAGGGAGCCAAGACTGTTCAATGGGGAAAGGATAGTTTATAGTATAGAACATAATATCCACATGCAAAAGATTGAAGTTGGACCTTTACCTAAGACCATATACAAAAATGAATTCAAATTGGGTCAAAGACGCTAACATAGGAGCTAAAATTATAAAATAGAAGAAAATAGAAAGAAAATGGAATTAATATCTAGGATATATAAAGAATTCCTGCAACTAAAAAAATTAATCTGATTTTAAAATGGGCGAGGAACTTGAATAGACAATTATATAAAGAGGATATACAAATGGCTAATAAGCACATGAAAATACGTTCAACATCTCTAAACATAAGGGAAATACAAATCGGAACCACAAGATTCCAAATACTAGCTCACATCCATTAGAATGGCTATTATTAAAATCAGAACAAAACAGGAAGTAACAAGTATTGGTGAGGAAGAGGAGAAATTGGAACCCTTCTGCAATGCTGGTGGAAATGTAAAATGGTGCAACTGCTGTGGAAAACATAAATGCAGTTCCTCAAAAATTTAACCAGAATTACCATATGATCTAACAACTTCTCTTTGGATATATACCAAGAAGAATCGAAAGCAGATCCTTGGACTTTTTTTTTTAATTAGTTTCGAATATAGAGTACATTGATTAGATGTCTATATAGTTCATAAAATGATCCCTGCAATTGCTCCCTCCCTCCCCTGGCCCTCAACCTAGCCAACATACCAATGCTAACTGCATTCTTTATGCCATGCTCCCCATCCCTGTGACCATCTAGCAACAACTAATTGGTACCTCTTTAATCCATCACTCCATTCTCCCAGCCCCCCAACCGACCTCCCCTCTGTCTAACACCAAATTGCCAACTATATTTGTGAGTCTGTTTTTGATTAGTTTGTTCTTTCTGTTCCTTACATTCTAAATATAAATGAAATCATATAGTATTTATCTTTCTCTACCTGATTTATTTCACTCAGCATAATAACCTCTAGGTTCATCCATGTTATTACAAATGATAGGATTTCATTTTTTAATGGTTGAGTAATATTCCATTGTGTATATGAACCAGAATTTCTTTATCCAATCGGCTGCTGATGAGCATTTAGGTTGCATCCATATTGTGGCTATTGCACATTGTGCGGCCATAAATATTGAATTATTGTTTTGGTTTCTTTGGATAAATACCAGAAGTGCAACTGCTGGGTCAAAAGGTATCTCTATTTTTAATTTTTGGAAAGACATTTATACTGTTTTCTATAGTAGCTGTACCAATTTGCAATCCTCCCAACAATGTACGAGGGTTTCCTTTTTCACATCTTTCACAACACTTGTTTTTTATTTTATTGAGAATAGACATTCTGAAAGGAATGAGTTGATATCTCATTGTGCTTTTAATTTTCATTTCTCTGATGATCAGTAACCTTGAGCATCTTTTCATATGTCTCTTAGCCATCTGTATTTTCTCTTTGGAAAAGTTCAGGTCTTCTGCCCACTTTTTACTTGGATTCTTTGTTTTTTTTTTCCTGTTGAGTTCTATGACTTCTTTATATATGTTCGATATTAACCCCTAATCAGATATATCATTAGTAAATATCTCCTCCCAATACATCAGTTGTCTTTTTGTTTTGTTGATGTTTTCCTTTGCTGTACAAAAACTTTTTAGTTTGATCTAGTCCCATCTGTTTATTTTTAATTTATTTCCCTTGCCTGGAAAAATATATCCAAAAAGAAATCACTTAGTAATATCAGAGAATTTACTGCCTATGTTTTCTTCTAGAAGTTTTATGGTTTTGGATCTTACATTTGTCTTTAATCCATTTTGAGTTTATTCTTGTATACGGTGTAAGAAGGTGGTTCAGTTTCTTTCTTTCTTTTTTTTTTGTTGCATGTATCTGTCCAATTTTCCCAACACCATTTATTGAAGAGGCTGTCTTTATCCGATTGTATATTCTTACTTCCTTTGTCATATATTGAGGGATTGTATAGGCATGGATTTATTTCTGGGATCTCTATTCTGTTTCATTAATCAATGTATCTATTTTTATGCTAGTACCATGCTGTTTTGATTACTGTAGCCTTGTAGTATAGTTTGATATCAGATAGTGTGAGATCTCCAACTTCATTCTTATTTCTCAAGTTTGCCATGGTTACTCGAGGTTTCTTATGGCTTCATATAAATTTTAAGATTATTTGTTCTAGCTCTCGGAAAAATGCCATTGGTAGTTTGATGGAGATTGCACTGAATCTATAGATTGCTTTGGATACTATGGCCATTTTAATGATGTGGATTCATCCTATCCATGAGCATGGTATATGCTTCCAATCATTTTTGTCTTCTTCAATTTTTTTTTGAAATGATAAAATTTACTGAAAACAGGTCTTTTACCTCCTTGCATAATTTGATTCCCAGGTACTTTATAGTTTTCAATGCAATTATAAATGGGATTGTTCTCTTAATTTCTTTTTTGGAAAGTTCATCTTTGGTGTATAAAAATTCCACAAACTTTTGAATATTTATTTTGTAATCTGCTACTTTATTGAATTCATCGATCAGTTCTAACAGTTTTTTGGTGGAATCTTTAGGGTTCTCTCTATATAATATCATGTCCTAGGCAAATAACGAAAGTTTTACTTCTTCCTTTCCAATTTGAATGTATTTTATTTCTCTTTCTTGTCTTGCTGTGGCTAAGACTTCTAATACAATGTTTAAGAGAAATAGTAAAAGTGGGCATTGTCGTCTTATTCCTAATCTTAAGAAAAATGCTTTTAGCATTTCCCCATTGAGTATGATGTCAGCTGTAGGTTTGTCATATATTGCCTTTATTATGTTTAGGTATGTTCCTTCTATTCCAACTTTGCTGAGAGTTTTTATCATAAATAGATGCCAGTTTTTGTTGAATGCTTTTTCTGCATCTATTGATATGATCATATGGTTTTTATGTTTTGATTTGGAAATGTGGTATATCATATTATTTTATTTGCAGATATTGAAACTTACTTTCATCCCAGGAATAAATCCAACTTGATTATGGCATATGATATTTTTAATTCAGCAGAATTCGGTTTGCTAATATTTTGTTGAGTATTTTTGCATCAATGTTCATAAGAGATATCAACCTTTAGTTTTCTTTTTTGTAATGTCTTTGGTTTTGGAATCAAGGTAATTGTGGACTCATAAAAGGAGCCTTCCCTCTTCTTAATTTTTTTTGGAATACTTTGAGAAGAATAGGTGATAATTCTTCATTGAATATTTCATAAAATTCGCCTATGAAGACATCCGGTCCAGGAATTTTGATTTTTGGGAGGCTTTTGATTACTTATTCTATTTCATTGATGGTAATCGGTTGGTTCTGATTTTCTGTTTCTTCTTGATTCTTTCTTGGGAGATTGCGTGTTTCTAGGAATGTGTCCATTTCTTCCAGGTTGTTCAATTTGTTCGCATATAATTGCTCATAGTATTTCCTTATGATCCATTGTGTCTGTGGAGTTCGTTGTGATTTTTTCTCTTTCATTTCTGATTTTATTTATTTGAGTTTTCTCTCTTTTTTTCCTTGATGAATCTGGCTAAGAGTATGCCATTTTTGTTTATCCTTTCAATGAACCAATTCTCAGTTTCATTAATCTTTTGCTTTGTTTATCTAGTCTCTATTTCATTTATTTCTGCTCTGGTCTTTATTATTTCCTTCCTTCTAATCACTTTGGGCTTCGTTTGCTGTTCTTTTTCTAGTTCTTTTAAGTGCAAGGTTAGATTGTTTATTTGAGCTTTTTCTTGTTTCTTGAGGTAGGCCTGTATTGCTATGAATTTCATTCTTCTGATTGCTTTTGCTGTGGTCCATAAATTTTGAATCACTGTGTTTTCATTTTCATTTGTTTTTAGGTATCTTTTGATTTCTTCTTTGATCTCACTAATAACCTATTCATTGTTTAGTAGCATGTTATTTAGCTTCTATGTGTTTGTGTGTTTTCAAGTTGTTTTTGTCTGGTAGTTGATTTCTAGTTTTATATAATTGTGATCAGAGAAGATGGTTGATATGATTTATGATTTCAGTCTTCTTAAATGTATTGAGATTTGCTTTGTGTCCTAATATGTAGTCTATCCTAGAAAATGTTCCCTGTGCACTTGAGAAGAATGTATATTTTTGCTGCTTTGGAGTAAAATGCTCTGAAAATATCTATTAAAGTGATCTGGTCTAGTATGTCTTTTAGGCCCATTACTTCTGTTTTGATTCTTTCCTGAAAGATCCATCCACTGGTGTCAATGGGGTGTTAAAGTCTCCTACTATGAGTTTATTACTGTTGATTTCTCCTTTTATGTCAGTCAATAACTGCTTTATGTATGTGGGTGTTCCTATGTTGGGTGCATATATGTTTACTAGAGTTACGTCCTCTTGATTTATCGATCCCTTTATTATTATGTAATGCTCTTTTTTGTTTCTTATTATAGTTTTTGTCTTAAAGTCTATTTTATCTGATATAAGTACTGCTACCCCAGTTTTTTTTCTCATTTCCGTTAGTGTGAAAAATCTTTTTCCATCCTTTTATTTTTAGTCTGTGAGTGTCATTTGATCTGAAGTGGGTCTGATGTAGACAGCATACACATGAGTCTTGTTTGCTTATTGATTTAGTTACCTTTTGTCTTTTGATTGGAACATTTAATCCATTTACATTTAAAGTGATTACTGATAGGTACATTGTTACTGCCATTTTATTATTCATATTCGTTATTTCCATTTTCTTTTTTTTACCTCTTCTTCTTTTACAAAAATCCCTTAATATTTCTTATAATACTGGCTTGTTGGTAATGAATTACTTAAGCTTTTTCCTGTCTGGGTTGCTCTTAATCTTATCTTCCTTTTTAATCAAAAGCCTTGTTGGGTAGAGTATTTGTGGTTGTAGATTCTCATTTTTCATAACTTCAAATATGTCTTGCCATTCCCTTCTGGCCTGCAAAGTTTCCATTAAAAAACCAGCAGACATTCTTATGGTGTTACCCTTGTAAGTAACTAGCTGCCTTTCTCTTGCGGCTTTTAAAATTCTATCTTTGTTTTTGACCTTTGGCATTTTAATTATGATGTGTCTTGGTGTAGGACTGTTTGAATTCCTCTTGTTTGGGACTCTCTGTGCTTCCTGAACTGGTATGTCTGATTCCTTTGCTAGGTTAGGGAAGTTTTCTGACATTATGTCTTCAAATAGATTCTCAATTCTTTGCCCTCTTTCTTCTCTTTCGGGTACTCCTATAATCTGGATTTTTTTTTTCTTTTTGGTGTTCTAATTGGGTGTATTTTGTTACCTTGTCTTCCAATTTGCTGATTTAATCTTCTGTTTTGTATAATCTACTATTGAATCCTTCTAGTGCATTCTTTATTTCAGTTATTATAGTCTTCATTTCTGTCTAGTTCCTTTTTATGGCTTCTATGTTCTTTTTTATGCTTACTATCTCTCTATTGAGGTTCTCATTGTGCTCATCCATTCTCCCCATAAGTTCATTGAGCATCTTATAACCATTATTTTGAACTCTGTCTCTGGTAGGTTGCTTGCCTCCATTTTGTTTAGCTTTTTTTTTTGGAGTTTTCTCCTGTTGTTTCATTTGTGACATGTTTCTTTGTTTTATTTCATTAGCTTCTCTGTGTTAGTTTCTATGTGTCAGGAATATTTGTTTTGTCTCTCAGATTTGGCAAGACTGCCTAATGTAGAAGGTGTCCCATGTGGTCCAGTGGTGCACTCTCCCTGACTCCCTATGCCAGGGACTCTGGATATGATCTTTTGTGTGGGTTATGTGTGATCTTCTGTTGTTGTCACGTCTTTATTCTTGTTAATATATCATTGGATGAGATTAACACACAGGCTGACTAATTGTGGTAATTGGCTACACCCACAGGGTAAGAGTTGCTGTATGAGGGCTGACCTCACTGAGTGCAATTTGCTCTATCAGACATGTGTACTTGTTGCAACTACCCTTTGTGTGTACTGCTAATGGGAGTAGTCAGGAATTGCTTCATTGTGATATGGTGCCAGCTTCCAGATGTGTTGGTTTTGTGGCCCCTTGTGAGGAGCTTCCCCATAGGCCAAGGTCAGTCACTTCTTTTGATTGCTTAGGAATACCCAGCCTATGCTGGATCTATAGGTAAGTGGGAGAGACAACGCTGTAGGCAGTGGTTAGTTATCCTTCTGTCACTGACCTGTGGTAGATTATCACAGGCACCAGTGTTCCTGAAGGCCTGACACTGCCCGTCAGTTGCCTGTAAGTCTCTGAAACTGGATAATCCTCTGAGTGGTATGTGTACTGTGTGGTGCAGTGACCCTGGAGTCCTGGGTCTATTGAATAAATTTCCCCCTGCCACTGCAGTATCAGTTTACGTGCCAACACTGTCTCTGTGGCTCTCCATACAAGTTTCCACTCATAGGAAGGTCAGCTCCTGCTCACCTTGGTCCTGAATGTGTTTCTCTAGGGCAGAGGCAGCTGCATATCAATGTGCAGTGGGAACTTTGTGTATTGGATGAGGCAGGAGCTCAGGGAGTCATAGGCTGTCAGGCCAATACACACCCCTGCAATCCCTCAAAAGATATTGCACCTCGTCCAGGCAGCACAACCGTTTTAATCAAAATACGCTCACTGTGCTAACCAAGATCTGTTGCCTGTTCTGACTGCACAACACCAGCGCCAAACAGGGCATGGTAGGCTGCCTGTCGATGGATTGCAGGCACTTTGTTACTTGAATGAAGTGGAATTTCAGGGAGATAAGGGCCGTCAGGCCAATACAGCCTCAGTTTTGCTCCAACTTCTGTGCTTTGGTGTTCCGGCATTCTCACAGATCACAGTAAGACCAGCTGCTGTCTGGGGTGGTCCCACAGACCCCTGAGCTCCCCAGATACAATATTGCAACTCTTACAGGCAGCAGAGTTCTGCCTGCTGCTGATTTTCGTACAGTGCCCACCTGGTGCTAGCCAACATTTGTTACCTGGGTGAATTGGGAGGGGTAGGGCTGTGGCAGTTCACTTTCAATGGGCCGCCTGGGTAGTGTGGCAATTTGTGGGTAGGGTGGGGCAGGGTCTCAGAGAGACAGCGGCAGTCAGATCAATATAGCCTCAGTCTTGCAGCAATTTGGTAACCATTTGCACATTCCCACAGAAGTCCCAGATCACAGCACAACCAGCTTTTGTCTGGAACTGGCCCACACACCCACGATATCCACCCAAGTTCATGTTAGCAGCAGTGATTTGCCTGACCCTATCTCGGAAATGGGGTTCACAGTGCTGGCTGCCAGCTGTGAATGCTAAGCCCTAAATTGGAACAGGGCTTGTCAGCCATCCAGCAATAAAAGCCCTGGACAATCTACAGATTGGATGGGGCTGGCTGATGCCCTCTGGCCAGAGCTTCCTACTGGCTCTGTGGGAGGGGTCTGCATTGGCAAGTTGGCTCGGTCTGTAGATTGCCAGGTAGAGAGGCCAGACTAAAGTACAATGGTGACTGCCCTTCCAGCCCTCATTCTGGTGCCAGGTGATGCAGTCTTTCTCAGAATGAATTCCATGTGAGCCTCTGACCCACCTCCAGTATCCCGGGTGAGAGTCCACAGGTCTGAAAGCCCGTGTGCTGGTCCTTCAAAGGAGTGTCTAGGGTTTCATTCTCATCCACACAGCCAGAATCCTTGCTGGTTTTTATGGTCAGAATTATAGGAATTTCTTCCTCCCTGGGCTAGGACCCCAGGCTGGGGAGCCCTCAAATGAGACTAGGACCCCCTTTTCCTTCAAGAGAGCCTCCGCATCCTTGCTCTCCCTCCCAGTGTTCCTCTACCACCCACGGGAGCAGGTCTAGCCAAATTCACGACTTTGCCCCTCCTACTGGCTTTGATGTGACTCCTTTATGTTTTCAGATGTAGATGTTACCATCAGCTGGACTTCCGTTGATTCTCCACGTTGATTACTTTATAATTTGGTTGTGATTTCAATGCAGACCTGGGAGGAGACCAACAATGATTTAACTAGTTCACTGTCTTCCTCCAACTCCTCCTCCTCCTCAAACAGTATAGTTTTATACCCATGCACATGGCAGCACTATTCACAATAACCAAAAAATACAAGTAGGTAAATGGATAAATAAAAAGTGATATATGCATATAATGGAATATTATTTTGCCTTCAAAGAAAAGAAATTATAATATATGCTATAGCATGGATGAACCTTGAAGACATTATGCAAAGTAAAATAAGCTAGTCATAAAAAGGAAAACATCCTATGTTTGTTCTTATGATTAGATACGTAGAGTAGTCGAATGCATTGAAACAGAAAGTATAATGGTTCTTTCCAGGACAGAGGTTAGTGGAAATGGGGGAGGTATTTTTTTAATAGGTATGGAGTGTCTGGGAAGATGAAAAATTTATAAAGATTGGTGGCGTTGATAGTTTCACAACAATGTGAGCATACTTAATGTCTCTGAACTGCACACTTGAAAATAGTTAAAATGGTTAATTTTATGTTATGTATATTTACCACAATTAAATTCAACATGGATGAATCTTAAGAACATCTTCTTAAGTGAAATAAGCCAGATATAAGAGGTAACTATTATCTAACTTAACTTACATGACTGCTGATGCAAGAACGTCCAAATCTGTAAATAATTTTATAAAAATGTATTTAAGCTAAAAAGAATACACCTAATTTGCAGCTACTTTTTGTGCACTTGGAATTAAGGAAGGAGAACAAGGAAGATTACATGAAAGGGGGAGAAAGCAAGACATGGATTAGATTAAAGGATAGGTAACAAGATTATGTGCTCTCTTGAGGGTGATTTTGTTTCAGGGGATGTCTGAAAAGAGACATTTCAAAGATGTATTAATCCAGATGCACAGAAACAATGGACAGGTTTTACTTAGATAAACATTTTACTAAAAAAGTTATGTGTCTCAAGCAGGAGTGTCCACCATTTCCTACCCAGCTAGGAATTTATGATCAGATCACCCTGTGAGGTTATTTTCAGTAGAACCCCATTTTTGTCCACATATGGTACCTAGACCAATAAAATTCATAAAGACAGAACGTAGACTAGTCGTTACCAGGGCCTGGTTAAGGAATGATGTAGAGTTATTATTTAACGGGCAGGGAGTTTCCGTTTGGGAAGGTGAAAAAGTTCTGAAAATGGACGTGATGATGGTTGCACAACAGTGTGAGTATACTAAACTCCACTGACTTATACACTTAAAAATCGTTAAAATGGAGAAACATGATGAAGTGTCCCCAGATATCTCCCCTTGAAACAACATTAAGCTGAACATCTAAAACTCAACAAAAAACACCCAAACTGCCCACCCACATATCTGAAGAATGTATAAGCAGCTATTTTAAGATGAAAAGCTCTGTAAATATCAATTATGTTCAGTTGGTCATAAAGTGTCATTTAAGTATTTTAATTCCATAATTATTTTCTGTTTGGGTGAACTGTCCATATCTGACTGTGGGGTATTTAGGTCCCCTACTCTGATAATGTTTAGATCTGTTTCTCCCTTTAGTTACGTTAGTAATCGCTTTGTATATTTTGGGGCTCCCTGAATGAGAGGATAGATATTAATAAGTGTTATGTCTTCTTGGTGTATAGTACCCTTTATCATCATGAATTGTCCCTCAGTATCTTTCTTTACCATTTTTATTTTGAAGTCGACTTTGTCTGATATTAGTACTACTACTCCCGCTTTTTTTCTGAATGTCATTTGCTTGAAATATCATTTTTCACCCTTTTACTTTGAGTCTATATTTGTCTTTGGATCTGAGATGTATATCCTGGAGGCAGCATATGCCTGGGGTTTGTTTTTAGACCCATGCTGAAACTCTGTGCCTTTTTATTGGTGAGTTCAGTCCATTGACATTTAGGGTGATTATTGAAATATGAGGTATTCCTGTAGCCATTTTATCTTTTGCTTTCTGGTAGCTCAGTGTTTCTATTGCTTCCTTGTCCTTGTGTTTTTTTTTTGGCTGGATTTTGTGGATTTTTCCTCTGGTCCTTCTTGTTATATGTTACATACTTCAGTTCTGAATCTTTGGCTGATGGTTACTACTACAAATGTGTAAAGGATAGTTATGTATATATACAGTTGTCCATTTTGTTCTGTGCATGCCTTATCTCCATTCCTCTTTGCAATTTTGATCTTTGAATCCTCCTCCTTTTAGTCATTGTTGTCTCAATATCTCCATATGTATGCTGAACGTTCATAACTATCTTGCTATAGCAAATCTCTTCTTATTGTTTAAGCTTATAATGCCCTGTTATTAATAAATATTTCACTCCTCTGCTTCTATCTGCCTGCTAGCCACCCTACTCATAGTTATGTATTTTTTTCTTACTTTGTTTTAGGTGACCTGAATCCTTTCAGTATTTCCTGTAATGCAGGCCTTGTAGTGAATTCCCTCAATTTTTGTGTCTGGAAAAGTCTTTAATTTTCCTTCATATCTAAAGGAGAGCTTTGCTGAATACATTATTCTTGGCTGGTAATTTCTTTCATTTAATAGTTTGAATATTGATTCCACTCCTTTCTGGCTTATAAGGTTTGGGCTGAGAAGTCCAACGATACTCTAGTGGGTTTTCCTTTATAAGCTACCATCTTCTTTTCCATGGCTGCCCTGAGAATTCTGTCTTTGTCGTTGATTTTTGAGAATTTTAATACAGTGTTTCTTAGTGAAGTACTTTTTGGATTGAGATAATTGGGTGTTCTGTTGACTTCTTGAATTTCAAGCTCCAGCTCATTCCTCAGATTTTGGAAATTCTTGTCAATTATTTTTCTGAAAATGCTTTTATTCCCTGCTCTTTTTCCTCATCTTCTATAATGCCCATTATTCTTATGTTTCCTCTCCTGATGTACCAGCTATTTCTTGTATTTTTCTTTCATATTTTTCATTCTTTGGTTTCTCACTTCTTCCTTATGGTTTATTTCTAGATTTCTGTCTTTGATATCAGTGATCCTTTCCTCCTTTTGGTCAACTCTATTTCCCAAGCTAGCTATTTCATTTTTTAACTCTTGCAGTGTGTGCTATTTTTATCTCCATATGTTCTATTCTGTTCTTTTTGATGATTTCAATCTCCTTGTTAAAGAACTCATTCTGCTCAACTAGTTGTTTTTTTCTATTCTTGAAATTGCTGATATGACTCGTTTTGTAACTCACTGAGTTTTTTCAGAAGTACCATTCTGAATTCTGTCTCATTTATGTATTTATGTTGCATATTTCTATGTCTGCAAGCTTATCTTCTGGAGATTTTCCTTGTTCTTTTTGAGATGCCTTGTCACCTTGGTTGTTCACGGTGTTTAATGGACTATCTCTTCGCCTGGGCATTAATGGAAGTGTATTCTGCCTTTTTTTCCAGAAAGAAGATTTATCACATAAAGATCTTGTTTTAGCTTGTTGTAAAGAAGGCACTTTACTTTTGGTTTCCAGTACGTGGTGTCTAAGCCTCTTGGATCCCTGCTTCAAATAAAGCCTTAATAATACCTTTCTTTTCCTGTAGATATTTAATTGTGCTCACTACTCTCAGTCTCAGTCCCTGTCGGTGTTAATAACAGTTTCGGTAGCATTTGCTCAGTTTTCCCTGGGTTCGCAGTGTTCGGTGTCAGGTGATATTGAGGTCGAGGTCCTCCAGGTTTGGGGTTTTGGGGCTGCAGCTCAGCCTCAAATTTGCAACAGCCGTTGGTAAAAATAGAGTGTTTTTTCTCTGTCTTCCTGCTTCTCTTGTTTCTGTCATGATGACTGGGCCCTGTTGCCGGCTGCGTGAAACTCACAACTCTTTCAGATGGAGCAGTTCAGGGAAATAGCTGAACTTTCTCCCCTCCCCCTCCTCCCGCAGGGAGCTCTGGAGGCTGTAGGAGGCATCTTCAATCTCAGCAACATTTACTCAGATTCCCCTGGGGCTCCATGGTGATTGGTCTCTGAGATTATGGGAGGAGGAGCCCTCTGGGTTGGGAGTTGGTGGCTGTGGCTCAGCCTCTGTTTTGCAACCATGGCCAATAAAATTCAACTGTTTTTTTTTCTCTGCTAACCCATCCTGATTCTTTGCTTTCTGTCCTGGTGGCTGGGGCCTACTGCTGGCTGGCTGCGAGCAGCTCACCACCTTCCCAGGCAGGGCTGTTACTACTCCTTCTCCCTTCTCCCTCCTCCTGTAGGGAGCTCCTGCTGCAAGAATCAGCTTCTTTATTTACCCTAGTCCACTCCCTGACACCTGGGGTTCTGACCTGTGGTAGCTCTTATGTGCAGATCCCACGCTCAACATGCTGGGGTAAAGTTTGGGTGTTATTTGTTGAGCTTTAGATGTTCATCTTATTGTTGTTTCAAGGAGATACATCTGGGGATGTCTCTCACTCTGCCCTATTTCTCCAAACTCAAGCTTGTGTTTTAAAAGTCTGTAAACAGATGAAAACTATTACTGAAAACTAATGCCATTAAAATAAGAAGTGTAAGAAATGCACTAGCATAAGCTATCCTTCTCATCAAATTTAAATTGCTTTATTATTTTTTACTGATAAGTTAATTTTGGTAAATATTGCTATAGAAATCTGACATTAATAATTTCATGGATTATTATGTAAGTAGATACAGAAATTGTTTACACTACTCATTTATAAATCTTGAAAATTTCATCACTGAATGTAGCTTGGGGGTGTTTGTGCAATTATCATTTATTTTCTTTGGTCAATAATGACTGGTTCATATAGTAAATGAAAATTAAGTCCAGAGATTGATTTATTTAAAATCATTCAGTGGGGAAATTCATTTCCACGTGCCGATTCTGTCCTTTTAATTCTCTTACCTAGTTATGTCTTATAAAAGAAACAGAGAGAAAATATACTGAATTCTTAATGCAACAGTGAAATAATACGTTTAATCAATGAAAAGATTTATCATTTTTCCTGATTATCCAGAGGTTTAAGCAATATGAAATTTATGCAAAGTATGAAATTGGTGACATGCTCAGGGCATACAGTATATGGATGTGTGTAAGCATTTCCACTAGGTTAAAGCCATAACTCACAGGTATGCTTTCACGGTAATCCTTCTTATTAAGTAGGAAATTACAACAGAAAAACCCAAGTGCTACATAAAAAGCAAACCTATTAGTTTTGGATTAATCATGATGAAATAATGATTGCTGTGTATAATTTCTCATTTCCTAATCTCAATAGTCTTTGCTCAATCCTCAGATTAGTTCACAAAGGAATAATTATCACTTGTAACTCAGTCAAGAACCAGAAACTGTTCACAGCCTAGGATTTGAAACTACTAAATTTTTCCTCTTTTGATTGCCTGATTGATTTGCACTTGACTCAAACTCTTTCTATTCTCTAAGAAGCTCATTGAAAAAAAGGTATATTTCTACACTTTGAAAATTAATCATTGGGAAAATCAAAATGAGTTCTGGATACCCTGCTACAAATATGACTGGCTGCTACTTATAGTCAGCTTAATGTCATGCTCATTTAAAATCTTGAGAGTAACCTCTCACATGGACATTTATTTAAATAAGGCTTTCATTCCCCCCACCCCAATTTTGAAATAGAATCAGTGAGTAGAACATAGAAAGAGTTGCATTATTGCTCAAAAGAGAGAAAAAATACCTAATGATTAGAAAAAAAAAATAGAATGGGGATACAACTTGAAGCAGTAGGCTTTTAGCTACTGGAGGTTTTGAGGCAGAGGCTGGAGGCTTTATGATCCCATTTTAGGCATGTTCTAAAGGACAAAATACCTGCATTAAGAAATACGCTGGATTAGATTATTTTTATTGATTTTTTAAAAAAACTGTAGGATTCTAGATTTTAAATCCCTTTTCTTTGCTCTACCCACAATTCACATCACAAATCACTATCCAGCCAGGCTTAGGTAATATTAATTTATGATGTATGATTTTGGAAGGGTACCCACTGATACCTAACCTTATTAGGTTTACATTTGTAGGTAATGTCTATGTTTTAATCTAAAAGAAAGACTGAATTGCATAATTCTTTCCATCATAGCAGGCTGTTGGAAGTCATATTTCAGACAGGTCTTGCCCTAGGGCTTCCTTGTAGTATTCGGAAAATTGTATCCCATGGACCAGAAACCCAAGAATCTTGTTTTCTGGTTTTTATATAAAGCTCTTTTGAGTCTAAAGTTTGAAACAAAATGAAACAGTGAAATTCAGTGAACATATGTTTGAATATTAAGCAATGGCTAAAATAAAATTAAGACATGAATCAGAGATCCAAAGAACAATGAAAATAATTTACCTTTTATCCTTTTGAAATGTTTTATAGCAATTGATGTGTACAATAATTAAATATATGTTGATTAGAACTCTAATTAATGCCCCATTGCGTCTTCTATTTAAATATTTGTATAATTATACAAAAGAGGGAACTTTGATCTTCTCTGACAACTCTCATTAAAATAAATAACAACAACAACAACAGCAACAACAAACCCTCACTGGCTCTAATAATCATTTTATCTTACAGGTAATTCCTGCAATCTCAGCTTGCAAGAAGAGAATACAAACTTTTATCAAACTTCCTCAGGAGATCTAAGGATCTTCTTTTAAAAATAAAGGGGTAAAACAGATATTCTCAGGAATTTTATTGAGGATCAGGAAGATTATATCATTGAGTGTAGCAGGCTGGGTTTAACTATTTTCTATTTTTCTCAAAAAAAGTAACCCTCCTGGTCTATCCTATATTTTCTACTTTTGTTATAAACTGATGTAGCAAGTGATTCTAAATTATTAGAAAAATCAATAGTAAAATTATAATGATAAATGACATTTGACATTGCACATTAATGATGGAACTAATATGGAATGATTGGGACTCAAGTGAAATGAAGACCTCACATTCCATCTAAGGGTGGCAGCTGCAATTTACCAAAGCAGAAACATAGGAAAAATGATGCCAGATCTTCCAAATTTTCAAGAGAACTAGAAACCCAGATTTTTATACATCCCTTGATTTTAACATATTGGCAACAGTATTTAAAAAAAAACTCTGTGTGGGCCAAAAAATGAGAACCATCTGTGGATCAGTTTTGTCTCAAGTTTACTCTAGGTATTCTTAATGAGTATACCAGAGCAAGTTTGAGGACATGTAATGGAAACAAAGCATAAGGATTGTATGCGAGTCGTAGTAGGTCTGATCCCTGGTGGCTGATCTTGCTTCTGTTCAGTCACTTGGTCTGAAAGCCACTGAAATGTTCAACTGTTTTTGAAAGAAAGGATAGGGCACATTTTTGAAAAGTAAAAAGAGGGCCTGGGGAAACTTCTGTTCACTAAAACTAGTCACTATGGTAATTTCTGTATTGAGCATTCACTGTAGCTAAGGGATATTTTAGACATTATTTGTTTCTTATATAAGTGTAAATATTATGCTTTCTATTTGTTGTGGCACTCTACAGACACAGAGAGAACTTCAACCAAAGTTTTGTCCAGATATAGGGACTGATAGACCAAGAGGTTATGAAAAACTTCATTAGTTACATAATGAGGCTTTCTGGGGGAGTAGGGAAGATTTCTCAAGATGGTCTGAAAAATCACTTGAGAGAATGGGGAAGGGATACTGGCTTGGGATTTTTATTGTGGGTAGAGGTGAGCTTGTGTGAGGGTTCCTATTCATGTACAGGGGCTTGAATGATTCGAATCTTCTATGGCACCAAAGGAAGGAGCACCTTGGCTTTATTATTAGCTTTCCCAGATGTAGGGTAGAAGGAGAAGAGGGAAAGGTCAGGCTTAAAAGTTGCCAGAACTCAAACATTAAAAGAAAATGAGTTAGACTCTTTATTAAAATTTTATGAGAACCTTGAGACTCAAAAAGTTTATAGATTTGTCTAAGATTATATGATAAAGATTCAAACTCATGTCTAATTCCCAAGTCACTACTTCGTCTCACTACAAACTGGCAGACTGATTTAAGATGTAAAGAATTAGTTACTTACACTTAAAATTAAGATTTCACACAATGAAATCAGGTATGATTTCTCATATATTTAACTAGCTGAAGCTGAACAGTAGCTATCCCTTTAGATGGCACATCTACTTTTCAGTTCACTGCAGTCTCCACTACTTCTTATTATACTTTGACACTGCAGCAGAATATCACTTGATATTTATAATCACATTTGAGTCATTGATTTTCAGAAGTTTATAATGCATTTTGGCATGGATTTCTTTGGGGATTTATCCTGATTGAGATTCATTTATTTTCTTGAATCTGAAGGCTTGTATATTTTCCAAATTCAGGAATTTTCAGCCAATATTTCTTCAAATATTCTTTCAGCCCCACTACTTTCCTTCTAGAATTCTGTTAATAGGAACTTTGACTCTTGTTTCATTGTCTGTCAGATCCCCGCAGATCTGTTCATTTTTTCCCAGTCTATTTTCTCTCTGTTGTTCAGATTAGGTAAATTCTGACTACAAGCTCAACTATTTTTTCCTGGATCATCTTCACTCTACTATTGAGCCAATCCAATAAGTTTTTTTTTTAATTTTAGTCATTATATTTGTCCTTTTTTCATGCTTTAATTTCCATTTAAAAATAAATTCCATTTCTTTGGTAAGTTTTTTTTTTTATTTTAACATTTGTTTAAAGAGAATTTTTAATCACTTGTGGAAGTATTTTATAATGGCTGCTTCAAAATCCTTGCCAGATAATTCCAGCATCTAGTTCATCCTGCTGTTAGTCCATTTTTTTTTCTCACTCATTTTTGTGATTTTCGTGGCCTTGGTACTATGGGTCACTTTTTAGTGTATTCTGGATATTTTGACTATTTTAGAAGACTCTGCATACTATTTCAATATTTATTGTAGCAAGCAGTCACTTGTTTAGGTTTAGCATACAGGTCATGGCCTGCTTTTGTGGGCTGTGGTTCCAATGGCAATTTAATTTTCTAAAACTTTGTAATGCTATTTTGGTTTGTGTGGCATCATTAAGGCTCACTCTAATACTTGTTGATGCTACATGAGAGGGTAAAAAGAGTCTCTCTAGGTGGGTGAAGGAATAAAGAGACCTTCCATGGCTGCACTGCTTATTGTGGTGTGATTCCCTCTGCCAATATCACTCAGTGTCTCTATGTAGGCGAATATAGTCTCAGGCCCATCAGGGACAGGAACTGATTCACTGAACCACGTGTTATGGTGGGATCTCCACTGCCAGTACCATTTGACTGTCAATTATTTTTTTAGAGGGAGAAAGAGTTCTCTGGTCCATTTGGAAAAAGACCACTTCCTAGCTGGGTATTGTTATGGAAAGATTCCCCCAGCTTGTGCTGACCAGCTGCCTGGTATAAGAGAGGGGATATCTGACTCAGCAGTATATGAGGGTGCTTCCACTGGAAGTTATTGTCAGTGGGGCTTCTTATCTATCCTTTTTACTGGTGCCAAAGGGAGTACATTGTGTTGATAAGACCACTGTTCCATTTAGGGAAGCAACGAACCTGCTTGAACCACTTCCTCTCTCAGGTTAAGGGTTGAAAGGTGCTGGGCCTGGATTGTCCTCTTCTGTTGAGTGGTGTCTTGAGGCACTCTACTGCTTTTTTTTTTGTCTTAGTGTGCTTAATCAGTCCACCTTCTTCTTTCCACATTTTAGATCTGCCTTTGGGTTCTACCTTATATCATTTCCAGGGTTTATAGTTATACTTAGTATATGCCCTGTTTGCAGGGTGTATAGTTGGAAGAACAAAGAGATCTTAGTCTATGACATCTTGTTTGAACCATATATTGCTTTTCTTGCATCAGATTTACTTTATTTATTTATGTTAATCCTCCTAGTAGCTATGGCCATTCTAATTTTTATTCTCTGTGCTAAACTATCTATCCCAAAGACTACAATCTTCACACCAGAGTGCTTCCTATGCTGAGGAGCATATCTCCTAACTCTACCTTCTCCAACCTAATTTAGATATTGGCTCTGTGATTTCAATGAGAACAGAGCTTTGTCTTGAAACCCATGTTTTCTATCCCTGGTGATATGGTGCTGTTCTATGTAGTAGAGAACGTCTAAATATTTGGAATCTATGTGTGAAGCAATGTTTAATTTTTTTCCCTACGCTCTTCTCTTAGTCAATTGTATCCATAAATAATCTCAAGAAAACTTCTCCTCACCCCTACAAAAAGCCTACAGCCAGAAAATCTAAAAATCTTTTTTCAGAAAACCACAGACAAAAAAATGTTAACTTTTCCTCACATCCTATAAGTTTTTGCAAGCCTTCTCTCAAATATTTATTCCCCTGAAGACCCACTATGATCTGGATACAGACTACATTACCAGCTCTATTGCTAACCACTTCCTTCTTCATATATTCAGTTACTCAAATCCATCATGCTCCTCTTATTTGACTTCAGTCCTTATATGTTGCTCCCTTTATAACATTTCTCCCCACCACAGCACTTCACCTAAAAAATGACTTATTCTTCTTATCACAGCTTATATGTTAGTTCCACTCTGAATCATTCTTCCACCTAAAATATCAGGTGCACCTGTTGTGTACCACTTGTCACATTTCTGTACTGTCTTATTTATGTCTCTCATGCTATTTTTAAATTTTTAATATTTTATTTAATTTCAAACTTAGAGAAAAGTTGCAATGATTCACACTTTTTCCATACTGACCAACTAATTTATATTTTGCCCCATTTATTCTACCATTCTCTTTCTTTACTATTTGAGATGAAGCTACAATGCCTATAACTTTGTCTCAAATAATTTACCAGTAAATACTTCAATATATATTTCTTAAGAATAACATATTATTTTACATAATTATGGTATAATTACAAGAATCAATAAATTTAATTTTGATAAAATTCTATTATATAATTCAGAGTCCATAATTAAATTTTGTCAAAAACTTCACTAATGTCTTTGTAGCTATTTTTTTCCAGTCTAGAATTCATTCCAAGATCATACATTGCATTTAGTTGTCATGTCTCTTTAGATTGCTTTAATTTGGAACAGTTCCTCAACCAGTGTCTTTCCTGACCTTGATAATTTTTAAGAGTACAGGCCACTTACTTTGTAAAATGTACATCTATTTGGGTTTGCTGGTGTTTTCTCATGATTAGATTCTAGTTATGCATACATAATGGTTGCCACTTTCATGTCCTCATAGTATTCCTGAGAAGAATATACTTATTAATTCTTGAAAGAACCAGCCATTTATCCTTTATTGTTGAAAGTCCCTCACATCTTTATTTAAAACAGTGGCCCATTAACAATATCCAAACTTGAAAGAATCAGTACTAGACCCCTCAAATTTCTTTTTGTCTAATCCGTTCTGACTCCCTTGTCTTATGGTAGAAGGACACATTTATGTACAAAGAAACATTCATTGAATATCTACTGTCAATCTTCACATCAGCCATGTGAGGTAGAGATTATCGTCCCATTTTACATGCAAGAAACTGAAGATTCCAGAGCTGGAACAGGTATTTAAAGCCAAGTTTTTATTAAGCATTCAATTCCTTTAAAAAGAGTTTGAAATCTTGTATATATCTTTTATAATCTTGAGTCACATGAGTGTGGCTGAATTCATTACAGCTTTTTATCCTCTGCTACCCCACAACTTGATGGGACACCACTACAAATTTAGACCTTCATATATGCATCTCAGAAATGTAAAGGTGTTGCCTTGTGATTATGGCTCCATTTGCAGAAAAAAAAAACAATAACAGAATTCTTTGTAGAGATTATTGTTCCATTGATCATTCTCAAGTAAGGCACTAGTCAGCCTAAGAACATAATAGATAGGTGGTTCATTATATATGTTCAGTGTATTTTGTCTCTGAAAATAAACTGTTCTTGTGTTTCTTAAATATTCGACTTCATAGAACATAAAGTTTAGCCAAAGTTTGGTAAAAAAAAAAAGGTAGACACCCAGAGTCAGAGAACTCCTCTGCTTCAGTGAAATCCAAATACATACCAGCACGCTTCAAGAAAGGTTATCAGGCAACAGTAGATCAACCAAGAATTTGATGAATATTTTTTTCATGGGGTTACAGTGAGCATTGTATCCAGAGCCACTCAGTTTCAGTGACAGCCATTATTTATTACTGTTCTTTTGAAACACAAACCAAGCAATAGATTCTCTTTAAAACTTTCTTAAAAGTTTGAAAGTTATTTTAAAGATGAGAAAACTGAGTCCCAGGGTAGTTAAATGACTTTCCAAAGGTAACATAAGAAATTTAGGATTTAGTCTTAATTAAAACTTAAACTTCTGGACTTTTCCAATTTAAAATACTTTAGAAGATGTCAAAATAGGTAAATGCTATGTATGCCTCCTCCATGACCACCCTAAAATTACAACTAAATTGTGAAATAATCAACCTTGAGAACTATCTGAAGACTAACCAAACAGAACTCCTCTAACTGGAAATACAATGAGGAGGCCACATTGAGACTGGTAGGAAAAGAGAAGACACAAAATGGGCTAGTTCTACACCCACTTGTGGTGGTTGAGCATTAGGAAGACTATCTCAGCTGTGGAGGTCCCCACAGGGGAGCAAGGGCCCCCAGCCCCACACCAGGGCTCCCCACAAAATATGGCTGTGAAAATTAGTGGGTATTTTGTCCACCCAAGTAAGATGTAAGACAGCTGGAAACCCAGACATCCCCTTAAGGGGACCACACATGGACTAACTCACTCACAAGCACTCACCCTGGGTTCTGGCAGAGGGACAGAAGCTCAAGAAGTGCCAGAGATGTACAGGAAAAGACTGAGTTGTGTGGCTTCAGAGCAAGGGCTAGAGGGTCAGCCACCATGGTCCCTTTATTGAGTTTACTTCTTGTGCAGCCTATGGTAGGTGCCATCTTGCCTGTGTTGAGCCTTCAACCTACAAGACCAAATCTGAATGTTCATTGGCCCGATGAGCTCCACTCACTCCACTTTGGTAATTATTTGAGACTTTGCCCTACTCAACTCCCAAATTGCTGATGAAAATTTGGTTGCTGAGCAATAAGCCCCACCCTTCACTCTTGGCAGGAAGCTCCCTTAACAACAATCAACTGGCCTCATTCCATACACCTTGTATGACTGTTTTTTGATAGGTAATCAGCTCATGCCCAAGCTGCAGTATTTATTGAACACTTCTCAGGGGTCTGCAGGCCCCAGGTTGCCTCGGTGTGATCTGAGACTTTTTCAAGTAGCTGCAGGCTCAGCACTAACAATACAGCTGAATTTGCACTGACATGGGGAACACTACTTGCCCCATTTGGTGATTCCCTGTGACCCTACCTCCCCTAACTCATATACTACCTGAAGTTCTTTTAGCAAACCGAATATTTAAAAGATCATACACCATTATCAAGTGGGATTTCTTACTGGGATGCAAGATTTGTTCAGTATCTGCAAATCAATTAATGTGACACACAACATTATGAACTTGAAAGTTAAAAATCTTGTGTTCATATCAATAAATGCAGAAAAAGCATTTAACAAAATTCAGTATCCATTTACAAAAAAAAAACCTCTCAGTAATAAAGGCTATATGTGACAAAATAACAGCTAATGTCATAGTCGATGGTGAAAATTTAAAAGTATTATCCTGAGGACCAAGAATAAAACAGGACTTTCGCCACTTTTATTCAATATAGTATTGGAAGTCTTAGCCATAGCAGTCAGACAAGAAAAAGAAAAAAATCATCTAAATTAGAAAGGAAGAAGTAAAACTGTCACTGTTTGCAGATGACATACTATATAGAGAAAACTTTAAAGATTCCACCAAAAAACTCTTAGAATGATAAATGAATTCAATAAAGCAGCAAGATACAAAATTAATATTCAGAAATTTGTTTCATTTTTATACACCAATAATGAACTATTAGAAAAATAAATTAAGAAAAAAATGATCCCATATACAATTGCATCCAAAGATACCTAGAAATTAATCTAATCAAGTAGGAAAAGACTTGTGCTAGGAAAATTATGTCACTGAAGGAAAAAATTAAAGATACAAATAAATGGAAGCATATATGGTGCTCATGGATAGGAAAATTAACATCTTTAAAATTTCTGTACCACCAAACCAGTGTGACAAGAAATGTTAAAGAGAGTTCTATAAGAAGAAAAAATAAAAGGAAGATCAAAAATATAAATAACAAACTGGCATTACTCATGTATCTATCAACGATTACTTTAAATCTAAATGAATGAAATGATCAAAAGACAGAGAGTGGCTGAATGGATGAAAAATCAATACACTTAAATATGCTGCCTACAAGAAATTCAGTTATGATCCAAAGATACATACACACACACACACACACACACACACACACACACACACACACTGAAAGTAAAGGGATGGGAAAAGAGACTTTATGAAAATGGAAAACAAACAAGCAAATAAAAAAAGCTGGGGTAGCAATATTTATACCAGACAAAACAGACTTTAAAACAAAATCTATAACAAGGATCAAAGAAGAACCCAGTAATTCCATTCCTGGGTTTTATTAGGAAAAAAACTCAAAACACTAATTCAAAAATTTTTATGCATTCATATGTTCATTGCAGCATTATTTACAGTAGCATGATATGGATGCAATCAAAGTGTCCATCAATATAGAAATAAATGAAGAATAAGTGGTACATATATACAAGGAAATATTACTCAGCTATAACAAAGAATGACATCTTGCCATCTGCAATAACATGGATAGACCTAGAGAGTATTATGCTGAGTAATATAAGTCAGACAGAGAAAGACAAATATCATATGATTTCATTTAGATGTGGAATCTAAAGAACAAAATAAATGAGCAAACAAAAAAAACAAATGCATAGATACAAAGAACATTTGGATGGTTGTCAGATGGGAGGGGTGTTGGGGGAATGCGTGAAAGGGAAGAAAGATTAAGAGGTACAAATTGCTAGTTTCAAATAGTCACAGAGATGTAAAGTATAGCATAGTGAATATAGTCAATAATATTGTAATAACTATGTGTCTTATCAGATGGGTGCTAGAATAATCGGGGTGATTAATTCATAAGTTATATAAATGTCTAATCACTGTTGTACAGCTGAAACTAATATAATATTGTACATTAATTGTAATTATGAAATTTAAAAAATTATTTTTTAAAAATGTATTTTTTGATATGGGTTTAGAAATGGCGAGCTGAGATATCAAAACATGACTGGGATGTTTAGGGTATTTGTTTATCAATATATTTTTGTTGATTTCCACTGAGAGTGAGAGGTACAGCAAGATTGATGGTGCCGATGCTGCTCTGGGAGTCTCTGAACAGAAATGCTTCAGCACGCAACAGTGAGAATTCCCAGGTATTAGAGTCACTGGGCCCTGGGCTACAGACGGCTGGCCCAGTGCAGCTTCACAAGTATTCCTGTTGAACCCACTCTGAAACGGCAGTGAACATGCTCTAGGGCATATACACTCTTCACACTGACTGCTTTGCTCAAATTTAGTGAACTCTTTCCCTCAATGGGCTGAATTTCATGAAAAATAATTAAAAAAAAGATTTTAGGGCCCTACATAGTGACCTTTCCTGCTTTTCTCTTTTCTTTAGGTTTTAGCAAACTTTTCTTAAGTGCTTCTTATGTTCCCAGCCTCATTCTGTGGAGCTAACAATAAGACACCGGGGCGGTATAGCTGGCATAAACAATAAGAGCTCTCTATCTGTCTCAAGCTCCTCTTACTATGACTACAGACTGCTTAGGACCTGAAATTCGCATTGTTATGATTAACCAATTGAGTTTAATGAATGCTTATCGACTGTAATTTCTATATGATTCTGGTAAATACAGAAGAATGCGACATTCCTCTGTCCTCTTCAAATTCACAGTCTGGTGGAAAAGGCATACATATACAATTAATGACATCACAACATGTCCATTATTCTACTAATGGTGTGTACTAAGTGTAGTGCTTCAAGTGGTTCAAGATGGGATGTCCAAGTCACTCTGCTTGGGAAAGTTAAAGGACAGAAACATCACATTTCAGCAGGAATATAAAAAAAATAAGTGAATATGTATTAGTTAGTTGGAAGTGAAGAGAAAAGAGTAGAAAAAACAGAATAAGAAAAAGCACATAGATATTCATTTAATAAATAGCTCTCTCTGTGTGTGAAGGGCATTTTATGGCATACCAAGGAATTAAATGATCATAAGGAAGGTATTGAAAGTATTTGAATATTTACTGAGTACTGCTTATATGTTAGGCACTGTGCTAAATGTTTTACACATATTTTATCCTAACTATATGAGACAAAAATTATTGTCACTTCATATGACAATGACTGTGATTTGCTCACAAAATATTCATATACCCTTCTATACTATCTAGCCTCCTGATTAATCCCATTTAAGAAATTGATAGCAATGATAACAAAAAAAGTAAATGAAATACTAAAAATCTAACAACAACAACAACAATACAATATATTTCTTGGCTAATTTCTTAGACTTTATAGGAATAGTGGCAAAGGAAAGATTTTTCAAACCTGAATATCCTCATGTGGATGGGTGCTTAGTCCCTCTCCTTAATATGGAGTACAGAAAGACCAGAGAATCTGCATAGATGGCTGAATCTCTGTTGAACTTGTTTAAGGCAATGTTGGTGAGTATGTCTTCTCACCTTTAGTCTCTTTTGGACAACCATTAGTCATTCCTGTCTCTCTCTACCACCTGTAGGCTCTATTATTTTCTTCATAGGAAAGTTTGCAATTAAGAATAAAAGAAGCATCGTAGCCATCTTTGAGTGAATTTGAGTCAATATGTTGCTTCATCCAGGGCTCTCTGCATTTGAAATCACTCAGTCAGGAGGTAAGGTTATAGTCTGATGAGTGGTTAATGAGGTGGTGGCAGTAGGCTTTCTAGAGCACTCCTTTAAAACCACATCTCTTTGGACTTACCTGATGCATCCATGAAAGACAATCCTGTATTATTTTAGCTTCCAGATATTTGTGTAAATTTATGATTCCTTCTTGACCATCCAAGCCATACAGCCTGAAAGTCTGGTGCTATCTGGGCTCTAAAATAACTTTGTTTGTCATTGGATTTTCTCTACCCTTGGCTCCTTTTCTGAATCTGATTTTCTATTTTTCTCTTAGTGACCTTTTTGTTAACTTCTCTTGATGTCATGGATAGCCAAAATCTAGAAATGAGATAAGCTAATAGTATAGATATTCACTGTGTCTTGGCAAACTTTCTCCTCGTTGGTTGATGACTCGGGCAAGAGGGATAGGAAATATGTTCTCAGGGGAAGAATTGCTCCCTGAAATAAAGCAATACTTTGAATCTCAAATTATAATTGAAAAGGATGGAGGAGGAGGCTTATGCAAACCCTCCATCTTTATTCACCTGCTTAATGACTTGGATTGTTCATTAGGCAGCAAAGAAGCAAGCTTTATTATCTCCACAGCTTCAAAAACTGAAATGTCTGCATTCAAATGACACCAACATGCTCCTAATCTTCTTTAATTGAAAGTATGTAATGGGATCTAATGTAACATTTATCTTATTACAATTGATATGAGAGGAAGAGATGAGGGGTTTAAGGAATATTTTATTTAAAGACAGACTTGAAGAGGCTGTGGGTGTAATTGCCAGCTTGTCAGTTGGCTCACTGATGCCTGGAGAGAACTTTTTGTTATTAACCATTCTGAATCCCAATATGGCCCAGAACGATATAGTGAAGGCTTTGTCCCTCCTCTATTTTTACCTCCCTGCCCCCACACACCCTTTCTTCTTGGCAGTTATTATATTCATTAGCAGATAAAAATTAGTACTCGAAACCTTCTGGGAACATTTACTGAAGAATTAATTGATCTAATACAAGGCCTACATTAAGGGCTTGTGTATTAACAAACATGTCTTTCCATCCCACATATAAGTAAAGCATTTGTGTCTGCAGGGATTTGGCAATATTATGGGTGCAAAGAGCTGGCATTAAAGAAAAAGTCACCAGGAGTGTGGAGGAAGCATCCTGTTTAGCTTACTAAATTTAGCCATGCATAGCTCACTGTCTTGGAAAAGATAATTTTGCATGCTAGCTTAATTTTTTTTTATGGAAGGAGGTATTCTACTTATTTCTGAGGGAGGCTCTAGATGAGTTTGGTGGAATCATTTGCAATACAAAAAGAATTTTGGGAAATATTTTCAGGCTAATTCTACCTAGGGGTACATGTTTACACAGAAATCTCTTCTCATACACCCCAGCTATTGGAAAAGGATATGGCATCATTGTACATTAGAGTACAATAATTTCTTAGTTGAGTCTGAGCACGGAAGCAAGGGGATAAGGGACTAGTTCATGCATAGGGACAGCCCATGTTTTATTTACAGCATGGGCCTCCAAAACTAATCCTGGATTCTTAGAAGTAAAATTTTAGATAACTGTCAGTCTCTGTGGATATCTCTGTAATGATCAGAACTCTCCTATCATACTTGCTTACATTTTGAAGTGAGAATTGGGAAAAAATCTTTTATTAGGCCATTCATTCTCTGGATCATGTATAGAGATTGAAAACAGTCTTAGTGTGGTTGATTTGTTAACTCTGTCACCCTCTAGGCCAGGATTCTCCTTGTTTCCTGTTTCCTAACTCCTGTCAGTTTCTTTATGTTTTTTACACTGTGAATTGATTTTTTAAAAATGTTTTTACTTTGAAATAATTATAGATTCAAAGGAATTTGTAAAAAATATAGGAACGTTACATGTACTTTCCATCCAGTTTTCTCCAACTGTGGATTGATTTTGTCTTGCTATTGATTACATTTATTTGATATAGGATGTCTTGACTGCCTCATTCTCCCCAACATATCCTGCACAAGGCATTTGGGAACACTTATATGACATAGGACATTCCAAGATATAAGTATATAAATAATTGGTTAATATTTCATTAATACTACTTGCTTCATATATTTAAGTCATCTTATGACTTTAGTTCATAAAGGGATAGCAATAAATGTAACAACACACACAAAAAAATATAAGCACTATTTTGAGGGTGAGCATTTTCAAAGATGACTGTGTTCCTTGAAAGCTTGACTTATATATCATGTGAGTGGTTTATACATCATTGCAACTTTTATCCATGGCATAACTGATGTAATTTTTGAAATTCAGGATAATTCAGACCCTTAAACTAGAAAACCTTATTAATGTACCCTTTAATTGTCATATAATACAAAATTCCTTTCCTTGGTGACATTCTTAGTGTTCTCAAATTTCTTAAGCATGTTTGACCATCTCTGCTCTAATTCCATATTGTGGAGCTTGACAATCGAGTTCATTCACCCTGTCTCTTTCAGCAAATTGATGACTGTCCACCACTCCACTCTCTCAGTCCTTGTTTTTCTAAATTTAATAAGGTTCATCCTATTAATCAGTATTTGTGAGTAGGTTCTTTCTTGGTTAACTTAGATATATCTGTCTAGGCCTACTCCAACAGGTTTATAGCCCCTCCTGCTGCCAGAAATAACGGTACATTTGCTCCTTGTCTCCAAATAAGTGGATGGATAAATGTTCTGAAAATGAGCAGAAGTGTGTGGTGTGTGGTGTGTGTGTGTGTGTGTGTGTGTGTGTGTGTGTGTGTGTGTGTGTGTGAGGGGGGATATAATTTAAGTGTCACCATTTAAATAAAACATCCCGATTTCTCAGGGAAAATACAAATGAATTGCTTTGGATTTTCTGCTATTCTGCTGAAAAATATACTATTTCATTGGAATTATTCAAATACTACTTTAAAATTACAGTGTATATATTTAATATTCCCTCATGCATTTTAAAGTTTGCATACATTTGTATTCATGAAAAATTTAGGAGGCTTTGCATGAGTGTACACATGTACATGGTTGAATTAGTCATTCAGTGGTAGTCATTACTTCTGGTTATTTAATAATATCAAATACTGAAGAGATAAGACAAGAATATGCAAAGAATATTTTCTCTTAAATTTTACCATAGACATGCCTGAGAAATAAAACATAATAAGGCAAATGTTCTTTGCCAGTTTAAGATTTAAGGCTTATTTAAACTTTGTGTAAAGCTGTTTAATAAAAATAAAAAGAAAGGAACTAAAGAAGAAAAAAGAATCCTCATTAATGAGTATGGTTAGACAACAAATAATAAGATCTTTCTCCATTTTTTACCTTCCCTTTACTAAAAAATGTTCCTGAAATATCTCCATCCATCTCTGCAGTTCTCAAGGTTGAGTATGTAAGAAAGGTTTTCTCTATACTTACTGCAGTAGTATTTCTCTTTTGAGTAGCTGTTTTCTCATCAAGAATGAAAAACGATAAATTGGAGAACTGGGGATTAAATTTGAACTATTTTTTTTCCAATAAGCAAACATTAATTAGATAAATTAGGATTCCTTTGATGTTCTTGAAGTCTTAATGCTCTACCTTCCTTCTCTCTTACATTTGAGCCTCTAGCCCTCAGACATAATCAGTCTCTGCCCTTTTGATTCTCTCTTTTCTCTTTCTCATTTTCTACCCTACTGGCCATGGTTTATAAGAGTAATGACTAACTACAAACATGTTTTAGTTCCTTTGGTATCTACAAAGAACTAGCTGTGTCCTGGGGCAAAAATCACATCAGTAAGAATCTAGTCAGACTTCCTGGAAGAAAAGTATAGAATTCTGAATTTAGAAATGTGAATCAATATATGGCAGATTCCTAACTTACTAGACAACTGACTAATGAGTTTCAGTCATAATGCTATTGAGAAGAATGTTATCGGATTATAGATATTTTTAAATAGTAAGAAAACCTAGAGACTAAACAATTATTGTGCCATAGACTTTCAGATTAGGAAAAGAGCTTAAGTGTCATTTAGTCCACATTGTCCAGTTGATGATCGAGTTTCTCTATATATTCCTTGTCAAGAAGTTACCAAGCTCCTGCTTAAACACCTTTAGCGAAAAGGAGCTTATTAATTTATGGAGTTGTCTATACCTTCTTCAGATAGCACTTGCTTATTCTTGTAAAACTTTGCTAACACTGATACAAAATCTCTTCTATAGAGTCTATTATTTCTAGTTCCACTCTCTTGAGGATACACAGAATATTCTTTTCTCTCATCTTGATAATAGTTCTTGAAATATTTGATAACTTCCATCTTTTTTGGGGAGTGACTTTTTCTTTAGGCTCTGTGTTTCTCATATGACATTATTTTATGTCTCTATTATACTTCTGGCTATTCCCTTTTAAAATCATGAGCCCTGGTGTTTCATTTTACATAAAAGGAAAGGGAAAGAAACAATCTAAAATGGAAAGGTTAAGAATATAAATTTTAGCATACACAGTTACATCTAGACATAAAAATGTGACTAGCAGGGTTTTATGAGGTGATGGTGTCAGGAGGTGAGTAGAGAGAAAGTAGGAAAATAGAGTGAAATAATTATATATTGGCAGGAAGCTACTATATTATTTGTTAAGTTTATAAATCCAGAAAGAAATGTATAAACATTTTTTGTGTTGCGGCGATAACCAGCAAGAAACACCAAAAGAGAAACTGAGACTAGGGGCGAAGAGAGAGAGAGTTATTTTTTCTTCTCTATCATTTATATCCTTATTAATATGGGCATATACAATTCCATGATGCCTTATATGTAATTTAGAAACCCAAAAAGCTGAGAGAGAAAAGTAGTTTTTTACCTATTACTTGGCCATTAAGCCTAACTTAATCTGAATAATTAAGTATTTATTCAGCAAAATATGACCTGATATGAAGTTGTTTATAATATTGATTATTGCAATGTAATATGTATATTCATTGATTTTGTTCCAGAAATAATAATGTATTTGATTAGGGAGTGCTGCCCCAATCCCATTGAGTGTGCTAAATAATATACAATGTATAGTGATATGTTATCTTTATAAATCCTGAAAAACTTTGAATTTTTAAAATATATATGACCTTAAGTGTTTCAGATATGGTATTTCAAGCCTTTATTATAATAAAATAAGAATTGTAAAGCCCAGAAACTATACATAACACTTTTGTGGGTCCTGATCACAGCGAAGCCTAGTTAATCATCTCCTTCTAGTCTGAATATCATGTTTTTATTAATGCGACATAAGAATAATCACTTTACTTGTCTCAATGTTTGTACCACATTTACTGAATCATTCTTAACTTATCATTTATTAAATACTGAAGGCTCCTTTATGAGAGCTACTGTTGCTAAGCCATGTTCCTGGCTTAGGGGTGTTATAAATAATAAGCTTCCTGGTGTATTTCAAATATAATTTTATATATTAAGTTATGGTATCTATACAAGTTTTCAATAACATGGTCACTGCATTGTTACTACTTTAATATAGTACATTAGTTATTATGCATAGTGTACTATCAAATTAAATATAGATGATTTAGAATCCTGAATCTGATACTTCCCAGGGACATGGCCTTCAGAACGTTTTTCAATCACTCTGAGCTCATTTTCTTCATCTATAAAACAGGCTTTAAAATACTAAGCATAATACAGAGTTATTCTATATTCTTTTCCTACAGTAAATGCACAAAAGGTAGGTATTACTATTGTTCTAAATAACAATAACAATAAAACTGTAGTGCCCATACTTTGTTGCACATTAGAATCATGTGGGGAGCTTTTAAAATCCCGGAAGCCCAAGCTGTATTCTATTTCAAATAAATCAAAATAGCTGGAAATGAGAGCTAGGTGATTCCAATGTGCAGCAAAGTGTAGGAACCACTAGTCTAATGTAAAAAACAAAAACACAAATAAAAACAAAACAAACAAACTCTATATTTGTCGCCAGAAGATGGGTTTGTTGTTGCCATATTAACTTACTTGGCATGTGAGGTTACCAATTTCACAATAGCTTTTTCTCAATCCCAGCACAGCAAGATTTTTGTTTGTTTGTTGTATTTTTACCTACACATGTTTTGAAATCCATTTGGTCCCAGGAAGCAGACCCTTGAAAACATGGTGAGCTCATTTTCATTATAAAATGAATCACATATGAAATTTATTTGCATATTCTTGTAATTTTTTTTGAAAACTGGATTTTTTAGGCAATGCATTATAGCAACTCTATTTAATAATTTTCTCCCCTTTTTGAGAGGCTTGTATTTGTTGTGTTTATTCTTTATTTAGTGACTTGGATTGACTATTTGAATGAAGTCTAATTCCCCAGTAATGGGAAGTCTTTAATGTTTCTCAGAAGATGTAGCATTGGGTATACACACATTCACCTCTCCTTTACCATGGCAACCACTAATATATTTTCTATTGCTATAAATTTGTCATATCAAGAATGTTATACAAATGAATTCATTACAGTATATATCCTTTGGAGATTTCTGCTTTCCCACACAGCATTACTCTCTTAAGAGTAATCTAGGTTCCTTAGGTCGAATGTTAAATAACTATGGTGTACGCCTGAAACTAATATAATATTGTGTGTTAGCTATATTTTAATTTAAAAAAATATTTTTTTAAAAGTAATCCAAGTTTTTGTGTTTATTAATGATTCATTGCTTTTTATTGCAGAGAAATATTCTGAATGTACCAGTTTGCTTAACCATTCACCATGTACATGTCATCTAGGTTATTTCCAACTGAGGATATTATGAATAAAGATGCTATAAACATTTCTGCATGTTTTTTCATATAAACACAAGTCTTCATTTATCAGATAAATGTTCAGAACCACAATTGGTGGGTTGTATATTAGTTTCGTGTTTAGTTTTTTAAGAAACCGAAAAAACTATTTTTCAGAATGACCAAGCCATTCTACATTTTCACCAACTAGGGATCGTTTATCTATACCCTTGCCAGCTTAGTGTTATAATTATTTTTTATTTTGTCCATTATTCATAGTTGTGTAGTGATCTTATTGTAATTTTCATTTGTACTTTTCTGCTGGCTAATGATGCTGAACATCTTTTCATGTGCTTATTTGCTATGTGTGTATATATAATCCTCTCCAGTGAAATGTCTGTTTGTACCTTTTGCTCATTTTCTAATTAGACGGTTTGTGTTTTTACTGTTGACATTGGAAAGAAGTATTATTTAAAATAAATTTTAGATACTAGCCTTATGTCTGATATATGGTTTGCTGATATACTCTCCAAGTCTGTAGCTTGTATTTTCATCCTCATAACAAAGTCTATCACAGGGCAAAACTTCTCAATTTTGATGAAATTCAATTTATCAATTTCTCTTTCTGTGAAGTTTAAGTGATAAATTTAATAATTCTTTGCCTAGCCCTAGATTTTTAAAATTTCCTCCATTTTTTTCAAAAATTTTTTTTATGGTTTGGGGCCAAAAAAAAGTAGTGTAGATGATAGAGGCTCTGTTCATTCCCCTGGTGACCAAATCAAAATTGTGATGGAAACAAGGAGCAGCAGCAAGGAAAAATCCCATAGGATCTTGATGAACAAGCCATACGACTAGGGAGAAATACAAGAAATCACCCCACAATGGCAGAGATAGGACAGGGCGAAGATGTGAGGCTGCTTGGTCTGGAGTGGCTAAGTGAGACGGAGGCTTAGGCAGCAGCAGGTCTGTGTCCATGAGCAAATTTTTACAGTGACGGATATGCTCTTTCTGAGCACCAGTGCTGATTCAGCTCCATGCAGAGGGCACCAGGGACTTACAAGGAGGTATTGCCAGAGGGCCAAGGTGAGATGAGCTCTCTACAGAAGTGCTGGCAGTATCCATTGTTCCCTGTTGAGCCCTCCCCACTCCCAGGGCACAGACACAGTGCTACCACAGCAGTGACATAATCAAACAGAATAGCAGTGGTTGCTCTGCCTAGAGGATTCACTGAAGCCTGCCTTCCCCAACTCATGGCCCCACCCAAGTCACATTCAGTTGTGTCCTCAGGAACCCCTGTGCCTTTTACTGAACAGCGCCAAGACACAATGGTGGCAGCTGGCCTCAGTTTCTGGTGTGGGTTTTTGAGGCAACTGGATTGCTTGCTGAATATTAACAGGTGGCTGTGGAGCAGTAAGGGCATGGGCTAAATTTGACCTGCAGTTGAAGGCCTCTCAGGACTGTGCCACTGGACACCTACTTCACAAATCCACACTAATAAGACTGGGAGACTTAAGAACTTTGCTTAGTACATAGAAACAGACGCAGAAAGGCAGCCGAAATGGGAAGACAATGAAGCAGAAAACAATATGAGACAACAGAATAGAGATCCATGAATAATGGAGTCAAACAATCTAACAGATGTAGAGTTCAAAACACTGGTTATAAAGATACTCAATGAACTTTTGGGGAGAGTAGATAAATTTAGTGAGAACTTCAACAAAGAGATCAAAAAATAAATAAAAATGGAAATGGAAATTATAAAAGGGAACCAGTCTCAAATGGAGAACATTTTTATCTGAGATGAAAAGTATATTAAATGAAATAAACAAAGCGAATAAAGAAAAGGATCAAATACCCTACCTAGAGGAGAGGAAAGCCAAGGACACTCAAGCAGAACAGCAAGAGATAAGACACTAAGACTATAAAAATAATTTAACAGGCATGTGGGACACTATTAAGGGTCCAAATATCCATCTGATTGTGTGCCTGAAGAAAATCAAGATGTTGAAAACTGTTAAAAGAAATAACGATAGAAAACTTTCTTAACTTGGTGAAGGAAATGGACATAAAACCCCAAGAAGCTCAGAGAATTCCAAAAATCAGGAATCTAAAGAGACCCAAACCAAGACACATCATAATTAAAATGCCAAAGATTAAATACAAAGAAAGAATATTAAAAGCAGCAACAGAAAAACAGATAATTACTTATAAGGAAAAATCATAATACTGGCAGCTGATTTCTCAAATGAAAATGTGCAGGACAGAAAGGCTTGGCAAAAAATATTCAACAGGATGAAGACCCAGGATCTACAATCCAGAATAAGGAATTTATCACCACCAAGCCAGTATTACAGGAAATGTTGGAGGAGCTTCTTTAAGAAGAAAAAGCATGTATCAAAAACAGGAATAAAGAATGGTAACAACTACATTCCTATCAATAAGTAACTTAACTAGAAAAGAAATAAGTGCTCCGACCAAAAGATAGAGTGGCTGAAAGGATAAGAAAGCTAGACCTCCCACATGTGAAAAGGAAGGAGATGGAAAAATATATTGTTTTGATGGATCTAGAAGGCATTTAGGTCAGACAAAGGTAAACTGTATGATTTCACTTATATGTGGAATCTAAGGAATAAAAAGAACAAACTAATCAAAAACAGACTCAAAAATATAATGGTAAATTTTATGATGGACAGAGCGGAGGGGAGTTTGGAGGGCTGGGATAATGGAGTCAAGGTTTAAAGAAGTACAAATTATTATCTGATGGATGGTCATGGGGAGCACGGCATAGGGAATGCAGTTAGCATTAAAATGATGACTAGGTGGAGGGTCAGAGGAGTGAGGGAGCAATTGGGGGGGATCACTTTACAAATTATATAGATGTCTAACCAATGAACTATATACTTGAAACTAATTAAAATAAATAATTTTTCTGGCTTTATATTTTAAATTTAAATTGCGATCCATTTTGGTTTAAGTTTTTGTATAAGATGTGAGACTTATGTTTAGGTTTGCTTGTTTGTTTGTTTGTTTGTTTGTTTAGCCTATGGATGTCCAATTAATTCAGCACCACTCATTGAGAAGTTAACTCTCATCCACTTAAATGCTTTTGTGCTTTTGTCAAAAACAAGTTAGACATATTTGTTTGAATCCATTTCTGGATTACTGTGCTCTGTTGATCCATGTCCCTATCTCTGTCAAAACTACAGTCTTGATTACCATTGTTTCATTATAAGTCTGGAATCAGGTAGACTAATTCCTCCCACTTTTATTTTTTTCAAAATTTCTTTTAATTACTCTTGTTATTTTGACTTTGCATATAAGGTTTAAAATTATCTTTCCTGTATATACAAAATTGCTGACTGTGATTTTGATAAAAATTGCACCAAACTGATTTATCAATTTGGGGAGAATCAACATCTTTGCTATGTTTAGTCTTCCAATCCAAGCACACAGTTCGTGTCACTATTTATTTAGATTTTTTTTATTGCTTTTATCATCATTGTGTACATATTTTGTTAGATTTACACCTGAGTATTTCTCATTTTTAGAGCAATTATAAATGATATTATATTCTTAATTTTGGTGTCCACATGTTTATTGGTAGTATATAAAAATAAAATTCATTTTTGTTTGTTGATCTTGAATCTGCAGCCTTCCTGTACTCACTAGGATTCACTGAGAATTTCTATCTAGACAGTCATGTCATCTGCGAATAAGGATAATTTCATCTCTTCTTTTCTGAGCTATATGCCTTTGTTCTCCTTTTCTTGCCTTGATGCGTGTCTAGAATTTCCAGCTCTGTATTAAATAATAGTGATAAGAGTTGATATCCTTACTTTGGCTCTGGTATTAGGAGCAAAGTATTGAGTCATTCACCATTAAGTATAATATTAGCTGTAAGTTTTTTGTTCTCAATCAAATGAAGAAAGTTTCCCATTTATTCCTATTTTGCTAAGAGTTTTTTTTTAAATCATGAATATACATTGAATTTTGTTAAATATCTTTGTCTACATTGATTGATATGATCATATAATTTTTCTTCGTTAGCTTGTTAATATGGTAGATTGGATTGGTTGATTTCAAACACTGAGCCAGCCTTGCATCGCCAGTTGCATTCATGGTCTCTAATGAGAAATCTGTCATTTGAATTGTTTGATCTTTATAGGTAAAGTATCTTTGTTCTCTGGCTGCTTGCCAGGTTTTTTCTTAGTTTTCATTTTCAGTTTAATATGATCTGTCTTGGTGTAGATTTCTTGGGAGTTTATCCTGATTCTTGTTTGCTCAAAGTCGTATAACTTTTGCTAAATATGGAAAGTTTTTAGCCATTATTTCTTGAGTCCTTTTCTTAAAAATTAACTAATTAATTTTTAATGGTGACATTGGTTAATGAAATCCAGTAAGTTTCAGCTGTGCATTTTAACAGTAAGGCATATATATATTTACATTGTGTGTTTATCTTGAGTACTTTATTAGCCTCATCCTCATTCTCCTCTCCTTATGGGACTCTGATAACAGAAATTTTAGGTTTTTTTAAGGTTACTGCATCTCTGTTGTTCAGATTGGGTGCTTTCTATTATTTTAGCTGCCAATTAACTCATTCTTTTCTTTGTATTTTTCAGTTCTAAAATGTCCATTAGGTTCTTCCTTACATTTTGTGTTGTTTACTAATGCTTTCTATTTCTTTACTGAGACTTTACATATTTTCATTTGATCCAAACATATTCATAATTATCTGATGAAACAGATTTTATTAGGTTGCTTTAGAATCTTTGTCAGATATTTCTACCATTTCTGTCATCTAAGTATTGACATTAATTATTTTTTTATTCATCTCACTATTCCTGGTTCTTGGTATGGATGATTTTTAAAAAATGAAATCTGTATACCTTGGGTGTTATGTTTTGAGACTCCAATATTATTTAAATTTTCTTTAGTTGCTTTAGTTGAAATTTTCTGACAATACTCTGGCATGGAACAGGTGAGTACCCCTTTATTACTGTCAGGTTAAGGTGAAAGTCTATATGCCCCACTTGGTTTCTGTTGACACTCAGTGGGAAAGTACTTTTTGGTTTGCATTGACACCTTATAGAGGGCTCATTGCCAGTGGTGGGGATGACAGTCCAAGCTTCCTACTTGACCTTCTCTGATACCACCCCAGTAGGGGTGTTGGGGCATATTGTTATATCCTAGCAGGGATAGAAATGTTGGCTTCTTACTCAAATTTTGCTGCTGTTAGCAGAGGTGGGGCCACTATTTTATCTGCAATATTTGTCTGGAGTATAGTTGTTATTGCTTAAGTTTTCTATCTAGGCTTCTCCATTCCTGATCTTTGTATGTACATGTGAGATAGATTATATTATGCATACTATTTTATTGCCTGCTTCATTTTAATTAACTATCTCTTGTTCATACCTTTTCATATCATTAAGTATTTTTTTTCTCAACCAGTAAATCATTTCCCATTTTTCCACAGGCTTTTTACATAATGTCTTGTATTCCATTGTTTGGCAGTTTGAATATAATTTCTCCCTTTTTAACATTGCTTTAAAGTAACTACCATCCATTTTGCTTTTAACTTACTAAATGAACTTTTCCAAGAAAGAAAAAAATTCTACTTTTACTATGTCCTTCTCTAGTATTAAATCTCGGTATTGGAGACATTTAATGTAGACATAGTGCATTTAAATTGTAGAGTGACTCTGACAACATTTGAGAAGTTAATATTTAATATTAATAATATTCACAGAGTATTTAATAGTAATAAATAATACTTGTTGAGTACCCACTATGTGCCAGGTACTGCTATACATGCTTTACATAAATTTAATCTTTACAACTTTATTACACTTACTATTTACATACCTATTTTAAAGATGAGGAAACTGAGATCATGAAGTTAAATAACTTACCCAAAGTCACATAGCTAGTAAGCAGTGTTTAAATAAGAATTTCAATGTTGGCAACCTATAGTCTTAACTACTACATTATGTCAGATGCTGCTTAACTCAATGAAGTCAAAGAATAGGTCTGCAACTAAGAGTTACACACATTACACCTTTCAGCATCTTTCATGTAACAATCATGTTCTCAAATGGTAGTAAAGTCTAAAGTCTAAGTGACTTTCTGGTTCCATTGTGGTGTGTGCATGTTTGTGTGTGTATGTATGTGGTTCTTTTAAGTTCTAAATTTTTTTGATCCTAAGGGAGAATCTAGAGTCTAGATTCTTTATATGAATTTTCTTGTTTTATAGATGAAGCAAACCATCTACAAATGGAGGGTTTGTAAATTATTTCCCATAAGCTCATAATTTCAGAGTTGCTTTTTTATTGAGTTATGATTGAGCTGCACGTATTTGAAGTCTACAATTTGATGATAAGTTTAACATCACTAATCATCAAAAAAATGCAAATTAAAACCACATTGAGATATTACCTCACACCTGTCAGAATGACCATCATAAATAAATCAAACGATAAGCATTGGCAAAGATGTAATCCTTACTTTTTATTTACAATTTGTTTGTCATGACATAGTTCCTAAAACTGCAACTTACATACTTTTGCTCTTCCCTCTCAGCTGGCTACCCTCCTCGCAAGTCCTCTTTGTCAATCAATGATCTTTAAATGAACAAGTCAATTCGCCGGGGGAGATAACTGTTTAAAGTTATCCTACGGTTAATATTTTTGTCAAAACAGAATTCAATAATGAGACTAATCACCCCCAAAATGATATTTTTGAAATTTGGATTTTTTGTATATTATTGTCTGAAAATAGCCCCATTTATAGTCTTTGTTAAAGGCCTAGCTGTCAATCATAGAAAAGACAAAGACAAACTTGAATTGGAGGTAAATGCAGTTGGGCCTGAGTGTTTCCACTAGGAAATAAGCAGCTCATATTGGCACTCCTTCTAGCAACATTGCCAAAGTAAAACCATGTTTATGATTATTCTCTTGGCACTTGAGGAGGATAGAATTGGGTTGACTCCCAAAGTGAGTCTGAAATTAGCTCTCTCATAGTAAGGCAATCATTTGTTTTATTTGAGTATGTAATATTTTTTCAAGATGTCTTTTGCTTTCCAGATCTACAAGAAAGGGAAGAATTAATCCTCTGTATATAAATAAGAGAGTGGGAATAATATATCTTAGCACCATCCTCTTCAGATCACTATGTTTGGCTAATTTTTATAGCAGCTAGCTGAAGTTATCATTATCATCAGGGAAATTAGGCAAATTGCCCAATGTCACAGAACTAATAAGTGGCAAGGCTAGAACTCTACATAGAAAGAATTGTAGAATGCATAATAATAACAATACTAGCAAACAATCATTGATAGGTAACCATGTACTAGATACTGTGTTTACATTTCAAAAAAGATAAAAACCAGGTATGAATAGAGATCGAAAACTAAGCTAAATGAGGAGAGTCAAGGGAAGGTGGTGGACTAGGTAAAGGCAGGGTTCATCTCCTCCCAGGACAGCATTGAAATTACAAACAAATTATAAAAATAATTAATGTGGAGAATCACATGAAGTCCAGCTGATCATAACACCTACATCTGACAATATAAAGGAGCCTCATCGAAGCTGATCCAGCATAGGCAACAACCATTAACAAAGCACTTTGTAGTTTTCACCAGGTAGCCCTGAGCAAGGAAAAGCAGCATCTGACCTTGGCCTATGGGAGAGCCCCTCACAAGGGGCCACACAACCAATGCATCCGGAGTCTGGCGCCAGACCACAACAGAGTAACTCCTGACTAGTTCCAGTAGTAATACACACAAAGGGTGGTTGCAACAAGTACACAAGCCTGCTAGGGCAAATCCCACTCAGTGGGGTCAGCCCGCATACAACAATTCTTACCCCGAGGGTGCAGCCAATTCCCACAATTAGTCAGCCTGAATGTTAATCCCACCCACTGATCTACTAACAACGATAAAGGCTTGGCAACAACAGAAGATCACACACAACCCCCATTAGGTCACCTCCAGAGCTCCTGGCACAGGGAATCAAGAAGAGTGCTCCACTGGACCACACAGGACACCTTCCAATTAGGCCATCTGGCCAAGGCTGAGAGATGAAACAAATATTCCTGAAACATAGAAAAGAACACAGAGAGGCTAATAAAATGAGAAAACAAAGAAATATGCCACAAATGAAACAACAAAAGAAAACTCCAGAAAATAACCTAAATGAAATGGAGGTAAGCAACCTACCAGAGACAGAGTTCAAAATAATGTTTATAAGGATGCTCAACGAGCTTATGGGGAGAATGGATGAGCACAATGAGAACATAATAAAGGGCATAGAAACCATAAAAAAGAACCATGCACAAATGAGGAATATGATAATGGAAATGAAGAATATACTAGAAGGATTCAATAGTGGATCGGACGAAGCAGAAGATCGAAACAGCGAATTGGAAGACAAAGTAGCTGAATAAACCTAATCAGAACGACAAACAGAAAAAAAGAATTTTAAAAAAATTAGGGTAGTTTAAGAGACCTTTGAGACAGCATGAAGCATAAAAATATCCCAATCATAAGGGTACCTGAAGAGGAAGAGAGAGAGAGTAAGGGATTGAGACTCTTTCTGAAGGAATAATGACAGAAAAATTCCTAACCTGGCAAAGGAATCAGATATACAAGTTTAGGAAGCACAAAGAGTTCCAAACAAAAGAAATTAAAATAGACCTATACCAAGACATATCATAATTAAAATGTAAAGCTCAAAGATGAAGAGAGAATCTTAAAAGCAGCAAGAGAAAGAAAGCTGGTTACTTACAAGGGTATCCCCATGAGAATGTCTGCTAAATTTTCAATGGAAACTTTGCAGACCAGAAGGGAATGACAAGAATATTCAAAGTTATGAAAAATGAGAATCTACAACCACAGATATTCTACCCAGTAAGACTTTTGATTAAAATGGAAGGTGAGATAAAGAGCTTCTCAGATAGAAAAAAAGCTTAAGGAATTCATCACCAACAAGCCAGCATTACAAGAAATGTTAAAGAAACTTTTGTAAAAAAAAGAAGGGGTAAAAAAGAAAATAGAAATGACAAATATTAATAATAAAATAACAGTAACAATGTACCTATCAGAAATCACTTTAAACATAAATGGATTAAATGCTCCAATCAAAAGACATAGGATAACTGAATGGATAAGAAAACAAGACCCATGCAGATGCTGTCCACAAGAGACCCACTTCAGATCAAATGACACTCACAGACTGAAGGTAAAAAGTTGGAAAAAAAGATATTTCATGCAAGTGGAAATGCAAAAAAAGAAAAAAGAAGAAAAAGAACTGGGGATGTAATACCTATATCAGATAAAATAAACTTTAAAACAAAGGCTATAATAAGAAATAAAAATGAGTATTACATAATAATAAATAAATCGATAAATCAAGAGAACATAGCCCTAGTAAACATACATGTCCAACATAAGAGTACCTATATACATAAAGAAGTTATTGACTGACATAAAAGGAGAGATCAATAGTAACCCACTCATAGTACGAGACTTTAACACTGCATTGACACCAATGGACAGATCTTCCAGGTAACCATGGAAACCATGGGTCTAAAAGATTCACTAGAGCAGATGGGTTTAATAGATATTTTCAGAGCTTTTTACCCCAATGCAGCAAAATATAAATTCTTCTCAAGTGCACGTGAATATTTTCAAAGATAGACACATGTTAAGACACAAATCGAGTCTCAGTAAATTTAAGAAGATTGAAACCTTATCAACCATCTTCTCTGATTACAATGGTATGAAACTAGAAATCAACAACAAGAAAAAGAAACTGGAAAATACACAAACATATGGAGGCTAAATAATGTGCTACTAAACAATGAATGGATTGTTAATGAGATCAAGGAAGAAATCAAAAAGATACATAGTGATGAATGAAAATGAAAACAAAACTCAAAATTTATGAGACTCAAGGAAAGTGGTCCTAAGAGTGAGATTCATAACAATACAGTCCTACTTCAAGAAACAAGAATAAGTTCAAATAAACAATCTAAATTTACACTTAAAAGAACTAGGAAAAGAACAGCAAACAAAGTTCAAATAAAGATAAGAAAGGAAATAATAAAGGTCATAGTGGAAATAAATGAAATAGAGTCTAGAAAAACAACACAAAAGATTAATGAAACCAAGAGCTCGTTCTTTGAAAGGTAAATATAACTGACAGACTCTCAGCCAGATTCACCAAGGAAAAAAGACAGAGGACTCAAATAAATAAAATCAGAAATGAATGAAGAGAAATAACCATGGATACCACAGAAATGCAATGATCATAAGAAATACAATGATCATAAGAAAGCACTATGAGCAATTATACACCAACAAATTGAACAATCTGAAATAAATGTGCACATTCCTAGAAACATACAATCTCCCAAGACTCCCAAGATCAGTAAGAAGACAATGATGTCCACTTTTACCACTCTTCTGAAGAGGAGTGTAAATTGTATTGGAAGTCTTAGCCACAGCAATAACACAAGAAATAGAAATAAAAGTCATCTGAATTGGAAAGGAAGAAGTACAACTCTTGTTATTTGCCGATGACATAATATTATATAGAGAGAACCCTAAAGATTCCACCAAAAAAAAATACTGATAGAACCAATCAATGAATTCATTAAAATATCATGTTTCAAAATAAATATTCAGAAGTTAGTGACATTTTTATACACCAAAGATGAACTTTCCAAAAGAGAAATTAAGAAACAATCTGATTTACAATTGCATTGAAAACTATAAAATACCTGGGAATCAAATTAACCAAGAAGGTAGAAGACCTGTTTTCAGAAAATTATAAGTCTTTGAAAAAATAAATGGAAGAAGATACAAATAAATGGAAGCATATATCTTGTTTATGGGTAGAAAGAATCAACATTGTTAAAATGGTCATACTAACCAAAGCAATCTACAGATTCAACGCAATCCCTATCGAAATACCAATGGCATTTTTCAGAGAGCTAGAACAAATAATCCTAAAATTTATATGGAGCCATAAAAAAAAGAAAACAGAATAGCCATGGCAATCTTGAGAAAGAAGAACAAAGTTGGAGGTATCACACTACCCGATATCAAATTATACTACAAGGCTACAGTAATCAAAACAGTATAGTACTGGCATAGAAACAGATATATTGATCAATGGAACAGAATAGAAAGCCCAGAAATATATCCATGCCTATATGCTCACTTAATATATGAAAAAGAAGGTAAGAAGATACAATAGGGTAGAGGCAATCTCTTCAATAAATGATGTTGGGAAAATTGGACATATACATGAAGAAGAAGAAGAAGAAGAAGAAGAAGAAGAAGAAGAAGAAGAAGAAGAAGAAGAACAGACGAAGAATAAGGAGGATGAAGGAGGGGAGGAGGTATTATGTAGATAGGATGATAGTGCTTATGATTAGAGATATAAACTCCGCTCATCAATACTCCTATCCTACCTCCTCCTCATCCTCCCAAAGCCCATGCCGCCTCCCCTCTTTACTCTCTTCTTCTTCTTATTCTTCGATTCTGACGCATACCAGACAAGCAGCAGCAGCAGCAGCAGCAGCAGCAGAAGCAGCAGCAGCAGCTGGACCATCTCCTTACACCATATACACGAAGAGACTCAAAATGGATTAAAAATTTAAATGTAAGACTCCAAACCATAAAACTTTCAGAAGAAAACATAGACAGTAAACTCTCTGATATTACTAACAGGAATTTCTTTTCAGATATATCTCCCCAGGCAAGGGAAATAAAGAAAAAAATAAACAGATGGGATTATATCAAACTGAAATGTTTTAATACAGCAAAGGAAATCATCAACAAAATAAAAAAGACAACTGACTCTTTGGGAGGAGATATTTGCTAATAACACATCTACTAAGGGGTTAATATCCAAAATTTATAAAGAACTCATACAACTCAACAACAAAAAGGAAACAGTCTAATAAAAAAAAAATGTGCAGAAGATCTGAACAGTCACTTCTACAAAGAGGAAATACAGATGGCTAACAGACATATGAAAAGATGCTCAAGGTTGCTAATCATCAAAGAAATGCAAATTAAAACCACAATGAGATATCACCTCATACTTGTCTGAACGGCTATCATTAATAAGTCAAAAAAAAAAACAGCAAGCTTTGGTGAGGATGCAGAGAAAAAGCAACCCTCATACATTGTTTTGGGATTGCAAATTAGTACAGCTGCTATGGAAAACAGTATGGAGGTTTTTCAGAACACTAAAAATGGATATACCTTTTTACCTAGCAATTACACTTCTTGGTATTTTTCCAAAGAAAAACAAAACAATAATTTGTAAAAATCTATGCGCTCCAATATCCTTGGCAGCACAATTTACAATAGCTAAGATATGGAAGCAACGTAAATGCCCATCAACAGAGGATTGGATAAAGAAATTATGATTCATATATACAATGGAATAATACTCAATCATTAAAAAATGAAATACTACCATTTGTAACAACATAGATGGACCTAGAAGTTATTATACTGAGTGAAATAAATCAGACAGAGAAAAGTAAATACCGTATGATTTCACTTATATCTGGTATCTAAGGAACAAAAAGAACAAACTAATCAAAAACAGACTCGCAAATATAGTGGACAATTTGGTGATGGACAGAGGGGAGTCAGGGGGAGGCTGGGAGAATGGGGTGAAGGGTTAAAGAAATACAAATTATTAGTTAATAGTTGAGCACAAGGAGAATGGCAAGGGAATGCAGTTAGCATTAATATGATGGCTAAGTGGAGGGCCAGGGAAGGAAGGGAGCAATTAGGGGGATTATTTTATGAACATTATAGATGGCTAACCAATGTACTGTATACTGGAAACTAATTTAAATAAGTAAATTTATTTTTAAAAATAGAAAAAAAGAAAACTAAGCTCAACCGATAGAATATATACAATGACTGAGAATCCTCTTACTCCAATAATGACAATAAATACCGAAATCAGTTTAGCACTTACTTTACTGTCAGGCTCTGAATAAAATACTTTATAGTTATTATCTCATTCAATTTTCACAGCAATATTTTTAAAAAGTGTATAGTCTAGTGGGAAAAGCAGATAATCAAATAATCTCATAAATAAATTAAAATTACAACTGTTAAAAGTTTTAAAATTGACTATAAAAATGTATAATTAGGGAGATTGGCCCAGTCAAAGATCAAGGAAGACTTCCCTGAAGGAGTGAGTGGAAGTGGGGAAATAGCATAGTGCAAAAACTTGTAGGGGAGGAAGCGTGGAACTTTTTGAAAACTATCAAAGTAGGTCATTGTGACAGGAGTCAGAAGACTAAGGATCACCATGGTATATGTGAGGTTGGACAGTTAAGGAAGGGTCAGATTATGTGGTAAGTGTGTTAGAGATTTTGGGTTGTAAGAGGTTGTTGAAATATTTTAAAGAGGAGGATGACCTGTTAAAATGTGTGTTTTAAAGCAATAACTCTGGCTGATGGGAGAATATATTAGAGGAAGAAGACAGTGGATACAGGGAAATGTTAGGAGATGATTATATTCATTTAAGCAAAAGGTAATCATGACAGATTAGACCAACTGGTGGTGGTAGTTTGATTGACCCAAGAGAAATTTAATTGATTATAAAGGTTACTTTGTTAAATAAATGTTAATAATCACTCTGTAATGAACTAAATTTTGTGTCGCCCAAATCCACAGGTTGAAGCCCTAACCCCCCAAATGTGACTGTATTTGGAGATGGGGGCCTTTAAGAAGGTAATTAATGTTAAATGAAGTCATAATGGTGGGACCCTAATTTAATAAAACTGGTGTCTTTATAATAAGAAAAAAATGACACTAAGGATGGGTATGCACATATGGGCAACCATGTAAGGACACAGAGAAAAGACAGCCATTCGCAAGTCAAGGAAAGAGGCTTTGAGAGAAACCAAAGCTGTCAGCACCTTGATCTCAGACTTCTAGCCTCCAGAAATGTGAGAAATAAATATCTATTATTTAAGCTGCCTAGTCTGTAGAATTTTGTTATGGCAGCCTAAGCTGAATAATACATACTCTTAGGTTTCTAGTTTGAGCAACTTGTTGGTTAATTGTTGGTAGCAGTTACTAAGATGAAACACACCAGAAAAGGTTATGGTTCATAGGAAAAAAACACAGAATTTAAAATAATTTACCCATATCCCCCAAATCAAAGCCTGACTGATTCCAAACACCACATTCTTAACCAATATTATAGTATTGGTAAGTAGGGAAGAAAAAAACATATTTTACTCTGAGCCTTAGAACTATATTATAATTTTAGTTTTAAAAAGCAAATTTCCAGTTTAATTATATAATACAAAAGAAAAGTAATCTGGACAAGGAAGTGCTGCTGCCTTTAATATCACTGCCTTAAAACATGAATTCAGGCTTGCCTAGCTTCAGAGAGCATAACATAGCCCACAGGCTGAAATTGGCTGTGTTTTTTGGAAGTGGGAGACTTTGCCTTCTGGCTGATGATTTTAGCACTGCTGCTAACCATTGTTAACATGCTTGTGACCTCCTTTGAAGCATTTCTAATCCTTGAAGGCTGTACTCCAAAGAAACAGCTGGCAGATATTATGAACCAGATTCACCCTAACCCCAACCAAATATGGGAGAAGTGCTCTCCACCTCTCATAGTAAATAAAGAGCCCATGGCATCCAGTGGCTATTTTATGCTCCTATATTGTAAAAGAATGGGGGGGGGAATAACTCACAAGAAATGGAGACAAAGAGGCTTGGATTACCTTAAAAGACAGCTAAGTACATTTATATGTACTTATATATTTTTTTAATTTCAAAATATTTGATCTTTTAAAAAAAGCATTAAACTAGTCATTGTAACAAAATCAGAAATTCATTTGCCTTACTTATGCTTATTTGATCATTTAGTATTGTCGTTAATTATGATTTGCATGGAGGAGAAGGCAACATAATCCTTCCAGCATTTAGGGCTTCCAAAAAGGCTTACTTTAGTTCTGTAAAGCATTCATAAGAAAGGAGAGAAAGCACTAAAGAGGGCTTTTAGAGCATCAGCTTCATTTTTCATGCAGACCCTGTACCTAGGTGGAAGAGATAACTATCCCCTGCTCATTTATCTTGTCCCCACTGTCACCACCATCCAAATACTCATGGCTAATTTTTCACATTTCTCTCTTTGTGGTTTTACTGTGTAAAGCGTTTTATTGGGGCAGTCTGGTCATCTTAAAACTCTTGGGGTCTCTATCTTTTTTTCCATTTCTTTATTTCAGAAATTTAAATAAGTTAGACATTTATACAATTTATGAAGTGATCCCCCTTATTACTTTAGCACCCATCTGGCACTACACATAGCCAATACAATGATATTGAGTATAACCCCTGTGCTGCACTCTAAATCCCTGTGACTGATTTGTAACTATTAATCTGTACTTCTTCATTCCTTCGCATTTTTCACCCAACCCTCTAACTCCTCTCCCCTCTGTTGGGGCCTCTATATTTATTGAAGAAATTTGTTCTCGCTCTTTATGGACTTGGGTTTTGATTTCTTATTCACAATATTCTCCCTCTCCCTCTCTCTCTCTCTCTCTCTCTCTCTCTCTCTCTTTCTCTCTCTCCTCTCTCTCTCACACACACAGTGCACAGAGTGTTGTCTGTTTTGAAAATGAGGAGAAGAGAAAACATTTGATATTGGGGTGTCTGACTGTCCTTATTGGTCTCTTCGTATCTCTGGTGCCCAGAACTCTCACACCAGCTCTTTGATGCCAGGATCTGTATTTCCTGGACTGTGTCTCCAAATATAACCCTTCTATTTTATTTTATTTTACAGCAATATACACTATTTTTTCTATGGCCCAGTCTTGCCTACCAGCAGATAATAGGAGCTAATCTGATACTATCACCAATATCAACAGTGGTGACTAATGAGAACTTTGTGCTTTATTGTGCATGGAACATTATTACACTTTGTTATAACATTCTCACTGCCTTCAGAAGGAAAAAAGTGACTTTAATTGTGGGAATTCCATGAGTAGGGCTTTTGGCTGCTGCTTCAAACAATCTCCAAAACTGCCTAGGTGTAACATTTGCTTTTCTAGAGAATATTGTGATAAATTCTGAAGAGCCAGAAAACAGATTTTTTTGGGAAAGGGAGAAGTAGAATGCATGACTCATCTGTTGGTACCATCTCTCAGCTACAAAGTTTTAAAATCTCCAATTATTCTTGTGTTTCATCAATGCAAAAATAAAGCTCCAATTGTAGCTGAATCTTGGCATGTTTACTGAGATATCCTTGGTATAAAATAGAAAGAAAAAACAAACACAAAATACTTGACACACAGGTTGCCACCTCCCATTTTCACACTGATGGTAGAGAACGCTTATGAGTCATGACATTCTTTACATTTGAACCCAAACAAGGCTTCGGAATTCTAACACTACAAAACAGACAGCCAATATCAAGAGAACAAAGTTGGCCCTTGGGATGAAATCTATTCCATTTCTAGTCTAGATGGTCTCTGAGAATTACTTTTTAACTTTGAGTTGGAACACTTAAACATCATTTTACAAGAAAGAAAGACAAAAACCTGAAAAAAGGGGGAAAAAGATAAAAAGAAAAGAAGAAAATATCTTCAGTAAGTACTAATGAGGCTAGCCCAAAAGTACTTACTGCATATAACAAACAGGAAGTTCCCTAAGTTGTGAGTTGTGCTTACCATAAGTGCCTATAATTATTGTAGTTAGCATCACTCCTATGAGTTGAGATGTGGAAGACCTTAAGAAAAGTAAAATATTGTTTGAAGATTGTGGAGATGGAGCAATAGTTGATATTGCCCATCAGATTAGCCCTATGAGACGTAGAGCAGAGGAGAAAAGAGAAAGAATGCTTTGGAACACAGGGTGATTAGAAATGGAAGGCCAGGAGAAAGGCTCTCAAATGGGTAGCCAAGGGACAGTGTGAGGTCACTCTACATTTTAGAGATCATTGGTTGGGGTGAGGGAGGCAGACATGTACAGGGAGGTATCCTTAATCAAAGATGATCTTCTTTATTCACATAGCCATCCTATTCCTTGTGCTACTGAGTTCCTGGGGAGGGGTTCTTTAGTGGATATGCTCCCTCATTGGATAGAAAATTGGAAATCTCAATTAGGATTACATCGGCCTTAAGCCATGAGCCCTTTCAATTTACAGCTCCACTAAACCCAAGCCCCCGCCCCAAGGAGGTTTGCATCCATGTGAACTGAGGCGGAATGGGAAAGTAGCTGTGCTTGTACATTTTCACAAAGAGAGCCAAACATGGATGTCGGAGTCCAATTACATCTCAAGAACATGCTTCCAAAGGAAGTAAATGTAATGACTGTAATTTAGAGGGGTCTAATGAACACATTTGTTAGATAACTATGGTGACTTTATAATTACATCTTGATTAATAAATAATAGCCTGTGTATTCATAGGGAGAATGTGATCGAATGTAAGTTGTCAGTACAAAAACAAAGCTCCAATTGTACCTGAATCTTGCCAATAAACAAACAGCTTACCCATGCAGGAGGGTAAAGCTACTGTGGTTTTCAGCTCATGTCTTATTACTAAATTTCTTCCTCTAAGTCTGGAGAATATTTACATACTAACTTCATGCCAAAGTGATAGTATTATCTCTGTATTATTTACAAACGCTTACCATTACAGTTTAAATAACCATACCTACATTTAAAATATAAGGAATTCAGAAACTTTTTACATATAAAGGCTGTAATTGGGCTTTCCTTAAAAAACTAATATTGTCCAGTATCTGAATGTACTTGTGATTTGAGGATGGGCTATTTTTATTATGATTGTCTACTGGGAAATGACCCATTTTGTTCAGCTGAAGTACAGAACAAAACTTGAATAAATGTATCAAGAGAATACAATATATCTGGCTCAATTCACTTGAGGAATACAATATTTAAATAGAAGGATCACATGATTATCTATTTTTGGAGGTAAGAATAATCCAAAAGAAGGGTTAATGTTTTATAGAAAATGTATTAGTAATGTTTTGAAAAATTTTGTCCCTAAAGTATCAGAAATAAATTGTAAAGTCTCTGAAATACTTTATAGAATCCTAAAGAGCATAATACCATGTCTATGTATTACGTAGTAGAGAGGGGAAAGCAGAGACAAGTGCTTTTATCCCCATTTTCTAAAAGAGAAAGCCAAGGTACAAAGAAAGTAAAAGAATTATTGAAGAAGCAGAAGAAACCAGCATAACAGCCAAAACTTGATATTGTGGGCTGTTTGCCTATATAATGTGTAAAGTTTGTCTAGGTCTTAGCACAATCTACCAAAATGGGAAAGGTGGTGTGGGGTTTGACATTCTCCTATTCTCCTTTCAAGATTGTTGTCATGAAAATATGATGTGATGGGGAATTGTCAAGAGGGGGGGACTTCCCAGGTAGTCACAGTTAATGTTAGAAGAAAACATAAGTGAAAAGAGAATTAGCAATTTTAACCTCTTTGTCTGAGACATTCGTGAATGCACACACACACACACACACACACACACACACACACACACACACACTATCCCTAGGCCTGATTAGGTTGACCAATGGAGTCTGAGTGGCATTTTCTCCCAGAGAAAAGAATTTCAAGGGCAATCTGTCAGGGAGCCCACAGAGTCTTTTAATGAGCTATCCATCCAAGGCCCACTTCGTAGATTCGGCTTTCAGGGAGTGGCAACTGTCTCCTTCCATGTAATCCAACTAGTCTGAAGCACTTCTTTGTAAGAAGCTGCAGACTGATGCAGATAATTAGTTCTGGCCCAAAATAAATAGATGTAGAGATACAAATTTGCAACTAGAGTGAACTAGATTTCTGGCCTACATGTATTTCCTTATTTTATGAACCCCTGTTGAATGGATGGCTGAAGTCTCACAGTTTAGCTTCACTGACTCTACTTGTTCTCAAGTTGTTGCTTCCCTACTTTCTCTTCTACTATTGGAAACTACTTTAAGGATGAAATTATACCATTTGTTTTCATGTCTTCATGCTTTTGCTCTTGCTCTTCCCCTGTCCTCCATTTCCATCTGATAAATTTCTTATTCATCCTTTAAGACATAGCTAACATAAAATTCCTCTTTGACGCCTTCCATGATTGTACTATGCAAAGATTATGACCTATTTTTCAAAAACACATTGTGAATTCTCTTGATCAATTACATTACAATTATCTATTCATATGCAACTTTCCTCTTTGTTAAGTAGTGAAATTCTGAAGGGCAAGGACCATGTCTCTCTTATCACTGTACCCAAGTATTTATCACAGTTTTGCTCAATTAGTAACTGACAAAATTACTTCTTATATCCATAAACTGGACATTTTGGTAGGTGCTGAAGATTCAACATATTTCCTGTCACCAAGTTATATCTTGGTAGATGAAAACAAGCTTAATATGTAAAACAAACAAAATAATCTCAGAGGGTAATAAGTGTTATAAAATAAACAAAACATGTTAATTGAAACTGTGAAGTAGATGAGATTCTAAGAAATAGTGTAGTATGTGATGAACAGAAGGCCTAGGACAGAAATTCCAACATTCAGGGCGTCAACAGATAAGGATGAGAATGAATTGTCAGAGAAATAAGGAAAAAACAGATGAGAGTGATAGTCCTTTTTTTCTCCTCCCTCCACCTGAAATCACTATGCTGACTCTCGCTTCTCTAAGATTGAAATTGGAAAGGAAAACACACACAAGTACTCAATAAGGACTTACTGAACTAATACTAATGTTACCTGATATTAATGCCTTCTGTGTATGGCCAATATTCAAAATTCTAATTCCTTCGATTCTTGGGTACATTTATTGAGTTCTCTTACATTCTCCAACTGAGGAGATTCAGTTATAATTTCTGGCAGGATACCTTCAGCATTTTGGCTAGGGTCACCTTACACCTGGAAAGACGTCTTCTTTAGTGATATCCTTTAATGGTATAACTCACAGCTGGTTACTTTTGGGGGTTTCACATATGGCTCACGCACACACAAAAAAGCAACTTTTCCTGCCATTAGTAAAAATACAAACCAATGCAGTACTTTCTCTTTGTATTCAATCAACATTAGGCCTCTATAGCCACAATATCTTGTCTTTAGATATTTTCTGGACACATGTCAGATAACAGTCCTTACAACACTCAAATTCAAGATTAAACATGTCAAGCTTTTGATGTGTGCCTCACACTTGAGATGATGGCAGGAGAGGTAGGAAAGATTACCACCTTCCCTCCATAATGTAAACATTCTTTAATTGTTACTTTTGGTTCAAAGCTTTTGTTTAAATATAAAATTTAGTTGGAAAGAGTAATAGATCAAATTGTCAGCCATTAATATTTTAGTGAGAATAAGAAAAATAGATGACTCTTAATCACCTGTAAATATCTTGAATAAATGAGCCACAAGGCAAGTACTTATTTGTTGAAGAAAAAGTATAGGAAAAGGACACAGTCCACAGTGTGGAAAGGGAGGTCTTGGACAAGAGAACATTACTGAAAAAATAGAGAAGGACAGAAGCAGAGAAATAATTAGAAATCTCTGCATTTACGACTTTGAGACAGTTTCTTAAAGGCATTTCTTTCTTGTTTTAAAAATATGATTTATTTTATGAATAAATATTTTTAAAATTGCTGTTAGAAATGTCTATTTTCATAGGTAAATGAGCATATTTGTAGAATATATATTTAGAAATAAAAATGGTGGATCAAAAATATGTATGTGGTGATTTATTTTATGTGTCAACTTGATTGGGCCAAGGAATGCCCAGAGATCCAGTTAAACATTATTTCTGCATGTGCCTGTGAGGGTGCTTACAGAAGAGATTAACATTTGAATTGTCCCTGAGTAAAGCAGATAATATTCCTCAATGGGGGTGGGCTTCATTCAATCCATTGAGGGCCTAAATAGAACAAAAGGTGAAGGGTTGAATTCTCTATCTCTTATAGAAAAGTACAAGAATGGAACTATTAACAAGCTGTTGAAATACGTCTGCAGATAAAAATTGATCATTTCACATTTGGTCTTGGCTTGTGAAGGATGTAATCTGAGATTAAAAATAAACATACTGGAACATACATCCTGACCAGAAACATTCATATACACAGCTGGAAACTACAATTTGAAAGTATAATTAAGATTTACCATCTTTATTTATAGAGTACAAGCATTGCAAATTCATTGTCTTTAAATGTGAAGGTTCAGGAAGTATTAGGGGGAGAAAAAATATTAACTATGAATAAAATAGCATACACATCAAAAGTCATTTATGAATTTAGGTTTAAAGAAAGCAAAATAGGGGAAACTGAAGTGTAAATGAAAATAACACACACAAAGGGATAAAATGATATTCACATGAAAGCCAAGAAAATACTCCTTAATCCTCTAAGAAAACTATTATTTCCTCGAGTTAGGTAAACATGTCTGTTGAGATACAGAACATTAATGGGTAGGTATTTGAGACAAAACAGCTGCGGAAATGGAGAAAATAAAATTTTCCTGCAAGTGTAATAAAACTTTTCCCTGACAAACTCTATTGGTAGTCATTAAGTGAGGAGTTATTCCAAACACATGGACAGACCAATCACAGATATTGATAGAAAAAGCCTTGCAAATGAACACATTGCTGCTCTATAGGAGAGTTAAAGGTGTTTTTTTTTTAATTTTTCATATGCTTAAGTCCTTTATTACAATATTAATAATAATAATAAGTTAAAGTAAATTTAAATGATTCACTGAATTGATTTACATTTTAAAATGCAGAAATTGTATGACTAATCTACGTGGTTCAGATGTCTTGAGATAGTACTTTGGAACTTCCCTGGGAGAAAGAGTGCTGTGATTTCTCGTGTTTGTTTTATGGTTTGCTTTATATATATAATTTTTTTTTCCTGTCAGTAGGCTAGCCTTGTAGTTAGGTTCTATAGTCAGCTCATAAAAGCTAGAGGAAAAAATCAATTACAGAGGTATTTCAGGAAGAATAGATTTGAGATGTTTTTGGTTGTTTTTACTTTGACAAATGGATTTACAAAGATCCTTTTAGTGTCATCACTAGTCCTCTTCCAGGGTGGGCTCCTGAGGTTTGAATCCTCCTGTGAAGAAGGTAGTCAATTGTGTTTAGGTTTATAGTAAATGCTAAATATTGTGTATCACCCAGCCACACGTTGGATGACACAGTGCATTAGCTCAAAAACAGTTCCTTCTCTTATTGATGTGCCTAATTTTGGGAGCGCTATGGAGACTTTATCTGAAAGTGATTTTTCACACTCACATAAGCACTGTTTTAATAGTTGTACAAAATAGAAAAGTTACTGTATAGCCTTTTACAGTTAAGTACATTCTTAGAGTCTTTCATAATTTTGGTACTTTAAGAAAATTTGGTGCTTAATCAATATTCAATGTTTGCTCAAATGCAGTGGAATTATGGGAAATGGAGCTCTGCAGATTTCTGTTGGTTTCATTTACCTCTGATGCATTAAGATCATCACGTATGTGAGGAATTAGTAAGAACGAAGGGCAGTCTATGCTGGCAAAGTCTACATAGTACAAGACTTTAAGATTCACCTAAGCTGAAAGCCTGTGGTAGGTAGAATTTTTCCTCTGAGAAGATGCCATTTGATAATCCCCAGGACTATATATATATATACCTTACATGGTACTTTACATGGCAAAATAAACTTTACGGGGTTAAATAATTAATCAGTTGATTTTACAATAGGGATTATCTGGGAATAGATGGGATAGAACAATTTAATCACATGAGTCCTTAAAAGCAGACAAGAAGGGTGTAAAGGGAAGTGAGAAATATCTGAAGCAATGTGGACATTTTCCACACACTGTACCACTGCTGGCTTTGAAGATCTGAGGAGCCATGAACCAAGGGATGTGGACAGACTCTAGAAGCTGAGAACAATCCACAGCTGAGAATTATCAAAGAATTAGGAGCTCAGTTCTATAGCTGCATGGAACCGAATTATGCCAATAATCTGAATGATTATGAAGGCAGATTCTCCCCTACAGCCTCTAGAAAAGCCAATGGCCAACACCTTGATTTTGGCCTTGTGAGTCTTTAAGCAGAATACCCAGCCACACCCACCTGGCCTCCCATCCCAGAGAAATGTCAGATAATAAATGGTTGTTTTAAGTCGCTTTTGTGATACTCCGTTGCAGCAGTGATAGAAAACTAGTAAAAAGTCATAAACTGATGCTAGTAACATACATACTGTTTATCAACAGTAATAGGATCTCCACTTGTTACTGACTCTTTTCTTTTGTCTGATACCTGGTATACCCACTCCATGAGTTCCAAACCAAGGAATTCTTGCTCCGTTTGATACTTGATGATCATTTATATGGATACCTGGTAACGCATTTACTCACTACTTTCTCACCATGTACTATAGTTACTTACCAGGGCTGCTTCCAATCTCTGTTTCTGCTTATCAGTCTGGATTGTAACAAATAAAATTGCTTTCCCATACAATTTAGACTAACATCTAGAACTTAAAAACAATCTAGTCCATTTTTTTCTCATTTTAATCTTTTTATTTTGAAATAATTTAGGCTTAAAAATTTGCAAGGATAGTTTCAATAAAAAGACCTTTTGAAATGGATTTTTAAGGCTGATTAGGAGTTTGAGGATTGGTAGATCTGTTACACTCATATCACATAATCCAATAGTATCATTAAGCTTTAAGTTGACCTAGAGATGGTTGGATAGAAGAGCACTATTTCACTTTCCTAAATAGGATATTTTGCAATAGCAGTGGCAACCTCCCTTGCACTGTGTTATCTAGTGAGAAAAAAAAAACATTAAAAAATGGATTATGGATGGCAAATAAAATATACTTAATTTCCTTACAATGTAAATTAAAATGAAAATATAAAATGAATATAAATACACAGACTTAGTTCTCTTTAAGTATGTGGATAATCTCTTTATGGATTGAATATAAACTGTTCACTCATGTTTCTTTAATAGTTTTCAAGTTGCCATTTATACTATATGAGTTTCCATTATCTTAGCACACTAAAAAATTGTACTAAATTCCATTTGGTGGAATATGGAGAGGTTAATATAGAATAAAGGAAAACAGAGGTTACATGTAGATATTTCTATACTAACAATGCACATAGGCCATTTTTTAAATTTTGAAGCAACTCTGCTGTCTCTGGAGCTTTTCTTGTAGGCAGAGGCAAAGAGGCATTGATCAAGCAACCCCTCTACTGGGTATTTACCCCAAAGACTTGAGAACCCATATCTGAGAAGATATTTGCACATCAATGTTCATAGCAGTATTATTCATAGAGATCAGGACATGGAAGAACCTAAAATGTCCTATGATAGATGATTGGATAAAGAAGTGGTGATATATATAGAGATATAGATATAGATACATATATATATACATATATATACATGCATATATACAGATACATATATATATACATATAGAGAGAGATATACATATATATACAGATACATATATACATATATATACATATATAGAGAGATATATAGAGATATACATATATAGATATATAGAGATAGATATACATATATACATATATACATATATACATGTATATAGATATATATACACATGTATATATAGATATAGATACAGATAGATATAGATGATAGATATAGATATAGATATGTATATATATGTATATCTATCTCTCTATATATATACACAATGGAATATTACTCAGCCATAAGAAGAGATGAAATACTGCCATTAGCAATAACAAGGATAGCCCTTGAAATAATACTACTAAGCGAAGTAAGGTAGACAGAAAAATTTGAGAACCATTTGAATTCACTCATACGTGGAGTATAATGCCAAGAGCAACAAACATGACAAACAAACAGAGACTCATAGACATAGACAATGGATTAGTGGTTATCAGAGGTAAGAGGAAGGGGGGATGGAGTTAGATGCAAAGGGAATCAAATATATGGTGATGGAAGGAAATCTAACTTTGGGTGGTGAGCACACAGTGCAATATACATATCATATATTATTGAATTGTACACTTGAAACCCTTATAATTTTATTAACCAGTGTTGCCCCAATAAATTTAATATAAATTATACGTGTGTGTGTGTGTGTGTATATACACACACTTTTATAATACCCTAAAAAAAGTTTGAGCATTAAAATGGAAAGCCCTTGCTGTCTTCTACTAAGATGTTTAAGGACTATGTACTTTTTCTACACATGCCTATGCAGAGAAGAATGGCTCTGCACACTCCTTCCTTGAGCACTACTGGCTCAACTGGAAAGTTAAAATCCAACTTTAAAAACTGTTTTCTATCAGTGCTAACTTGTACTAATTGATGGGGTACTCAATGGAAAGTAGCACTTTAAAGGTAAAACCTCTAATGTTTTCAAAGGTAGAAAGGAATTTTGTGAGGACTTCTTTTTTCTTTTGGCCTTTTACCTTCATATGAGTCATACTGCTGGATACTTTCACTGACCACCAACTATATCCTGGCTCCACCCCTAGCGATAATAAAATATCTAGCACAATGGTTTACAGGGTAAGTTTCAGGTTCACAATTTCTGTTTGACTTTGGAAATCTGTTTACTGATGTTTTGAATAGAATTTTCTGTATATATAACCATAAGTCTTCATAATTAAGAATTCAATTATGAAGACTTATGGTCAAGATGACATACCTGTGCTTGTCTGCTCTCATGATTACATCAAAATTACAACTAAACTACAGAACAACTTTCATTAGTAGTCACCTGAGGTCTGGCTGAATAGAAATACTACAACTTGGGACATATATAAGAGGCTACCTTGAGACTAGTAGGAGGGGCAGAGATGTAAAACTGAATGGTTACACAGCTGCAGGTGGCAGTTGAAAATTGGGAGAGATATCTCTGCTGTGAAAGTCCCCTTGAAAGAGTGAGGGGTCTTGGTCACATACACACAGGGCTCCCCAGCCCAGGGTTCCAGTGCCATGAAGGGAAGTCCCCATAACCTATGGCTGTGAAAATCAGTTGAGATTGTGGCTAAGTGAGATGGAGAACTGCTGAAGTCTCAGACATTCCTCTTAAAGGGCCCATGTGCAGACTTACTCACTGACAGACTCACTTACTCTGAGCTTCAGGGCTCATGAGGTTGCTCAAAAGTGTCAGGGACATATGAAAATAAGCCTAATTGTCTGGCTTCAGGGCGAGGGTTGAAGGGGAAGCTTTCTTTCAGATATAAGTGCTGGCAGAATCTTATGTTCCATTGTTAAGCCTTCCTGACTCCCAGCATGCAGACACAGAAAGTTGTAATATCTGAGTCTCCATTAACTGGGACGATACAAATCACCCTGCCCAGGTGATTCCCTGTGAGACATACTTCCCAAATTGCAGATGCACCCAAGTCACTTTCAGTGGCTTTTCCATTCAAATAGCCTGTCTTGTTTCATGCTTTGGACATTCCTAAAATCTCTCAAAGGTTCATAAAACCCAAATGAGCAGCATCTATCCTCAGCATGCCCAGCATCTCTTGTTGAGCAGCCTCAAACCTGTCACTAACAGCAACAAGTCTTGGTTTCCAACTTGGCCACTCAAGACAGCTCTAAGCACAGCATGGATTATGACCATCTGTGGATTGCTTGCTGACAATTACCATGTGGCCACAGGTATTTCATAGGCTGCGTCTGAACTTGGTCTGTGGCAGGTTTCCTCACAGGAGGCCTTGGGGCTAGCATGGCTGATGGCTACCTTCCATAGAGCTGGAGCACCACCTGGGTCTATATCCAAGGATGGCACAACCAAAGGGAAGACTAAGCATGCACCATAGCTCTGCTAAAGTGAATCCTGCCTTGTAGAGTCAGCCCTTCACCACCAGTCCTCACAACCCAACAGCCTGAGGATCAATCCCTCCCACTGACATGCAAACAGCAACCCAGACTCAATCACAACAGGAGGACACACAAAACCCATATAAGTGACACATCTAAGCACCTGACACAGGGGACCTGGGAAGACTGTGTCACTAAGACCCACAGAACACCTACTACATAAGGCCACTCTACTAAGACTGGGAGACATAGCAGCTCTGCCTAATACATAGAAATAGACACAGGGAGGCAGCTAAAAATGGGGAGACAAAGAAACACATCCCATATGAAAGAACAGAACAGAGCTCCAGAAAAAAAAAAAAAAACTAAATAAAATATAGACAATCTACCAGACGCAGAGTTTTAAACACTGGCTATAAGAATGCTCAGTGAACTCAGGGGGAAGAATAGATGTACTCAGTGAGAACTTTAACAAAGAGAAAACATAAAAATGGAGATAAGGAATGTAAAAAAGTACCAGTCAGAATTGAAGACTACAATAACTGAAATAAAGAATACATTAGATGAAATCAACAGCAGATTAGATGAAGCAGAGGGTTGAATCAGCAATTTATAAAATAAGGTAGCAGAAAGCACCCAAAAGACAGTAACAAGGAAAAAGAATTTTAAAAAATAAGGGTGGTTTAGGACCTCTGAGACTACATTAAGCATACTAGCATTCACATCATAGGTGTACCAGAAGCAAGGAGAAAGAACAAGGAATTGAAAACCTATTTCAAGAAAAAGTGACAGAAAACCTCCCTAACATGGTGAAAGAAATAGACACACAAGCCCAAGAAGCTCAGAGGGTTCCAAATAAGATGAACCAACAGAGGCCCATAGCAAGACATATCATCATTAAAATACCAAAGGTTAAATATAAAGAGAGAATCTTAAAAGCAGCAAGAAAAAAAAAAGGAATTAGCTACCTATGAGGGAGCTCTGTAAGACTGTCAGTTGATTTCTCAACAGAAACTTTGCAGACCAGAAGGGATTGACATAAAATATTCAAAGTGATGAAAAGTAAGGACCTACAACCAAGATTACTCTATCCAACTAGGCTATCATTTAGAATCAAAGAACAGATAATGAGCTTCCCATATGGGAAAAAGCCAAAGGCCTACATTACCACTAAACCAGAATTACAGGAAATGGTAGAGGATGAAGGAGGGAGGGGTAGAGGAGGAGGAGGAGGGAGAAAGAGGAGGAGGGCAGAGGGAGAAGAAGGTATAGAAAAAGATAAAAACATGAATAACAAAATGTCAATAAAGACATATTTATCAATAATTATTTTAAATGTAAATAGATGAAATGTCCCAATCAAAAAATTGGGTGGCTAAATGGATAAGACAAGACCTTTACCTATGCTGCATAGAAGACACACTTCAGATCTAAAAACACATACAGATCAAAAGTAAAGTGATGAAAAATGATGTTTTATGAAAATAGAAACAAACAAAAAATCTATAGTAGCTATACTATACTAGACAAAATAAATTTTTAAAACAAAGGCTATGACAAGAGACAAAGAAAAACCGAGAAATTCTACTCCTGGGTATTTATCTGAAGAAATCCAAAATACTACTTTGAAAAGAAATGTGGATGCATATGTTCATAGCAGCATTGTTTACAATACCAAGATATGGAGGCAACCTGGTTGTTACTCAATGGGTAAATGGACAAAAAAGAGGTGGTGTATATATATGTATGTATATATAATATTATGTATGTATATATATGTAATCTATATACATACATACACACAATGGAATATTATTCAGTCACAAAAAAAAAGTTAAATATATATAATGAAATCTTGAGACTGAACAACATAGATAGAACTAGAGCGTATTGTGCTGAGTAGAATAAGTCAGACAGAAAAAGACAAATGCCATATGATTTCACTTACATGTGGAATCTAAGGAACAAAACAAAGAAACAGAACAGAAACAAACTCATAGATACAGAGAACATTTTGAGGATTTTCAGATGGGGTTGAGGAGTGAGTAAAAAAAAAAGGGGAAGGGATTAAGAAGTCCAAACTGGCAGTTACAAAATAGTCATGTGAATGTAAAGTATAGCAAAAGGAATATAGTCAATAATATTGTAATAACTACATATGGTATCAGATAGGTAGTATTTTTATCAGGATGATCACTTTGTAAATTATATAAATGTCTAATCACTATACTATGCACCTGAAACTAATATAATTTTGCATGCCAACTATAACTAAATAATTTTTTTAAATATTTAAAAAAATAATTTAATTGTAAAACTGATAGGTTGTATTTTTATGTTCACAGAGCTTATAGGTTAGCAATAAGATCTACCTGGTTTTCTACTCCTTATTTATTTATCTATTTACTTACTTACTTATTTATTGTGCCTACCATACTTGGTCTTCCTAGGTGATCTCCCATTCAAGTACTAACCAGGCCTGACCCTGCTTAGCTTCTGAAATCAGACGTTGGACTTGCTCAGTGTGGCATGGCCATAGGATATAAACTGCGGTTCCACTGGGGTGTGAACGCAGGACCTTCTGCATGTAAAGCAGACATGCTAACCTCTACACTATGGAACCACATCCTCTACTCCTTATTTATTCATTCATTCATTCATTCATTTATCAGGCATTGTGCCAGGCATTGTGTTAGGAACTATGGAAAGTAAATAGCAATTAATATGTATTGAGCAATTAATATGTATTGAGCTTCTAGCACTGTTTTTAGTTCATTGTATGGACTTACACATGTAATCATTCTAAAAACTATTTGAGATAGGTTCTATTATCATTATCTCACTTTATAAATGAGAAAACTGAGAAATTCATAGGTCAAGTAATTTGCCAAATGCCAATGTTGTAAAGCCAGGCAGTTATTCCAGCCTGTACTCACATCTTACAATAATGAGTGAGAAACAGTCTCTACCTTTAAGGAGCTCATAGACCAGCAAGACAGACTAAAATTTTAAATCAAACAGTTGCAATACATTGCGATCTATAATATAGAATTTATATGATATCATGAGAGTATATTATAGGGCTACCTAACATCTAAGTTGAGACTTAAAGGGTGAGTGTGAGCTATCAAGGCAAAGGGAGAAATGTGTGTGGGTGGGGAGGGAGTGGAGGCTCACTGGAAGAGTATTTCAAGCAAAGGAAAAACATATGTATGTGGAAATTAATTTATTATAACTATGATATTTAGTGTTGTTGGGGAGAGGGTATTGGTTGAGTCTGGAGAATTAGTCAAGTTTTAGATCATGCAGTTTCCTTTAAGTCATTTTAAGAATTTGTACTTTATTCAAAGTGCTATATGAATCTGTAGAACAGATTTAAGTAAAGAAGTGACAATATTTTAGATTTTTCATTTCTACATTTTCCCACAAATGTAAAATTTTTATTAGAAACCACTGTTAGATTCATATTGTTACATGTCTATATATACTGATGGGTCAATCATGGTTCTAGAACTTTCAAATGAAACTTTAGAAACAATGTATAGATGCACCTGTGAGTTTAGCTGCCATTAGCGATTTTTATGAAATAATAATTCTATGACCTCGATATTTCTCATCTCTATCCCTTTTATCCTCCTACTGTCTCTTGCTCTAATTACTGCAGGGCCACCCTAACCGTTTATTTGGGTTCAGTCTTAATCCCTACCAGTCTATTCTCCATAATGCAGTCCAAATTATCTTTATACAACACAAAGCTGTCACTCTTCCCCTGATAGCTTTAAAATTCCAATATGCTAGACAAGGTTCTCAAGGACAGTCACAATCTGGGCCCTGTTTACTTTGTACATCTCCTCATCTTACATTTTACAGGCATATTAAACTTCTCTGAGTTACTCATTATTCTCTCATCAGAAAGCTCTCCCCAGACTACATTCCTCGCCTTGCCATTCTTCAGGTTTATCTTACTTATCACTTCACTCCAAAAGCCTTCTCTGAACCCCTCAGATTTTATTGGGACCTCCTTCCAGCTGTTCTCTGTGCATACTGTTACCCCCTGCTAGCACAGCATTACCACACTTCATTGAAATGATCTATTCATGTTTCCATACTGCAGTGGTAGAATTGTGGTCCTAAAAAGGTATGTGCATGTCCTAACCCCTGGAGCCATTGAATATGACCTCATTTGGAAAAGAGGTCTTTGCAGATAGAATTAAAGATCTCAAGATAAAATTACCGTGGATTACCTGGGTGAATCTAAATCCGGTGCCAAGTATCCTTATGAAAGACAGAGAGGAGAAGACATAGACACGGAGAAAAAATGCCATTTTGAAGATGAAGGCAGAGACCAAAACATCTGGATCCACCAGAGCTGGCAAGAATGAATCCTCTCCTAGAGCCTGATGAGAGAGTGTAGCTCTGCCAACTCACTTTAATTTGCTCTCAGGAAGTGTGAGAAAAAAATTCTGTAGTTTTAAGGCACTAAGCTTGTGGAATGTAATTTGTTATACCTACACTCCAAAATAATTCCTTGAAGGCAGGGACTGTCATACTCATAATTTATTCACTATACTCTTCTTAATATCTAACATATACCTGGCATATAGTGTGCACTTATATTTCTGTAGAATGAGTGATTTAGTGAAGCATTTCAAGTATTAATGCACAGAAATCATTAATACTATTCTTCTCACTCTCTTCTAGTTCCAATGAAATCTCTTAATCACCTCATGCTGTTTTCTCAACTTTAATTCTACCTGATAGCTCTTGGAAAATTTTAATAAAAAATAACAAAATAAACAATATAAACAAACAAAATGAAAACAGAAAACAAACTGATGATTACCAGATGGAAGTGGGTTTGGGAGCTGGATAAAAAAGGTGAAGAAATTAAGAAGTACAGACTGGCAGTTAAAACAATACTATTTTATATTAGTGTCAGATGTACATCATAGCGGTTAGATATTTATACGATTTATAGAGTAATCCCACTGACTAGTATAGTACCCATGTGGCATTATACATGCTTATTACTGTATTATTGATTATATTTCCTATGCTGTACTTCACATCCACATGACTGTTTTGTAACTACAAATTTGTACTTAATCCCTTCATCTATGACTTCATGTCTGTTTTGTTGGTTTATTTATTTTGTTCCTTAGATTCCACATATAAGTGAGATCACATGATATTTGCTTTTCTCTGTCTTATGTATTTCACTTAGCATAATACCTTACAGATCCATCAGTGTTGTCGCAAATGGTAAGATTTCAATTTTTTATTGGCAAATAATATTCCATTGTGTATAAGTATCACCTCTTCTTTATCCCATTGTTTGTTGATGGGCACTACCATGTTTTGGCTATTGTAAATAATGCTGCAATGAACATAGGGGTGCATGTATTTATTCAAATCAGTGTTTCAATTTTTTTTTCAAATAAATACCCAGAAGTGAAATTGTTTCATCATATTGTAGTTCAATTTTTAATTGTTTTGAGGAAGCTTTATACTTTTTCTCATAACAGCTCCACCAATTTGAAATCATATCAACAGTTCATAAGGGTTCCCTTTTCTCCACATCCTCACCAACACTTGTTTTTGATTTATTGATGATAGCCGTTCTGACAGGTATAAGGTTATACCTCATTGTGGTTTTGATTTACATTTTTCTGATGATTAGTGACCTTGAGCTTCTTTTCATATGTCTATTGGATTTCTGTATGTCCTCTTTGGAAAAATGTCTATTCAGGTCATATGCACATTTTTCTATTGAATTGTTAGCTTTTATTTTTTGATATTAAGTTGCATGAATTATTTATAAATTTTAGATATTAACCCCCTATCGGATATATAATTTGTGAATATCTTCTTCAATTCAGTTATTTGTCTTTAGTTTTGTTGATGGTTTTCTTTGCTGTGCAAAACTTTTTAGTTTTATATAATTCCATTCTTTTTGTTTGTTTGTTTCTCTTGCCTGAGACAATATATCAGAAAAAAAATATTACTAAGAGTAAAGTCATAGCATTTAATACCTATTTTTTCTTATAGGATTTTTATAGATTGGTGCTTTATATGTAAGCCTTTTATCCATTTTGAGTTTATTCTTGTATATGGTGTCAGAAAGAAGTATAGTTTCATTTTCTTTTTGCATATATCTGTCCAGTTTTCCAACACCATTTGTTGAAGAGACCATCTTTACCCCATTGTATATTCTTGCCTCCTTTGATTAATTGAACATATAGGCCTAGTTTTATATCTGAGGTCTTAATTCTCTCCCACTGATTTATGTGTCTGTTTTTTATGCCAGCCCCATGCTGTTTTAATTATTATAACCTTGTAGTATAGTTTGATATCAGGTAGTGTGATATTTTCAACTTTGTTATTTTTTCTCAAGATTGCTGTGGCTATTGAGGCCTTTTGTGGCTCCATATAAAATTTAGGATTATTTGTTTGATTAGGATTATTTAGGATTATTTGTTCTGTGAGCATGGTATATACTTACATTTATTTGTATCTTCAATTTTTTTCTACAATGTCTTATAATTTTCTGAATACAAGTCTTTTACATCTTTAATACATTTATTCTTAGGTTTACTTTTTTGATGCAATTGTAAATAGGATTATTTCCTTAATTTCTCCTGCTAATAGTTTGTTATTGGTATATAGAAATGCCTCCTGCTACTTCACTGAGTTCATTTATCAATTCTAACGGTTTTTTTGGTGGAAACTTTAGAGTACTTTCTATGTAGTATGTAATCTGAAAATAATGAGAGTTTCACGTCTTTCTTTTCAATATGAATGCCTTTTATTAGTTTTTCTTGTCTGATTACTGTGGTTAGGACATTCAGTATTATGTTAAATAAAAGTGGTGAAAGTGGGTATCCTTCTTTTGTCCTGATATTAAGAAAAATGCTTTTAGCTTTTCACTGTTGAATATAATGTTAGTTGTGGGTTTATCATATATGGCCTTTTTAAACATTTTTAAATTAAGTTTATTGAGGTAACACTGGTTAATACAATTATATAATTTTCAGGTGTACATTATAATTTGACATCTGTATATGCTATTATGTGTTTACCACACAAAGTCCAGTTTCCTTCAGCTACCACACATTTGATACTATTTATCCACTTCAACCTCCCCCTAACCCCCTATAATTGACCCCTATAGCCATCTACCTACACCCTCCTTTCAACTCTACCCTCTGGTAACAACTAGTCTATAGTCCATGTCCATGAGTCTCTGTTTCTTTGTCTTGCTCATTTGCTGCTTTTAGGTTTATATCCCACATATAAATGATATCATGTGATTTTCAACTTTTTCTGTCTGGTTTACTTCACTTAGCATGGTTATCTCAAGGTCCATCCGGCAATATTTCATCTCTTCTTATGGCCGAGTAGTATTCCATTGTATATATGTACCACTGATTCTTTATCCAATCATCTATTGTAGAACACTTCAGTTGCTTCTATGCCCTAGTCACTGTGAATAATGCTGCTATGAACATCGATGTGCAAATATTATTTTGGATATGGGTTTTCAAGTCTTTGGGATAAATACCCAGCAGAAGGATTGCTGGATTATATGATAGATCAATTCTTAGATTTTTGAGGAACCTCCATACTGTTTTCCATAGTGGCTATACCAATTTGCAGTTCCACCAGCAGTGTATAGGGTTTACTTTTATTCCACATCCTCTCCAGCATTTGTTATTATTTGTCCTATCGATTATAACTATTCTAACAGGCGTGAGATGATATCTCATTGTGGTTTGATTTGCATTTCCCTAATAGCTATTGATGTTGAACATATTTTCAATATTTGTTGGCCATTTGTATGTCTTCTAGGGAGATGTGCTGGTTCAGGTTTTCTGCCCATTTTCCAATTGGATCATTTGTGTTTTTGTTGTTACTGAGTTGTATGGGTTCTTTGTATATTTTGGATATTAGGACTTTATTGGAGGTGTTGCTGGCAACTATATTTTCCCATGCAAATGGTTGTGTCTTTACCTTGTTAATGATTTCTTTGGCTGAGCAGAAGATTTTCAGTTTAATGTAGTTCCATTCATTTAGTTTTGCTTTTATTTCCCTTGCTGTTGAGGTCAAATTCATAAAATCCTCTTTAAGTCCAAGGTCCTTGAGTTTAGTTCCTATGTTTTTGTCTATGCAATTTATTTTTTCAGGTCCTTAACTTTTTTGAGTTAATTTTGATGTGTGGTGATAGACAACAGTCTAGTTTTATTCTTTTGCAGATGGCTTTCCAGTTCTCCCAGCACCATTTATTGAAGAGGCTTTCCTTTCTCCACTGTAAGTTTTTGGCTTTTTTGTCAAAAATTATTTGGCCATATAAATATGGCTTGACTTTCGGACTCTCAATTCTGTTCCACTGGTCTGTTTACCTGTTTTACTGCCAATACCATTCCATTTTGTTTACCATTGTTTTGTAGTATAATTTGCATTCAGGCAGAGTGATGCCTCCAGCCTCATTCTTCTTTCTCAGGATGCCTTTGGCAATTTGGGGTCTTTTGTGCTTCCATAAAATCTGATAATTTTTGTTCTATTTTCTTCTTAAATGGCTGATGGGATTTCGATGGGGACTGCTTCAAATCTGTATGTGCTATAGGTACTATGGTCAGTTTAACTATGCTGTTTCTTTCAATCCATGAACACAGAATATCTTTTAATATCTTTGTACCTTCTTCAGTTTCTTTTAATATGGCCTTGTAGTTTTCATTTTATAGGTTCTTCATATGTTTCACTAAATTTATTCCTGTGTATTTATTTTGTTGTTGTTGTTGCAATTGCAAAGGGAATTATTTTTTTCCACTCTTTTACTGACACTTTATTAGTAGAATATAGGAATGCTAATAATTTTTGAATGTTGATTTTGTATCCAGAAACTTTAAAATATTTGCTTATTGTATATAGTAGTGTTCTTGTGGTGTCTTTAGGGTTTGTTATATAGAGAATCATGTCATCTGCAAATAGTGACAGTTTGATTTCTTTGTTCCTTTCTGAATGCCTTCTAAATATTTCTTTTGCCTGATTGCACTCACTTGGACCTCCACTATTGTATTGAATAAGAGTGTCGTAGTGGACAGCCTTGCCTTGTTCTTGATCTTAGAGGGAAGGTTTTTAGTTTTTCACCATTAAGTATAATGTTGGCTGAGGGTCTGTCATATATGGTCTTTATTATGTTAAGGAATTTTCCTTCTATTACCAATTTTGATGTTTCGATCATAGATGGATGCTGTATCTTGTCGAAGGTTTTTTCTGCATGTATTGGTATGATCAAATGATTCTTATTTTTTTAAATTTGTTTATGTAGTGTATCACATTAATCTATTTGTGTATGCTGAACCATCAATGGGCCTCTGGGATAATGCCCACTTGATCATGGTGTGTAATCTTTTGAATATGTTGCTGTATTCAGTTCACTAGTATCTTATATTGGATTTTTGTATCTGTGTTCATGAGAGATATTGGTCTGTAGTTTTCTTTTTTGTGTGTTATCTTTACCAAGTTTCGGCATCAGAGTAATATTGGCCTCATAAAATGAGTTGGAAATTATTGCCTCCTCTTCGATTTTTTTTTTGGAAAAATTTGAGGAGAATATGTATTAAATCTTCTTTGAATGGTAGAATTCACTTGTGAAGCCAGCTGGTACTGGACTTTTACTTTTTGGTAAGTTTTTTAATGTTGTTTCCATTTTCATATTGCTTATCTGTCTATTTATATTTTCCATTTTTTCTTGATTCAATCAGGAAGGTTGTATTTTTCTAAGTACTGGTCCATTTTTCTAGGTTATTAAATTTGGTGTTATATCTTTTTTCATAGTATTCTTGTATGATTCTTTGTATTTCTGCAGTGTCTGTCGTAATTTCCCCTCTTTCATCCCTGATTTTTTTATTTGTGTTCTTTCTCTTTTCACTTTAGTGAGCGTAGTCAGGGTTTTTTTTAAATTTTATTAACCTTCTCAAAGAACCAGCTCTTTGCCGTATTTACTTTTTTCTATTTGTTGTTGTTGTTTTGTTGTTGTTTTCAATTTCATTTATTTCTGGTCATGTTTGATGATTTCTTCTGCTGACTTTAGGCTTCATTTGTTCTTTCTTTTCTAGTTTTTTAAGATGAAGCATTAGATGTATAATTGGGCTTGTTCTTACTTTTTGAATCAGGTCTATAATGATATGAACTTTCCTTTTATGTCCGCATTTGCTATATCTCAAAAGTTTTGATATGTTGTACTATCATTATCATTTCTTTCTACGTACCTCTTGATCTCTCTTTTTATTTTTCTTTAGCCCAGTTATTCTTCAGTAGCATATTGTTTAATTTCCATGTATTTCTGATACTTCCTGATTGCTTTCTGCAGTTGATCTCTAGTTTCTAAGCATTATGATCAGAGAATATGGTTGGTATGATATCAACCCTCTTATATTTCTTGAGGCGATCTCTGTGTCCCAGAGTGTGGTCAATTCCTTAGAATGTTCCATGTGCACTAGCAAAGAATATTATAAGCAGCCGTCTTGAGATGGAAGGCTCTGTATATGTCAATTATGTCCAGTTGTTCTAATGTGTCATTTAAGGATGTTATTTCTTTGTTGATTTTCTGTTTTGATGATCTCTCCGTATCCAACAGTGAGCTATTTAGGTCCCCTTTTACAATAGTGTTTTGGTCTGTTTCTCACTTTAGTTCTGTTAGTAATTGTTTTACATATTTCAGGGCTCCCTGACTGGGAGCATAGATATTAATAAGTGTTATGTCTTCTTAGTGCATGATTTCTTTTATCATTATGAAGTGTCTCTCAGTATATTTCTTTACCTTTTTTATTTTGAAGTCAATTTAATCTGATATTAGTACTGCTACTCCCTCTATTCTCTGAATGCCATTTGCTTGTTGAAATATCATTTTTCAGCCTTTCACTTTGAGTCTATATTTGTCTTTGGAGCTGAGATGTGTCTCCTTTAAGTAGCATATTGTTGGGTTTTGGTTTTTGATCTATTCTGCAAATCTTTGTGTTTTCATTGGTGAGTTCAGTCCATTTACATTTAGGGTGTTTATTAAAATATGAGGTCTTCTTGTAGCCATTTTATCTTTTGCTTTCTGGTAGCTCGGTGTTTCCATTGCTTCCTTGTCCTTGTGTTTCTATTTGTTTGTTTGTTTGTTTGGATTTTGTGGGGTTTTTTCTTGTTTTATGTTATATACTTCAGTTATGAATCTTTCGTGTGCAGTTACCATTATAACTATATAGAGGAATATGTAAAGGATAGTTTATATATATATATATATATATATATATATATATATATATACAGTTCTCCATTTTCTTCTGCGTTTGCCTCATCTCCATTCTCTTTTGTGAATTTGGATCTTTGAATCCTTCCCTTTTCAGTCATTGTTATCTTAACTTATCCCTATGTATCCAGAACATTCATTACTATCTTGTTATAATAATTCTCTTCTTATTATTTGAACTTATAAGGGTTTTCCTTTACAAGTTACCTTTTTCTTCTCTCTGGCTGCCCTGAGAATTCTGTCTTTGTCATTGATTTTTTCATAATTTTAATAAAATATCTCTTGGTCAAGGTTTTTTAGGGTTAAGATAATTGGGTGTTCTGTTGACTTTTAGAATTCCAAGGTCCAGCTCATTCCTTAAATTTGGGAAATTTGCATCAGCTATTTGCCTGAAAATGCTTTCTAATCCTTGCTCCTTTTCCTCACCTTTGATAATGCTTATTATTCTTATGTTTCCACTCCTGATGGCATCTGTTAGTTCTTGAATTTCCCTTTCATTACTTTTCATCTTTCGGTTTCTCTCTTCTTCCTTCTGATTTATTTATAGATTTCTATCTTCGATATCACTGTTCCTTTTCTCCATTTGTTCGACTCTATTTCCCAAGCTTACTATTTTATTTTTCAACTCTTGCAGTGTGTGTTTTTATTTTAATCTCCAGAAGTTCTATTTGGTTCTTTTTGAGAGGTTCAATCTCCTTGCTCTGCTATTTAGGTGGTTTTTCAATTCCTGATATTGTTGATATGACTCATTTCGGATCTCACTGTATTTTTATGGAAATGCCATCCTGAATTCTCTGTCATTTTAGTTGCAAATTTCTATGTATGTAAGCTTATTTTCTGGCGATTTCTCTCTCTCTCTCTCTTTTTTTTTTTTTGAGATGCCTTGCCACCTTGGTTGTTCATGGTGTTTAATGGACTATCTCTCTGCCTGGGCATTAATGGAAATGTATTCTGTTTTTTTTTCTCAGAAAGATATATTATATAAAGGTCTCTCTTAGCCCGATGAAAAGGAACCTTGTTTCTTTTGGTTTCTAGAATGTACTGTTTATTCCTCTTGGATCCTGCTTTATGTACAGCCTTAAAAAATGTCTTTTTATTTTTTGATAGATATTTATTCATGCTTGCTGTCCTCAATTTCAGTATGTGTCAGTGTTAGCAACAGTTTCAGTAGTGTTTCCTCAGATTTCCCTGTGGCTTCTCTGTTTTTGGTCTCGGATAATGTGGGAGGAGAGGCCCTCTGAGTTGGGTTTTGTACAATGGCTAATCCTCAGGTTTGCAACTGCCACTGATAAAAATCAACTGTTGTTTTCTGCCATGATGACTGGGCCCTGCCACCGGCCAGCCGTGAGAACTCACAGCTTTTTCAGGCAGGGCTGCTCAGGAAACTTGCTTCTCCTTCTCTCCTACCCCTCCTCTTATAGGGAGCTCCATTGGCTGTGAGAGGGAGCTTCTTTATTTTTCCCAACACACCCACCGACAGTCAGGGTTCTGACCTGTGGTAGCTCTTATGTGCAGATCCCTTGCTCAAATATACTGGTGTGCAGTTTGGGTGTTTTCTGTTGAGTTTCAGATGTCCAGTTTATTATTGTTTCAAGGGAAGATATCTGGGAGCGTCTCTCACTCCACTATGTTTCCAAAGATCCTCGTATATGGCCTTTAATATTCTGAGGTATGTTGCCTCCATTCCACTCTGCTGCCCTACTCTTTTTGCTTTTTAGATTCTCTCTGTAATTAACCATTGGCATTTTAATTATGGTGTATTTTGGTGTGGATATCTTTGAGTTCCTCTTGTTTGGGACTCTATGTGCTTCTTGGAATTTATGTTTATATTCTTCACTAGGTTAGTACAGTTTTTGTTTTTGTTATCTTTTTTTTTTTCAAATAATTCTTAATCTCTTGCTCTCTCTCTTCTTCTTCTGGTATCCCTATGATCTCAATGTTGTTATGCTTGACATTGTCCCAGAAGTCCCTTAATCTATTCTAGTATTAAAGCATATTTTGTTTTGTTTCAATTTTGTGTTTTCTACTACTTTGTCTTCTAAGTCACTGATTCGTTTCTTTACTTTATCTAATGTGCTGCTGATTTTTTCTTGTGTATTCTTCATCTCTGACCAGTTCTTTTAATGATTATTTATGATTTTTTAAGCCTAATATTTCCTTGTTGAAATTCTGTTTCTTAAACAGTCTTCAGAACATTGTTTTAAACTTTGTATCTGGTAGATTGCTTGCCTCCATTTTGCTTACTTTTTTTTCCTGGTGTTTTCATTTGTTCTTTTTATTTGGGATGTATATTTTTTTTCTCTTCTCATTTTAACTGCCTTTGTGTTTTTTTTCTTTCTGTGTATTAAGTATATTCGCTACATTTCCCAGTCTTGGCAGGGTGGTCTTATGCAGTAGGTCTCCCGTTAGGCCTAGTGATGGTCTCTCTAGTCACCTGAGCTGGATGTTCCAGAAGTGTCCTTTATGTAGGTTGTGTGTCTGTCTGTTGTAGTTGAGCCTTTGTTATTTATGGCATGTCAGTCAGTGGAATTGACCCTCAGGGTTACTGACTGTGAATATTTGTAGTGACCACAGTGTATGAGCTGCTGTGTGAGGACCAACCCCATAGAGCGGGATTTGCCCTAGTGTGCTCTGGTGCTTGTCAAGACCACCCTCTGTGCTTGCCCCTTGTAGAGCTAATAGGATGATACTCTGTTGTAGTCCAGTGTGGAGTTTCTGTGGCTTATTCTGAGGAGCTCCCATGCAGGCCAAGATAGCCATTTTTCGAGTCTGATTTTGGGCTATCCGGTAGGAACTACAAAGTAATCTGCAATTGATTGCTGCCTATGCTGGACCTGGATGTGTGTAGGAGAGATCACAGAACAAAACAAGGCTGACTGTCACCTGTACTGGGCTTGTAGCAGCTCAGCAAAAAGCCCGAGCTTTCTCTAAGCTTGCCACTGCCTGCCAGCTGTCTTAAGGCTCAGCCACCGAAAGGGCTTTGGGTGGTATGTGTGGTACAGGGGTTTTATTGGTTGGGGTATTAGGGGGTCACCAGTGTGGGGTGAGTAGTGTTCAATAGGTTAATGTATATTCATATTTGGCACTAATACTGAGCCTGGGGCCCTTCTACAAATGTCTCAGAGCTCACCAAAACCAGCTGCTTCTCACCTGATGCTCATTGAGCCCCGAGAATTGTCCAAGAAAAACTGCAGGTTTGGCCAACAATAGCTGCCTGCCAGCCATGACAAAGTCTCTGGTGATGTGCAAGTTGGGTGGGGCAGAATCCCAGTGAGTCACCAGGGTGGAGTGAGAATGGCTCACCAGCCCAATAAAAATTCAAATCGACTATGTAGCTAGAGAGCTCAACATGAGAAAAATGTTTTTTTTTCCACCAGCTGCACAGGAAGAGGGCTCAACACAGGGATAATGGTGGATGACTCTCTGGCCCTCACCCTAAAGCCACACTACTCAGTCTCTAGAATCTGCTGAGTTGCTGTCCCTCCACCGGAGCCCAGGGTGAATGCCTGGGAGTGAGAGAGTCTGTGCGTGGGCTTTTTAAGAGGGCATGTGAATTTTCAGCCGCCTTCCATCTCACCTGGATGGATGGAATACTGGATGATTTTTACATCCAAATGTGAGGGCTCCTTTTTCTGGCACTGGTGCTCCAGGCTTGGGTGTCTGGTGTGGGTCTCAGGCCCCTAACTATTCAGAGGGAAACTCTGCAGCCAATTCATCCCTCCTAAGGCTCAAATGCCACACATGGGTGTGTTCAAGACTGTTTTGTATCTCCACTCCTTCTGTAAGTCTCAAAATGGCTTCTTATTTATATCCTTAGTTGTAGAACTTCTATTCATCTAGTCTCTAGCCTTTGGATTGTCCTATATTTCAGTTGCAATTTTAATGTAGTCATGGAAGGAGGCAAACACAGGATACACTTACACCATCTTGACCAGAACTAACTATATTTACATTTTTAAATAGTTGTTCTAGTAATAGTGTGGAGAATGAAATGAAGGTCAGTTAGAAAGTTGTTTTCACAAATCAGTAGATGAATGTATAATACACACTTAACAGTTCATCTTCTCTTTCTGGAAATTTTCTATAATAATAATTACCCAAACATTCTGGTTTCTGTGGCCCTAACTTTTCCTATCACTCAAAAGTCCATCCAACCAGCATGATAAATATAGTTTCGGCTAAATAACTAATTCAAGTCGTTGCTTCAGAAAATAAGAATAACAAGCCAGTTTTTCTTTGTGGTTATTTCTATTTCTATTTTTATTTTAGAGACAATAATTTCATAATTAAATAAAAATAATGTATGTTTGATTTAGTATAATAAAGTTAAACAAAACAAATTTTTGTGGTATTTTAGCCTCATTATCCAGATAAAGCTCCTGAGCATAATTGAGTATGAAACAGTATAAGACAGAACTAGCACTCAAGTCTTGTTATCTCCTTATTTTATTTCTTTGCCTAGACAAAATATTGTTTAGTGATTACATTTGTTCACAGATGAAAATGCTGAATAAGCAAGGCATTATTGGGAAAGAGAAAATATAGAATTCATATAATTGTGTAAGATAACTGCTTGAATTCTATAGCCTAGACCAAATATTATACCTATTATAAATATGTCATATAGCTCAAAAATAGTATCAATGGTATGTCTCCAAAAGGTATCAGGAACTTCTGTCATTCAGATGAGAATAGATGAAAAAGTAATAATTGTGCTGCATTAAATCCAGGTGCGGAGAACATCAGAAATATGGTGGAATAAGAGATGTCCCCAAACTTTCCTCTTGAAACAACAATAAGCTGGACATCTAAAACTCAACAACAACAACAACAAAACACCCAAAATGCACACCAGCATGTCTGAGTGTGGGAACTATGCATAAGAGCTACCACAGGTTAGAACCCTGAGTGTGGGGCAGTGGACATGGAGAAACAAGATGCCTCTCACAGCTGGAGCTCCCTGTAGGAGAAAGGGGGAAGAAAGAAGGTGTAGTGACTAACCTAAACATCTCTGCCTGGAAGAGCTGTGAACTCCACGAGGCAAGTGGCAGTGCCCAGGTATCAGAGCAGAAAGCAGAGCATCTGGAACAGAACAAAAGCAGGAATGGCAGAGAAATTACAGTTGAGTTTTATCACCCACAGTTGCAAAATGGAGGCTGAGCTACAGGATCCATATCCCAACCTAGAGGAATCCTCCAACATACCCTCTGAAAATGAACATTGTGGAAGACCAGGAGAATCTGGGCAAATGGCCTTGAATCTGTCACTAACACTGACAGGAACAAAGACTGAGGGTACTGAGTGTGGTTAAACATCAATAAGAAAAAAAAAGCATTATTAAGGCTGTATATAAAGCAGAAATCCAAGAGGCTTAGACACCACTTACTAGAAACCAAAAGAAAACCGCCATCTTTGTAGAAGGCTAGAGAGATCTTGATATATAAAAAATATATCCTTTCTGGAAAAAAAAAGCAGAATATACTTTCATTAAAACCCAGGCAGAGAAATAGTCCATTAAACACCATGAACAACCAAGGTGACCAGGAATCTCATAAAGAAAGAGAAAAATCTCCAGAAAATAAGCTTACAGACATAGAAATATGCAACTTAAATGACAGAGATTTCGGGATGGTACTTCTGAAAAAACTCAATGACATTCGAAAGGAATCATATCAACAATTTCAGGAATCGAAAAAAACAACTAGATGAGCAGAATGAGTTCTTTAGCAAGAAGATTGAATCTCTCAAAAAGAACTAAAAAAGAACTTTTGGAGATGAAGAACACATTGTAAGAGTTGAAAAATGAAATAGAAAGTTTGGGAAATAGAGTAAAAAAAATGGAGGAAAGGATCAGTGATATCAAAGATAGAAATCTAGAAATAAATCAGAAGAAAGAAAAGAAAAACCAAAGAATGAAAAATAATGAAAGAGAAATTCAAGAACTAGATGATACCATCAGGTGAGGAAACATAAAAATAATGGACTTTCTCAAAGGCATGGAAAATGAGCAGGGATTAGAAAGCATTTTCAGAAAACTAGTTGACGAGAATTTCCAAAATCTAAGGAATGAGCTGGATCTTGGTTTTCAAAAAGTCAACAAAACACCCAATTATCTCAACTAAAAATGCCTTCTCCAAGACACACTGTGTTAAAATTTTCAAAAAATAATGATTAAGACAAAATTATCAGGGCAGCAAGAGAAAAGAAGACGGTAACCTATAAAGGAAAACCGTGGGACTACTCGGCACAAACCTTACAAGCCAGAAAGGGAGGATCAAATATTCAAACTATTAAATGAAAGGAACTACCAGCCAAAAATGATGTATTCAGCAAAGCTCTCCTTTAGATATGAAGAAGAAATAAAGACTTGTCCAGACATACAAAAATTGAGGGAATTCTCCACTATGAGGCCTGCATTATAGGAAATACAGAAAGGGATTAGCTAACCTAAAACAAAATGAAAATGAAATTCATAATTAAGAGTAAGGTGACTAGCCTTCTGAAACCCTTACTAAGAACAGGACATTATAAGCTTAAATAATAAGAATAGATTTGCTATAGCAAGGTAGTAATAAATGTTAAGCATACGTAGGGACAAATTCAGGCAATAATGACTGAAAAGGGGAGGATCCAAATATCCAAATTTGCAAAGGGAATGGAGATAAGGTACGTGAAGAAGAAAATGGAAAACTGTGTGTGTGTGTGTGTGTGTGTAACTATCTTCTACATATTTATAATGATATCCACATGTCAAGGATTCAGAACTGAAGTATATAACATAATACAAGAAGGACCAGAGGGGAAAACCACAAAACCCAACCTCCTCCAAAGGACATACAAGGACAAAGAAGCAATGGAAACACCGAGCTACCATGAAGCAAAAGGTAAAAATGGCTATAAGAAGACTTCATATTTCAATAATCACCCTAAATTTAAGGACTGAATCCACTAATAAAAAGGCACAGAGCTGCAAATTGGATCGAAAAGCAAAACCCAACCATATGATGCCTCCAAGAGATACATCTCAGTTCCAAAGAGAAATACACTCAAAGTTAAAGGCTAGAAAATGATATTTCAATCAAATAACATTCAGAGAAAAGAAGTAGTGGTACTAATATCGGACAGAAGAGATGTAAAAACAAAAATTAAATTAAAGGAAGATACTTTATCATAATAATAAAGGGAATCATGAACGAAAAAAATAACACTTATAGATATATATGTTCCCCATTAGGGAGCCCCAAAATATATAAAGTAATTGCTAACAGAAATAAAGGGAGAACTAGACCAATACATTATCATAGGAGGGGTCCTAAATACCCCTATGTCAGATATGGACAGATCATCCAAACAGAAAATCAATAAGGAAAAATCATCCTTAAATGACACATTAGACCAACAGGACATAATTAACATTTATAGGCCCTTCCATCCCAAAAGAGCCTCTATACATTCTTCACTAGTGCACATGAAACATTCTCAAGGATTGACACATATTGGGATACAGAGATAGCCTCAACAATATAAGAGCGTTGAAATCATGCAAACCATATTTTCTGACCATAATGCATAGAAACGAGTTCAGCTGCAAAAAGAATACTAGAAGAATCACAAATACATGGAGATTAAACAACATGCTACTAAAGAATAACTGGGTCAGAGAAGAAATGAAAGAGATCAAGAGATACATAGAAATGAATGATAATGATAGGAAAACATATCAAAACCTTGAGGACATGGCAAAAGTGCTCATAAGAGGAAAGTTCATATCATTAAAGGGTCTACCTCTAAAAACAAGAATGAGCCCAAATAAACAACATAACACTTCATCTGAAAAAAAAAAACTAGAAAAGAAAGAACGAATGAAGTCTAAAATCAGCAGAAGGAAAGAAATCATCAAAAATAGAACAGAGATAAATGAAATTGAAAACAAAACAATAGAAAAAATAAATTTGACAAAGAGCTGATTTTTTAAGAAGGTTGATAAAATTGACAAACCTCTGGCTAGTCTCACTAAAAAAAAAACAAAAGGACAGAAATAAAGAAAATTAGGAATGAAATGAAAGAAGGGAAATTATGACAGATGCCACAGAAATACAAAGGATGATGCAAGAATGCTATGGAAAAGTATATAACACCAAATTTAGTAACCTAGAGGAAATGGAGCAGTACTCAGAAAGATACAACTTTCCCAGACTGAATCAAGAAGAACTGAAAAATCTAAATATACCAGTCAGCAATATGGAAATTGAAACAATCATCAAAAATGGACCAAAATGTAAAGCACAGGACCAGATGGCTTCACCAGTCAATTCTACAAAACTTTCAAAATTTAATACCTATTCTCTTCAAACTCTTCCAAAAAAATCAAAGAGGAGCCAATATTTCCCAACTCATTTTATGAAGCCAATATTACACTGATACCATAAAATGGTAAAGATCACACACACACACACACACACACGCAAACTACAGACCAATATCTCTCATGAACTCAAATACAAAAATCCTAAATAAGATACTAGCAAACCAAATACAGCAACGTATTTAAAAAGATTATATACCTCGCTCAAGTGGGCTTCATCCCAGGGGCAAATAAAGATCATTTGATCATTTGATCATATCAGTAGATGCACAAAACGCCTTTGACAAGATACAGCATCCATTTATGATCAAAACACTTAACAAAATCGGTATAGAAGGAAAGTACCTTAACATAACAAAGGCCACACATAACAAAACTTCAGCTACATTATATTTATAGTTGAAAAATTAAAAACCTTCACTCTAAGATCAAGAACATGACACGGCTGTCCACTGTCACCACTGTTATTCAATATAACATTGGACGTCCTAGTAAGTGCAATCAGGCAAGAGAAAGATATAAAAGGTATTCAAATAGAAAACAAAGTCAAACTCACTATTTGTGGATGACATGATTCTCTATATAGAAAACCCTAAAGATCCCACAAGAACACTACTAGAAATGATAAGCAAATTCAGTAGTTTCTGGATACAAAATCAGCATTTAAAAATCCATAATGTTCCTATATTCTAATAATGAAGTGTCAGAAAAAGAAGTTGAAAAAATAAATTCTTTTGCAATTGCAACAAAAACAATAAAATACTTAGGAATAAATCTAACAAAACATGATGGACCTACATAATAAAAACTACAAGACTCTATTAAAAGAAATCAAAGAAGATAGGAAGAAATGGAAAGATATTCCATGTTCTTGAATTGGAAGAATCAACATGGTTAAAATCACCTTCTTGCCTAAAGCATTATACAGATTTAATGCAATCCCCATTAAAATCCCATTGACATTTTTTAAAGAAATAGAATTAAAAAAATATCAAATTTGTATGGAAGCACAAAAGACTCTGAATCCCCAAAACCATCCTGAGAATAAAGAATGAGGCATCGCTCTGCCCAACTTCAAATTATACTACAAAGTGACAATAATCAAATGGAACAATATTGGCTAAAAAACAGACACAAGGACCAGTGGCAAAGAATTGAGAGTCCAGAAATAAACCTATATCCATATGGGCACATAATTTTCAACAAAAAAGCCAAAAAACATACAGTGGAGAAAGGAAAACCTCTTCAATAAATGATGCTGGGAAAACTGGAAAGCCACCTGCAAAAGAATGAAACTAGACTGTTGTCTATCACCACACACAAAATTAACTCAAAATGGATTATGAACCTGAATATAAGATCTGAAACAATAAGATAGATAGAGGAAAACATAGGATATAAACTTGTGGACCTTGGACTTCAAGAGGATTTTATGAATTTGACCTCAAATGCAAGGGAAGTAAAAGCAAAAGTAAATGAATGGTACTACATAAAACTAAAAAGCTGTATAGCAAAAGAAATCATCAACAAGGTATAGAGACAACCATCAAATGGAAAAATATATTTGCAAACAATGTCTCCAACAAGGGCCTAATATCTAAAATATACAAAGAACTCATTCAACTCAATAACAGCAAAAAACAAATGATCCATCAAAGAATGGGCAGAGGATCTGAGCAGTCACTTCTCTCAAGAATACATACAAATGTCTAACAAACATGTTAAAAGAAGCTCAACATTGTTAGCTATGAGGGAAATGCAAATTAAAACCACAATGAGATATCACCTCATACCTGTCAGAATGGCTATCACGGATAAATGAAAAAACAAGTGTTTTGACATGAATAGACACTTCTCCCTAGAAGACATACAAATGGCCAACAAATATATGAAATGAAGCTCAACATCACTAGCTATTAGGGAAATGTAAATCAAAACCACAATGAGGTATCATCTCACATCTGTTAGAATAGTTATAATCAAGACGACAAGTAAAAACAAATGTTGGATAGGATGCGGAGGAAAAGAAAACCTCATACACTGCTAGTGGGACTGCAAATTGGCACCACAACTATGAAAAACAGTATGGAGGTTCCTCAAAAAACTAAGAATTGATCTACCATATGATCCAGCAATCCCTTTACTGGGTATTTACCCAAAAGACTTCTAAGCTCATAACCGAAAAGATATTTGCACACCGATGTTCATAGTAGCATTATTCATGGTGGCCAGGACATGGAAGCATCTGAAGTGTCTTATGATAGATGATTGGATAAAGAAGCTGTGATACATATATAGAATGAAATATTGCTCAGCCATAAATAGAGATTAAATACTGCCATTTGCAACAATAAGAATGGACCTAAAGGTAGTCATACTAAGTGAAATAAGCTAGACAGAAAAAGTTGAAAATCACATATCACTTATATGTCGGCTATAAACCTAAAAACAAAAACTGAATAAGACAAAGAAACAGAGACTCACGGACATGCACAATAGAGTAGTGCTTACCAGAGGAGAAGGTTGAGTGGGGGTGGAGATGAGTAAAGAGGGTCAAATATATGGTGACGCTTAAGAATTAAAAATAAATAAATTTTTAAAAAATAAAAATATTAAAAAAAAATGCTGGTGGAATGTGGAGAAAAGGGAACCCCGGTATACTTTTAATGGAAAAGTAAATTTGTATAGCCATGATGAAAAACAGTATGGAGTTTCCTCAAAAAAAATAGAACCACATTATCCAGCAATTCCACTTTGTGCATATCCAAAAATGATGAATTCACTATCTGAAGAGGTATATGCACTCTTATGTTCATTGTAGCATTATTCACAATATCCAAGACATGAAAAAAACCTAAGTGCAATAGATTAGTAGATAAAGAAAATGTTACATATGTATTAGATATATCATATATGACATATATAATTGTATATAATCCACACATATATAATACACATGTCACATTATATATGTATATATAGGACATACATATGTCATGCACACATATATGTATATATGTATACACATTGCCTAAGTGCATAATAACTGCATTAAAGATAAATTACAATATAATGCAGTACTTATTTTTCTTAGCAATCCCATTTGTGTAAATTATATAACATTTTGGCATTTTATATACATATATAATATTATTTAGTCACAAAAAAGGAAATTTTTTCATTTAATTTATCCTTGATGGCCTTGAGGGCATTATGCTAAATGAAATAAACATATATTGGTCAAAGGGCACAAATTTGCAGTTATAAAATAAATAAATTCTGGAGATTTAATATACAGCATGTTTGCTATATTTTGCAATACTGTATTGTATACCTGAAAGTTACTATGAAAGTAGAGTTTTAATGTTCTCACCACCATGACAAAATAATAATTATGTGAGATAAAGGATATATTAACTAACCTTATTGTGATTAAGCATTACACAATATATATGTATATGAAGTCATCACATTGTACACCTTAAGCTTACATAATAATAAATGTCGATTATATCTTAATAAATCTAAAAAAGAAAACTAGCACCGAAATGATCTAGAAATTCAGTTTGTCTGGATTATTAATTACCTATTGACATTGATACAGATATTCTTGAAAGAATAAAAGGAAACATAGATTGACTGTAAATCCTATGAATATTTATTCCAATCTTTCTCTTCACAAGAAGGCATTAAACAAAAATGTATAACTCTTTGCATTATGAATAAGAAATGGAATCCCTGAGAAGGGAAGTTCACATCACTGGTAAATGATGGAAACAGGATTTGAACCTAGGTCCTTGAATAACTTCATTTCCTTCAAAATTATTTTATTATAATGTTGATGAGATGCCCTAGGAAGTTAACACTTATTTAAATTGATTAGCCTGTGGTAAAATTTATTTCATTATATGTTTTTTTTCCCTTAAAGTTGCAGAATCTATTGATGATACAAGTGAGGACTTAACTTATACTCCTGATTCTTAGGCCAAGGCTTATATCCCTCAGGCAGTGATATTCATTACTTTGTTGTATTATGCCACACAGAACAAATGAGAGTTATACTTACAATCCTCCCCAATGGACATAGGAAATACAGAATTACTGGGTCCTAGCCATAATTCTACTACTTTTTTTCTCATATATCCAAACGTAAGTAAGGAAAGAGGAAATAAACTTGAGTTAATTTTAATTTATTTTAAAAAGTAGAGTTTGTAAACATCTTTATTTTAAAACTAGTAGTAATACTTATGAAACCTTTCACAATGTCATTGAAAACTGCTATATGATGCCTGCTTGTTAATTTCCTTTGTTAAGAAACATAAAGATGTATGTAGAACAGAGGTGTTTTTTTTTCAGATATTTTAAAACAGAATCTCAATTTTCTTTAATAATCTGGACATTTTTTTACCCATTGAGAAACAGCTTGAATGTAGACCTTTTCTACTTGCCTAAAACTCCCATAGTTTTCCTCAGAATCTCCTTCAACTTTGACTTAAAAAGTAATTGCCTTTTAACAAGCAAGCCATGCCAGGAATAATCAGGTTGTGAAGGAGCTATAAATAACAGGTCAAGAATGCAGTATGGATTTGAGAATGACTCTCATGAAATCTATATTAAGTAAAGTAGACTTACCCAAGAACATTAGGCTCTTATCTGAAAGGACAAGTAAAATGCACATTGATTCTCGATAGTTTAGGATCTGATGAGAAGAATTTTTATTTATATAGTTTGCTTAAGTTACTATATTGAGGGTAAACTACAATATAATGTAGTACTCATTATTTTTCTTAGCAATCCCATTGCTAAAATTATATAATATTTTGGAATCCCAAAGAAGAAAGTGGGACATTGGCCATTTGATATAGTGCATTGTAATGGTATTCATTTCAACCTAGGCTCCTAGGCTACCGCTAGAGAGAACTTAAAATGGATCAGACAAGGCCAAAAACAGGTAATAGGTGTCAATTGCTATTTGCAAGGACACTTAATTTCTTGGTGCTAACTATATTTAGGTTGGAAAGCAAATAATGTTTTCATTAACCATTACATTGTTAATGTACATAAAAGTTGTTTATTTAAGTAGTAAAATAATGAAAAATTGTAATTTTCCTTTAAGGAATAATTGGGCATTTATAGGAAGAAAAATTGAAAAAAGGAATGCTTATCTAAAATATATTGTTATACGTCAACTATAGTTGAAAAAAAACTCATTGACTTGTACAATGTAAATACGAGTGTTTTTTTTTTTAATAGATGAAGCTCTCATTAGACAAGACGGGGAAATTCTGGGACTGGATTGGTTGGAGAAGAGTGGGTATAAGGTAAGCCATATCAGTAATTTAGTTATCTGGATGGTGAGAGTGATAAGATCTTGAGAAGCCTGAGGAGAAAGAGAATCGGTGTGATGATTACACTTTCTTTTGTGTTCCCTGGGATAGGGCAGATTAAGGAATGAATAAGAAAGAGAAAACTCCTTTAAGATTTTACTTAAAATCACAATAACAAAAGGTAATCATCTAAGGACAAGATAAAGAGTCAAGAAAGCCACTGGGTTCTCAATTGATTTCTGCAGTAGAAGACAGTGGATGTGGAACTTTAGTACCAAAGTTACAAACTGCTTGATTTTGCTCCATAAAAATGATTAGTCCAGAACCCTCTTTACAGGGCCCAGAAATACATTAGGAGAAAGAATTCAGCATATTTAACTAATCAGCATTCAGGGCTATTTGTTAAAAGTGAATGTTGTTCTGCTTGGAATGCTATCACTTATTGCACTGATATTTAGTAGGCAGGGAGAGACATTTCCTGGATAATAACATACATACAAAGTTAATTATTCTTATAAAACGGGGTAAAAAGTAAAGAGAAAGCAAATTTAGGTTCAGATTGGAACTAAGAAGGTAGTATTTCATGATAGTTAAGTACATGGGCTTTGGGAGTGAGCCATACTTGGATTTTAATGTTTCCTAACTGTGATAAAAGGCTTCGTGGCCTTGGACAAATTATTTACCCTCTCATGTTTGTAATGTATAAATGAGATAACTAACAGTTCCTTCGGTAGTGCTATTTTCATATGTGTGAGACAATGAAGCAAAGTACTTTGCATATTTCCAGTCACATAAATATAAATGGAATTTTAAAGTCCTTATTCAATCATCAATATGTTCAACAAAAGTTTATTGCATACCTACTGTATATATGCCAGATCTCATTTTAGGTATTAAGAGACATTAGTGAAGAAAAACCAAATCAAATCAAAACAAAACAAAAACACTGAAGTACCTTACTTTATGGCACCTATATTCTAATAGGGAAGACAGAAAGATGGTAAAAAGTGAAATGAAGAATAGTAGAGCAGGGTAAAGGCATGCTAGACACAGGAAGGAGTGGGTAGATATTACTATTTTGTAGAGATCAAGAAAGACCTCTCTAAGTGACATTTTAATAGAAATCCTTTTGAAGTAAGGTACATACCTGGAGGAAGAGTAGTTAAGACAGAGAAAACAACAAATGAAAAGGTCCAGAGGACAAAGAAATAAAACTGTGTTTTATTTGAGCATCAAAAAAAAAAAAAGAAGCTTCTGAGGAGCCAACATGTTTAGTGCAGTTCAAAGAAGAGCACAGAAGCCAGTATGAACTGAAGCAGTGATTGAAGTGGAGAGTAGCAGGAAATGAGGCCTGAGATAACAGGGAAGGAGATTATATGATGGGCCTTCAAGACCCCACTGGGATGAGTTTGGAAGGTTTTAATGTAGAACATGAGGTGACCTGACATATTTTAACAGAATAACTGATGATTTTAAAGAATAGATTATAGAACGCAAGAGTAGAAGCAAGGGCATCAGTTAAGAAACTACTGTAGTAACTCTGGTGAGTGGTAATAGTGGCTTCAGCCACAGTGGTGGTAATGCAGGTATTAGGAAGTGATCAAATTCTACAGAGAAGATCACATGGTCTGATTTAATCAAAAGCTTAAATATCATGTAAAAGAGAGTATCATTCTATGTTGTCCAGCCCAACTCCTGAGAATTTTCTGCAGTGGGATTTGTGGCCAAAGCACCAGCAAATACTACCTTGCTTTTCATTGTCACTGTTCTTTGTTGCATGTAACTATTTCAGGGAGGGGTTAGGAGTGGTCTAGATCAAAGTGTTGTTATTCTTAGGTTCTTATACTATAATGTCATTAAGTAGCACAATGAGTGTCAACCTTATGTTTAATTGCTAGCATGGTCCTCTATTGCCTAGGCTCAGAAGTTTGCCCACCCTACCTCGCTTTTCTCCTACTAAGTTCATCTTACTTACCCATTTTCTAACATAAAGCAAAATGGTCAATGGGAGTGAGAATCAAACTGAGTGGGAGGTGGTTCTCAGTGGAAAATTGACATTGGGTGGGTCACTTTCCTGCTATGGACTTAAATTTTTCATCTATAAAAGAAATGTGTTGAATTGATAAACATTAAAATCTCTTCCAGTTCTCAAGTTCTATGATTCATTTAATTATTCACTCATATCCAGATCAAGTTATAAATAAATAAATAGATAGATAGATAGATAGATAGATAGATAAATAAATGAAAATATACATGTATAATATTTGAATATTTATCATCTCACCTTTAAATCATTTCGCTATTTCATGGGTGAAAAAAAGCCTATGGAGCTTTGAAAATACTTCTCCAAGATCACGTACTGAAGTACTAAAAAAGCTAGTTCCAGGTACAAGTTTTGCCATGGCACCTCAAAGTGGCACAAGTCCAGTTACTTTTAAGTACCTAATTACCATTCATTGCTTTTCTGCAGCACTCTTTAGAAGATCTAGATCTTTTCCTTAAGTCAATGAATGACAGCCAGTTTTGGCAAGCGATGTCATAAAATACTATTTGTATCACGGTCTTTCTTAGCTAATTTAGGTAGAAAATGCCCTCACTCAAATTATTCATCTGCAATTTCCCAACATTGATATACCATTTCTTCCAAATGGCACCTTTAGTACATTGAAAGCCGAGCTCTTTTCTTCCTTCCAAAATTGCTAACCCTCTGCAGTATTTATAGCTCTTCCAGATGGAAATCAGAATTAAATATTAATGCAGGTGGTATTATTTTCAGCCTTACTACTGCCTAAAGGCTATGTCAATGACCAAGAGAGGGCTAGCAGAGGTTCTGTTGCTGATTATGCCCTGCTGATTGCTAATTATATGTAAATATTGGAGAGTAAACACATACTTTAAACCTCTATGCCCAAATAGGGCTCTACTCTGTCTCACAGGATGTATGTAAGTTCTGCATGGGAGAGTCAACATTTGTGCTAACAGTGGCTGACTTTCTAGGTAAGTAATTTAATGTGTAAATGAAAAGGCAGCTAATTAGAACAGAGTAACTCTAAGGTGAAACAAAGCTGATATTATGAGTGATCTGTTCTTTGGTTTTAGGCTATATTATTAACATAGAAGAAATATAATGTCTGGTAGAGTTCCCATTTATGAGGTCTTGCTTGCTTGCTTGCTTGCTTGCTTGCTTGCTTGCTTGCTTGCTATCAGGACTCAAAGTGCACAAAGATAGGAGATGGCACAAACATAGAAAGGGAATATATCATTAAGAGGGATTTGTTTTACTCCAAAATCTCAAGATAAACAGGATTTACTATTAGCCAATCCTGGTTAGCAGATAGTGTACCTGACTTGGATCTGTTGTCCCTAATTCTGTTCTCATTCTTTTAGTGACTAGCTCCTGGTTAAGAAGCACTCATGCAAAGATGGTGGCCCCTTCCTGATGATATAATGCTATAAATCCAAATTCTAATGCATTCTCCTGTTTAAAATCATGTAATGACTATAGACAGCTTTAGAAAGAGTCCAAAGTCCTTAGCATGGCCCACAGGACCATTTATAACTTTACCTTTGTTTACCTTTCCAATCTCATTGGTCACTACTTCATCATGTCATGTCTTTCTCTATTTGTGCTGAAGTACTTTCAGCTCCTCAATGAACTGTATGCTTTTATGTGTCTGAGCTTTTACATGTTTTCTCTGCAAGAATACCTCTCTCAACTTTCCCCATTTTATCTGCTTATTTATCCTTTAAAGTATAGCTTAGATGTCACTTCCTTTCCTGAGAATCTTTTCCTGAGTTAGGTGCCTTTACTCTTCATTCTCATAACACCTATTTCTATATCAAAATTTTGGATAGTTTGTTTATTTGCTGGGTTTCACAGCTATTGTGCCAGCTCTTCAAGGGAAAGGGCCAGGGCTTGTTTACCTCTGAATCCCCATATCCTATAAGTAGTTCTTATCATATGGTTTATTATTAATAAACTTCATATTAACGATTGATTGAATATTGCATCTATGGCTCTACAGGCACTATAGGATGATGATATGACAAACACTGTGATAAAATAATAAGGGCAATCTTTTAATCAAGGTATATTTTTTGGCAAGGTACCTTTTACTTTGCAACATGTAATATAAATTGCTTATGTATATGGATGGGGTTGATGCATAGAATATTTTCCAAACAGTGTGTTTCCAGGGCTATAGTGTTTTCAAACCACTTATCTATAGCAGAATTCCTCAAACATAGACCTCGAGGAAGGTGGATTCATAAAAATGATGGTGGTAGTTTGCAGAGGCAGAGAGAGTAGGAAAAAGATGAAATGGCACTGGTTTCAAGTTTTAGTGATCTTTCTTAGTCTCTGCTACTAACTACCTGTGTCTCTGGGAGCAAGGTATTTATCTACCCTGGGTTTTTGTTGCCTCATTGGTAAAATAAAGAGGTTTAAGCAATGAAGTGCTTTGTAAGCTCAAGTCAAATTTAGTAAATTTGACTCAGATTTGCCTAAAGAATAAAGCGGAGGATCTCTGGGAACCTTTTAATGGTTTCCAAATCTTCTGGTATATAATTTGATAAGGCATTACCTTAGTTTTTATATTTAAAAAATTACACAGTAATATATATTTAACTGACAAAATTAGAAAACAAATAACAAAAAAATATTTTTAAAAAATTACTCACAATGATTTTTTTTCTACCAGCTAGAGCCATGTGCATTTTAAATACATTACCATGCTTGTTATCTTACATGATGCTGAAACAATTAGTTAGAAACTTAAAAATTCTTTTATATTTGTATTCAGTTATTGCCTTTTTATTGTAGTATGTTTTATATAGGTCATACGATCTGGGTAATTTAACATAGCCTTGCTATCTGGGGTATCCACATTAGACATTTGAAATATCTGGAACTAACTTCTTCAGACCTGAGATCACTCCAGATTTGGGCTTTATTTTCAAACATGGTTTTACTTTTAGTGCCAGGGCTGACACACCTTCTTTCTTATTATATACAGCCATCATTTTTTTCAACATCAATGGTTTGTCTGTCCAGATTTTTTCCCTCATTTGACAGAAGAACAGAAGAGGTCTGGAGCCTTTTGGTAATTGGGATGATTTGTGCTACCTAGAGTTAAAAGGGCTGTGTCTCCTCTCATCATTTCCTTATCCCTTAGCTTCCATGATATTAAATTACGATTTAAATGATGGGGCTAAATTAAGCAAAACCCTATGAATAAAATACCCTGAGAGCCAGACCATTGGTGTCTCACTAATTGAGCAAACATTCAAATGATGAACTGACTATTCTGGTTTGACTAAGTCATACTAATGTTAAATCTTCTGATTTGGAATCTGAGAGATGGCTTAGCATATGCTACAACTCTGTCACAGGGGTGACATTACAAAAAATAAAATAAAATAAAAAGCCCTTCGATCACTGACATTTCTGGTTGAAAGTACATCCTTATGCAGGTCCTTGTGACACGTCTCTAGCTAATTTCCCCCAAAGTGGTCTCAATAGACAAATGCTATGAGCTGCTTCAAGTAACAGGTAGTACTGACAGTAGGAAACAATCAGGTATCATTTCATGCCTATAGCCTAGATGATTTCCTTTCAATTTCAGTTCTAATTACATGAAAGATCACTGCTGTTTGTATTGTGTGCTCGCCCAAAATATTTTGTCTGAAACTTAAGGTAGCTTGGCAAGTGGGTGAAGCCAGTCAGATTCAGGTTCCTAATTTATATATGAGAGGTAGCTTGGCAGAGGAAAAAGAGCACTGGGCCAAGAGTCAAGAAGCCTGAGTTGAAGTCTGTGTTCATAACTGTTTGTGTTACCTTAAACTAATTATTAAATCTCTCTCCTTTTTAGTTTCTTATCTTTTTGTAATGAACATCATAAAAGTCATTTTCTACTTATTATAGTTTTAAGGGGAAAAACTATAAGTAAAATAATGTATAGAAAATGAACATTTTTTCAAAAAAAGATAACCATAAAGCATTATACAAATGTATCCTGAGTTATGAATTAATAAAACATTTCCTTTTGCTCTCAAACAACTCACAAGCCCAATTCCACTTAAGTCCATGAATGATTGGTTTAAAACGACCTGGCTATTAGCCAAGAGTAAAAACAAAAAGATCAAACCAGAGGTTTATGCTGGGCTTTCCCCTAGACCATATTTAATGAGACTAATTTCTCTAAGGAATACTTAATTCTAAAAATATGAAGATAATTAATTTTTCTGTGCCAAGTCTCTCCTTTCTCATTTCACTGTGTCTATTTCTCCACTAGGTACTTATCTTGGGTGTATCACCCGAAATATAATTTTATAAAAACTCTGCATTCTTCGTGGTTCACAAAAAATAATTTATCCTGGATTATATTCTTTATCCCCAAATTATCAGTCAAGGCAGAGCTATATTTTTGCTCAGTTTATACCAATATGGAAATAGTCTCCCTCAGATCCATCTGTGACATTTAATTAGAAAACTAATATTCTTTGTTTCTGTCTGCAAATCTCAAAGTGTATTCTTCTAGATGTAGTCCCCTGCAAGGTGTAATTCTTCATTGACTAGCACCCACATAATGTACCTCACAAGGCCCCCAAAGAAGTTTCTTTTCACATATGGGCTGCTCTAGAAAGTTTGCTAAACTGCTATATACTGTTGTACTAAAACATATTTTCTCCACCTTCCCCCAACTTAAGGTCACTGGATACTGCTTAGTTTTACTTCAGCAGTGAGTGAGTCCACTCTCCTCCTGACCCATTTTTTTTGTTTGTTTGTTTTTCTTGCTTCAGGTATTCAGCAGCACCCACTCTGTATTATTTAAGCTCCTGCTGACTCTGGAAGAGTCCAACAGAGTTTCTGCTTTGTCAGTTATCATGTTATATCAGAGGCAGCATTCTGAAGCCCAGTAAGCTGTTTTGTTTGTCTTCACAGTAGAGCCCACAGTATGCTTTTTAAATAAACTTCTAATTTTAGAATAGCTTTACATTTACAGAAAATTTGTAAAGCTAGTACAGAGTTCACATATATCCCACACTCAGTTCCCCCTATTGTTAACATTTTATATTAGTATAGTACATTTATCATAACTAATAACTAATAATATCAACACATTATTAACACATTACTTTATTCATGATTTCTTAGAATTACCTATGTCCCTTTTTCCATTGCAGGCTCATATCTGAGATCTTACATTACATTTAGTCATCATATCTCCTTAGGCTTCTTTTGGTTGTGACAGTTTCTCAGACTTTTCTTAATTTTGATTCCATTGATGGTTTTGAGAAATACTTGTCAGGTATTTTGTAGAATTTCCTCAATTTAGGATTTGTCCAATGATTTACTTATGGTTAAACTAGGGTTATATGTTTTTGGAATTAAAACCAGAGAGATAAAGTGCTATTCTCATCACATCATGTCAAAGCTACATATTATCAACATTATCTATGACAGTTGATGTGACCTTGATTAGCTGGCTGAAGAAGTATTTGTCAGGTTTCTCCATTGTAAAGTTTTTCTCCTCTCTCTACTCTATTTCATACTACACTCTTTGGAAAGAAGTCATTATTTGTAGCCCACAATTGAGGAATGGGAAATTATGATCCACTTCATTGAAAAAAAGTATCTACATTAATCATTTGAAATTTGGCATATAACATTTGTATAGTCTCCCCACTTATTTGTTTATTCAGTCATTTATATCACTATAAAATTGTGAATATTTATTTCACAGTTTTAGTTATAATCTATTACTTGTTTTTATTTTTATCAAATATTTATTTATTTATTTAGATTAATTTCAGGTATACAGTACATTGGTTAGACAGCTATATAGTTCATAAAATGATCCCCCCAGTTGCTCCCTCCTTCCCCTGGCCTTCCATCTAGCCATCATATTAATGCTAACTGCATTCCTTCTACCGTATTTCCCATTCCCATGACCAAGTATCAACTACTAATTTGTACTTCTTTAACCCTTCATTCCGTTCTCCCAGCCACTCAAAATCCACTCCTCTGTCTGACACCAAATTGTCCACTACATTTGTGAGTCTTTTTGATTAGTCTGTTCTTTTTGTTCCTTAGATTCCACATATACGTGAAAATGTATGGTATTTATCTTTCTCTGTTTGAGTTACTTCACTCAGCAAAATAACTTCTAGGTCCATCCATGTCGTTGCAAATGGTAGGATTTCATTTTTTTAATGGCTGAATAATATTCCTTTGTATATATGAACCATAAATTCTTTATCCAATCTTCTGTTGATAGGCATTAGTTTGCTTCCATATCTTAGCTATTATAAATTGTGCTGCCATGAATATTGGAGTGCATAGATCTTTTCAAATTATTGTTTTGGTTTTCTTTGGAAAAATACCCAGAAGTGCAATTGCTGGGTCCAAAGGTCTATCCATTTTTAATGTTTTGAGAAACCTCCATATTGTTTTCCATACAAGTTGTACCAATTTGCAATCCCATCAACAATGTATGAAGGTTCGCTTTTCTCCTCATCCACAACAAACTTGTTTTTTGGTTGATTGATGATAGTCCTTCTGACAGGTGTGAGGTGATATCTCATTGTGTTTTTAATTTGCATTTCTCTTATAGTTAGTGATCTTGAGCATCTTTTCATATGTCTATTAGCCATTTGTATTTCCTCTTTGGAAATTTGTCCATCTTTTAATTGGATTGTTTTTGTTGTTGTTGTTGAGTTACATAAGTTCTTTATATTGTTATGCTCGGACTCATATCTCCACAGACCACCAAGAAGCCGACACCGATGCAAGAGCAAGAGGGAGGGAGTTTATTTCAGACTCGAGTCTGGACCACACTCCGCACACCGATGCAGCAGTGAGTAGGAGGCGGTTCCGAACATGGGGCTTCAGGGGTATTTGAAGGGAAAAATCGTAAGCATGGGGAGCGATGTCTTGGCGTTACAGGATTGGTACAACGAGCTTGTTTCTTAGCAGAATTGGCTGGGTGATGGCGCCAAAGAACAAGGTGGGGAATTTGGAGATTTACTTTGCATAGTTGCTCTGATTGGCTGAGTCTAAGGTGGGGTGATCGTCTCGCTATCTGCAGCTTTTTTGGGAACTGGCCCGTGCCTAAGATGGAGTCTTATACCTAAGATGAAGTCACCTAGGTTGTTCAATATATTTTGCATATTAACACCTTATCAGATATATCATTAACAAATATCTACTCCCAAACAGTTGGCTGTCTTTTTGTTTTGTTGATGGTTTCCTTTTGTGTATAAAAACTTTTTAGTTTGATGTAGTCCCATCTGTTTATTTTTTCTTTTGTTTCCATTGCCCGAGGAGATATATCTGAAAAGAAATTTCTGTTAGTAATATCAGAGAGTTTACTGCCTATGTTTTCTTCTAAAAGTTTTATGGTTTCAGGTTTTACATTTAAGTCTTTAATCCATTTTGTGTCTATTCTTGAATACGGTGTAAGAAGGTGGTCCAGCTGCTGCTGCTGCTTCTCCTCCTCCTCCTCCTCCTCCTCCTCCTCCTCCTCCTCCTCCTCCTCCTCCTCCTTCTTCTTCTTCTTTTGCATGTGTCTGTTCAATTTTCCCAACACCATTTACTGAAGAGATTGTCTTTACCGCATTATATATTCTTACCTCCTTTTTCATATATTAAGTGAGTGTATAGACATGGATTTATTTCTAATAGCTCTATTCTGTTCCATTGATCAATGTATCTATTTTTATGTCAGTACTATGCTGTTTTGATTACTGTAGCCTTGTAATATAGTTTGATATCAGGTAGTGTGATACCTCCAACTTTGTTCTTCTTTCTCAAGATTTCTGTGGCTATTTGTTTATTTTTGTTGTTGTTATTGTTGTTGTTGTTGTTTGGCTCCATATAAATTTTGGGATTATTTGTTCTAGCTCTCTGAAAAATGCCATTGGTATTTTGATAGGGATTGTTTTCTTCAATTTCTTTTTTCAATGACTTATAATTTTCTGAAAACGGGTCTTTTACCTTCTTGGTTAATTTGATTCCCAGATATTTTATAATTTTCGACCCAAGCATAGATAGGATTGTTTTCTTAGTTTCTCTTTCTGAAAGTTCATCGCTGGCGTATAAAAATGCCACTGACTTTGGAATATTTTTTTTTTGTAACCTGCTATTTTGCTGAATTCATTGATCAGTTCAAACAGTTTTTAGGTGCAATCTTTAGGGTTCTCTCTATGTGGTATCATGTCATGGGCAAATAACGAGAGTTTTACTTCTTTTCCAATTTGGATGTCTTTTATTTCTCTTTCTCATTTGGTTGCTGTGGCTAAGACTTCCAATACAATGTTTAAGAGGAATGGTAAAAGTGGGCATTGTTATCGTGTTCCTAATCTTAAAGAAAATGCTTTTAGCCTTTCCCCATTGAGTATGATGTTAGCTGTAAGTTTGTCAAAAATGGCCTTTATTATGTTGAGGTATATTCCCTCTATTTCCACTTTGCTAAGAGTTTTTATGATAAATGTATGCTGGATTTTGTTAAACGCTTTTTATGCATCTATTGATATGATCATATAATTTTTATTTTTCAATTTGTTAATGTGGTGAATCACATTAATTGACTTGCAGATATTGTATCAACCTTGTATCCTAGGAATAAATGCAGCTTGATCATGGTATATGATATTTATCATGTATTGCTTATTTTGGTTTCCTAATATTTTATTGAGGATTTTTGCACCAGTATTCATAAGAGATATCAGCCTATAGTTTTCTTTTTCTTTTTCTTTTTTTTTAAATATCTTTGATTTTGGCACCAAAGTAATGGCAGCCTCATAAAAGAAATTAAAGAGTTTTCCCTCTTCTTGAAATTTTTTGGAATAGTTTGAGAAGAATAGGTGATGATTCTTCTTTGAATGCTTGGTAAAGTAAAATTTTCCTATGAAGCTGTCTGGAAAAGGACTTTTGTATTTTGAGAGGTTTTTGATTACTGATTCCATTTCATTGGTGGTAATTGGTTGGCTCAGATTTTCTGTTTCTTCCTGACTCATTCCTGGGAGATTGTATATTTCTAGGAAGATGTCCATTACTTCTAGGTTGTCCAATTTGTTGGCATATAATAAATAGTATTATTTTCTTTTGATCCATTGTATTTCTGTGGATTCTGTGGTTATTTCTCCTCCTTCATTTCATTTCTGGTTTTGTTTATTTGAGTCTTCTCTCTTTTTTCATTGATGAGTTTGGCTAAGAGTCTGTCAATTTTTTTTTTATCCTTTCGAAGAAACAGCTCTTGGTTTCATTATCCTTTTGTTTTGTTTTTCTAGGCTCTTAATTCATTTATTTCCGCTCCAATCTTTATTATTTCCTTACTTCTAGTCACTTTGGGTTTTGTTTGCTCTTCCTCTTTTAGTTCTTATAAATGTTAGGTTAGATTGGTTATTTGAGCTTTTTCTTCTTTCTTGAGGTAGGCCTGTATTTTTATGAATTTCCTTTTAAGGACCGCATTTGCTGTGTCCCATAGATTTTGAGTCATTGTGTTTTCATTTTCATTTGTTTCTAGGTATCTTTGATTTATTCCTTGATCTCATTAATAACCCATTCATTGTTTAGTAGCATGTTAATTAGTCTCCATGTGTTTATGTATTTCCTAGTTTTTTTCCAGTTGATATCTAGTTTCATGCCATTGTGATCAGAGAAGATGGTTGATTTGATTTCAATCTTCTTAAATTTATTGAGACTTGATTTTGTCCTAACATATGGTCTATCCTTGAAAATATTCCATGTGCACTTGAGAAGAATGTATATTTTGAAGCTTTGGACTAAAATGCTCTGAAAATATCTATTAAATCCATCTAGTCTACTGTGTCTTTTTAGCCCATTGTTTCCTTGTTGATTCTATGCCTGGAAAATATGTCCATTGGTGTCAATGGGGTGTTAAAGTCTCATACTATGAGTGTAGTACTATTGATCTCTTCCTTTATGTCAGTCAGTAATTGCTTTATGTATGTAGGTGTTCCTATGTTGGGTGTGTATAAGTTCACTAGGGTTATGTCCTCTTGATTTATCAATCAAGATTTATAATTATGTAATGCCGTTTTGTTTCTCTTACTATAGCCTTTGTTTTAAAGTCTATTTTATCTGATGTAAGTATTTCTACCCTGGCTTATTTTTCTTGTCTGTTTGCATGAAATAACTTTTTCCATCCTTTTACTTTCAGTTTGTGAGTGTCCTTTGATCTGAAGTGGGTCTCTTGTAAACAGCATATGCATGGGTCTTGTTTACTTAACGATTTGGTTACCCTATAACTTTTTATTGGAGCATTTAATCTATTTACATTTAAAGTGATTACTGAATAGGTACATTTTTACTGTCATTTTATTATTATTATTATTATTTGTCATTTCTATTTTATTTTTATCCCTTCTCCTTTTACAGAAGATCCTTTAACATTTTTGTTTTGTTTTGTTTTGCTTTGTTTTGTTTTGGTAATGCTGGCTTGTTGCTTCTAAACTCCTTAAACTTCCTGTTTTGGAAGTTCTTTATCTCACCTTTCATTTTAATCGAAAGCCTTACTGGTGGAGTATTCGCGGTTGTAGATTCTTGTTTTTCATAACTGAATATTTCTTGCCAGTTCCTTCTGACCCGTAGTTTCCATTGAAAAAAATCAGCAGACATTCCTATGGGGGTACCCTTGTAAGTAATTAGCTTCCTTTCTCTTGCTGCTTTTAAGATTCTATCTTTGTCTTTGACCTTTGACATTTTAATTATGATGTGTCTTGGTGTAGGTCTGTTCGAATTCCTCTTGTTTGGGACTCCATGCTTCCTGAACTTGTAAGTCTAGTTCCTTTGCCAGGTTAGGGAAGTTTTCTGTCATTATTTCTTCAAATAGATACTCAATCCCTTGCTCTCTCTCTTCGTCTTCAGGTACTCCTTTGATCTGAATATTTTTACTCTTCATGTCCTCTAAAAGGTCACTTAAACTATCCTCATTTTTTAAAAATTCTTTTTTTCTTTTTGGTGTTCTGATTGGGTGTATTCTGCTACCTTGTCTTCCAATACACTGATTCGATCTTCTGCTTCATCCAATCTACTGTTGAATCCTTCTAGTGTATTCTTTATTCAGTTATTGTATTCTTCATTGCTGTCTTGTTCTTTTTTATGGTTTCTTTGTCCTTTTTTATGCTGTTAAGGCTCTCACTGTGTTAATCAATTCTCCTCATAAATTCTTAGAGAATCCTCCTAACCAGTATTTTGAACTCTGTCTCTGGTAGGTTGCTTGCCTCCATTTCATTTAGCTTATTTTCTGCAGTTTTCTCCTGTTGCTTCATTCGTGGCATGTTCTTTGTTTTCTTATTTTATTAGCTTCTCTTGTTTGTCTCTATGTGTCAGGAATATTTGTTTTGTCTCTCAGAATTGGTCAGATGTCCTAATATGGAAGGTGTCCTGTGTGGCCCAGTGGCACACTCTCCTTGATTCTCTATACTTTGGGCTCTGGACGTGATCTTTGTGTGGTTTATGTGTGATTTTTTTTGTTGTTGTTGCCATGTCTTTATTATTGCTAGTATATCAGTGGATGGATTAATTGTGGAAACTGGCTGCACCCACAGGGTAAGTGTTACTGTGTGGGGGCTGACCCTACTGAGTGTGATTTGCCCTAGCAGACTTGTGTACTTGTTGCAACCATCCTTTGTGTGTACCACTAATGGGAATAGTCAGGAGTTGCTTCATTGTGGTCTGGCGCCAGCCTCCAGATATGTTAGTTTTGTGGCCCCTTGTGAGGGGCTCCCCCATAGACCAAAGTCAGCCACTTCTTTTGATTGCTCAGCCATACTTGGTGGGGACTACAAAGCGATGGCAGATGGTTGTTGCCTATGCTGGATCCATAGGTAAGTGGAAGAGACAACACTGTAGGCAGCGTTGTCTCTGTCACTGACCTATGGCAGTTTAGCAGAGGGATCACTGTTCCTCAAGGCCTCAAGGCCTGACATTGCCTGTCAGTTGCCTATAAGTCTCTAAAACTGGATGAGCCTCTGGGTAATATGCATGCTGGGTAGCACAGGGATCCCGTGAGTCCCCTTGGTCTATTGAGTAAATTTTTCCCTGCCACTGCAGTGTCAGTTTACATGCCAATGCTGTCTCTGTGGCTCCCTATGCAAGTTTCCACTCATAGCAAGGTCAACTGTTGCCCATCTTGGGCCTAAATGCACTACCCCAGGGCAGGGGCAGCTGCCTACCAATGTGCAGCAGGCACTTTGTGTATTGAATAGGGTAGGAGCACAGGGTGTCAAGGGCCATCAGGCCAATAGAAACCACTGCAATCCTCTCAAGAGATATTGCAGCAGGTATAAGCAGCAGTGGTCTGCTCACAACTGTTTTCCTTGAAATGTGCTCACTGTGCTAGCCAAAGTCTGTTGCCTGCGCTGACTGCACAAACTCAGATCAAAGCAGGGCACAAGAGGCTGCTTGTTAATGGTCTGCAGGCTCTTTGTGGCTTGGGCATGGTGGGATCTCAGGGAGACACGGTCCATCTGGCCCATGCAACCTCAGTTTTGCTGAAACTTCTATGCCTGGGCATTCACAGTGAGATCAGCTGCTGTCTGGGACAGTCCTACAGACCCCTGCATTCCCCAGACCCAATATTGCAACTCTTCCAGGAAGCAAAGGTTTGCCTGCTGTTGATTTCTGTGTAGCGTCCACCCTATGCCAAAGTTTGTCACCTGTGCAGATTGGGCGGTCTGGGGAGTGGAGGGGTGGGGCTGTGGCAGGGCACTGTCAATGGGCCACCTGGGGCAATTTGTACATAGGTTGGGGTGGGGTCTCAGAGAGACAATGGCAGTCAGATCATACGGCCTCAGTTTTGCTGCAACTTCTGTGTCTGGGCATTCCTACTCTAGTCACAGATGACAGTAAGACCAGCTGCAGTCTGAGGTGGTCCCTCAGACACCTGCCCTCCCCAGACACAATATTGCAACTCTTGCAGGAAGCAGAGATCTGCCTACCACAGATTTCCATGAAGTTCTAGCCCTGTCTTGTCAAAGCTTATCGTCTGTGTGGACTGGGAGTTCAGGTGAGAGGAAGTGCAGGGCTGTGGCAGTTCACTGACAATGGGCTGCATGGGACAATTTCTGGGTGGGGTGGAGAAGGGTCTCAAAGAGACAATGGCAGTCAGATCAATACAGCCTCAGTCTTGCTGCAACGTTGGTAACAGTTTGTGAGTTGCCACATAAGTCCCATACACAGCAACACCAGCTGCTGTCTGGGACTGGCCCATAGGACCTCGATATCCACCCAAGTTCATGTTGGCAGCAGTGATCTGCCTGACCCTATCTTGGAAATGCAGCTCACAATGCTAGCTTCCTGCTGGGAATAGAAATGTGATCCACAGTGCTGGCTGCTGTTGGGATTGGAAATGGCAACTCACAATGCTGGCGGCCCACTGGGAATGCTTGGCCCTGAATAGGCGCAGGGTGTAGCAGCCATCCAGCAACAAAAGCCCAGGGGAATATGCAGATTTGGTGGGGCTGGCTGATCCCGACTGACCAGGGTTTCCTAATGGCTCTGTGAGAGGGGTCTGAACAGTCAAGCTGTTGTGGTCAGTTGATTTCCCTGTAGGGGGTGTTGTACTAAGGCACTAAGGTAGCTGCCCTTCCAGCCCTCCTTCTGGCACCAGGTAATGCAGACTTTCTCAGAACGAATCCCATGGAAGCCTCTTACCCACCACCGGTGTCCTGGGTGAGTGTCCACAGGTCAGAAAGCCTGTGCACAGGTCCTTCAAAGGGACATCTAGGATTTCAGTCTCCTTCCATCTCACCCAGACTGCCAGAATCCCCTCTGGTTTCCATAGTCGAATTTATTGGAATCTCCTCCTGGAGATGCTGGGCTGGGGAGCCCGAAGGTGAGACCAGGGACCCCCCTCTCTTTCAGGAGTGCCTCTGCAGCCTCGTTGTCTCTCCCGGTGGTCACCACCTACAGGTGTGGGTCCAGCCCTATTCGTGACTTTGCCCCTCCTACTGGCTTTGATGTGACTCCTTTATATTATTAGACATATGTGTTATGATTAGCTGGACTTCAGTTGATTCTCCACATTGATTATTTTATAATTTAGTTGTAATTTCAATGCAGACCTGGAAGGAGACCAACCCTGCTTTTACCTAGTCTGCCATCTTCCTGGAACCCCCCTATTATTTATTTTTTGTTCAAATTTTTTTAAAATGCCTACAGAACCTGGTGTTCCTTGGTGGTCTTCCATCCAAATACTAACCTGACCTGACCCCTGCTTAGCTTCCGAGATCAGATAAGATTAGGCATGTTCAGGGTGGCATGGCTGTAGACAAATTTTTTTAACTTTAACCAATGGGAGCTCCTAAAATGGACTCCTGTGCCCCTTTGACATATTACTATTATTAAGAGGTGGCTATTATTATTATTATTATTATTATTATTATTATCGGTGGTGGTAGTAGTAGTAGTAGGATTAGTAGTAGTAGTAGTAATAGTGGCAGTAGTAGTATCACTCTCTTAGTTCTTGACACTAAAATATTCTCCAGGCTCATTTTATATATTTCTTGTCCTAGTACTGTAATCAGTTATTTTTCCAAGAAGTTCTATTTTTTTTAAAATTATAGAATGGTATTATCAATAAAAGACTTGAATTCCAGTTAAGATGGCACAGGAGAAAAGCACTGTGCTTGCCTTTTCCCATGAATGCATTAAAATTACAACTAAATTATAGAACAATCCACCTGGGGAACCATCTGAAGACTAGCTGAACATAACTCCTATGACTAAGGATATAAAGAAGAGGCTGCAAAAAGACTGGTAGAAAGGGTGGAGATACAAAATTCCCTGGTCCTGCATGCAAGTGTGGTGGTTGAGCACTGGGAAGGATATCTCAGCTGTAAAGATGCCTCAGAGGAGCGAGGAGCCCTAGGCCCTCATTGGGGCTCCCCAGCTCAGATTCCAGTTTTGAGAAGAGGAGTCCTTACAAAATCTGGCTGTGAAAATCAGTGGAGATTATAACCATCTGAATGAGATGGAAGGCTCCTGGAAATACAGAAGTCCCTTTAAAGGGCCCACACATAGACTTGCTCACTTACAGGCATTAATTTTGGTTTCCAGAGAAGGGACAGCATCTCGGGAATCATCAAAGACATATAGGGAAAGAATTACTTGTATGGTTTTAGTGAAAGGGCTGGAGAAACAGTTACTACTGTCTCTTTTTGAGCCCTCCCCTGTGAAGCCGATAGGCAGGCACCATCTTGCCTGTGTTGAGCCATCTCCATCACACAGTCAAATATGAACCTGGACTGGCCTGGTGAAATCTGCTTGCTCCACCTCAGGGACCCCACCACACCCAATTCACACATTGCTGAAGGCATTTTTGTGACTGGGAAACCAGCTTCACCTTGTATTCTCAGCAGAGGGTGCCTTCAGCAGCAAAGAACAGGTCTTGGCTTGCATGCCTCAGAACACTTTTGGTGGAGAAACAACCAGCCCCTGCTTGAGTTGCAATATTTCTTAAATCTTTGGCGTCTGAGAGCTGGAGGCAAGCAGAGGCTGGCCTATGTGTGTTCTGAGACCTTTGCACGTGGCCCCAGGCTCAGCACTGGCAACAAATCTGAATCTGCACTAACATGGGAAACACTATCTGCCCCACTATGGTGACTTCCCGGAATCCTACTTCACTGAACTCGTATATCATCTGAGACTCTTTAAGCTGCTAGGCCTTATGGGCAGCCAGTAGGCAGCTTCAGGCTTGAGGTTGCCCTGGGCTTTTTCCTGAGCTGTCCCAGGAATGGTACTGGTGGCAGCCAGCCTTGCTTCACAGTGTGGTCTCTCTCATGTGCCTCCAGATCTAGCAAAGACAACAACCAAACACGAATAACTTTGCGGTTCCTACCATTAGCCCCAGACTGGTCACAGGCAGCATCTGGCCATAGCCTGCATGAGAATCCCTTGAAGGGGCCCTAGAACTAACATGCTCAGTGGCCAGTGACCACAATAGAACACCACCTGATTAGCCCCACAAGTGGTAAGTCAAAGAATGGTCTCAAAAGTTCTGTTAGCCTGCTGAGGTGAATCTCACTCTTTGGGGTCAGACCCTACCTAGCAGCTCATACTCTGAGCTCATGGCCAGTCCTCACAACCAGTCAGCATGAGGGTCAATTCCACCCAGAGACATTGAAACAGCAATCAAAGTTCAACTATAAAAGGAGGACACTCACATCCAACACAACCTCCTAGAACATCTAGCACAGGTTATCAGGGAGACTGTGCCACTGAGCCAAACAGGGCCTCTACTACATAAGGCCACCCAGCCAAAATTGGACTAGGCAACAGATCTACTTAATACATAGAAATAAACACAGAGAGGCAGCCAAAAAGAAAAAAAAAGAAAAAGAAAAAGAAAAAAGAAAAAAAATGTCCCAAACGAGAGAATAGGAGAAAACTCCAAAATAAGTACTAAATAAAATGGAGGCAAGCAACCTACTAGATGCTGAGTTCAAAAATCTGGTTATTAAACTGCTCAAGGAACCTAAAAGATGAATAAATGAGCTCAGTGGCAACTTCAACAAACACATAGTAAGCACAAAACAAAACATAACAGAGAAATCATAAAAAAGAACCAGTCAGAAATAAAGAATATAATAACTGAAATAAAGAATACACTAGAAGGATTCAACAGCAGATTAGATAAAACAGAGGACCGAATCAATGATTTGAAAGGCAAGGTACCAGAAAATGCCCAATCAGAACAGCAAATAGAAAAAAATAAAACTTAGGAAAGTTTAAGGGACCACTAAGACAACATCAAACATAACAAAGTTTGCATCATAGAGGTAACAGAATGAGAGGAGAAAGAGCAAGAAATTGAGACTTATTTGAAGAAATAATGACTGAAAACGTTCTTAACCTGACAAAGGAAATAGACATAGAATCCCAGAAAATTCAGAGTCTGAAGCAAGATGAATTTGAAGAGGCACACACCAAGAAATGTCAGAATTAAAATGCCAAAGGTTAAAGACAGAGAAAAATCTCAAAAGCAGCAAGAAAAAAAGCAATTAATTACCTACAAGGGAGCTCCCATAAAACTGTCGGATGATTTCTCAAGAGAAAATTTGCAGGCCAAAAGGGATTGGCACACAATATTTGAAGAAAAGCAAGGACCTAAAACTAAAATTGCTTTACCCAGCAAGCCTATATATTTAAATTAAAGGTAAGATAAAGAGCTTCCCAGATAGGAAAAACCTAAAGGAATTCATCATTGCTGAGCCAGAGTTGCAAGAAATGTTAAAGGCACTTCTTTAAGAAGAAGAAGTTTAGGAGAGAAAAAATACCATAAATATGAATAATAATAAGATAATAATTATGTAACTGTCAGTAATCACTTTAAATATAAGTGGACTAAATACTCCAATCAAAAGACAGCATAGCTGAATGCATAAGAGAATAAGACCCAAACATATGCTGTCTGCAGGAGATTCACTATAGATTGAAAGACGCACACAGACTGCAAGTAAAAAAATTGAAAGAGATATTTCATGCAAGTGAAAAAAAAGACTGGTGTAGCAATATATATCAATACATATATATCAGACAAAATACACTTTAAAACAAAGGCAGAAAAAGAGACAAAAAAGGATATTGCATAATGATAACTTGATCAATCCAACAAGAGGGCATATCCCTAGTCAATATAACCCAATCAACATATGAGCACTTAAATATATAAAACAAATATTGACTGACATAAAGGGGGAAATCAACACTAATAAAGTCATAGTAGGAAACTTTAATGCCACATTAACACCAATGAACAGATCTTTGAGACAGAATATCAGCAAGAAAACAACAGCATTAAATGACACATTAGACTAGATGGATTTAATTTATATTTTTAGAGCATTTCATCCCATGCAGCAGAATATACATTCTTCTTAAGTGCACATGAAACATATTCCAAAATAAACCACATGTTAGGCCGCAAAACAAGTCTCAATAAATTTAAGAAGTTTGAAATCATATGAAGCATCTTCTCTAACCACAATCAACTGCAAAGAAAAAAAAACTGATAAAATACAAAGACAAATGGAGGCTAAATAATATGCTACTAAACAGTAAATTGATTAACAATGAGATCAAGAAATAAATCTAAAGCTACATTGAGACAAATGAAAATAAAAACAAAATGACCCCAAATCTATGGTACACAGTGAAACCAGTCCTATGTCAAGAAACAAGAATAATCTCAAAAAAAACTCACCATAAATTTAAGGAAAGTAGAAAAAGAACAGCAAATAAAATCCAAAGTTAGTAAAAGAAAGGACATAATAAAGGCTGAGCAAAAATTCATAAAATATCATCTAAAAAATAAATAAAAACAAAAGAGCAATGAAACAAAAAGCTGACTCTCAGAAAAGATAAAATTGATTGACCCTTAATGAAACTTGTCTATAAAAAAAGAACGAGAACCCAAATAAATAATATCAGAAATAAAAGAGAAGTGACAATGGACTCCATGGAAATACAGACGATTACAAGAAAATATTACAAGCAATTACATGCCAACAAATCTGGAAGAAATGGATACATTCCTAGGATCACAATTTTCTAAGACTGAGTCAAGAAAAAATAGAAAATCTGAATAGATCAATTGCTACTTACAAATTAGAATCAGTAATCAAAGAAATCTACACAAAAGTCTTGGACACAATGACTTCATAGATAAATTTTTTAAAAAATTAAAAAAATAACATGTATACTTCTCAAACTATTCTAAAAACTCAAAAGGAGGGAATGCCCCCAACCTCATTTTATGAAACCAACATTATCCTGATTCCAAAACCAGACAGAAAATTACAAAAAAGTAAATTATAAGCCAATATCCCTGATGAACATAGATGTAAAACTCTCCCCCAAAACTATTAGCAAACAAAATTTAGTAATATATTAAAAGATCATACACCACGATCAAGTTGGATTTATTCCTTAGATGCAAGGTTGGTTCGATATTCACAAATCAATTAGTGTGATACATCACATTATCAAATTGAAAAATAAAAATCATATTTTATCAATATATGCAGAAAAAGAATTTGACAAAATATAGCATTTATTTATGATATAAACTCTCAGCAAAGTGGAAATAGAGGTAACATACTCAACATAATAAAGGTCATATATGACAAATACACAGCTGACATCATACTTAATGGGAAAAAGCTAAAAATGTTTTCCTTAATATTAGAAACAAGACAAGGATGCCTACTTTCACCATTTCTCTTCAATATTGTATTGGAAGACTTATCCACAGCCATAAGACAAGAAAGATAAATAAAAGGTATCCAAATTGGAAAGGAAGAAGTAAAACTCTTATTATTTGCCTGTGACATGATACTACATATAGAGAACTCTAAAGATTCCACCAAAAAAAAAAAACCTGATCAATGAATTCAGTAAAGTGCCAGGTTACACAGTAAGTATTCAGAAGTCAGTGGCATTTTTGTACACGAATGATGAACTTTTAGAAAGAGAAATTAAGAAAACAATTTCATTTACAATTGCATTGAAAACAATAAAATACCTGGGAATTAAATAAACCAAGGAGGTAAAAGACTTGTTTTCAGAAAATAAGTCATTGAAAAAATAAATCGAAGAAGATATAAATAAATGGAAGCATATACTGTGCTCATACGTAGGGAAAATCAACATCGTAAAAATGACCATAATACAAAGCAATCTATAGATTCAATGCAATCTCTATCAAAATAACAATGGCATTTTTCAGAGAGCTAGAATAAATAATCCTAAAATTTATATGGAACCATAAAAGGTCCCAAATAGCCATGGCAGCATGAGAAAAAGAACAAAGTTGGAGGTATCGCATTGCCCGATATCAAACTATACTACAAAGCTACGGTAATCAAAACAGCATGGTACAGTCATAAAACATACATTGATCAATGGAACAGAGTAGAGAGCTCATAAATAAATACACACCTATATGCTTACTTAATATATGACAAAGGAGGTAAGAATATACAATGGGGTAAAGACAGTATCTTCAGTAAATAATGTTGGGAAAATTGGAAAGATACATGCAAAAAAAAAGAAAAGAAGCTAGATGAACCTCTTACACTGTACACAAGAGTGACTTAAAATGGATAAAAGATTTAAATGTAAGTTCCAAAACTATAAAACTTCTATAGGAAAACATAGGCAATACACTCTCTGATATTGTTAGTAGTAATTTCTTTTTTGGATATGTCTTTTTGGACAAGGGAAAGAAAGGAAAAAATAAATGGGACTACATCAAACTAAAAGTTTTTGTACAGCAAAGGGAAACATTTACAAAACAAAAAGACAACAGATGATTGGGAGAAGATATTCACATATAATACATATGATAAGGGGTTAATACCCAAAATATATAAAAAATTCATACAACACAACAACAATAACAACAAAAACAAACAATCTAATTTAAAAAATAGGCAGAAGCCCTGAACAGATATTTCTTCAAAGAAGAAATACAGATTGCCAATAGACATGTGAAAAGATGCTCAAGATCACTAATTATCAGAAACATGTAAATGAAAACCACAATGAGCTATCACCTCACACCTGTTGGAATGGCTATCATCAATAAATTGAATAACAAGTGTTGGCAAAAATGTAGAAAAAAAGGAACCTTCATACATTATTGGTGGGATGGCAAATTGGTATAGCTGCTGTGGAAAACAGTCTGAAGGTTTCTCAAAAAATTGAATATGAATATACCTTTTGCCCTAGCAATTGCACTTCTGGGTATTTATCCAAAGAAAACAAAAACAAAAACATGTAAAGGTCTATGCACTCCTATATTCATGGAAGCATAATTTACAATAGTCAAGATTTGGAAGCAACCTAAATGCTCGGATACAGAAGTATCCAACAGATGATTGGATACAGAAGTTACGGTACAAGGGGAAAAATATGGCATAGATGATAGAGGCTCTCTGTTTATCCCTCTGGCGACCAAATCAAAGTTGTGATGGAAACAGGAGCAGCAGCAAGTAAAAATCATCTGGGATCTTCATCAACAAGCCGTACAACTAAGAAGAAATCCAAGAAAGCACCCTGCAATAGCAGAAGGTAGGATGGGGTGAGTATGTGGGGCTTCCTCCTCTTGAGCGCTGAATGAGATAGAGGCTGTGGCAGCAGCAGGAGCAGCAAACTCCTTTTAAAGAGGCCACATTCAGGAGAGGATTTTCGTGGTGATGGACCTGCTTGCTCTGAGCACCAGTGCTGATTAGGTTGTACGTAGGGGGCACAAGGGACTTACAGGGAGACATGGTTGGAATGAGGGCCAAGGTGCGACTTACACTGTACAGAAGTGCTGGTGGTATCCATTGTTCCCTGTTGAGCCCTCCCCTATATCAGCGCATGGGACACGGTGCTGCCATAGCTGTGGGGTCATCACACAGGATAACAGAGGTAGCTCCACCAAGAGGATTCCCCGAAACCTTGTATTCCCAAAATCACAGCCCAAACCAAGACACATCCAGGTGAGTGAGTCAGGTGCTGGTTTCTGAGAAGACCTTAGACTCACACTGGAGGCAGCTGGCCTCTGTTTCTGGTGTGCCCTTTGGGAGCAACTGTAAGCACAACATCTGTGGATTGCTTGTTGAATCTTAACAGGTGGCCCTGAAGGGGTTGAGGCTTGGTCTAAATTTGGCCTGCACCTGAACCCTTCTCAGGACTATGTCACTAGACACCTACTTCACGAATCACAATGATTTTTAAATCAAAATTATTAATGTATACCTTCAAACAAAAACAATCAATATATTTTCAACTATATTGGTCAAATAGTTCATAATAGATTTTTTTATTATTCTATAGAGTTATTTGTAGTTAAGACATTGTTTTATCATTAATATCATTTGACTATAGTGTCTCTTAATCATTTTTGGCAGGCATTGCCATAATCTTGTGCATTGTATTAAGGATTTTAAAGAACTTACTTTGGTTTGTTTGAGATATATAATAAATTTCTAGCTTAGCTTAAAGAAACTATAGAATTAAGTCTTCGTGTTATGCGGCTTAATTTTTAAATGACTTCCTAAATATGATATCTTCCTACTAACATCAGCTATTATACATTTAGGACATCTACATCATTACATTTAGGAGAAGGTTATCATTAACAGCAGTGGATATACATTCATTTAAAAATATTGTTGACGATTTAAAATATTTTGACTGATTTTAAAAAGCTGATTAGATCGTCCTTATTTTTTACTATGTAATTGCCTGATGAAGAGGTTCTACTAACAACAGGAAAATTGGTCATTTTCGTGTTTCAGTTATGTTTGCATTATTATCTTTAACCTGCAGTTTTTTGTTATAATCCATTAACTGCATTGCGCTGAAGACAAATGAGAGTATCACTGTCAACCCTCAGCACTATAAAGAAGTATGAAGTGCATTGCAGTCCAAAGGAGTATCCGTTATCCCTTGATATGAAAATTAAAATATTAAGTGGCTATAATAATGCCTAGCCTGTGGAACAAAACAGGAGGAATTAATTCTCAAAAGTAAGTTTTCTTGCAGTGATCATTTCATTATAAGGGACTTAAAATAATCCGCCCAAACTTTGAGCATATTTTTTTCAAAAATTTTCAACAATGGCATATGCAAGGAAGTATTTTGTATGAGCAACTTCATGGCAGTAGTTAATATAGCAGAAATAGAGAGCATTAATTTTAGTAGAATATGCATATAATTATCCAGGAAGATGATAATAAAGCTTGTATTAGGCTGGGGGCAATAAGGCTCCTAAGGAAAGAGCAAATAGATACCTGACAGAATGGTAATCTATCATTAATTGCTAGCTTCTAACCATGAACCAAACATAGACACTACAAAACAACAACCACAACAAAATAACAACAACAACATGCCAGAAGTAGTTGTTTGAATCTGTTAACTTAATATCACCTCTGACAATTCTGTAGAATAATGGAAGTTGACTGTGTCTTGTATTGGGGATGAGGGGTGAAGAAAGGGAGAAGTAGCTCATAATGGTTGAAGTTAGAACCATGGGTAGATGATAGAGTAGGAGAGAGAGTTCTTGTTTAGTTTACATATCTTGAGGCAGACAATTAGCTTCCTTTTCTTCATTGCAAGGAAGAAAAGTAGGGAGACAGTATTTCCAATATGGTGGATTATAAGCCATGAAAAGACATAGAGGAAACTTAAACGTATGTTACTAAAAGAAACCAATCTGAAAGGGCTACATATTGTACAATTCCAACTATGACATTCTAAGAAAGGCAAAAGTATGGAGAAACTAAAAAGATTTAGTGATTCCAGGGGTTAGGAGGAAGGAATAAATAGGTGGAGCAAAGGACTCTTAAGGCAGTGACAATAGCGTATACTTTGCTATATATAATGGTGGATACATGTGATTATTAATCTGCACAAACCCATGAAATGCACAACACCAAGAGTGAGCCCTAATGTAAACTATGGACTTTGAGTGATAATGATGTATCAATGCAGGTTTATCTATTGTAACAAATGTGCTGCTCCAGTCCAGAATGCTGATAATGTAGGAAGGTACACATGTGTGAGGGTAGGGGGTTTATGGAAAATCTCTGTACTTTCTGCTTATTTTTGCTGTGAACTTAAAACTGCTCTATAAAATAAACTTTGCTATAAAAATGTTAATAAGATAAAATTAATACAAGAAATGAGATACTGTTACAGGAAAAGAGTGAGTTATAGAATAGAAATGAGGCAATACAAGAGGAAAAAAGAAAAGGAATAACATGTGTAGAGTGAAAAATGAAACTGAACTTTTCGAGATGAGATGATTATTTACATAATAAATCCAAAGAATCTTCTGAAAACCATTATAATCAATAAGATAAATTATCAAGGTGACTGGATAAAATCATCAACAGCTTTGCAATTTACCAGCAATGATCAATTAAATAATGTAACCAAAGTAGCTTATTCCTAGTAGTAACCAAAAAAAATATGAAGTAAACATGCAAAGAAGAATTATGAAAAAAATTTCTGAAGAAAAAAATCTGAAAGACATAGAAGATTAGAACAAGTTAGATATATAATTTATACTTTGTCATTCACAGACTTTATAGTCATTGTTCGAACTCTTCTTAAGCAGCCTTGAATAGCCATTGCATATAATTGGTTGGAGCACAACATCAATTTTATCTATTGCATTAATCTAGCCAAAAGCCAGTATTTTTATTCCAATGTAACTGTAATTTTGCCTATTCATAATCACATGTGGATTTTATTTAAAAAGTAATTATGGTGTTGTTTTTTTTATGTTTTCCAGAAACTTGATGGGTATTATATTTATTTATTTGCATAATTACGATTAAGTTCTCTTAACAATTTTGAAGCCTGCATTTTCCTTAAAATTTTATTTTAAATATGATCATAATATAGTAAATATTCTTTGAAAACATTTACTAGCTTAAATATCTGCAACCTATGACTGTACCATAATGTAGTTAACTATTATTCTCTCATCTAGCATTTTCTCATTAACTAGGGTTCCACCCTTATCAAGCCACTAAAACTTCACTAACTGACTTCCAGTGTTTCCATATCCAGTAGTAACCGTCTGTCTCAACTTTCTCAACCTGTAAGCACCATTCAAAAAAGTTGACCACTCACTTTCCATCTTCTATGTCCAAAATACATCTGGAATCCGTCCACTCCCCGTGGTCTGCACTACTGCCCTAGTCTAAAGCCACACTTTCACCTAGACTAGTGTAACAACTTTAAAAATAATTCTGTTTCTTATTTTACAAATAGCGGCTAAAGTAATCCTTTATAATACGATCATATTATGTGATATTCTTTTTGTGATCTTTCAATAGCTTCTCATCAATTTAGAACAAAATTCAAATTCCTTACAGTGCCTACAAGGTCCTACGTAAATCTCTTTCCCTCTCTAGTTGATGGCATAGAAACAACTGTCCTTCTATAGGCCATATATGCTAAGTCATTTTCTGCCTTGGAATTTTACTTTAACCTAGGAAACTCTACCCTTGGATCTCACTTTAAATGCAGTCACCTATCTAAAGTCATCCCCAGTTTCTCTCCATAAACTCATTGTTTTTCTTCAGTACAGTACTTAACTGTATTTGATACATTTTTTTTTGGTTTTTATTTATTGCTCATCTCCATACAATTGAATATAAGCTCTTTAATGTGTCTTATTACTACTATATTCTATGTCTTACACACTGTTTGGCATGTTGTGGATGCTGAAGAAATCATTGTGATTAAAATAATGAATGAATAACTGAATAAATGATATTTTTGTAATTTGAATTAATTCAATTATTGACAATGTGCTTCATTAATATTCGGTATATAAATGTTTTCCTATTTTGTAAAAGGTAGGCAAGATTTCTGGAAAAATAATGTGGCAAAGGGTACAACTGTCTGAGGGCTTGGAATGTACTATAAACTTATTTTCAGAAAGATTTTTTAAAATTTCTACTTTTATAAGCAACATATGAGAATGCTAATTCCCACTAATATTATTACCACTTATTAGTGCATGATTATTCGGTAAAATAATGTACCATTGCTATTTCAATTTGCAATAATTTGATTACTGGAACGGCTGAACATGTTTTATTACAGTTATGCTTTAAATACTTTTAATATAGTTAAGCGAATTAGCTGTTCACATCATTTGCACATTTAATTTTACTTAGAATATATTTTGGAGGAAAAAAATGGCATGGATGATAGGGGCTCTGTTCATCCCTCTGACGATTAAATCAAAGTTATGACGGAAAAAAAGGAGCAGCAACAAGGAAAAATAGCCTAGGATGAACAAGCCATACAATGAGGGAGAAAAAAGAAATCGCCCTGCCACAGCAGAAGGTAGGATGGGGCGAGGACATGGGGCTGACCGATCTCGAGTGGCTGAGTGAGACAGAGGCTGCAGCAGCAGCAGTGATAGAAGCCTCCTAAAGGGGCCACGTCTGCAAGTGAATTTTCGCAGTGAATGACCTGCTCACTCTGAGCACCAGTGCCCATTCGGCTGCACACAGGGGGCACCAGGAACTTACAGGGAGAAATTGTCGGAGTGAGGGCCAAGGTAAGACTTGCTAGGTACAGAAGTGCTGGTGGTATCCATTATTCCCTGTTGAGCCATCCCCTTACCAGTGCACTGGACACAGCACCGCCATAGCCATAAAGTCATCAAACTGAATAACAGAGGTCACTCTGCCCATAGGATTCCCTTAAACTCCGCCACCCCAACTAGCATGCCCACCTAAGCCACACTCAGGTATATCCTCGGCGAGACAGAGTCTCGTTGCTGAGCAGCACCTAGACTCACACTGGCGGCAGCTGGCCTCAGTTTCTGGTGTGGCCTTTTGAGGTAACTATAAGCACAGCATCTGTGGATTGGTTGCTGAAACTTAACAGGTGGCACCAGAGGGGCAGAAGCTTGGGCTAAATTTGGCCTGTGAATGAACCTCTCTCAGGGCTGTACCACTGAATACCTACTTCACAAATTCACTAATAAGACCGGGAGACTTAAGAGCTTTACTTAGTACATAGAAACAGACATTGAAAAGCAGCCAAAATGGAAAGACAAAGAAGCAGAAACCATATGAGAGGAGAGAACAGAGATCCAGATATAATGGAGTCAAGTAATCTAACAGATGCAGAGTTCAAAACACTAGTTATAAAGATGCTCAATGAACTTTCGGAAAGTGTAGAAAACTCCAACAAAGAGATAAACAATGTAAAAGTGGAAATAGAAATTATAAAAGGGAACCAGTCTAAAACGAAGAACACATTATCTGAGATGAGAAATATATTGAATGAAATAAACAAAAGAATGAACACGTTAAATAAATTTTAAAAAGGATCAAATGCCTTATCTAAAGGACGGGAAAGCCAAGAACACATAATCAGGTGGCAAGAGATGAGATGCCAAGACTATTACAATTATTTAAGGAGCATATGAGATACTATTAAGGGTCCAAATATTCATCTGATCGGCATAACTGAAGAAAATCAAGATGTTGAACAGCTGTTTGAAGAAATAATGATGGAGAACTTCCCTAACCTGGTGAAGGAAATGGGCATAAAACCTCAGGAAGCTCAGAGAATTCCAAAAATCAGGGATCCAAAGAGGTCTCCACCAAGACACATCAAAAGTTAAATACAAAGAAATAATATTCATAGCAGCAAGAGAAAAACAGATAATTACTTATAAGGGAATGCCCATAAGACTGGCAACTGATTTTTCAAAAGAAACCATTCAGGACAGAAGGGCTTGGCAAAAAATATTCAATGGGATGAATACCCAGGATCTACCACCAAGGATACTTTATCCAGCAAAACTATCATTTCAGGTTGAAGGACAGAAAAAGAGCTTCCTTTTCAAAAGTAAGCTCAATGAATTGATCACCACCAAGTCAGTATTACAGGAAATCTTGGAGGGACTTCTTTAAGATGAAAAAAAAACATGTATCAAAAATGAGTATAAAGAATGTTAACAACTACTTTTCTATCAATAAGTATCTTAAATAGAAAAGAATTAAGTGCTTCAATCAAAAGATAGAGTGGCTGAAATGATAAGAAAACAATACCCCTGCATATGAAAAGGAAGGGGATGGGAAAATATATTGCTTCGATGGACCTAGAAGGTATTTAAGTCAGAGAAAGATAAACACTATATGATTCCATTTATATGCAGAATCTAAGGAATAAAAAGAACAAACTAATCAAAAACAGATTCACAAATATAATGGGCAATTTGGTGACAGAAAGAGGGATGGGGCGTTTGGGAGGCTGGGAGAATGGGGTGAAGGGTTAAAGAAGTCCAAATTACTAGTTGATGGATGGTCTTGGGGACAGAGAGCATGGCATAGGGAATGCAGTTAGCATTAATATGTTGGCTAGATGGAGGATCAGGGGAGGGAGGGAGCAATTGGAGGGATCATTTTATGAACTATGTAGATGTCCAACAATGTACTATACACTTGAAATAATTAATATTAATAAAACATTATTCTAAGTGAAAAAGCTGGACACACGCGCACACACACACACACACACACACACACACACACACAAAGGAAAAACAATTGGACATAGAGACATGGACACAGAGAGAGTGCCGTGTGAAGATGAAGGCAGAGATTAAGGTGGTGCCAAGGAATATCAAAAATTATCAACAAATCACAAGAAGCTAAAAGAGACACACAGAACAGATCTTTCCCTCACAGTCCTCAGAAAGTATCTGCACTGCCAACAATTCGATCTCTGACTTCTAGGGCCAGTACTGTGGGACAATAAATTTTTGTTATTTAAAGAAAACAAAAGGAATATATTTTGTAGTAGTTGGATTTAGTATCTATAGAATCAATTCTCTATAGCCAAACTATCTGCATGAGTTTTAAATTTTATCACTACAATCTACTGGATTTGAGTCTCTGGACAAGCTATTTGACCTTTCCGTGACTTAGTTTACCCACATATAAAGTGATGATAATAATAGTAGCTACCTTATAGAGTTGTAATGAGAATTACATAAGTCACTACATGTACAAACAAAACAAAAACAAAAAATTAGAACACTACCTTGTTCATAGTAAGTGCAAAAAATATTGGCCTTGGACCTTTATTTTACACTATACACAAAAATCAACTACAAATGGATTAAAGATTTAAGCTTAAGATCCGAAACCACAAAACTCTTAGCAAAAAAAAAAAATTACTAGAAAAACTCCTTGACAATAGTCTTGGAAATATTCTTTTGGCTTTGACAGTAAGAGCAAAGGCAACAAAAGCAAAAAGGAACAAGTGAGGCTACCTCAAATGTAAAAAAAAAATCTGCACAGCAGAGTAAAATATCAACAAAATATAAATGCAACTGATAGAATGAGAGGAAATATTTTAAAACCATATATCTGCTAAGGGGTTAATAGTTGAAATATATAAGGAAACTTCACAACTCAATAGCAAAAAAACAACCCAATTTAAAAATGGACAAAAGGTCCGAATAGACATTTTTTTTTTCAAAGAAGACATACATTTGGGCAATATGTATATGAAAAGTTACACAAAATCACTAATTATTAGAGAAATTTAAGTCAAAACCAAAATGAGATATCACATCATACTTGTTATGATGTCTATTATCAAAAAGGCAAGGGATAGCAAATGCTGATGAGGGTGTATAGAAAAGGGAGCCCTTAGAAATGTTGATGTGAATGCAAAATGTAGTGCAATTATGAAAAACAGAATGGAGGTTTCTCAAGAAATAAAAAATAGAACCATGATCCAGCAATTCTACTTCTGAGCATATATCTAAAGGAAACAAAATCAAATCACAAAAAGATGTCTTGAAGAAATGTCTGTACTTCTATGTCCATAGAAGCATTATTCAGAATAGCCAAGATATTTTAAAAAACCTACATGTTTGTTGAAAGATGAGTAGAAAAAGAAATGTGACTATATCTATATCTATATCTATATACATATATAATGAAATATTATTTCGACTTTAAAAATAAGGGAATCATGGCATTTGTGATCCAAAAAAAAAAAACATTATGCTAAGTGAAATAAGCCAGTCAGAGAAAGAAAAATAAACAGATGCTCGATTTTGTCAAATGCTTTTTCTGCATCTACTGATAGGATCATATAATTTTTATCTTTCAATTTGTTAATGTGATGTAGCCCATTAATTGATGGACAGATATTGAACCAACTTTGAATTCAAGGAATAAATCCCACTTTATCATGGTGCATGATTTTTAATTTTTTTGCTGAATTTTATTTGCTAATATTTTGTTGAGGATTTTTGTTTCTATGTTTATCAGGGATATCACCCTATAATTTTATTATTTTGTAGTGTTTTTGTATGGTTTTGGAATAAGAGTAATGGTAGTTTCCTAAAATGAGCTTGAGAGCAATCCCTCCTCTTGAATGTTTCAGAAAAGTTTTAGAAGAATAGGTGTTAATTATATTTTTAATGTTTGGTAAAGAAATAATTTTTTAAATTTTATTAGACCTGAAAAAGACATGAGCCTTCAAATTAAAAGTGTCCATTTAATGCCAAATAGAATGCATGAAAATAAAAACATACTTGAACACAGTTTTGTGAAATTATAGTACACTATTTGCGGAGATACTAAAATTTTTAAGAAGAAAATGTTCCACCAAAAAAAATTAATAATTAGACTAGCATATGATTTCTTATAAGTACAATTGGACTGAAGCATATAGTTTAATTTGCTTTCAACTTTTTTAGCAAATTTATACTGAATCATAAGTCAATCATGATAAATTAATAAAGAAATTTTCAGACATTCAATAACTCATAAAATTTAGTATTCACTTACTATTTATTTAATAAAGTGAATGTATTGTTGCAATGAAAGCACACATAATCTAGGGGAAAATAGAAGTATTGGAATTATTCCAAACAATCGGAAAATTAAATAATAAAAACATACAATTTTCGGTAAAATCAAAAGCATAAAATATCCAGGATTAAATAAAATGAAAGACATATAGACCTTTGTACTGAAAAGTAGGAAACACTGTTAAAGCTAATTATATATCAAAAAAAAAAGATAAATCATGCTCATGGATTGAAAGATTCAATATTTTTTAGCTGCCATTCTCCACTAATCGATCTGTAGATACAAAATAAAATGTTCATCATAATGCCAGCAAACTTTCTTTTAAAGTTTTACAAACTGCTTTTAAAATGTATATGGAAATGAATTGAATAACACATAAATTGCCAAAACTCTTAAAAAATAAGGTTGTATTACTCACCCTTGGAACTTTAAAACAGAAAAATGCACTAATCAAGATATAGTGATATTGGTATAAAGATAGACAGCTAGATTAATATAACAGAACCATTTATGGTATTCAAAAAAACTTGCATATGTAGAACACTGACCCCTTTCTCATACTATGTACAAAATTAAAATATAGTTTATAAATCTAAATGTAAAATATAAAGGTATAAAGCTTTAAGGAATTAACACAGGAGAATGTATTTATTGCTTTGGGATTAGCAAAAGGACTAACCATAATGTATATGATAAATTAGACTTCAACAAAAATTTTGCTTATAAAAATAATATTATGGAAATGGAGTTTTGACACAAATTGAGAAAAGATGTGTCATGCATGTATCTGACAAACGACTTTATCCAGAATATACAAAAACTTCTATTTAGTAATAAAAAATTAACAAATAGACAACAGTATTAAATAAGCACTTCAAAAAGATATATGAAAGTGCTATGAGAGGTATCCTATTGTCATCTCAGTTTGAATTTTCCTAATGACAAATAAAATTAAGCACATTCTTATGTACTTAATTTACATTTTTATATCTTCTATGATGAAGTATTCAAATATTTTGCCATTTTAAAAAATTGGCATGTGCGTCATATATATATATATATATATATATATATATATATATATATGAAATCTTAATACAAGTTGCAGATCATCTTTCAAAGAGCAGAAGTTTTTAATGATAACTGAGTTTTTATCATCAATGGTTGCTAAATTTTTTCAAATGCTTTTACTGCACCAATTGATATGATCATGATTTTTTTTGCAATTTAAATATTTTTTATTATTTTTCAATTATTGTTAGCATACAAGATTATATTAGTTTCAGGTGTACAATACAATGATTTATATAATATTTATATAACTTACAAAGTGATCACTACAATAAATCTACTACTCATGTGACACCATACATAGTTGCTAAAATATTATTAACTATATTTCTCATTCAATAATTTACATCCCCATGACTATTTTGTAACTGCCAATTCTGCCATTTCTCTCACCTCCAAACCCTGTACCATCTGGCAACCATCAAAATATTCTCTGATTCTATGAGTTTGTTTCTGTTTATTTTTTGTTTGTTTGTTTGTTTTAAATTCCATATCTAAGTAAAATCATGTGCTATTTGTCTTTCTTTGTTTGACTTACTCCCCTCAGGACAACACCCTCTAGGACCATTCATGTTTTTGCAGATGGCAAGATTTCTTTTTTATGGCAAAGCGATATATCATTGTATATATTTGCCACCTCTTCTTTATCTGTTTTTCCACTGCCTCCATATTGTGGATATTGTAAATAATGCTGCAATGAACATATGGATTCACATGTCCATTTAAAATAAAGTTTGGAGTTTCCTTGAATAAATGCCCAGAAATGGGATTACTGAGTCCTTCTTTGTTTCTTGTTAAAGTCTTTGTTTCAAAGTATGTTTTGTCTGGTATAAGTATTGCTACCCAAAATTTATTTTTTTGTTTCCATTCTTATGAAATATCTTTTTCCATTCCTTTATGTTTAATCTGTGTATGCCTTTTGATATAAAGTGAGTCTCTTGTAGGCAGCATATGAAAGGTATTTTTTTTACTCATTCAGATACTTTTGGTTGGAACGTTTAATCCATTTACATTTAAAGTTGATAGATATGTAATTATTCCATTTTATTATCCATATTTTAGATATTTTTCTTTTTTTCTTCTTAAAGAAGCCTCACTAACATTTCTTTTAATATAAGTTTGGTGATGATGCTTCTTTAGCCTTTTCTTCTCTGGGAAGTTCTTTGTCTTTCAATTCTAAATCATAATTTTGCTGGGTAGAGTATCTTTATTGTAGGCACTTGCTTTTTGTCATTTTGAATATTTCCTGCCAATCCCTTCTGGCCTGCAAAGTTCTGTTGAGAAATCAGCTTGTAGTCTTAAGGGAGTTCCCTCGTAGGTAACTAACAGCATATTTCTTGCTGTTTTTAAGATTTTCTTTGTCTTTAACTTTTGTAATTTTAATTATTAGGTGTCTTGGTATGGGCCTGTTTGGGTTCATCTCATTTGGGATTCTGTGCTTTCTTGGGGTATATATCTACTTTCTTCACCAGGTAAGGAAACTGTTTGTCATTATTTTCTCAAATAGGTTTTTAATTCTTTGCTCTCTTTCTTCTCCTTCTGGTACCCCTATGATGCAAATGTCGGTACACTTGATGTTATCCCAGAGGCAGCTTAAATTATTCTCATTTTTTAATTCTTTTTTTTCTTGTTGCTATTCTGATTGTTTTCTGCTATCTTGTCTTCTAAATCACTGATTCAATCCTCAGCTTCATTTAATCAACTGTTGATTTCCTCAGTTATTGCATTCTTCATTTCCCACTGGTTCTATTTTATATTTTCTATTTCCATTTTTATGTTTTCTATGTTTTTTTGAAGTTATCACTGAGATCATTGAGAATTCTTGTAGCCAGTGTTTTGAACTCTGCATCTGGAAGTTTTCTTGTTTCCATTTTGTTTAATTCTTTTTCTGGAGCTTTTTCTTTTTGTGTGTGGGGTGGGGAACATGTTTCTTTGTCTACACATTTTGCCTCCTCCTCTGGGTTTGTTTTTATGTATTAGACAGAGCTGCTAGGTCTCGCTCTTCTAGTAGAGGGTCCTTATATAATTGGTGTGCTGTGGAACCCTGTGTAGGTTATGGTGTCCTCTTGTTGTAGTTCAGCCTTGGTTGCTGTTTGCATGTCAATGAGAGGGATTGATTCTCAGGCTGATTGGTTGTGAAGACTGTCCATGACTATAGTGGATGAGTTACTTTTTTGGGTACTGACTCTTCAGAATAGGAATTGCTTTAGTGGGTCTGTAATGTCTACTCAGTCTGTCCTTTGGGTGTGTCTTTTGTTGAGGTAGATAAGTGGTGCTTTGGTGTGGTCTGAAGCTGGCCACCGGGTGTCTTTGTTCTAGAGTCTTTTGACAGGGGCTCTGTTGTAAGCCAAGATCAGCCACTTCCTGAGCTCTTCCTAGGACCACTTGGTATAAGCTATAAAGTAATCTTTTGGTTGTTGACACTTGTGCTGGGCTTGTAGGTGTCTCCAGAGGCCATGCTAAGAACCAAGGGCATGCTGCCAGTATTGCCAGGCTTCAGAATGCTCAACAAGAGGTACAGGACACACTGAGGCCAGATTCTCTTTGTTTGGGTTTTGTGACCCTTTGAGAGATTGTATGAAAGTTCATAGCATGAGGCAAGATGTGACATTTGTATGGAAAAGCCACTGAAAGCAGCCTGGATTGGGGCCATGTGTCAGGGAATCACCAGGGCAGGGCAACCAGAGTTAGCCAGTTTAATGGAAACTCAGATACGGTGCCTACTTGTGTCTACATGCTGGGAGTGGGTAGGGCTAAACAAGGGAACAATTAATTCTTTCAACACTCCTGTCTAGGGAAAACTAGTCCTCCACTCTTCTCCCTGAAGCCAGACAATTAAATTCTTCTTTGTGTGCCCCTGGCTTCTTTCAAGCTGCTGCCCAGCACTGGAGCTCAGAGCAAGTTAGTCCATCAGTGAGTAAATCTATGTGTGGGCTCTTTAAGAGAATCACAGGGTATTTCAGCAGCCCTTTGTCTCACTAAGCCATAATATTTGTTTGTTTTCACAGTCAGAAGTTGTGGGGACCTCTCTTTCTGGCACTGGGAGCTTGGTGTATGGTAGAGACCCCTCTGTCCTCAAGGGGGACCTCCACAGCTGAGATATGCTTCCCAATTTTTGCCCTCCACATGTGGGTGTGAGACCAGCCCATTATTTGTCTCTGCCCCTTATATCAGTGTCAATGTTGTTTTTTTTTTCTGTGTAGCCTTAGCTATAGTACTAAATGATGGTTGTTCTCCATGATGGATTTCATGCAGCTATTTGTAATTTTGATGTGACTGTGGACGTAGGCAAGCACAGCATTTTTCACTTCACGATTTTAACTGGAAACTAGTAATTTTTGAATATATTATTTTGACTATATAACTTCAAGTTGAAGACATATGGAACTATAAACAAGTTCTCTACTCTGATAAGTAGGTTGGTTTTCATAGAAGTAAGGGTTAGCAATTCTGAAACTACTTTATATGTGTTCTTGAATTGAGCAAATTAGTAAATATACTATGGAAATGAGATCCAGATTTCCCATTGTCATCAAACAAATTAAAATGAGGAAATAGGGAATGCTAGGATGAACTCTGTGGTACAAGACTGGAATCAGTCTGAACTCAACTCAGTGTTTTTAACATATTTACAAATAGCTAGAGAAATAGAGATGTATCCATACATGTATATACATATATTTCTTAGCTCAGTCCACTAAAATAACTTAGAAATAAGAACACCTATCACCAAATATCACACCAAGTGCTGATGGAAGCTGAAGCTTGGCCTAGATGTTTGGCTTAGACTTGGATGTTTAATAAATAATAAATATCATCATTGTTATCATCATCTCATTTTAGCATAAAGATAAGGAAAGCTGACTACATGTACAGAGAACCATTAAACAAATGAAAGCAAGAGAATGAAGATATGATCAATGAGGGGATAAGTGACGAAAGCAAGAGAATGAAGATATGATCAATGAGGGGACAAAATTTCTGATTCAATAAGAAGGGAAAGTTTTCCTTATATGAGGAGTTTTCACCTTGGAAAAGAAAATTGTTTCTTCTGTCTCTGAGGAGTGAGAGGAGAAAATGATTGAAGACATACATAGACATTTTAGGATTGAATAGAAAATACAATTGATCTCTTCAGAAAAAAAACAAAGTAAAATCACCCAATGAGAGCAATGGATGTAGAGAGGAAACATCCAGGTTAAAGTTGGAAATATTCAGATTATGTTAAAATCACTAATTGTGAAGAAATGTTATATGGAGACAAGATATGAATAAAAGCATCTTCATAGGAGCAGAAAGTGCCTGCCTTAAATCAAGTAGCATGATTGTGTGTTTAATTCAATTAGTTTTACAAGAATAGTAAAGTTATTATCAAAAACACACTGTTTAGTATTTAATTGGTCTTGACTTTTTTTCTTATGCATTAACTTTGTCTTTCCAACTGTAACTTTATTAGACAAGTTGAAATTTCTCACATAGCATTTATATTTTCTATCACATCTATTACAGTGCTTGGTACATAACACATACCCAGCAAAAGATTGAAAACATAAACAACTACATTTTCAACTTAGACCTTGTGATAGCCCTACTCTTAGATTTTGCTTAATTTTTCCATTATTTTTCAAGCAGATCAGAGAGAGGCAAAAATCCTCTCACAGAATTGGCTGATACCCAAAGGAGTTCAGAGACAAGAAAAGACTTCATAGCCACTCTTGCATTTTCTAACAGTGGATTATCTGTGGCAAATCCATCCTGGGACAGCTTTATCTTGTCCATGAGTACATGATGAAATAAAACTTATTGTTAATATTATCATAATAACATAATTAGGAAAGAAAGCCATGGCTCAAAAATCCAAAATTTCTCTCCAAAGTCTAATTGGCATTTAGATTATTCCCTATGTGGAATTATCCATCTTACACTTCCTTGTTTCTATTAGGGGGTATTAAATACATGGTTATACCTTAAGTCACAAACACTCCTTCCAGGTTGAGGATTAGAGACTTGAACAGCAAATTCTCCTATCAGAAGATGACCTTTTGAGCTGAAGGTTTTCTCCAGACTCACAGATTTAATTCCAAGCTAACAGCTGCATTGCAGTCCATGAAATATTTATATTGTTTCTTGCTAAATTATATACATTATTTAATGTATCATCTATTAAATATTTACCACTTTTCCAAATATGCAATGTATCCGCACTCCACTGTTCTTGTTTCTTTTAACATTAAAATAGAAAAGGCCAACCTCTACAGAAGTCCCGAAAAAGTGGCTATGACAAAGAAAGCAGAGGTGGCAAAATGTGAAAAGAAGCAGAAAGTAGCTATTTGAAAAAGGGTTCTGTTATATACTCACTACTTTCTCAACTTTTCCTTCCTCTGTTTATTTTTATAATAATTTATATCCTGGGAGAGCTTTATCTATTCTGGAAATGAGCTATATTTTCCTTAGGAGTAATGCTCTAGGGTGGCCCAATATGTAAAATTTTCTAGGAAAGCCTTCTTGTGATATCAAGAGTCAAGACACCAACACAACTTGTTCATAACTCTTCCTTACAGGAAACAGTGACACACAATTCTCCCTCAAGGTATGATGTTTCACTATCCTGAAACCTGGAAAACCATTAATAGATATGTTGTCAATAGGATATATATGGTACTTGTGATTAGCAAAAGATGCCAAACTATGAGATCTTTTGAAGTTCTGGGGGCTACAAATAAACAAATTGGTTCCCACTTCAGAACTTTAACTTGTTCATTGCTCTTTAACTTTTTTTATTGTCTCCTAAGTAGGTATCCTAGAGATTGGTAATTAGCTACCAATTAATTATATATTTTATTTTTCCATTAAAATTAACATAGTCTTGATTTTTAGAGGTACACACTGACACTCACTTAAAATTTTATATTTCCCAGCCTTCCTCACACTTGAGGGTAGCATATAACTAAAGTCTGACCAATGAAGAGTATCTGGAATGTTATGTGGGACTTCCAGAGATCTCTTTATAATCTATGAGGTTTTCTTCCTTTCTTTCTCCATCCTGCTCCTTGAAACCTAAAAATGATGACTGGAGCATCCGTAGATATCTTGAACCTTAATGATAAAGGCCACATCATAAGAATCAAATAACAAATAACCGGACAAGCCTGGATCTCTGATAACCATGAACTGCTCTACTAGTTCTGAACTGACCACCTCAGAACTTATTTTACATGATAGAGAAATAAATGTCTGTCATAGTTAAGCTATTTTGTTTTAGGTCTCGACTATATAGAGCCAGCCTTAATCTATACTTACACAATACAGCTAGGTTCATATACTATTTTCTCTTTCATCCACTTCAACCTACAGGCACTGAGTATCTTATCTATGTCTACTTGCTATCAAAACTTGTTCTGAGAGCAATTACTCATATCTTAATGGTGCAAATATAGATCTGTGGGTTATTTCAGCCATGGCTAGCTATCCACTCTGTTTGAAAGGTCTTTGTTCCTGCTCATCTGAAATCATAGGATCCCCTTCTGCAGTAATTATGAACACCTTAAATTATTTTCATCCAATTTAGATTGGACTGTCTTAAAAATGGGTTACTGCTGCCGATCTTCTAAAGCATACTATTGATGTCTATATCCTGGGAGCTGTCAAGGCTTTTCTGATTAATTTTTATTTGTACAGAGTAGTTATTTGCAATTGCTGTTCAGATATAAATGCATGCATATATTTTACTTATATGCAACAATTAAATTTCTAAAGTGTCTCATTTGTTTCATATACAAAATTGAAAATTTTCTTAAACTGCACTTTAGTTCAACAAACATTTCTTAAATGCTTAGTATATGGTAGTAAATAAGAAAGTAAACTGATCTGAGATTCAACAATTTAAAGCTCATAAATGAAACCTCAAGACGGGGGGTACATACAGTTTGGAAGAAAGCATGTGAATTAAAATTATCCATAAATCAATTGGTGCTATAATTGCATTTTTGTCTTAAATATAATCATCTATGGCATCAATACCTCTTTTAAAATCTTCCGGATTTTTCTATTTTATTTTGTTAAAACACATTGAATCATCTCATATTGCAACTGATATTTCTTGAAATCTCTACTCTCCAAAATTAAAAACCTCCAAAGTGCATTGCAGGTGTTTTTATAAGAAGGATATTCTTCAACATTGGCTTAAATATATCTTTAAAGATTTTGTTAAAACCGATGTTTTTATAAACCCTCTACAAGACTGTATTTCTATACCAGCAACTTCTTCAGAAAAAAGCAAGTGAATAGCATTGACTTTGATATTTAAAGTGAAAAGGTCTATTTTGTGTCGTAAATAATCTAGATGATTCCCCGAGTTCTCCTCTTTACTTTACAGTGCTGGACAAAACAAAAGTGTTCTCAAAGCTGTATTCGCAAATAGTATACTGTTCTGTAGTTAATCAAATGTTGCAGTATGAAACAGAAGGATCAGAAAGAATATCAACAATGGATGACACTGTTTTTGTGATTTTTAAGTCCAACACAATCTTATTTGGTTTTGTTAGCTTATTTTCTCCCTTTTGACTGAGTAAGTCAGCTCTGTGCTCCTTGCAATGTGGAGTTGCTCTTCTCTATGTTTTTCCAAAAGCCACTTTTGTCTAATGTTCAGACTTGATAGTTTCTGGGTTTCCCATTGACTTCTTGGGAATTGGAATCAGCTATCAAACCATCGCATGGGGATGATAGAGATTCAAAGGCTACCATATGTGTGTGAGTACTCTTCTATTTGGAACCCTTAATTGCATAACATGATACTCTAATTGATAGGAATACAGGATTTTGAACCAACTCTAAAGTAAAACCCAGTATTAACTATATAGATTATTTGGTGTCTTCCCAGCCTGATCTTTGTTTTTGTTTCTTTTCAAAAAATGAATATAAAATTGTAAATTACTTGATTTTAAACCTGATAAATAAATCTGTTTAAATTAGAGCAAACATCTCCATATTATTGTTATTCTCTAATCCACAACAAGACTTAACTATCTATGGATTTCTTAAAGTGAGCTGCCACTTCATTGATTCAAGTTTATAATTGTATGAAAATTTAAAAATGAATTTGGATAATTATTCTGACTTCAACAGGCATATAAGAAAAAAAAGTCTCAGAAATTTATGTCTAAAATGAATGCTCACATTCTCAAAATAAATGACATGTTTGTTTGTTTGTTTGCTTATTCCTAGTTGTTGTATGAGGAGAGAGCTGAAGTCCAAGGTTTTAATGGAGATATTGTCTAGATTGACTTTTACTGATGTTTTTTATGCTTGAGATTATAAATGAAGGAAATCAAAGGGCAATTCTACTCACAACACTATTTTTCTTCTGTTCAATCCCATTCATAAATCTTCTTAGTTCATGATTTTTAGGCAATTTCAAATCTATTTCTTAAATTGCCATTTCAAAATTAAGCATTTATACGAAAAATAATTTTAAAGAACTACATAGAGCATAGAAAGAAAATTAAATAGAACCCAAGAGTTATCAGTTCATCCATTAGGAATAAACCGATTTTTAAGAAATGAAATAAAATGGTACTTAAAAATTTAAGAAAAGTTAAATTTCACCAAGGACATAAATCAGCTCTGCCATTCAAACAATTTCACAGGCTTCCTTGGGGGCTAAGTTCTTTCTGTACACCAATGAAACAATCAATATTTGAGACAAGAAGTAACTTTGGCAGACATTGAAAAAAGCACAAAATGGTCTCTGTCTTTGCTGTGATCAACTGTGAAATGAAAATCTACCACTTAAATCACTTCTACTGTAACCTAATTCGTTTTCCCTGAACACAATACAGAATAAGTTTCAGTGCCCTCTGGTCAATGAATTTTTTTCTTAAAATAAAGGCAACGGTGTGAAGTTTTTGTGTTTGGAACATCTTCCTAATCTGCAAATATAATTGATATTTCAATTTTAGCTTGAAATTTAGTCTATCAGTGAGTCATCTGCGCTGTAAAATGCAACCGAATTTAAGTCTTAGTTCTACCATTAATTAACTGTGTAGCCTTGATCAAGTCATTTGTTTTTATGGAATTCATTTTTTTCACCTATAAATAAACAAAAAAATAATAAATAAACTGATTATAAATATCCTTTCTAGCTTTAAGGGTCTATGAACCCAACTAACTTTTCACTAAATAAAACTGTTATCTGGTAGGACTTAGACATGCATTTAAAATTGCTGCCCCTCTTTCCCACACCAAATTTCAACTATTGAACACAATTTTGCAAATACATTTAGCTACTGATAGAGCTAGAATTATGCATGGAAAGAGTAAGTAATTTTCTTCATAGGGCAAGATGCTCTTAGGTCATAAAAAAGGCCCTCTACAGGGGAGAAATCCTCTGAAAAACCTCATATTTGCATTTCTTTTTTTATGGTAATTCTGTCTTAATACAACTTAATCCTTAGGGATAGAGCTGGAAAATATGGGATCCTTATTTAAAGCAGGCATAGTTTCAATTTTGACTTGCAACCATGATAAAGGATTATATTTGGTTATTAAAAATAATTTTGGACTCAATGTTATAACAGTGGTCATAAAAGGGGTAAAAAGTCTCTACTTGTGAAGGTAAATGTAATCATTAAACTTTAGAGGACACTGTATATACCTTTAGATAAGGAAAGCTTCTGCAAACTACATGTGATGTCAGAAAGTGGAGGAATTCCATCCTCTGGGAAAAAGCAAGTGAAGGTTGCTTAGGTTGATCAAATATTCATAATTGATAAAATGCAATACAAAATCACTAGGGTATCAAATCTTAAAGAAAATCTTCATTACTTCCTTAAACAAAGTTTATTTTTACTGTTTATTAACCGAATAAATTCCACATTGATTTCAGGTAAACAAATAATTAGTTTTTTATAGATATTTGTTGGCTTCAGATAGTTTTATATAGATATTTCTGAGAAAATAAAATTCTATTAATGAAAATTTATTTAATGAAGGTTTTATTACCAGAGTACCTCTGTTCTGTCTAAAGCAGATAAATTTATCTCAAAGAAATGTCTCAGTAGTTCAACTACATTTTAAGAATATACATTTCCTTTGTGGGGAAGTTGTTAGATTCCTTCACTTCTTAGTAAGACTATTTTTAGGACTCTATTCTTACTAGGACTTATTAATTTTATTAATGTGTCTCATTTCTTGCTAGGACATTATTTTTTTTCACAACATAACATAAAGGTATTTTATTATTCCTTGTACTTATTTTGTCTGTGTTCCTAAGTGTTTGATGCGTTGGGTTCTCCTGCTAGGTGGGAACAAGACTTTATTTCAACTGACAACTAAAGTTAAGCAAATATGCACCAACTTTTCTATAGTTTTGCAAACAGAAAAATCAGTCGACCAAGTTAAAGAGTACACAGTGCTGTGGGGGCAACATAAACCTACTCGATAACTCAAAATGTGTTTTTTTTTTCTCATCCATCCTTATTTCCTTTTGTCTTTAGTTCCAGATGTCTTAGTATTTCAAGCATCTTGACATCCTTTAAATAGTTGTATGACTAATTTTGATGTATGTTGGTGTGTGTGTGTGTGTGTGTTTGTGTGTGTGTGTTTACGCCTGTGTGTGTATAAACACGTGAATGTGTATTGGAGAGGTTCTTCTCTATCGATCCCTAATTCAAATTTGAAAATATAAAATCTAAAAGCAATGAAAAGGAGTTTTGTTTGAAGTCAGGCACAGCTGGGTTTAAATTTGCCTATCAGTCTTCATCAATGTGACCTCAACTAGATTACTAAATGCAGGACCTCGGTTTTTCATCTATAGTAGAGTGATAATAATCTCAATTTTATAGAGCTATCTGAGAATTAAATTAATGTTAAGCATCCTCCACAGGGCCTTCAACAGGAGAACAATTAGTAGATAGTAACTATGAAATCTACTACCCCAGCCTTCCAGCTAATTCCTTAAGATTTAAGAAAGAAACTCTAACAACTGTCTTCTCATTGCATTTGTCTTTGGGGATTAAAGGAGCATAGTAAATGTTTTGGGTTTCCTTCTCTTTCAAAACTACAGATTTATTATGTTCTGGAACATTTTTTAATCTTATTTAAGGTCTAGGACAGGATGGTAAGAGTAAATTCAGATTTAATGAGATGGAAGAAAGGAAAAGAGGGAATATTTTTTTAAAAAAATAAACCCCAAGAGTTCTTGTTTCCCAAAGGAAAACAACAGTTATTAGGATAAATATTCTCTTCTAATGACTTTTTTTGATTAGCTATTACTCCAGAGCAGTGCTGTTTAATAGACCTTTCTGCAATTATAAAAATGTTCTATTTCTGTGTTGTCCAATATAGTAGCTACTAGCCACATGTGGTTATTGAGCACTTGAAATATGGCTAGTGTGACTGAGGGACTGAACTGCTGTTTTATTTAATCTTAATTAATTTAAATTTAAATAGCTACATGTGGTTAGTGGCTACCATATTAAACAAAGCAGTTTTGGATCCTAATAGATTTTTTTTTCTTTCAGGGCAGATAGTCCTCACTGTTTTATGTCAAGAAATTGATTCTGAAGAAGGAAAACATCCTTTTCTAACATATTTTATGAGTTACCACAATATCTTAAACAAAATATTTTTCCCTCTGACAATAATAGTTCACCTTTCTCCATGCCAGTGATCTGAACTGTAGCCTAAGTTGCATGGTAAGTTTGATGTAGATTCATGTCTGAATTCAAGACTTAATTTAAGCCTTCTCTCTTTCTTTGTAATATCTCTTTTCTGTGGTGTAGACTCTTACCTGACATGCCTCACAGACTGTTGTGAACATCTATAGAGATAATTGACATAGAATAACTTAGTGGTGTGAAAAGGTAAAGTAGGGATTATCCACATTTGACAGATGAAGAAATGAATGTCTAGAGAGTGAAGTGACAAGACGCCCTGATCTAAAAGTGGTAAAGCCTTGAAGAGAACACAGGGCTCTTGAGTTCTTCATTAGGGGATTTACAACTATTGATTCCACATATTGCAATAAAGAGTGACACTATACTTTCCCTATTTTTTCAGGAACTGTTATTCCATTAGGACTATGATGGACAGATGAATATCTGAGTTTGTCTGTATGTGTATATTTGTGTGTGTAGCAAAATAAAGTTAACAGATGTCAGAATATTAACAATATATCGAATGCATATTTAAATATCACTCTATGGAGTTTGCATAAGTCTGATTTCCGATACTTCAGAAGCAAATAAATCCAATAATTATAATATTCTATATGGTTGTGAAGTAACAAATGAAAAACCAATTTACCTCTCATCATTTCACATGTTTATGAGCAGGGATAATTTTAAAAGAAATTAATTTGTGCCTACATATATTTGTTATGAAAGAAATTGTAGTTAGATTCTTGAAATAAAACATATTTGCTCTGACTTGTAATTCAAATGCTTAATTTACATGGTGCAGGAAAAATAATAAAGCCTATTACATTCCAGAATAAGATTCAGCACAGCTTAGACAAAAAAAAAATAAAAAGACTATTTCTATATTTGGAAGTACCCCTGTTTGTAAGTATCTTTATACAACAACACTTATCTTTCAACTGGGTCAGAGCATGATGCTAACAAGATGAGTAATATTTTGGAAGTAAACTTTATTCTACCTATCGGTGATCCTCTAGCCTAGTTGGAAAAATAAATTTTAAAAAATCCTATTGCAAAATTTTGCATCTACTGAGCTAATTACTACTAGTAAATGGAAATTCATATGATGCTTACCATCCATAACTCCTAGAGAAAACAATGCTATAAATATTGCAGGTCTAGAGAGGTTAAAGAAGAAGGGCCTCCTGAAAGCTTTACAGGAGACTTAATAACTATATGCTAAGTACTGAGGATATGGTAGCAAAAAGTTAAATATAAATTCTGCCTAGTGGAAAAGATAGATACTAAATAGATGATACATACATACATACATACATATATACTTACAAACATACATACATACATACATACATACATACATACATACATACATAAAATAGTTGAAGAATTTTACATATAAGCAGTCCTGGTGCTATGGTAGTTATAACCCAGTTTGAGGCCAGGGAAGACCTCAGCGAGGAGCCAAAGTTCTTGAGGCACAAGTAAGCATAATGTGTACAAGAAATTGACAGAAATGCAGTCAGACTAGAGAATAGGGTTTGAGGCAGGAATGACCAAAGAAAAAAAAGAAAAAAAAAGAAAATGAGACTAAAGAACCACATGAATTGAGATTGGAAGATGATGTGAGATTGAAAATTAAATCTCAAAGTGAAAATTAAATTTGCAAAATGGAACTAAATGGAACTTTTCTTATTCAGTGACCTGGAATTAATGCAGATGTTAAGATTTTTCCCATTTACAAGTTTTATTATGGTAGATTATTTATGCAAGAAACTGTATCCATCAGTGGTATGTCAAAGAAATATATATGAAAGAACTGTTTACATTAACTAATCTCTAGATTTTTACTTACTTCACTTTGAACATGGTTTCAATCATTCTGAAAGTTAAGTCATTTCAAGATCTACCAGATTTGTTTGTAAATACATTATTGCTATAACTCCAAATTATAAAATTTCCAAATTTTATAATGCAAATATAGTCATATAAGACCACTTAAGTAATTAATGAATAAAATGTCAGTGTTTTAAGATACAAAGTGTAATGGATTTCATCACTCATATTTAGATATCATTTAGCAAAGACATGAAAGCTAAGATGAAAAGATTCACACATGCTATCATCATCTCATACACCTGGCAAAAGAAATTTTAGCAGAAGCATTTGACTATGTGAACATTTATAATACCTTAAAGGATATGTAGCTAAATTCTATAGACCTTACCATGTGCTAAAAAATTGGTGGTGGGGAGGTAAATAACACACTTTTAGTAGATATTTTACAGATTTATTTGCTTCCAAGACATGTAAGCAATAGTACTGGAACCTGAGTTGTTTCTTACAAAATAAATTGTGGTTAGATTAACAATGGGTTCAATTTGAGAAATAATTCAATTTTAAAGTTGCAAACTGTTGCCTAGGCACCAAAAACTAAAAGTTTTTAAATCAATTGGGTTAGGAGAAATAAATGTTATAATTTAAGTATGTAACCCTTAGATAACTCTATGCTGTATTTTATACTATGTCTTTAGCATATGTTATTTTAAAAGATACTGTAGAACAAAGCATTAAAAAACTGGTGTGATTTGTTAGATGCAAGTCATAATCATTACTTATTTACCTCTTATTAATTATTGGTCTACATAACCTCTTTAATAAGATTTATGTCTGTTTTTTAATATTTCATAGGAAAAAAATGTCTTTAGTCTTCTGTGATCATATTTCAAATGACCTATGCCATGTAGTTAGTTAGAACTTTGCATTAATGTCATTAGAGAAGGTAGGGGCATCTGTAGCTTAATGGTATAGTAACTATGAAAAAATGAACTTAGTTCATATGAGTGCATATTAGATATAAGACTATGGGCAAAATGGCAGTGATTTGGCAAAAATTTGGTATTAGAGGAAGTCTAATATAAGTGGTAAGTTGTAGTAGCTTGATAGCAAATAAGACAAAGATGATGGAGAGCAGTGCCATGATTCTGGTATATTATTTAATTCTCAGTAAATTTAAGTTAGTTACTAGGGGACATGGAGTAAATATGGCTTCCCGTGGAAATTTAGTGCTCAATGAGGAAAATAAGGCATAAAGATGACAAACAAATCCTGGCTTCCAGCAGATGATGGCTGAGACTATTAAGATCAAGATCCTTCTCGCCATAGTCAGAACTGCCTAAGTTGGACTAAATAAGATATGGCTTATAGGGAAAAATATCAAGGTCTTTAGCTATAAAGGTATATATAATGGATAGGGCATGACTCTAAATACTTACCATGCACAGGGTAGTACAGTATAGAAAGTGACATTTTGCATAGAAGTTGCCAGGCTTTTTGTCCTCTGCCTTAACCACACTGAAAAATCTGTTAAGAATAGATTAGAAATTAATTTATCCCTGGACAAAAGGGAGAGTTACCAGACATTATGGGCACAACAACTGTTAAATACAGGCATTCTATATTTACACTGATTAATTAATCAGATAATCAAATCTTCTCTCTTAGGTAGCTTGAACATGAACTCTATACCTTAAAACTTCTAATCATTCATGGGCATTCTTGTGTGCCTCTCCTGATTCTGTCTTCTCAACTTGGAACACTTTTTAGTTTTCTTCCCCACTGAGAAAATCCTAATAATTTTAAGGTTTATATTTCATGAAAAAATATTTAAAAATTCTCAACAAAATATTAGTAAATTGGGTTCTGATTAAGATAGCATAGTAGGTAAATGCTGTGCTTGCCTCTTCCAATAACCACATTAAAATTATAACTAAATTATAGAACAATCGACCTGGAGAACCATCTGAAGAATAGTTTAACAGAAATTCTATAACTAAAATTATAAAGAAGAAGCCACGTCAAGACTAGTAGGAGAGGCGGGGAGATGAAACAGGCTGGACCCACACCCAGGTGTGACAGCTGAGAATCAGGAGGGATGCCTCAGCTGCAGAAGTCCCTTTGGAGGAATGATAGATCCCAGCCTCACATTAGGCTTCCCGGACTGGAACACTGGTGCCAAAAAGAGGAACCCTACAACCTCTAGATGTGAAAATCAGTGGTTATTTTGTCCATGTGAGTGAGATAAAAGGCTGCTGGAAACCCAGGTGTCCACTTAAAGGGTCACACACAGACTCACAGGATCTCACCCCTGGCTTCAGCAGCGGAATGGTAGCTCAGGAGGTAACAGCGACATACAGGGAAAGACTGTGTTGTGTGACTTCAGGGCAAGAAATGGAGGGGAAAACATCATTGTCCCTGTATTGAAACATCTCCCATCCAACTGGTTGATGGTTGCCATTTTTCCTATGTTGAGCTCTCCCCACACAGTCAAATTGGAATCCTCATTGGCTTGATGAACTCTACTTGCTCCACCCTGGTTACTTCCTTGGATCCTCCCCACCCAACTTGCACATCAATTAAGGTTCTTTCTGTGGGGGGCAGCCAGCCTCGCCTCACACTGCGGTCTTTCTTGACAACTCTTGGGGGTCCATGGGACCAAGGCTGTCAGTTTCTGGCCATGGTGTGCTCTGTGCCTTTTGCTGACTGGTCTCAGTCTCATCACTGACACTAAATCTGAGTCTGCATTAACCTGGAAAAAACCACTAGCCCTATCATGATGACTCACTGAGATCCTGCATTATCCAACTCAAGTACTGCCCAAGACTCTTTCAGAGACTAAACTTTATGATTAACTGGCAGGCAGTGACATGCCTCTAGTGCCCTAGGCCTTTAGCTGAGCTCTTTTAGGACTGGTACCAGTGGTAGCCAACCACAGTTTTCAGTGTGGCCTCTTTCACACACATCCAGGTCAAACACAGGCAGCAACCATATGCAGGTTACCTTGTAGCTCCTAACAGGTAGTCCCAGGCTGGTCACAGGTAGCAGCATAACTTGGCTTCTGAGGGAGCCCTCTCAAGAGGCCCAAGAACCAAAACACTTGATGATCAGCTTCAGACCACAACAGAGAACCACCTGATTAACACATAAGCTGCACACCCAAACAGTGGTCTTGGCAGATACCAACCCCCACATAGTAGCTAGTATGCTGTGGTGATCACCAGTTCACACAGCTAATCAGTCTGAGGATCAATCCCATCCATTGATGTGACAACAGCAATCAAGGTTCAACTACAACAAGAGAGCATGTGCGCGCACGCGCATGCTCGCGCGCACGCACACACACACACACACACACACACACAGGACCCTCCAGGAGCGCTTGGTTCTGATGGTCAAGGAGACTGTGTCACTGGGCCCTACAGGACACTTACTATATAAGGTCACCCCGCCAAGACTGAGAGACATAGCAGATATTTCTAATACATAGTAACGAACATGGAGAGACAACCAAAATGAAGAGACAAAGAAACATGTCCCAAATGAAATAACAAGAGAAAACTCAAGAAAAAATAAAATAAAATGTAGGCAAACAATTTATCAGATATAGAGTTCAAAACACGGGTTATAAAGAAGCTCACGTAACTTAGTGAGAACTTCAACAAAGACATAGTAAGCATAAAAAAAGATAGAAACCACAAAAAAGTCAGAAATAAAGAATACAATAACTGAAATGAAGAATACACTAGAAGGGAACGAAAGCAAATTAGATAAGCAGAGAATTAAATAAGAAATTTGGCAGTCAAGGTAGCAGAAAATTGAAATAGCAAAAATAAAATAGTAAAAAACAAAATGAGGATAATATGAGACCTTTGGGACAACATCGAGCATAACAACATTCACATCAGAAGAAAGAGAGCAAAGAATTTAAAACGCATTTGAAGAAATAATGAAAGAAAACTTCCTTCCTTGGCAAAAGAAACAGATATGCAAGTCCATGAAGGCAGAGTCCTAAAGAAGTGAACCAAAGAGGCCCACACCAAGACTCATCATATTTCAAATGAAAAAGGGTTAAAGAACAAAGAGAGTATCTTAAAAGCATCAAGAGAAAGACAGTTAGTTATCCACAAGGGAGATCTCATTAGACTGTCAGCAGATTTCTAAACAGAAATTTTGCAGACTAGAGGGATCGGCAAGAAATATTCAAAATGATGAAAAACAAGAACCTACAACCAAGACTACTCAACACAACAAGATTATCATTTAAAATAGGAGTGAACAAGAGCTTCACAAACAAACAAAGAAAAAAAAAACAAAGAGAAAAGAAAGGGAAAAAAGCTAAAGAAGTTCACTGCTACCAAACCAGTATCACAAGAACATTAAAGGAATGTCTTCAAGAAGAAGAAAAGAACGTAAATATAAATAATAAAATGGGAATAACTATATACTTATCAGTAATCACTTTATGTGTCAATAAATTAAATACTCCAATTAAAAGACATAGGGTACTTGAATGGATAAGAAAACAAGACCCATACATATGCTGCCTACAAAAGACCCACTTAACATTGAAAGAAACACACAGATTAAAAGGAAAAAAATAAAAAAAATATATATATATATATATATATATTTCATGTGAATGGAAATGAAAGAAAAGCTGTGATAGCAATGGTTAAATTAGAAACAATAGACTATAAAGCAAAAACTATAATAAGAGACAAAGAGGGACATTTTATATTAATAATGGGATCGATGCAATAAGATGTAAACTTTATAAACATTTATTTACCCAACATAGGAGCACCTAACTATACAAAGCAAATATTGACATACATTAAGGGAAAGTTCTACAATAATACAGTCATATGAGGGGACTTTAATATCTATCCCATAGAGACCAATGAATAGATCTTCCAGACATAAAATAAACAAGGAAATAGTGACCTAAATAAAACGTCAAACCAGATGAATTTCATTGATATTATTAGAACATTTTGCCCCAGAGCAGCAGAATATATATTCTTTTAAAGGGCACAGGAAAAATTTTCCAAGTAGACCACATGTAAGGTCAGAAAGAAAATCTCAATAAATTTTTTAAAAGATTTAAATCATATCAAGCATCTTCTTTGACCACCATCATATGAAGGAGAAAGCAATTACAAAAAAAAAAACCGAAAATACAAAAACACATAAAAGCTAAATAACATGAAACATCAAAACAATGAACATGTTAACAATGAGATAAAGGAAGAAATCAAAAGATATATTGAATAAAATGAATATAAAAATAGAACAACATTAAATTTATAAGACACAGTGAAAGCAGTCCTAAGAGGGAAATTCAAAGCAATACAGTACCGATTCAAGAAACAAGAAAAATCTCTAATAAACAATCTAACTTTACACTTAAAGGAACTAGAAAAAGAACAGCAAAGCCTAAAGTAAGTGAAAAGAAGTAAATAATAAAGATTAGAGCAACGATAAACAAAATAGTATAAAAAAACAATATAAAAGATCAATGAAACCAAGAGATGGTTTTTTGTAAGATAAAATTGATAAATCTTAACCATGCTCATTAAGAAAAAAAGAGAGAGGACCCCAATAAATAAAATTATAAATGAAGGAGAAGTGGCTACTGACACCGCCAAACTACAAAGGATTATGAAAAAAAATACCATAAACAATTATATGCCAACAAATTGGACAATTAGTAAGAAGTGGATAAATTTCTAGAAACATACAATTCTAAAAAACTGAATAAAAAAAGAGAATCTGAACAGACACATTGCTACAAAGGAAATTGAATCATTAATCAAAAACCTTCCAAAGTGAAACATCCTGGACCAGATACCTTCGCAGCTAAATTTTACCAAATATTCAAAGAAAAATTCAGAACTATTTTTCTCAAAATTTTCCAAAAAATTCAAGAGGAAGGAAGGCTCTCAGACTCATTTTATGAGGCCAACATGGCCCTGGTTCTGAGATATTACAATAAAAGAAAATTATAGACCAGTATTCCTGTTGAACATAGATGCAAGAATCCTCAATAAAATATTAGCAAAGTGAACTCAGCAATACATTAAAAATATGATGTAATAATCGAGTGGGATTTATTCCTAGAATGAAACATTAGTTTAATATCTATAAATCAATTAACATTATACACCACATAAACAAAATATAAAATAAATATTATATGATTATATCAATAGATGCAGTAAAAATTTTTGACAAAATCCAGCATCTATTTATAATAAAAAATATCAGCAAAGTAAGAATAGAGAGAATGTGCCTGAATGTAATAAAGGCCATAAATGACAAACCCACAGCTAATATCATATTCAACAGAGAAAAGCTGACGTTATTTACTTAAGATTAGAAACAGGAAGAGAAGGTCCATTTCACCACTTTTATTTAACATAGTATTGGATGTCCTAGCCACAGCAATCATAGAAGAAAAAGAAATAAAAAGCAACTGAAAAGAAAAAAGTATAATTGTCATTATTAGCAGATGACAAATTGTCATTATTTACAGATGACACTATATAGAGAGAAAGCTCCTCAACCAAAAAATATTAGAATTGGCAAATGAATTCTTTAAAGTAGCAAGATGCAAAATTAATATTTAGAAATTGGTTGCATTTTTATATAACAATAACAAACTATCAAAAAGTGAAATTAAGAAAACCACCTTACAATTACATCTAAAAATAAATAAAATAAAATACCTAGGAATAAATTTGACCAAGGAAGTAAAAGATCTGTACTGTGAAAATTTTAAGACATTGAAGGAAGAAATTGAAAAAAGCATACATAAATGGAATCATATACATGCTCATGAATAGGGATAATTAGCATTGTTAAATAAGCCAGACAGAAAAAGTTGAAAACCACATGATATCACTTATATGTGGGAAATAAACCTACAAGCAACAAAGAAGACAAACAAACAGAGACTCATGGACAATAAATTGGTGGCTACCAGAGGGTGGGGGCAGGGGAGGAGGGAGGTAGATGGGGTAAAAGTGATCAAATATGTGGTGACAGAAAGAAATCTAACTATGGAAGGGGAACACACAATGCAATATATATATATATATACACATACATATACATATACACATGCCTTACTGTTAAATTTTACACTTGAAACTTACTGGATTTCACTAACCAATGTCACCAAAAAAGATAATAAATTTAAAGAATGTTTATAGTACCTAAAGCATTCCATATAGTCAGTGTGATCCCTTTCAAAAAACAATGGCATTTGTCACAGAACGAGAACAAATAATTCAAAAATTTATGTGGAACCGCAAGAGACCCAGAATATTAATGGCAATCTTATGAAAGAACAAAAATGGATATCATGCTAACTGATATCAAACTATACTACAAGGCTAGTAGTAATCAAAAATAGCATAGTAATTCAATAGATGGTTGGATAAAGAAGGAGTGCTACATATATACAATGGAATATTGCTCTGTCATAAAAAAGATACCATTTATGACAACATGAATGGAACTAGATGGTATTATGCCAAGTGAAATAAGCCAGACTGAGAAAGACAAATACCATATAATCTCAATTATATGTGGAATTTAAAAATAAAGCAAAAATAAATATAATTGAACAAGCAAACAGAAACAAACTTATAGATACAGAGATAAAACTGATATTGCCAGCTGGAAGGGAGATTTTGTATGGGTGAAAAAGGAGAGGGGATTGAGAACTACAAATTGTAAGGTACAAAATAGTCATGGGGTTGCAAAGTATATCACAGGAAATATAGTCAATAATATTTAATAACTATGTATAGTGTCATGTGGATAGTAGACAAATTGTAAGGATCACTATATAAATTGGATAAATATCTAACCACTCTACTGTACACCTGAAAGTAATATAAAATAATATTTAATATCAACTGTAATTAAATAAAATAAAGAAAAAGTTGCAAAAAAAAAACCACAGCATAGTGCTGGCATAAAATAGACACATAGATCAATGGAACAGAATAGAGAGCCCAGAAATAAATCTAAACATATATGGTCAATTGATCTATGGCAAGGAGGTAAAAATATATAATGTGGTGAAGACAGTTGAGTCAATAAATGGTGTTGGGGAAACTGGACAGATACATGCAAAAAAAAATTAAATGACCACCTTCTTACACTATATATAAGAAAAAACTCAAAGTGGAGTAAAAATTTAAATGTAAGACCTGAAACTATAAAACTCTTAGGGAGGGGAGGGAAACATAGGCAGTAAACGCTCTGTCATTACTCTTAAGAAAATTTTTTTCTGTTGTATCTTCTCTGGTAAGAGAAACAAAAGAAAAAAGATAAACAAAAGGGATTGCATCATACTATAAATGTTTTGCACAGCAAAGGAGACATTCAACAAAGTGAATGCACCTTACTGAATCGGAGAGAATATTCTCCAATGGTACATCTGATAAGGCATTAATATCTAAAATTTATTTTAAAAAAACTCATACAACTCAACAACAAAAAAAAACAAACAATGCGATCGAAAAATGGGCACAGGACCCCTGAATAGATGTCTCTCCAAAGAGGACATAAAGATGGCCAATAGACACATGAAAAGATGCTATCAGAGAAATGCAAATTAAAACCACAATGAGATATTATCTCACATGTGCCAAAATGACTATCCTCACTAAGGAAGACAAATACCATGTGATTTCACTTGTACATGGAATTTAAAGAATAAAATAAATGAACAAACAAAACAGAAACAGACTCATACAGAAAACAAATTGATAGCTGCTAGATAGAAGGGGGTTTGGGATATGGATTGAAAAGTTGAAGGGATTTAGAAATACAAATTGGTAGTTATAACATAGGCATGAGAATGTAAAATACAGCATAAGGATTATAGTCAATAATATTGTAAAACTATGTGTGGTGTCGGGTGGTACTAGACTAATTATGGGGATCACTTTGTAAATTATATAAATTTCTAATCATTATAATACATACCTGAAACTAATATAAATATAGAATGTTATTTTGTAATATAATATAAATACATGATATAATATAAAATGTTAAACGTTTTTTTAAGGAAGAAAGAGGTGAAGAGGAATAAGAGGATCAAACTTCCAATTAAAAATAAATAAGTCATAGGGATGTAATGTACAGCATAGAGATATAGTTAATAATATTTTAATACTCTGTACAATGTCAGATGGTTACTAGACTTATCATGCTCACTTCTTTAGTTATATAGTTGTTTAATAACTAAGGTGTATACCTGAAACTAATAAAATATTGTATGTTAGCTATATTTTAATAATTTTTTAAAAATAAAAAAGTTTTAGTGGTTACTGGACTTATCTTATTAAGGAGATTAAAAAGACTTTGATACTTCAGAAAAATATCCAGTATCAAAAAAAAACAAATGCATTTTTTGTTGTTTATAATCATTGGGTCACCAGATTATTCAATTAATCATAACAACCTTTTTAATGCAGTCTGTTTAATTGAGGTTTTCCTGTATCTTGATATTTCTATATATCTAGATGCTAAAAGCCAAGTAAGCAAAATATCCAGCTATCTAACTGAATATTTTCATTATGTATCCGGATAAAAACACAGCTGACAACTTTCCTTAAGAAGTACAAATTGGTAGTTACAAAATAGTCAAGGGAATGTAAAGTATAGCATAGGGAATAAAGTCAGTAATATTATACTAACTCAGTATAGTGACAGGTCAGTACTCAACTGATCTGGGGTATCAATTTTTAATTTATGTGGATGTCTGACCACTGTAATGTACACCTGAAACTAATATAAAGTAATGTTGGATGTTAACTGCAATTGAAAAAATAAAAAATTAAAAAAAAACTTTAATAGGTCAAAATATAATAAAAATAAACTTTCAAATAAATACATTTAAAATGACTAATAGCATAAAAAGAAACAAAAAGTATACAGTGGGGAAAAATATAATTTCTGCTATGAAACCTCCCCTGTACCTTAATGTAAGTGCCATTCTCTTTGGTTTGCTTTTCTGGCTTCCTGTCATATTCTCCAAGTCCCTTGGAGGCAGAATTTATCTCTTATTTATTTTTAGTTTTCAATACTTAACAAAGTTTTTGATCTATTAATAATATTAAGAACTAGCCTTTAATAAAGTATACTATGTGCCAGTAACTATTATAATATTTTAAATGTATTATATCCTTTAATCTTCATAACAACTCTTTTGGGTAATTACTGTTATTATAAAGAAACCAAAGCATAAAGAGCTTAGACTTTACCCAAGGTCATATAACTTATATGTGACAAGCAGGATCCAAACTCAGGCCATCTGGCTCCAGGATTAGCAGGTGTTTAATAAATATCTGTAGAGGGCAATACAATGTAACAAGAGAAAGGGAATTTAGAGATCACCGTAGAAGTTACCTTGTTAAAGATGGGGAAAATGAGATTTGGAAAGTTGGCTAAGAGAAGGTTAGCAAGTTAGTAGCAAAAATAAAATTATAATTTGAATTTTATATTTCTGTATTTTCACTGCTCAGTGTTGCTCTCCTTAAAAGCTGTCTGTTAGATTTAAACTAATTTCCAAGAACCCATTAAAATTATCTCTTACTGCTTCACTGAGTTCAAATCCCTTTACCTGAATCAAATGTGGCAAAAAAAGGGACAAGAAAGAAGATCACCTCTATTTATAGAAGACAGTTCCTTAAGTTCTTGCTCTATTATTTATTCAAATACAAGTAATTCATTTGCTAAATCATAAACCTGTTTTTAATAGATCATTAATCCTATTTTTATGCATACATAGTGACTGAAAATTTCCAAACATTTAACCTGCCCCCATGATAACCTGTTTTGTGTCCCTCTGTTTTTTGTACACTTTTCTACATGATCTTTCATGTATATTGTTATTCTGTGTTTTTCTGTCTTCGCTCTTTCTTCTAATCCTAGACCTACGCATTTCCCCAAAATGTCAATCCCAGGGACCTTAATATTCTCTTCCATTGCTTCTGACTTTGACATTTGTCATCTATGAATAACAAGAATAATAGCTCATGCTAAAGTGGGTAGGTGGCAGAAAGTTTTCTTCTTTGTGTGCAAAACTGATAGAATGAATTGTTTTCTTTTCCCCTTCAAAAGGAGTTGAGAGTGAGTGAATCTCCTTGTCTTGAAAAGGCAATGGGTTTTCCTGATGGACATATATTTCCTGAATTTCATTGCCTAAATGTGTATGTGTAGTGTTTTCTGTTTGTTTGTTTTGCTATTTCTGGTAGGGCAAGCTAGTATAATTTTACTGTGCTCTAGAAAACAACAACACCACTTTCTTCAAATTTCAGAAGTTGGCACAGTAAAAGAAACTCTATACCCATAAAATATGTTCCCTTCAAAATAACAAAGCAGAACACAAAATAAACCTAAGCATATTAACAGGGAGAGAAATTCAGTTGTCTTTGAAACTGAACTCCAGTAATGGTTTACTTAAAAAAAAAATCCTCATGATATGACCTGACGCCTACAGGAAAATCATTGATCATTAATTTGCATTCTCCTCTTCTTTGAAACCTCTGAATACAAACCTAGAGAAAATGCAGGGCAGCAAACTCAAGTGGACAATATTTTATCTAGAACCAGAAGAGTCTTCTATATTGGTTATTGTATAGACTTTCCTACTTACTTCAGAAAATTGTGTTTAATTGTCTTTATGTTTTATTTTTGTTTTTGACTTCTGTCCAGTTAGAGTAAAAAAGTTGTTTACCTGAAGACCTCAGGGTCTAATAACATAGGAAGTAAGTTCTTACTAAGCAGGTCAGTGGTCATTTTAGGAACAATGGAAGTTTATCATTGAGTCTCTCTTATCCATTACCTATCAAAATATATTTTTCACATAGATTCTTCTGCCACAATAGCTAGAATAACACATATTCTAGAATACGAATCACAACAGTATCACTGCTTGATGTTGCTGAATAATTTGAAATGCAAAAAGATAATTTTAATATAAGTCTTAACAGAGACCTTGTGAAGAAACTTCAAAACTATTCTAACTAAACAATAACTAATGCTAGCAAAGTAGGGCTGAGACACTATGGGAAACCAGAAAATCCAAAAGCTCTTTCAATATTTAGCCACAAGGAAGGAAGGAAGGAAGGAAGGAAGGAAGGAAGGAAGGAAGGAAGGAAGGAAGGAGGGAGGGAGGGAGGGAGGGAGGGAGGGAGGGAGGGGAGGGAGGGAGGGAGGGAAGGAAGGAAGGAAGGAAAGAAGGAAGGGAGGGAGGGAGGGAGGAAGGGAGGAAGGGAGGACGGGAGGAAGGGAGGAAGGAAGAGGAAGGAGAATAAGAGATAAAGATGAGAGAGAGAGAGAGATTGAGAGAGAGAGAGAAGTTTCACTGCTGAACATTATTTTATATAGTTGCTCAAACTTTAGAAACTTCATAGATAACAATCCAGTAAAACAGCACCTATTATGTCAAGTTCCAATTGCTAAACTTGTTAAAGCTTTAGGGGGAAAAAAGCATCTATTCCATTTTCCATAAAACAGATTTATTTAAAAAAAAATTCTGAGAGACAGTCTATGGTGGATCATTCACTATTCCTCATCTGTGTTCTCCTATACTTCTTATTCCTACCCCTGTAACTGATTAATATGCTTAGCCTATAGAACTTTATCTCTCTTAAAGATATTGCCATTATATTACAAGATTTGACTTTTATTATTATTTCTTATCCTATTCAAGCTTAAAGAATAATAATGCCAGCATAAATTTTTGTCATCCACCTATTTTTTTTCAAATATACTTGTGTGTTGCCACATATAAGTTCTATTTTTCTGGATTTTGTGAGGGAGACATTCAATCTTTTCTAAAATACATAATACATCCAATATTTGAATGGATATCAGTGTTTTCTGTGAAAGTACAGATGTAGCATTTATGATATTTTTTAATTCTTTTCTACTCCTGATCTTTTAAGGTCAGGACCATTTTAGTTCAAGTTTAGCACTATCCAAAAAACCAGACATAATGCGATGCTTCACAAATAAGGAACCATATATAAGTCCTGAGGCACAAGATTAAGTAAAGGATTTCAACAATTACTTGTTAAAGAGAAACTCATCACATTTCCTCCTGTGGGTTCTGTTATATGGTTTACATTTCTGTGCTTAAGGCAAGATTATTGTGCTTCACAGGCCTTAATCTATTTACATTAGCTCTGTAAACACTAATTCTCCCACAGTTTTCAGTGATCTCCCAATGTGATAAAAATTCTCTGACAGCTTTTCCAGCATAGTGCACCTTTATATTACAACCACCTTCACCACTTAGCCTCTGTAAACTCCTTTGAATCCTCCAACACACATATCATCTCATCACCCTATAAATTAAATTTATCATTAAATATCTTCTGATAAAGAAAATCCCAAGTCCTATATGGCTATACTAATAAATTCTACTAAATATTTAAGAAAGATATAATGCCAATGCCATGAAAAGTCTTCCACAAAATTGAAGAGGAGAAAATATCTCCCAAATCATTCTATTATGTCAGCACTACCATAACACCAAAACCATACAAAAAAGTATATGAAGATAAAACTACAATAATCCTCATGAATATACATAAAATATTTTTTCCAAAAGTTAGTAAATAGTATCAAACATTATTTTAAAAGAGTCTAGCGGAGTTTAGTCTAGCAAGGCCAGGTTAGTTTAACACTTAAAACTGATCAATGTAATTTACTATGCTAACAGAAGAAAAAATTACTATCTCAATATATGCATAAATAGAATTTGTCAAAAACCAACATCTACTCCTGATAAATAGCTCTCAACAAAACAGAGATAAAAGGGAACTTCCTCAGCCTTATAAATACTACCTATGTAAAACTTGTAGCTAACATCTGTCATACTTGTTGGTGAAAATTAAATACTTTTCATCTAAGATTAGGAATAAAGCAAATATCTGTGCTTTCAACACCCTATTCAACATTATACTGAATGTTCCAGTCAGTGCAAAGGCAAGAAAAAAAAACAACTAAAAGCATTCAGATTGGAAAGTAAAAAGTAAAATTGTCCTTATTCTTATAATACGTGATCATCAATGTAGACAACCTAGGGGTTCTACAAAAGAAAAAAAGCTTCTAGAACTAATAAGTTTTACGTATTTGCAGAATACAAAATCTACATTAAAAATCAGCTATATTTCTATACACTAGTAATAAAAATATAAAATTTAAATTGAAAACATACTATTCATAGCAAAATTTAAACATATGAAATAATTAAGCACAGCTTTGTCAATGTGTAATTCCTGCACACTTAAGAGTACAAAACATTGTTGAGATAAACTAGAGAGGACCTGAATGAGTGGATAACATACATGTTTATTGATTAGAAAAATTAATATTTTAAAAATACCAATTATCGTCAAATTGATGTATAAATTCAATGCAAAGTCAATCGATTTTTAACAAACATTTAAAGGCAGGCCAGTGTAGAAAGAATAGTCTTTTAGAAATCTGTACTAGAACAATTAGGTATATATATGAAAAAGAGAGGGGAGACTTCAATCAATACCACACACTATATATAAAAATTAAATCAAAATGTTCATAGACCTAATATAAGTGCTAAAACTAATTTTTTAAGTAAAAATAGAAGTACAACTTCATAACCTTGGATTAGGCAATGGTTTCTTAGATACAACACCAAAAAGACTTCATAAAATTAAATTGATAAATTGAACTTTGAAAGAAAGAAATGACAAGCCACCAATTGGAAGAAAACATTTTAATTTACATAACCGATAAATAATATGTATTTAAAATATGGAAAGAATTCTCAAAATTCAACAAGCAAATAAACAATCCAAAAATAATAAGACAAAAAAAATTGAACAGAGGCATCACAAAAGAAGATATAGTAATTATATAAGATGCTCAACATTATTAGCCATCAAAGATAGGCAGATTAAAACCATTGTGAAATCCTAATACACACTTATATAAGAATACCAATAATAGAAAAGTGCACATAGATCAAGTGTTTGTAAGAATGTGGAAGAGCTAAAACTTTCATATACTGCTGGCAAGAGTGTAAAATGGTACATCCACTTTATTTGATAGTTTTCTAAAAAGTTAAAGGTCCTAAGAAGTTAAACTCAGACCTATCATATGATTCAACAATTTTACTTCTAGGTATTTTACCCAAGAGAAATTAAAGTGTGTATTTACTCAATCACTTGTACCTGAATGTTCATAGTAACTTTGTGTATAATAGCCAAAGATGAGAAATGACTCAAATGTCCATTAACAGTAATTGGAAAAAATTTTGGTATATCCATAGAATGGAATACTACTCACTCATAAAAAGAAGTGAACTATTGATACAGAAAATCACACTGATGAATCTCAAATTAATTGTGCTAAGTAAAATAAGCCAGACCCCCCAAAAAGAGTACATACTCTATGATTGCATTTACCTAAAATTCTAGAAAATGTAAAAAATCTATAGTAACAGGAAAAAGTTCAATTTTTGTGCAGAGAAAGAAATGGCTGGGGGTGTAAGATGTACGAACTTTGAAGTAATGGATATGTTCATTATCTTGATACTTTCACGGATGTATACATGAAACAAAATGTATTGAATTGTGTACTGTTTTATATTACTTCCCAGTGTACAGCACAGTGGTTAAATATTTATATAATATATTACATTGATATAATATATGATCCCCGTGATTACTCTAACACAAACTTGGCACTCTACACAGCCATTACAGTATTACTGATTATATTCCTCATGCTGTACTTTACATACCTTTGACTATTTTGCAACTACAAATTTATACTTCTTAATCAATTTACTTTTTGCACCCAATCCCCCAACCTCCCTTCCATATAGCAATCACCAGTTTGTTCTCTGTATCTCTGAGTCTGATTTTATTTTGTTTGTTCTTTTATTTAGTTCCTTAGATTCCACATACACATGAAAGCATATGGTATTTGACTTTCCTGTCTGATGTATTTCACTTAGTGTAATACTTTCCTGGTCTATCCAAATGGTTGCAAATGTTAAGATTAATTCATTTTTATGACCAGGTAATATTCCATTGTATACGTGTACTACTTCTTTTCCAATTGTCCATTAAAAACTATGTAGATTGCTTACACATTATGGCTATTATAAATAGCCCTGCAGTTAACATAGGAGTGCATATATCTTTTCAAATTAGTGTTTGGTTTTATTTGAATAAATATTCAGAAGTAGAATTTCTGGGTCATAAAGTAGTTCTATTTTTAATTTTTAATTGTTTATTGGGGTAACATTGGTTAATACAATTATATAATTTTCAGGTGTACATTATAATTTGACATCTACATATTCTGTTGTGTAATTACCACCCAAAGTCAAGTTTCCTTCAGCTACCATATATTTGATCCCCTTTACCCAATTCACCCTCCTCCTACCCCCCTATATTTGATACCCTTTACCCAGTTACCTCTCCATTCCTCCCCCACCCCCTAACCTCTGGTAACCACTAGTCCATTGTCCATGTTCCTGAGTCTCTGTTTGCCCTGTGCATTTGTTACTTTTAAGTTTATATCCCACATATATTTGATATCATCTGATTTTCTACTTTTTCAGTCTGGCTTATTTTGATTAGCATGATTCTATCAAAGTACATTCACATTGTCACAAATGACAGTATTTCATTTCTTCTAATGGCTCAGTAATATTCAATTGTATATATGTGCCACAGTTTCTTTAGCCAATCATCTATGGTAGGACACTTTGGTTGCTTCCATGTCCTAGCCACTGTGAATAATGCTGCTATGACATCGGCGTGAAAATATTATTTTGGATATGAGTTTTCAAGTCTTTGGGGTAAATACCCAGTAGTGGGATTGCTGGATCATAGGATAGATCAATTCTTAGATTTTTGAGGATTCTCCATACCATTTCCATAGTGGCTGTACCAATTCACAGTCCCACCAGCAGTGTATGAGTGTTCCTTTTTCTCCACATCCTCTCCAACATTTGTTATTACTTATCCTGTTGATTATAGCTATTCTAACAGGTGTGAGATGTTATCTCATTGTGGTTTTGGTTTGCATTTCCCTAATAGCTAGCAATGTTGAGCATTTTTTGATGTTTGTTGGTCATTTGCATGTCTTCTTGGGAAGAGTGTCTGTTCAGGTCCTCAGCCAATTTTTTGATTGGATCATTTTGTTGTTGCTGTTGCTGTTGTTATTGAGTTGTATGAGTTTTTTGTATATTTTTAATATTAGGCCCTTATTGGAAGCATTGCTTCCAAATATATCTTCCTATTTTGATGGTTTTTTCTTTACCTTGTTGATGATTTATTTTGATAAGCAGAAGCTTTTTAATTTCGTATAGTTCCATTTATCTATTTTAGCTTTTACTTCCCTTGCCTTTGAGGTCAAATTCATAAAATCCTCTTTAACTCCAAGGTCCTTGAGTTTCATTCCTATGTTTTCTTCTATATGTTTAATTGTTTCAGGTCTTATATTTAGGTCCTTAATCCATTTTGAGTTAATTTTGGTGTGTGGTGATAGACAGTAGTCTTGTTTTATTTTTTATTTTTTTGCAGGTGGCCTTACTCCTCGTTATAAATTTTTGTCATTTTGTTTTAGCTGAGCTGACTCTTTTCAATATTTCCTGTAGTGCAGGCATCATTGTGGAGAATTACCTCAATTTTTCTATGTCTGGAAAGATCTTTATTTCTCCTCATGTCTAAAAGAGAGCTTAGCTGCGTATATTTTTCCTGGTTTATAGTTCCTTTCATTTAATAATTTACATATTTGATTCTGCTCCTTTCTGGCTTGTAAGGTTTGTGCTGAAAAGTCTGACGATAATCTAATGGGTTTTCTTTTACAGGTTATCATCCTTTTTTCCCTGGCTTCCCTGAGAATTCTGTTTTTGTCCTCGATTTTTGATAATTTTAATACAATGTGTCTTGGTGAAGGCCTTTTTTGGGTTGAGATAAATGGATGTTCTATTGACTTCTTGATTCCAAGCTCCAACTCATTCCTTGGATTTGGGAAATTCTCGTCAACTATTTGTATGAAAATGCTTTCTAATCCCTGCTCATTTTCCTCCCCCTTGAGAATTCTCATCATTCTTATGTTTCCTCTCCTGATAGTATCAGCTAGTTCTTAAATTTCTCTTTCATTATTTTCATTCTTCAGTTTCTCTCTCCTTCCTTCTGATTTATTTCTAGATTTCTGTCTTTTATATCATCTATCCTTTCCTCCATTTGGTTGACTCTATTTCCCAAGCTTGTTATTTCATTTTTCAACTCTTTCAGTGTGTTATTTATTTTCAGAAGGTCTATTCAGTCCTTTTTGAGAGTTTTAATCTCTTTTCTAAAGAACTCATTCTGCTCATGTAGTTTTTTTTATTTCTGAAATTGTTGATGTTTTATTTCAGACCTCACTGAGTTTTTTTTTCAGAAGCACCATACTGAATTCTTTGCCATTTAAGTCACATATTTCCATGCATTTAATTTTATTTTCTGAAGATTTTTCTCTTTCTTTCTGAGATGCCTTGTCATCTTGGTTGCTCATGGTGTTTAATGGACTATTTCTCCATCTGGGCATTAATGGGAGTATATTCTGCTTTTTTCCAGAAATATTTATTATATAAAGGTTTTTCTTTTGCCTTTTGCAAAGAAGACATTTTTCTTTTGGTTTCCAGTAGGCGGTGTCTAAGCCTCTTGGATATCTGCTTTATATAGAGTCTTAATAATGTCTTTTTTTCCCCTTATAGTTGTTTAATCACATTCGTTACCCTCAGTCTCAGTTCCTGTCAATATTAGAGACAGTTTCAGTACCATTTGCTCAGATTCCCCTGGGGCTCTGCAATGTTCAGTCTCAGAGGGTCTGGGAGAAGGGGTCTTCTGGTTTGGTGGATTGGGGCTGCAGCTCAGCCTGGGTTTTGAAACCGTGGCTAGTAAAAATTATATCTTATTTCTCTGTCATCCCTGCTTTTATGTCATCCCCATTTCTCTGCCTTCTACCCTGATGACTTGGCACTGCCGCCAGCTGTGGAGAGCTCACATGTCTCCCAGGTATGGCTGTTCACAAAACTCACCACGCATTCTCCCCTCCTCTCTTCTACAGTGAGCTCAGACTATGAGAGGCAGCTTCTTTGTTTCTCCCAGTTCACCACCCAAGGTTATGACCTGTGGTAGCTCTTATTCGCAGCTCAGACATCCTGGTGTACAGTTGAAGTGTCTTTTGTTGAGTTTTAGATGTTTAGCTTATTGTTGTTTGAAGGCGAGAGATCTTGGGATGTCTCTCACTCCGCCATGTTTCTGATGTCACTCCTCCAATCTGTTTAATATGTTGATGTATTCGACTCATTAGCATCTTATTTTAGATTACTGCATCTGTGTTCATGAGAGATATTGGTCTGTAGCTTTCCTTTTTGTGTTATGTTTACCAGGTTTTGGTATCAGGGTAGTATTTAGTTGGGAAGTATTGCCTCCTCTTCGGTTTTTTGGAAGAGTTTGAGGAGAATAGGTATTAAATCTTTGAATGTTTGATAGAACTCACTGGTGAACCCATCTGGTCTTGGACTTTTACTATTTGGTAGGTTTTGATAATTGTTTCCATTTCCTTACTGCTGATCAGTCTATCGAGATTTCTCAGTTATTCTTGATTTATTTTAGAAAGGTTGTATCTTTATAGGTACTGGCACATTTCTTCTATGTTATTAAATTTGGTGTTATAAATTGATTAGATAAAAGAATCCTTCAGTCACTCTTCCAATCCTTGTACCGTGTTTAAGTTCATACTATGACAAACAGTTGGAACAATAACAACAAATAAATGATTTGACCATTTACTATCAGTCAGTATTAAACTATTAGTTTACATGTACTGACTCATATAATCCCTACAACAACTTTCTGTATTAGGTACTGCTATCATTCTAATTTATTGGAGAAAAAAAATGGATTATAACAAGGGTTAAATTTACAACATCACATTACTAGAATACATCAGGACAAGAAATTGAGGTTAGTGAAAAATCAGCACTCTTAACCTTTACAGCTAAACAATGTATTTAATGACAATAACACTTCAATTAATCAGAAGTCTACTAACTAAAGCCCTTAGGAAAATGTCTCTTCTTTTAGAAGAAACATATTGTAAAAATAAGCTCTTGTTGTAGGCTTAGCTTAAACAAATGTCCTACAAAATTCTTAGTCAGCAAAGAAAGATTTTGTGGTTACTGACAATGCCATGAAACTAGAAGTCAATTACAAGAAAAAAAAATTGAAAAACACATAAACACATGAAGGCTAAATAACATGCTATTAAAAAACAATTAATAGGTTAACAATGAGATCAACGAAAACACCAAAAGATACCTGAGACAAATGAAAATGAAAATAGAACAATCCAAATTCTGTGAGACATACCAAAAGTAGCTTTAAGAGGGAAATCCATAACCATACAGGCCTACCTCAGGAAACAAGAATAATCTTAAATAAAAATTTAAACTTACACTTAAAAAGAAACTAGAAAATGACAGCAAATAAAGTCCAAAGTGAGTAGAAGGAAGAAAATAATAATGATTAGAGCAGAAATAAAGTTTAAAAAATAATAGAACATATCAATAAATCTAAAAGATGATTCCTTGAAAAGATCAATAAAATTAAAAAAACTGTTAACCAAACTCACCACTACCACCAACAACAAAAAAAATAGAGAAGACCCAAAGCAGTAAAATTAGAAATGAAAGAGAATTGACGACAGCACAGAAATAACAAGGATTATTTAGAAAGAAAGAAAGAAAGAAAGAAAGAAAGAAAGAAAGAAAGAAAGAAAGAAAGAAAGAAAGAAAGAAAGAAAGGAAGGAAGGAAGGAAGGAAGGAAGGAAGGAAGGAAGGAGGAAAGAAAAGAAAAAAAACTGTGAACAACTATTTGCCAACAAATTGGAATGTGGAAGGAATGGATAAATTTCTAAAAACATAGAATTTTCCAAAACTTAAACAAACAAACAAACAAAAGAATCTTAACACAGCAATTATTACAAACAAAATCAAATCAAAAGTCTTGGACTAGATAGATTCACAGCTATATTTTACTAAACATTAAAATAACAACAACAACAATAATAATAATAATAATAATAATAAGCACCTATGCTTCTCAAACTATTTCAAAAAATTCAAGGAGAAGAAAAGCTCCCAACCTCAACTTATAAGACCACCATTACCCTGATTCTCAAACCAAACACATTACAAAGAAAAATTATAAGTCCATATCACTAATAAATATAGATGTAAACATCTTCAATAAAATATTAGCACACTGAATTCAGCAATACATTAAAAAGATCAGATGCCATGATCAAGTGAGATTTGTTCCTGGCATTCAAGGTTGGTTCAGGATCCATAAATCAATTAATATGATACACCACATAAACAAAATGAAGGGTAAAAATCATTTGATCATATCAATAGATGCAGAAAAATCTTGTTTTTTTTGTTTATTTGTTTTTATAATTTTTTTATTTAAATTAGTTTCAATATACAGTAAATTGGTAAGACATCTATATAGTTCAAAAAAATGATCTCCCCAATTTATCCCTCCCTCTTCTGGCCCTACAGCTAGCCAACATATTAATGTTAACTGCATTCCCTATGTCATGCTTCCCATCCCCATGACCAACAATCAACACCTAATCTGTACTTCTTTAGCCCTTCACCTCATTTTCCCAGGCACCTAACCTTCCTCCCCTCTGTCCGTCACCAAATTGTCCACTATGTCTGTGAGTCTGTTTTTTATTATGTTGTTCTTTTTGTTACTTAGATTCTGCATATAAGTGAGATCATATGATATTTATCTTTCTCTGTCTGACTTATTTTACTCAGCATAATAACCTCTAGGTCTATCGATGTCATTGCAAATGGTAGGATTTATATTTTTTAAGGCTGAGTAATATTCCATCGTACATATGAACCATAATTTCTTTACCCAATTCTCTGTTGATGGACATTTAGGTTGCTTCCATATTTTGGCTATTGTAAATTGTTCTGCCATGAATATTGAGGGTGCATCAACTTTATAAATCATTGTTTGGGGTTTTTTTAAGATAAATACTTAGAGCTGAAATTGCTGGGGGGAAAAAAGTATATTCATTTTTAATTCTTTGAGAAACCGCCAGACTGTTTTCCACAGAGGCTGTACTAATTTGCAATCCCAACAATGTATGAGGGTTCTCTTTTCTCCATGTCCTCACCAACATTTGATTTATTGATGATAGCTATTCTGAGAGGTGTGAGGTGATATCATATTGTGGTTTTAATTTACATTTCTCTGATGATTAGTGACCTTGAGTATCTTTTCATATGTCTGTTATTCATCTGTATTTCCTCTTTGGAGAAGCATCTGTTCAGGACGTTTGCCCATTTTCTAATTGGTTTGTCCGGTTTTGTTGTTGTTGTTTTTGTTGCTGAGTAGTATAAGTTGTTAATATATTTTAGATATTAACCTCTTATCAGATGTATCTTTAGTGAATACCATCTCCTAAATAGTCGGTTGTATTTTTGTTTTGTTGATAGTTTCCTTTGCTTTACAAAAACTTTTTAGTTTGATGTAGTCCCATTTGTTTATGTTTTCTTTTGTTTCCCTTGCCTGAGGAAATATATCTTAAAAGAACTTCCTAATAATATCAGAGAGTTTACTGCTTATCTTTTCTTCTAAAAGTTTTATGGTTTCAGGTCTTACATTTAAAATTTTAATCCATTTTGAATCTATTGTATAAGGTGTAAGGTGGTCTAGCTTCTTTTTATTTTGCATGTTATCTGTATAAATTTCTCAACACCATTTATCGAAGAGACTGTCTTTACCCTATTATATATTCTTACCTCCATTGTCATATATTAAGTGAGTGTATAGACATAGATTTATTTCTGGGTTCTCTATTCTGTTCCATTGATCAATATATTGGTTTTTATGCCAGTACTATGTTGTTTTGATTACTGTAGCCTTATAGTATAGTTTGATATCAGGTAGTGTGATACCTCCAACTTTGTTCTTCTTTCTCATGATTGCTGTGGCTATTCGAGGTTTTTTATGATTCCATATAAATTTTAGGATTATTCGTTCTAGCTCTCTGAAAAATGCCATTGGTATTTTGACAGGGATTGCATTGAATCTATAGGTTGCTTTGGGTAGTATGGCCATTTTAATGATGCGAATTCTTCCTACCCAAGAACACAGTATATGCTTTCATTTATTTGTATCTTCTTGAATTTCTTTTTTCAATGACATAATTTTCTGAAAACAGGTCTTTCATCTTAGTTAATTTGGTTCTCAGGTATTTTATGGTTTTTGACACAATTATAAATGGGATTGTTTTCTTAATTTCTCTTTCTGAAAGCTCATCATTGATGAATAAAACTGCCACTGACTTCTGAATATTTATTTTGTAACCTGCTACTTTGCTGAATTCATTGATCGGTTCTGACAGTTTTTCAGTGGAATCCTTAGCATTCTCTATATATAGTATCATGACATGGGCAAATAATGAGAGTTTTACTTCTTCCTTTCTAATTTGGATACCTTTTATTTCTCTTGTCTTATTGCTGTGGCTAAGACTTCCAATACAATGTTGAAGAGGAGTGGTGAAAGTGGGCATTGTTGTCTTGTTCTTGATCTTAAGGAAAATGCTTTTGGCCTTTCCTCATTGATTATGATGTTAGCTGTAGTTCTGTCATATATGGCCTTTATTATGTTGAGGTATGTTCCCTTTATTCCCACTTTGTTGAGAGTTTTTATCATAAATGAACTTGGGATTTTGTCTGTATCTATCGATATGATCATATGTTTTTCATCTTTTGATTCATTACTGTGGTGTATCACATTAATTGATTTGAAGATACTGAACCAACCTTGCATCTCAAAAATAAATCCAACGTGATCATGCTGTATGAAATTTTTAATGTATTTTTGAATGCAGTTTGCTATTATTTCTTTGAGTATTTTTGCATCAATATTCATACGAGATAGTGACCTATAGTTTTCTTTTTTTGCAGTGTCTTTGCTTTTGTAATCAATGTAATAGTGGCCTCATAAAAAAGAGTCAGGAAGATTATCTTCTTCTTGAATCTTTTGGAATAGTTTGAGTGGAATAGGTGTTAATTCTTCTTGGAATGTTTGGTAAAATTTGCTTATTACGGCATCTGGTCCAGGATTTAGTTTTGTGGGAGGTTTTTACTTTTTTATGTTTTCTATTTTTTTGTGTTTTTTATTTTATTGTATTTTTCATTTTAATTTTAACTTTTTCATTTTAATTAGTTCAGGTTTACAGTACATTGGTTAAACATACATATAGTTTGTAAAACAATCCTCCCAATTGCTCCATCTCTCCCCTGACCCTCCATCTGACCAATGTATTAATGCTAACTGCATTACCTATGACATGATACCTATCCCAGAGACGATCCATCAGCTATTAATTTGTACTTCTTTAACCCTTCACTCCCTTATCCCAGGCCCTCACATCTCCCTCACCTTTGTCCATCACCAAATTGTCCACTATATTTGTGAGTATGTTTTTGATTAGTTTATTCTTATTCCTTAGTTTCCAGATATAGTGTTTATATATTTCTCTGACTTAAATAACTTCTAGGTCCATCAAAACAATATCTTTTTCCATTCTCTTCCTTTTCATATGTAGGGGTCTGATTTTGTTATCCTTTCAGCCACTCTATTTTTGGTTGGAGCACTTAATTTTTTTCCATTTGAGGTACTTAATGATAGGAATGTAGTTGTTACCATTCTTTATTTCTGTTTTTGAGACGTGTTTTTCTTCTTAAAGAAGTCCCTCCAACATTTTCTTTAATACTGGCTTGGTGTTGACAAATTCCTTTAGCTTGTTTTTGTCTGGGAAGCTCATTATCTGTCCTTCAACTCTAAATGATAGCTTTGCTGGATGAATTTACTATTGGTTGTAGATCCTTGGTCATCATCCTGTCAAATATTTTTTGCAAAGTTCTCTGTCCTGCATAGCTTCTTTTGAGAAATCAGTTGCCAGTCTTATGGGTATTCCCTTATAAGTAACTATCTGTTTTTCTCTTGATGCTTTTGATATTCTTTCTTTGTATTTAACTTTTGGTATTTTAACTATGATGTGTCTTGGTGTGGACCTCCTTGGATGCTTGATTTTTGGAATTCTCTGGGCTCCTTGGGGTTTTATGTCCATTTCCTTCACCAGGTTTGGGAAGATTTGAATTATTATTTCTTCAAAAAGCTGTTCAACATCTTGATTTTGTTCTGTTATGCTGATCAGACAGTTGGACCTTCAATATTGTCCCATATGCTCCTTAATTATTTTTATAGTCTAGCATCTTATCTCTTGCTGTTCTGCTTGAGTGTCCTTGACTTTCCCATCCTCTAGATAGGACATTCGATCCTTTCCTTTATTCAATTTGTTTATTCCATTTTATACACTTCTCATCTCAGATAAAAATGTTCTCCATTTCAGACTGGTTCCCTTTTATAATTTCCAATTCCATTTTTATGTTTTTTATCTTTGCTGAATTTATCTATTCTTCCCAAAAGTTCATTGAGCATCTTTATAACCAGCGTTTTGAACTCTGCATCTGTTAGATTGTTTGACTCCATTATTCCTGGATCTCTGTTCTGTTCTCTCATATGGCTTCTGCTTCTTTTTCTTTCAATTTTGGCTCCCTTTCTGTGTCTGTTTCTATGTACAAAGCATAACTCCCAAGTTTCCCAGTCTTATTAGTGGATTTGTGAAGGTGTCCAGTGGAAGAATCCTGAGAGGGGTTCAGCTGCAGGCCTAATTTAGCCCAAGCTTCTACCACTCCAGGGTCATCTATTAAGATTCAGCAAGCAATCCACAGTTGCTGTGCCTTGAGTTACCTCAAAATCCACATGAGAAACTGAGGCCAACCTACTCCAGTGTGCATCTAGGTGCTTCTCAGCAAGGAGCACCTGACTCACTGAGCTTATACCTGGATGTGGCTTGGATAGGGCTGCGAGTTGGGGGAGGTGGGATTTCAGGGAATCCTCTGGGTGGAGCAACCTTTGTTATCCAGTTTGATGTGGTCATGGCTATGGTGGCTCTGTGTCCAAGCTTTGAGAGGGAGGAGGGCTCAACAGAGAATAATGGATACCATCAGCAGTTCTGTATAGAGCGAGCCTCGCCTGGGCCCTCACTCTGGCAATGCTTCCCTGTAAGTCCCTGGTGCCCTCTGTGCACAGCTGAATTAGCACTGGTGCTCACAACAAGCAGGTCCCTCACCACAAAAATCCTCTTGTGGATGCAGCCCCTTTAAGAGGTTTCTGCTACAGCTGCTACTGCAGCCTCCATCTCACTCAGTGACCAGAGACTGTGCAGTCCCACTTTCTTACCCTGTTCTACCTTCTGCAGTAGCAGGGTGACTTCTTGGATTTCTCCCTATTTATATGGCTTGTTCATCAACATCCCAGGTGATTTTTCTTTGCCGCTGCTCCTTCTTTCCATCACAATTTTGATTTGGTCACCAAAGAGATGAACAGAGCCTCTATCATTTACCCCATTTTTTTTCCTCTGTGTCCCACATATTTTGAGTCATCTTTTCATTTTTATTTCTCTCTAAGTATCTTTTTATTTCTTCCTTGAGCTCATTAATAACCCATTCATTGTTTAGTAGCATGTTATTTAGCCTCCATGCCATGTGTTTGTGTATTTTACAGGTTTTTTTTGTAGTTGATATCTAGTATGATTTCAATCTTATATTTATTGAGACTTGATTTGTGTCCTAACATGTGGTCTACCCTTGAAAATGTTCCATGTTCACTTGAGAAGAATGTATATTTTATTGCTTTGGTGAAAATAATCCATCTGTTCTAGTCCATCTTTTAGGTCCATTGTTTCCCTGCTGATTGTTTGCTTAGAATATCTGTCCATTGGTGTCAATGGGGGTGTTAAAGTCTCCTACTATAAATTTTTACTATTGATATCCCCTTTTATGTCAGTCAATAATTGTTTTATGTACGTAGGTGCTCCTATGTTAGGTCTGTATATGTTTACTAGGGTTATGTCCTCTTGATTTGTTGATCAAGATTTATAATTATGTAATGCCTTTTTGTTTCTCTTACTATAGCCTTGGTTTTAAAGTCTATTTTATCTGATGTAAGTATTGCTGCCCTGCTTTTTTTTATCTCCATTTGTGTGAAATATCTTTTCCCATCCCTTTACTTTCAATCTGTGAGTGTCATTTGATCTGAAGTGGGTCTCTTATAGGCAGCATATGCCTGAGTTTTGTTTTCTTATCCATTTGGCTATCTTATGTTTTTTGATTGGAACATTTAATCCATTTACAGTTAAAATGATTACCGATAGGTACATTTGTTACTGCCATATTATTATTCATATTTGTTATTTCTATTTTCATTTTTAACCCTTCTCTTTTTACAGCTGTCTTTTTATTATTTCTTGTAACACTGGCTTGTTGCTGATGAACTCCTTCAGCTTTTTTCCTTTCTGGGAAGCTCTTTATCTCACCTTCCGTTTTAATTGAAAGCCTTGCAGAGTAGAGTATCCATGGTTGTACATTATTGTTTTTCATAACTGGTTATTTCTTGTCATTCCCTTCTGCCTGCAAAGTTTCCATTGAAAAGTCAGCATACATTCTTATGGGTATATCCTTGTAAGTAACTTGCTTCTTTTCTCTTGCTGCTTTTAAGATTCTATCTTTGTTTTTGAACTTTGGCATTTTAATGATAATGTGTCTTGGTGTAGGTTTGTTTGAATTCCTCTTGTTTGGGACTCTATGTGCTTCCTGAGCTTGTCTGTCTAGTTCCTTTGCCAGGTTAGAGAAGTTTTCTGTCATTATTTCTTCAAAAAGAGTCTCAATCTCTTGCTCTCTCTCTTCTTCTTCAGGTACTCCTATGATCTGGATATTTTTGCAGTTCATGTTGTCACAGAGGTCTCTTAAACTATCTTCTTAAATTTTTATTTTTCTTTTGTTCTGATTGGGTGTATTCTGCTATCTTGTCTTCCAATTCGCTGATTCGATCTTCTACTTTGTCCAATCTACTGTCAAATCCTTGTAGTGTATTCTTCATTTCAGTTATTGTACACTTCATTTCTGTCTGGTTCTTTTTTATGGATTTTATGTCCTTTTAATGCTGTAGAGGTTCTCATTGTGCTCATCCATTCTCACCATAAGTTCATAGAACATCCTTATAATGATTATTTTGAATACTGTCCCTGGTGGTTTGCTTGCCTCTATGTCATTTAGCTTATTTTATGGAGTTTTCTCCTGTTGTTTCATTTGTGGCATTTTTTGGTTTGTTTTCTTATTTTATTAGCCTCTCTGTGTTCATTTCTAAGTGTCAGGAATATTTGTTTCATCTCTTCTATTGCTCCCTAGCCTTTATTGTTGTTAGTATATCAGTGGATGGGATTAACACTAGACTGACTAATTGTAGGAATTGGCTGCACCCACAGCCAATAAGAGTTGCTGTGTAGGGACTGACCCCTCTAAGTGGGATTTACCCTCACAAGCTTGTGTACTTGTTGCAACCACCATTTGTGTGTATCACTGTTGGGACTAGTTGGGAGTTGTTCCATTGTGGTCTGACGCCAGTCTCTGGATGCTTTGGTTTTGTAGCCCCTTGGGAGGGGCTATCCTGTAGGCCAAGGTCAGTCACCATTTTTGATTGTTCAGGGTACCTGGTAAGAACTATAAAGTGATCTGCAGATGGTTGTTGTCTATGCTGGATCGGTTTCGATGTTGCTCTTTTGTATTATCAGACCTAGGTGTTATGATCAGCTGGACTTCAGGTGATTCTCCATGTTGATTATTTTAATTTGTTTGTAATTTTAATGCAGACCTGAGGGAGACAAACCCCACTTTAACTTAGTCTACCATCTTTTCCCCTCTCTAGAAAAAACATTTTAAAAAATCCAGCATGCATTTATGATAAAAGGTCTTGGTCATTGGACATAGCTCAATACAGTGAAGAGGATACAGGGGTGGCTCCATAGTGTAGTGGTTAGCACATCTGCTTTGCACACAGAAGGTCCTGGGTTCATGCCCCAGGTGGAGTCACAGACCATACCCCAGGGGCACCAGGCCCTGAGTGCATGCCTTGAGCATGTGGGAGAGGATGCCCTGCCTTCGGAGATCCAATTCTTAAGGATAAATGGCAACAATCTTGGGTCAGGGTGGAAGCGTGCGGGGGGGAATTAAAGAGGGGTAAAAAATGAAAAGGAAACATACTTCAATATAATAATGGCCAGATACGACAAAATCACAGCTAATGTGCTCAATGAGGAAAAGCTAAAAGCATTTTCCTTAAAGTCAGGAATAAGATAAGGGTGTCCTCTTTCACCTCTTTTATTGAAAATAGTGTTGGAAGTCCTAGCCATAGCATTCAGAAAAGAAAGAAAAGTAAATGAAAGGCATCCAAATTGGAATGGAAGAAGTAAAACAGTCATTATTTGCAGATGAAATGGTACTACATAGAGAGATCCCTAAAGTTTTCACCAAGAACTGGTAAATGAATTCAGTAAAGTAACAAAATACAAAATTAATATTCAAAAATCAGGTGTATTTTTATACATCAAAAACAAATTATCTGAAAGGGAAATTAAGAAAACAATCTCATTTGTAATTACAGCAAAAAAAAAGAAAACTTAGGAATTAGTTTATCTAAAGAGGCAAAAGACTTGAACGTGAAAAATTATAAGTCATTGAAGAAAGAAGTTGATGAGGACACAAATAAATAGAAGGATAAACCATGCTCATGTATAAGAATAATTAATATTGCTAAATGTCCATACTACACAATCTATAGATTCAATGCAATCCCTATCACAATACCAATGGCATAATTCACAGAACTAGAAAAACTAATCCTAAAATTTATATGAAACCACAAAAGACTCTGAATAACCACAGCATTCTTGAGAAAGACAAAGTTGGAGGTATTATACTACCCAATATCAAACAATACTAAAAGGTTATAGTAATCAAAACAGCATGATACTGGCATAAAAACAGACACATAGATCAATGGACTAGAATAGAGAGCCCAGAAATGAACCCAGGTCTATTTTGTCAATTAATCTATAACAAAGGATGCAAGAATATACGATGGAGCAAGAACAGTATATTTAATAAATCAAGTTGGGAAAATCGGATAGATATATACAAGAAAAATGAAACTAGATTTCCTTCTTATTCCATATACAAGAATGCACCCAAAAGGGATTAAGGCTCAAATATAAATCTTAAAATGATAAAACTTCCAGAAGTAAACAAAGATAGTAACCTTTCTGATATTGTTCTTAGTAATTGTTTTTCTGTATATCTCCTCAGGTAAGGGAAAGAAAAGAAAAAAAAAGAAGAAAAAATGGGAATGGACCAAACTAAAAAAGTTTTGCACATGAAAGGAAACCATCAAAAAAGAAAAAAGAGAAAGAAAACCTGAATGGAAAAAGTTATTCACCAAAGATACATTAGATAAAGGGTTAATATCTAAAATTTATAAAGAATTCATGAAATTTAATCCACACAAAACAAAAAAAAATCAATTAAAAAGTAGGCAGAGGGTCTGAATAGACATCTCTTCAAAATGGGCATACAGATGGCCAATAGATATTTGAAAATATGCTCAGCATCACTAATCATTAGAGAAATGCAAATTCAAACCACAATGAGATATCACCTCACACCTGTCAGAATGGGAACTTTTGTGCACTATTGGTGAGATTGTCATTTGGTACAGCTACTATAGAAAACAGTTTGGAGATTTTTCATAAAATTAAAAATAGAACTACCTTTTGACTGGCATTACACTTCTGGATATTTATCCAAAGTAAATCAAAACACTAATTCGTAAAGATTTTTGCACCCCTATGTCCACAGCAGTGTTATTTACAATAGCCATGATATAGAAACAGCCTAATTGCCCATTAACAGAGAATCGGATAAAGAAGTACTAATACATATAGACAATGGAAAATTATTCAACTATAACCACTTTTTTATACAGTCTGTTTAACCGATGTTTTCCTGTATCCTAATATTTCTACATATCTAAATGTTAGATACTATGTGGGCAAAATATGTCTATTTAACTGAATATTTTACATTATTTATTTGGATGAAGAACACACATAAGAACTTTCTTTCAGAAAAAGGTATGATAAATATGGAATATAATAAATACATGATGTATTTATAATGAAATATATATGTAATGAAATAAAACACATGTGGAGATAATGTACACACTGGTCGCTATTGAATACAAACTAATGCTTACTATTCCATCCTGTCATTTCTGATAGATTAATTCTCATAAACAGAAAAGAGATTATTTCTCATCTATTGGTAAAAATTCTGAAGCTTAAAAATTTAGAAATATTCAGAGGACATTTAAATATGAAAATTACTCAATGTGGTATAAAAGATAATTTAATAAACACTCAATGTATTAATGCTACTGGTGACACTTGGGTACTGAAGTATAAACAAGTAATACAATTGAACTGTTAATGTCCAAAGATTTAATGAGAAGATTCAAAATTAGCATTTGAGCTAATAAGAAAATTGTGGAAAAGCAACATTATCAACTTGAAATGCATTCATTTGCCTTTCCAAGACCCTTACTATAACAAAATACAGTCGAGTTGGTGACAAAATAGCCAATATATGGTATGGAAAAATGACTTGGTGAAAAGATTAGACAAGATGTTTTTCATAAATCACACACATATACATGAATACACATAGTTCACCTATAAAATCATCTTGTAAAATAAAAAAAGTCTCATAATTATCTTTAAAAAATCTGACATAAGATTGAGAAGTTAGGCTTGGAAAATTCTCATATATGCTCATCTCTCCAAATAGCCTAGATCCTCTTGGAAAACCACTGGGTCACGTTTTTTTTAGCAGGTATCAACTGATCACATATGTTAGTAGTATATTTTTCTCTTTTTCTCCCTTCACCTTTATTTTTTTCCTCATACTGCTTTTATTTTATCTAAAAGTGGTAGTTTGCATTAAGAATCGGGGAAAAGATCAACCGCTTTCATTTTTCTTTAAGTCACTCCCTGAGTAAGCCTCAAAGTCAATAGTAAATATACTACATAAGGAGAAAGCTAGAGTTCTGTATATGGCATATGTGTGTGTGTGTGTGTGTGTGTGTGTGTGTGTGTGTGTGTGCATGCATGTGTAAAGGAGTCCAGAAGCTCTTACAGTCATGTGTATAGATTCAGAGAATCGATACCATGAAACCACGTACCAATTCTACTATGTCACTTATGTCCCCATATTCCTTTTCAACATATTCCTTTGTGTGGACGGATGCAAGTGACTGGTAAAAATTTTTAACAAGTAGTTAAACATTTGCTTACATGGTCACAGAGAGTTTCAGGTCAACCTAATTTTATCCACTAGTATTTGAGTGCCCACTCTGTGTGCCCAATAAAGAGCTGATCATTCAGTCATTCAAAAACATTTATCTAATTCAGTTTTTACCTTGTATATTTACTACCAAGCTGTTTTAAAATCTATTATGAGATATTAGAAACCATTGAGTTTTTTACTTTGAATAGATGAATTGTATAATACATGAATTATATCTCAATAAAGCTGTGATTTAAAAATTTATTCTGTGAACATTATAGCCACTATTTATTGAGCATTTATCATATACTAAGTGCTTTGCATGTGTTAAGTCTTTTAATGTGACACTCATAACCAATATATGAGTATGGTTTTTAACTCCAGTTTCAGACAAAACAAAAAAAATCGATGTTTAGAAACATTAAGTAACTCACCTAAGGATACAAAGATAATAAGTCATAAATTCAGGATTCTACCTGTATCTGTTAAACTCCAAAGTATTTATTCCTTTCACATTACCAGGCTGCTTCTGTGCCTGTCTACCTACTTCACAGAAATAAATTTGACTTGATGATTTCTTAAAGTTGCTTGGAGCTGAAGTTTATGACCTTTTAAACATTTCTTCCAATTTCTTATATGATTATTTCTTTCTATACTTAAATATCTGAACAAATAGTAGTAACTTAGAAAAGCCCTGATATCTCTGAGAGATAGATTCTAATCCACTCTTCAAGAAGGGGATATTAAGTCATAGAGGAACACTCAACAAGTATTTTTTACTTAAGCCTTACAAATTTAAATGCAGAAACATTTCAGACTCAACTATTTCTTTGGAACTTGTAGTAAGTTCAGGTTTTGTTGGGTATCTTTTTTTCCTCTGATGCTGCTTTACTCACAGCTTGATTCATTTGAATATCTCTTTTAGAAATAGATATTATTTTGTTTTCAGCTAGGAATTCAGGAATTTCTAAAGAATGGTATCCGGTTGAAGGTTTTACTAGCTAACTGGACAAAGATTTTAAACTCTGAAAAGCTATTTTGGACACATAACAATGATCCCTGATAGCACCCAGTCATCAAGTCCAATTACCAACCTTCCTTGCCATGTGCAAAACTGGAGAAAAAGCAGGGGAACTCAAAGGCCTCAAGTCAAATATCTGATTGCCAGTAAGAATGGTATCAACAATAAAGAACAGAAAATTAAAGTTACTTTCAAACTTTCCTTTCAAATTAAAGTTATTGCTCAAATCTATCACTCCTGGTATTACACTAATTCAAGCTGAACATTCCCTCTCACTTGAGCTACTGTCATAGCCTCAAACTCACTACTGTTTCTCTTGATCCCTCACAATCCATGCTCCTCACAGCATTAACCACAATTAAAGCATCTTCTTGGATGTTTAATAGAAAGAAGTTCAAAGCAGCTTGATTTCTACCTTTCCCCAATCTGTTCTTTCCCCAGTCTTCCTTATTTCATAAAATTCCAATACTATACAATCGCTGGTGTCATAGGCTACCACCCAACATCTAATCCATTAGTACATCAAGGTGATTTTACTTCAAAATACATCTAGAATTCAACCATCTCTCTCCACCTTCAACACTATTACCCTAACCTAAGCCATCAGCTTTCATCAGAATACTATAAGTAGCCTCCTAACTGGCCTCACTGTTTCATTTGCACCACTCCTCACAATTTATAGTAGTCAGTGATATTTTTCAACTTACATCATTGTCCTTTCATGATAAAAATTATTTGAAGACTGGTCATTGTTATGATGATAATGAACCACTTATTTTCATCTTCAGATTCCTATATGTTTTGGCCCCTATCTACCTCTCAAAAGCAATCTTACATCTCCTACTTACTACACTTACCCAGCCTCTTACTCTCCTACTTTCTATACTCCAACCATATTAAAATCTCCTCTGCTCTTAGAACAAAGAACATCTCATTTGCTTTGGAGACTTGTACATTTTCTCCTATCTGACTGGCATCTTCATCTCTCAACTATTTGCATTATTAGTTCTTATTGAATCTTTTAATCTACTGGACTCAGTTTACATGACATCTTTTCAGAGATCTCCCTGACCCCTCTATTTAAGTAGCATTATCTGCCATTGATCATTTCTTTTGAAGCACATGACACTAGTCACTATTAAAAATCCACATTTACTTGTGTAAAAATTTGATTAACATATGTCCCTCACCTTCCTTCCACATGCATTAGAATGTAATTTCCATGACTTTCTGGTTCACCATTACATCTATAGTTTTTAGCTTAGAGTCTAGAACAAAGCAGATCTTCAATAAATATTTTTGAAGTAAATACATTACCCATATATTTAGTATACCACAAGAAAAATGTGCCATGGTGAGGCTGGGCAAGGGGTTCCATGGAAAGGAAGAAGAGAAGGTCCAGACAAGTAACCTCTATGAAGTCATCCAGCTGAGCTTCTAGAAGTCTCTCCTGTGGGAAGACAAACTCTATTCATCAACATCTACAGGTGCCAGTAATCTTCTGGGCCTGTTATATATCTTTACTTCTAATTAATTCAAGTTAAAATGTACAACTGAAGTTTTATAAAAAAGATATAATTAAAATTTATCGAATTAATATTTTATGACACATTTATTTCTCCTCTAATACACTTCAATTATTCTAAGCCACAGTGGCTCTTAGCAAGAATGTCAAGAAATAGCTTTTTTCCCAATTATAGTTAACATTCAATAATATTTTATATTAATTTCAGGTATATAATATAGTTGTTAGACATTTACATAATTTATGGAGTGATCCCTCAATAAATTTAGTACTCACCAGGCACTATACATAGTTATTACCATATTATTGACTAAATGATGTATTTTACATCCCCATGAATATTTTGTACCTACCAATTTTTACTTCTTAATCCCTTCACCTTTTTCACATTACCCTCAATCCCCCTACCATGTGGCAATCACCAGTTTGTTCTCTGTGTATATGAGTCTGAAGAAACATCATTTCTCTACCACATACACAGCTGAAGAGGTAGGCTTCCTTCTATAAAATAAGATTTCAACAGCCTAAAGAGTCTTGGCAGAAAGGGCAATGGATTTTCTGGTGAACATTAATTACTGAATCAAGTCTCATCAATGTTTACCCAAATTCAGGAAGTAAACAGAATTCAGTAACTCAGAAAGAAAGGTCTATCTGTATCAATAAAATGATCTAATTACAGACTATATTCAAATAAATATTTTTTCTACTTTTAGGTTCAGTAATTTGATTAGATAAATAAGATTTATACTAACACATCAATTATTGATATATGAATGAGGGAGCCAAGAGCCAGATTACGGGGTGACTTGTATGCTATCCTCAAAGTTTTATACTTTTCCTGAAAGTTACAAACCATCACTGAAGGATTTTAGGTAGAGGAATACTAAAATCAAATTTTAGATTGTGTTTTATATAAAGCTCAATTGGGGAACAGTGAGAAAGGGGGAATGGAAAGGAAAGTAAAAGTACCAGGGAGAGTAATTTGGAGGTTATTTTCATATTCTCATTAAAAAAATGATTAATATTTGATTTAAGTGATTTTTAGCCTGTAGATTCAACTGAAAAGCTATGAAAGGAGGTTGGAGCTGGGAAATGAGAAAAGGAGACAAGCTGAATGTCCTTTCTAGGTTTTTCATTTGTGGAAGTAGGTAAATGGCAGGGCAATTTGTCCACACTTGAAAGCAACAGGAAGAGGAGAGGTTTGAGTGGGAAGATTGTTTTGAACTTGCTGGATCTATGATGTCTGTGAAATGTAACAGAAAAAGAAGTTACGCTATTTAAATTGTACTACAGTTCTTCTCTTCTAACTTCCCCCATAAAATTATAGAATTATAGTTTCCCACAAAAGCCAATACAAATTCAGACACTGAGCAGGTGCTCAAATATAGTTGTTGACTTGATTTGGTTTGCATACACCCTACCTCAGGTCACCAGCGACAGCTACCTGGGAAAGGAGAATGGAAAGAATGGGGATGTTCACCTAGCCTGTCAGAGCAGGGCTGTAGTCTGCAAATTATCCCTGTTGTCAGTTAAATTCCTTAAGCTGCTGAGCATATGCCTGGAGAGAAGGTGGCTTATGCTATTTGCAGAGGCGGCTTGGTCGTCATGACTGTAAATTGTGCTGTGGCAGAGCTGCTTTTCCTAAACTCCCTCGCTTGTTTCCTTCCCTGGAACTGTGCTATGGCCAAGACACACCTGTGGCCCTGAAAGAAAAAAATGAGTGGAGTAGAGATGAAGGAACTAGATATTTCTTCACTGGAAATTTAAACAATAGGCAAAGCAGCTCTTCAATGCTGTACCCAATTACATTACAGTACAGCCCAATCAGCTGCCATTTGTTAGAGTAAATGGACTATTTAGGGTGTATTTTAAATACAGCTTGCATCTTACTCCAAGATGATTTTTACTGTACAATAGTGGCATAATGTTGCTGTATTTCAAGTAGTCATTTTGAGTATGAAGGACTGTGACAGCAACTTAGGAAAAACTTTCATTTGCTACTTTATCACATATCTTTCATAAGGACAAATGCCCATTTTGTTTTCTGAACAGGCATATGAATCCATCCACAAGCAGTTAACCTGAATTTTCACACTTTACACCCCAACAGAAGCACATGTTGCCTAGACCAACTTTATCCCCACAGCCATTCCACAGTCCTTGATACTAGAGGTGGTCCTTCCACAGAAAACAGATGAACTGTAATGGCTTGGCCTTTGAGGCCCAAAAGATGTGTTTGGTCACCCAATGCAAAACTTCAAAGAATACAAACACAAGCAAAATAAAGGCAATGTCTATTTTGGAATGGTTGGGCAATTTTTCACTCTCAGAAATTGAATCTTTACCCAAGCAAGATTGAATCTCATTTATAGCATCCAAAAAAGCTATAGATCGGCCTATAAACCTTGAAAGGGGTGTGCAATATTTCATAATGATTACAGTTGCAATTCAACAGTAAAATATAAAATACCTAAATCTGTATGTGTTTAATGTCATTATAGGTACATACAAAAGAAATTGTGTGTAATGAAAGAAAAAGGAGTTAGAAAAATCAAAATGGCTATAGAAGATCTGAACACAATAAGAAAATTAATCTAATTGCCATATAAATAAAACAATGTCCAACAACTTTAAAATTCAGCTTTTACTTCTAATGTGAACATGAAACATTTAATATAATCAGCAATAAGAGAATGTTAAGAACGACTTTATCACAATAAATTTAAAAATATAGATGAAATAGATAATATATTAAAAACACTACAAGTACTCTAAGAAGAAATGTAATCATAGTAGTTATACACCTATTAAGAACTTGAAATAAGGTATCTTAAAATCTCCATGAACATGCATATATGTGTATGTATATGTGTGTATGCTGAGTGTCGTATCATAATACCTTATAATCAAATGGGATTTATTCCAGGAATTCAAAGTTGGTCAAGAATACAAAAGATTATCAATTTAAAATACCATATAATAGATTCAAAGAGTAAAAATAACAAGGTTATTTCAGTAGATTAAGAAAAAGTTTTTTTAACTATGGTTTTATATTAGTTTCAAGTATATAGTACAATGGTTAGACATTTATATAATTTATGGTGTGATCCCCCTGATTACTCTAGCACCCATCTGGGACTACACACAGCCACTACAATCACATTGACTATATTCCCTATGCTGTACTCTACATTTCTGTAACTTTTTTGTAACTAATAATTTGTATTTCTTCATTCCTTCAACTTTTGCACCCAGACCCCCAATCCACTTCCCATCTGGCAATTACTAGTTTGTTATCTGTGTCTATCTGTGAGTCTTTTTTCATTTACTTTGTTCATTTCTTTTGTTCCTTAGATTTCGCATATAAGTGAAATAATCATATATTTATTGACTTTCTCTGACTTATTTTACTCAGCAAAATACCTTCTAGGTCCATTTCTGTTGTCACAAATTGTAAGATTCCATTCTTTTTTATGGCTCAGTAATATTCCATTGTATATATGTGCCATAATTCTTTATGTAATCATCTGCTGATAGGAACCTAGAGTGCTTTCATATCCTGGCTATTGTGAATGCTGCTGTCATGAATAAAAAGGTAAATAAATCTTATCTATCCCAGTGTTTGGAATTTCTTTGGATAAATACTCAGCACTTGCAATACAAGGTCATAAGGAAGTTCTGCTTTTAATTTTTTAAGGAACCTCCAAACTGTATTCCATAGTGGTTGTACCAATTTGCAATCCCACCAACAATGCAGGAGGGCCCCCTTTTCTCAACATTCTTGCCAACACTTACTGTTTGTTGATTTATTGATGATAGCAATTTCGAAAGGTGTGTGGTGATATTTCCTTGAGGTTTTAATCTGCAATTCTCTAATAATTAGTAACCTTGAGTATCCTTTCATATGTCTATTGGCCATCTGTATGTCATCTTTGGAGAAATGCCTATTCAGGAAGATTGTCAATTTTTTTAATTGTATTGTTTCTTTCATTTCTTGTTGAGTTGTATGAGTTATTTATAAATTTTGATTTTAACACCTTATTGGAGGTGTCATTTGCAAATATCTTCTCCCATTCAGTTGGTTGCCTCTTTGTTTCATTGATTGCTTCTTTTGCTGTTTAAAAACGTTTTTTTGTGAAGTGGTCTCAATTGGATATTTTTTCCTTTTGTTTCCCTTGCCCAAGAAGATATGTCAAAAAAATTACTAATGGAAGTATCAGAGAGTTTATTGCCTATTATCGATTCTAAAAGTTTTATTTCGGATCTTATCATTTAAGTCTTTAATTCATTTTGAGTTTCTTCTTGTATATGGTGTAAAAAGGTGGTCCAGTTTCATTTTTTTTGCATGTACTTGTCCCATTTCCCGCTACCATTTGTTGAAGATACAGACTTTACTCCACTGTATATTCTTTTTCTTTTTAAATTAAGTTTATTTAGGTAACATTGGTTAATACAATTATGTAGTTTCCAAGCGTACATTATAATTTGACATCTGTATATTACATTGTGTGTTTACTACCCAAAGTCCAGTTTCCTTCAGCTACCACATATTTGATCCCCTTTACCCACTTCACCCTTCCACTACCCCTTTATATTTGACCCTCTTTATTCTTCTACCTACTCCTCCTCCTCCAGCCCCTACCCACTGATATTGACTAGTATATAGACTTTGTCCATGAGTCTCTGTTGTGTCCTGTTCATTTTTAGCTTCTAGGTATATAACCAAAATATAGGTGATACTATGTGATTTTCGACATTTTCTGTCTGGCTAATTTCACTTAGCATGATTATCTCAAGGTCCAACCATGTTGTCACAAATGTCAGTGTTTCTCCCCTTCTAATGGCTGAGTAATATTCCATTGTATATATGTACCACAGCTTCTTTGACAATCATCTATTGTAGGACACTTCGGTTGCTTCCATGTCCTGACCACTTTGGATAATGCTGCTATGAACATCAGTGTGCAAATATTTTTTTCAGATATATGTTTTCATGGCTTTGAGGTAAATACCCAGTAGAGGGATTGCTGGATCATATGGTAGATCAATTCTTAGATTTTTTAGGATTGTCCATACTGTTTTCCATAGTGGCTCTACCAATTTTCATTCCCACCAGCAGTATATGAGGGTTATTTTTTTCTCCATATCCTGTCCAACATTTGTTATTACCGTCCTGTTGATTATAGCTATTCTAACAGATGTGAGGTGGTAACTCATTGTGGTTCTGCCCATTTTCCAATTGGATCATTACTGTTTTTGTTGTTATTGATCTATATGAGCTCTTTGTATATTTTGGGTATTAGGCCCTTATTTGAGGTGTTTTCAAATATATCTTCCCATTTGGATGGTTGTCTCTTTATCTTGTTGACAATTACATTTGCTGAGCAGAAGCTTTTTAGTTTCACGTAGTCCCATTCATTTATTTTAGCTTTTACTTCCCTTTACTTGCCTTTCAGGTCAAATTCATAAAATCCTCTTTAAGTCCAAGATCCTTGAATTTAGTTCCTATATTTTTTATGCAATTTATTGTTTCAGATCTTCTATTCAGGTCTTTAATCCATTTTGAGTTAATTTGGGTATGTGGTGATAGAGAATAGTCTAGTTTCAATTTTTTGAAAGTGGCCTTCCAGTTTTCCTAGCACCATTTATTGAAGAGGCTTTCCTTTCTTCACTGTACGTTTGGCATTTTTGTCAAAATTATTTACCCATATGATTATAGGTTTACTTCAGGACTCCCAATTCTATTTCACTGGTCTATGTGTCTGTTTTCCTGCCAATACCAAACCATAATGATGACTGTCGCTTTGTAGAATAATTTGAAGTCAAGAAGAGTGATGCCTCCAGCCTCATTCTTTTTTCTCAGGGTGACTTTGGCAATTTGGCATCTTTTGTGCTTCCATACACATGTGATGATTTTCTCTTCTATTTCTTTAAGACAAACTGACAGCATTTTGATGGGGATTGAATTAAATCTGTATAATGCTTTAAGTAATATGGTCATTTTAACGATGTTGATTTTTCCAATCCAAGAACACAAAATATATTTCTATCTTTGTATCTTTGATTTCTTTTAACAGGGTCTTGCAGTTTTCATTATATAGGTCCTTCACATATTTTGTTAAATTTATTCCTAGGCATTTTATTATTTTTGCTGCAATTGCAAAGGGAATTATTTTTTCCACTTGTCTGGATTTTTTAATGTTGATTTTTTATTCAGAGACTTTAATGTATTTGCTATCATTTCTAGTAGTTTTCTTGTGGAGTCTTTAGGGTTTTCTGTAGAGAATCATATCATCCACAAATAGTGACAGATAGATTTTTTTTGTTTCCTATTCGGATGCCTTTTATATATCTTTCTCTTGTCTGATTACACTCACTAGGATCTCCAATGTCGTATTGAACAACAGTGGCCATAATGGACACCATCTCCTTGTTTCTGATCTTAGAAGTAAGTTTTTTTAGTTTTTCACCATTAAGTATAATGTTGGCTGAGAGACTGTCATATATGACCTTTATAATGTTAAGGTATTTTCCTTCTATACCAATTTTGTTAATTGTTTTATCATAAATAGATGCAGTATCTTGTAGAGGTTTTTCTACATCTATTGATATGATCATATTATACTTATTTTTTAATTTGTTTATGTGGTGTATCACATTAATCAATTTGCATATATTAAACCATCCCTGTGCCCCTTGGATGAAGCCCACTTGATTGTGCTATATGATCTTTTTAATTTGTAGCTCTATTTGGTTTGCTTGTATCTTATTTAGGATTTTTGCCTCTGGTTCATAAGAGATATGGGACTGTAGTTTTCTCTTTTTGTGTTATCCTTACCAGGTTTTAGTATCAGAATAATATTGATCTCATAAGATGGATTGGGAAATATTGCCTCCTCTTTGATTTTCTGGAAGATTTTGAAGAGAACAGGTATTAAATATTCTTTGAATGCTTGATAGAATTCACTGGTGAAGCCATTTGGTCCTGAACTTTTACTTTTTGGCAGGTTTTTGATGATTGTTTCTATTTCCATACTGCTGATTGGTCTATTTAGATTTTCCAGTTCTACTTGATTCAGTCTAGGAAGGTTGGGCTTTTTTGTTTGTTTTTAGGTACTTGTCCATTTCTTCTAGGTTATTAAATTAAATGTTATAGATTTTTCATAGTATTCTTGTATGATCCTTTGTATACCTGTGATGTCAGTTGTAATTCCCCCTCTTTCACCCTTGATTTATTCTTCTTCTTCTTCTTCTTCTTCTTCTTCTTATTATTATTATTACTATTATCATTATTTGTGTCCTTTCTTTTTTCTTTAGTGAGTCTAGTTAGGAGGTTGTCATTTTTATTAACCTTCCCAAGAACCAGCTCTTTGTGGCATTTATTTTTTCTAGTGTTTTTTGTTTGTTTGTTTGTTTTCAATTTCATTTATTTCAGCTTTAATTTTGATGATTTCTTTTCTGCTGCTGACTTTAGGCTTCGTTTGTTTTTCCTTTTCTAGTTTTTTAAGATAAAGCATTAGGTTGTTTATTTGGGCTCGTTCTTGTTTTTGGAGGTAGGCCTGTAATGATATGAACTTTCCTCTTATGACCTCTTTTGCTGTGTCGCAAAAGTTTCGATATGTTCTAGTATCATTATCTTTCATTTCTATGTATCTCTTGATCTCTCTTTTTATTTCTTCTCTGACACAGTTATTCTTCAGTAGCATGTTGTTTAATCTACATGTATTTGTGGTTCTTCCTTTATTCTTTCTGCAGTTTATCTCTAGCTTCAAAGCATTATGAACAGATAATATGATTTCGACCCTCTTATATGTGTTGAGGCTATCTCTGTGTCCCAGTATGTGGTCAATTCTTAGGAATGTTCCATGTGTACTAGAGAAGAATGCATAAGCAGCTGTTTTGGAATGAAAGGTGCTGTAAATGTCAGTGATGTCTATTTGGCCTAATGTGTCATTCAAGGAATTTATTTCCTTATTGAGTCTGTTTGGATGGATGATCTGTCCATATCTAAAAGCTGAGTATTTTGGTCCCCTACTATGATACTGTTTTTGTCTGCTTCTCCCTTTAGTTCTGTTAGTAATTCCTTTATATATTTTTTGTGATCCCTGATTGAGAGCATAGATATTAATAAGTATTATATCTTCTTGGGGCATGTTTCCCTTCATGATTATGAAGTGTCCCTCCATATCTTTCTTTACCTTTTTTTTTATTTCGAAGTCTATTTCATCTGATATTATTACCGTTACTCTTGCTTTTCTCAGAATGCCATTTGCTCGAAATATGATTTTCCATCCTTTCACTTTGAATCTATATTTGTCTTTGGAGCTGAGATGTGTCTCCTGGAGGCAGCATATGGTTGGGGTTTGTTTTTTGCTCCATTCTGCAACAATGCACCTTTTTATTGGTGAGTTCAGCTCATTTGCATTTAAGGTGATTCTTGAAATATGAGGTCTTCTTACAACCATTGCATCTTTTCCTTTCTGGTATCTTGGTGTTTCCATTGTTTCCTTGACCTTGAGTTTCTGTTTTCTTTTTTCTGGTTGGCTTTTGTGGGTTTTGCTTCCGGTTATTCGTCTTTCATGTTATATATTTCAATTCTGTGTCTTTGGTATGTTGTTACCATTATGAATATGTAAAGGATAGTTATATATATATATATATATATATATATATATATATATATATATATATAGTTGTCCATATTCTTCTGAGCATGCCTTAATTCCTGTTTGTGAATTTGGATCTTTGAATTCTCACCTTTTTAGTCATTGTTATCTCAGTTTGTTTCTCTGTACGTTGAATGTTCGTTATTATCTTGTTATAACAATTCTCTTCTTATTATTTAAGATTATAATGCCCTGTTCTTATCAAGGGTTGCACTCTTTAAGGTCAAATTAATAAAATCCTCTTTAAGTCTAAGGTCCTTGCATTTAGTTCCTATGTTTTCTTCTATGCATTGTATTGCGTCAGGTCTTATATTCAGGTCCTTAATCTGTTTTGAATTAGTTTTGGCATGTGGTGATAGACAACAGTCTAATTTCATTCTTTTGTACATGCTTTTTCAGTTTTCCAAGCATCAATTATTGAAGAGGCTTTCCTTTCTTCACTGTATGTTTTTGGCTTTTTTTGTCAAAAATTATTTGCCCATATAAATATGGAGTTGCTTCTGGATTCCTGATTCTGTTCCACCGGCCCACATGTCTGTTTTCCTGTCAATACCATGCCATTTTGATTACTGACACTTTGTAGTATAATTTGAAGTCAAGCAAAATGATGCCTCTAGCCTCATTCTTTTTTCTCAGGATGGCTTTGGCAATTTGGCATCTTTTGTACTCCCATAGACAACTGATTATTTTTTCTTCTATTTCTTTAAAAAAATGCCAATGAGCTTTTGATGGGGATTGCATTAAATCTGTATAATGCTATAGATAATATTGTAATTTTAACTATGTTGATCCTTCCAATCCAAGAAAACCAAATATCTTTCCAATTCTTTGTATCCTCTGATTTCTTTTAATAGGGTCTTGTAGTTCTCATTATATAGGTTCTTCTCATGTTGTGTTAAATTTATTCCTATTTTTGCAATTGCAAAAGGAATTATTTTTTCTAATTCTTTCTTTTCCATTTCATTATTAGAGTATAGGAATGCTATGGATTTTTGAACATTGATTTATATCTAGAAACTTTTCTGTTTGCTTATTACTTCTAGTAGTGTTCTTTTGGAGTGTTTAGTGTTGTCAATATATGTTGCGAGAAATGCCTGCAGTCCTGGCGGGATGCCTGGTGCTTGGAGCAACAAGGTCATCAGAAGCAGATGTGGACTTGCACACAAGGACACATCACAGGGAGTGTGCACATGCCTGACCTATTCTGGGACTTCTTGTTCTAGGGACGAGGATGGGAAAAAGATACTTGAGAAGAAATAGCTGAAAACACGATAGTGGCCTTGAGGCTGAATATGGGAATTGGCTGTAGTTTGTAATTACTAACCTGATAGTAACTAATAATAAATTACAAGGCCAGCTTTGTGAAAGAGAATAAAAAGCCATGGAGAAAGGGATGGAGGATGCTAACATTGCCATGTCTTGCCATTCCTCCTCTCCTTTATCCATGTTAGTAAAAGCATTTCCAGACTCCGACTCTTCTTCCAAACCGCCTCCACAACAATATAGAGAATTATGTTATCCGCAAATAGTGACAATATGACTTCTTTGTTTCCTATTTGGATGCCTTTTATGTATTTCCCTTGTCTGATTGCACTTGCTAGGACCTCCAAATTTATATTGAGCAACAGTGGCAATAGTGGACATCCTTGCCTTGTTCCTGATCATAGAGGAAATATTTTTACTTTTTTACCATTAAGTACAATGTTGGCTGAGGGTTTGTCATATATGACCTTTATTATATTAAGATACTTTCCTTCTATACCTATTTGTTAAGTGGTTTGATCATAAATGAGTGCTGCATCTAGTTGAAGCCCTTTTTTTTTTTGCATCTACTGATATGATTATATGATTCTTATTTTTTTAATTTGTGTGGTATATCACACTAATTGATTTGGGTATGTTGAACCATTCCTGTACCACTTGGATGAAGCCCACTTGATCATGGTATATAATCTTTTTAATATGTCACTGTACTCAGTTCACTAGTACCTTATTTAAGATTTTTACATCTGTGTTCTTGAAGGAAATTGGTCTGTAGTTTTCTTTTTTTGTGTGTTATCCTTATTGGGTTTTGATATCAGGATAATATTGACCTCATAAAATTAGTTGAGAAATATTGCCTTCTCTTCGATTTTTTGGCAGTGTTTGGGGAGAATAAGTATTAAATACTTTTTAAGTGTTTGGTAGAAGTCACTGGTGAAGTCATGTGGTCCTGGACTTTTACTTTTTGGTAGGTTTTTGATGATTGTTTCAATATCCATACTGCTAATCAGTCTATTTAGATTTTTCAGTTTTCCTTGATTCAGTCTAGGAAGGTTGTATTTTACTAAGTAGTGGTCCATTTCTTCTAGGTTATTAAATTTGGTGTTATATGCTTTTTCATAGTATTCTTGTATGATCCTTTGTATTTCTGCAATGTAAGTCATAATTTCCCCCTCTTTCATCCCAAATTATGTTTATTTGTGGTCTTTCTCTTTTCTTTAGTGTGTCTAGTCAGAGCTTGGTCAATTTTATTAAGTTAAAGAACCAGTTCCTTGTTGCATTTATTTTTTTCTATATTTTATTTTTCAATTTCATTTATTCTTATCTAATTTTGATTATTTCTTTCCTTTTGCTGACTTTAGGCTTCATTTGTTCTTTCCTTTCTACATTTTTAAGATGAAGTATTACATGGTTTATTTGGGCTTTGTTCTTGTTCTTGGAGATAGGCCTGTAATGAGATGAACTTTCTGTTTTGACTGCTTTTGCAGTTTCCTCAAAATTTTGATGTATTATACTATCATTATCATTCATTTTTATGTATCTCTTGATCTCTCCTTTTATTTCTTCTCTGACCCAGTTATTCTTCAGTAGCATGCTGTTTAATCTCCATATATTTGTGGTTCTTCCTGATTTGTTTTTACAGTTGATCTCTAGTTTCGAAGCACTATGATCAGAGAATATGGTTAGCATGATTTCAATCCTTTTGTATCTGTTGAGGCTATCACTGTGTCCCAGTATGTGGTTGATTCTTGAGAATGTTCCATATGCACTAGAGAAGAATGTATAAGCAGCTGTTTTAATATGGAAGGCTCTGTATATGTCAATTATGTCTATTTGGTCTAATATGTCATTTAAGGATTTTATTTCCTTATTGAGTTTCTGTTTGGATGATCTGTCCATATCGAACAGCGGAGTATTTAGGTTTATTCTTATGTTTCTTCTCCTGATGGTATCAGCTAGTTCTTGAATTTCTCTTTCATTATTTTTTATTCTTTGTTTTCTCTCTTCTTCCGTGTGATTTATTTCTAGATTTCTATTTTTGATATCACTGATCCTTTCCTCCATTTGGTCGACTTTATTTCCCATGCTTGCTATTTTGTTTTTAACTCTTGCAGTGTTCTTCACCTACATGGTTCTATTTGATTTTTGTGAGGGCTTCAATCACTTTGCTTAGCTAATCTACTTGTTTTTCTTTTCAATTCCTGTAATTGTTGATTTGAGTTGTTTTGGATCTCATTGAGTTTATTCAGAATTACCATCCTGAATTCTCTGTCATTTAAGTCACATATTTTTATGTCTGTAAACCTATTTTCTGGAGATTTTTCTCTTTCTTTCTGAGATGCCTTGTCACCTTAATTATTCATGGTGTTTACTGTACTATTTCTGCACCTGCACATTAATGGAAATGTATTCTGCTTTTTTCGAGAAAGATGATTTATTATATAAAGATCTTTCTTTAGGCTGTTTTAAAGAAGGCGCTTTTATTTTGGTTTCCATTAGGTGGCATATAAGCCTCTTGTATCCCTGCTTTATATATAGCTTTAAAATTGCATTTTTATTTTCTGATAGATATTTAATTATGCTCACTGCCCTCAGTTTCAGTCCATGTCAGTGTTAGTAACAGTTTCATAGTGTTTACTTACATTCTCTTGGGGCTCCGCGGTTATCAGTTCAGAGAGTATGGGTGGAGGAGCCCTCTGTGTTGGGGGTTGGGGTTGTGGCTCATCCTTGATTTTGCAATCACATCCAGTGGAAATCAACTATTGTTTTTCCTGCTGTCCTGCTTCTCTGTATTCTTCCCTGATGACTGGGCCCTGCAGCCAGCTAGCCAGGGGGAGTCACAGCTTTTCTAGGCAAGGCTTTCAAGGAAGTCACCACTCCTCTCCTCTCATTCTTCCTACAGGTAGCTCTGGAGTTTTGAGAGGGACTTCTTTATTTATCCCGGTCTACCGCACAACACCCAGGTTTCTGACCTATCCTCGTTCTTATGCGCAGATCCGCCCCTCAGATGTGCTGGTGTGCAGTTGAGGTGTGTTTTTTTTTTTTTTTTTAGTTTTAGATGTTTAGCTTATTGTTGTTTCAAAGGGAGAGATCTGGGGGAATCTCTCACTCCACCGTATTTCCAAAGATCCAGCCACAATTTCTATTGTATGTTCCTGCCTTCTCTGTAATAGATTAAATGACCATATAAAATGTATTTATATCTGAGCTCTTAATTCTTTTTTATTGATCTATGTGTCTGTTTTAATGCCAGTACCTTGGTGTTTTGATTATTATAGCACTGTATTATAGTTTGATATCAAGTAGTGGAATACTGCCAACTTTATTCTTCTTTCTCAAGATTGACATGGCTATGCAAGATCTTTTATAGTTCCATATAATTATTTGGATTATTTGTTCTACTTCTCTGAAAAAATCTCATTATTATTGTGATAGGAATTGCATTGAGTCTCTAGATTGCTTTATGTATATGACCATTTTAACGATACTGATTATTTCTACTGATTAATATGGTATTTGCTTCCATTTATTTGTATCTTTGATTTTTTTCAATGACATAATTTTTGAGAACAGATCTCTTAACTGCTTGCTTAATTTGATTCCTTGGTAGCTTATTGTTTTTGATGCAGTTGTAAATGAGGTTGTTTTCTTAATTTCTCTTTCATATAGTTCATCATTGGTGTATAAAAATGCAACCAATTTCTGAATATTAAATTTGTACTCTTGTACTTTACTGAATTCATTTATTAGCTCTAACGGATTTTTGGTAAAATCTTTAGGGTTCTCTCTGTACAGTATTATGTCATCTGCAAACAATGTCAGTTTTGATTCTTCCTCTATAATTTGGATGCCTTTTATTTGTTTATTATTTTTCTGATTGCTATGGCTTGGACTTTCAAAACTATGTTGAATGGAAGTGGTGAAAGTGGACATCTTCATCTTTTTCCTGATTTTAAGGAGAATGCTTTTAGCTTTACCCCTTTGAGTGTGATGTTAACTGTAGATTTGTCATATATGGCCTTTATTATGTTGAGGTATGTTCCCATTAGTCCCACTTTGCTGAAAGCTTTTATCATAAATAGATGCTGAATTTTTTCACGTGCTTTTCCTGCATCTACCGATATGATTATATGATGTTTTCCTTCAATCTGTTAACACGATGTATCACATTAATTGATTTGTAGATATTAAACTATCACTTCATCCCCAAAATAAATCCAACTTGATCATGCTGCATGATATTTTTAATGTATTGCTGAATTTGATTTGATAATATTTTGCTGAGGATTTTTGCATCAGTGTTCATCAGGGATATTGGCCTATGTTTTTGTTTTAGTTTTTGTTTTAAAATGTGTTTGTCTAGTTTTGGAATCGGGGTAATGGTGGCCTCATGAAAAGAGTTAGGGAGCCTTCCCTCCTCCTGAAGCTTTTGGAATAATTTGAGAAGAATAGATATTAATATTTTTTAAATGTTTGGTAAAATTCACCTATGAAGGTGAATTTGGTCCAGGATTTTTGTGTTTTGGAAGTTTTTTGATTAGTGATTCAATTTCCTTGATGATTATTGGTCAGTTCCAAATTCCTGCTGCCTCTTGACTCAGTCTTGGGAGATTGTATGTTTCTAGGAATGTATACGTTTTATCAGATTTTCCGATTTGTTGGCATATAGATTCTCATGGTATTTGCTTATTATTTTTTGTATTTCTGTGGTATCCATAGATTCTCCTCTTTCATTTCTGATGTTATTTATCTGGGTCCTCTCTCTTTTTTTCTTGATGAGTCTGATGAAAGTTTTATCAATTTCAATTATCCTTTCAAAGAATCAATTCTTGGTTTCATTGATCTTTTATATTGTTTATCTAGACTCGATTTTGTATATTTTTGCTCTGTTACTTATTATTTTCATCCTCCCACTTTGAGTTTTGTTTGCTTTTCTTTTTCTAGTTCTTTTAAATGTAAAATTAAACTGTTTATTTGAGACTTTTCTTGTTTTTTTTTTTTTTAAAGTAGGCTTGTGTTTCTATAAATTTCCCTCTTAGGACTGCTTTAACTGTATCCCATAGATTTTGAGTCTTTGTGTTTTCATTTTTGTTTGTCTCTAGGTATCTTTTGATGTCTTTCTTGATCTCATCATTAACCCATTCATTGTTTAGTAGCATGTCGTTTAACCTCTGTGCGTTTGTGTATTTTCCAGTTTTTTTTTCTTGTAGCGGATTTCTGGTTTCATATCATTATGGTTGGAAGAGATGCTTGATGTGATTTCAGTCCTCTTAAACTAATTGAGACTTGTTTTATGGCCTTACATGTGGTCTATCCTGGAAAATGTTCCATGTACATTTTAGAAGAATGCGTATTATGCTGTTTCGAGGTGAAACACTGAAAATATCAATTAAATCCATTTTGTCTAGAGATTCATTTAAGGTTGCTGTTTCCTTATTGATTTTCTTTATGGAAGATCTGTTTATTAGTGTTCGTGGGTTTTTAAAGTCTCCTATAATGAGTGTATTCTGTCAATCACTCCCTCAATGTTGGTCGACAATTTCTTTATACATGCAGATGTTCCTGTGTTCGGTGTTTATATGTTTATTAGGGTTTTGTCCTTTTGTATGAATCCCTTTATCATGATGTAACGCCCTTCTCTTTCTGTTATTATAGTCTTTGTTTTAAAGTCCATTTTGTGTAATATAAGTATTGTTATCTTTGCTTTTTTTCATACCTTTGGCACAAATATATTTTTCCAACTTTTTACTTTTAGTCTGTGTATGTCATTGATCCTAAGTGGGTGTCTTGTAGGTAGCATATGTAAAGGTCTTGTTTTCTAATTCATTCAGTTACCCTATGCCTTTTTATTGAAGCATTTAAACCATTTACATTTAAAGTGATTATTGATAAGTCCGTATTTATTGCCATTTTATTATTTATATTTATGTTTTCTCCCTTTCCTTCTTTTTACGGAATTCCCTCTAACATTTGTTGTAATATTGGTTTGTTGGTGATAAATTTCTTTATCTTTTCTTTATCTCACCTTCAATTTTAATTGATAACCTTGCTGTGTAGAGTAGTCTTGGTTGTAGGTTCTTGTTTTTCATTACTTTAAATACCTCATTCCAATCTCTTCTGGCCTGAAGAGTTTGACATTTTTTATGTGAATTACTTTGTAAGTAACTGGCTGTCCTTTTGCTGCTTTTAAGATTCTCTCTTTGTCTTTATCCTTTGGCATTTCAATTATAGTGTGCCTTGGTGTGGGTCTAATTGGTTTCCTCTTATTTGGGGCTCTTCGTGCCTCCTTAACTTGTATGTCTATTTCCTTGTCAAGTTATAATTTTTTTCTGTCATTATTTCTTCAAATAGTTTTCAATTCCTTCCTCTCTCTGTTCTCCTTCTGGCACCCCTATGTTGTGATACGTTGGATGCTGTTCTCAGATCTCTTAAACATTCCTCATTTATTTATTCATTTATTTTTTGCTGTTACAATTAGCTGTTTTCTGCTACCTTATTTTTTAAATTGCTTAATACATTCTCTGCTTCATCTAATCTATTGTTAATTCTTTTTGGTGTATTCTTCATTTCAGTTATCATAGTCTTCATTTCCAACTTTTTTTTTCTTATGGTTTCTATCTTATTTTTTTATGTTTACCATCTCTCTGTTGAAGTTCTTACTGAGATCACCTATTCTCTCCCTAATTTTATTGAGCATTCTTATAACCATTGTTTTGAACTTTGTCTCTAGTAGGTTGCTTGCCTCCATTTCATTTAGTTGTTTGTTTGTTTGTTTGTTTTTCCAGACTTTTCTCCTGTTGTTTAATTTGAAACATTTGTCTTTGTTTTCTTATTATAGTTGTCTTACTGTGTTCATTTCTATGTATCTCCCAACCTTGGCCCTGTGACCTTATGCAGTAGGTATCTTGTGTGGCTTAGTGGCTCAGTTTCTCTGATCACCTGGTCCGGGGCCTCTGCACATTGTTCCTTGCATTGATTGTGTGTGTTCTCTTGTTGTAGTGAAGCCTTTATTGCTGTTATCGCATCAGTGGTTGGGATTGATTCTTGGGTTGACTCGCCGTGTGGGTTGGTCATGCCCACAGATATAAGCTACTGTATGGAGGCCAACCCCACAGAGTGAGATTCACCCCATCAGGCTTGTGTATATATTGAGATCACCCTTTGTGTCTGCCACTTACGGGGATGGTGAGGTTGCTCTCTATTGTGGTCTGATGCCAGCCTCTGGGTGTTTTGGTTCTGGGGCCCCTTTGAAAGTCATCCCTCTTAGTCCAAGGTCAGACACTGCCTTTTATTCTTCAGGGACATTTGGCAGGAGCTGCAAAGTGATTTCTGATGGTTGCTGCCTGTGCTGAATCTGGAGGCAAGTGGTAAAGATCACACAGCAACTCGAGGTCAATTAACCCAGGGCAAATCCTGCGGAAATTTAGCAAATGAACAAGTGCACCTCAAGGCCTGTGGTTGCCTGCCGGCTGCCCATAAAACTCTGCAACTGAAAGGTAGTATGGGAGCTGGGTGGAGCGAGGACCCAGGGACTCTCTGGAGTAAAATTAGCAGATTTAACCCAGCCAATGCAGAGTCAGGTTTCATTCCAGTGCTGAATCATGACTTGCTGTAAAAGTGTCAAATAGCAGTCTGGCCAGCCACTGCTTGCTTCAGGCCCACAGACACTCGCTATCTGTTCATAAAACACTAGCTCAGGGCAAGACTGGTGGCCTGCCACCGAAAGTCTCTCCTGGGATGTATAGGCCATGTTTGGGCCACACAAGCCGATGGCTGTTGCTTGCTGTCAAATTCACTGCCCATGAAAAGCACAAGGTGGGGCTGGCTGCCTGGAAATGAACATACCACAGGCAATTTGAGGGTTGGATTATGCGAGATCTCAGGGAAACACAAGGTGGAGTGAGCTGATATAATCAGTCCTAGGCAGATTCAGATTTGCTGTCAGTGCTGAGCCCAATGGCTCCAACAAAAGTCACAAATCACAGCAAGGCCAACCATAGTCCATTTCAGGCCTGCAGACACCTGTGATTATCCCAAGACACACTGCAGTTTGGGCTGGCACAAATAAGCCACCACCAAAAGTCTCCCACAAAATATGTGTTCTGTATGTGGGCTGTGTGAGCTGAGGGCTGCTGCCTGCTCATGAATGCACAGCTCAGAGAAGGCACAGAGTGGGGCTGGCTGCCTGGCTATGGGCCTGCCATGATAATTTATAGGTTGGGTGGGGTAATATCCAAAGGGCACAAGGAAGGAGTGGGTTGATTTTACTGGGTCAATGCAACTTCAGAATTAACCTCCCATGTGGGGGGAGATTTAACATATACAAGATGGTACCCATCTGTAGACTGCCCTGGAGGGGTGCAGAACAATGGTGGCTGTCCCTCCAGCTTATGCTCCACTGTCATACAACTCAGTCTTTCCCCATATGTCTCTTGCATTTCCTGAGCTGTTGACCCTCTGCCAGAGCCCAGGGTAAGTGTCTGCGAGCAAGTGAATCTGTGCACAGGTAATTTAAGGGTGACATATGGGTTTTCAGATTCCTTCTATTTCATCTGAATGGTCAGAATCTCCACTGACTTTTACAGTTAGATTTTGTTGGAACTCCTCTTCATGGAATGAAACTCCAGCTTGGGGGGCTCCTCTGTGCAGCTAAGGTCCCTTGTTCCCTCAGGGGGCCTCTGTATCCCTGCTCTCCTTCTTAGTGCTCAATCTCCATGTACGAGTATAGGACCAGCTCATTTTGAGTCTTTGTCCCTCCTACTGGTCTCAGCGTGATTTTTTTCTTTATATCCTCAAACATATGTGTTATGATCAGCTAGACTTCAAGTGGTTATCCAAGTTGTTTTATAATTTTTTTGTAATTCTAATGCAGTCATAGGGGTAGGTGGACCTAGCTTTTACCTAGCCCATCATCTTGACCAGAAGCCCCACCAATGTCTTTTTGGATACGTACCCTCAGTCAAAAGAAACAAAAATAAAAATCAACAAATGAGACTATATTAAACTAAAAAATCTTCTGACAGTAAAAGATAACCTCAATAAAATTAAAAGACAATCTACTGAGTGGGAGGAGATATGTTCTTATGATACATCTGACAAGGGGATAATATCAAAAATTTATAAGGAGCTCATACAACTCAACAACAACAAAAACATCCAATTAAAAACTGTACAGAGGACCTAAATAGGCATTTTTCCAAAGAAGACATACAGATGGCTTACGGACATATGAAAACATGCTCAACATCACAAATAATCAGAGAAACGCAAAACAAAACCACAATTAGATACCACTTTATACCTGTCAAAATGTCTATCTTCAATAAATCAAAGAACAAGTACTGATGAGGATGTGGAGAAAAGGGAGCCTTCACGCAATGTTGGTGGGATTGAAAATTGGTGCAGCCAGTATGGAAAAGAGTATGAAGGTTCTTCAAAAAAAATAAAAATAGAATTATATATTATCCAGGAACTTCACTTCTGGTTACTTATCAAATAAAATCCAAACTGCTAATTTAAAAAGATAAATGTACCTTTGTCTTCATTGCAGCAGTATTTACAATAGCCAATATAGGGAAGAAACCTAAGTGTCAATGATTGGATAAAGAAGAGGTAGTATTTATGTATAATGGAATATTACTCAGCCATAAAAAAATAAAATCTTAGCATTTTCAACAACATGGATGAGCCTAAAGGGTATTATACTAAGCGAAATAAGTAAGACAGAGAACATCAAATACCATATGCTTTCACATTATGTGGAATTTAAAGAACAACATAAATGAACCAATGAAACAGAAACAGAGTCATAGATACAGAGAACAAATTGATGGTTGCCAGATGGGAGGGGGTTGGGAGAGTGTGTGAAAAAGATGAAGGGATTAAGAAGTAAGGACAAATTGGTAATCACAAAATAGTCACGATGACATAAAGTACAGCTAAGGGATATAAACAATAATATTGTAAAAACTATATGTTGTGCCAGGTCAGTGCTAGACTAATTGGAGGGAACACTTTCTGAATTATATAAATGTCTAACCACTATGTTGTACACTTGAAACTAATATAAAATAATATTGAATGTCAAGTGTAATTGAAAAAATTATGAAGGTGGAAGGTGAAAGGAATGAAAGAGTTTCAAATTTTCAGTTATAAAATAAGTAAATTAAAAATATATAAAACCTATGTTTCAAATAGAAACATACATATGTAATACATAAAGCCAATTTTTCTGATGGTTATTTTTTTGGAAAAGCAATAAATTATATAGCAAAAGACCAAATTTAAAAAATAAAATAAATGTCACAGGGATATAAAATACAGCACAGGGAATATAGTCAATAATGTCATAACTTAGCACTGTTGGCAGATGGTTACTATACTTATTGCGGTCATCACATCATAAGGTATATAAATGTTAAATCATTATGTTGTACACCTAAAACTAATATAATACTGTATACCCACTATATTTTACTAAAAACATTATTTGAGACTAGCTGTAACAGTGACAATAAACATTTGATTATCTGGTTGCAGCACGCCAAAAAATAACAATACATTTTTACTGAGTAATTCAATAATTTTTTTGACATTTTAGTAATCTTAGATATCGAAGCTATTTTAAGAAATAACTCTACATTGTTTCTCCTCTATTTCAGTTACCCAGACCCAAGAATATTAGCCCAGTGTTTTTAATTACTTAGCTTCTGGAGCTGCTATAGCAGTAATTCAGTGTTATGTTGCAGAGAATGAAGTGTTCTTATATCTTTGGAAAACCGATTTCAATTTTTTTCATGGAGCATATTTTTGTGGTATATTTTCTTCATGTTATTTTAGATAACACTTTTATTTAAATAATATTGCCTGCTGTGGACTACTGCATGGATTTCGAAAGCCAGACTGCTGGACTCCACATTGTTTCCCTCATTTAATAATAACCTATTTCCTGCTTCTTTAGTGAGCATTTAAAAATATATTCATTTAGCTTTCCATTGAAAATTGTGGGACGATAGAGTGAAAAGAGATTAAAGAGAGAGTTCCTAAACAAAGAAAGGTTGTTGTAGGAGAAGAAAAGAAAAAGGTTCAAACTATAATACAAAATGGAAGTACTCTGAAAATGAGGCAAAGCATTTCAATTTTCTTCTGGTATATAGAAAATTGGCTAAAACACAAAATGACATATTTGAGTCTAGGCAGAAAGGAGGATTATCAAAAGTATTGCTTATAGCTTTACATATATTAGTAAGAAAATAAATTGCTATATTCAGATGAAAACTTGTAGCTCTGCTGGGGAAGGGACTTCAGATACATGCTAATCATCTGCATGAGCCTTTGAAAGAATTCCCAGGGCAGCTCTTCAGTGTTTGCATATGTTCCTTATAACCTGTACTTTGAAAAAGACACCAAATTCTCTCTATCTCATAATTATGGGAAGCAACCAATTGCTTAACTTCAGTGTCTTAGCCATAAATTTATGTGTTTTTAATAGATACATTTGTTAAAGAACACATAATACTCAGGAGACCATAGAGACAAGCCTCATTTACAAAATAAATCTTAGTTTGGGGCTCTTGGGATTAAGACAGGGATTCATGGGTCCTAATGACTACAACCTAGAAAGCAGTCTGTGTGAAAAGAAGGCCACAGGCTAGACAAAGGAGAGGTTTCCTCTTTCTTTCCAGATTATTTTGGGTTCGGATTCCGTTGGACTCCCTAATGATGGTAGAGCTCTGAGTGGATATTAATTACCTTGAGAAGCTGAATGCACAATTTTCTTTTCTATCAACTCTTTCTAATATTCTTTTTATCATATCTAAATGACCTCCATGATGTTCTGTTCCCTGATCTGAAGCAGTTAATGTTTTGTAAATTTAAATGCAGCAGAGGAGTTACTATCAAAGAAATCTTAGGCTTTAGTGTAATGGATTGTATTAAAATAAGTTTGCACCCTCAAGTTCTTTCTTTTGGCAGCTTGAATGTTGGTGTTTGGGATTTCATAAAAATATGATCCATCAGTACCGAATGAAGGAAAGTATCTGCACATAGCATGAAGCTAAGAGAAAAGGTGGGTTACTTAAAAGAGGACAAATGGAGTTGTAAAAAAGATAAAGAATATTACTAGGCAAGTCTGAGTGAACAAATGGAGGAGATGAGATCTTCGAAAGCTCTTTCCCCTCCCTTTTCTGACATCCCATACTGTTTTTGGTTTGTTCCATTGGCAGACAATGCCTTCACACTGCATATGGGAAGTCCCATGGGTCACTGCCTCAAACGCTCAGATTTTTTTTTTACTTTTCCCTCTTCTCCCAAATAGCCCTAACACTAACCATTAGAAACATTCCTCTCTTTAAATGATTTTTTTTTCAACTAGGCTTTTGTTTCGGGTATAAAAAATTAGGTAGCACTCACTAATCTAAAATGTCTATATTATGTCTGAATTTTCAATGTAAATTGTGCATTTATAAATCTCTAAAGATGGTATTTCATATACCAATTTGTGAAGTGAGGGATTTAGAAGAATTAGAAAGATTTCCTGCCACTCTTTATATTCAGTTCTTACACTGCTTATATGTGATATCAGCTTTGTTGCAGACCAAATCGTTTCTCAAAATGACAAGTCTATTATAAATTCAATTTGCCAAGCTTAATTAGAGAGTGTGGACTGGAGTATATGATGAGACTAGGCCTTTATTGATTTTCCACTATGTACACCATTTATCCTTAATTTTTATTCCACATAATTTATAAAATGTAAGGATCCTATATGCTTTGCTTTTCCTCTTATTCAATTTTCTATTTTGATTCCTAGACACAAACAAATGGCTCTAGAATATAGATTCCAAGAGTTTATGAGTTCAACCCCTTTCCCCTAAATAAAGAAAAGAGGAGAAAAGAAAAAAATCATTAGAAGAGAAAAAGAAAGAATGTAGCTATAGTTTCTATGAAAAACTAATCCAATTATATTTCTACTGTGCATATAATTTAGCATAATTGGATGATGGATTTTTCAAACGCTTTTTTCTGCATCTATTGATATGCTCACATGATTTTAATCTTTTAATTTGTTAATGTGGTGTATCACATTAATTGATTTGTGGATACGAAAACAAACTTGTATCCTAGGAATAAATCCAACTTGATCATGCTGCACGATATTTTTACTGTATTGCTGCATTCGGTTTGCTAATATTCTGTTGAGGACTTTTGCATCAAGTTCATCAGGGATATAGACCGATAGGCCTTTTTTTTTCTTGCAATGTCTTTGGTTTGGAAATTAGGGTATTGGCAGCCTCTTAAAAAGAGCTTGGGATCTAGAAAAAATGGCGTAGATGTTGAGCTGATAGATCAGCACTTGCCTGAAGCGTAATCTATCTCTAGAATTTGTTATATGTGCCAATAATGGCTCTTTATTTCTTTAAACTAGTGATAACTATGTTGTTATTGTTGTTGTTAATTTCAACTGAAAACAAATTACCTGAAACAGTACTCTAAGATGAATTATGAAAAAAACTTGAAACAGAGACATAGTAACTATATAAGCTCATCTTCACTGAGATTAATGTTAATGTCATAAACATGGCTTTTATCATAGGTTTTTATTTTAAAAATTATAATAATATGAAAGCTCTTCTACTTTTGCTGTGAAAATGTCCCTCAAATGCATTGCTTACTATATAGCATTTGATCTTCTTTATATTAGGTCCCACATGAGAAGGATCTATTAGAACTTAACAGCACAATAATTCATATCTTTCTTAAAAAATAACTGTATAATCTCTTATCTCATAATCTGAACTGTGTCATCCATCAGATTTCTCTTTTTGTACTATTAAGAAGATGTGAGCCAAATAATATTAATATTATAGCATCTTAAAAGATTCCTTGCTTCTAACTTGATCCACTTTAACTTATACTCAAAATAGCAGTCAATTATCTCTTTAAAATATAACTCGAATCATATCCTCATCTGCTCAGACCTCTCCAATGAATACTTTATTTGTACTTAGTGTGAAAAACAAAACAAAAACCTCAAGAGAACATTGTTCCCACCTAATACTGAGAAAAGATTGGATAATTACAAAATAATAAATTTTTGAGCCCAACAGAAAACTGAGGTTTCAAGGCAAGAGTCGAGAGAACACGCCCTCTGTTATCATACAGGAAATGATTGGATTACATTTGGTGACAGAAGTTAAAACTGTACCTCCTTCCTTGAATCTTCTTTCATATGAAGTGAAATCCTGAGGCCACTTGAGAGGAGCAGAAAATATTCCTGTTCCCAGGGTTCAAGCAAGGACTGATTACATTGGGAGAAGGGTAGAAGCTAACAATTCTTTCTCTGAAGAAGGGGTAGGAAACACTTCTACTTAAAGAACAGAAAAACAGATATGCTATTTCTGGATAACAAAATAAACAAAAACTCTATACTCCTGAGGGAAGGAAAAATAACCCTCTTGGGTCCAGAATCTTATGCCAATACAAGGCAGATGAAAAGAAAGTCTTTCCCACCTCAAACCTGCCAGAGACATAAGGCGGAGTTTGACTAACACAAGGAGGTAAGAAAGTAATGTTGCTGATAAAGACTGACCACAAAGTCCGGAAGCATAGGTCATGCTAGAGAATGGGACTGGACCAGGAGAACCCAGAAAAACCCCAATTGCTATGACAAACTAGAATTAACTAACAAACAACAAAAGTCTTCCTGTTTTGTTCTGCAGATGAAAGGAAATGTGCTTGGAAAGAGATCTCTTCTGTGGAGCAGAAACACTGAGGAAAACTCTCCAGAAGTCCAAGTCTCGTTTTAAACACAAGGTAAAAACGACACACTGCTATTTGCTGTCTGTGTTTGCTAAACGTAAAGATAGCAACGAGTAAACCAAACCCAGCTCAATGACTGACTAGTTTGATCAAAATCTTATCAAGAATGGTTGATTATTTGTCCAATGAGAAATAACAAGCCCTTGTTAAATTTAGATAGTTTAATACTTACACACAACAACTGCAAGAGCAGCCAAAGGTGGCAGCTCTGTGTTTCTTTTGTCCCACAGCACAATGATGAAAAGTTAGACAGCTGCAACACAAATGGTGATGCGCAGCCTGTGCCATGGTGAAACTAGTTTTATAGCCTATAGATTTACTCTAAATAGGACGTGACAGAAAGCCTCATAACTCATCAGAAACTGAGAGGCAATAAAACTCTCACGACAGCCTCCTAGGAAGATGAGGAGACAAGTGGGAAATGGCCTATAGCACCTCCTCATAAGTCTTTTAGGCTCTCATGTTCTGAAAGGATTACAGGACATTCTGCAAAGAACTAGAACAGTTGCAGTTATGCCTTGGAGATGTGGCCTGTGTGAAAAAGTGCAAGGTCATCAGGGCACTAGCACAGAGTCATTTCCCTACACACCACACTCAAACAGCTTAACAGAAAAACTTGTCCAATTCTGGGCATAAAGACTGTTATTATTTACTGATCCGAAATACAATGTCCATAATTAAATTTGAAACTATAAAACATATTTGAAAAATCAAGAAAGAGCCTCAACTTATTGCCAAGGGATAATTAAAACAATAGAATGTGATTCCAGGATGACACAAGTTAGGACTATCATATAAATTATTATATTTAATTTACGGTTGATAAATTAAGTAAAAATTAATAATTATAATATAATAAAACAAAGGCTAAGGAGTTTGTCACTAGCACCCTGGCCATAAAAGAATACCAGAAGGAGGCCTCCAGGTTTTTATGAAAGGACATTAGATAGTCACAAAAAGACACATAAAAATAAAGAACAATAGTAAATATAGCTACACAGTTAAATATAAAAGCCAGTAATATTGCATATTTGGTTGGTAGTAACTCTTTATAATTTCTTACATGATTTAAAAGGCAAATGCATAAAATAATAGTTATAAAGCTATGCTAATAAGCATGAAATGTATAAAGATGTAATTTGTAAAAATAACAACATAAAGAGAGGTGAGGAGCTATAAAATAGCAGATATTACCTTTCAGGTCCATCCATGTTGATATAAATGGTAAGATTTTATTCTTTATTTTATGGCTGAGTAATATTATATTCTATATACATACCACCTCTTCTTTATCCGATCCTCTATTGATGGGCAATTAGGTTGTTTCCATATCTTGGCTATTTTCAATAAATCTGCAAAAATATAGAGTTGAATTAGTATTTTAGATTTCTTCAGATAAATGCCCAGAAATGAAATTGATGAGTCATGCAATAGTTCTATTTTTAATTTTTTGAGTAACCACCATACAATTTTCCATAGTGGTTGCATCAATTTTTAATCCCAACAACAATGCTCAGGGCTTCTCTTTTCTCCACATCCTCATCAATACTTGTTTTTTGATTTATTGATGATAGTGTGAGGTTACATATCATTGTGGTTTTAATTTGAATTTCTCAGATTAGTGACTTCGTGCATCTTTTCGTATGTCCTCATTGGAGAAATGTCTATACAGGTCCTCTGCTCATTTTTTTTAATTGGATTGTTTGTTTCTTTGGTATTAAGTTGCCTGAGTTCTTTATAAATTTTAGATTTTAATCTCTTATCAGATACATCATTGGTGAATATCTTCTCTCATTCAGTAGGTTCCCTTTAATGTTGGTAATGGTTTCCTTTGCTGTACAAAAACTTTGTAGTTTGATTTAGACCTATTTGTTTATTTTTTGTTTCCTTTGCCTGAGGCAACATATCAGAAAAAATATTACTAATAGCAATGTCAGAGAGTTTACTGCCTATATTTCCTTCTAGGAGTTTTATAGTTTCTGATCTTACATATAAGTCTTTAATCCATTTTGAGATTATTTTTGCATATGGTTTGAAAAGATGATCTAGTTTCATTTTTGTGTGTATCTGTCTAGTTTTCTGAGTATCATGTATTGAGTAGACTGTCTATTGTATATTCTTTCCTCCTTTGTCATAGATTAATTGACCATATATAGACAAGGGTTTATTTCTGGACTCTCTAATCTGTTCCATTGATCTATGTGTCTATTTTTATGCCAGTACCATGCCACTTTAATTACTATAGCCTTATACATATCTAATAGCATACTTCCAACTTTGTTCTTTCTCAAGGTCAGTGTGGCTCTTTGGGGACTTCTGTGGTTCCATGTATATTTTAGAATTATTTGTTCTAGTTCTTTGCAAAATACCTTTGAAATTTTGATATGAAATGCATTGAATCTGTAGATTGTTTTGTGTAGTATGGACATTTTAATGATGCAAATACTTTCTATCCATGAGCATGGTGTATTCTTCTATTTATTTGTATTTTCAATTTTTTTTCTTCAGTAACTTATAATTATCCAAGCACAGGTCTTTTATCTCTTGGTTAAATTTATTCCTGGGTATTTTATTGTATTCAATGAAATTATAAACTGTTTTCTTAATTTCTCTTTCTAATAGGTCATTATTGGTGTATAAAAAATGTAACCAATTTATGAATATTAATTTTGTATCTTGCTATTTTACTGAATTCATTCATCAGTTCTAACAGGTTTTTTGGTGGAATCTTTAGGGTTCTCTATATAGCATCATGCCATCTACTAATAATGACAATTTTACTTCCCTTCCTATTTGAATGCTGTTTATTTCTCTTTTTTCTGATTGATGTGGATAGGATGTCCAATACTATATTAAATAAAAGTGGTGAAAGAGGACATACTTGTCTTATTCTTGATCTTAAGAAAATGCTTTTAGCTTTTCACCATTGAATATATTATCTGTCACTTGGTTGTATATGGTCTTTATTATGTAGAGCTATGTTCCCTTGAATTTCACTTTGCTGAGAGTATTCTATCACAAATACATGCTTAATTTTATGAAACACTTTTTATGCATCTATCGATATGATCATATGATTGTAATCTTTGATTTGTTAATGTCATGTATCACATTAAGAATTTGCAGATATTGAACCAACCTTGTTTCCCCAAAATAAATATCACTTGATCATGCTGTATGAACTTTTCACCATATTGCTGAATTCAGTTTGCTAATATTTTGATGAGGATTCTTGTGTCTAGTTCATCAGGAATATTGAACAATAATTTTTTTTTATTATTATTACTTTGTAATATGTTTGCCTGGTTTGGGAATCAGGGTAATGGTGGCCTCATAGAATAATCTTGGTAGCCTTCTTTTCTCTTAAATTTTATGGAATAGTTTGAAAAGAATAGGTATGAATTCTTTTTTGAATGTTTGGTAAAATTCACCTGTGAAACCTTTCATTTGGGGACTTTTGTTTGTTGGAAGTTTGTTGGTTACTGATTCAATTTCAATAGTAGTAATTGGACAGTTCAGATTTTCTGATTTTCTTTGACTCAGTCTTGGGAAATTGTATCTTTCTAGGAGCTTGTCCATTTCTTCCAGATTGTCCAAATGTTGGCATAAAGTTTCTAATAGTTTTTGCTTATAATTTTTTTTTGTATTTCATTATAGTCTGTTATCACTTCACCTCTTTCTTTTCTGATTTTCTGTATTTGGGTCCTCTCTTTTTTTACTGAATCTGGTTAAAGATTTATACATTTTTATCTTTTTAAAGAACGAGCTTATGCTCGTTGATATTTTGTATTGGTATTTTAGAATCTATTTCATTCATTTCTGCCCTGATATTTATTATTTCCTTTCTTTCACTCACCTTGGGCTTTGTTTGTTGTTCTTTATTCTAGCTCCTTTAAATGTAAGGTTAGATTGTTTATTTTAGATTTTATTGTTTTTTTTGAGGTAAAGGTGTATTGCTACAATTTTTTTTTCTTACTATGGCTTCTGCTGCGTCCAATAAATTTTGAGTCATCATGTTTTCATTTTCATTTGTCTTGAGGTATCTTTTAATTTCTTCCTTGATCTCATTATTAACCCATTTATTGTTTAGTAACATGTCATTCCATATCTGCGTGTTTGTGTATTTTCCAGTATTTTTTTTCTTGTACTGTATTTCTAGTTTTATACTATAGTCATCTAAGAAGAAGTTTGATGTGATTTTAATCTTTTAAAATTTCTTAAGACTTGTTGTGTGGCCTAACACATGGTCTATCTTAGAAAATCTTCCATGTATACTTGAAAAAAATGTATATTCCGATGCTTTGATGTGAAATGCTATAAATGAATCAATTAAATCCATCTGGTCTAGTGTTTAATGTAAGGCTACTGTTTTCTGTTGATTTCCATGTGGAAGATCTATCCAATGGTGTCAATTAAAACTACTTGCTGTATCATTTAAAACTACTGTTTCCTTGTTGATTTTATGTCTTTATGATCTGTCCATCGGTGTCAATAGGGTATTAAATCCCCCTAATATGACTGTATTACTATTGAACTCTTGCTCTATGTCAGGCAATATTTGCTTTATATATTTAGGTGCTCCTATGTTGAGTGCACAAATATTTACGTGGGTTATGGCCTCTTGTTGAATCGATCCCTTTATTATTGTGTGGCATTCTCTCTCTCTCTCTCTCTTTCTCTCTCTCTCTCTCTCTCTCTCTCTATATATATATATATATATATATATATGTATATATATATACATATATATATACATATATATATGTATATATATACATATATATATATATATATATATGTATATATATATATACATATATATATAATTTTAAAGTCTGTTTTGTCTGATGTAAATATTGCTACCTCAGCTTTTTAAAAATTTTCATTTCCATGAAATATATTTTTTCTATTGCTTTACTTTCCATCTGTGTGTGTTTTCAAATCGAGTGTCTCTTATAGGTAGCATATGTAGGGTCTTGTTTTCTTATCCATTCAGTCACTCCCTCTGATTGGAGCATTTAATTATTTTTCCTTGGAAGTATTTCTTGATAGATATGTACTTGTAGCCATTTTACTATTTTTATTTTTGATTAATTTTCTTCATCTTCTTAAGAAGTCCCTTTAATATGTCTTGTAATTATGGTTTTGTGGTGATAATCTGCTTTAGTTTTTTTTTTTTTTTTTTTTTTTGGTCTGAGAAGCAATTTGTCTGTCCTTTGAATCTAAATAATCGATTTCTTGGGGAAAGTTATCTTAGTTGAAGTTCCTTCCTTTTCATCACTTTAAATATTTCATACCAATACCTTCTGGCCTGCAAAGCTTGTGTTGCTAAACTGGCTGACAGGCTTATGGTAGCTTCCCTGTAGGTAACAAACACCTTTTCTATTGTTGCTTTGAGGATTCTCTTTTTGTCTTTAACCTTTGACACTGCAATTCTGATGAGTCTTGGTGCAGACTTTTGAGCTAGTTCTTGGTTTTCGAAGTAGGCCTAAAATGATATGAACTTTCCTCTTATGACCTCTTTTGCTGTGTCCCAAATGTTTTGATATGTTGTCCTATCATTATTATTCGTTTTATGTATCTCTTGATCTCTCTTTTTATTTCTTCTCTGACACAGTTATTCTTCAGTAGCATGTTGTTTAATCTACATGTATTTGTGGTTCTTTCCACTTTCTTTTTATATTTCATCTCTACTTTCAAAGCATCAAGATCGGAGAATATGGTAGGTATGATTCCAAACCTTTTATATTTATTGAGGCTATCTCTGTGTCCCAGTATGTGGTCGATTCTTTAGAATGTTCCACGTGCACTAGAGAAGAATGTATAAGCAGCTGTTTTGGAATGAAAGGCTCTGTAAATGTTAATGATGTCCAGTTGGCCTAATTTGTCATTTAATGATGTCATGTCCTTATTGATTTTCTGTTTGGATGTCCTGTCCATATCTTACATTGGGGTATTTAGGTCCCCTACTACGATAGTGTTTTGGTCTGTTTCTTCCTGTAGTTCTGTTAATAATTGCTTTACATATTTTGGGACTCCCTGATTGGGAGCACAGGTATTAATAAGTGTTATGTCTTCTTGGTGCATGATTCATTTTATCATTATGAAATGTTCCTCAATATCTTTTTTTATCTTATTTATTTTGAAGTTTATTTCATCTGATATTAGTACCGCTACTCCTGCTTTTCTCTGAATGCCATTTGCTTGAAATATTAGGAAAATGCAAATCAAAATCACAATGAGATGCCATCTCACACCTGTTAGAATAGCTTTAATCAACAGGACAAGTAAGAACAAATATTAGAGAGAATGCAGAGTGAAAGGAACCCTCATACACTGCTGATGGGACTGCAAATTGATAGAGCCAATATGGAAAACAGTAATAACTAAGAATTTATCTACCACATGATCCAGCAATTCCTTTACTGGATATTTACCCTAAAGACTTGAAAACTCATATCCAAAAATATATTTACATACTGATATTCATAGCAGCATTATTTAGTGGCCAGGACATGGAAGCAACTGCAGTGTCTTTCAGTAGATGATTGGCTAAAGAAGCAGTGGTACGTATATACAATGAAATATTACTCACTCAGCTATTAGAAAGGATGAAATACTGCCATTAGCGAGAACATGGATGGACCTTGATATAATAATGTAGGTAAAATAAACCAGACAGAAAAAGTTGAAAATTGCATGGTATCACTTATACATGGGATATAAACCTAAAAACAGCAAATGAGCAAGACAAATAAACAGATATTCATGGATATGGACTATAGACTAGTGATTACCCGTGGATAAGGGGTTGGGGAGGAAGGGAGAGGTAGATGCAGTAAAAGAGAACAAAGATAGAGGGGTAAGGAATGGGTGGAATGGATAAAGTGGATCAAATATGTGGTAGTTGAATAAAATTGAACTTTGAGTGGTAAACACACAATAGAATATACAGATTTCAAATGATAATGTAGAACTGAAAATTATATAATTGTATTAATCAATGTTACCCCAATAAACTTAATCAAAAAATAGTTTTAATATTTGATTCCACTCTTTTCTGGCTTATAAGGTTTGTGTTTAGAAGTGCCACAATAATCTAATTGATTTTCCTTTATAGGTTTACTATCTTGTTTTTCCTGGCTGCACTGAATATTCTGTCTTTATCGCTGATTTTTGATAACTTTAATAATATGTGTCTTGGTGAAGACCTTTTTGGGTTGAGATATTGGCTGTTCTGTTGACTTTTTGAATTACAAGCTCCAGCTCATTGCTTAGATTTGGGAAATTCTTGTCAACTATTTGTCTGAAAACACTTTCTAGTCCCTGTTCTTTTTCCTCCCCTTTTAAAATGCTCATTTTTCTTATGCGTTCCTCTCCTGGTGGTATCAGCTAGTTCTTGTATTTCTATTTCATTATTTTTTTATCCTTTGTTTCCTCTCTTCTTCCTTCTGATTTATTTCTAGATTTCTGTCTTCGATCTCACTGATCCTTTCCTCTATTTGGTCGACTCTATTTCCCAAGCTTGTTATTTCATTTTTCGACTCTTGCAGGGGATCATAAGATTTATTTGGTTCTTTGTGAGGGTTTCATTCTCCTTGCTAAAAAAAAAAACAAACAACAACAAAAACTTATTCTGCTCATCTAGCTGTATTTTCAGCTCCTGAAATTGTTGATATGATTCATTTCAAATGTCATTGCATTTTTTTCAGAAGTACCATCCTGAATTCTCTGTCATTTAAGTTGCATATTTCTATGTTTGTAAGTTTATTTTCTGGAGATTTTTCTCTTTCTTTCTGAGATGCCTTATCACCTTGGTTGTTCATGGTGTTTTTGAACTATATTTCCACCTGGGCTTTAATGGAAGTGTATTCTGATTTTTTTTTTCTTATGTTTCCTCTCCTGGTAGTATCAGCTAGTTCTTGTGTTTCTCTTTCATTATTTTTTATTCTTTGTTTTCTCTCTTCTTCCTTGTGATTTATTTCTATATTTCTGTGTTCGATCTCACTGATCCTTTCCTCTATTTGATCAACTCTATTTCCCAAGCTTGTTATTTCATTTTTCAATTCTTGCAGTACCTTCTCCCCTTCTCCTCCTACCACAGGGAGGTCCTGTGGCTGCAAGAGGCACCTTCTTTGTTTCTCCCAGTCCACTACCTAACACCCATGGTTCTGACCTGTGGTAGCTTTTATGTACAGATCTCATGCTCAAACATACTGGTGTGCAGTTTGGGTGTTTTGTTGTTGTTGTTGTTGAGTTTTGGATGTTCAGTTTATTGTTCTTTCATGGGGAGAGATTCGGGAATGTCTCTCACTCCACCATGTTTCTGAAATCTATGGTATGGACCTTTTTGGCTTTTTCGCTTTATTTTGTTTGGGATTCTTTGCACTTCTTAATCTTGTATGCCTATTTCTTTCACCGGGTTAAGGAAGATATCAGTCATTATTTCTTCAAGTAGTTACTTGATTCCTTGTTTTTTTTTTCTCCTTCTGATACCCTTATAATGAGAATGATAGTATGCTCAATGTTGCCCCAGAGGTCCCTGAAACTTTTCTTATTATTTGTTTATTTATTTATTTGCTCTTTTGAACGGGTGTTTTCTCCTATCTTTTTTTCCCAAATCACTAATTCGATCCTCTACTTCATCAAATCTAATGTTGATTCCTTCCAGTGTGTTTTTTGTTTCATTTATTGTATGCTTTATTTTCACCTGGATCTTTATTATGGTTTCTATGTCTTCTTTTATGCTTACTATCTCTTTGTTTAAGTTCTCATTGAGGTATCTGTTCTTCCCCTAAGTTTATTGAGCATCTTAATAACCAGTGTTTTGAATTCTGTATTTGTAGATCTTTTGCTTCCATTTCACTTAGTTCTTTTTCTGGAATTTTCTGTTTTTCTTTCATTTGGAACATATTTCTTTGTTTTTGTTTGTTTGTTTGATTTTTGACTACCACTTGTGTTTGTTTTTATGTATTAGCTAGATTTGCTATATCTCCCAGTTTTTCCAGGTAGCCTATTTAGTAGATGCCTTGTGTGGCTGAGTGGCACATTTTTCCCTAATTGCCTGCACTGGATGCTCCAGTGGTGTTCCTTGTGTGAGTTGTGTGTGGTCTCCTGTTGTAGTTAAGTTTTGATTGTTGTTGGCACACCAGTGGGTGCTATTGACTCTCAGGATGACTGGCAATGAGGATTGGCCATTCCCACAGGGCATGAGCTGCTGTTTGCGGGCTGATGCCATGGAATGGAATTTGTCCCAGTGGACTAGTGTTCTTGTTTAGACTACCCTTTGGGTGTGCCTATTGTGGTGCTAGTCAGGTGATGCTTTTGTTGTAGTCTGAAGCCAGCCTCAAAGCGTGTTGGTCCTTTGGCTCCTTGGGAGAGGCCTCATGCAGGCCAATGTCAGCCACTGCCTGTGACCATCCAGTGCTACCTGATATTCGCTACCAAGTGATTCACAACTGGTCACTGCCTGTGCTGGACCTGGAGGCAAGTGCGAGAAACCATACTGCAAACCGAGGCAAGCTGCCACCAGTACCAGTCATGGGGCAGCTTAGCAAAAGGTCCAGGGCACCCCAAGGCCTAAAGCTGCCTGCCAACTTTCCGTATTGCTCAGCAGCTGAAAGAGCCTTTGGGTGGTCCACAAACAGGATTTCACCTGACTAATGCAAATCTAGTTGTGGCGCCAGTGCTGAACTTGTGGCCCAATGCAAAAGTCTCAGATCATATCAAGGCTAGCTGCCACCCTACTTAGGCCTGAAGATACTTGAGGTTTGTTAATGAATACTGCAATTCAGGCCGGGGCTCATTGCCCCACCAGGATTGTCTCTAGAGGTGTATGAGTAGAGGCCTGTTGAATGTTGCTAAAACAGCTTCCTGCCAAGAGATCTGGTGACCAAGCCACAAACAAGCCTCCAGTAATCAGGGAGCTGGATGGGGCAGGGTCTCAGTAAGAAGTGGGATGAAATGAGCTAATTTAATCAGGCCAGTGCAGATTCAGATTTGTTGCCGGTGCTGACTGTGGCCACCTGCAAAAGACTCAGATCCCACTGAGGCCAGCTGCTGCCCTTCTTGGACCCATAAACTGCTAAGAATTGTTAAAGAAACACTGTAGCTCAGTCTGGCACTGGCCACCCACACTGAGAATTTTCCCAGAGGTGCCAAGCAGAGGACTGATGATTGCTGTCAAATGTACACTCCTCTGAGAGTGCAGGGTGGGACTGGATGCTGGACAACTAGCTTGCCACAGGTAATTTGCAAGCTTGGTGGGGCAGAGCCCCAGAAAGCCATGGGGTAGAGTGAGTGGACTTCACAAGGCCAATGCACATTCGAAATTGGGCAGAAGAGAGAGGGCTCAACACAGACAAGATAGTGTTCACCTGTAGGCTGCTCAGGAGGAGGTTGGAGAAATGGAGAATGGTAGCTGTCCTCCCTCCAGCCTTTGTTCTGAAGCCACAAAACTAGGTCTTTCCCCTTATGTCTCTTGTGCTTCCTGAGTTGCTGATCTTCTGCTGAAGCCCAGAGTGTCTCCAAGAGAGTAACTCTGTGTGCTGGCCATTTAAAGGGATGTCTGGATATCTAATTTTTTTTCCATCTCACCAGACAGTCGTTATCCCCATTGATTTTTACTGTCAAATTTTGTAGGGACTTTTCTTCCCAACTCTGAAACCCTGGGCTGAGGAGCCCCAATGTGGGGCTAGGGTTCCTCGCTTCTTCAGGGGGCCCTCTGCAGCCAAAATATCCCTGCTGATGCTCAACCACCACTCGTGGCTGAGAGGCCAGCTTGTTTCATGTCTCTGCCCCTCTTACTTGTCACAATATGGCCTGTTCTTTATATCCTCAGTTATAGATGATATGTTCAGTTAGACTTCAGGTGATTCTTTAAGTTGATTGTTCTATAATTTAGTTGTAATTTTATGCGGTCATAGGAGAAGGACAGAACTGCATTTACTTATCTTACCATCTTGAACCCTTCTTCCTCTTTGATTTCTAATTTTATTTATTTAGCTCTCTCTATTTTTATCTTGAAAAGTCTGTTAAAGATTTATCAATTTTGTTTATATTGTCAAAAAAACAACTTTTAGTTGCATCGATCATATGTGTTTTGTTTTTAGACTCTATTTTCTTTACTTCTACACTGATCTTTATTGTTTACTTCCTTTTAGTTACTTTGGACTTTGTTGTTCTTTTTTAGTTCCTTTGAGTGTAAGTTTAAGTTGTTTATTTGAGATTTTTCTTGATTCTTGAGGTAGGCCTCTATTGTTATAAATTTCATCTTAGGACTGCTTTCACTGTATCCCATAAATTTTGGGTTGTTGTATTTTTGTTTTCACTTGTTTCAAGTTACCTTTTGATTTTTCCTTGAGCTTTTTGTTAATTCAGTTATTGTTTAATAGCATGTTATTTAGCCTCCATGTGGTTGTGTGCCTTTCAGGTTTTTTTTTTCTTGTAATGGATTTCTAATTACATTTCTCTGTGGTTAGAGGTGCTTTAGATAATTCTACTCTTTTTAAATATATTGCAACTTGTTTTGTGGCCTAACATGTGGTCTATCTTGGAATATACTTCATGTGCACTTGAAAAGACTGTATGTTCTTCTGTTTGGGGGTAAAATGCTCTACTAATATCGATTAATTCTATGATTTTTGTCTCTCAATGTGTTGTTTTCTTGCTGATTGTCTGAAAGATCTGTCCATTTATATCAATGAAGTGTTAAAGTCCCCTACTATGACTGTATTATTGTTTTTCTCTCCCTTTATGTTGGTCAATATTTGCTTTATATATTTAAGTGCTCCTATGTTGGATACATAAATGTTTATGAGGGTTATACATTTGTGTTGGTTTGATCTCTTTATCATTATGAAGTGTATGTCTTTATTTCTTATTATGGCCTTAGTTTTAAAGTTTATTATGTTTAATATAAATATTGCTACGCAGCTTGTCTTTTGTTTTCATTAACATGAAATATCTTTTTTCATCTCTTTTAGTCTGTGTGTGTCTTTTGATCTGAAATAGGTCTCTTGTAGACAGCATATATATGGGTTTTGTTTTCTTATTCTTTTAGTTACTGTCTGCCTTTTGATTGGAGCATTTAATCCACTTACATTTAAAGTGATTATTGATAGATACATAGTAATTGACATTTTACTTTTCATACTTATATTGTCTCCCCTTCTTCTTAAATCAGTTCCTTTAACATTTCTTGTATTACTGGTTTGGTAGTGATGTACTTCTTTAGCTTCTCTTTTCAGGGAATTTCTTTACCTCTCCTTTAATTTTAAGCGATAGCTTTACTGAGTAGAGTAGTCTTGGTTGTAGATCCTACCTTTTCATCACTTTGAGTATTTTATGCCAATGCCCTCCGGCCTGCAAAATTTCTGTTGAGAAATCGGCTGACATTTTTGTGGGAGCTCCCTTCTAGGTAACTGTTGTTGATTTTAACATTCTCTCTTTGTTGTTAACCTTTAGCATTTTAATTACATTTGGTGTAGGCCTCTTTGGATTCATCTTGTTTGGGACTCACTGAGCTTCCTGAGCTTGTATGTCTATTTCCTTCATCAGGTTAGGGAAGTGTTCCATTATTATTTCTTCAAATAGTTTCTCAATGCTTTCCTTTCTCTCTTTTCCTTCTGGTATCCCTATGATGCAAATGTTGTTATGTTTGGTATTTTCCAGAGGTTTCTTAAATGGTTCTTATTTTTTTCTTTTTTTTTCTTTTTTTCAGCTTCATGTGGATATTTTTCTGCTACCTTGTCTTCCATATTGCTTATTTGATCCCTTGCTTTACCTAATTTATTATTGATTCCTTACAGTGTATTCTTCATTTCAGTTATTGTATTCTTAATTTTTGCTTGGTCCTTTTTTATGGTTTCTGTGTCCTATTTATGCTTATTATCTCTTGTTGAAGTTCTTACTAAGTTCTTTGAGCATTTTTATAACCAGTGATTTGAACTGGGAATCTGGTAGATTACTTGCCTCCATTTAGTTAAGTTAGTATTCTGAAATTTACTCCCGTTCTCTCATTTGGGACATGCTTCTTTGTTTCCTAATTTTGGCATCATTTTTGTGTTTGTTTATATGTAGTAGATAGATCCACTATGTCTCCTTGTATTGGCAGGGTATCCTTATGTAGTTTGTGCCCTGTGGTGCCCAGTGTCTCAGTCTTCCTGATCACCTGAACCAGGTGTTCCACAATTGCCCCTTGTGTGGATTGTGTGAGCCCTCCTGTTATAGTGTAGCCCTGATTGCTGTTGACACATAAGTAGGTGGTTTTGCCTCTCAGGCTGATTATCTGTAAGGTTGGCCATGACCACAGTGCATGAGCTGCTGCGTAGTAGCTGACCCCAAGTAGCAGGATTCACCCCAGCAAGCTCTGGTGATGGCCAAGACCACCCTTAGTGTGTGCACCTTGTGGGGCTATTCTGGTGGTTCTCTGTTGCAGTCTAAAGCTGATCATTAGATGTGTTTTCTCTGGGACATCTTATGAGGGGCTTCGGTCCATACCATATTTAGCTGCTGCCAGTGACTGGTCCAGAAATACCTAGTAGAAGCTACAAAGTGATCTATGGTTGGCCTTTGGTGGGTCTGGAGGCATATTGGAGAGGTCATCCTGTAAACCAAGGCCGGTTGCAACCATTCCTGCCTGGGCTCATTTAACCAATGTCCCAGGGCACCCCAAGGTCTGTCACCTTCTGCCTACTATCTGTAAGACACAGCCACTGGAAAAACCTGGGGCAGTATGGAAGTTGGTTGAAGTATGGTCTCAGGGACTTGCCATGTTATGGTGAATGGCGTTCACCCAGTTTATGTAGATTCAGATTTGACACCATTTTAAGCTTGAGGCTTAGTATGATGTAGTCCCATTTGTTTATTTTTTCTTTTGTTTCCACTGACTGAGGAAATATATCTGAAAAGAAATTTCTATTACAATATCACAGAGTTTACTGCCAATACTTTCTTCTAGAAGTTTTATGGTTTCAGGTCTTACATTAAATCTTTAATCCATTTTGAGTCTATTCTTGTATATGGTATAAGAAGGTGGTCCAGTTTCTTTCTTTTTTTTTCTTTTTTCTTTTTCATGTATCTGTTCAATTTCACAAGCACCACTTATTGAAGAGACTATCTTTACCCCATTGTATATTCTTGCCTCCTTTGTCATATGTTAAGTGAGCGTATAGGCAGGGATTTATTTTGGGGCTCTCTATTCTGTTCCATTGATCAATGTATCTGTTTTTATGCCAATAGTAAGCTGTCTTAATTACTATAGTCTTGTACTATAGTTTTATATCAGGTAGTGTGATACCTCCAACTTTGTTTTTCTTTCTCAAGATTGGCATGGCTATTCAGGTGTTTTTATGGCACCATATAAATTTTAGGATTATTTGTTCTAGCTTGCTGAAAAATGTCATTGGTATTTAAATAGGGATTGCATTGAATCTATAGATGGCTTTGGGTAGTATGGCCATTTTAATGATGTTGATTCTTCCTACCCATGAGTACAGTGTATACTTCCATGCATCTGTTTCTTCTTCAATTTTTAAAAAATGACTTATAATTATCTGAGAATAGGCCTTATCTTCTTGGTTAATTTGATTCCCATGTATTTTATAATTTTCATTGCAATTGCAAATGGGATTTTTTCTTAATTTCTCTTTCTGAAAGTTGATCATTGGCATATAAAAATGCCACTGACTTCTAAATAGTTATTTCCTATCCTGCTACTTCACTAAATTCATTGATCAATTCTAACAATTTTTTGGCGGAATCTTCAGGGTTATCTTTATACAGTATCATGTCATAGCAAATGACCTAAGTTTTACTTCTTTCTTTCTAATTTGGATAACTTTCATTTCTCTTTCTTGTCTTATTGCTGTGGCTAAGACTTCCAATACAATGTTGAAGAGGAATGGTGAAAGTAGGCATTTTTGTCCTGCTCCTAATCTTAAGAAAAATATTTTCAGCCTTTCCTCATTGAGTATGATGTTAGCTGTAGATTTGCCATATATGGCCTTTATTATGTTGATGTATGTTTCTTCTATTCACACTTTACTGAGAGTTTTTATCATAAATGGATGTTGGATTTTATCAAATGCTTTTTCTTTATCTAGCGATATGATCATACATTTTTTACCTTTTGATTTGTTACTGTGGTGTATCACATTAATTGATTTGCAGATATTGTACCAACCTTGAATCCTAGGAATAAATCCAACTTGATCATAGTGTATGATGTTTTTAATGTATTGCTGAATTCAGTTTGCTAATACTTTTTTGAGGATTTTTACATCAATGTTCATAAGAGATATTGGCCTATGATTTTTTTTTGTAATGTCTTCGTGTGGTTTTGGAATCAAGCTAATGGTGGCATCATAAAAGGATTTAGGGAGACTTCCCTCTTCTTGAATTTTTTGGAATAACTTGCACAGAATAGGTGATAATTCTTTGAATGTTTGGTAAAATTCACCTATGAAGCCATCTGGTCCAGGACTTTTGTTTTTTTAGAAGGTCTTTGATTACCGATTCTATTTCATTGGTGGTAATCGGTTGATTTAGATTTTCTGTTTCTTCTTGAATCACTCTTGGCAGATTGTATATTTCAAGAGTGTATACACTAATTCCAGATAGTCCAATTTGTTGGTATATAATTGATCATATTATTTTCTTATGATACTTTGTATTTCTGTAAAGTCCATCATTACTTCTCCTCGTTCATTTATGATTTTCTTTAGTTGAGTTCTCTCTCTTTTACCTTGATGAATCTACTTAAGGGTCTATCAGTTTTGTTTATCCTTTCAAAGAAACAGCTTTTGATTTCATTAATCTTTCGTATTGTTTTTCTAGACTCAATTTTGTTTATTTCCACTCTGATCTTTATTATTTCCTTCCTTCTAGTCACTTTGGGTTTTGTTTGCTCTTCTTTTTCTAGTTCTTTTAAGTGTAAGGTTAGATTGCTTATTTGAGCTTTTCCGTATTTCTTAAGGTAAGCCTGTATTGCTATGAATTTTTCTCTTATGACTATTTTCACTGTTACTCATAGATTTTGAGTCGTTGTGTTTTCATTTTGATTTGTCTCCAAGTATCTTTTGTTTTCTTCCTTGATCTAAATGATAATCCATGCATTATTTAGTAGCATGTTATTTAATTTCTATGCATTTGTATATTTTCCAGTCTTCTTTTCTTGTACTTGATTTCTAGTTTCATACCATTGTGATCAGAGAAGATGGTTGATATGATATCAATCTTCTTAAAGAAGATTGTTTTTTGACCTAACATGTGATCTATCTTAGAAAACGTTCCGTGTGCACCTGAGAAGAATGTATATTTTGCTGTTGGGGTAAAGTTTCTGAAAATATCTATTAAATCCATCTGATCTAGTGTGTCCTTGAGGCCCATTTTTCCCTTGTCAGTTTTCTGTCTGGAAGATCTGTCCATTGGTGTCAATGGGGTGTTAATGTCTCCTACTATGTGTGTAATACTGTTGATATGTTCTTTTATGTCAGTCAATAATTACTTTATGTATGTAGGTGTTCCTATATTGTGTGCTATATGGTTACTAGGGTTATGTCCTCTTGATGGATCTATCTTTTTATCATTATGTACTGCCCTTTTTGCCTCTTATTATAGCCTTTGTTTTAAAGTCTATTTTATCTGGTATAAGTATCACTACTCCAGCTTTTTTTATTTCTGTTTGCATAAAACATCTTTATCCATCCCTTTACTTTCATTCTGTGAGTGTTATTTGATTTCAAGGGAGTCTCTTTTAGACAGCACATGCATGGGGCTGGTTTTCTTATCCATTCGGCTACACTATGTCTTTTGATCAGAGCATTTAATTCATTTACATTTAAAGTGATTACTGATAGGTATATAGTTATTAACATTTTATTATTCTTATTTATTTTTTCTTTTTTACACCTTCTTTCTTTTTCCCAGAAGTCTTTTTAACTTTTCTTGTAATACTGGCTTGTTGCCAATGAATTCCTTCAGCTTTTCCCTGTCTGTGAAACTCTTTATCTCACCTTCCATTTTAATCAAAAGCCTTGCTGGGTAGAGTATTCATGATTGTAGATTCTTGTTTTTCATAACTTTGAATATTTCTTGCCAGTCCCTTCTGGCCTGAAAAGTCTCCATTTAAAAGTAAGCAGATGTTCTTATGGGTATACCCTTGTAAATAACCATCTGCCTTTCTCTTGCTGCTTTAAGATTCTCTCTTTGTTTTTGACCTTTGGCATTTTGATTATGATGTGTCTTGGGGTAGGTCCGTTTGAATTCCTCTTGTATGGGACTCTTTGTGGTTATTGAACTTGAATGTCTAATTCCTTTGCTAGGTTAGGGAAGATTTTTCATTATTTCTTCAAATAGATTCTCAATCCCTTGCTCTCTCTCATCTCTTTCAGGTACTCCTATGATCCAGATATTTTACACTTCATATTGCTCCAGAGGTCTCTTAAACAATCTTCATTTGTTTTTAATTCTTTTTTTTTCCTTTTCATTGTTCTGACTGGGTGTTTTCTGCTACCTTGTCTTCCATTTCACTGAGTCAGTCTTCCACATTGTCCAATCTACTATCAAATCCTTCTAGTGCATTCTTCATTTCAGTTATTGTATTCTCCATTTCTGTCTGGTTCCTTTTTATGATTTCTATGTCTTTTTTATGCTTATTATCTCTCTATTGAGGATCTCATTGTGCTCATCCATCTTCTTCCTAAGTTCTTTAAGTATCCTTATAGCCACTATTTTGAACTCTGTCTCTGGTAAATTTCTTGCCTCCATTTCATTTAGCTTATTTTCTGAAGTTTTCTCCTGTTGTTTTATTTGTGGCATATTTCTTTGTTTTCTCATTTTATTAGCCTCTCTGTGTTTATTTCTATGTATCAGAAATATTTGATTTGTCTCTCAGACTTGTCCATATGGCCTTATGTGGAAGGTGTACTGTTGGCCCAATGGCATATTCTCCCTCATCCTCTATGCCAGGGACTCTGGACGTGATCTTTGTGTGGGTTGTGTGTGTTTTTATGTTGCCCCCAAAGCTTTATTGTTGTTAGTACATCAGTAGATAGGATTAACACTCAGAATGACTAGCGGGAATGGGCTGCTCCCAAATGGTAAGAGTTGTTATATGGGGCTGACCCCACTGAGTGCAATTTGCCCTAGCAGGCTTGTGTACTTGTTGGAACCACCCTTTGTATACACCACTAATGGAGATAGTCAGGATTTGCTCTTTTGTGGTCTAGCGCCAGCCTCCAGATTCATTAGTTTTGTGTACCCTTGGCAGAGCTTCCTCAGTGGACCAAGTTCAGCCATTGCTTTTGATTGCTCAGGGATACCTTTTGGGAGCTACAGAGTGATCCGCAGATGGTTATTGCCTGTGCTGGGTCTAAAAATAAGTGGATGAGACAACGCTGTAGGCAGCAGTCTGGTTGTCCCCTGTCCCTGACCTAGGGTAGTTTAGTAGAAAGATCAGTACTCCTCAAGGCCTGACGCTGACTGTCAATTACCAGTAAGTCTCTGAAACTGGAAAAGCCCCTGTGTAATATGTGTGTTGGGTGGTGCAGGGACCCCAGGAGTCTCCTGGATCTATTGAATAAATGGCCCCTGCCACAGCAAGGTCAGTTTACATATCAGTGCTGTCTCTTTGGATCTCTGTACAAGTTTCCAGTGGTAGCAGGTTCAACTGCTGCCCACCTCAGGCTTGAATGTGCCACCCCAGGGCAGAGACAGTTGCCTATCAATGTGTGGCACTTTGTGTATTGGATGGAGCGGGATCTTAGGGAGTCATGGGCTGTCAGGCCAATAGCCTCAGTTTTCTGAAACTTCTGTGCCCGGGCATTCTCTCTGTAGTCACAGATCGCAGTGAGACCAACTGCCATTTGGGATGGTCCCACAGACCCCAGCAGAGGTTTGCCTGAAACTGGTTTCTTTGCAGTGCCCTCCCTGTGCTAGCCAAAGTTTGTTGCCTACATGGATTGGAAGATGGGGGTTGGGGAGATGGGGGTTGAGAGCTGCGTAGGCGAGGGCAGTGCCAAAGATGGGTTGGCAGGTCTGTGGCAGTTGACTGTCAATGAGCTGCCTGGGGAAATTTTTGGATTTGGTAGGGCTGATTCCCAGGGAGACAATGGCTGTCAGATCACTACAGCCCCAGTCTTGCTGCAACTTCGGTAACCATTTGCACTATTAACGTGTTATTAATTAATTGGTTTTTAAAAGATAATAAACTCTTATAAGTTCGTATGAGAGAAAATACTTTTGTTTGCAATATTAAATTTGATAATCTTATACAAATAAACTGATAAATATTTCAATATTTCTTAAGTTATATTTACTATTTTGGATTTTCAAGGTAAAACTCTTCTTTGACTCAAGTCAGTTAAAAAAATTATCCCTCCAAAAACTACACTTCCTAGAATCGATTGTTTTCCTCTAGTTGTTTTCTTCTACTTGTTTTCCTTTCATTATTTTTTTCTGAATTTTTCATGAATACTTGTAAGGAGTGTGCACTGCCTCTATAATTGCTTGCTGCAAAACAAACATTGACAGTTATTTTCGTGAAAATCCTCTTCAATTTCTTTTGGTTAGCAAAACAGGCAATAACATAAGTCTTTTGTAAAAGCGAAATGGCATAGAGTTTTTGATCCTGTTGCTTTCCCTTAACTATAGAACCTCACTTGTCAGTCTGAGGAAAAGGCCTCCCCCATTTTGTACTTCTTAATTTCAGCCTCCTTTCTCACCTAACCCCAACCCTCCTCTTATCTGGTAACCCTCAAAATGTGTTCTGTATCTATGAGTTTGTTACTGTTTGTTTGTTTGTTTGTTTACATTGCTCTTTAGATTCCACATGTATGTGAAATTATATGGTATTTGTCTTTCTCTATCTGACTTATGCTACTCTAGGTCCATCATGAAATATCTTTTTTCATTCCTTTACTGTCTGTCTGTGCGTGTCTTTTCATCTGCAATGAGTCTCTTGTAGGTAGCCTATGTAATGGTCTTGTTTTCTTATCTATTCAGCCACCAAAACAATTGATTTTCATCTGAAGTACTTTTCTGATAGATAGGTAGTTATTGCCATTCTTTATTTATATTTTTGATACATATTTCTTTCTTCTTCTTAAAAGTCCTTCCAAAATTTCCTGTGCTACTGGCTTGGTGGTGGCAAATTCCTTTAGTTTATTTTTGTCTGGGAAGCTCTTTATATGCCATTTGACTCTAAATGATAGCTTTGCTGAGTAGAATAATCTTGGTTGTAGATTGTGGGTTTTTATCACTTTGATTATTTTGTGCCAAGCATTCTGGCCTGCAAAGTTTCTGTTGAGAAAATGGATGAAAACCTTATGAGAGCTCCCTTGTAGATAACTAATTGCTTTTCTCTTGCTGTTTTTAAGATTCTCTGTTTATATTTAACCTTTGACATTTTAATTATGATGTGTCTTGGTATGGTCCTCTTTGGGTTTATCTTGTTTGAAACTCTGTGAACTTTTTGGGATTGTTTGTCTATTTACTTAACCAGATTATGAAAGTTATCCATCATTATTTCTTTATATAGGTTTTTAATTTCTTTCTCTCTCTCTTCTCCTTCTTATATCCTTATGATGTGAATGTTTTTACACTTGATGTCCCAGAGACTCCTAAAACTATCCTCATTTGTTTGGATTCTTTTTTCTTGTTGCTGTTCTGATTGCATGTCCTCCACTACCCCATCCTCTAAATCGATAATTCAATCCTCCTCTTCATCTACTCTGTTGGTTCTCTCTATGTGCTCTTCATCTCAGATACTGTATTCTTCATTTCTGATTGTTTCATTTTTGTATTTTCCATTTCAGTTTTATGTTTTCTATCTGTTTTTAAAGTTCTCACTGAGTTCATCTACTCTTCCCCTAAGTTCATTGAGCACCCTTATAACCAGTATTTTGAACTCTGCATCTGGTAGACTGCTTATCTCCATCTTGTTTAGTTCTTTTCCTGAACTTTGTTTTGTCCTTTCTTTTAGATCATATTTTTTGTCTTCTCATTTTGGCTGCCTACCTGTGTGTTTCTATGTATTAGGTAGGGCTCCTAAATCTCCCAGTCTTCGTAGAGTGGGTTTATGTAGTAGATGTCCTGTGGGGCCCAGTGGCACAGTATTCCTTGGACACCTGAGCTGGGTGCTCCAGTTATGTTTTATGGGTTGTGTGTACCCTTTTCTTGTACTTGGAACTTTGTTGCTATTTGCATATCAGTGGAAGAGATTAACCCTTGAGCTGCTTGATTGTGAATACTGGCCATGACCAGTGGAAGAGTTGTGTAAGGGCTGACCCTATAGAGCAGGATTCACATTAGACAGGTTCTGATGTCTTCCCTGTTTGCCCTTCAGGTGTGCCCTACTCAGATGCAGCCCTAAGTGATCCTCCAGGTCCATCACTGGCCCAAGGGCCTCCTGGGAGGAGTCCAGTTGCAGGTCAAATTCAGCCACATCCTATGCACTTCTGGGGCCACCTGTTAAGAGTCACCAAGCAATCCACAGATTGTCACCACCCACGCTGAGATTATAGGTTTCTCAAGAGGCCAAGCCAAAAACTGAAGCTGCCTGCCACTAGTTCTGGGCTTGGGGCCACTAAGCAAGAGGTATGGAGCATTCTGAGACCAGATGTTGCTTCCCTGGGTTTTGTGAGCCTTTGAGACATTTTAAGAAAGTCCATGGCAAGAGCCAAGACAAGCCATTTGTGTGGAATAAACCACTGGAAGTGGTTTGGGTGGGCTCACAAGTTGGGAGAGGCAGTCTCAGGGAATCACCTGAGCTGAGCGATCAGTTTTAGCCAAGTTGATGGTGACTCAGATATGGTGGCACCTGCATCTACATGTTGAGAAAGAGGATATCTCAAGGCAACAATGGATACTGCCAGCACTTCTGTGTGGGAGAAAGCCACCCCTCTAGCCCTCGCTCCAAAGCCAGACAAATCTGTTCCTCCTTCATATGTCCCTGGCACTCCTCAAGCAGCTTCCCCAGTGCTCAAGCTCAGAGCAAGTGTGTCTGTCAGTGAGTAAGTCTTGGCAGGAGCCCTTCAAGAGGAATATCTGCAACTACTGTCACCCTCTGTCTTACTCATCCACAATCTCCACTGGTTTTCACAGCCAGAATTTGTGGGGACTTCTCTTCCCAGCACAAGGTCCCTGGGCTAGGGATTCCAACGTGAGGCTGAGACCCCTTACTTCTCAGGTTTGGGGGGGCAGTCTAAATCCAAGATAACCTTTCCGATTCTGAATTGTCACATGTAGTTGTCAGACCAGGTTGTTTTGCGTCTCTACCCCTTCTACCAGTTTGAGATGACTTCTTCATTTTGTCCATAGTTGTAGGGCTTCTGTTCAGCTATACTTCAGATAACTTCACATGATTGTTGCTCTGTAGTTTTACTATAATTTTGGTCTGCACAGCCATTATCTTCTACATCTTTTGACTGGTTTAGGGTTATATTCTTAGAGAATAAATTATGACATTAAAAAGTGTGCTCTTGTTTGAGGCATTTGATATATACACACAGCCCTTGACTTATATCAATGGTTAGACATAATGTTTCTTTTTTTTAAGTTATCATGGTGTAAAAATAATATGAATTCAGTAGAAACCATACTTCAAATTTTGAATTTTGATATTTTCCTGGCCTAGAGATATGTGGTATGATACTCTCTCATGATGCTGGGCAGTGGCAGCAGGCTGCAGCCTCATAATTATCCTCACAATCACAAGGTTAGACAACTGATATTCTACAGTTTTCAATTTTGCCAACATTTTTTGGATATTGTGTTTTGTGTTTTCACATCCCATGATATCTACAAAACACCCATCTGTGTCACCTGCTTCTGTTCCAAAGAAGAGGAAGACTATGTCTCTTGAGATGCAACTCAAGATAATTGCCCATCTGTAGGCATGTTCAAAGTAGGCTAAGCTAAGCTATAATGTACAGCAGGTTAGATACATTAAGAACGTTTTTTAAAAAAGAACACCCATTTATTAGCTCACAGATTTGTATGTCAGAAATCTGTTCACGATATGGTTGGGTTCTCTATTTAGGGTATAACCAGTCTTAAAGCAAAGTATCAGCTTGACTGAGTTCTTATCTGGAAGCCCTTCCAACGCTTATTCACATCATTGGTAGTACCCTGTTCTTTGCAGCTGTAGGACTGAGATCTCATTTCCTTGCTGGCTATGGATTAAGAGCCACTCTCAGCTTATAAATATGGTCTATAGTCTTTGCCACATGGCCCCCTCTGACCTCAAAGCCAGCTGTGAAGATTATCCTTCATGTCCAGTATCTCTTACCTTTCAATCCCCCTGACTTCTCTATTATTTTTAGACACAAATTTAAAGGATTTGTGTGGTTAGTTCAGGTGCATCTGAATAATCTACCTTTTTTAAGTCAACTCTATTTTTTAATTATTTTATTTTATTTTATTTTATTTTATTTTTTGTGACATTGGTTAACAAAATCCAGTGTCAAGTGTACAGTTTAAAGATATGGTTGTCTCTACCTTATTAACAGTTTCTTTTGCTGTGCAGAAACTTTTTAGTTTGCTGTAGTCACATTCATTTATTTTTGCTCTTACTTCCCTTGTCTTTGAGGTTAAATTCATAAAATCTTCTTTAACTCCAAGGTCCTTGAGTTTAGTTCCTATGTTTTCTTCTTTGTGTTTTATTATTTCAGGTCTTATATCCAGGTTCCTAGTCCATTTTGAGTAATTTTGGTGTATGATGATAGACAACAGTTTAGTTTCTTTCTTTTGCAGGTGGCTTTCCAGTTTTCTCAGCACCATTTATTGAAGAGGCTTTCCTTTCTCTACTATATGTTTTTGGACTTTTTGTGAAAAATTATTTCCCCATATAAACATGGGTTTATTTCCGGACTCTCTATTCTGTTCCACTGGCTTGTGTATCTGATTTTCTGTCAACACCATGCCATTTTGGTTACTGTCACTTGTAGTATAATTTGAAGTCTAGCAGATTGATGTGTCCAACGTTCTTTTTATTCTCAGGATGGCTTTGGCAATTCAGGATATTTTGTGCTTCCATACAAATCTGATGATTTTTGTTCTATTTCTTTAAAAAAATGCTGATGGTATTTTTATGGAGATTGCATTAAATATGTATAATGCTTTAGGTAATATGGTCATTTACATTATGTTGATTTTTCCAAACCAAGAACACAAAATATATTTCCATTTCTTTGTATATTCTTCAATTTCTTTTAATGGCATCTTATAGTTTTCATTTTAGAGGTCTTTCACATGTTGCGTTAGATTTATTACTAGGTATTTTATTCTTTTTGTTGCAATTACAAAAGGAATTACTTTTCCATTTCTTTTTCTGATACTTTATTATTAGAGTACACTTTGGATTTTTGAACATTGAGTTTGTGTCCAGAAACTCTACTGTTTTTGTGTGTTTTTTCTAGTAGTGTTCTTATGGAGTCTTCAGGTTTTTTTATATATAGAGAGAGAATAGTGTTATTTGCATAACTTTTATAGCTTTCTCTTGCCTGATTGCACTTGTTAGGACCTCCAATGTTGTTATACTGAATAAGAATAGTGATAATGAACAGTCTTGTCTTGTTCCTGATCTTAGAGGGAAGGTTTTTAGTTTTTCACCATTAAGTATAATGTTGGCTGAGGGTTTGTAATATATTGCCTTTATGATGTTAAGTTTCTTTCTAGACTGATTTTGTGAAGTGTTTTGATCATAAATGGATGCTGTATCTAGTCAAAGGCTTTTTCTGAATCTATTGATATGATCATATGATTCTAAATTTTTAATTTGTTTATGTGGTGTTTCACATTAATTGATTTGCATTTGTTAAACTATCTCTGTGCCTCTGGAATGAAGCCCACTTGATTGTGGTGTATACGGATTTTTTATTTATTACATTAGCAACTTACAGTAGCTTTATTCAGATGTAACCCCATTGTAAGTGGAGGAGCATCTGTATAACAATATAAACTTTCAGAGAAATTATACAAGTTCATATACAGTAAAAAATATCTGAATTTGTTTCATATTGCTATTATGATTATTATTAAGTGAGAACAATTTATATTATGACTGTTAGTAAAGTGTATATTTTTTGCAAGTTATCTCTTAATGTTTCTTGCATATTATTCCACTAGAGTTTTAAAGTTTTTATTACTTACTTTTATGGTTATTTTATACATTATCAATAGCAATTATCATTTAAAATTTTTCCCAAAATGTCATGTGCTATTCATTTTCAGATAAATTTCTTTAACATTTGGAATTTCTAATTGATAATCAAATGTACTGATTTTCCTTTGTGCTTTCTTATATGATTACAAGTTTTTCCCATCAGGTAAATACTTAGCTATATTTACCTTTAGATGTTATTGACATTTCTTAATATATATGCATGTATATATGTACATATATATGTATGTATATATGTATACATGTATATATACACATACATTTATATATATGTATACATGTACATGCACATATATGTATATCTTTAACTCTTATGCAATTTATTTTGTGTTCTGTAAGATGTAAGTATAATAGTATTTTTAAAAAAATAGATAATACATTGCCCAATCACATTACCTAAGTGTCTCAGTGTCAAAATTATTTAACCTTTTTAAAACATAAAAATTGAAAACATAAAATCTCTCAAGAGGGAAATTACTAAATGCCACACAATAGCATATATAAATTATAACAGAATAAAGGACACAGTTTACCATTTTTTGAACTATTTTAAGGGCACGGAGACATTCTCTGATATAATGTTAAATAAAAACATCAGAACATAAAAATATTTATACATGTTTTAATTCATTCAAGCTGCTATACAAAATACAAAAACCAGGTAGCTAACAAACAAGATAAAGTTTATTTCTCACAGTTCTAGAAGCTGGAAGTTCAAAATAAGGGTGTCAGCATAGTCAGGCGAGGAACTGCTTCCACGTTGCAAACTTCTCATTCTATCTTTACAGGGGAGAGAGGGGTGGAATCTCTCTGGGTAACTTATATAAGAGCATTAATCCCATTCATGAGGTCTATACTCTCATGACCTAAGCACCTCCTAAAGGCCCCACTTCCTAACACCATTACATTGAGAATTATAATTTTGACACGTGAATTTGGAGAGCAGGGGGAGAGAACACAAGTATTCAGGCCATAGCAACATAGACATCTTCTAGTACCTAATATCAAAAGTAGAAGGAAATATACCAAAATATGAACAATTATCATATAGTGTATAATAATGTAACAATAATACATATTGTTAGATTGTGTGTTTTTCCTTGTGTATGTTCTGCATTTTACAAGCTACATTTAATAGTATGCATTATTTACATCATTTTTGGACATTAAGAAAAATTAATTTTTTAATAACAGCTGAAAGTAAATAAAACTGGGCAAGGACTCAGGTGAAAAAGATTTTTAGAGTTTTAATGGACACAAGATTAATATAAAAGAATTCACAGTGTGAACCAGCTATCCAGACATCTACATTAAAAGAAATACAGTGTCCTATTCATGAGTCGCTATAGTCTGTCACATTTCTGTATTGGCTGGTCAACAATAATAATATTGCATTTGTTTCTGAGTTCTGTATTTTAAAGAGTATTAAAGAACTAGAAAGCATGCAGAAAATGTTTACCAGAATAGTTAGGATTCAATGTATGTATGTTAAAAGAATCAAGGATGTCAATCAAGACAAGACTAGACTAAGGCAGATTCATTTTCAAATGTTTGAAGACTGTCTTAAGCAAGAGGCAGTTTTCTGTCACCCCTCTTCACCACCTCCACACCGAAAAAGACAGAACTTAAACCAAACTAAATAAACAAATTTTACTACAGTGATTTCAGTTAGAAACTAAATAGTCACCTTTCAAGATCACTATGAAAGAGTCCTGATTTAGGTGACAAGATGAATTGGATGACCCAAAACGTTTATGTCAACCTTGAGATTCTCTGACTCTAAGATTATCTAATCACTTTTACTTGGAGTAAGATATTTTTTGTATCATTTATTATCATTCAGAACATGTCAAATTCAAATTTGACTTCCTCATTCATATGGAATTTAAATCTGTTTTTAGGCTAAAAATTGTAATGTTCTTATAATAAAATAAGTGTGTACACTGATACTACAAAAGAATTTCCAAAAAGGTAAAAATTTAAGTTAGAAAATGTTTTCTAATTTCATAATGAAAAGCTCTGCATAGTCATTCAGATAATTGTATTCCAATTAGTATGAGTTATTTATTATGATACTGTTCACATGATACTAATAATGCTCTATACATGAAAAAAATATGAATTATAGACAAACTCATAGTACAATAACACCACCATGATTGTTCTCATAATTCATAGGGAGAAAATATTATTATGACTTAAGAATTAAATGTCGCTCAAACCCATTTTTATTATGATGAAAGGTGTATAATTATACTTCTTGAAAAACGTTCAGTCCGATGACATTAAAGAAAATAATAAAAAAACAAGGGTTCTCATAACGAGAATTTGGCATAAAACTTCTTTACTCCAATCAGAACTGTGTCTGATTTGTCAATGCGTGCCCAGATGACAAATTCATTCTGAGTCATTTCAAAGCATATTGAACTATGAGTATACCAAATACTAATGGATATCAGGATAATCACAGGATGGTTAGATATAGCCAAATCAGCCATTGTGAATACAAGAGTTCTGATGTCTTGATTAGGCTAAGCTGGACACATACATTCATTCGCTAATCATTAACAAAATTTATAATATCTGCCATTTAGACTTTAAGGAGGGTACAAATATATTATTCCTTCTATTAAGCAGTTTACAGTTTAATCAACATTATAAGATTTATAAACAAATAAATAATGCAGTGTAGTAGGTGATAAAAAAACATAGAGGGAAATTAAAGTGTTTTAGGAGTTCAGAGGAGGTAAATATTGCTTTTGGGTAGGAGAAATGTGAAGGAAATAGTATTTGAGTTAAGCCTAAAACAGATATTTAGGATTTGAACATGGAGACATAGGAGGACAAAAGAAAAAATTATTCTAAAAGATGGACTATCACACACACACGAGCGTGCGCGCACACACAAACACACACACACACCTTGATGAGAAGTAGAACGTATGTTTAGTAACCATGAGTAGTGCTACATGGCTGAAGTGAATGGCAAGAAGGAGTATACAAAGAGATTAGATGAAAACGATAATTTTGGAGCAGACTTTGGGGAGTTTGGTTACCTAGAGTGTATTACTAAACAAATTGAAAATTTGGGGTACTGAGGAGCTTTTAGGGATTAGGCAACTAGTGAAAATAGGATAACTCATCTCCCAGAAATGACTTCACTGTATGTGTGACAGGAGGAGTAGATGGGAAAGTATTGTTCTTTCATAGGCTCCCAAACACTCATTATTGGCTGCAATTCCTATTCAAGGATGGCTTTGATTTTGTAGGGAGCTTAAGACTAACCAGAGTGTATTTTAAAGCTCTGTGCTAAAGAGAAATCTAGTTTGCTTCTTTCTATCCAAACCCCAGCACTTTTATTTAACATAGCTCTGTACAATGATTAGTGAGTGAAATAGTATGTGTGAGTTCAAGGAAATGAAAGTAACATTAACATCAGATTAAATATGATGGGCAGAAAGGGGAATCTTCAACAAAATAAAATAATTTACTGTATGGCTTTAAAAAATGTGCTTTGCCATATTATCTGTGTTTTCTCCCTTTAATGAATGTAGGCAGCTTACTTTGTTAGTAATATTTATTAATATTTTATCAACCATTTCTTTCCAAAGGGATGAAGTTTGCACTTTTCTTGCCATACTGGGAGCAACAGAGACAGAAAAATTTACTGATTTACATAAAGATTGCAAACTATTTTTTTATTCTTCTAGTAATTTTAAAGTACATGCACTGCGTACCACTTTCTGATATAATCATATCCCTGCTTATTGAGTCTGACATGCATGAAATCCATAATTGGAGTTGGTTTTCTAAAGAGGGAAATTACTTCTTTCAAGGAGAAGTAGGAGTGTTATCTTTTAATAATGCTTTTTCAAGGAGAGCCAATAGGAATTAATGGAGTCATCCTTTAAAGAACTTTATTCGGATATCTATTCCAATAAAATAAGCATAGACTCTGGTCAAGAATACTTCCTCAGACTTGCTCTCACATCCACTTTACTTCTACCTTTTCACTTTTAATTAAAGTCTTCTTCAAGTTTCTACCTTTACTTTACCTTGGTGTTTGTGCCTAATCAAAAGGTTCTCATCTATTCAAATTTCAAATCTTACTTTTTCAGATATTATAATTCCTTTTCAGAACTCTTTTCCCCACAACTCGCATTATCTTGTGTTTGGTCATATACCACTTCGCACACTGAGAGGTTTAACATGCTAAATCCAGAAAACTACAGACTGTATTTTGAAATATAGAATGATCATGAATCTCAATTTTCTCGGAGCAGTGCATGTTTACCACTTATTATTCAATTACCATTTAATAGTGATGCCTTTTTTTCTCAAAAGTGTACTGGTTTCAAAATACATTTATGGTTACTTTATTAAGATCCATTTTATTGCTGTACCCCATAGTTAATGCTAGGCAAGAAGCTAAGTGCTCAATATGTATTTTTAAAAGTAATAAACCTTTTACTTGCTTTGTAATTATATTACCATTATTTATTGCATATGTTATCTCTGTGAATGATGTGTCATAGACTTTATATATACTAGTGATTCAATTCCAACAACTCTGGTGAGATGTCATTGATATATGTCAAAATGCAGAAATTAGTTCAAGCAGAAATTGACTACATACATAATAACTGAGGGGAAGTTAGATCTTAGTCTTATTTTCATTTCTTAATCAAAATATAGATTGTAGAGAGCTGTGGGACTGAGATGGTGAACAAATTTTTCCAGCAACAGGGAAAGTTATTCAGATGTTTTAAAGCATAAGAGACTACCTCTATAAACTGCAGGGAGCCTTTGGGAGTGAAGTGGCATGGGCTATGGTGGGGCATTTGAAAGAAGCGGGGGGTATTTTATTAGGATTAAATAGTAAGTGAAAGGGAAGAATGTCAATGAAAAGCTCACAGCACCCAGAGTAGCATGAAAACCACAATTTCCTCCATAAACTTGTCACATTTCCCTTAGTCTTGTCTTTATAACCATTACAGGGATGGATTTAAGCAATACATGTTCCTCATTACAAGGCTGCAGTGCTGAGGCTTTTATATTGCATGCGCATGTGACTGAGTAAAGCAGATTTTATTTTAAAAATCAAATAGTGAGAATAGAACATATCCAGAGGTAGCTGAAACAAGGTCATTCCAAGACAAGTTTATCTATTTTCTGGATTTTCATGTTAGGCTGTCTTAGCTTGGCCGCTATAACAAAATTCCATTATTAAGTGGCCTAAACAACAGATATTTGTTTTCTCACAGTTCTGGAAGCTGAAAGTTTGAGATTAGGGTGCCAACATGGTTAGGTTCTTGTGAGAACCCATTTCCTACTTTTCAGGCAGCCACCTTCTCATTGTGTGCTCATATAACCTTTCCTTGGTAGATGCATGTGAAGAGAAGGAGCTCTGGTGCCTCTTCCTCTTTTTATAAGAACATTGGTTCCATTATGGGGGCTCTTTCCTCATGACCTCATCTAATCTTAATTACCTCCCAAGGGCTCCACCTCGAAATACCATTACATTGAGAGTTAGAGCTTCAACATATGAATTTTGGAGGGCACACAAACATTTAATCTATAACAGAGACTTAGTTGGTAACAGACTCTTGGGGCAAGGTTAGAAGGGAGCCACTGTCTCTTAATTGTAGAATCAACAAGTGTCCTATCCTCTCCAACCTTCCATGAACTTGAGGGTAATTTACCTTTTACCTCTGCCAAAGATGAGAGAGAGAGACAGAGAGAGAGAGAGAGACAGAGAGACAGAGAGAGAGATTGAGCACTAGCTCTAGCAGGGTAGCTATCATGTTCAACAAGCTGAAGGACTTATGTTCAACAGGAATGTCTAAAGCAGCCACCGCATATCATGTCTGGTAATCCCTCAAGCTTTGCAAGGATGGCTTTGGGGTAGGGGCATGGTACATATGCATCTGTAGTACCTGGATGGCTTATAAACAACAAAAAATTATTTCTCACAGTTCTGAAGGCTGTGAAGTCCAAAATCAAGGCATTTGCAGAATTAGTGTCTGTTGAAAACTTGCTCTCAATTCATATATGGCCATCTTCTTGCTGTGTCCTCACAAGAGAGATGGGATGAGGAAGTTCTTTGAGGTCTCTTTTATAAAGGCACTAATCCTATTCATGAGGGCTCCACTATCATAACTGAATCATATTCCAAAGGCCCCACCTCCTAATACCATCACATGGGGATTAGGTTTCAAAATATAAACTTGTGGGCAGGGGAAACAAATATTCAGTCTATAACATGTGATTTTCAAATTGTGCTGTTGTTATCTTCTACCTTCAACTCTGGGAAGGTCTCATGATCATTATTCCAAATCTACCACATAATAAATAGGCCATATGCCAAAGGAGAGATTCTTCACATGAGTAAATTTCAATATTATTGAAGAGATAAAATTGTACAACATACATTAATCAGGAAATATACCCATTTTTATAAGTGATAAATCTGAGGCCTTTAGTGGATTATTTGAAGTCAAGAAATAAGTCATCAAGGAAACACAAAGAATAATCCGGGTCTCCTGAATCCTAGCAGAGTTCCTTTCCTCAAAAGAATGCCGCTGACCTGTAAGCTCAAAAGACTTCTAGGGCCTCCTTTGACAGGTATTCTCCTATAGGCTATAAAGGTAACAAAGGTCATTTTTTATAAATGAAATTGAATTAAAAAAAAATAAAACTGTTGACATTTCTCTAAGATTTGTAATTCAGTTATATCTGTCACAATGAATAACTCATACAACAAGTGACACAGATGAGAGTCCAGAGAGTAGACTGAGCCATCCTCCCTTCAAATTATTCAAAGGCAAAATAGAAGTTTCATTATTATTTTAAAGGAAGTTAGAGGATTTTTATAGTACTGTTGGAGAGTACCACTAGATTAAGAAAGCCAAAGAATAGGCATCTTTTATGACTCTGAGGATTTAACAAGGAGGGAGACTGGTATGTGAAGGTATAAGTTTTCTCTGCAAATGATCAACTGAGCTTCATTGTAAAACAATTAATTGTTATTAGTAAATATGTTAAATACATTTCAAATTCTATTGCTTTTATGTAAAACCATAAGCTTTCTAGAGTATCCTTCATTAAATTAAACTACCGACTTGGGTTGAGGCCCTTCTAGGCTATGCAGATCAAATACATTGGCAAAATTAAGTATTGTTCCTTTTTTTCTTTTATTCACACTCACTAATGTCTAATGAACTAAGAGGACCACCAGTTCAAACAAACATGAAGAAGGTCAGCATCAGAGGTGGAAATATGCACCTAATTAATTTAATAATTATTTTCTTCTGGTTTTGAATAAATCAAATATAGTGTTTATAAAGTAATAAGGTAGATGTATAATAAATACAACAGCTAGTTTCAACACACACATACAAACACAAACAAGAATATTAGACCTCCAGGAACTTCAGCCTGGAACCTAGAAACAGACAAACAAACAAACAAACAAACAAACAAACAAATAAACCTAAGGTAGTTCTCATAAAGCCCAAGTATTTTATACCATAGAAGTATTTCATCCCATGCTCAGATTAATATATTGCTATATTGATAATAATATAGATATCCACATATATGTGTGTGTATAATCTTTTTAGACAAACGAAATAAACTTACTCATTCTCCAATCTGTAGAAGATTAGAAATAGGAAATTAGAAGCTACAAGCAAGTAAAAAAAGTTGTCATTTCAGGTTGACATACCACAGCAAAAAATGACCTTCTTGTAGCAAGCTAGATGATAAAACCTCTAAGACCATACCCAAGCAATTAAAAGCACTGCAATTTGGGGTCATTTGGAGTATGGATGACATATCACAATGAACACTAAGGACATGATAATGTGTTACATGGCCTGATATTCAAAGGTCATATTTATTAGTATATTTAATCATCAAACAAAAAATTATATTCTGTTAGATGTTCTTTATTATTTTTGCTGTGAATTTGTATAAAATATAATTAATTTCTTGCTGCCTTTATAAAAATTTCATTTATGAAAGAAGCACATTTATATTTTTTGAAAAATTAACATTTTTTAGAACATCTCTGTTTATAATGCTAGATTAAAAGAAAATTATCACATGTATCTGTGTTCGAGAAAATAAATGTAGATTCTTAGTATGGAGAAAGAAATATAACTTGGGTGTTTGGATAAACAGATGTAAGGCTGGCTATTCCTAGATTGTGAGGGAGTAGGGTATATTTTTTGTGGAACATTTGATTGTATAAACAACTTAATTTTAAAACATATATTATAAACTCAATGGGTCCATATGAAGTATAGTGATTTATTGATGAGTATTTAGAATATTGTATACATAAGGTAGATTTAGAATAATGGATAAAGAAGATATACTTTTGTGACTTTTTATTTGTTCAAAAAATACATGAGAAGGATCTTAGTGTGTCCAGGCACTATTTCTTTCTGTTCAGGTCCAAACACAATTTTATGTATTTCATGGTCAAATGTGCCATTCCTGGTTAATTTCATATTATCATGAAAAAACCATAGCAATATTGGTATTATTCACAATACCATAGCTCTTCACAACTAGTTTATTATAAAATAATGTAGATCTTCTTGCTTCTGCAGTCCCCTAATGACATTTATTTAATGCTGGTTATACCATCACTCGTGACACTATGTTATTCATCCTGCTTCTTCTGAATACTAGTTTCTATTGACTATTTTAACTGTACCCTGTTGACGATGATGCCAAATGCAAGTCTTGCCCAGAGCAATAATGTTTTTCTGGTCATGTTAAATTTATCATCCAGAGTATTATAGCATAAACATAAAATTACATCTTCCAGCTACCCCTTCATTTGAACTTGTCAGGCCATAATCACTACAAAATAAAATTTATCAGAAAGTCCTGAAAATTCCCCCTCTAAAATATATTCAAAGTCTAACCACTCCTGTCTCATTTTCTGTAATCCTAATCCAAGCCACCATCATTTCTCATCTAAGAGACTGACACTCAATATCCCAAATTATACTTCTGTTTTTTTTCCTCCCTTCTAGATTGATCCAGCAGTCACTCAGCTGCATGGTTCTTGGCACATGGTAGCACTTGATAAATACTGGCTCAATAAGTGGAAGGACAAGTTGTTTAGAGAGGGCCCTCAGTGATCATATGGCTCAGTTCAGGTCTCTCATTTCCCAGACTTGTGCCCTTTCTACCACACAGATGAAGGGTTTCGCATCATTTCCCCAATTGATAGTTACAAAATGTTCTCAAGTGTTGTTTTGAGTGCTATTAAGGTCATTTAAACAGGTAAAGCCCCTGCCATCTAAACTTATCTAATATTTTATTCTCACCTGGCTTCTACTTCTAGTTTCAGGAAAAAGTCACAGAATATTAGAGCTAGAGGAATCTTGGTTGAATCCCTTCAATGAAAAGGTATTTTTCACTCTAAATATAATATAAATATATTAGAGAAAATTTAGAAAGTATGAATAAGAAAATCTTTAGTCTTACCAACTGCTGGTATTTTGGCATTTCTTGCTTATCAGTTTCACTACATCATGATGACCATTGTATGTGAAAAAAATTTATTTTTGTTCACTTTATAAATATATTGCAATGTCGTCTTAATTTTTTCACCCAGCTTTATTGACTATAATAGAAATTTAGCTTTTCATATTTACATTGTACAATGCAATGTTTTTTTTTCAATTATAGTTGGCAAACAATAATATATTAGTTTCAGTTGTACAGCATATTGATTAGAAACCTACATAACTCACAAAGTGATCACCCCACTAAATCTAATACTCCTCTTCCCCCTTACATATTTATTATGATATTGTTAACAATTTTCCTTATGCTACAATTTATATCTCTATGTCTATTTTGCAACTACCCATTTGTGTTTCTTAATCCCTTTGTCTTTTTATGTCATCCCTCCAATCTGCCTTCCGTCTAGTAGCCCTCAAAATATTCTATATATCTATGATTTTATTTACATTTTTGTTGTTTATTTTGTTCTTTAGATTCCACATGTACATGAAATTATGTGATATTTGTTTTTCTCTATCTGATTTATTTCATTCATTGCAATACTCTCTAGGTCCATCAAGGCAATATCTTTTTCCATCCACTTCCTTTTAGTCTATGTGTGTCTTTTAATTTGAAGTGAGTCTCTTGTAGGCAGCATATGCAGGAGACTTGTCTTTTTATTCATTCAGCCACCCTATCTTTTGGTTAGAGCATTGAATTATTTTCCATCGGAGGTACTTGTTGTTCAGAATGTAGTTATTTCGATTCTTTCTTCATGTTTTTGATACATGTTTGTTTGTTTTTTTTCTTCTTAAAGAAGTTCCTCCAACATTTCTCATAATGCTGGCTTGGTGTTGATAAATTCCTTAGGCTTATTATTGTCTGCAAAGCTCTTTACAGACTGCTCTATATCAGTCCTTCAACTCTAAATGATAGCTTTCCTGAGTAATCATGGTTGTAGGTCCTGGGTTTTCATCACATTGAATATTTTGTGCTAAGTCCTTCTGTCTTGCATAGTTTCTTTTGAGAAATCAGCTGCCAGTCTTATGGGTGCTCCCTTGTAGGTAACTAACTGCTTTTCTCTTGTTACTTTTAAGATTCTCCTTGTGTTTAAACTTTGGCATTTTAATTATGATGTATTTTTGGTGTGGGCCTCTTTGGGTTCATATTTTCTGAGCTTCCTGTTGTTTTATGTCTATTTCCTTTAGCAAGTTAGGGAATTTTTCCATTATTATTTGTTCAAATAGCTCTTTAACTTCTTGTTTTCCTTCAGGTACCCCAATGACTCAGTTGTTTTTACATTTAATTGTGTCCCATAGGCTCCTTCGATTATTATTATAGTCTTGGTTTCTTTTTCCTTGCCATTATGATTGAGTGTCCTTGCCTTCCCCATCCTCTATATCAGTGGTTCTATCTCCTTCTTTATTGACTCTGTATATTCCATAGAATATATTCTTCATCTCAGATAATGTGTTCTTCATTTCTGACTGGTTCTCTTTTATAATTTTTATTTTATGTTTATCTCTTTGTTAAAGTTCTCACTGAGTTTATCTATCCTTCTCCTAAGTTCATTGAGCATCTTTATAACCAGTGTTTTGAACTCTGCATGTGTTAGATGGCTTGACTCCATTATTCCTGGACTTCTGTTCTCTCATGGTTTCTGCTTCTTTGTCTTCCCATTTTGGCTGCCTTTCTGTGTTTGTTTCTATGTACTAAGCAAAGCTCCTAAGTCTCCCAGTCTTATTAGCATGGCTTTGTGTAGTAGGTGTCCAGTGGCACAGTCCTGAGAGGGGTTCAGCTGAAGGCTAAATTTAGCCCCAACCTGTGCCCCTCCTGGGCCACTTGTTAAGATTTGGAAAGCAATCCACAGATTCTGTGTTTATAGTTGCCTCAAGGGGCCATGCCAGAAACTGAAGTAAGCTGCCACCAATGTGAGTCTTGGCATTGCTCAGCAAGGAGTAGCAGACTCCCTGAGGACACAACTGGATGTGGCTTGGGCAGGGCCAAGAGTTGTGGGAGGTGGAGAGTCAGGGAATCCTTGGGATAGAGGGACCTCTGTTATCTAGTTTGATGATGTCTCAGCTATGGCAGTGCTGAGTCTGCATGCTTGGGAGTGAGGAGGGCTCAATAGAGGAACAATGCACCAGCACTTCTGCCTGGGAGAGTGCCTCACCTCTAGCCCTCACTTCAACAACTAGGTGTCCCCCTTTAAGTCCCTGGTGCTCAGTGAGCAGCCACCCCAGTGCTGGTGCTCAGAGAACGCAGGTCAACAATTGTGAAAATCTACTCATGGACATAGCCCATTTAAGAGGTGTTTACAGCTATTGGCTGCAGCTGCTACAGTCTCTATCTCACTCAGCTGTTCAGGACCAGCAGTCTCACGTCTTCACCCCCTCTTACCTTCAACAGTTGTGGGGTGATTTCTTATTTCTTTTCCTAGTTGTATTGCTTCTATTCCTCTAGATCCCACATGATTTTGCTTGCTCTTTGCTCCTCATCTCTGCCATTTTTTCTACTCCTGTTTCTTTATATTATTTCTTATATAGCAGTCAAATGCTCTTAAAACAGATCAAGTCACATTCTGCTTAAAACTGTTTGATGGGTTCTCATCCAAATTTGAATAAAATTCAAATTCTTAACAATGTTCAAAAGAAAGGCCCTGATGATCTGCTGTTGCCTACCTCTCCAACTTTGTTTCCTATTTACCCCACTTCATATTATGTTCCATATATATTTAATGTACACACCTCTACAAGGCCTTCGCACTATTTTTTTTTTCACTTCCAGTCCACGAATCAATTTCTCATATTTATTTTATTTTCTTCAGAGCACTCATCACTTGCTTAAATTATCTTGATTATTAAATTGCTTACTGTTTATTTCCTTTCTTTTCCACTAGGTGTAAGATTCATAAGAGCAAAAGTCTTATCTATAATGCCTGTTGTTGTATTCCCTGTGACTTGTGGTAAAGTTAGGATTAGAACCAAAGACTCAATCCAATTATTCTTTCAAGAAGCTTAAGTTACACTTAGAGACACGAAACACATTAAGTATAATGTAGTACAGTCTTCAATTGGGTACTAATTGTTTGATATGAACCCAAAGTGATAAAAGACATCAAAAAAAAACCTACGATTAGTATAGCCAAGAGACTTATGGGTAGATATCACAGAGAAGATGAATTAAATGCTTTAATTACAGACAGCCAAGACAAATATAAAAGTTATAAGTAAAATATACATGCCTGGTACCATTAATTTGCATCTAGACAAAATTTACTCTGTAACAATAACTGAAGCAAAAACTTTTCAAATTCTAATTTGTGCTATATAAGTTTTACTCTGTGCTGTTCTATGTTTTCCACAAAAAAATTGCAATTAAAGTATTTATGTTCCGAAATATATCAATTTGCAAAAGAACCACTTCAAAAATAGATTTTCTTCTTCCCATGGGACTACCAAAAGTGACCGTGAACTAAGAAGTGACCCTGGATTAGTTCAGTCTCCGGTATGTTACAATTAAATGTGATCTTAAGTATATTCAAATATATAAATGGGGACATGAAAGGTTCAGGGAGAAAATTATGTTGTCATTAACACACAAACCAGTCTCATGGTATGCACCAGTCTGGGCAAAAGACATATGCTGTAAATGCATAGGAAATGAGTTATCAGTTGGATGGTGTGGTCTGGGCTACTTACAACAGGAGATAGAGCTTTAAAGAGCTAAGAGAACTTTTCATAAATATGATCAGACAAGAAAACCATAGAAGCAATAGAATAAACTGTTTTGAGTTATATATCCAGAAACAAAGACCTAAGACAAGAACAGAAAAAGTGAGAGAAAGAGAAAAAAAAACATTCTTAGGGTCAGACTTTGACATAGGCAATGTCAATGGGTGATAATATATACTCACATTAAGAAAGATGAGCATCATGAGATTTTTCTTGTGATTTGACTCGAGATATATCAAGTTTCTGATGAAGTTTTTATACTGAACAGTACAGTCACATGAATTATGTTTGCTAAAAATTTCAAATCTTATGTGTTAAGGACAAAGGATTAACTTGTTATCCTGAAAAAAGAAAGAGAACCAACCTATACTCAAAGCCTTCAGGCTGCTTTGGGTGATGACTGTGAGATGAAGTGTATCATCTCACTAGACAAAGACTTGTCTGACTTTCCAAATTAGGGCAACACATGTACTGAGATATTTTAAAATAAATGTATAGGAGTATTTTATGTTATTTTAAATAGTATACAATAAGAATGTATTACTTTTGTAAAGAAGAAAATACTAAACATCAATAACTTCACCACCCAGAGATAAACATCACTAACAATTGGTGTATTTTCTTTTATCTTTTTGTTCTTGGTTACCAATATGCCCTGTGTCACCCAATTTAAAATACAAAATAAGGTCATATCTCTTCTGATTTTACAAGTAATAAAAGTCTGGGTCTCATTTCACAATTTCAATCAGTCCTTTTGTTCTCTTTGACATTGCTTTCCCCAATATTCTTCAGAATCCTATGGTGGGCACAGTACTTCTATTGACTACTTTATCAACAATGCATACAATGAGAGGTAGGCAATTTTCCAAATGGAAAGCAAATTGCTGTTTAAAAGGGTGAATGACTAATGAGTGGTCACGAGGTGGCCAAAATAAATGAGCACTGTATTTCCACAGGTTCTCAAGAAAAAGGGACTCTGAATTTCAGGCACTGGATTTTTGGGATATCACAAGAGGCTACAGCTTTCATCTGAATAAATGAACTGTATGATACAAATAAAACAAGTATTAAGCATATTTTAACGTTTCCTTTGGCCTATTTTGAGGTACAATCTATTTGGGGTATATTTTTCCTCCTCCTGGTTGTAATTATTCTCTTAAACCACAATTTAAAAATAGACTAGGGCTGGACTCCAAGGAAAATGGCAGACTATGTAAAAGCAGGGTTCTCCTCCTCCCAGGTCCACATTGAAATAACAACCAAATTATAAAATAATCAACACGGAGAATCACCTGACATCCAGCTGATTGTAACATGTACATCTGATAATATAAAAGAGCCACATTTATGTGGGTAGGAGGGGCAAAATTGCAAATCAAGCTGGACCCACAGCCCTGGGTGTTGGAAGAACACTGGGAGGGTGAGCAAGTTTGCAGAGGCTATTTTGAAGGAGAGGGGTGTCTGGGCCTCATACAGGGGCTCCCCACCCCAAGGTCCCATCCCAGGGAAGAGGAATTTCTCAAAACTCTGAGTATAAAAAAGAAAGGGGATTCTGGCCATCTGAGTGAGACAGAAGGAGACTTAAATCCTTGACGTCCCTGTGAAAGGTCCACGCACAGGCTCCTTCACCTGCGGACACTAACCTCGGGCACTGGTAGTAGGTCAGAGGCTTGCACAATACTCATACTGGAAAATACTGCATTAATTAATTACCTGGCTTCAGAAGGAAGGCTGGACAGGCAGCCACCATTAGCTTTAGTCAGGGCAATCTACAGAACTCACCAGCTTAACCATGCAAGCAGGCCCCTCTCCACAGGGCCATGAGGAAGCTCTGGCCTGAGGAGATCAGCCCACCCCACCCAACCTGCAGATTTCCCAGGGCTTTTGTTGCCGGATGGATACCATGCCCTGCACCTATTCAGGGCAAAATATTCTCAGCTTGCAGACAGTGCTGTAACTGTGCATTTCAGAGATAGTTTCAGGCAGATCACTGCTGCCATTGCAGATTTTGGCCCACGTACCCAGAAGAACCAAGCGACGCTCAGCGAACTAAAAATCAAAAGAGGTATATTTACACTGGTGGGCTAAAAGGAGTCAGTCTCCAAAGACTGATCCTCAAACAAACGTAGGTAGGTCGATTTATACATTGATTACTTCCGCATACTTGGCTGTCTTTTGTTTCACAGGCATGGGAAAGGTAACGTTCTGGGAAGAGGAGGTTGGAAAAATTCCCCCGAGACAGGGTAGCCTTTTTTTCTTTACATGTCCCATATCACTGCCAACATGAACTTGAGCAAATCTTGGGGATCTGTGGGCCAGTCCCAGACAGCAGCTGGTCTTACTGTGACCTGGGACTTCTGTGGGAATACCCAAATGGTTACCAAAATTGCAGCAAGACTGAGAATATATTGATCTGATGGCCATTGTTTCCCTGAAACACTGCCCCACCCAACCCACAAATTGCCCCAAGTGGCCCATTGACAGTCAAGGACCACTGCCCTTCCATCCTCCCCCTCCCCGCACCCCATCTCCCAATCCATACAATCAACAAACTGGCTAGCACAAGGTGGGAATTTCAGGGAAATCAGTTGCAGGTAGACTTCTGCTGCCTGCAAGAGCTGCAATATTCTGTCAGGGGAACCCAGGGACCTGTGGGACCACCCCAGATGGCAGCTGGTCTCACTGTTATCTGAGTCTACAGTGAGAACACCCCGGCAGAGAAGTTGCAGCAAAACTGAGGCTACATTGGCCTGATTTCCCTTGTCTCCCTGAGACCCTGCTTCGCCTAAGCCACAAAGATCCTGTAGTCCACTGACAGGCAGCCTCCCGCATCCTACTTCTCTCTGGTATTGCACATTCTGTGCAGGCAAAAGACTTTGGGTCGTACCATGAGAGAATTTCAGGGAAAACAGTTGTGGGCAGACCACTGTTGCTTGTATGAGCTGTAATATCTCCTGAGGGGATTGTAGGTATCTGTGAGACCACGACAACATGAGATACAGTATGGCTTGGGAAAATATCAAGGACTCTGTGGGCCCATCACAAATGACAGTAGGTAGCACAGTGATATCTGACTTTGGTGGGAGCCTGTAGTTCCAGAGCTGGCAACAAATCTGGTGCTTTGTAAGCCTAAAAACCTCATACCTCACTGAAATGACACCCTACCTAAACCACAAATTACCTGTGGCAAGCTTGCTCCTAGGCAACTCAGTCCCATCTTGTACTTTCTTTGGGTCAACAGAGAGATAGTAAGCATAAAAGGGACACAGAATCCATAAAAAAGGAACAGACAGAAATGAAGACTATAAAGCTGAAATGAAGAACACACTAGAAGGATTCAACAGAAGATTGAATCAGCGAATTGGAAGACAGAGTAGCAGGAAACACCCAATCAGAACAGCAACAATAACAACAACAACAAAAAGAATTAAAAATAAATGAAGATTGTTTAAGAGACCTCTGGGGCAACATGAAGTGTAAAATATCTGGATCATAGGAGTACCCGAAGGAGAAGAGAGAGAGCAAGGGATTGAAAATCTATTTGAAGAAATAATGAAAAATATTCCCTAACCTAGCAAAGGAATTAGACATTCAAGTTCAAGAACCACAAAGAGTCCCATACAAGAGGAATTCAAACAGACCTACCCCAAGACACATCATAATCAAAATGCCAAAGGTCAAAAACAAAGAGAGAATCTTAAAGCAGCAAGAGAAAGGCAGATGGTTATTTAGAAGGGTATCCTCATAAGAACATCTGCTTACTTTTCAATGGAGAATTTTCAGGCCAGAAGGGACTGGCAAGAAATATTCAAAGTTATGAAGAACGAGAATTTACAATCATGAATACTCTACCCAGCAAAGTTTTCAATTGAAATAGAGGATTAGATAAAGAAGTTCCCAGACAGGGAAAAGCTTAAGGAGTTCATCAGCAACAAGCTACTTTACAAGAAATGTTGAAAGGACTTCTGTAAAAAGAGAAGGGATAAAAAAGAACATAGAAAGAACAAATAAGAATAATAAAATGTTAGTAACTATGTACCCATCAGTAATCCCTTTAAATGTAAATGAATTAAATGCTCTAATCAAAAGACATATCTTAGTCAAATGGATAAGAAAACAAGACCCATACACATGCGGTCTATGAGACCCACTTTAGGTCAAATGACACTCACAGAATGGAAGTAAAGGGATGGAAAAAGATGTTTAATGCAAATGGAAATGAAAAAAAAAAGCTGGAGTAGTAATACTTATATCAGTTAAAAAGACTTTAAAATGGAGAAAGAAGGACATTACATAATGATAAAAGGGATCAATAAAACAAGAATTAATAACCCAAGTAAACATATATGCACCCGTCATAGGAGCACCTATATACATAAAGCAATTATTGACTGACATAAAAAGAAAGATCAACAGTAATACACTCATAGTAGTAGAATCAACATGGAAACAATGGTACTAAAAGACACAGTAGACCAGATGGATTTAATAGATATTTTCAGAGCATTTTACCCCAAGGCAGTAAAATACACATTCTTCTCAAGTGCACATGGAACATTTTCCAGAATAGACCACTTGTTAGGACAAAAAACAAGTCTCATTACATTTAAGAAGATTGAAATCATATCAACCATCTTCTGTGATCACAATGTTATGAAACCAGAAATAAACTACAAGAAAAAAAACTGGAAAATACACAAACACATGGAAGCTAAATAACATGATACTGAAGAATGAATGGGTTATCAATTAAATCAAGGAAGAAATCAAAAGATAACTGGAGACGAATGAAAAAGAAAATACATCTCAAAATCTGTGGGGTATGGCAAAAGCAGTCCTAAGAGGGAAAATCATAACAATGCAGGCCTACCTTAAGAAATAAAAAAGGCTTAAATGAGTGATCTAAACTTACACTTAAAAGAACTAAAAAAAGAAGGGCAAATAAAGCCAAAAGAAAGAAAATAATAAAGATCAGAGTGGAAATAAACATAATGGAGACTAGAAAAACAATACAAAAGATTATTAAAACCAACTGTTTCTTTGAAAAGATAAACAAAATTGACAGACCTTTAACCAGACTCATCAATGATAAAAGAACTCAAATAAATAAAATTAGAAATGAAAGCAGAGAGGTAACTATATATTCCACAAAAATACAAAGGATCATAAAAAAATACTATAAGCAATTATACACCAACAAATTTGAAAGCCTGGATGTAATGGATGCATTCCTAGAAACATACAATCACCTAAGACTGAACCAAGAAGAAATATAAAATATGAACTGACTGATTACCACCAATTAACTTGAATCAGTAACCAATCACTTACCAAAAAACAAAAGTCCTGGATCAGATTGCTTAATAGACGAATTTTACCAAACATTCAAAGAATTAACACCTGTTCTTACACTATTTCAAAAACTTAGAGAGATGGCTCCCCAACTTTTTTTTTTATGAGGCCACCATACTTTGATTCCAAAACCAAAGATATTACACAAAAATAAAATTATAGGCTGATATCTCTTATGAACGTTGATGCAATAATCCTCAACAAAATATTAGCAAAAGAAATTCAGCAATACATTAAAAATATCATACACCATGATCAAATTGGATTTGATCCAATTTGCGAGTTTGGTACAATATTCACAAATCAATTAATGTGATACACCACATTAACAAATCAAAACAAAACATATTATCATATAAATAGATACAGATAAAGCATTCGACAAAATACAGAATCCATTTATGATAAAAATTCTCAGCAAAGTGGGAATAGAGGGAACATACCTCAACATAATAAAGGTCATATATGACAAACCTACACCTAACATCATACTCAATGGGGAATGGCTAAAAGAATTTTTTCCAAAGAACAGGAACATAACAAGGATCCCCACTTTCACCATTCCTCTTCATCATTGTATTGGAAGTCTTAGTCACAGCAATAAGTCAAGAAAGAGAAATAAAATACATCCAAATAAGAAGGGAAGAAGTAAAACTCTTAGTATTTGCCCATGACATATTACTATTTATAGAGAACCCTAGAGATTCCACCAAAAAAAATGTTAGAGCTGGTCAATGAATACAGTAAAGTAGCAGAATACAAAATAAATATTCAGAAGTCAGTGGCATTTTTATACACCAATGATGAACTTTCAGAAAAAGAAATTAAGAAAACAATCTCATTTACAATTGCATCAAAAAATATAAAATATCTGGGAATCAAATAAACCAAGGAGGGAAAAGACCTGTTCTCAGAGAATTATGTCATTGAAAAATGAAATCGAGCAAGATTCAAATAATTAGAAGCATATACCATGCTCACAGGTAGGAAGATTCAAAATTATTAAAATGGCCATACTACTCAAAGCTATCTATAGATTCAATGCAGTCCCTGTCAAAATACCAATTACATTTTTCAGAGAGGTGGAACAAATAATGCTAAAATATATTGAACCATAAAAGTCCCTGAATAGCCACGGCAATCTTGAGAAAGAAGGATAAAGTTGGAAGTATCACACTATCTGATATTAATCTATACTACAAAGCCACAGTAATCAAATCAGTATGATACTGGCATAAAAACAGATAAATTGATCAATGGAACAGAATAGAGAGCCCAGTAATAAATTCATGCTTATATGACAAAGGAGGCAATAATATACAATGGAAGTAAAGACAGTCTCTTTAATACATGTTGCTGGCAAAATTGGACAGATATGTGCAAAAAAAAAACCCAAAAAAACAAAAACTGGACCTTTTTCTTACACTACTTACAATAGACTCAAAATGGATTAAAGACTTACATGTAAGACCCAAAACCATAAAAGTTCTAGAAGAAAACATAGGTAGTATACTCTGATATTGCTAACAATACTTTATTTCAGATATATTTCAGATATATTTCCTCAGAGAAGAGAAACAAAATAATAAAATAAACAAATGGGACTATATCAAACTAAAATTGTGTACAAGCAATAGAAACCATCAACAAAACAAAAAGACAACTGACGGAATGGGAGAAAATATTTGCTTATGATACATCTGATAAGACTTAATATCCAAAATATATAAATAGCTCATACAGCTCAACAACAAAAAACTAACAACCCAATTTTAAAAATAGGCAGAAGACCTGAACAGATATTTCTCCAAAGAGGAAATACAGATGGCCAATTACATATGAAAATATGCTCAAGGTTACTAATCATCAGAGAAATGTAAATTAAAACCACAATGAGATATCGCCTCATAGTTTTCAGCATGTCTATCATTAGTATATCAAAAAACAAGTGTTCCCAACAATTAGAGAAAAGAGAACCCTCATACATTGTGGGTGGGATCGTAAATTGGTACAGCCACTATGGAAAACGGTCTGGATGTTTCTTGGAAAAATTGACCCAGCAATTGCACTTCCGGCTATTTATCCAAAAACAAAAACAGAACAATAATTCATAAAGATCCATTCTCCTCTATGTTCATGGCAGCACAATTTACAATAGCCAGGATATGGAAGCAACCTACATGATCATCAACAGATGATTGGATAAAGAAGTTATGGTTCATATATGCAATGCAATATGACTCAGCCATTAAGAAAATGGAATCCTACCATTTGCAATGACATGGATGGACCTAGAAGTTATTATTTTGAGTGAAATAAGTTAGACAGAGAAAGATAAATACCATGTGATTTAACTTATATGCATAATCTAAGGAACAAAAAGAACAAACTAATAAAAAACAGACTGACACATATAGAGGACAATCTGGTGACGATCAAAAGGGAGGGGGCCTGGGGAGGCTAGGAGAAGGGGATGAAGGGTTAAAGAAATACAAATTGATGATTGGTAGATGGTCAGAGGGATGGGGAGCACAGCCTAGGAAATGCAGTTAGCATTAATGTAATGGCTAGATAGAGTGCCAGAGGTGAGAAAGAGCAATTAGAGAGATTGATTTATAAACTATATAAATGGTTAACCAATGCACTGTATACTTGAAATTAATAATATAAAATTTTAAAGATGTAAAAAAATAAATAAAAAGTAGAAATAGACCAGGGCTTGAGGTAGTCTCTTTTTAGATGCCTAAGCATTAACGACCTTAATTTACATATGGTTTCGACTACTTATTTCCATGATGATTTAGAAGACCAGCTTAGAGTAAGCAGAAAATTAGAGATAGTCTTAAGCAAGAGTAAGGGTGAAGACAGAAAGCATTAAAGTAGAGTTGTATTAGTACCATTCAGAGTATGTGACTCATTATGTTGATGGTAATCAGTGCCAGTGTTGCCACTATTGACTCACCATGCTCTGAAGGAAGTAAAGCGGCATATGTAAGACAAGTACCAGATATCCAATCGTGTGATGCACTGTGGATTCATTACAGATTTCTAGCAAAAATTAGAGCATCTTCATATTTGGAGTACACGCCCAGCTAGTAACCATTTCATATTAATAATTTAAACTTCAGCGTCCTATCAAAGTCAGCCATCTAGAGCAAAATTGTTAAATCAGTAATATATGATTGCAGAGTCCATCATTTTTGCACACATATATTTATCCTCTTTTGTGGTATGCCAAAGACCTTAATAATGTCCTCATAATAACTGGGACTCTTTGCTGTGGTACAATTTTGGAACTAAGTGTGTTTCACCCTCCTGAATTGTCCTCATCTCTTTCTCTCCTTACGAACATTTCTATCTATGTTTCATTCTCTTGGGATCCTCCAACAAATGAAGGACATTTCCCTCCCTCCCCCAAATGGAAGAACGTTGCCATGGCAACATTTGATGGGGTGTTTAACTTCCAGCCTAATAGTCTTCAGATTGTCTAGTACTGTGAATGTGAACTACACATGTGTAATTGAGAAATTAGTAGTAAAATTTGTGGACTTAGAAAATTTTCTGATTATAAAAGCAACACGTGATCTTTGTAAATTGAAAGAAGGGAGTCAAATGCAGAAAGTATAAGGGAGAAAATAAAGGTCATCCCTATTCCATTGCCTAAAGTTAGCCACTGTTAACATTTTGGGGTATATTCTTCAAAATTATATAGCTTGGATGAAGAAACTGAGGCTGAAAGTTACATGAATGCTGTGGAGATTAAGAATTTGAATAGTATAATTAAAGCACCTAGCATGATGCCTGGCATACAGAAAACACTAAATAAATGTAATCAGTTGGTCGATTTCACATTTTTTGTCTCATTTGATTCCCCATACCATCACTCTGATGTAAATAAAATAAAATCAACAGTATTAGGGACTGAATATTTGTGTTGTCACAAAATTCATACGTTGAAATCCACATCCCCAATATAATTGGAGGTGATTAGGTCATGAGAGTGAAGTCCTCATGAATGAGATTAGTGATCTTATAGAAGAGACCTCAGAGATCACTCTTGTTACTCCAACCATGTGAGGACACAGTAAGAAAACAGTGTTTTTGAACTAAGAAGCAGGACCCCACTGGACACCAAATCTGCCAGTGTCTTGATCTTGAAGTTCTCAGCTGTCAGAACTGTGGGAAATATTTGTTTTTTAAACCACCCGACCTATGATAGTTTTGTTTATAGTACCCTGAATAAAATAAGACAAGCAGTATTAGCATCATTTTCTCTAGATATTGACAATTCTTATTAAAATAGAGATTTCCAGGCCCTGGATACTTGAAGATTTTTAATTTAATTGATCTGGTAGGAATCCAGATCTATTATTTTTTGTGTGCCAGTATTTCAACACATTAATTTGATGCACAGATTTGGGAACCTTTGCCTTAGAGATATCACTGAATGAATTTTCAAAGCATATGCCTCGAACCTTCTGAAATTATTGACTTAAATGTAAAACTCACTGAGAGCGTAGGTATTGGTGGTGATTTCGAGCCATCTTGATGCACATCCTTGAGAATCCCTGCCCTACATCTCATATGTTTTTGTCATGTGCTTATGTCCTTGTTTGTGCTCTATTGTCTTCTACTTATGTGTTGTCCCCAATTTATGCTCTTTATTAGCAGCCTTAGGAGAACAAATTAACATTCTTGATGTCTTTATGTAGCCCCACATTATTTAGCATAATGTATTGCACCCAGCCACAGATAAATTAACTTTACTGACTCACCAAATGATGAATTTGAAGCAACCAGTCAATACTACATTTTTCCTACAGGAAAAAAAAAATAGAATATACTTGTTTGAAACAACCTCCATTTGCCCATTGTTGAAAGAACCACTTCCTTTTGGTTGGAGTGAAGAGTAACTCCCTTCATCCTCTATCAGATTCATCCTTCTCTAGCCCCTCCTGACTGCAGGCCACAAGTCTCTGGCTAACATTATTTTTTAACTGGAATAATGAGCCATTGTAAAATTCACATAAATGTCCTAAAAAATTAGTATATCCTTGGTAGGCCTCAGGTTAACTCACCCATAGAAGTTTCTTTTACTATTTTCCTCTGGAAGCTCTAAAATGATAGAATATCCAGAACTCCCTTAAGCCGCCAACTCTTACAATGTAGTTTGTAACTCAATGTAGTTTGTTAACTCACCCATAGAAGTTTTTTTTTTTTTACTATTTTCCTCTGGAAGCTCTAAAACGATAGAATATCCAGAACTCCCTTAAGCTGCCAATTCTTACAATGTAGTTTGTCTCTGGAACCAGATTGCCTGGAGTAGAATTCATGCTTTCACACTCACTAACTGTTTAATCTTAGGCAAGATTCTTACCTTCTCTATGCATCAATTTTCCCATCTGTCAAAAAAAAAGTAGAGAGAGACATAACATAAGTTATCCTTCTCACAGAGTTTTTGTGAGGAATAAATTTCATAATGCTTGTAAAGAACTTAGTATTGTGACTGACACATGTCAAAAGTTCTGCAAGTGTTAAGGAAGCATAGTGTTATTATTGGCAGTAGCAGAACTATGAGAAAAAATGTTAGTGTATGGCCCATGAGAGCTAAGAGATTACATATGGCTGGTCTGACAACAGAGGTCAGAGCAGGGCACAGGTACCGAATCTGGGACACCAGAAGTTCAAACACTGAAGGGGAAACTTATTAGAGAGATGAGGATCTGGCTTTGCTATTAGGTTCTTACATACTTTTGAAAAGGGCCCAGTGGTGCAAGCAGTAAATGATTACTCTCAGCAATATGTAGGAGTAGGGATTGCAGTCTAACATTAGTGTTTTCCCCCCAAAATGTGTTGTGAGAAATACTGGATTGCTGGTACCTAACTGATAAACACTTATTGACTCTATTTTATATTTTTACCCCCAAAGTAGCAATCTGGTACATTAGGGGCCAGTTAGCTTTCCCTGTGTGGATATCAGAGGGGAGAAGAAGTCAACAATAAACAGATTGTGGCCTTTCTTGGTAGAATCATAGGGACTATATTAACTCCATCATTATTTATGATCAGTGCCACTCTGCAGCATCTCTGTGGACAACTCCATTATACAATCTAAAAGGAGTAGAAGTGGCAGCTGATAACATCACCCATGAATCCTCCTTATTAAATCTTTACACTCTCCATAACACAAATAGATACTACTCTCCACCTTTGAAAACATCATTATGTGGGATGTGTTGATTAACTTTATTGTGGTAACAATTTCGCAACATATACATTTATTTTCGCTTTTAGTTCCCTTGCTTTTGAGGTCAAATTCATAAAATCCTCTTTAAGTCCAAGGTCCCTGAGTTTAGTTCCTATATTTTCTTCCATGCATTTTATTGTTTCAGGTTTTATATTCATGTCTTTAATCCATTTTGAGTTAATTTTAGTGTGTGGTGATAGACAACAGTCTAGTTTCATTCATTTGCAGGTGGCTTTCCAGTTTCCCCAGAACCATTGATTGAAGAAGCGTTCTTTCTCCACCGTATGTTTTTGGCTTTATTTTTTGTCAAAATTATTTGCTCATATAAATATGGGTTTACTTTTGGACTCTTGATTCTATTCCACTGGTCCGTGTGTCTGTTTTTCTACCAATACCATGCCGTTTGATTATCGTTACTTTGTAGTGTAATTTGAAGTCGGGAAGATTGATGCATCCAGCCTTCTCTTTTCTCAGGTTGGCTTTGGTAATTCGAGGTCTTCTGTACTTCCATGCAAATCTGATGATTTTTTTGTTCTATTTTTTTTAAATGCCAATGGGATTTTGAGGGGATTACAATAAATCTTTATACTGCTTTAGGTAATATGGTCATTTTTAACTATGTTGATTTTTCCAGTCCAAGACACGGAATATTTTTTTCCATTTCTTTACATCTTCTTAGATTTCTTTTAAGAGGGTCTTGTAGTTTTCATTTCAGAGGTCCTTCACATGTTTCTTTAGATTTATTTTGAAGTATTTTATTCTTTTCGTTGCAATGGCAAAAGGAATTACATTTTCAACTTCTTTTTTTTTGACATTTCATTATTAGAGTATAGGAATACTACTGTATTTACTTATTGTGTCTAGAAGTGCTCCTGTGGAGTCTTTGGGGTTTTCGATATTGAGACTATGTATCCAGAAATAGTAACAGTTAGATTTCTTTGTTTCGCATTTGGATGCCTTTTATATCTTTCTCTTGCTTGATGGCACTTGCTATGACCTAGAAAGTTATATTGAATAACAGTGCAAATAATAGACAGCCTGACCTCAGAGGGAAGTATTTAAATTTTTCACCATTAAGTATAATGTTGGCTGAGGGTTTGTCATAAAAGGCTTTTATTATATTAAGGTCATTTCTTTGTTAAATGTTTTGATCATAAGTAGATGCTGTATCTTGTGAAAGGCTTTTTCGATGTCGATCTATATGGTCATATGACTTTTATTTTTTAATTTGTTTGTGTTGTGGATCACATTAATCAATTTGCATATGTTGAACCATCCCTGTGCCCCTAGGATGAAGCCCACTTGATCGTAGTGTATAATCATTTTAATATGTTGCTGTATTCGGTTTGCTAGTTACTTGTTTTTGATTTTTGCATGTGTTCATGAGAAATATCTGTCTGTAGTTTTCTTTTTTGTGTTATCTTTTCCAGGTTTTGGTATCAGTGTAACATTGATCTCATAATATGAGTTGGGAAATTTTGCCTCCTCTTTAATTTTTTGGAGGCATTTGAGGAGAATAGGTATTAAATTTTCTTTGAATGTTTGATAGAAGTCACTTGTGAAGCAATCTGGTCCTCCTGGAATTTTACTTTTTGGTGGATTTTTGATGATTGTTTCAATTTCCATAGTGCTGATGAATCTATTTAGATTTTCCAGTTCTTCTTGATTCAGTCTCAGAAGGTTCTATCTCTCTAAGAACTGGTCCATTTTTTCTAGGCTATTAAATTTTGTGTTATAAATTTTTTCATAGTATTTTAGTATTATCCCTTGTATTTCTGCAATGTCAGTCATAATTTCTTCTTTTTAATCCCTGACTTTGTGTATTTGTGTTCTTTCTCTTTTTTCTTAGTGAGTCTAGCCAGGGGTTTGTCAATTTTACTAACCTTCTCAAAGAACAACCTTTTTGTTGCATTTATTTTTTTATTGTTTTTTGTTTGTTTTCAATTTCATTCATTTCTGCTCTAATTTTGATGATTTCTTTCCTTCTGCTGACTTTAGGCTTCATTTTGTTCTCCATTTTCTAGTTTTTAAGATGAAGGATTAGGTTGTTTATTTGGGGCCATTCTCCTTTTTTGAGGTAGGCCTATAATGATATAACCTTTCCTCTTATTATTGCTTTTGTCATGTTCCCCAAATTTTGACATGTTGTACTATCATTAATCATTTCTATATATTTTTTGAACTCTCTTTTTAGTTCTTATCTGACACAGCTATTCTTCATTAGTATGTTGGCTAATCTTCATGTATCTGTGGTTCTTCCTGCCCTTTTTTTTTTTGCAGTTGAACTCTAGTGTCAAAGCATTATGATCAGAGACTATGGTTGGTATGATTTCAACCCTTTTATATTTGTTGAGGCTCTCTCTCTGTCCCAGTGTGGTCAATTCTTGAGAATGTTCCATGTGGACTAGTGAAGAATGTATAAGCAGCTATTTTGGGATGGAAGGCTCTGTAAATGTCAATTTTATCTAGTTGGTCTAATGTATCATTTAAGGATTTTATTTCCTTATTGGTTTTCTGTTTGAATGATCTATCCATATCCAATAGTGGGGTATTTAGATCCCCTACTAAGATAGTATTTTGATCTGTTTCTCCCTTTAGTTCTATTAGTAATTGCTTTACATATTTCAGGGCTCCCTGATTGGGAGCATAGATATTAATAAGTGTTATGTCTTCTTGGTGCAAAATTCCCTTTGTCATTATGTTAAAATAGCTTACTTTACCTTTTTTTGAAGTCTATTTCATCTAATATTAGTACCACTACTCTCACTTTCTTCTTAATGCCATTTGCTTGAAATATCATTTTCCACACTCTCACTTTGAGTCTATATTTGTCTTTGAAACTGAGATGAGTCTCCTGGAGGTAGAATATGGTTGGGTTTTGTTTTTTGATTCAATCTGCAACTCCGGGCCTTTTTATTGGTGAATTCAGTCCACTTACACTTAGGGTGATTATTGAAATATGAGATCTTCTTATAACCATTTTATCTTTTGCTTTCTGGTAGCTTGGTGTTCCCATTGCTTCTTTGTCCCTGTGTTTCTGTTTTCTTTAATACAGTTGCGGGTTTTCCCTCTGGTGCTTCTTATTTTATGTTATAGTCTTCAGTTCTGAATCATTAGCATGTGGTTACTATTATGAATATGTAAAAGATATTTATATATCTATACACACAGATATATATATACATGTATATATGTATATATGTACATATATGTGTGTGTGTATGTGTGTTTGTGTGTGTATCTGTCCATATTTTTCTGTTTGTGCCTTATCTCCATTACCCATTGTAAATATGGACCTTTGGATCCTTTCCTTTTCAGTCATTGTTGTCTCAATTTGTCCATATGTATGCTGAACATTCATTACTTTCTTGCTATAGCAAATCTCTTCTTATTGCTTAAGTTTATCATGCCCTGCTCTTAGTAAGAATTGCACTCTTCTGCTTCCATATGCCTGCTAGTCACCTTACTCCTTATGTATTTTTTTTTTGTCATTTTGTTTTAGGTGAGGTGACCCCTTCTTATATTTCCTGTAATACATGCTTCCTAGTGAAGAATTCCCTCAATTTCTGTATGCCTGAGAAGGTCTTTATTTTCCCTTTGAATCTATAGGAGAGCTTAGCTGGATACGTTATTCTTGACTGGTAGTTCCTTTCATTTAATAGTTTGAATATTTGATTCCACTCCTTTCTGACTTGTAAAGTTTGTGCCGAGAAGTCTGACGATAATCTAATCGGTTTTTCTACATATGTTACCATCTTCTTTTCCCTGGCTGCCCTGAGAATTCTGTCTTTGTCGTTGATTTTTGATCATTTTAAAACAATGTGTCTTGGAGAAAGTCCTTTTTGGTTTGAGATGTTTGGATGTTCTCTTGATCTCTTGAATTCCAAGCTCTAGCTCATTCCTTAGATTTGGGAAATTCTAATCAACTATTTATCTGAAAATGCTTTGCAATCCCTGCTACTTTTTTTTTCCCATCGAGAATACCCATTATTATTTTTCCTCTCCTGATGGTATCAGTTAGTTCTTTTATTTCACTTTCATTATTTTTCTTTCTTCGATTTCTCTTTTTTCCTTCGGATTTATTTCTAGAATTCTCTTTTCAATATCACTGATTTATTTTTCCATTTGGTCAACTCTATTTCCCAAGCTTGCTATATCATTTTTTATCTCTCACTGCGTTTTCTTCTTCTCCAGAAGTTCAATTTGTTTCTTTTTTAGAGTTTCAATCTCCTTGCTAAAAAACTGATTATGCTGGTCTAGTTGTTTTTCAATTCCTGAATTTTATATGAATTATTTTGGATCTCATTGAGTTTTTTCAGAAATTCCATCCTGAATTTTCTGTCATTTAAGTCACATATCTCCATGCATTTAATTTTATTTTCTGGAGATTTTTCTCTTTTTTTCTGAGATACTTTGTCACCTTGGTTGTTCATGGTTCTTAGTGGACTACTTCTCTGCCTGTGCATTAATGAAATTGTGTTCTGCTTTTTCTCCAGAATGACTATTCATTATATAATGGTCTCTCTTTAGCCTGTTGCTAAGATGGCGTTTTTCTTTTGGTTCTGACTATGTAGTGTCTAATTCTTTTGGATCTGCTTTATATAAAGTCTTAATAATGTCTTTTTTTCCTTATAAATAGTCAATCACTATTGCTATCCTCAGTCTCAGTTCCTGTCAGTGTTAGCAACAGTTTTGGTTGTGTTTGCTCAGATTCCCCTTGGGCTCCACTGTTTTTTGTCTTAGAGAATTTGGGGGAGAGGGTCTCTCTCATTTGGAGGAAAGGGGCTGAAGCTCAACTTTATGTTTTGCAACCATGGTTGATAAAAATCAAATGTTGCTTCTTTGCCATCCCTACTTCTTTGCCATCTCCACTTCTCTGCTTTCTCTCCTGATCCCTGGCACTACTGCTTTGTGTTGATCACAGCTCTCTCAGGCAGTGCTCTTCAGGGAACCCACCACATCTTCTCCCCTCCCCGTCCTCCTACAGGGAGTTCCAGGTGCGAAAGGCATCTTCTTTTTTCTCCCAGTTAATCACATGACTCCGGGGGTTCTGACCTGTGTTAGCTCTTATGCGCAGATCCCTTTCTAAGATGTGTTTGTGTGCAGGTTAGGTGTTTTTTTAATTGAGTTTTAGATATTCAGCTTATTGTTGTTTCAAAGGAAGATCTGTGGAGATTTCCCATTTCACCATATTTCTATATGTCTAGATGACTTTAGACATTATTTAACATGACTTCTTTTGTAGCTGAATAACTGTAGTAAACCTTAATGACATCATTTTCTCAGTGGTAAAAATATTATTAAGTCACAATATTTTGTTAACTACTAACCTAATATATGATTGGAATAAAAAGAAGATTGAGGCACTGCTTGTAAGAATAATAGCTCCATCTGTCTGCATTTGATTCATGATTGGTTAGAAGTCATTACCACTGCTCGATACCTTTCATTTTAAAGGATTTCAGGGTGAAATTTGTGAGTGACAGAAGGTTTTAACTGGACGATTTTATAAAATGTGAATAGTCTCTAACATACAAAGACATAAGGGAAGGGAGCCTAGCAAGAAATAGACTTCTGCTGTCCTATTCCAAGTTGTCAATGTGTTTAAGGGTGAGTTGTTTGTGATTATGTGTTTGTGTGTGTTTGTAGAAGTAAAAGAAAGAGAAGAAGGTGAAAGATAGAAAGAACGAGAGAGAGAGATAACAAAAGAATACCATATGTTAAATTCTGTTGCAAAGTACGTTAAACATTATATGCAGCTTTGGTAACTGTGACAAATATTGTATTTTAATTTACCCAATAGATATTTACTCCACTTCCTCCCTAAACTATTTTTTTAAACAAAATCATTTTTTGCCTAGCTCAGGAAATAAATCATGACAGGTCTAAGTCAGTTATTACAGTCTAGTTTCCCTTTCCCAATGAATGAACTAGTTGGGGATATATGATACAATTCTGTCTGGCTAAAGAAATTCAAAAAGAAATATACTGAGTGCTCCAGAAAACATTTTTCTTCCATAAAATTTCCCAGCAAGCTTAGATCTGATTCATCTCTTGGTACTGTGCATATTTTAACTTTAACAAAATCCAGGCTTTTGTTTTCCTGTGTTCCTTCCTGATTTGAATATTTCTGTATGAGGATATGATGATTGGAATTATTTTCATCACCTAGTGACCACAAAGTAAGAGAAAAAATAATTTTGCTGATGCCTATCCAGTACCCTGTCATCATTATTATGTTGAATTAATCTTAGCATCAACTACCTCCAGATTTCTCATTTAGAGGACATTAAATGTTCTCATGTTTAAAACCACTGTTAGTCTATTTTTCTATTACTTGTAGCCATAAACTTCCTCAATAATACAGGAGTCTGCCCCAAAGTGTGAACCACTTCTCAATAGTTAGAACAACAACAACAACGACAACAAAAGACTAATGTTTATTTTGTTGGAGAACACAGAAATTTCCAAATATGGCTCTCTTTCATAACTTATCTCATACTTTGGCTTAGCCTTAGTGTTCCCACTCTTGGTCATATCTTCTGGCTTTCCAAACCATCTCAATGTATAGACAACACATTGTGGCATTTTACCATATAAAGATTTGTGTCTTTTATTTATGTTTTCTAAATTCATGTTAACTCTCCAACAACATTATAAACTCCTTGAGGCCTGTGTTTAGCTCACAAAATGAACACAACATCAAGGAGAGTGTTGCTTTTACTTAGCAAATTAAATCATAGCCCTCCTCTCTATCCTGCTTGTGCTGTAGACTCTGAAGCTTATTTTTCCCTTTCAAGAAAAATGCTAGTAAGAGCATGATCTTTTCCATCATGTTTTGGAGGGATAGTGTTCTGCTCCATCCCCAATTCTCCAGTGCAGCTTAATGTAAGTAGATGTTAAATGAATAACACTATCAGAGCAAATGTCACTATTTTTATAATATCAGGCTTCTGCTTTGCCAAAGTCAATCTGTCATTTTTGTAATTCATGTCTTTTTTGTACAAAACATCTTGAAAAGGTAAAGAATGCCGTATTAGTGGATATTTTAATGATCCAGACAACGGCATATCTATCATGTCAAGTCAATTTAAAAACTTTAACTAAATCAACCAATATTATCATTATTCTAACAGCAGGGCCTTGAGGATTGTGAAGACATTCAAATCCTTTTCAGTACTTGCTTTCACTTTTCTTTGGCTTTAGGTCATAGATTAATTAAGCAATTGTGTATAAGCTAAACTAAATAAAATAAGTAATATATACATAGTCAAACTGCTTCTGCGTGCTGCGTACATTCTGAGCCTAAGAAACTGTGAAGTCAGAATTAAGCATTTTTAGAATATCCTGGTTGACTTGTGTAGAAAAACTTTCCCCTCTAAAAACATTCATGTCTTGGAACTATATAATCCCAAATCCACATCTTCAACTGAAACATTGTTTTTTTTAGCATTGCACAAAAGTAAATGTTCTTATCTTACCTTCTATTCCTCTTACTATAAACTAAGTACATGTTATCCCCAAATTATCAGCAACCTAAAGTAGATTCATTTGAGAAAAGACATACCATCCTCACTAAAAATGGCTTGAGGCCATGACTTCCAAAGGGTCTTTATTTTACTTTTGATTTTTTCCTATCCAATTCATTCATTTTACTGTGATCATTATATCTCATGTGACTCAGTCAAAGATAATGTCTTTCTTTGAGCAATTCTGAGATGAACGTCAGAGAAAACAGGCAATTAGAGTTTTAGCACCTGCACAATTCAGTTACAAAGCACTTTAAACAACAGTGCTAGATTTACCATAGACGAGCAAATGTTTTCCTTAAATATGGTTTAATCCACTTTTCCAGGAAGCCTATGTAACAAGAAATACAGCTGGAGACTACAGTGACCCATTTATAATCATAGTTGGATTTGTTACCAGGGAACCCATCAAAATCAGCTTAGCTTGTTTGAATGGCTCATTCTGGCTCTCTATGCCTTTCTTCTCATTTGCTTTTGAGAGTGTTAACTGGTTTAATGATGCCAGCCAAGGGAAATGGCTTTCTTTGACTTTGCCAACTTTGCATGACTGGAATAAATAGAATAGATGGCTATCTACACGGTGTGATAGTTTGAGGGTTGCTCATTTGTCTCTTCCTCTCCCCCATGCTTTTTTTTACTGGAATGGCTTTGGATTTCTTCCTCAAAGTCATTACTTTGGGATAAAACAAATCCTATTGCAAGCTATATACGGCATGTAAATGTATCTTTCTCTTAGGGAATAAGCCAATGTGTTAAACTGATTATGTCTGACTAGCATTAAAAACAGAATGGGAGGTTAAAGTGAGAATAAAATAGCAGCACTCGACCAAAATTTAAGCAGCCATACTTTGCTCCCTGCTTAAGAGGAGGCAGGTTGGAGTCAAATTAGCCATAACTGATATTATTCTCATCTTTGACTTTCAAAATTTGGCGCCATTACACTCCTTGCTCATGATTCATTTAATTATTTATTAAACAAGGTCATCCAATGACAACCTGCTACAAATTACTACAAATTCATAGGCTTAAAAAACATCCATTTATTAGTTCACAGTTCTGTAGGTCAGGTCAGAGTTCAGACAAGTTTGACTGGGTTCTCTATTCTTTGTCTCGCAAGAATGAAATCAAGGTGTTTTGAGCAGAATGGGCTCTTATCTGGAGTATCTGGAGGAAACTCACTTCCAAGCTCATTTACTTTGTTGGCAGAATTCAGTTCCTTGTGGTTTTAGGATTATACTTCCAATTTCCTCCAATCCTTTAACACGGTCGTCTCCATTTCAAAGCCAGCATCAGCATATACTTGGAAACTCCTTGATTTTCTCTTCTGCTACCAGTCTGAGAAAACTCTTATTTTTTAATGTCATTTTATTATTAGTTTCAAGTATACAGTACATTGGTTAGACATTTATATAGTTTATAAAATGATCCCTTAATTGCTCTTTCTCTCCTCTGGCACTCCACCTAGCCATTACATTAGTGCTGAATGTATTCCCAATGCCGTGCTTCCCATCTCCATGACCAACTGTCAACTACTAATTTGTACTTCTTTAACCATTCACCCCATTCTCCTAGGATCCTAGAACCACTCACCTCTGGCTGTCACCAAATTGTCCTCTATATTTGTGAGTCTGTTTTTGATTAGTTTGTTCTTTTTATTCTTTAGATTCTGCAAATCGGTGAAATCATATGGAATTGATCTTTCTCTATATGATTTACTTCACTCAGCATAATAACTTCTAGGTCCATCCATGTCATTGCAAATGGTAGGATTCCATTTTTAACTGCTTACATTTTAGTGTATATATGAATCATAACTTCTGTTTTTAAATGTTTTATTTTAATTAGTTTCAAGTATATAGTACATTGGTTAGACATCTATATAGTTCGTAAAACAATCTGCCCATATGCTTCCTCCTTCCCCTAAACTTGCACCTAATCAACATATTCATCATAACAGCATTCCCTATGTCATGCTCCCCACCCTCATGGCCATCCGTTGGCTACCAATTTTTACTTCTTTAACCCTTCACCACATTCTCTCAGCCCCAAAACTCCCTACCTCTGTCCATCACCAAATTGTCCACTATATTTGTGAGTCTCTTTTTGATTAGTTTGTTCTTTTTATTCCTTAGATCCCATATATAAGTGAAATCATATAATATTCGCCTTTCTCTGTCTGACTTAAATAAATTCTTGGTCCATCAAAGCAACATCTATTTCCATCCCTTTCCTTTTAGGCTGTGTGTGGCTTCTATCTGAAGTGAGTCTTTTGTATTTTTTCTTCTTAAATAAGTCCCTTCAAGATTTCCTGTAATACTGACTTGGTGGTGATCAATTGATTGAGCTTACTTTTGAAAAGGAAGCTCTTTTTCTGTCCTTCAACCTGAAATGATAGTTTTGCTGGATAAAGTATCCTTGGTGGTAGATCCTGGGTATTCATCCCATTGAATATTTTTTGCCAAGCCCTTCTGTCCTGAATGGTTTCTTTTGAGAAATCAGTTGCCAGTCTTATGGGCATTCCCTTATAAGTAATTATCTGTTTTTCTCTTGCTGCTATGAATATTATTTCTTTGTATTTAACTTTTGATGTGTCTTGGTGGAGACCTCTTTGGATCCCTGATTTTTGGAATTCTCTGAGCTTCCTGAGGTTTTATGCCCATTTCCTTCACCAGGTTAGGGAAGTTCTCCATCATTATTTCTTCAAACAGCTGTTCAACATCTTGATTTTCTTCAGTTATGCCAATCAGATGAATATTTGGACCCTTAATAGTATCTCATATGCTCCTTAAATAATTGTAATAGTCTTGGCATCTCATCTCTTGCCACCTGATTATGTGTTCTTGGCTTTCCCGTCCTTTAGATAAGGCATTTGATCCTTTTTAAAATTTATTTAACGTGTTCATTCTTTTGTTTATTTCATTCAATATATTTCTCATCTCAGATAATGTGTTCTTCGTTTTAGACTGGTTCCCTTTTATAATTTCTATTTCCACTTTTACATTGTTTATCTCTTTGTTGGAGTTTTCTACACTTTCCGAAAGTTCATTGAGCATCTTTATAACTAGTGTTTTGAACTCTGCATCTGTTAGATTACTTGACTCCATTATATCTGGATCTCTGTTCTCTCCTCTCATATGGTTTCTGCTTCTTTGTCTTTCCATTTTGGCTGCTTTTCAATGTCTGTTTCTATGTACTAAGTAAAGCTCTTAAGTCTCCCGGTCTTATTAGTGAATTTGTGAAGTAGGTATTCAGTGGTACAGCCCTGAGAGAGGTTCATTCACAGGCCAAATTTAGCCCAAGCTTCTGCCCCTCTGGTGCCACCTGTTAAGTTTCAGCAACCAATCCACAGATGCTGTGCTTATAGTTACCTCAAAAGGCCACACCAGAAACTGAGGCCAGCTGCCGCCAGTGTGAGTCTAGGTGCTGCTCAGCAACGAGACTCTGTCTCGCCGAGGATATACCTGAGTGTGGCTTAGGTGGGCATGCTAGTTGGGGTGGCGGAGTTTAAGGGAATCCTATGGGCAGAGTGACCTCTGTTATTCAGTTTGATGACTTTATGGCTATGGCGGTGCTGTGTCCAGTGCACTGGTAAGGGGATGGCTCAACAGGGAATAATGGATACCACCAGCACTTCTGTACCTAGCAAGTCTTACCTTGGCCCTCACTCCGACAATTTCTCCCTGTAAGTTCCTGGTGCCCCCTGTGTGCAGCCGAATGGGCACTGGTGCTCAGAGTGAGCAGGTCATTCACTGCGAAAATTCACTTGCAGACGTGGCCCCTTTAGGAGGCTTCTATCACTGCTGCTGCTGCAGCCTCTGTCTCACTCAGCCACTCGAGATCGGTCAGCCCCATGTCCTCGCCCCATCCTACCTTCTGCTGTTGCAGGGCGATTTCTTTTTTCTCCCTCATTGTATGGCTTGTTCATCCTAGGCTATTTTTCCTTGTTGCTGCTCCTTTTTTTCCGTCATAACTTTGATTTAATCGTCAGAGGGATGAACAGAGCCCCTATCATCCATGCCATTTTTTTCCTCCAAAATATATTCTAAGTAAAATTAAATGTGCAAATGATGTGAACAGCTAATTCGCTTAACTATATTAAAAGTATTTAAAGCATAACTGTAATAAAACATGTTCAGCCGTTCCAGTAATCAAATTATTGCAAATTGAAATAGCAATGGTACATTATTTTACCGAATAATCATGCACTAATAAGTGGTAATAATATTAGTGGGAATTAGCATTCTCATATGTTGCTTATAAAAGTAGAAATTTTAAAAAATCTTTCTGAAAATAAGTTTATAGTACATTCCAAGCCCTCAGACAGTTGTACCCTTTGCCACATTATTTTTCCAGAAATCTTGCCTACCTTTTACAAAATAGGAAAACATTTATATACCGAATATTAATGAAGCACATTGTCAATAATTGAATTAATTCAAATTACAAAAATATCATTTATTCAGTTATTCATTCATTATTTTAATCACAATGATTTCTTCAGCATCCACAACATGCCAAACAATGTGTAAGACATAGAATATAGTAGTAATAAGACACATTAAAGAGCTTATATTCAATTGTATGGAGATGAGCAATAAATAAAAACCAAAAAAAAATGTATCAAATACAGTTAAGTACTGTACTGAAGAAAAACAATGAGTTTATGGAGAGAAACTGGGGATGACTTTAGATAGGTGACTGCATTTAAAGTGAGATCCAAGGGTAGAGTTTCCTAGGTTAAAGTAAAATTCCAAGGCAGAAAATGACTTAGCATATATGGCCTATAGAAGGACAGTTGTTTCTATGCCATCAAGTAGAGAGGGAAAGAGATTTGCGTAGGACCTTGTAGGCACTGTAAGGAATTTGAATTTTGTTCTAAATTGATGAGAAGCTATTGAAAGATCACAAAAAGAATATCACATAATATGATCGTATTATAAAGGATTACTTTAGCCGCTATTTGCAAAATAAGAAACAGAATTATTTTTAAAGTTGTTACACTAGTCTAGGTGAAAGTGTGGCTTTAGACTAGGGCAGTAGTGCAGACCACGGGGAGTGGACGGATTCCAGATGTATTTTGGACATAGAAGATGGAAAGTGAGTGGTCAACTTTTTTGAATGGTGCTTACAGGTTGAGAAAGTTGAGACAGACGGTTACTACTGGATATGGAAACACTGGAAGTCAGTTAGTGAAGTTTTAGTGGCTTGATAAGGGTGGAACCCTAGTTAATGAGAAAATGCTAGATGAGAGAATAATAGTTAACTACATTATGGTACAGTCATAGGTTGCAGATATTTAAGCTAGTAAATGTTTTCAAAGAATATTTACTATATTATGATCATATTTAAAATAAAATTTTAAGGAAAATGCAGGCTTCAAAATTGTTAAGAGAACTTAATCGTAATTATGCAAATAAATAAATATAATACCCATCAAGTTTCTGGAAAACATAAAAAAAACAACACCATAATTACTTTTTAAATAAAATCCACATGTGATTATGAATAGGCAAAATTACAGTTACATTGGAATAAAAATACTGGCTTTTGGCTAGATTAATGCAATAGATAAAATTGATGTTGTGCTCCAACCAATTATATGCAATGGCTATTCAAGGCTGCTTAAGAAGAGTTCGAACAATGACTATAAAGTCTGTGAATGACAAAGTATAAATTATATATCTAACTTGTTCTAATCTTCTATGTCTTTCAGATTTTTTTCTTCAGAAATTTTTTTCATAATTCTTCTTTGCATGTTTACTTCATATTTTTTTTTGGTTACTACTAGGAATAAGCTACTTTGGTTACATTATTTAATTGATCATTGCTGGTAAATTGCAAAGCTGTTGATTTTATCCAGTCACCTTGATAATTTATCTTATTGATTATAATGGTTTTCAGAAGATTCTTTGGATTTATTATGTAAATAATCATCTCATCTCGAAAAGTTCAGTTTCATTTTTCACTCTACACATGTTATTCCTTTTCTTTTTTCCTCTTGTATTGCCTCATTTCTATTCTATAACTCACTCTTTTCCTGTAACAGTATCTCATTTCTTGTATTAATTTTATCTTATTAACATTTTTATAGCAAAGTTTATTTTATAGAGCAGTTTTAAGTTCACAGCAAAAATAAGCAGAAAGTACAGAGATTTTCCATAAACCCCCTACCCTCACACATGTGTACCTTCCTACATTATCAGCATTCTGGACTGGAGCAGCACATTTGTTACAATAGATAAACCTGCATTGATACATCATTATCACTCAAAGTCCATAGTTTACATTAGGGCTCACTCTTGGTGTTGTGCATTTCATGGGTTTGTGCAGATTAATAATCACATGTATCCACCATTATATATAGCAAAGTATACGCTATTGTCACTGCCTTAAGAGTCCTTTGCTCCACCTATTTATTCCTTCCTCCTAACCCCTGGAATCACTAAATCTTTTTAGTTTCTCCATACTTTTGCCTTTCTTAGAATGTCATAGTTGGAATTGTACAATATGTAGCCCTTTCAGATTGGTTTCTTTTAGTAACATACGTTTAAGTTTCCTCTATGTCTTTTCATGGCTTATAATCCACCATATTGGAAATACTGTCTCCCTACTTTTCTTCCTTGCAATGAAGAAAAGGAAGCTAATTGTCTGCCTCAAGATATGTAAACTAAACAAGAACTCTCTCTCCTACTCTATCATCTACCCATGGTTCTAACTTCAACCATTATGAGCTACTTCTCCCTTTCTTCACCCCTCATCCCCAATACAAGACACAGTCAACTTCCATTATTCTACAGAATTGTCAGAGGTGATATTAAGTTAACAGATTCAAACAACTACTTCTGGCATGTTGTTGTTGTTATTTTGTTGTGGTTGTTGTTTTGTAGTGTCTATGTTTGGTTCATGGTTAGAAGCTAGCAATTAATGATAGATTACCATTCTGTCAGGTATCTATTTGCTCTTTCCTTAGGAGCCTTATTGCCCCCAGCCTAATACAAGCTTTATTATCATCTTCCTGGATAATTATATGCATATTCTACTAAAATTAATGCTCTCTATTTCTGCTATATTAACTACTGCCATGAAGTTGCTCATACAAAATACTTCCTTGCATATGCCATTGTTGAAAATTTTTGAAAAAAATATGCTCAAAGTTTGGGCGGATTATTTTAAGTCCCTTATAATGAAATGATCACTGCAAGAAAACTTACTTTTGAGAATTAATTCCTCCTGTTTTGTTCCACAGGCTAGGCATTATTATAGCCACTTAATATTTTAATTTTCATATCAAGGGATAACGGATACTCCTTTGGACTGCAATGCACTTCATACTTCTTTATAGTGCTGAGGGTTGACAGTGATACTCTCATTTGTCTTCAGCGCAATGCAGTTAATGGATTATAACAAAAAACTGCAGGTTAAAGATAATAATGCAAACATAACTGAAACACGAAAATGACCAATTTTCCTGTTGTTAGTAGAACCTCTTCATCAGGCAATTACATAGTAAAAAATAAGGACGATCTAATCAGCTTTTTAAAATCAGTCAAAATATTTTAAATCGTCAACAATATTTTTAAATGAATGTATATCCACTGCTGTTAATGATAACCTTCTCCTAAATGTAATGATATAGATGTCCTAAATGTATAATAGCTGATGTTAGTAGGAAGATATCATATTTAGGAAGTCATTTAAAAATTAAGCCGCATAACACGAAGACTTAATTCTATAGTTTCTTTAAGCTAAGCTAGAAATTTATTATATATCTCAAGCAAACCAAAGTAAGTTCTTTAAAATCCTTAATAAAATGCACAAGATTATGGCAATACCTGCCAAAAATGATTAAGAGACACTATAGTTAAATGATATTAATGATAAATTCATGTTTTAACTACAAATAACTCTATAGAATAATAAAAAATCTATTATGAACTATTTCACCAATATAGTTGAAAAATATATTGATTGTTTTTGTTTGAATATATACATTAATAATTTTATTTAAAAAGAAACAAACTAAAAATGAAATTAAAAATAAAATACTTTTCATAATAGTATCACAGAATGCAAACTATCCATGAAAAATTCCAAAAAGAAATGTGCATGATTTGTAAATAAAACATCATTACATAGTCTTAAGAAATAGTTTTAATATCCTAAATGTTAGGATTTATTAGCAAAAAGATATACTGTTCTTACACACACACACACACACACACACATTTGTAAAGTAAACATGTAATATTCTCTTAAGATTAAACTGTATAGTTGGGGCATTTGAATAAATTTTTCAACAGGTTTTTTTTCATGGAATTTGATAAAATGACTCAAAAATGTATAAGTAAGAAAAATTGTCAAAAGTCTTATTTCTAGTGGTGTGCTTGTTGAGTTCGGCACCGAGGATGCTTTTAAAAGTATAATTTGGATTCTGTGAAACATGGCAGAGTGAGAGATGTCCCCAAATCTCTCCCCTTGAAACAATAAGCTAAATATCTAAAACTGAACAACAACAACAGCAACAATAATAACAAAACCCAAACTGCACAACAGCACGTCTGTGTGTGGGATCTGAGCTTAAGAGTTACCACAGGTCAGAACCCTGGGTGTCTGGCAGTGAACTGGGAGAAATAAAAATGCTGCCTCTCACAGGTGTCGAAGTTCCCTGCAAGAAAAGGAAGAGGAGAGAAGGTGCTGAGAGTTTCAGAAACAACCCTACCTGGGAGTTTTGTGAGCTCCGTGAGGATGGAGGAAGGGCCCAGTCATCAGGACAGAAAGCAGAGAAGCAGGATATGACCACAGAGAAATAGTAGTTGATTTTTACCAGCCACGGTTGTAAAGCCGAGGCTGAGCTACAGCTCTCAACTCCCAACCCAGAGGTCCCCTTCCCCCATAACATCTGAGACCATCATCGTGGAACCCTAGAGGAATCTGAGCAAACGGTCCTGAGACATTCGCTGACTCTGACAGGGACTGAAACTGAGGGTAAAGAGCATGATTAAATATCTATGAGAAAATAAAAAAGGCATTATTTAGGCTGTATATAAAACAGGGATCCAAGAAGCTTAGATGTCACCTACTGGAAACCAAAAGAAAAGTGCATTTTTGCAACAGGCTAAACAGAGAACTTTATATAATAAATCGTCTTTCCAGAAAAATAGCAGAATAAACTTTCATTAATGCTCAGGTGGAATATTGTCAATTAAACACCATGAACAACCAAGATGACAAGGCATCTCAGAAAGAAAGAGAAAAGTCTCCAGAAAATATGCTTACAGGTGTAGAAATATGCAACTTAAAACAGAGAACTCAGGATGGTACTTCTGAAAACACTCAGTGAGCTCCGAAACGAGTCATAGTAACAATTTCAGAAATTGAAAGAAAAAAAAAAACTACATGGACAGAGCAAGAGATTGAAACTGTCAAAAAGAACAGAGTAGATCTAGAGGTAAACACACACACACACACACACACACACACACACACACTGTAAGAGATGAAAAATAAAATAGCAAGCTTGAGAAATAGAGTTGACAAATGGAGGAAAGGATCAGTGATATCGAAGACAGAAATCTAAAAATAAATCTGAAGGAAGAAGAGAGAAAGCAAAGAATGAAAAATAAGGAAAGAGAAATTCAAGAACTAGCTTATAGCATCAGGAGAGGAAACATAAGAATAATGGGCATTATTGAAGGTGAGGGAAAGGAGTAGGGACTAGAAAGCATAGTGGACGAGAATTTCACAAATTTAAGAAATGAGCTGGAGCTTGGAATTCAAGAACTCAACAGAACACCCAATTATCTCAACCCAAAAAGGCCCTCACCAAGACACATTGCATTATTAAAATTATCAAAAGTCAATGACAAAGACAGAATTCTCAAGGCAGCAAGGGAGAAGAAGACGATAACTTATAAAGGGGGAAAAAAAACATTAAATTGTCATTGGACTTCCTGGCACAAACCTTACAAACCAGAAAGGAGTGCAGTCAAATATTTAAAATATTAAGTGAAAGGAGCTACCAACCTAGAATAATGTATCCAGCTATTTTTTTCATATTCATTATGGTAACCACACACAGAAGATTCAGAACTGAAGTATAAAACATAAAACAAGAAGAACCGGAGGGAAAACCCACAAGAGTTGACCAAAATAAAGAAAAACAGAAACACTAGGACAAGGAAGCAATGGAAACATCAAGCTACCATAAAGCAAAAAATAAAATGGTTATAAGAAGATCTCATAATTTCATAACAACTCTAAATGTAAATTGACAAAATTCACCAATAAAAAGACACAACGTTGCAGAATGGATCAAAACCCAAAAGCTAAGCATATACTGCCTCTAGGAGATGCATCTCAGCTCCAAAGACAAATATAGACTCAAAGTGAAAGGGTGGAAAATTATATTTCAAGAAAATGTGAGAGAAAAGTGAGAGTACTGGTACTAATAACAGATGAAATAGAAATCAAAATGAAAAAGGTAAAGAAAGATACTGAGGGATGCTTCATAATGATAAAGGGAATCATGCACCGAGAAGATATAATACTTGTTAATATCTGTGGTACCAATCAGGGAGTCTCAAAATATGTAAAGCAATTACTAACAAAACTAAAGGGAGAAACAGACCAAATCACTATCGTAGTAAGGGGCCTAAATATCCCACTGTTAGATATGGACAGATCATCTAAACAGAAAATCAATAAGGAAACAGCAGCCATAAATGACACATTAGACCCACTGGACAAAATTGACATTGACAGACCCTTCCATCTTAAAAGAGCTGCTTATACATTCATCTCTAGTGCACATGAAACATTCCTAAGAATCGACCACATACTGGGATACAGAGATAGCCTCAACAAATATAAGAGGGTTGAAATCATCCCAACCATATTCTCTGATCATAATGCTTTGTTACTAGAGATCAACTTCAGAACTAAAGCAGGAAGAACCACAAATACATGGAGATTAAACAACATGCTACTGAAGAATAACTGGTTCGGGGAACAAATAAAAAGAGAGATCAAGAGATACATAAAAATGAATGATAATGATTGTACAACATATCAAAACTTTTGGGATATGGCGAAAGTGGCCATACTAGGAAAGTTCATATCATTACTGGCCTTTCTCCAAAAACAAGAACAAACAAACTCAAATAAAGAACCTAGTGCTTCATCTTAAAAAAAAAACTAGAAAAGGAAGAACAACTTAGGCCTAAAGTCAGCAGAAAGAAAGAAATAATCAAAATTAGAGCATAAATAAATGAAATTAAAAAGAAACAAACAAAAAACAATAGAAAATATAAACACAACAAAGATCTTGTTCTTCGAAAAAGTTAATAAAATTGACAAACTCCTAGGTAGACTCACTAAAGATAACAGAGAAATGACACAAACAAACGAAATCAATAATGAAAGGGGAAATTATGACTGGCATTGCAAAAATACAAAGGATTATGCAAGAATACTATGAAAAAGTATATAATGCCAAATTTAATAACCTAAAAGAAATGGATCGGTACTTAGAAAAATACAATCTTCCTACACTGAATCAAGAAGATCTGGAAAATCTAAATAGACCAATTAGTACTATGGAAATTGAAATAACCATCAAAAATGTACCAAAAAGAAAAAGTCCAGGACCATAAGTCTTGACCAGTGAATTCTACCAGATAGTCAAAGAAGACTTAATACCTATTCTCCACAAACTCTTTCAAAAAATTGAAGAGGAGGTGATACTTCCCAACTCATTTTATGAGGTCAATATTACTCTGATAATAAAACCTGATAAATATAACACACACACACACACACACACACACACACACACACACAGAATACTACAGACCAATATCTCTCATGAACAGAGAAGCAAATTTCCTAAATAAGATACTAGTGAACTGAATACAGCAACATATTAAAAAGATTATACACCACAACCAATGGGCTTCATCCCAGTGGCACAAGGATGATTCAACATACGCAAATCGATTAATGTGATACATCACATAAACAAATCAAAAAATGAGAACCATCCATTTAAGATCAAAACACATAACAAAATCATGATAGAATGAAAGTACCTTAACATGATAAAGATTATATATGACAAACACTTAGTCAACATCATACTTAATGGTGAAATAGTAAAAATCTTCTCTTTAGAATCAGGAACAGGCAAAGCTGTCCAACATCGCCACTGCTATTCAATATAACATTGGAGGTCCTAGCAAGTGCAATCATGCAAGATAAAGATATAAAATGCATCCAAATAGGAAATGAAGAAGTCATACTGTCACTATTTGTGGATGAAATGATTCTCTATATAGAAAACCCTAAAGATTTCACACAAAAAATACACTACTGGAAACAATAAGCAAATACAGTAAAGTCTCTGGATACAAAATCAATGTCCAAAAATCCATAAGATTCCTATACTCTAATAATGAAGCGTCAGAAAAAAAAAACTGGAAAAAATAATTCCTTTTGCAATTACAACAAAAATAATAAAATACCTTGGAATAAATTTAATGAAATGAGTGAAGTACATATATAATGAAAACTGCAATCTCCTATTAAAAGAAATTGAAGATACAAAGAAATGGAAAGATATTTCATGTTCTTTGAATGGAAAAGTCAACATAGTTAAAATAACTATATTAACTAGATCATTATACAGATTTAATGTAATCCCAATCAAAATCACATCAAAATTTTTTAAAGAAATAAAACTAAAAACCATCAGATTCGTATGAAAACACAAAAGGCCCCGAATTGCCAAATCCATTCTGAGATATAAGAATGAGGCTGGAGGCATCAGTCTTCCTGACTTCAAATTATACTACAAAGTGACAGTAATCAAAATGGCATGGTATTGGGAGCAAAACAGACACACTGGCCAGTGGAACAGAATCAAGAGTCCAGAAGTAAACTCGTATTTATACAGACAAATAATTTTCAAAGAAAAAGTCAAAAACATATAGTGGAGAAAGAAAAGTCTCTTCAATAAATGATGCTGAGAAAATTGGAAGGTCACTTGCAAAAGAATGAAAGCAGACTCTTGTCTATCACCACACAGAAAATTAACTCACTATGGATTAAGGACTTGAATAAAAGACCAGAATCAATAAAATGCATTGAAGAAAACATAGGAACTAAACTCTAGGACCTTGGACTTAATGAGAGTTTTATGAATTTGACCTCAAAGGCAAGGGAAGTAAAAGCAAAAATAAATAAATGGGACTACATCAAACTAAAAAGCTTCTGCTGAGCAAAAGTAATCATCAACAAGGTAAAGAGACAACCATCTCAATCAGAAAATATATTTGCAAGCAGTGCCCCTTATAAGGGCCTAATATCCAAAATATACAAAGAACTCATACGACTCAATAACAACAAAAAACAAACAATCCAATTAAAAAATGGGCAGAGGACTTGAACCAACACTCCTCCCTAGAGGACATATGAATGGCCTACAAACATACAAAAAGATGCTCAACATCGCTAGCTATTAGGGAAATGCATATCAAAACCACAATGAGATATCATCTCATACGTGTTAGAATAGTTATAATCAACAGGACAAGTAATAACAAATGTTGGAGAAGATGTAGAGTAAAAGGAACCCTCATACACTGCTGATGGGACTGCAAATTGGTACAGCCAATATAGAAAACAGTATGGAGATTCCTCAAAATACTAAGACTTGATCTACCATATAATCCAGCAATCCCATTACTGGGTTTTTACCCCAAAGACTTGAAAACCCATAACCCAAAAAGTATTTGCACACAGATGTTCTTAGTAGCATTATTCACAGTGGCCAGGACATGGAAGCAACCGAAGTGTCTTTCGATAGATGATTGGCTAAAGAAGCTGTAATACATAAATATAATGAAATATTACTTGGCTATTAGAAGCGACAAAATGCTGCCACTTGAGACAACCTGTATGGACCTTGAGATAATCATGCTAATTGCAATAAGCCAGACTGAAAAAGTAGAAAATCACTTATTATCACTTATATGTGAGATTTAAACCTAAAAGCAACAAATGAACAGGACAAGCAGAGACTCATGGACATGGACAATGGATTAGTGGTTACTCGAGGGTAAGGGTGGGGAAGGAGGGGAGAGGTAGATGGGATAGGGCGTGTCAAATAAACGGGGTGGGGGAGGGTGAATTGGGTAAAGGGGATCAAATATATGGTAGCTGAAGGAAACTGGACTTTGAGTGGTAATCACACAAAAGAATATATAGATGTCAAATTATAATGTACACCTGAAAATTATATAATTGTATTAACAAATGTTACCTCAATTTACTTAATAAAAAAAAATTAGAAAAAAAGAACCACAAATAGGATAGAGAACTTGGGAACAGACTCAAATGTTTTATACATTTGCAATATATGACATGAGTAAAAAGGTTAAATCTCACAGAATTTAATTCAGCAATTTTCTAAATAAGATTCAAAAGAGTCAAAATTACATAATATTCAATGTTTGGGTCCATAGTACTTTTATTGAATACACATACAGAGAGAGAGAGAGAGAGAGAGAGAGAGAGAGAGAGAGAGAGAGAGAAGCAGCCCTTTCTCCTTTCTGTGCACGGATATAACATTTTTGCATTTGGTCACACACTTTTTAAATAACACCAGTCTCCAAATGGCAGTTTAAATGTATTACTGTATTATGTTAACTATGAGTAATTGCATAAAGCACAAACTTCACTGCTAGCTCTTCAGTTCCACAAATGACAATGCAAATAACAGATGCACATTACAATCAGTAATTAATCATGACATATCTTTCAAAGTCTTTTGTTGATTGGTCAATTCACATATTATTCAGTTCATGCACAGACAGCAATGTGGAATTGTGTTGTCTTCTGTCTCCTAATGATAAAATCATGTAACACTTTATAAAAATGGATAGTCAAAAGAGAGAAGTGGTCAATAGTGGTGAAAGTACAGCAAAAACAAAAAACAAACAAAAAAACACACCACAAGTGATAAAACTGAAAGTGAAAAATGAATGTGATTAGTAGATTTGAACATACTGATGACAAAAACAGGAAGGAAGACATGCTGGCGGAAAGAAAGAACAAAAAATAAGCATGAAGTTTGGCAGAAACTACTCTTCTATCTCACATAATAGAGATATTTCTCATATGTTTCTATTCCATATATTTTTATTCTTTACATAAACTAGAAAATGTAGAATGCATGGTAGATGTTTAACTCAGTTAATAGTAATGCAAATATGGTGGACTATTGCAAAAGTTATTCTCACTGATCCTGTATATTCAATTCACACTATAGGCTAGTGTTTCATTAAATTTTCTACAACTATGTGTTAAGCTCTTACTATGCCAGGTACCATTCTAGGAATTATGTTATACTCAAAGTAAAAAAAAAAAAAAAAAAAAAAAAAAAACATTCCAGGTACCATTCTAGGAATTATGTTATACTTAAAATAAAAAAAAAAAACAACTTTAACCTGTTGGAGCTCATATTGTAGTGGGAATAAACAAACAAACAATAAAATAAATAAATAATATAGTATACTATAAGATGCTAAATGCCCCAGGAAAAAATATAAGAATGAACAAGAACAAAAGGATTGAAGGATGGAGTAAAATTTCAAATGGAATGGTTATGGTTCCTATTATTAAAGTGACCTTTGGAGGAGGTGGAAATGTGTGGCATATTCTAGCAACAGTAAGGAGTCTAAAGTATCTGCTGCAGAGAAAATTGGTAGGAAGATAGTTCTCAATTAGGTCAGAGAATTAAAAGAAATTCAGATGGTTTAGAACTTTACAGTTCATTATAAAAACAATGACTTGTATTCTGAGTGAAATGGGTAGTCAATGGATTTGAGCAAAAGAATAACGTTATCTGAAAAAAAAATCATTTTAACTTGATTTCTCTGGCTGCTATGTTGAGAACAAACATAGTTGGGAGGGGCAAAGTGGAAGCAGGGGGACAAATTAATAGGATATAGCAATAATCTAAGTAATATGTGATGGTGACTTGGCAACAGTAAAGAAAGTGAGAAGTGTTCAGAATATGGATATCATTTTAAGATAGAACTGAGAGGATTTCCAGACAGGATGTGAGACATGAGAGAAAAAAGCGATACAAACATAGCTTCTAGCCTGTGTAGCTGTACTGATGGAGTTATAAGATAGGGGGAAAATGTACAGAACAAATTTAGAGTGGGGAAAGGTGAGGAGCTCGGTTTAGGTATCTTTGTGAACCACAAATTTAATCATGCCACTTCGCAGCCAAAATCCTTATTTCTAGAATAAAATTCAAACCTCAGGATAGTATATAAAGATCAGAATGATGTAAATATAATCTACATCTTTAGGTTCCATTATCCACTATTAACTAATAAATAATTTGCTATTTTACAAGTGGCATAGTATTTTACACACTAATTCCTTGCATCGAAGTGGATTTTCTCTTATTTTCTCATTAGAAAACTCCCAAACATTTTTTTTAATTTAAATAAAATATAATACTTATTATGAAACCTTCCCTATTTCCCTCAGGCAAAGGTAATAATCTTCTCTTCACTGCCCTTTAAACATTCTGATTTTATGTCTCTCTCTCTATCTCTCTGTCTCTCTCTGTCTCTCTCTCTTTCTCTCTCTCTATATATACATATATACATATTATATATATGTATCATAAAATACATATTCACACCTATATCTCTATATCCTCCAGCACCTATAGAAGATGTAAGATATCTGCCCCCAAAATAATTATTTAATGTTGAATGGGAATATAGATGAATGATAAGTAACTTGTAAAGGTTATTGGGAATCATATGTTTGGCTCAAAAAATGTATATGCCTAAAAGTCAGGCAGGAGACGTAGTGTATATATTAGACACTTACATGACTTATGAAGTGATCTCTCTGAAAAACCTAGTACTCATCTGACAGCATACATGGTTATTACAATATTATTGCATGTATACCTTAGACTATACTTTATACCCCATAACTATTTTCTAACTACCAATTTGTACTTCTATATCCCTTCCCTTTTTCACCCTGCCAAATACTCTGCCATTGGGCTTCCATCAAAATAGTCCCTGTATTTGTAAGTTTGATTCTGTTTTGTTTGTTTATTTTGTTCTATAGATTACTCATGTAAGTGAAATCATATGGCATTTGTTTTTCTCTGTCTAACTTACTCAACTCAGCAAAATACCTTCTAGGTCCATCCATGTTGTTGCAGATGGCAAGAGTTCATTCTCTTTTATGGCTGAATAATATTCCATTGGAATATTACTATTTCTTCTTTATCCATTTATTGATGGACACCCAAGTTGTCTCCTTGTCTTGGCTATCGTAAATAATGTTACAATGAACATATGGATTCACATGTCCTTTTGAAGTAGTTTTGGGGTTATTTTAATAAATTCCCAGGCATAGGATTGTTGGGTCCTCTGTCTCTTTGTTTTAACATCTGTTTTGTCTGATATAAGTATTGCTACCCCAGGTTTTTTAGTCGTTGTTGATTCCTTTCCATTTATATGAAATATTTTTTTCATCCCTTTATTTTAAGGCTGTATGTCTTTTGATCTGAAGTGAGTCTCTTATAGGCAGCATATGTAAGGATCTTGTTTTCTTATCCATTTAGCCACCCTATCTTTTGATTGGAGCACCCAATCCATTTACATTGAAAGGAATTGTTACTAGATTTGTAGCTATTGCCATTTTATTATTCATATTTTTATCTTTAAGTCTACTCAAGATTTCATGTAATACTGCCTTGGTGGTGAAGAACTTTTTAAGCTTTTTTCTTTTTTGGGAGCTCTATATATGTCCTTAAATTCTAAATGATAGCTTTGTTGGGTAGAGTAATCTTGGTTGTACAACTTGCTTTTCATTACTTTGAATATTTTGTGCCCAGCCCTTCTGGCCTACAAAGTTCTGTTGAGAAATCAACTGACAGTCTCCTGGAAACTCCTTTGTAGGTAACTAAATGCTTCTCTTTTGCTGCTTTTAAGATCCTCCCTTTGTCTTTAACTTTTGGTATTTTAATTATAATGTGTCTTGGTGTGGATCTCCTTGGGGTCCTCTTTCTCAGCACTCTCTGTACTTCCTGGGGTTGTATTTCTATTTCCTTCATCAGGTTATGGAAGTTTTCTATCATTATTTCTTCAAATAGGTTTTCAATTCCTTGTTCTCTTTTTTCCTTCTGGTATTCCTATGATGTGAAAGTTGATATGCTTGATGTTATCCCAGAGTCTTTGTAAAACATTATTTTTTGGATTCTTTTTCATATTGCTTCTCTGATTTGGTGTTTTTCGCTACCTTTTTTTTCTTGATCACTGATTTAATTCTTTGCTTCATCTAATCTTCTGTTGATTCTTTCAAGTGTATTCCTCATTTCAGTTATTGTATTTTTCATTTTCTGACTTTTTAAATGATTTCTATGTCTTTTTAAAAAACTTGTCATCTCTTTGTTAAAGTTCTCATTGAGCCCATCTACTCATTCTCTAAGTTTATGGAGCATCCTTAAAACCAGTGTTTTGAGCTCTGCATCTAGTAGATTGCTTGTCTCCATTTTATTCAGTTCTTTTTTTTTTTTTTGGAGCTCTATTCCCCCATTTTTTCTGCCTCCCTATGTTTGTTTCAATGGATTAGGTAGGGTTTCTAGGTCTCCTGTTCTTAATAGAGTGGCCTTATAGGAGTCCTGTGGGCTCCAGTGGCATAGTCTCCCTGGTCACCTCAGTCAGGTTCTTTAAGTGTGTCCCTTATGTAGGTTGTGTGTGCCCTCATGTTGTAGTTGACCCTTGGTTGCTGTTTTCACATCAATGGGAAGAAATGCCCCCTCAAACTGATTGTGTGTTAGGACTGGCCATGACTATAATAGAGTTGCTGCTGTGAAAGGGCTGACATTACAAGAGCAGGATTCACTTTAGCAGGACTCTGGTGCATGTTCACTCTGCACTTTGATTTTGTTGTTCTCAGATGGGGCCCCAAGTGGTGCTCTGTTTAGATCTGAAGCTAGACACCAGGCAATTCAGCCCCAGGGCCTCCTAGAAAATGCTGAATCTCAGGCCAAGTTCAGCTGTAGCTTGTGCCCTGCCCAGGGCCATCTGGCATGAGCCACCAAGCAATATGCAGATGACCACTACCTGCACTGGGCTCGGAGGTGTCTCAAGAGGCCAAACTGGAATCTGAGGCTGGTCGCTAGTAGTGTCAATCTCTGGGCTTCTCATCAAGAAGTATAGGGCATGCTGATTCCAGATGCTGCTTGTTTTGGTTTTGTGAACCTTTGAGGGTATTTAGGAAAGGCCATGGCATGAACCAAGAGTGGCTAATTTATGAAAAAGCCACTGGAAATGGCTTGAATGTATCTTCAATGGGTGGGATGGGGCATAAGTAAATCTCAAGAGTGGGGAACTGGTGTTAGCCAGTTTGATGGAGACTCAGATATGGTGAACATCTGTGTCTATACACTGGATGGAGGGAAGGCTCAACAACAACAACAACAACAACAACAACAACAACAACAACAACAGCAAAAGAATTATGCCAGCATTTCTTTCTAGGAGAAAGCCTCACTCTAGTCCTTGTCATGAATCCAGACAATTCAGTTTCTTCCCATATGTCCCTGCCACCTTTTGAACTACTTCCCCAATGATAGAGCCTAGAGCAAGTGAGTCTGTCAGCAAGTACATCTTTGTGCAGGCTCTTTAAGAGGAATGTCTAAGACTCCCACATTCCTCCATCTTACTTAGCCACAATTTCCATTGATTTTCACATTCAGAAGTTGTAGGGACTTCTCTTCCTAGCACTACTAGTAGCCTGGGCTGGAACCTGTCATTCCTCCAGGGAGTTCTACACAAGTAAGTTATCCTTCCCAATTTTTAACCACCACCTGCAGATGTGGGACCAGCCTATTTCTTATTTCTGCTCCTTCTACCAATGTCCATGTGGCTTCTTCTGTATATCCTTAGTTATAGAACTTCTATTCAGCTAGACTTCAGGTGATTCTCAATTATGATTGTTCTGTATTTTAGTTAAAATATTTCCCCCAGCTTTATTAAAGTGTAATAGACAATTAGTTGCTCATATTTACATTGTACAATTCAATGAGTTTTATTCCAATGCAATAATATATTAGTTCCAGTTGAATAGAATAGTGATTAGAGCTCTAGATAACTCACTAAGTGGTCACCTCACTAAATCTAGTACTTCTCTTCTCGTTTACATATTTTTTTTACAACATTGCTGACTATTTTCCTTATGCTGCACTTAATACCTCCATGACTATTTTATATTTATCTATTTGTACTTCTTAATTCCTTTTCCCTTATTCACTGTCCCTCCTTAACCCCTCCTCCCATCTAGTACCCTTCAAAATATTCTCTGTATCTAGGAGTTTATTTCCATTCTTGTTGCTGTTGTTTATTTTGTTCTTTAGAATCCACATGTATGTGATACCATGTGGTATTTGCCTTTCTCTATCTGAGTTACATCATTTAGTACAATACCTTGTAGGTCTGTCAAGGCAGCATATTTTTCCATTCTCTTCTTTGTAGTCTGTGTGTGTCTCTTAATCCATAGTGAGACTCTTGTAGGCAGCATATGTAGGGGTCTTGTTTACTTATCCATTCAGCTTCCTATCTTTCATTGGAGCACTTACTTCTTTTCCATTTGAGGTACTTGATGATAGATGTGTAATTGTTATCATTCTTTCTGCACATTTTGATACATTTTTTTTTCTTTCTAAAGAAGTCCCTCCAACAAGTCCTGTAATACAGGCTTAGTTTTGATGAATTCTTGTAGCTTATTTTTGTCTGGGAAGTTCCTTATCCATTCTTCAACTCTAAATGATAGTTTAGCTGGGTAAAGTATTCTTGGTTGTAGTACTTCTGTTCATCAAGTGACTCTGCTTGCTGTTTGCTCTGGCACAACTTTGATGTGGTCACAAGAGGGGACGAGTGAAGCTTCTATCATCTGAGCCATTTTGCCCATGGTCTTTAGTTGTAATTTTAATGTGGACCAGAGATAAGGTAAGTGCAGCATTTACCTACTTTGCCATCTTGATAAAAAAAATAATAGATGTAATTTAAATAGAAGATCCATTAAGAATTGAACAATGTGTTCTAAAGTTATATGGAAAAAATAATTAAGATAAAATTTCAATACCATCTCTTTCTTGGAAAAATGCTTATGTGTTTAAGGTACAGTTTGCACCTATTATTAATAGTATTGCTTGAAAAAGATGTTTCAGATTCTTCAAAGAGAGATTTCTTCCTGAAGTTTCCAAAATTATGAATCCAAATGCTGATCAATGAAATACTAAATATAATTTTGCCTTCAGCTTTCCAAAAGATGTTTATGATATTTCCTCATTTTCCTGAAGTAAAGAAATTATTCCATGAATTTTAAAAGATCTGTGTATTTGGACTTGTTCCAGAGACATTCTGAAAGCTGATGGCTCATTGTGACACAGATATTAACATTTGTTGATATCATATATATTTAACCAAAGAAGCTCAAATGCATCAAGGCTTCAATCTTTGAGTCGCATTTTTTTAACAATATTTTTTGGGGGTGAGGAAACATGGTGGTGTGAGAGAGGCCCACAGATCTCTCCCCTTGAAACAACAATAAGCTTAACATTTAAACTCAATGAAGAACACCCAAAGTGCACACCAGCACATCTGAGCATGTGATTCGCAAAGAAGTGCTACCACAGGTCAGAATCCAGGGTGTTGGGCAATGGACTCAGAGAAATAAAGAAGTTGCCTCTCGCAGGTGCTAGAGCTCCCTGCCGGAGGAGGGTGTGGGAGAAGGTGCTGCAACTCTCCTGATCAGCCTTCCTGGAAATGTTGGAACTTCTAGAAGCTGGCACCAGGGCCCAATCATCAGGGCAGAAAGCAGAGAAGTGGGACGGGACCACAGAGCAACAGTAGATGGTGTTTATAGGCCCCAGTTGCAAAACAAGGGCTGAACCACAGCCCCCAACTCCCAACCAGAGGGCCCCTCTACCCTTACCCTTCCGGACAGATTGCTGCAGAGCCCCAGGGGAATCTGAGCAAACACAGCTGAAACTGTTGTTAACACTGACAAAGACTACAACCGAGAGTGGCAAGTGTGATTAAATATCTACAAGAAAATTTTTTAAAAAGACATTTAGGCTTTATATAAAGCAGGGAAACTAGAGGCTTAGATGCCAACTATTGGTAAACAAAAGAAAAGGGCCTTTTTTTGCAGCAGGATAAAGAGAGACTTTAATATAATAAATCTTCTTTCTGGAAGAAACAACAGAAAACACTTCCATTAATGTCCAGACAGAGAAATAGTCCAGTAAACACTATGAATAACCAAGGTGACAATGCATAACAGAAAGAAAGAGAAAAACCTCCAGCAAATGAGCTTACAGATATAGAATATGCAACTTAAATGACAGAGAATTCAGGATGGTACTTCAAAAAACTCAATGAGATCCAAAACAACTCAAATCTATAATTTCTAGAATTGAAAAAACAACTACATGTGCAGAGCAAGGAGATTGAAACCCTCAAAAATAACAGAATAGATGTTCTGGAGATAAAAGATGCACTGCAAGCTTAGGAAATAGAATGGACCAAATGGAGGAAAGGATCAGTGATATCAAGGACAGAAATCTAGAATGAATTAGAAGGAAGAAGAGAAAAACCAAAGAATGAAAAATAATGAAAGAGAAATACAAGAATTAGCTGATACCATCAGGATAGTAAACATAAGAATAATGGGCATTCTCAAAGGCAAGGAAATGGAGCAGGGACTAGAAAGCATATTCATACAAATAGTTGATGAGAATATCCCAAATCTAAGGAATGAGCTCAAGCGTGGAATTCAAAAAGTCAACAGAACACCCAATTATCTCAACCCAAAAAGGCCTTCCCCAAGACACATTGTATTAATATTACCAAAAATCAACAATAAAGACAGAATTCTCAGGGTAGCCAGGGAAAAGAAGATTGTACCATATGAAGGGAAACCAATCAGATTATCATCGGACTTCTTAGCACAAACCTTATATGCCAGAAAGGAATGGAATCAAATATTTAAACTATTAAGTGAAAGGAACTACCAGCTTAGAATAATGTATCCAGCTAAACTCTCCTTTAGATATGAAGGAGAAATTAAAACCTTTCCAGATGTATACAAATTGAGAGAATTCTCCACTACAAGGCCTGCACTACAGGAAATACTGAAAGGTGTCATCTCATGTAAAAGAAAATAACAAAACAAACGAACAAAAAAAAATGTAATTAAGAGTAAAGTGACTATCAGGCAAATAGAAGCAGAAAAGGACAACCCTTACTAAGAACAGGGCATTGTAAGTTTAATAATAAGAAGAGAATTGCTATAGCAAGATAGTAATGAACGTTCAAAATACATAGGAACAAACTGAGATAACAATGACTGAAAAGGGGAGGATTTAAAGATCCAAATTCACAAAGAGGAAAGGAGATAAGGCACACACAGAAGAAAATGGAAGACTGTGTGTATATAACTATCATTTACATATTCTTAATGGTAACTAAAGGCCAAAAATTCAGCACTGAAGCATATAACAAAAAACAAGAACCAGAGGCAAAACCCACAAAAGTCAATCAAAACAAACAAACAAACAAACAGACAAACAAAAAACAAACAACCCCACCCAGAAACACAAGGACAAAGAAATAATGGAAACACCGAACTACTAGAAAGCAGAAGATACAATGTCTATAAGAAGACCTCATTTTTCAATAATCACCTTAAATGCAAATGGACTGAACTCACTAATAAAAAGGCACAGAGTTGCAGATTGGATCAAAAAACCAAAACAACCATCTGCTGCCTCCAAGAGGCACGACTCAGCTTCAAAGACAAATATAGACTCAAAGTAAAATGGTGGAAAATTATATTTCAAGGAAATGTGAGAGAAAAGTGGGAGTAGCAGTACTAATATTGGATGAAATAGACTTTAAAATTTTAAAAAATGTAAAGAAAGACACTGAGGGACACTTCATAATGATAAAGAGAATCATGCACCAAAAAGACATAATGCTTATTAATATCTATGCTCCCAGTCAGGGAGCCCCAAAATATGTAAAGCAATTAAAAACAGAACTAAAGAGAAAACAGACCAAACACTATCATAGTAGAAGAACTAAATACCTCACTATTGGATATGGGCAGATATCCAAACAGAAAATCAATAAGGAAATAGCAGCCTTAAATGACACATTAGACCAATTGAATAAAATTTACGTTTACAAAGACTTCTATCATAAAAGAGCTTCTTATACATTCTTCTCTAGTGCATATGGAACATTCTCAAGAATCAACCACATACTGGGACACAGAAAAAGCTTTAACAAATATAAGGGGGAGGAAATCATAAGAACCATATTTCCTGATCATAATACTTTGAAAGTAGAGAACAGCTGCAAAAAGAAAGCTGAAAGAACCACAAATACATGGAGATTAAACAACATGCTACTGAAGAATAACTGCATCAGGGAAGAAATAAAGAGATCAAGAGATACATAAAAAGGAATGATAATCATAATCCAACATATCAAAATATTTGGGACATTGCAAAAGTGGTCATAAGAGGAAAGTTCTTATCATTACAGGACCATGTCCAAAAACAAGTACGAACCTAAATAAACAATCTAACACTTTATCTTAAAAAACTGGATAAGGAAGAGCAAATTAGGCCTAAAGTCAGCAGAAGAAAAAATTTTGAAACTAGACAGGGGAGGGAGGGAGGATTGGGGGGATTGTTTTATGAACTTTATAAATGTCTAACCAGTGTACTGTATACTTGAAACAAATTTAAATAAATAAATTTATTTTAAAAATAAAGCAAAAATAAATGAAATTGAAAACAAAAGAAATAGGAAAAATAAATACAAGGAGATGGTTCCTTGAGAAGGTTAATAAAACTGACTCCCCCCTAGCTAGACTCACTAAAGAAAAAGGAGAAATGACACAAATAAACAAAATCAGGGATGAAAGAGGGGAAATCACGTTTGACATCACACACACACAAAAATGGAATCATGTAAGAATTCTATGAAAAAGTATATAATAACAAACTTAATGGCCAAGAGAAAATGGACCAGTACTTAGAAAAATACAATTTTCGTAGACTGAATCAAGAAGATCTGGAAAATCTAAATTGATGAATCAGCAGCATGGAAATTGAAACAATCAACAAAAATCTACCAAAAATAAACTCCAGGACCAGATGACTTCACCAGTGAATTCTAACAAACATTCAAAGATTTAATATTCTCTTTAAACTCTTCCAAAAAATCAAAGAGGAGGCAATACTTCCCAACTCATTTTATGAAGCTAATATTACTCTGATACCAAAGCATGGTAAAGATAAAAACAACAAAAAAGAAAACTACAGACCAATATTTCTTATGAACACAGATGCGAAAGTACTAAATGAGATACTAGCAAAGCGAATACAGCAACGTATTAGAAATATTATACATCACATTCAAGTGTACTTCATCCCTGGTGCACAGGGATGGTTCAACATATACAAATTGATTAATATGATACACCGCTTAAACAAATTAAAAAATAAGAATCATATGATCAAATCAAAAGTTGCAGAAAAAGCTTTCAGCAAGATACAACATCCTTTTATGATCAAAATAAATAACAAAATCAGTACAGAAGGAAAGTACAATAAAGACCACATATGACAAACCCTCAACTAACACTATAATAGTGAAAAACTAAAAACCTTCCCTCTAAGGTCAGGAACAAGGCAAGGCTGTCCACTATTACCACTGATATTCAATTTAACATTGGAAGTCGTAGCGAGTGCAATGAGGTGAGAAAAAGATATAAAAGCCATCCAAATAGGAAATGAAGAAGTCAAACTGTCACTATTTGTGGGTGACATGATTCCCTATATAGAAAACCCTAAGGACTCCACCAGAACACTACTAGAAACAATAAGCAAATACAGAAAAGTCTCTGGATACAAAATCAATGTTCAAAAATCCACAGGATCCCTAAACTTTAATGATGAAGTGTAAGGAAAAAAAGTGGAAACAATAATTCCTTTTGCAATTACAAATAAAATACCTAGGAATAAATTTAATGAAACATGTGAAGGACCTATATAATGAAAACTGCAGGACTCTATTAAGAGAACTCAAAGATACAAAGAATTGGAAAAATATTCCCTGTTCTTGGATTAGAAGTATCAACATAGTTAAAATGACCATATTACATAAAGCATTATACTGATTTAATGCAATCACCATCAAAGTCTAATCAACATTTTTTAAAGAAATAGAACAAAAAATCATCAGATTTGTATGGAAGCACAAAAGACCGTGAATTGCCAAAGCCATCCTGAGAAAAAAGAATGAGTCTGGAGGCATCACTCTGCTTGACTTCAAATTATATTACAAAGATACAGAATGGTATTGGTAGAAAAACAGACACATGGACCAGTGGAACAGAATCCAGAGTCTAGTAATAAACCCATATTTATATAGACAAATAATTTTTGACAAAAAAGCCAAAAAAATTAAGTGGAGAAAGGAAAGCCTCTTTAATAAATGGTTGTGGGAAAATTGGAAAGCCCCTTGTAAAAGAATGAAAGTAGAGTGTTGTCTATCACCACACACCAAAATTAACTCAATATGGATTAAGGACCTGAATACAAGACTGGAATCAATAAAATGCAGAGAAGAAAACATAGGAACTAAACTCAAGGATCTTGGTCTTAAAGAGGATTTTATGAATTTGACCTCAAAGGCAAGGAAAGTAAAAGCAAAAATAAATAAATGGGACTATATCAAACTAAAAAGCTTCTGCTCAGCAAAAGAAATTGTCAACGAAGTAAAGAGATAACAATCTGAATGGGAAAATATGTTTGCAAGCAACACCTCTGATAAGGACCTAATATTCAAAATATATAAAGAACTCATAAGACTCAATAACAACAACAAAAACAAAGCACAAATGATCCGATCGAAAAGTAGGCAGAGGACCTGAATAGACACTTCTCCCTAGAGGACTTACAAATGACCAATAGTATATGAAGAGATGCTCAACGTCACTAGCTATTAGGGAAATGCAAATGAAAACCACAATGAGATACCATCTCACACCTGTTAGAATAGCTATAATCAACAGGACAAATAATAAAAAATATTGGAGAGGATCTAGAGAAATAGAAACCCTCATACACTGCTGGTGGGACTGCAAATTGGTACAGCTATTATGGAAAACAGTATGGAGGTTCCTCAAAAAACTAAGAATTGATCTACCATATGATCCGGCAATCCTTCTACTGGTTATTATGTATATATATAATATAATATTATATATATATATATGTTTTATATATTATATATATATATGTTTTTATATTATATATATATGTGTTTATATATATATATATATATATATAATCAGAAGGTATCACGCTATCTGATTATATAATCAGATAGCGTGATACCTTCAACTTTGTTCTTTCTCAAGGTTACTGTGACTAGTATGGGTTTTTATGGTTCTATACAAATTTTTGGATTATTTGTTCTAGTTTGTAAAAAATGCCATTGGTATTTTAATAAAATTGCACTGAATCTCTAGGTCATTTTGGGTAGTGTTGACATTTTAATGATTATTCTTGTTATTTCTCTTTCTGATAGTTCATCATTTGTTAAAAAATGCACTATTAATTTTGTATTTTGCTACTTTGCTGAATTCATTTATCAGGTCTAACAGTTTTCAGAATCCTGTCATCTGAAAATACTGACACATTTACTTTTTCATTCCAGTTTGGATGCCTTTTATTGCTTTTTCTTGTTTAATGTTGTAGTTAGGACTTTCAATACTCTATTGAATAAATGTGGTGATAGTGAACATTCTTGCCTTATTCCTGATCTTAAGTAAAACTCTTTTAGCTTTTTTTCACAAAGTATGATTTTGCTATGAGTTTGTCATATATGGCTTTTATTTCATTTGCTGAGAGTTTTTAGTATAAATGTATTCTAGATTTCATCAAACAGTTTTTCTTCATCTATTACTTTAATCATATGACTTTTATATTTTAATTTGTTAATGTGCTGTATCACATTAATTAATGTGAAAATTTTGAAACAAACTTGCATTCCCAAAATAAATCCAACTTGATCGTGGTGTATAATCTTTTTAATGTGTTGCCAAACTCAATTTTCTAATATTTTAATGAGGACTTTTGCATCAATGTTCGTTAAGGATATCAGCTTATAATTTTTATTTGATAATGTCATTGTCTGGTTTTGGAATCAGGGTAATGATGGCCATGTAAAATGAGCTTTGTAGCCTTCTACCCTCCTGAATTTCTTGGAAATGTTTAAGTAGCATAGGTTTTCATTTTTTATTTTTTGCCTATTTGGTAAAATTTACCTGTGAAGCCATCTCATTTAGGACCTATGTTTGTTGAGAGTTTCTTTTTTTCCTTTTTTCTTTTTCTTTTCTTTTTTTTTACTGATTTGATTTCATTAGTAGTAGTTGGTAAGTTCAGATTTTCTGTTTCTTTTTGGCTCAGTTTTGGAAGATTGTATATACCTAACATTTTATTCATTTGTTCCAGATTGTCCCGTTTGTTTGCATAGTATTTTGTTATAATCCTTTGTATTCCCATGGAATTGGTTGTTACTTTTCCTTTTTCATTTCTGATATTATTTATTTGGGATCTTTTCTTTTTGTCTTGATGTTGGTTAAAAGCTTATTAATTTTGTTTATCTTTTCGAAGAACTAGCTGTTTGTTTCATCAATCTTTTGTAAGTTTTTAGACTCGATTTCATTTATTTCTGCTGTGATCTTTATTATTTTATTCCTTCTATTCACTTTGGGCTTTTTTTCTTGTTTTTTTTTCTTGTTCCTTTAGGTGTGATGTTAAATTGTTCATTTGAGATTCCTTTTGTTTCTTGAGATAGACCTGCATTACTATGAATTTCCTTCTTAGGTCTACTTTTGCTATGTTCCATAGATTTTGTGTTGTTCTTTTTGTTTTTATTTCTTTCAAGGTTTTCTTTTTGTTTGTTTTCTTTCTTGACTTTCTTATTAACCTAGTCATTGTTTAGTAACATGTTATTTCATCTCCATGTGTTTATTTCAGTTATTTTCTTATAATTTATTTCTAGTTTTATATCATTGTGATTGGAGATAATGCTTGATATAATTTTAAGATTCTTAAATTTATTAAGGTTTGTATTGTGGCCTAACATGTGGTCTATTTTAGGAAAAATTCCATAAGAAGAATATATTCTGTTGCTTTGGGGTGGAATGGTTTAAAAATAGCAATTAAATGCATGTGATATAGTGTGTCATTTAAGGCCACTGTTTTCTTGTTGATATTCTGTCTGGAAGATTGGCCCATTGATGTCAATAAGGTTTTACAGCCCCTTACTGTGATTTTATGACTGTTAATTTCTCCCTTTATGTCGGTCAATATTTGCTTTATATATGTAGGTGCTGTTATATTTGGTGCACACATGTTTACTAAGTTTATATCCTCTTGTTGGATTGATCCCTTTATCATTATACAATGTCTTTTTGTCTCTTACAACCTTTGTTTTAAGGTCTATTTTGCCTGAAATAATATTGCTACAAGAACATTTTTATATTTCCATCTGCACAAAATATTTTTTCTTCCTTCAAGTTTCAATCTATGTTTTTTGATCTAAAGTGAATCTCTTTTAGATAGCATACATAAGAGTCTTATTTTCTTCATCCAGCGATTCTTTGTTTTTTGAATGGAGAATTTAATCAATTTACATTTAAAGTGGCTGTTGATAGGTACATATTTATTGCCATTTTACTATTCATATTTATGCTCTCACCACTCCTTCTTCTAAATATTATCTCTAACATTTCTTGTAATATTACCTTGGTTGTGATGTATTCCTTTAGGAATTTCTTGTATGAGAAGTTTTTTATTTCACCTTCAATTTTAATTAACAGACTTGCTGGGTAGAGTAGTATTGGTTGTAGGTCTTCGCTTTTCATTACTTTGAATATTTTGTGCCAATCCTTTCTTGCCTGCAAAGTTTCTGTTGAGAAATCAGCTTGTAGGTAAAAAACTGCCTTTCTCTTGCTGCTTTTTGGATTCTCTTTTTGTCATTAACCTTTGCCATTTTAATGATGATGTGTTTTGGTGTGGGCCTTTTTGGATTTATCCTGTTTGAGATTCTCTGTGGTTCCTGAACTTGTACATCTATTCTCTTCACCAGGTTAAGGTAGTTTTCAGTCATTATTTTTTCAAATAGGTTTTTATACTCTGCGCCTTCTCGTCTCATTCTGGTATTTTGTAATGTAAATGTTGTTATGCTTGATGTTGTTCTTGACATCCCTTAATCTTTCCTCATTTTTTTGTTTGTTTTTGTTTTTGCTATTTTGATTGAATATTTTCTACTACCTTGTCTTCCGAATCACTAATTCTATTTTCTATTCCATCTAATCTACTATTGATTTCTTTTTCTGTATTCCTCGTTTCAGTTACTGTATTCTTCATTTCTGACTGGTTCTTTTTTATGGTTTCTATGTCCTTTTGTAGTATACTATTACTTTGTTGTAGTTCTCACTGAGATCATCTATTCTTCCCTAGGTTCCTTAAGCATCCTTATAAGCAGTGTTTTGAACTCTTTATCTGGTAGGTTGCTTGCCTCCATTTTATTTAGTTATTTTTCTAGAATTTTGTCCTGTTCTTTTATTTGAGACATGTTTGTTTTCTCATTTTGGCTTCCTCTTTGTGTTAATTTTTATGTATTAGGTAGATCTGCTGCCTCTTCCAGTCTTGGCTGGGTGGCCTTATGTAATAGGTGCCCTATTTGGCCAATGGGCACAATTTCTCTGATAACCTGCATTTAGTTCTCCATACATGTCCCTTTTTTCGATAATGTGTGCCCTCCTTTATAGTTGAGGGTTGTGTGTTGTTGGCATATTGATGGGTGGGATTAACTCTTTGGTTGACTGGCTGTGAGGATTTGCCACACCCGTAGCTCATGAACTGCTCTGAGGGGACTAATCTCACAGAGTGTGATTCACCTCAGCATATTTGTGTGCCTGTTGAGATCACCCTTTTTGCGTGCCCCTTTTGGGACTGATAAAAAGAGGCTCTGTTGTGTTCTGACACCGGCCTCTGCATTCATTAGTTCAGAACTCTTTGGGAGGGGCTTCTGTGTCAGCTAAGGTCAGCAGCTGCCTACTACTGGCCAGGGACTACTTGATAAGAGCTACAAAATGCTCCGTGTTTTGTTACTGCCTTTGCTGGACCTGGGGGCACATGGGGGAAGCCATGCTATTTACTAAGGCAGGATGCCACTAAATCTGAACATGTACTAACCTAAGGAACACAATTTACTTTATCTGGTGACGTCTTGGGACCTCGTCTCACCCAACTTGCATTGTGCTCAAGACTCTTTCAGCTGCTGAGGCTTACAGCCAGTAGGCAGACACCTTTAGGATTTTGGATGCTCTGGGCCTTTTACTGAGCTGTGGTGATTGCCTACAAGACAGAGTCCCTACTGATTTTCACAACCATATTGTGTGATGACATCTCTTGCTGGCACTGGAACCCTGGTCTTGGGAGTTCCAGTAAGGGGTTTGGGCCCTTTGTTCCTCTGGTGGAGGGAAACCTCAGTAACTGAGATCTCTCTTCCAACAATCAACCACTCCACATATGTAGGAGGCCAGCTTGTTTTGTCTCAGCTCCTTTTACCAGTCTCAATGTGGCCTCTTCTTTATATCCTTAGTTACAGGAGTTCTGTTCAGCTAGTCTTCAGATAGTTCTCCAAGCTTATTTTTCTATAATTTAGTGGTAATTTGAATTAAGTCATAGGAGGAGACAAGCACATTGTTTACCTATGCCACCATCTTAACAGTCCTATGTGTTACTTTTAAGGACTCAGTACAAATTCTTATATATCCATCTTACTTGTCGCTTATTTAGAGATTTTTATGTGCTGAATTCTGTACCCTCCAAATTTATATATGAATTTCTAACCCCTAGTAACTTTGTGTCTGTATTGGGAGATAGGGTCTTAAAGAGGTAATTTAGCTTAGATGAAGTCATTACAGTGGGTTCTAATTTATTGTTACCAGTCTCTTTATACAAAGGAGATTAGGAAAGAGACATACACAAAGGGAAACCATATGAAAAGATCAAACCATAACTGTTTTTTGCTGCTTCATTTTCTAATAACATACTTTCATGGGAACTAAATGGAACTGAGCATTTGAGACAATGAGTGGCAAACTTTAGTGTACGTCAGATCACCTGAAAAAATGGTAAAATTCTGTATTCTAAGGCGCACTTCTAAGTCTGAGATGAGACCCAGATTCTACATTTTAGTAAACTTCCCACATAGTTTAGAATGGTTTAAGGACCATAATCATGATTAGAGCAACAATTGCCTAAGATTTTACTGAAATAAAAAAAGGATAAACAAATTGAAAATGTCATAATTTATGAAGTTGTCTCAGAGTAGCAATGACATATGGAGTCTGCTCACAGAAAGAGGCAATTATTAGTACTTCTAAACTTTCAGTGGGGTTACTTGTTAGCTTGAAATTAAACACAGTGGATATATTTACTTAAAAGAAATAGAAAAATGGTACGATTAGGGGTTGTTTTTTTTTTCTTCATAGAACTAATTTTCAGTGCAGTATCAGAAATAGACAATAGTTGTATTTTGAGTCACTGTTCTCTGGTTTTGTATCTAACCTCTATGTGCTTAAGGTCTTTATTTCTTGGCTCCCTATCCTGTTACATTGACCAATGTATTTGTTTTTATTCCAGTATCCTGCTGTTTTGATTACTGTAGCCCTGTAGTATAGTTGGATATCAGGTACTGTGATATCTCCAACTTTGTTCTTTCTCAAGATTGTCAATGCTATGCGGGGTCTTTTACTGTTCCATATAAATTTTAGGATTATTTGTTCGAACTCTTTGAAGAATGTCATTGGTATTTTGATAGGGATTGCATTGAATTTATAGATTGCTTTAGGTAATATGGTCATTTTAACGATGTGGATTCTTCCTACCCATGAGCACAGTATATGCTTCCATTTATTTGTATCTTCTTCAATTTCTTTTTTAATGACATGATTTTCTGAGAACAGGTCTTTTACCTCCTTGGCTAATTTGATTCCCAGGTACTTTATAGTTTTTGATGCAATTGCACATGGGATTGTTTTCTTATATTCTCTTTCTGAAAGTTCATCATTGGTGTATAAAACTGCCACTGACTTCTGAATATTTGTTTTGTAACCTGCTACTTTACTGAATTCATTGATCAGTTCTAACAGTTTTTTGGTGGAATCTTTAGGGTGTGTGTATGTGTGTGTGTGTATGTGTGTGTGTGTGTGTGTATATATATATATATATATATATATATATATAATCATATAATCAGCAAATAACCAGAGTTTTACTTCTTCCTTTCCAATTTGGATGCCTTTTATTTCTCTTTCTTGTCTTATTGCTGTGGCTAAGACTTTCAATACAATGATGAAGAGGAGTGGTGAAAGTGGGCATTCTTGTCTTGTTCCTGATCTTAAGGAAAATGTTTTTCGCCTTTTCCCATTGGGTACGATGTTAGCTGTAAGTTTGCCATATATGGTCTTTATTATGTTAAGTTATGTTCCCTCTATTTCCACTTTGCTGAGAGTTTTTATCATAAATGGATATTAGATTTTGTCTAACGATTTTTCTGCATCTATTGTTATGATCATATGGTTTTTATCTTTTGATTTGTTCATGTGGTATATCACATAAATTGATTTGCAGATATTGTGCCAACCTCGCAACCCAGGAATAAATCCAACTTGATTATTGTGTATGATATTTTTAATGTATTGCTGAATTTGGTTTGCTAATATTTTGCATCCATGTTCATAAGAGATATTGGCTTATAGTTTTCTTCTTTTGTCATGTTTTTGTCTGGTGTTGGAATCGAGATAATGATGGCCTCATAAAAGGAGTTAGGAAGCCTTCTCCTTTCTTGAATTTTTTGGAATAGTTTGAGAATAGGTGTTAATTCTTTGAATGTTTGGTAAAATTCACCTATGGAGCCATCTGGTCCAGGGCTTTTGTTTTTTAGGAGGTTTTTGATTACTGATTCTACTTCATTAGCGGTAATCAGTTGGTTCGGATTTTTTATTTCTTCTTGACTCAGTTTTGGGAGACTATATATTTCTAGGAATGTGTCCATTTCTTCCAGATTGTCCAATTTGTTGGCATATAATTGCTCATAGTATTTTCTTCTGATCTATTGTATTTCTGTGGAATCCATGGTTATTTCTCCTCTTTCATTTCTGATTTTATTGATTTGAGTCCTCTCTTTTTTTTTCCTCAATGAGTATCGCTAAGGGTCTGTCAATTTGTTTATTCTTTCAAAGAACCAGCTTTTAGATCCATTAATCTTTTGTATTGTTTTTCTAGACTCTATTTTATTTATTTCCGTTCTGACCTTTATTATTTAATTATGGATATTCTTATTTGATGTTATATTGAAACGCAATAAGTGATAATTTCTTAAATATTAGTTGCGATGTCAAATCAGATTCCATACCAGTACACTTTTTATAATACGTTACATTAAAATTCATTGTTCCATTTTGCACTTTGAGTGGGTTACTTACTCATACATGATGTTACGATATAATTTGTAAAATATTGGTTATGCAGATTTTTCAAATGTTGACACATTTTGTTACGCAAAATCAAAAAAATCACACTCATTAATACTAGCATAAAATTTATATTGGGAAGCTGTCGAGCTCAGAGTGGTAGATTTACTTTCCAAAATTTTAATTTTCTTCTCAAGTCTCAAATTGAAACATTAATAACAAATTCTGTGTTGTTTTCCTTGAGATAACCATGTTAACTTTTCTCTGCTAAGATTACTGTGGAAACACATATCGAGATTAGGCTTTTGTCATCCTGGATTCCAGAGTGACCACCATGAGCAAAGAACTCCTGCTGATCCTTAATGGACAAGCAATGTGAGACAGACTCCAACCATGTTTCTTTTAAAAATTCTGGTAAAAATACACATAACATAAAATTTACCATTAATTGCATGTAATTACATATAATTTATTACATTTGTAATATTTTAAAATCATTATTAATATCTAGTTGCAAAAGTATTTTTATTACTCCAAAGGAAATCCTATACTCATTGTCACTCTCCATTGTCCCATCTTGCATCTCTGGGAATTACTGATCTGCTTTCTGTCTCTATGAATTTGCTTACTCTGTATAGTTCATATAAATAAATTATACAATAATTTGCCTTTTGTGTCTAGCTTATCTTACGTATCATGTTTTCAAGGTTCATCCATACTGTCCTGCATATCACTAGTTCAGTCTTTTGTATGGTTTAGTGATATTTTGCTGTACGTATAAACCATATTTATTAATTCATCAGTTGATGAAAATTTGAGTTATATCTACCTTTTAGCTACTGTAAATAGTACTGCTATGAATATTCATGTACAAGTATTTGTTTGAACATGTTTTTAATATTTTTATGTATATACCCAGGAATGTAATTCCTGTGTTAAATGGTATTCCTGTATTTAACTTTTAGGGGAACCACCAAACTCTTCCACAATGCTGCATCATTTTACATTTCCACTGAAAGTGTATGGCTTCTGATTTCTCCACGTCCTTTCTAACACATGCTATTTTCCATTTTATTATTATTATATTATTATTACAACAAACTTATTGGATGTAAAGTAGGCTCTCATTGTGGTATTGAATTGTTTGTCTCCAATGGCTAATGACATTGAGCAATTTTTCACATGCTTGCTGGATACATCTATCTTGCTATGCCAATCTCATAGTTTTAGGACAAAATTGTTAATATAAAGGAAGGGAAGGAAGGGAAGGAAGGGAAGGAAGGAAGGAAAGGAAAGAAAAAAGGAAGAAGAAAGAGAAATTCCCTTATTATTATTATCATAATTAAAATTTTGATTTATACTTTTATCCTAAAATTATTTATTTTATTGAGTGGACTGTTTTTGTTTTAAACTTTAAGTCACATTTTAGTGTTATTTATATATGGATGGATACTGTAAATTTTCTGCTTTTTTATATTTATGATTGACATATGAATGTCCCTTATGTACTTGAAAAGAATGTTTATTCTCTTGGGCAAAAAAAAAATTATATATAAAATGTGAATAATTATGTTTTCAACTCCTCTATATTTTTTATTCTTAATGTTATATTTTAATTTTCAACAGTGTATTTAAATCATCCTCTATTACACTTTTTTGCCATTTTCATTTTGAATTTTTAGAATATTTCTTTCTATATGTATATATACATATTTATCCCTCATTAGTAAAGAGTGACCCTCTGTCTTATTTAATGTTTCTTATAATAAACTCTACTTTCTATGACATTAATATTATGATGCCCTGGTTCTGCTTTGTTTAGTTATTTTAAATTTTAGCCATTCTGAGTCATTTCTCTTCAGGTATTGTTCTTGTGGAGTACACTTTTTAAAATTTCTATTTGAGTCTCTCTATTTTAAAAGGTAGGCTCAACTATTTACAATCACTCTCACAAATTATATTTTCAAATTTACTTTTAGCCATTTTGTTTTTGAATTTAGTTAAATATATTTTTTACTCTTTCTTTTGTTTTCTCTGTTAGTATGCTGACAAGGGATTTATTGTTTTTCTCATTGCATGTTTAATTATGTAACAATTTCATATTCTTTCTGCTTTAATTGAGCATAGGGTGTTTGAGTTCAGTTATTCTATTTGTTCTTTTAAGAGAAATATATGTTTAAGTTTTCAAAACCTTAATTATCAACATCAAGAACAAATCACTACCTATACACTTGTATTTAATAAGAAAATAAAATTAACATTTATTTCTCCTCCCTCTTTTCATCTACTATTGTTAAATTATTTTTACAGTGGCTTTCAAAAGTTTTCATCATGTGAATTAGGTTACTAATCATACTTATACCTTTTGTTTTGACACAATTCTTCAGTTTTGCATTTTCTTACTGCTAAAGTTTTCATGATGACAATTTTTGTTTTTAGATTTAGTGAGATATAATTGGCATATAACATTGTATAAATCTTATGTATAATGTAATGACTTAATACATGTCTATATTGCAAAATGTTTACCACAATAAGATTAATTATTCACATAATTATTGTTATTGTTATGGTAACACATTAAAGTTCTACTCTCATAGCAACTTTCAAATAGACATTATTGTTAACTATAGACACCATGTTGTACATTAAATCCTTGGAACTTATTCATCTTATAACTGAAAGTTTGTACTCTTTGACCAACATCTCCCGATTTCCACTACCCCTCATCTCCTGGTAACCGCCATTCTGATATCTGTCTCTATGAATTTGATGTTTTTACATATAAGTAAGATTATACATGTTTGTCTTTATCTGATTTACTCCACTTAGCATAATGCCCTCAAGGTCCATCTATATTTGTAACAAAACAAGGTTTTCTTCATTATGTGGCTGAATAATACATCATTATTAATTATTTTTATAATTATAAGTATATGTAACATTTTGTTCATCATTTATCTCTTTAAAGATTATCATGTTGTTTCCACATTTTAGCTATCATGAATAATGCTTCAATGAACATGGGTGTGCAGATATCTCTTTAAGAGAGTGATTCTGTCTTCTTCAGATATATATCCATAAGTGGGATGGTGGACTACATGGTAGTTCTATTTTTAATTTTTGAGGAAGCTTCACACTGTTTTCTGTAGTGGCTGTACCAATTTACAGTTCCATCAATGGTACACCAGGGTTCCCTGTTCTCCACATTTTTTTCTTGTCATTTGGATAGTAGCCATTCTAAAAAGTGTCAGATGATATCTTGTGGTTTTAATTAACATTTCTCTGATGGTTAATATGAGGCACCATTTCATGTAATTGTTGGCCACTTTTATATATTTGGAAAAAGTATTCTGTTCCTCTGCTCATTTTTAAATTGAATTTTTTGGTTTTATTTGTTATTCAGTTGTATGTGTTTCTTATATACTTTGAATATTAACTTTTCATCAGATCTATTGTTTGTAAAATATGTTCTCCCATCCCATAGGTTGCCTTTTCATTTTGCCTTTTGATTTTTCTTCCTGTGCAGAAGCTTTTTAATTTGATATAGTCCCATTTGTTGATTTTTGCTTTTGTTACTTGCACTTTTGGTATCATATACAGAAAAAAAAAATCATTGCCAAGATTGAAGTCAAGAAGTTTTCCCTAGGAGTTTTAAGGTTTACATATAAATCCTTCATCCAAGTTAATTTTCTAAGTGGGGTAAGATCAGGGTCCAATTCCATTTTTTCTGTGTGTATGTACATATGGATATCAAGCTTTCACAATTCCATTAATGAAGAGACTATCCTTTTCCTGTGAGTATTCTTGTCCCATGCCAAATTTTAGTTGACCACTTATGCAGGGGTTTATTTCTGGGTTTTTAATTCTGTTCCATTGCTCTGTGTCTGTTTTTATGCCAGTACCATACTGTTTTCATTACAGTAGATTCGTAATACAGTTTGAAATCAGAAAGCGTGATGCCTCCAGCTTTGTTCTTTCTCTAAATTGCTTTGACTATTTGAGCTCTTTTGTGGTTGCATAAGAATTTTAGAACTGTATTTTCTATTTCTGTGCAAAATTTCATTGAAATTTTGATGAGATTGTATTGAACCTATAGACTTTAGTAAATATGAACATTTTAACAATATTAACTTTTCTGATCTCTGAACATTGGATATTTTTCCATTTTTTTGTGTCTTCCTTGATTTACTTCCTCAATGTCTTATAGTTTTCAGTGTATAGATCTTTTATTTCCTTTGTTAAATTTATTCCTAAATATTTTATTGTTTTTGGTGCTATCATAAATGGGATTGTTTTCTTTTTCTTTTTCACTTAAGTTTATTGTTAGTGTGTAGAAACAACTAATTTGTGTATGTTGTTTTTTTATATCTGTTGGCTTTGCTAAATTAGTTTATTAGGTCTAAGACTTTTTTTATGGAGCCTTTAGGAATTTCTATATACATGATCATGTCATCAGCAAACAGTGAAAAGTTTATTTCTTTTTTTTTCAATTTGAACACTTTTTATTTCTTTTTCTTTCCTAATTTTTTTGGCTAGGATTTCCAGTACCATGTTAAGCAAGAGTGATGAGAGTGAGTACCTTTGCTTTGTTCCTGTTTTTTGAGGAAAAGATTTTATCATTTCACAATTGAGTATGATGTTATCTATGGGTTTTCCACATATGGCTTGTATTATGTTGAAGTATATTCCTTGTATTCCAAATTTATTGAGAGGTTTTTTTTTATCCCAAAACTTAATCTTTATTCCACATGTATTTGAACATTAAAATTACAGTTCAACTTCGGAAGTACACATCATAACAAAAATAAAGCAAAGACAGGTCCCAGAAACATTTTAACAAGGAACACTAGTGTTTATGAAGAGATGCTGAATTCTGTCAAGTACTTTATTTTATATATCTCTTCATCCTTAGGGCATTTTTTCAGGGAAAGATAAAGAGTATATTTCACATATGAAGGTAGTAGAAATGCCAAGTTTATTTAGTTGATGGAACATGCAATCATTTAGTTATAAATTTATGTTCTCAAAACTCTGCCTTTCTTTTTCTTTTCCTTTGAGTTCTGAGAAAGGCTCATATTAGTCATCTACCTCACTGATACTTTTTTCCGGTAATATTGATACCACTTACTGATTTTAATATAATTTTGAATTGTGCTATGACATTATTAGTTTATTATCTCCTTTGTGGTTTCTGGAGCCAAATTTTACAACTTTTACATTAGTCTTTGTTAATATAATGTCATACTTCGCCATTTGATATACATGGAGGTTATTTTGGGAGGGGAGGTGTTTTACTGGTGGCAAGAATCTGATATTGTCCAAAGGACGCTACTTTTTTACATTGCATTTTTTTCTGAGTTCTTTTTATATGTTTACTGCTGTTTGCCCAGTTTTATGTTCAAGAACTGTTTGTCTTTATGCTTTATCAGTTAACCAGGCTTGTACACATTCTTTCTTATTTAACAATGAATATTAAAAACATATATATTTTGGGTGGGTTTTCCATAATTCCTGTCTAATGCTATTTTAATCCTTATCTCAGGTCTTACACCAAAGGACTTGTGATATAAATTCATCCCACCATCAAAATAATTTGAAAGGACTAAAGTACCTATGACTGAATGTGCAGAGTAACTCTGCACAATTAATTGTGCTTTTATTTCTGTAGCTGAGGTTTTTTTTCTGTGATTTAAGGTTTACATTTTAACTTCTATAAGGATCAGGGTTATACATTTAGGTTTTCTCTTTGGTCAAATCATTATTCTATATGCATGGTATAAAGCCGGTCTGATCTCCTTCCTGGTGTTAACATAGACCATATTAGTAGAAACTTACCATGATTGTGAAAAGCCCTCTTGGATTTTAGTTTGATATGGCTACCCTTGAATTGCTGCCGTCAAATAGATTATGGCAAAAGGAAATTCAAAAATGAAATCCCTACAGAATTTTCTCTGAAAATTTTCAGGTGTTAGTGGGATTATTTTAGAATATTTTCTATATACTTTATATCACACCACTTTTATAGGAAAGGTAAATGTGAGGTTGTCCTAAGGGGATAATCTGCAAAACTTGGTGAATCTATATTTTCCTTATCTTAGTCATGATACTGTAAAGTTGTGAATGGATAAAAATACATTTAAAATACAAGATATATAGATGGATTTTAATTTAACAAAATAAAGTTCATTGATATGATTTTAGATTCACAATGCAACTAAACTTTAATAAAATATCACTGGTTTATGTTTAGTGTAGTATCAAAAATATCATAATTTTCTAAAAAGGCTAATAAATTACTGCTCTACTTTTTTCAATTATATATGTGCATGAGAATATATTTTCTTCAAATTCTTCAATTGCAATAGATTGAATATAGAAGCAGATATAAGAATTCAGCTATCTTTCATCAACCAGACATAGAAGAGTTTGCAAAAATGTTAAATGGTGATACACTTCTCATTATGTTTTGATTTTTAGAAAAAGTTATTTCTTATACAAAGAACTCATACAACTCAATGAATGACAATAAAAAACAAACAAATGATCCAATCAAAAAATGAGCAGAAGACCTGAACAGACACTTCTCCCTAGAGGACTTACAAATGGCCAACAAATATTGAAAAGATGCTCAATATCGCTAGCTATTTGGGGAATGCAAATCAAAACCACTATGAGATACCATCTCACACCTGTTAGAATAGCTGTAAACAACAGGAAAAGTAATAACAAATGTTGGAGAGGATGCGGAGAAAAAGGAACCCTCATACATTGCAGGTGGGACTGCAAATTGGTATAGCCACTATGGAAAACAATATGGAGGTTCCTCAGAAAAACTAAAAATTGATCTAGCATGCAGTCCAACAATATTCCTACTGGGTATTTACCCCAAAGACTTGAAAATTCATAATCAAAAAGGTATTTGCACACCTATGTTCATAGCAGCATTATTCACAGTGGGCATGATGTGGAATCAACCGAAGTGTCCTACAATAGATGATTGGATAAAGAAGCAATAGTACGGGTTGGGCCTGGTTAGTACTTGAATGGGAGACCACCTAGAAAGACCAGGTGCTGTAGGCATAAAAAACAAAAAATAAATAAAAAATAAGGGATTGTAAGCCGACAAGTTTCTTGCAATCTGTGAGGTCAACCAAGGGAACTCACCTAAAAAAAATTTTAAAAATAAAGAAGTGATGTTACATATATACAGTGGAATATTATTCAGCCATAAGAAGAGATGAAATACTTCCATTTTCTACAATATGGATGCACCTGGAGATAATCATGCTAAGCCAAATAAGCTAGACAGAAAAAGTTGAAAGTCACATGATATCACTTATATGTGGGATATAAACCTAAAAGCAACAAGTGAACAGGACAAGCAAACAAGATTCATGGACATGGACTATAGATTAGTGGTTACCAGAGGGTAGCAGGTGGGGCAGGAGGTGGAGCAGATGGAGTAAAGGGGGTCAAATATGCGGTGACAGAAAGAAATCTAACTATAAAAGGTGAACACACAGTGTAAATACACACACACACACACACACCCCTTATTAAAAAAGTGGATTTCATTAACCAATGTCACCATAAAAAGTATATACATTAATTAATTTAATAAAAAAGAAAATTTTATTTTTTGTAAGAACATGTTAATTATATAACACGAGTTTATTATATTTGAATAAATTGATAAACATTTCAAAAATGTCTGTTCTATCTTATTTAGGAATTTTGCATCTGTGTTCATGAGAGATATTGGTCTATAGTTTTCTTTTTTATGTATTATCTTTACCAAGTTTTAGTATCAAGGTAATGTTGGCTTCATAAAATGAGTTAAACAGTATTGCCTTCTCGATGTTTTGGAAGCATTTGAGAAGAATAGGTATTAAATCTACAAATATTTGGTAGAATTTACAGTTTTAGTAAATATTTCAAATACTTATATATATAATAAATTTATATATGTGTATATATATGTATATGTATACATATATATACACCCACATACATATATATGTAATAAAACAAAAACTGTTGGGTTTTCTAGTTTAATTTTATGAGTGTAAATGGATTCTGAGACCAAAATATTTGAGAACTGCTGCTCTAGCATAAAGTGGATGAACAGATTGCTTTAAAGTAATCCAAAGCTAAAATGACTCAGTGCTGGTTTGCAGTGTTTCTAAGGCTTAGTCTACCTGTAGTTTGGCTCTAGTCCATAGATCAAACCTTCTAGGCATTCAAAAAGATACAATAAGGAGCCATGTCCCTCTTTAGTGTATCTTTATTTTTGATTTTGTTTTTCCTAGCATAGGAAAACATTAAAATCTTTGCTTTACTTTCTCATCCTAGCTTATTCTGGTTTACAGCTCTATAACTTCAATTCTTGCTTTCATTTCACATGGTGATGTTTCCTTGTATTTTTCTAATATATATAATATATATACATAATGTGTATATATATATATTTCGATTACAATTGGCATACAATATTATATAAGTTTCATTATGTAAGTTTCAGATGTACAACACGGTGACCAAAAACTTACAAAGTGGTCACACCAATAAATCTACCACCCATCTGTCACCATGCATAGTTATGATAATATTATTTACCATATTCCTTATGCTATACTTTACATCCCCATAACTATTTTGTAACTACCAATTTGTACTTCTCAGTCCTTTTTACTTTTTTATCCAACTCTTCAACCCCACTCTCATATGACAACCATTGAAAAGTTCTCTGTATCTGTGAGTTTATTTCTATGTTGCTTGTTTGTTTATTTTGTTCATTATATCCCACATGTAAGTGAAAGTGTATGGCATTTTTCTTTGTCTGATGTACTCCATTCAGCACAATACCCTCTAGGGTCACCCATGTTGCTGGGGATGGAAAGATTTCATTATTTTTGTATAGCTGAGTATATTCCATTGAATATATCTACCACCTATCCTTAATCCATTTATATTCTGATTCAATCCTCTGTGTCATCTAATCTACTATTAATTCCCTATGTGTTTGTTTCTATGTATTAAGTAGAGTTGCTAGGTCTCCCAGGCTTAAGAGAGTGGCCTTATGTAGTAGATGTCCTGTGGGGTCCAGTGGTGCAATATCCCTGATCACCTGAGCCAGGTTCTCCAGTTGTGTCCCCTGTTAGAATGACTGTTACCGACAGACGGTAATAAGAAGTGCTGAAGGAGTTATGGGGAAAGAGGAACCCTCATACACTGCTGTTGGGAATATAAAATGGTACAGCCACTATGGAAAACAGTATGGAGGTTTCTCAAGACATTAAAAATAGAATTACCTCATGACCCAGCATTCCCTCTTCTGAATATTTACACAAAATATTTAAAAACATTTATCCATAAAGATATGTATCTCAATGTTCATAGCAGGATTACTCACTGTTGCCAAGACATGGAAACAACCAAAGTGTTCTTCATTAGATAATTTGATAAAATAATATTAAATTAATTTAATTGAAAAATAAAAATTAATAAAAAGAGTTTTACATGGGGTATGCCAAAAAATAAGTAAAACTGTCATCATTTGCAGTTTATAATAGTTTATGTAAGACCTATAGAAGAATTTAGACATAAAATACTAGAATTAACTTTTTAGCAAAATTGCTTGATTTAAAATTATTTATGTAAAAAAAGCATTTGTTCTATGTATTTCAGCAAGAATTTTTAGAAAGTAAAAATTAAAAAACAAATTTGTACTAGTATCAAAATATCAAATACCTAGGAGTAAACCTATTAAGGTTACAATGAATTCTTATTAATAAAATTAGAAAACTTTATTGAGAGATATTAAAATAAATCTAAATAAATTGAGTAATATATCATATAGATTGCAATGCAAATAATACAAGAATTAATCACTAGTTAAATGTATATGCTGAGTGATGTCATAAAAATGGCAGAGTGACAGATGTTCCAAGATCTCTCCCACTGAAACAATAATAATGTGAATATCTAACTCAACAGAAAAACTCAAAATGCACACCAGCACATCGGAGCGTAGGATCTGTGCATAAGAGCTACCACAGATCAGAACCCTGGGAGTCAGGCAGTAGCATGGGAGACAAAGAAAGAAGAGGAGGAAGGGTGGAGGTGGGACAAGTTCCTTGAACAGCCCTGCCTGGGAGGGTGGTGAGCTAGACACAGCCAGTGATAATGCTCAGGAATCAGGGCAGAAAGCAGACAAGAGGGGAAAACAGTGAAGTTGTGGACAACAGACAAAAAACAGTTGGTTATTACTATCTCTGATTGTAAACATGAAGCCGATCCATAGGCCCCATCCTCCAATCCAGAGGGTAATTCACCCCATATACTCCAAGACAGAACACCACAGAGTCCCAGGGGAATCTGAATGAATGCTACTGAAACTGTTACTAACACTGACAGGGACTGAAACTGAGAGTAAGGAGCATGATTAAATATCTACAAGAAAAATTTTTAAAAGGAATTATTTAGGCTGTATATAAAGCATGGATCCAAGAGGCTTAGATGTCACCTACTGGAAACCAAAAGGAAAACGCCTTTGGAACAGACTAAAGAGAGATTTTTATATAATAAACCTTTCAGGGAAAAAAGCAGAATACACTTCCATTAATGCCCAGGTGGAGAAATAGTCCAATGAACACCATGAACAACCAAGGTAACATGACATCACAGAAAGAAAAAAAAAATCTCCAGAAAATAAGCTTAAAGACATAGAAATATACAACTTAAATGACAGAGAATTCAGGATGGTACTTCTGAAAAACCTCAATGAGATCCAAAACAATTCACATCAACAATTTCAGGAACTGAAAAAAACAACTAGATGAGCAAAATGAATTCTTTAGCAAAGAAATCGAAATGCTCAAAAAGAACCAAATAGAAATTCTGGAGATGAAGAATACACTAAAAGAATGAACAATGAAATAGCAAGCTTAGAAAATAGAGTCAACAAAATGGAGGAAAGGATCAGTGATATCGAAGGTAGAAATCTAGAAATAAATAAGTAAAAAGAAGAGGGAAACAGAAGAATGAAAAATAATGAAAGAGAAATACAAGAACTAGCTGATACCATCAGGAGAGGAAACATAAGAATAATGGGCATTCTCAAAGGGGAGGAAAAGGAGCAGGCACTAGAAAGCATTTTCAGATAAATAGTTGACAAGAATTTTCCAAATCTAAGGAAAGAACTGGAACTTGGAATTCAAGAAGTCAGGAGAATGCCCAATTATCTCAACCCAAAAAGGCCTTCTCCAAGACACATTGCATTAAAATTATCAAAAATCAATGACAAAGAAAGAATTCGCAGGGCAGCCTGGGAAAAGAAGACTGCAACCTATAAAGGAAAAGCCATTAGATTATCCTTGGACTTCTCAGCACAAACCTTACAAGCCAAAAAGGAGTGGAATCAAATATTCAAATTATTAAGTAACAGGAACTACCAGCCTAAAATAATGTATCCAGCTAAGCTCTGCTTTAGATGTAAAGAAGGAATTAAGACCTTTTCAGACATATAAAAGTTGATGAAATTCTTCACTATGAAGTCTGCATTACAGGAAATACGGAAAGGGGTCAGCTCACCTAAAACCAAGTGAAAAATAGATAGATAACTAGGAATTACGTGACTAGCAGGCAAAGTAGAAGCAAAGAAGTGCAAAACTTACTAAGAACAGGGCATTATAAGCTTAAACAATAAGAAGAGATTTGTAGCAAGATAGTAATGAACATCTAGCATACACAGCAACAAATTGAGAACAATGACTGAAAAGGGGAGGATTTAAAGATCTAAATTCAAAAAAGGAATGGGGATAAGACACACACAGTGAAAATGGAGTGCTATATATATGTAACTATCCTCTACATATTCATAATAGTAAATACATGTCAATAATTCAGAACTGAAGTATATAATATAAAACAAGGAGGAAGTGCTTCCTAACTAATTTTATGAAGCCAGTATTACACTGATACCAAGACCCTCGAATTGCCAAAGCCATCCCGACAAAAAAGAAGGCTGGATGAATCACTTGGCCCGACTTCAAATTATACTACAAAGCAACAGTATTCAAAAAGACATGGTAGTGGCAGAGAAACTGATACATGTACTAGTAGAACAGAATCGAGTCTAGAAGTAAACCCATATTTATATGGGCTAATAATTTTTGATAAAGAAGCCAAAAACATTCAGTGGAGAAACCGCAATGAAATACCATCTCACACCTGTTAGAATGGCTATAATCAATAGGACAAGTAATAACAAATATTGGAGAGGATGTGGAGGAAAAGGAACTCTCACACATTGCTGGTGGGACTGCAAATTGTTATAGTCACTATGGAAAACAGTATGGTGGTTCCTCAAAACACTAATAATTGATCTATCATACAATCCAGCAATCCCTCTACTGGGTATTTACCCCAAAGACTTGACAACTCATATCTAAAAAGATATTTATTTGCACACCATTGTTCATAGCAGCATCATTCCCAGTGGACATGACACGAAAGCAAATTGAAGTGCCTTACAATTAATGATTTGATAAAGAAGCAGTGGTACATATATACAATGAAATATTATTCAGCTATAAGAAGAGATTAAATACTTCCATTTGTGACAACATAGATGGACCTTGAGATAGTCATACTAAGTAAAATAAGCCAGACAGAAAAAGTTGAAAATCACATGATATTACATATGTGGGATATAAACCTAAAAGCAACAAATGAACAAGAAAAACAGAGACTCATGGACATGGGTATAGACAAGTGGTTACCAGAGGGTCGGAGGTGGGATGAGGACTGAGGTAGATGGGATAAAAAGGGGTCAAATATGTGGTGACAGAAACAAGTTTAATTGTGGGAGGTGAACACTATATAAATATATATGCCTTACTGTTAAAGTGTACTGCTAAAACTTATTGGATTTCATTAACCAATGTCACCATAAAAAATAAACTAATTAATTTAAAAAGTTACAAGTGTACAATTAGTTATTTTTGAGGTAACACTATTCATACTATAACATGCACCTTTCTCTATCATCTTGGGGATTCCCGTTATGTATATGTTGGTATGCTTGATCATGTCTCCTGAATCTCTAAGGCTTTGTTCTTTTTTTTCATTTTTTTCTGTATCTCAGTTGTAGAAACTCAATTGAACTATTTTTAATTTTACTAACTTGTCTGCCTGCTTAAGTATACTATGGAACCCCTCTCATGAATTTTTTACATTAGCTATTTTTGTTTTTGACTTTAGAATTTCTATTTGGTTCTTCAAATTTTCCATTCTTTATTGAATTTCTCTTTTTAGTGACATAATTTTCATACTTTCTTGTAAGTCTTTAAAATGGTTTTATTAGATATTTGAATGTTTATAATAGTTAATTTAATGTCTTTGTCTAGCGAGCTTCCTTAGGAACAGTTTATATTAATTGCTTTTTTCCTGTGTCTGAGCCATACTTTTCTATTTCTTTGTTTACCCCATACTTTTTTTTAAATAAAAAATTCAAATAATATAATAAATCAACAATGGAATTCAAATATTCCAAATTTTTTTTTGTTTTGGTTTTTGTTATTGTTACTGTTATTAATTGTTTAGTGACTTTCTTTGACTAATTATGCCCAGACTTTATTCTTTGTAATGTGTGGTCACTGAAGTCTTTCACATTAGGTATTTTACTGGGCGGACAATTACTTAAGTGCCTTTACTTAACAGGCTTTTCAGTCATTAACAATGGGCTCTGTAAGTGTGTTTGGTGAACGACTTAAATGATCTGGCATGAAGTTTATAATACTGCTTTAGCTTTCACTTATTGCTTGCATAGAGCCTCAGGGTCAGCCAGAGGTGAGACATTAGGACCTTCTCATATTTTTCTTGGGCTCATGAACAGCCCTTCTGATATGCATGACCTTCTAGAGCCCTTTAAATCCATTGAAGTTTTTCAAAGTCTCCTATAGAAATCTAATTCCCCAGTTGTTTGGTTTAAATTTATGATCAGCTTTCCACTAAACCAACTGATAGCACACCTCAAGCAGCTAAATTTGCAACTGACTGTTTTTCAGCAAATGCATTAGGCCCATTCACAGAGTCAAATCTTGTCAGGCCAAATAAACTCAAACCTTGAAAATAGAGCATTTGGTCTAGACAGGTCAAAGAGTGATATTTCTCTGGGAATGGGCCTTGTGGAATATTCGAAATCCATTCTGCTTTTTTCATTGAGGTGCCTATGCTTCTGACTTTTGTAGCTTTGAGAGTTGCATGACTGTTAGTTTTCAAGGCTGTTATAGATATGTAGAGAGGTAGGTAAGAATTGGAAAGTTAAAATGCCATAAATCTCGCTAATCTTCCCAATTCAGCCAATTTTCTTGAATAAAAAGTTCCTTAGACTGTTACAAGCCTTTGCTTAGTTTACACAGTTCTGCAAAAGTTTATTTTCACAATTTTTGCCCGTGTTCTCATTACTCCTTTCGAGAAGCAATTTTTGGAAAGTCTGCTCTGCCATTCCAGAGGTGCTTCTTCATAAATTATTTCCCTCAGATAATAACTTTGATGAATACTTTTTTGGCTTTCATTTTTACCTAAGATAAATTCAGATAATTTTGACTAGAATAGTGTATATCACAAGTCATATATATATATATATATATATATATATATATATATATATATATATATACACACATATACATATATTCCATATATACCATGATCATGATTTTTTTATAGTTACATTGTTAAGAATTGTCTTAATTTTATAATATGGGTGTCTTTTTTGCCCCACACACATAAATGTTGCTTTTGAGCTTTTCATTAGTCTAATCACATGTGCGACTTTTTGTTTAATGTAGGAGTGTCTTTTATAAATAAGTAAAAGTAAATGCTACCTGAATTTCTGAATGAGGTCATGGAATATCCAGCATTAGGAACAAATAAAACACTGAAATAAGATTTATGATTTTTAGTTTCTGGGCTTAGAATTAGACCTTTCTAGAGAAGTACATGATAGAAAAATTGCCTTAGAAAAGAGAGAGATTAAAATGGTGTTACTATTTGTATAACTGTGCTATACCTCTATGAAAAAAAAAAAGTCTAAGGAGACAACAGGAGTCTAACATTTAGATAAGAGTCCTCTTTACCTAAATCCTCTCTCAGAGCATGCTAAGAATCTCAAACAAAAATGTATTCTCTCATCACTCTCATTTGTTCTCACAATATTTACTATTGAAATACTTTCTTACTCCCAGCATTTCTGAACTTCTGACTCTATTCTTTTTATTTTAATTTTCCTTTTTCACATTACTTATAACCTCATAAAAAGCCATAAATACATGGCTTTCTGGTTATATTTTATAATTCTTTCTCCTCCTCCATTGTAATTTGAGCTCTCCAAGAGGAGAGACTTTTGTTTTCTTTACCAATATAGCCCAAATGCTTGAGACAATGTCTAATATATAATACATGATTAGCAAGTATTTACTAAATGAATAAATGGATGAACATATTAAAATGGTATTTCTTCTCATATTTTTGCCTGGATGTATTTTCGCCAACAGGAGCCATTTCAGAGTATAATTAGCACCTAGCTAGTATATGAAATATGTTTGTAATTTATTAAATCTTTGTCAAATGAATGGATGACATTGATAGATAGAAATTAGAATGTTTATCTGAATCTATTTTAGTATATTTAAATGTATATGTCTAAATTATCATTATAATTTTTACTGTCAGGACTTTTAGTTTATATTCTTTCTGGCTGGCCTGCTGATATCATATTCCAGCTCTTAGTTTAAATTTCTTACCTGTAGCCATCTGCTGTACTTCAAATTGATTTATCTGAGCATGACAGAGCCCAGAACTGCTTTTATTTATTTTATTTTGTTTTTAATTTAATTTATCAGAGTGACATTGGTTAATAAAATTATATTGGTTTCAAGTGTACAGTTCAAAAATATATCATCTGCATATTACATTGTGTGTTCAAAACTCATAGTCAAATCTCCTTCCATCACAATATATTTAACCCCTTCATACTTATACTTATCTGCCTCCCCCCGTTTCCTCTGGTAACTACTAAACTGTTGTCTGTGTCTACGAGTTTTTGTTTGTTTGTCTTGTTCATTTGTTGCTTTCAGTTTTATATCCCACATATGAGTGGATTCATATGGTTCTCAATTTTTTCTGTCCAAATTATTTAACTTAAAATGATCCATCCAACCAAGGTCCATCCAGGTTGTCACAAATGGTTGCATTTCATCTTTTCTTATGACTGAGTAATATTCCATTGTATATATGTATTTGGTTCTTTTTGAGCGTTTCGATTTCTTTGCTAAAGAATTCATTTTGCTCATCTAGTTGTTTTTTTCAGTTCCTGAAATTGTTGATGTGAATTGTTTTGGATCTCATTGAGGTTTTTCAGAAGTACCATCCTGAATTCTCTGTCATTTAAGTTGTATATTTCTATGTCTTTAAGCTTATTTTCTGGAGATTTTTTTTTTCTTTCTGTGATGTCATGTTACCTTGGTTGTTCATGGTGTTCATTGGACTATTTCTCCACCTGGGCATTAATGGAAGTGTATTCTGCTTTTTTCCCTGAAAGGTTTATTATATAAAAATCTCTCTTTAGTCTGTTCCAAAGGCGTTTTCCTTTTGGTTTCCAGTAGGTGACATCTAAGCCTCTTGGATCCATGCTTTATATACAGCCTAAATAATTCCTTTTAAAAATTTTTCTTGTAGATATTTAATCATGCTCCTTACTCTCAGTTTCAGTCCCTGTCAGTGTTAGTAACAGTTTCAGTAGCATTCATTCAGATTCCCCTGGGACTCTGTGGTGTTCTGTCTTGGAGTATATGGGGTGAATTACCCTCTGGATTGGAGGATGGGGCCTATGGATCGGCTTCATGTTTACAATCAGAGATAGTAATAACCAACTGTTTTTTGTCTGTTGTCCACAACTTCACTGTTTTCCCCTCTTGTCTGCTTTCTGCCCTGATTCCTGAGCATTATCACTGGCTGTGTCTAGCTCACCACCCTCCCAGGCAGGGCTGTTCAAGGAACTTGTCCCACCTCCACCCTTCCTCCTCTTCTTTCTTTGTCTCCCATGCTACTGCCTGACTCCCAGGGTTCTGATCTGTGGTAGCTCTTATGCACAGATCCTACGCTCCGATGTGCTGGTGTGCATTTTGAGTTTTTCTGTTGAGTTAGATATTCACATTATTATTGTTTCAGTGGGAGAGATCTTGGAACATCTGTCACTCTGCCATTTTTATGACATCACTCAGCATATACATTTAACTAGTGATTAATTCTTGTATTATTTGCATTGCAATCTATATGATATATTACTCAATTTATTTAGATTTATTTTAATATCTCTCAATAAAGTTTTCTAATTTTATTAATAAGAATTCATTGTAACCTTAATAGGTTTACTCCTAGGTATTTGATATTTTGATACTAGTACAAATTTGTTTTTTAATTTTTACTTTCTAAAAATTCTTGCTGAAATACATAGAACAAATGCTTTTTTTACATAAATAATTTTAAATCAAGCAATTTTGCTAAAAAGTTAATTCTAGTATTTTATGTCTAAATTCTTCTATAGGTCTTACATAAACTATTATAAACTGCAAATGATGACAGTTTTACTTATTTTTTGGCATACCCCATGTAAAACTCTTTTTATTAATTTTTATTTTTCAATTAAATTGATTTAATATTATTTTATGTTAGTTTCAGGTGCAGACATTTATATAATTTACAAAGTGATCCCTGTAGTTAGTTTAGTATCCACCTGACACTATACATAGTTATTAAAATATTATTGACTAAATTTCCCATGATGTACTTCACTTCCCTGGACTGTTTTGTAACTATCGATTTGTACTTCTTAATCCATTTACTTTTTCCACCCAGTCACACCCCACCCCCCAACTTTCCTTTTTCCTGGCAAGCACCAGTTTGGTTTCTGTGTTTATGACCCTGTTTTGATTTTGTTTAATGGTATATTTTGTTCCTTAGTTCCACATATAAGGGAATTCATGTGGTATTTGTCTTTCTCTGTCTGACTTATTTCCCTCAGCATAACACCTGCTAGGTCCATCCATTTTATTGTGAATGGTAAGAATTCATTTTCCTTTAATGCTGACTAATATTGCATTATATATAAGTACCACCACCTCTTTATCCAATCATCTACTGATGGGTACTTAGATTGCTTCCACATCTTGGCTATTAAAACAGGAGCTACAAAAAGAATACAAATGCATATATCTTTTTGAATTATTGTTTTGGTTTTCATTAGATGAATACCCAGAAGTTGAATTGCTGGGTCCTAAGATAGTTGTATTTTTAAATTTTTGAGGAACTTCCAAAATGTTTTCCATAGCATCTGCACCAACTTGCAATCCCATCAATAGTACACGAGGGTTCCCTTTTCTCCATACCTTTGCTAATACTTGTTGTTTGTTAATTTATTAATAACATCCAATCTGACAGATGTGAGTTGACATTTTATTTTAATTTGCATTACTCAGGTGATTAATAATTTGAAACATCTTTCCACGTGTCTATTGGCCATTTGTACATCCTCTTTGGAGAAATGCTTATTCAGGTCCTCTGCCCATTTTTAAATTTGATTGTATAGATTTTTGTTCAGTTTTGTGATTTCTTTATAAATTTTGGACATTAACTCATCAGATGTATCATTGGCAAGTATCTTCTGTCATTTAGTAGGTTTTCTTTTTGTTTTGTTGATAGTTTCCTTTGCTGTGAAAAAAAAAATTACTTCGAAGTAGTCCTATTTGTTTGTTTTGTCTTTTGTTTCCCTTGCCCAAGGAGGCATAAAAGAAAAAAAAAGAAACATTACTAAGAGCAATGTCAGACGTTTTACTGCCTACATTTTCTTCTGAAAGTTTTAAGGTTTTCAGTCTTACATTCAAGTCTAATCCATTTTGAGTTTATTCTTGTATACAGTGTAAGAAGGTAGTACAGTTTCATTTTTTGTATCTCTCTGTTCAGTTTTCCCAACACTGTTTATCGAATAGACTGTTTATCTCATTGTATATTTTTTCCTCTTTTGTCATAGATTAAATGCTTATAAAGCATGGGTTTATATAAGGGCTCTCTATTCTGTTATATGGATCTATGTGTCTGTTTTTATGACAGGACCATGCTGTTTTGATTACTATAGATTTGTGGTATAGTTTGATATCAGATAGCAAGATAACTCCAAATTTGTTCTTATTTCTCAAGATAGTGGTGGCTATCATAAATTTTATGAAAAATTTATTTCAGAAATTTTATGAAAAATTTATTTCAGAAATTTTATGAAAAATTTATTTCAGAAATTTTTAGGATTATTTGTTCTAGTTCTATGAAAAGTGTCATTAGTATTTTTATAAGGATTGCAGTGCATCTATAGATTGCTTTGGGTAGTACGGGCATTTTAACAATGTTAAATATTATGGGTAGTACGGGCATTTTAACAATGTTAAATATATTATGCTTCCATTACTGAGCATAATATATACTTCCATTTATTTGTGTCTTCTTTGGTTTTGGTCTTCAACAACACTTAATTTTTCAAGTATTGGTCTTTAATCTTCTGGAATAAATTTATTTCTAGGTATTTTATTGTTTTCGATAAAATTATAAATGAGATTGTTTTCCTGATTTCTCTTTCTGATAGCTCATCATTGGTGTATAAAAATGCAACCAATTCCTGAATATTAATTTTGTATCCTGCCTTTTTATTGAATTCATTAATCAGATCCAACAGTATTTTTGGTGAGATCTTTAGAGTTCTCTCTATATAGTATTATGTCACCAGTAAATAATGACAGTTTTACTTCTTCCTTCCCCATTTGATTTCCTTTTATTTCTTTTCTTGTCTGATTGCTATGGCTAGACCTTCTAATAATATTATGTTGAAGAAAAATGGTAAAAGTGGACATCCTTGTCTTGTTCCCAATCTTAAGGAAACTTTTATGTTTCCTCATTGAGTGTGATTTTAATTATTGGTGGGTCATATATTGCTTTTCTTATATTGAGGTATATTTCCTCTATTCCCACTCTGCTGAGAAGTTTTATGATAAATGCATGCCGGATTTTGTCAAATGGTTTTCCTGCATCTATTGATATGTTCTTATAATTTTTATCTCTCAATTTGTTAATGTGGTATATCACATTAATTGATTTGTAGATATTGAATCAACTTTGTATTCCAGCAGTAATTCCGCTTGATTACGGGATATAATTTTTTACATATATTTCTGATTATGATTTGGTAATATTTTGTTGAGGATTTTTGCATATATGTTCAACAAGGATATCAATTTATAATTTTTTGTGATGTCATATGGTTTATGAATCAGAATAATTGGTTATCAGGATGCGTGTTTGTACGTATGTGCGTACGTGTGCGAACATATATATGTGTGTGGGCGTATATAGGTGTGTGTGTGTATATATATATGTACATACATACACCCCCCACACACATACATATATATACACACATACACCCCCCCCACACACACATATATGTACTGTTGTCTAATTTGTGAATCAGGGTAATGGTTGCCTCATAAAATGAGCTTGTAGCCTTCCTTTCTCTTGAATTTTTTTGGAACAGTTTCAGAAGAATAGGTGTTAATTCTTTTTTGAATGTTTGGTAAAATTCACCTGTGAAGCCATCTAGTCCAGGACTTTTGTTGGAAGTTTTTAGGTTACTGATTTGATTTTGTGGGTAGTAATTGATCATCCAGACTTTCTGTTAATTCTTCACTCAGTTTTGAGAGATTGTACATTTCTAGAAATTTATCCAATTTTACCAAGTTGTCCAATTTGTTGGCATACAGTTGTTTGTAGTAATTTCTTATGATTCTTTGTATTTCTGTGGTGTCAGTTGTCACATCTCCCGTCTCATTTCTGATTGTAGTTATGTGCATCCTGTCTTTTTTTCTTGATGAGTCTCTTAAAGTTTTATCGTATTGTTTATCTTTTGTCTCCCTGTACCATGAACCAGCTCATGGTTTCATTATTCTTTTGTATTTTTTTAGACTCTATTTTATTTATTTCTGCTTTGATCTTTATTATTTTCTTTCTTCCACTTGCGTTAGGCTTTGTTTGCTGTTCTTTCCCTATTTTTTTTAAGTGTAAGGTTAGATTGTTTATTTGATGGTTTTTTTTTTTTTTTTTTTGAGATAGGCCTGTATAGCTATGAGTTTCCCACTTAGGACTGTTTTTGCCATGTTGTCATTGGGTTTTCATTTTCATTTGTCTCAAGCTATCTTTTTTTTTATCTCTTCCTTGACCTTATTGTTAACCCACTTATTGTTTACTAGCCCGATATTTATCCTCCATGTTTTTATGTATTGTTTAGTTCTTTTTTTTAATTGATTTGTAGTTTCATGACATTGTGGTCAGAGTAGACAGCTGATATGAGTTCAGTCTTCTTAAATTTATTGAGGTTTTTAACATCGTGAGGTGTTAACATCTTCTATGATTGTATGACTGTTGATCACTCCTTTTATGTCAATCAATATTCTCTTTATACATTTAGGTCTTTCTATGTTGTGTCCATAAATGTTTACTAGGGTTACATCCTTTGGTTGGATTGATGTCTTATCATTATTTAATGTCCTTCTTTGTCTCTCATTATAGCCTTTGTTTTAAAGTCACTGTGTCTGATATTAGTATGGCTATCTTAGGGTTTTTTTTTCTTTTGCATTTGCATGGAATATCTTTCTCCACCCCTTTACTTTCAGTCAGTCTTTGTCTTTCAATCCCAAGTGGGTTTTTTTTAATGAGAAAGCATATGCAAGGGTCTTGAATTCTTACCCATTCAGTCCCTCTATGTCTTTCTATTGCAGCATTTAATCCATTTACATTTAAAGTGATTATTGATATGTACAGAGTTATTGCCATTTGATTATTCATAATATATTTTTTTCCTTTCTTTTTCTTAGAGAAGTCCCTTTAATATTTCTGGTTTGGCAATAATACATTTCTTAATTCTTTTTTTTCCCCCTCTAGGTAGCTCTTTATATCACCTTCTATTTTAATTGATAGCATTTCTGGATATAGTATTCTTGGTTGTAAGGCCTTGATTTTCATCACTTTCAATACTCACATGATATTGTCTTTCAATTTTGTTCCAACCTCTCCTGATTTTCAAATGTTCTTTTTAAGAAATCATCTGATATTCTTTTTTAAAGGTAATATGGCTTTATTTCAGAAATTATTTCAGGCAAGTAAGAAATAAAAAAATCAAATTTAAATTTTCTATTTTATTGCGGAATCTATTTTTTCTCTTATTCTGCTTTCCATTGCATACTTTGAGATTTCTTCTGCTAGTTTAAGTTTTGTTCATCAGTGCTTGTACTCATGTGTACTTATGCCTGCTGATTTCTTAAGTTTATTGACATCTGCACTTCCCCAGCTGAAATTTTTATGGGAATTTTCTTGTAAGTAAATAGCTACATTTCTCTTGCTATTTTTAGTTATCTTGTCTTTAACTCTTGCCATTTTATATATGATGTGTCTTGGTATAAGTTTTTGTAGGTTCATTCATTTGAGATTCTTGTGTTCCTGTACTTGAATGTCTATTTCCTTTACCAGATTAGAAAAGTTTTCAGTCATTATTTCCTCTTCTAGGATCTTAATTTCTTTCTTTCTTTCTTTCTTTCTTTCTTTCTTTCTTTCTTTCTTTCTTTCTTTCTTTCTTTCTTTCTTTCTTTCTTTCTTTCTTCTCCCTCTGGTACCCCTATGATATGAGTATTTCTATGCTTGACTTTTTCCCAGAGATCTCTTAAACTATTCTCCTCTTTTTTTAAAAATTCTTTTTAATTTTTGCTGTTCTGTCTGGGTGTTTCTGTTATCTTGTCTTTTAATGCTGATTTATTCCTCTGCTTCATCTAATCTACTATTAGTCCTAGTGTATTCTTTATTTCACTTATTGTATTGTTCATTTCTGACTTTTTAATGGTGTCTATGTTCATTTTAAGCTTACTATCTCTTTTTGAAGTTCTCAGTGAGTTTATCTATTTTCTGCTAAGTTCATTGAACATCTTTATAACCACTGTTTTGTACTCTGTATCTGGTAGATTGGTTGCCTCCATTTAATTTATTTCTTTTTTTGGAGCTTTGTTCTATTTCTTTTTCTTTTTTTTTTCCCAGGAGGGGGCGCATGTTTTATTGTCTCCACATTTTGGCTGACTTTTTAGTATTAGGTTGATCTGCTATGCTTCCCAGGTGGCCTAACGTAATAGGTGCCTGTATGACCCAGTGGCAGTCTCCCTTATCACCTACATGAGGTGCTCCTGAAGTATACCTTGTGTGTTTTTGTGTGCTCTCTATTTTTAGTTGAGTCATGATTGCAGCTGGCACATCATTGGGTAAGATTATCTTTCAGGCTGACTGCCTGTGAGCTTTGGCCACACCCATAGGGTATGAGCAGCCATATGGTGGCCGACCCCACCGAATGGGATTCGCCTCAGCAGACTCATATGCCTATTGAGACCACCCTTTGGGTGTACTTCTTGTGGGACTAATTAGGTGGTGCTCTGTTGTAGTTTGATGTCAGCCTTTAAGTGTGTGAGTACTGGGAACCCCTAGAAGGAGTTCTCATGCAGGCCAACATCAGCCACTATTTGTGACTGGTCTAGGACTACTTGATAGAAGTTAGTGTGATTGGTCACAGCCCATGCTGGACTTGGAGGCATGTGGGAGGGCCATGTGGTGAGTGAGGCCAGCTTCCACCAGCACCTAGTTTGGAGCAGCTCTGCAAACAATTCAGGACACTCCCATGTTTTGATTACATCTGCCAGCTGCTTGCAAGGCTCAGCAGATAAAGGAGTTCTGGGTGGTATGTAAATAAAGTGAGAGTGAGGTGAGATCTCAAGAAATTGACACAGTAGGGGGTGGGCAGTGCTCCTGAGGTTAATGCAGACTAGGATTTATTGCCAGTGCTGATCCTGCAGCCATTAGCAAAAGGCTCAGACTTTTGTCCTGCAGACCCCTGAGGTTTATTCAGAAAACACTGCAGTTTGGGCTGGGGCTGGTAACTCACCACGCAAATCGTCTCTAGAGATAAGAGAGCCAAGGCCAGCTGATTGCTGCTGAAAGAGTCTCCTGATGAAAAAACTGAGAGCCAGGAATATGTCCCCAGCAATCCCGAAGTTGGGCGGGGCAGGGTCCCAGGGAGTCCATGGGGTGGAGAGAGCACATTTCACCAGGCTAATGCAGGTTAATATTTAGCTATGTTGAGAGAGGGGTCAGCACAAGCAAGATGTCACCTACCTGTATGCTGTACAAGAGGAAGGCTCAACACAAGGACAATGTCAGCTGTCCCTCCAGTTCTCACCCCAAAGCCACAAAACTCAGTCCTTCTCTGTATGTCTCTGGTGCCTCCTAAGCTACTCTCTCTATGCTTGAGTCTTGGGTAAGTGCCTGTGAGCAAGTTTATGCACTGGCCTTTCAAGGGGATGCCAGGGTTTCCAGCTGCCTTCCCTTTCACCTGAACAATCAAAATCCCCACTGATTTTTACAGCCAGATATTGTGAGGAGTTTCCTTTCAGGCACTGGATCCCTGAAGAATCTCTGCAGCTGAGATATCCTTCCTGATTCTCACATATATGTGGACCCAGTCTGTTTTCTCTCTCCATCCCTCCTATCAGTTTGATATGGTCTCTTTTTTATACCTTTAGTTATGAGTTATGCTCATCTATTCTTCAGATGCTTCTCCATGTTGGCTGTTCTATAATTTACTTATAATGTTAATGCACTTATGAGAGAAGGCAAGCACAGCATAAATCTACCCCTATCAAACATTACTTTAACTATAAATGAATTAAATGCTCTAATCAAAAGATAGAGTTGCTGAATGTATAAGAAAACAAGACCATTACATATACTGTCTACAAGAAACCCACTTCAGATTGAAAGATACACACAGACTGCAAGTAAAAGGATGGAAAAAGATATTTTGTCAAAATGGAAATGAAAAAAATAGCTAGGGTAGCAATACTTATAACAGAAAAAAAATAGACTTTAAAACAATGTCTATAACACGAACCAAAGAAGAATGCAATTATCCTGTGTATTTAACTGAACAAACTCAAAACTCGACTTCTATGAGACATGTGAATTCATATGTTCATTTCAGCATTATTTACGATAGCCAAGATATGGCAGCAACCTGGGTGTCCATCAATGGGTGAATGAATAAAGAAGAAGTGGAACATATATACAATGGAATATCACTAAGGTTTAAAGAAGAAAAGAATAAAATCTCATGATCTTCAACCACATGGATGAACCGAGAGGGTACTGTGCTGAGTGGATTAAGTCAGGCAGAAAAGGACAACTGCTATATGATTTTACTTATATGTGGAATTTAAGGAAGAAAATAAAACAAATGAAACAGAAACAAACTCATAGATACAGAGAATAATTTGATGATTGCCAGATGGGAGAGGTTTTGGAGCAGTGGGTTTAAAAGGTAAAAAGATTAAGAAATAAAAATTGGTAGTTACAAAATAGTTATGGGTATGTAAAGTATAACATAAGGAATATAGTCACTAATATTATAATAACTATGTGTGATATCAGATGTGTTCTAGATTTGTCAGGGTGATCACTTTATAAGATATATAAATGTCTAATCATCATGGTGTGCAGCTAAAACTAATATAAAGTTTTATAATGACTGTAATTGAAAAATAATATATATATTAAAAATAAAAATACGTACAAAATACCAAAAAATAAAGTGACTGTTTATAGGTACATGGTTATTTACATTTTATTATTTACATTTAATTTCTTTTCCACTTTATTCCTAAAGAAGTTCTTTTAACAATTCTTATAATACTTGCTTGCTGTTGATGAATTTCTTTAGCTCTTTCCTGTCTGGGAAATTCTTATTCTCACCTTCAATTTTCATTGATAGCCTTGCTGGGTAAATTATTCTTGGTTTTAGGTCTTTTTCTTTTATCACTTTGAATGTCCCCCCCCCCACCTCCAATGCCTTTTTTTTCCTGCAAAGTTTCTATTGAGACATTAGTTTCTGGTCTTATGGAAGTTCTCTTGTAGATACCTAGCTGTCTTTCTTTTGTTGCTTTTAAGATTCTCACTTTAGCTTAACTTTTGGCACTTTAATGATGATGTGTCTTGCTGTGGGCCTCTTTGGGTTCATTTTGTTTGGGACTCTCCCTGCTTTCTGAACTTGTATGTTTATTTTTTTCACCAGGTTAGGGAAGTTTTCAATTATATCTTCCAATAAGTTCTCAATCTCTTGCTCTCTTTCTGGTACCCCCATTATGAAAATTTTGGTACACTTGATGTTGTCCCAGATGCCCCTTAAATTATCTTCATTTATGTTATTTTATTAATTTATTTTTGCTCTTCTGATTGGGTGTTTTTGCTACCTTATCTTCCAAATCTCTGATTCAATCCTCATCCTCTACTTCATCTAATCTGCTTTTCATTCTTAGTGTATTCTTCATTTCAGTTTTTCTATTTATCGTTTCTGATATTTTTATGGTTTCTATGTTCTTTTATGCTTACTTACTATCTCTTTCATTAAGTTCTCACTGATAACATCATTTTTTTTCTAAATTTTTTTGAGTATCTTCATAACCAGTGTTTTTCAACTCTGTATCTGGAAGGTTGCTTGCCTCCATTTTGTTTATTTGTTTTTCTTGAGTTTTCTCTTGTTCTTTCATTTTGGCCAGGTGTTGTTTTGTTTTGTTTTGTTTTGTTTGTTTTCTCATTTTGACTGACTCCTTGTGTTTGCTTTTATGAATTAGGTATATCTGCTATATCTCCCAGTCTTGGCCAGGAGACTTTATGTAGTAGGTGCCCTGTGTGACCCAGTGGTACAGTTTCTCTCACCACTTGTGCCGTGTGCTCCAGGATTATTTCTTGTGTGAGTTTCGTGTTTCTACCTGTTGTAGTTGAGTCTTGCTTTCTGTTGGCATGTTAATGGGTTGAATTGACTCTCAGCTGACTGGCTTTGAAGGCTGGCCACGCCCACAGCATATGAGCTTCTGAGTGAGGGCTGACCCAACAAAGTGGGATTCACCCCAATGGGCTTGTGTGCCTATTGAGATGACCCTTTGGATATGTTTCTTGTGGAGCTAATCAGGTAGTGGTCTGTTGTGTTCGAAGCCAGCTTCTGTGTTTATTGTTTCTGGGGATTTTTGGAAGGGGCTCCCATACAAGGTAAAGTCAGCTACTTCCTATGACTACCTGGTAGGGGATGAAATTTATCTGAAATTGGTTGCTACATGCATGTACTAAAACTGGACTTATGTGGAAGAGACCATATTGTAAACTGAAGCTGGCTGTCACCAGTACCAGGTTTGGAGCAGCTCAGCAAAAAGCCCATGGCACTCCAAAGTCTGTGGCCCCCTGATGGCTGCCTGTAAGGTCAGCTGATTAAATAGCAGTAGAGGTAAGGGAACTGGCTTGGGGGCATGGTCTCAGGGAATTACCAGGGTGGAGCCCGTGAAGTTCATCGGGCTAGTGCAGATTCAGATTTGGTCATATGCAAGGAAGAGGTTAACAGAAGCAAGATGGTGCCCACACATAGTCTGCACAGAAAGAGGGCTTGACATAGCTTTAAAGGTAGCTGTCTCTTTTGCTCTTGCTCTGAAGCCACTCACCTCAATATTTTTCTCTATGCTTCAGTGCCTCTCTAGTCACAATCCCTCTTCTAGAGTCCAGGGTGAGTGGCTGTGAGTAAATGAAGCTGTGTGGGGGCCATTTAAGTATAATCCTGGATTTCCAGCAACTTTTTGTCACACCCTGCTAGTCAAAATCTCCTCTGGTTTTCACTGCAAGATTTTGTGAGGACTTTTCTTCCCAGCCCTGGAAACCTAGGCTGGGAAGTCCATTGTGGCCTTGGGCTCCCTCTCTCCTCTAGCAGGCCATCCATAGTTGAGAAATCCCTCCAGATGCTCAATCACCACACAGTTTTTAATTCAGTTATGGGAAGAGGCAAGCACAGCGTTTCCCTTCTGTGTTATCTTGACTGTAACTACTTATTTCTTCTATCGACCTGTACAATTATATTTTTCTTGCCTTATTCTGCTGTCTAGGACTAGCAGCAAAACACAAAATAGAAAAGATGTTTATTTGGACTTTATAGAAATATATCTAAAGTAAAGAATTTTTTTTTTAATTTTGAGAAATCATGTATCATCTGTAGTCACAGGAAAGAAAACATTTTTTTTCTGGTTGGCAAAGTAGCTTCATGTGAAAGCTGCTACTGTCTGACAAGTGATAATAAAATCTGTTGTATATCCCTTCTCCTGACATCTATTATTTTGCTGCTTTGGATATGTTAGTGAAGGAGAAAGCAATTTTGCAGGAGAACATATGTTCACTAAACTGGCCAATCCATTTGGATAGTCTCTAGTGTAAATCTTTACCTTAGGTAGACAAATTTTCTACAACTAAGCAAGTTCTGCTTTATGTAAAAATAATCAAGCATGCTCAGAATTCACAGAAGTCTAGAGACATTTCTAATTTTTAATTAGTACAAAGTTAGTTTTTGTTTGTTTAAACATGTCTGTCTCTTTTTTTGTTTGTTTGTTTCAAGTATACAGTACATTGGTTAGACATTTATATAGTTTATAAAACGATCCCTCTAATTGCTCCTTCTCTCCTCTTGTTTTCCACCTAGCCAATATATTAATGTTAACTGTATTCCCTATGCCATATTCCCCATTCCCAAGACAATCTATCAACTACTAATTCGTACTCTTTAATCCTTCACTCCATTCTCCCAACCCCCCAACCCCCATCCCCTTTGTCCATCACCAAGTTTTCCTCTATATTTGTGAGTCAGTATTTGATTAGTTTGTTCTTTTTGTTTCTTAAATTCCACATATAAGTGAAATCATATGGTATTTATCTTTCTGTGTCTGACTCATTTCACTGAGCATAATAATCTCTAGGTCCATCCTTGTCACTGCAAATGTTAAAATTTCATTTTTTTAATGGCTGAGTAATATTGTATTGTATATATGAACCATAACTTCTTTTTTCTATCGTCTTTTGATGAGAATTTAGGTTGCTTCTACATCTTGGCTGTTGTAACTTCTGTTGCCATGAATATCGAGGTTCATAGATCTTTACAAATTATTGTTTTGGTTTTCTTTGGATAAATACCTAGAAGTGCAATTGCTGGGTCAAAAGGTATATTCATTTTTATTTTTTCAAGAAACCTTCAGACTGTTTTCCATAGCAGTTATAACAATTTACAATCCCACCAACAATGTATGAGAGTTCCTTTTTCTCCACATCCTCGCCATCACTTTTTCTTTGATTTATTGATGATTGTTATTCTGACAGGTGTCAGGTGATATCGAATTATAGTTTTAATTTGAATTTCTCTGATGATTATGGACCTTGAGCATCTTTTCATATGTCTAATGGTCATCTTTTGCTCATTTTTTAATTGGATTGTTTTGTTGTCGTTGTTGAGTTGTATGAGTTCTTTATATATTTTGGATATTAATCTCTTATCAGATATATGATTAGTGAATATTTTCTCCTAATCAGTCAGCTGTCTTTTTGCTTTGTTGATGGTTTCCTTTACTATACCAAAACTTTTTAGTTTGATATAGTCCTATTTGTTTATTTTTTTCTTTTGTTTCCCTTGCCTTGGAGATGTATTTGAAAAGAAATAACTGTTAGCAATATCGGAAAGTTTAATGCCTATATTTTCTTCTAGAAGTTTTATGGTTTCAGGTCTTCCATTTAAGTCTTTAATCTATTTTGAGTCTATTCTTGTATATGACGTAAGAAAGTGGTCTAATTTCTTTTTTCTTTTTTTTCTTTTTTTTTACAAGTATCTGTTCAATTTTTCCCAAATCATTTATTGAAGAGACTGTCTTTACCCCATTGTATATTCTTACCTCCTTTGTCATATATTAAGTGAGCGTGTAGGTATGGATTTATTTCTGGGCTCTCTATTCTGTTCCATTGATCAATGAATCTGTTTTTTTTTATTGTTGTTGTTTGTTTGTTTATTTGTTTTTTATGCCAGTACTGTGCTGTTTTGATTACTGTAGCCTTGTAGTATAGTGTGATATCAAGTAGTGTGGTATCTCCAACTTTGTTCTTCTTTCTCAAAATTGCCATAGCTATTTGGGATCTTTTATGGGTCCATATATATTTTAAGTTTGTTCTATCATTCTGAAAAATGACATGACATTTTGATAGGGATTGCATTGAATCTATAGATTACTTTGTGTAGTATGGTCATTTTAAGGATGTTGATTCTTCTTACCCATTTATTTGTATTTTCTTCAATTTCTTTTTTCAATGACATAATTTTCTGAGAACAGGTCCTTTGCTTCCTGAGTTAATTTGATTCTTAAGTATTTTTTTCCATACAATTGTAAATGAAATTTTTAAATGTCTCTAAAGTTAGTTTTTTAAAAAAATATGAGCAATACTGCACATAAGCAAAACTGCATGCTTTAAAGAGGATATATATATATATATATATATATATATATATTTGAAAAAAATTACAAAACTTTACTGCTAAGTCATTTTTCTCCTGAATGATGACACATAGTTTTGTTTTTTCTAACTAGTTTATGTTTTAAATATTTTTTTAAATATGGTAAATCTGTTTAGATGACGTAGTTGAAAAGAAGCATTGTTAAGTTTTGAGGGGGATATGGAAAATAGAGTTATATGTTTTTACATTGTTCATTTTCTTACTTCTCTTGACTGTCCCTTTCCCCTCAATGATTTCCCTCTTTCCTCAACAAGAAAACCATGAAATGGGAACATGTTTACTATTGCGGGAATGGCAAATTAGGTGTATAATAAAGTTTGTTATCTCCTCCTGTACCCTTGTCAAATATGAATTGATCATTGTATTTTTTTTCTAGGTAGAAATGACATAACTGAAGATTATTTTTCAGTATGGTACTCCAGGTGGTCAACCAATCAAAGTTGGTATTTAAGATGAAATCTATGCATGGCAGCATAAAACAGAATACAGTTCTCAGAGCTGTGGTGCCTTTCGAGCCATAAAGTAAGGACTTGCTGTTTCTTTCATAGAGATCTGGCCTATTGCCTCCATACCATTATGCTTAAAAAGGAAAGACTATTAATTTTGAACAAGCAGAATCCTGAGATTCAGTAAATTCAAGTTGTATTGTGATCATATACACTCAACGGCATTACTATATGTGTTTTGGAAAAGGTGAAATAAAAAAAAAACTTCCTAAATTTTGAGGGAGAAACAAATGTAATTCTGGTGTGTATTGTTTATTAATCACATTGCTTTTTGAAATTGTTCAACAATTCTCAGTGTATATTAGAATAATAAGTCAACAGTATTTTTTTTATTTGTTAATGTTCCATACAGCTGGAAACAGGTGTTTCACTGTCTGATTCAATAATAAGTAGAGCAAGAAGAGAAATAAGAAAAAAAAACTTCAGTTCTTGGTTCTCAAAGAAATTTCTGATGGCTGCAATAAGTAATATAGAAAGCCATAAGTATTTCTGAACACTTTACCTTTAAGATGATGTTTGGGTAAATAATTAGCTTATGATGTCTTTGATAATTTCTGACATCTGTTACCTCAAAATATGCTGACTTTACTTTTAAAAATAGCAAGGAATATTCTTGAAACATTATCAAATCAAATGCAGAGATATTTCAAGTACTGACTTAGAGAATGAGTCGGTACATCTTCCCCTGAATTTAAAATGCAATAATCTATCTTAATCAGAAAAAAAAATTAACCAAACTGGAATATAAAGGTGGGCAATTGTTTCTAAAATGTCACATTTGTTCTCACTGTATTTTATATTCGAGAGAGTATACATAACACAGCACTTGCCAGAGATTGTGGAAAGAAAAGAGGTTCTCTATTTTAAGAACATAGCCACCAAGTTAGTTAAAAATTAAACCTGTGCTTTTCATCCATAGGAAGGTAACATGAAATTTTGATCTTTTTAGTTGAGAGTCTTAGAAGTTAAATTTTAAATGTATTATAAGAAGCCAAGGCATGTTTATTATTATGTCTGATCCATAAGGAAGAAGACAGGGTATGACACATCTAAACAAAATGTAATTGACCCTTACTTTTGCAATGTAAATTGACACATTGTCCAGAGAGCTTTTTTTAAAAAAAAAATTAACTGCACTTCACTGAGTAAAGCATAAGAGTAAAACCTACATAGGACATATCATGAAGTTTAAAGACGTGTTATCTACAGTTCTGAAAGCAAGTTTTTTTCAAAAGACTGTGTGCTTTGCATTTTAACTGTGAACAAGTTTTATTACACATGACACTGGTTCACAACTAATTCGATGTATTTTGTATTTATCATTTAGTACACATATCTTGAATATAACTAAATTCAATGGCTGTCATTCCTTGAGAATGCTATACGAAATTATTTATAAATCATAGCTTGGAAATATTATTTGTTTATACCCTATACCTATCAAAAACATAAAGCAAAATACAGTACCACTTGGATTAGATGTGAGATTTACAATAATTAATGCTTTCAAAGCACTCTTTTTTGTCCTTTCAGGGTTGCACTTCTATGGATAAATTAAGGTCATTCTGAATCAAACATATAATAGTAGATTGCTCTAAAACCAATAACTTTTAAAAAATTATGATTGTCCACTGCAAATTCACTCCAAATAAAACAGGCAATTTTATGAATGTTTGGAATGCTAAATATTTTGCATCAATCAGATACATCATGTTTTATGGAAAGGTTTCAATAAGTGAGAATGGGTAAAAAAGAGACAGTACATTCATTATATAAATATATATATTTTATTTTGAGGGTTTTTGGCAGGAATAAAGACACTATTAAGTTAATTTAGAAACAACATTTGAGACACTTAAACATGTATGTTGTTATCAATATTGTTTTTGATCCCACATTCAAATAAGTGTTTGAATAAGTGTTCTTTTTTTAACTTCTTAAAAATTAAGATTATTGGAGAAATATTGGTTAATTATATAATTTTCAGGTGTACATTATAATTTAATTTCTGTATATTCTATTGTGTGTTTAACACTCAAATCCAGTTTCCTTCAGCTACAATATATTTGATCTCCATTACCCACTTCGCCCTAACCCTGCCCCCTTATATTTGACTCCCTTTACCCCGTCTACCTCTCCACTCCTCCCCCACACCCTACCCTCTGGTAACCACTAGCCCATTGTCTATGTCCCTAAGTCTCTGTTTGTCCTGCCTATTTGTTGCTTTTAGGTTTATATCCCACATATAAATGATATCTAATTTTCAACTTTTTCATTCTGATTTATTTTGCTTAGCATGATTATCTCGAGGTCCATCCAGGTTTTCACATATACCAGTATTTTATCTCTTCTTGTGGCTAAGTAATATTACATCGTATATATGTAACACTGCTTCTTTAGCCAGTCATCTATTGTAGGACACATCAGTTGTTTCCATGTCCTGGCCACTGTGAATAATACTGCTATGAATATCAGTGTGCAAATATCTTTATGGATATGAGATTTCAAGACCTTGGGGCAAATAACCAGTAGAGAGATTACTGGATCATTATGCTTGATCAATTCTTAGTTTTTTGAGGAACTTCCATACTGTTTTCCATAGTGTCTGTACCAGCAACGTATGAGGGTCCTTTTTCTTTGCATCCTCTCCAACATTTGTTAATACTTGTTGATAAAACCTATTTTAACAGGTGTGAGATTTTTTGTTTGTTTTTGAGTTGTATGATTTCTTTGTATATTTTGGATGTTAGAACCTTATTGGAAGTGTTGCTTGAAAATATATTTTACCATTTGAATAGTTGTCTCTTTACCTCGCTGAGAGTTTCTTTTGCTGAGCAGAAGCTTTTTAGTTTGATGTAGTCCCATTCATTTATTTTCACTTTTACTTCTCTTGCTCTTGATGTCAAATTCATAACATCCTCTTTAAGTCCAAGGTCTTTGTTTTTAGTTCCTATGTTTTCTTATATGAATTTTATAGTTTCAGGTCTTATATTCAGGTCCTTATTCCATTTTGAGTTAATTTTTGTGTGTGGTGATAGACAACAGTCCAGTTTCATTCTTTTGCAGGTGGCTTTCCAGTTTTCCCAGCATTATTTACTGAAGAGGTTTTCATTTCTCTATTGTATATTTTTAGCTTTTTTGTTGAAAATTATTTGCCATATAAATATGGGTTTACTACAGGACTCCTGATTCTGTTCCACTGATTCGTGTGTCTGTTTTTTCTGCCAATACCATGTTGTTTTGATTACTGTCACTTTGTAGTATAATTTGAAGTCAAGCAGAGTGATGTGTCCAGCCTCATTCTTTTTTCAGGATGGCTTTGGTAATTTGGGGTCTTTTGTGCTTCCATACAAATCTGATGATTTTTTCTTCTATTTCTTTAAAAAATGCTGATGGGATTTTAATGGGGATTGTTTTAAATCTGTATGATGCTTTAGGTAATGTGGTCATTTTAACTATATTGATTCTTCCTATCCATGAACACGGAATGTCTTTCCATTTCTTTGTATCTTCTTTGATTCCGTTTAATAGGGTCTTGTAGTTTTCATTATACGGGTTTTTCACATGTGTCATTAAATTTATTCTTAGGTATTTTGTTCTTTTTGCTGCGGTTGCAAAAGAAATTATTTTTTCCACTTCTTTTTCTGACACTTCATTATGAGAATATAGGAATGCTATGGATTTATGAATGTTGATTTTGGATCCAGAAACTTTATTGTATTTGCTTATTGTTTCTAGTAGTGTTCTTGTGCAGTCTTTAGGGTTTTCTATATAGAGAATCATGTCATCCACAAATAGTGACAGCTTGACTTCTTTGTTTCCTATTTGGATGTTTTTTATATATTTTCTCATGTATGATTACACTCGCTAGGATCTCTAATCTTATATTGAATGACAGTAGTGATAGTGGACAGCCTTGCCTTGTTCCTGATCTTAGAGGGAAGGTTTATAATCTTTCACCATTAAGTATAATGTTGGTTGAGGGTTTGTCGTATATGGACTTTATTATGTTATGATAATTTCTTTCTGTATCAATTTTGTTAAGTGGTTTGATCATAAATGGATGCTGTATCTTGTCGAAGGCTTTTTCTACATATATCGATATGATCATATGATTCTTATTTTTTAATTTGTTTATGTGGTGTATCACATTAATGTAACTGCATATGTTGAACCATTCTTGTGCCCCTGGTATGAAGCTCACTTGATTGTGGTGCATAATCTTTTTAATATGTTTCTGTATTCGCTAGTATCTTATTTAGGATTTTTGCATCTGTGTTCATGAGAGATATTGGTCAGTAGTTTTCTTTTTTTGTGTGTTATCCTTACTAGGTTTTGGTATCAGAGTAATATTGGCCTCATAAAATGAGTTAGGAATGATTGCCTCTTCCTGAATTTTTTGGAATTGTTTGAGGATAATAGATATTAAATCTTTGAATGTTTTGTAAAATTCACTGGTGAAGCCATCTGTACCTGGATTTTTATTTTTTGGTAGGTTTTTGATTGTTTCAATTTCCATACTGCTGATTGGTCTATTTAGATTTTCCAGTCCTTCTTGATTCAATCTAGGAAGGTTTTATTTTTCTAGATAGTGGTCCATTTCTTCTAGGTTATTAAATTTGGGGTTATGCACTTTTTCATAGTATTCATAGTATTCTTGTATGATCCTTTGTTTTTCTACAGTGTCTGTCGTACTTTCTCCTTTTTCATTCTTGATTTTGTTTATTTGCATCTTTTCTCTTTTTTCTTGAGTGACTTTAGCCAGGGGTTTGTCAATTTTATTCTTCACAAAGAACCACGTCTTTGTTGCATATATTCTTGTATTTTTTTTGTTCATTTATTTTCTATTTCATTTATTTCTGCTTTAATTTTGATGATTTATTTCTTTCTACCGATTTTATTATTCATTTGTCCTCCCTTTTTTAGGTTTGAAAGATGAAGTGATAGGTTGTTTATCTGGACTCATTCTTCTTTTTGGAGTTAGGCTTATAATGATATGAACTTTCCTCATTTGACTGCTTTTGCCATGTCCTAAAAGTTTTGATATGTTGTACTATCATTGTCATTCATTTCTATGTATCTCTTGATCTCTTTATTTGTTCTCTGATCCAGTTATTCTTTAATAATAGCATGTTGTTTAATCTCCAGGTATTTGTGTTTTTTTCCTTGCTCTCTTTTTGCAGTTGATCTCTAGTTTCAAAGCATTATGATCAGAGAATGTGATTGTTATGATTTCAACACTCTTACATTTGTTGAGGCTATCTCTGTGTCCCGGTATATGGTCACTAGAAAAACATGTATAAGCAGCTGTTTTGGGTTGGAAGGCTCTGTAAAGGTCAGTTTTATCCTGTCATTTAAGGACGTTATTCCCTTATTAATTTTCTTTTTGGATGATCTGTCCATATCCAACTGTGGGGTATTTAAGTCCTCTACTATGATAGTGTTTTGGTCTGTTTCTCACTTTAGCACTAGTAGTAATTGCTTTACATATTTTGGGGCTCCCTAATTGGGGGCATAGATATTAATGAATGTTATGTCTTCTTGGTGCATGATTCCCTTTATTATTATGTAGTGTCCCTCAGTATATTTCTTTACCTTTTTTATTTAGAAGTCTATTATATCTGATATTAGCACCACTACTCCTGCTTTTCTCTGAATGCTATTTGCTTGAATAATGATTTTCCATCCTTTCACTTTGAGTCTATTTTTGTCTTTGGAGCTGGAATGTGTCTCCTGGAGGCAGCATATGGTTGGGTTTTGTTTTTTGATCCATTCTGCAACTCTGTGCCTTTTATTGGTGAGTTCAGCCCATTTGCATTTAGGGTGATTCTTGAAATATGAGGCCTTCTTATAGCCATTGTATCTTTTGCTTTCTGGTAGCTTGGTGTTTCTATTACTTCCTTGTCCTTGTGTTTCTATTTTCTTTATTTTGTTTGGCTTTTGTGGTTTTTGCCTCTGGTTTTCTTGTTTTATGTTATATACTTCAGTTCTGAATCTTTGGTGTGTGGTTACCATTATGAATACATAAATAATAGTTATATTTTCAGTCCTTGTTATCTCAATCTGTCCCTATGTATGCTGACCGTTCATTATTATCTTGCTATAGTAATTCTCTTGTTATTGTTTAAGCTTATAATGCCCTATTCTTAGTAAAGGTTGTACTCCTCTGTTTTTATTTGCCTGATAGTCAATTTTTTCCTAATTATGTGTTGGGTTTTTTTGGCATTTTTGTTTCAAGTGAAGTGATCCCTTTCATTATTTCCTGTGGTGCAGGCCTCGTAATGAAGAATTCCCTCAATTTTTTTTACGTCTGGAAAGGTTTTAATTTCTCCTTCATATCTAAAGAGAGCTTAGCTGAATATATTATTCTTTGCTGGCAGTTCCTTTCGCTTAATATTTTGAATATTTGATTCAATTCCTTTCTTGTTTATAAGTTTTGCACTGAGAAGTCCAAGGATAATATGGTGGGTTTTCCTTCTCCCTGGCTTCCCTGTCGATTCTGTCTTTGTCGTTAATTTTTAGCAATTTTAATACAATGTGTCTTGGCGAAGAACTTTTTGAATTAAGATAATTGGGTGTTCTGTTGAATTCTTGCATTCCAAGTTCCAACTCATTCCTTAGATTTGGGAAATTCTCGTCAACTCTTTGTCTGAAAATAATTTTTCTTCTCTGCTTGTTTTCCCTCTGTTGGGAATGCCCATTTTTCTTGTTTCCTCTCCTGTTGCTACTAGCTAGTTCTTGTATTTCTCTTTCATTATTTTCAGTCTCCAGTTTTTCTCTTCTTCCTTCTGATTTATTTCTAAATTTCTGTCTTTGATATCACTGATCCTTTCCTCCATTTGATTGACTTTATTTCCCAACCTTGCTATTTCATTTTCAACTCTCGCAGTGTGTTTTTTTTATCTCCAGAAGATCTATTCTGTTTTGTTTGAGGGTTTCAATCTTCTTGCCCTGCTCATGTAGTGTTTTTTAATTCCTGTAATTTTTAACGTGACTTGTTCGGAACTCACTGTTTGTTTGTTTGTTTTCAGATTTACCATTCTGAATTCTCTTTCATTTAAGTTGCATATTTCTATGTCTGTAAACTTATTTTCTGGAGATTTTTCTGTTTTGTTTTTTTTCTGAGATGCCTTGTCACCTTGGTTGTTCATGGTGTTTAATGGACTATATCTCCTCCTGGGCATTAATAGAAATGTATTCTGCTTTTTAAATTTTTTCCCGAGAAAGCTTTCTTATATAAAAGTTTCTCTTTAGCCTGCTGCTGGATAGTACTTTTCTTTTGATTTCCAATATGTGGCGTCTAAGCCTTCGGATTCCTGTTTTACATAAATTATTAATAATTTTCTTTTATTTTCTTGTAGGTATTTAATCATGCTCGTTACCCTCAGTTTCAGTCCCTGTCAGTGTTGCCAACAGTTTCAGTAGTGTTTGCGCAGATTTTCTGGTGCTCTTTGGAGGGAATGTGTGCAGGAGTACTCTGGGTTCTGATTTGGGGGCTGTGGCTTATCCTCGGTTTTGTAACTGTAGCTGGTAAAATTCAACTGTTGTTTCTCTGCTGTCCCGCTTCTCTGCTTTCCACCCTGATGACTTAACCCTGCCGCTGGCTGTATCGAACTCACAAGTCTCTCAGACAGGGCTATTCAAGATACACACCACACCTTCTCCTCTCTCCCTCTTCCTACAGGTAGCTCCAGCAGCTGCAAGAGACAACTTTATTTCTCCCAGTCCACTGCCTGACACATAGTGGTTTTGACTTGTGGTCGCTCTTATGCACAGATCCTATGCTCAGACACGTTTGTGTGTAGTTTGGTTTGTTGTCGTTGTTGTTGTTGTTGTTGTTTTAGATGTTCAGCTTATTGTTGTTTCAAGAGGATAGATCTGGGAATGTCTCTAACTCCCCTATGTTTCTCTAAACCTCAAATGTGTTTGTATCCACTATTTCGGGATAGTTGTTATTAAGTAAATACTTTCAGGGGAAAAAATTTTAGAGACTGTTTGACTGCACATCCACAAATATCTGCTACCAAGTAAATTGCGGAAGCTTTACAATACAGAATGGATGCCAGATGATTAAGCCCCTTCTTTTTCCACAGTGAGAACTAAGGCTTGACATTAAAATGTAAATCTACATTTAAATGTTATTTTTCTTTAAAATTAATATAAACTGTGATGATGATGATACAAATAAGTTAAATGACATTCACAATATTTTTACTAAATATTTTTTCTGTAAACTTAACATTTGAAACAATTAAGAAATATGCACACATTTTTCCTCATGCTATCTATCTCATGGTTTAAATTTTATTCGTAGTAGTTACATCCATCCTATGATTACACTCAACGTTTTCACGTGTGGTGTGCTTGAACTTTTTTCAGTTCTGCTGCTTTTAACACTGTTTTAGAACCTGAACACTTTTACTTTCAGCCACTTCCAATACCTAGTGGTCTCTATCTCTATTTGTTTCATCAGAAAGCAAAATTAATCTTCAGCTGTTAAGTTTAATTTCTTATCCAGTTCATTAAAAAGAGAGAACCCCATTTATGGTTATCTACACACTGGCTCAACTTATAAAATATTTATTTGTGCTATTATTTATTTATTTATTTCTGGTATTTTTCATTTTCCCCAACTTCACTGAAGGGCATTCCAGAATTTTCACAACTTGTGTTTTCTTGATGCAAACTGCTTCTAGTACAGCTGTTCTTAAGGAATTCTACTCTTTTTAATTCCAGTAATTGAAACTTTTGAAAGTTTAAAAATATATTTTTACTTTTTGGAATAAAATACTTAATAAGAATATATGATATTTTTTCTTCATATATCCTCTTTACTGTACTCCTCATACTCTAAATTTATGGCAAATTAGCAGTCATTTAGGTAGAAGTAGGTTCACAAGATTCCAGACAGTTATGTTTTCTATTCCTATTTTAATTTTACTTTTTATTAAAAATTATTGCGGTGACATTAATTAACAAAATCAAATAAGTTTTAAGTGTATCATTCAATAGTAAGTCATGTATTTATATTTATACAACATATTTATATATAATATACAATTAATATATAAATATATATAATATATAACATATGTATATATTATATATAACATATGTGTATATATTATGTAATATATATGTAATATATGTTATATATATATATTACATCCTATTTTAGAAAACTTATTAGTCAGGGCATTCAATCATTTAGAAATATGTTACATGTTTATCAAGAATATCCAAAAATTCTACCATCACATTGGCAATATGCTATGAGAGTTTTGCATTTTTAATGATATCATAACATTAATAATACTTTGGCTAGAAAAGTATAATCTGGGTTAGGAAAATTTGTTAAATAGCAACCTGGCATACTGGGCAGAGCATAAGATTTGGAATCAGATAGACTTCTATATTTGCTTCATTTTCTACTTGCTGAATACAGTGTATTAGCAAATCAATTAATTGTCTGAACTTTTATTTTCTCATTAATTAAGTAGGGATAATAGTTCTGACATAAATCTTATGATAATTCAACTCTAGAAAAATAATTTACATAGAGTGCTGGTATACTGTTGACATTAAACAAATGTCTCTCATCTTTTTCTTTAATTAAATGAACTGTTATTAATCCTAAATTTCAGACATTATGTTAGTTGATAAGAATGTGTTACACTTATACTGCCTAAAACCAATTTTGGTAAAAGAACACCTCATTAACTCTATTAAAGGGGACTAAAGTGTTGGGGATAATAGATGGTAGTTTTTCTATGTGCCAAGAATTTGAATATTTTAGACTATCTTTAAATGTCCAAGCAATCCTAAATGAGTATTATCATCAGTCCTTTATAAACGAAGAAATTGAGTTTTAGATAATATAAACAGTTTTTTCTATGATAACAACTACTGGTAAGGGCAAAGTAAGGATTTGAATTTGTCATTTGTTTGATTCTTAAAATCAATTTTCTTTCATCTAAGAGATTTTACTCTCAAATATTGGCAAGAAATAGGAACCTATTTTATATCTTCACAATTTTTGAGACTCTGGAGTTTTAAAATATCACTGAGTATATTAGTTCAGGAAATGGTACTACTGTGGTACTCATATAGGAATAAATCCTTCTGTAATATTATGTTAGTCCACAGAGTGACCTGGATTGCATCTTAGCTGAGAATTTCAATAGTCCACTTTATTCAACAATTGGGTTTGGGACTCAGTTATCACTGTTTTTAGTATTTGACATTTTGAAATCCATACTGGCACTTTTAAGTTTCTCCATAAATCTGTTTCGCCGATCACATGTTAGCAACACCCTGAGCTGCTGGAAATGTTCATATGTACTCTAGATATATAGAGTTAGCAATCATGTAATTTACAGAAAATGTCATAGTTCCCAGATTAAACTGTCAAGTAGGTATTGGAAAGAGCCAGGTGAATTTCTTGGTTTAAAAGGTAATATATTAAATCAGTGATTTCAAAAGGGTAGTCTTAATAAAAGAAATCTTGAGAAATGTACAATGGAAAACAGATAAGCAAGTAAATAAACAAAAACACAATGAAAAAAATTGGTCACATAAATTTAGAACAAGATGCATAATGTTTCACACTCCTGGAGATTCCGAATTGCACAATAGCATATTAAGACAGGTGATTGTAGTTTAAAAAAATTAAATTTCTTTAAACCCAGACTTTCCCAGGGTGATTCGACCATGGAATCCTGTGTGCGCACGCGCACATGTGTGTGTGTGTGTGTGTGTGTGTGTGTGTGTATTAAAGATCTATATCAGGAATTCCAGTCAATGTGAAGGAGTAGGTAAATGCTGTGTTTGCCTCCTCTAAAAACCACATAAAATTACAACTAAACTATAGAGTCACCATCATTTAAAATCACCTGAGTTTTAGCTGGAAGTTCTACAACTAAGGGAGTACAGAAAGAGCTACTTTAAGACTGGTACGTGGGGTGGAGACATGAAACAAGCTGGTCCCATACCCATGTGTGGCTGTTAAAAATCAGGAGGGCTATCTTATCTATGGAGGACCCACAAAGAAGTGAGGGGTCCCAGCCCCACACTAGAATCCCCAGTTGAGTGTTTCAGTGCCAGAAAGAGAAGATCCCACAAAATAAGATTGTGAATATCAGCAGAGATTATGGCTGAGTTTGAAATGTTCCTGTTAAAGGGCCCGAACATGAACTTACGCACTGATAGACACTCTCGCCGAGCCTTGGCACTTGGGCAGCGACTCAAAGGCTCCAGGGATATACTGGGAGAAATCAAATTGTCTGCTTCAGAGAGAGGTTTAGAGGAGCAGCTTTCTTCCAGAAAAAAGTTCTGGCAGAGGCTACTGTCCTTTTGTTGAGCACCCAGACTACAGACTCAAGTGGCCACCATATCTGATTCTCTATTAACCTGACTAACACTAGTGGCCTAATCCTAGGGATTACCTAAAACACCTCTCTACCCAACTGGCAAGCCCATCAAATCCTCTTCAACTGGTTTTTCCACACAAACAACCTGTTTTGACTCATGCCGTGGAATTTCCTAAAATCTCTCAAAGGTTCACAAAACCCAAACAAGGAGCATCTGACATTAGCATGTCCTGAAAGTCTTGCTGAGCAGTGCTATGACTGACACTAGTGGCAGCTGGCCTCATTTCATGGCTTGGCCTCTTGGGGAAACTTCAAGCCAAGTGTGGGTGTAGGCAATCTGCAGAATGCTTGGTGGAACATGCCAGGTGGTTCTGGGCAAGACACATGCCGCAGCTGAACTTTGCCTATAGTAGGGCTTCTCCAAGGAGGCCCCAGGGACAGCATGACTGATGGATGGCTTCAGACTGATCCAGAGCACCCAGAGGGCAGACAAGGCAGGGACCAGAAACCTGCTAAAGTTAATCCTATTTCATAGGGTCAGCCCCTGCAAAACAGCTCCTCCACTGTAGTTACCAGCCAATTCTCACAATCAACCAGCCCCTGGGTCAATGCCTCCCACTGACATGCAAATGACAATCAAGGCTCAACTGCAACAGAAGAGAACACACAATCCACACAAGGAACACTTGGAGCACCTGGCTCAGGTAACTGGGGAAGACTGCCCCACTGAGCCCCACGGGTCACCTACTACATAGGGCTATTCTTCTAAGACTCAGAGACATAGAAGCCCTATATAATATATAGAAACAAACACAGGGAGGCAGCAAAAATGGAGAGATGAAGAAACATGTCCCAAATGAAAGAACAGACCAAAGCTCCAAAAAAAGAACTAAACAAAATGGAGACAAGCAAGTTCAAAACACTGGTTATAAGGCTGCTTAATGAACTTAGGGGAATAGTAGATAAGCTCAGTGAGAACTTTAATAAAAAGATAGAAAACATAAAAATGGAAATGGAAACCATAAAAAAGTCAGGAATGAATACAAAAACAAAATTAAGAATATGTTAAAGGGTATCAACAGTAAATTAGATGAAGTAGAAGATTGAATCAATGATTTCGAAGATAAAGTAACAGCAAATACCCAATTAGAACAGCAAAAATAAAAAAAATCCAAAAAATGATATTTTAAAGTGCCTCAGGGACAATATCAAATATCTTGACATTCCCAACTTAGGGGTACCAGAAGTAAAAGAAATTAAAATAAATCTAAATCTCTAAGAAATAATGACTGGAAACATACCTAATCTGATGAAGAAAATAGACATCCAAGCCCAGGAAGTGCAGAGTCTCAAATAAGTGGCCCAAAGAGGCCAAACCCAGGACACATCATAATTAAAATGCCAAAGGTTAAAGACAGAAGGAATTTTAAAGGCAGCAAGAGAAAAGCAATTAGTTAGGGAGTGCCCATAAGCCCATCAGCTGATTTCTCAACAGAAACTTTGCAGGCCAGAGGGATTGGGATAAAATATTCAAAGTGATGAAAAGGAAGGATCTACAAGCAATGTTATTTTATCCAGTGAAGTTATTATTTAGAATCGAAGGACAGATAAAAGAGCTTCACAGACAAGAAAAATTTAAAGGAGTTCATCAACACCATACCAGTATTACAGAAAATGTTAGAAGGACTTTCTTAAGAAGAAAAATAGAAGATCAAAAACATGAAAAGTAAAATGTGAATAACTACAGATATGTCGATACTTGCTTTTAATGTGAATAGACTGAATTCTCTAAACAAAAGAATCAATAAGAAAACAAGATTCTTACATGTGCTGCCTTTTAAAGACTCACTTTAGGTAGGAAGGACATACAGACTGGATATGAGGGGATGGAAAAATATATATTTTATTAAAATGGAAACAAACAAACAAAATCTCATGTACAATACTTATACCAGACAAAATAGACTTCTATAACAAGAGACAGGAAAAAAAAAAAAGTAATCCCGCTATTGAATATTTCTTTGAACAAACTCAAAACATTATTTTGATGGGACATGTAAATCTGTATGTTCACTGCAACATTATTTACAATAACTAAGCTATAAAGGCAACCTGGATTCCATCAATTGATAAATAGAGGTAGTATACATATATAGTGGAATATTACTCAGCAAACAAAAAAAATGAAATCTTGCCATTTGCAACAACATGATGGACCTAGAAGGTATTGTACTGAGTGGGGTAAGTCAGACAGAGAAGGACAATTGTTATATGATTTCCTTTACATGTGGAATCCAACAAACAGAACAAATAAAAAAAAAAGAAAGAAACTCATAAATACAGAGAATATTTTGATGGTTGCCAGATGGGAGGAAGGTTGGGAGTGGATGAAAAAGAAAAAAGAGATTAAGAAGTACAAAATAGTCACAGGGATGTAAAATATAGCATAAAGAATATAGTAGTACTATTGTAAGAATTAAGTATGGTGTCAAATGGGTACTAGATTTATCAGGGTGACTACTTCATAAGATATATAAATGTCTAATCACTATGTTGTACATCTGAAACTAACATTATATTGTACTCCAACTGTAATTGAAAAATAAATAAATAAATAAAAAATAAGAAAAAGAGACATTAAGAAAGCTATTTCTTTTACAATTAAATAAAAAAAAAATCTAGGAATAAATTTAACATAAGAGGTAAAAGACCTGAATCCAGAAATTTATATTAAAGAAAGAAACTAAAGAAGACGCACATAAATAGAAGCATATGCCATGCTTATGGATAGAAATAAATTGTTAAAATGATCATACTACCCAAAAAATCTATAGATTCGATGCAATCCTTATCAAAATGCCAATGGCATTTTTCACAGAACTAGAAAAAAATAATTCTAAAATTTATATGGAACCGCAAAAGGCCCTGCATAGACACAACAATCTTGAGAAAGAAAAACAAAGTTGGAAGTATTAAACTACGTGATGTCAAACTATACTACAAGGCTAGGCTATAGTAATCAAATCAACATACTATTGGCATAAAAATAGACATATAGAACAATGGAAAAGAATAGAGATCCCATAAATAAACTCACATCTTTATGATCAGTTAATAAATTGTAAAGTAGGCTATAATATGCAATGGGGTAGTTACTGTATATTTAATAAATGGTGTGAAAACTGAACAGATATATGCCAAAAATGAAAGCAGACAACATTTTTACACTATATACAAGAATAAACCAAAAATGGATTAAAGACTTAACTGTAAGACCTGAAACAATAAAATACCTAGAAGAAAACACAGGCAGTAAATTCTGACATCAGTCTAAGTAACAGATATCTATATCTATCTATATCTATATCTATCTACACAAAAACAATAATCCCATATTTATCCATATTTATTTATAGATATCTGTATCTATTTATCTATCATCTATCTATATGTATCTTAGCTATATCTATATATATATTTAACTATCTGTATCTACCTATAGACATAGAAAGATAAAGAGATGAAAAAAGATATAGATATACAGATAGGTATAGATAGATAGATAGATAGATAGATAGATAGATAGATAGATAGATAGATGATAGATAGATAGATAGATAGATAGATAGATAGATAGATATATCTCCTTGAGCAAGGTAAACAAAAGAAAAAATAAAACATGGGACTATATTAAACTACAAAGATTTTGCACAGCAAAGATACCATCAACAAAACACAAAGACAACCTACTGAAAGAGAGAAGATATTTGTGAACAATACATTCCATAAGAGGTCAATATCCAAAATTTATAAAGAACTCATATGGTTCAACACTAAAACAAAAAGCGACCAAATTAAAAAAAAAAATGGGCAGAGGACCTGAATAGACATTTCTCCAGAAAGAACATACACATGACCAATAGACATATGAAAAGATGCTCAAGGTCACTAACCACTAGAGAATGCAAAACACAACCACAATAAGATATCACCCTTACACCTGTCAGAATGGCTATCATCAATAAATCAACAAAAAAAAAGTGTTGGCGAGGATGTGGAGAAAAGGGAACACTCAGGCACTATTGATGTGATTGCAAATTGGTGTAGCCATTATGGAAAATAATTTAGAGGTTCCTCAAAAAAATTAAACTATTTTATGACCTAGCAATTCCACTTCTGAGCATTTATCCTAAATAATCCAAAACACTAATTCAAAAAGATATTAGCACCTCTATGTTCATTACAGTGTAATTTATAATAGCCAGTACACAGAAGCAACCTAAGTTTTCATTAATAGATGACTGGATAAAAAAGAAGCGGTGCATATATACAATGAAATATTACTCAACCATAAAATATAAAATATTACCATTGGCAATGGCATGGATGGACCTAGAGGATACTATGCTAAGTAAAAAAGGCGGAGAATGAAAAATACTGTATGATCTCATTTATATGTGGAATCTAAAGAAAAAAATAAACAAACAAACAAAACAGATACAGACTGATGGTTGCTAGACAGGAGAAGCATTGTGGAGCTGAGTGGAAAATTTGTAGGGATTAAAAGTATATACTGATAGTTACAAAATATTCATAGGAATGTACAGTACAGCATAGAAATGTATTCAAATATATTGAAGTAACTAAATAATTTGGTAACAAACAGAGGGGTGTTTGGGGGACTGGGAGAATGGGGAGAAGGGTTAAAGAATTACAAATTAGTAGTTGATATTTGGTCATGGGGATGGGGAGCACAGCAGACGGAATGTTGTTAGCATTAATATGATGGCTAGGTGGAGAGCCAGGGGAGGGAGGGAGTGATTAGGGGGATCATTTTATAAACTATATAGACCTCTAATCAATGTATTGTGTACTTAAAACTAATTTAAATAAATTAAAAATATATTGTAATAACGATATGTAGTGCCAGATAGGCATTAGACTAATCACAGTGATCACTTTGTAAATTATGTAAATGTCTAACTCCTATGTTGTACACCTGAAAGCAATATAAAATTATATTAAACGTCAACTGTATTTGGAATAAAAAAGAAAACAAGTAGACAGCAACAAAATGAACCTTGAGATTATACTCTGAATTCAGTACTTCTGTGGGAAATTCACTTCTCTATATCTAATCCTAGAAAATTTCTGTTGATATTAGTATGATTGCCTCAATTATGAAGTCATTGATTAATAATATTTATTAGAATCTACTAACTAAAGAGAAAAATTTCTTTAAATACTTTAGAAAGTGTGAAGCATATAGAATTATTGTTAAACCCACAAATCCTGTTAATCAGAACAATTTAGTAATTAACATTTGCATTTCTTAAAATATGACTCTATCTCTAAAAAATCAGACATCACTCCTTTCATCTTATTAGTGAGAAGTATTCGACTTCTCTTTAAAATTTGTGGAGGTATCTTATTTCTGCAATAATAAAGAGTAAGAACTTTGCTATAAGTGAGAGGACAGGTAACCCAAGAAAGACACAGGACAAAATATTTTGAGAACCACATCTCCGTTTATCTAAGGATCTAGATATCTACCTAGGTCAGTTGAGAAATTTCTTAAATGAAGTCACAAAATTTCATGATTTCAGCTTTGTTTTATATAGAGAATATTTTCTCTAATTCCCCTGGAGAAAAATGTTAATATATTTTAGTAGAATAGATAGTTAAAATAGCCTATTTATTTGACCTTTAAAATATTTTCAATTCTGAACAGCTGACCACTCTGCCTGTTTCCCAGAGGCTGCTTAGATTGTAAACAGAAGGCAAAGGAGAATTGTAGCCAATCTAATTATGGAATATTGAAAAGGTCAAACCATTGCCCTGGGCTACAAAATAGCAAGATCTTTATTTAAAAGAATGTCAACTGCCTGGTTAGTTAATGGAAGAGCAGCAACTTACATTTCTTATCAAATTTATATTTGTAATTTATCTCCCAAACATAGTTGGGAAGAAAGGCTGGATGTCAAAAAGGGAAGGGTATGAACAAACTGAAATCCATGTTCCATGTGATGTCTGTCCTCAACAACACAGGTGACTTGAATAATGAGCTGATATGCTTGCTATGAAACCACACACATGCTTGGATCAGGACTTGGAGAAGTTGAAAATGGAGATCTAATGGACATTGGAGAACTATGGAACACGTTACAGCCCTGTGCCAACTAGATGACTCACTCTTATTTTTCAAATTTTGTTCAAATTACTTTTTTGGTCAACTCAAATTCAGAACTATATTTAGATTAACTAGGTTGACACAATTCAGACCACCATGTCCTATTGGCAGAAGCATCTTCTAAGGGGGCTAAGACGTGTAATGTGCTATGTTGTGTAATATGAGAGATTTGGGAGTTCATATGGATGTCTCTGGTATTATCTAGGTTCTCTCCTCTCATATGTAGGACAGATAAGAGCTAGATACATTCTATTTGGAAGGGGAATTTTATTTTTTTCCTCTTTTATAGGGAAGTTAAGCAATTGAACTAATGTGAAAAGATAATCTCTTGAGGTTGAAGTTAGTTTAAAAAAATCAAAGTCAGATAAGCCTACTCATTTTGCCTGCTGCATCCTGTAAGCATCCCCATGGTGAATTTCATTCTAATAAATAATCATGGGATTTGCATTTTGAGAAACACACTTATCAAAGGAAAACACACATATTTAGAGCAGATTCCCTGAGGGGAAAATCTGAGCTATCTGATTGAAAGTCCCCAGTGACCAATCAAGTTGTTTTTCAATTGAATTTCTGAACAATTTTTTTTTGGGTTGTACCTAAAGTGGTCTTTCTAAATTTTCTCTGGTACATTTTAATTTCAGCAAATTTTTTACATTCCATATCTGAGATTTTTTTTAAGATTGGCTCAGTAGTCTTATTTCATAAAAGGTATCTGTGCCCAATTTAGTATTTAGCATGCTCCTCTAAAGATATCGGAGACATCATAAAATGTCCACATGTATTTTTCCGTTATGTTAACTCCGGCAATAATATGGTCCCTTTGAGTTATGTACCATGGAAATGGATTAGAAATTATTGATGTGGCTTGTTTCCCCTGAGCCATTTTCATGTGAATTTAAACTTTCCAGCAATGTTAAAAAAAAAGAGCACAGCCTTAAGCAATACAGTAGATGATCAGTTCATTAAAATTAATTACACTGGACTGCATAGGAATGACTTGAGGATAGCAGGCTGTAGTTGCTTTGATTTCAATGTCTGAGGAAACCCTCTGACAACTTTTGGAGTAACTACAGTATAGACTTCTCCAGCAAACTCCAGAGCCCTTGCATGTTGTATTAAACCTTCAGCCCCAGACTCTTACATCACCTAGAAACTTATTTCTGTTTGAGAAGTTAATCTTCTTTGTCTCTTACTTGCTGTCTTTACTTCAAAGATTTAACCTAGATTAATGTACATTTGACAGGCTTGTCCTTCATGCTTAGCATCTCTTAAACAGGCTATATAAATTTTAATCTGCACTATATTATTATTGTACAAAAAAAAAGAAATCATTTCACATACATTCTAGAATTGCTTATGGTTTAAACATGTAGATATACATTCTCTGAAAAAATATGAGCAGTTTCAGCCCTGCTTTATAATAAAAGGTAATGAATAGAACCCACACAACAGACGTGTTTTTAGTAAAAGCATATATTCTTATTATTCCTACCTTTCTCTACATCTTGATTATCTTGATTAGGTGTTAGGTTGATATTATTTCCCTGTGTACCACTTTCTCAAGGCCACCAGTTTGATAATTTGCCTAAGAATATTGACAATTTTTATGGACTTTTGAGAGAAATTACCATTTTCTCTGAAAACTCCCATTTGTTCACCAGCAAATACAAACTATCCAATCAAATTCAACATCTCAGTCATTGGACATATAAGGTCATGTTTAGGGAAGACTGTTCAATTTACAGAAGAACTATGTTGAACCAAAGATAAACTTTTTAGGTTTTAGCTCCTGATACTAAAATCATGTGTGTGTGTGTGTGTGTATGTCTGTGTGTTGTGTGCCTGCATGGATTTTGACAATCTGAGAATATATTTGAAAAATCATTTATTTTTATAGTTTTAACAAAGTAATTATTGGATCAATTATACTTTTCAACCACTTTATGCAAAGTATTTTACTAAGTTCTCTAGTCATATGAATATGAATGGCATTCCTTGGACAGAACTACACTGCTTCATGTTCACTATCTGAAAACACAAAAGGTATAAGAAACTAAGAAAACAACAATAAAATAAGCATTAAAAATTATAAGTTGATACATTTTTAGTCTCACATTTTCAAAAGTCCCTTTCAGTGTTTTTTGTGTTTTTTTTTTTTTTTTTTAGATTTCTATTTCTTTTTTTCAGTGGTTCAATACGTGGATGCACCGGCCTATTTCTCTCTGATATTTACTCCTCTATTTACTCACTAATTATAAGTATGCACATTTTGGGGTAAAGTGATTTATTAAAAATGACCTTCTCACAACTCAGAAGAGTAGTGATAAATTCAGGTATAAGAGTGGAAATTCTTTTGTGACTCAATCTATTGTGAGTTAGTTTTTTTTTACTTATTTGCCTAAGAGATGTAGCTAAAATATTTCTACTCTACTTAGTTATTTAAACTTAGAGTAGGAAAGAGAAATAGAGTAGCTGAATGTGAAACACTTGAATATTCTTCAAGAAAACTTCAAGAAAAATGGCAGGTTAGGAAGTTCCAAGACCTTTTCATCCATGAAAATAACAACGACAACAAAACAATAACAAAAACAAGAACAAATAACAGAAACTTGTTGACCTAACCTTATAGGATCTCTGGAAAACAGTCAAAGGTCTACAGTAAATAAACAAATGCCCAATTAAGAAAAAGTAACATTCGAAACAGTAGAAAAATGATACATGAAAAAATGAGAATTTATACAATGTAATAGATACTATAAATAGAAACTGAACAGAAATGATGGAGGTAAAATACAATAAATAATTTGAAAATTTCAATAGAGGGGTTTAACAGTAGATTTTAGTGAGCATAACACAGAATCAGTGAACTGGAACACAGGACAAATAAAATTATCATGTCTGAGAAGAAAAAGTAAAAGAATGAAGAAAAATGACAGAGCCTAATGGACATTTGGGATATCATCAAGAAGATCAATATGTACATTAAGGAAGTCCCAGAAAGAGAAGAGAAAGGGACAGAAATATTATTTGGAGAAATATTGACCCCCTACCCTAATTTGAGAAAAATAGGAATCAACAAATCCAAGACACTCAGTGATTTATAAGTAAGATAAGTTCAAAAAGACTCATATCAAGACACATTATATTGAAACTGTTAAAAGACAAAGACAAAAGGAGAATATTGAAAGCGGAATGGAGAAATAATTTTTCACATACAAGCAATTCTCCATATGATTATTTGTTGATTTATCAGCAGAAACCTTGGAGGCCAGAAGGCAATAGGATAATATACTAAAGTGCTGAAAGAAAAGTAAAGCTGTCAACAGAGAATTCTACATCTGGAAAAATTGTACTTCAAAACTGAGAGATTAAGGCATTCCCAAATAAACAAAAAAATAAGAAAATTGATTGCTACTATACCTGCCCTGCATGAAGTGCTTAAGGGGCTCCTTCAAGTTTAAATAAAAGGGACACTGGACAATAACTGAAACCCATATGGAAATATTAATATCTTGATAAGCTAAAGACATGGGCAAATATGAAAAAAACTATTATTGTACTTTTATTTTGTAACTTTACTTTGATTTTCTACAGGATAATAGACATAGTTATAAAATAATTATAAATCTGTGATGATAAACACAGTGTATAAAGATGCAATTTGTGATGTCAATAACATAAAATTATGAGGAAAGAGCTTTATATACATAAACATATGTAATTGATGCTAAGTTGGTGTCAAATCAAATCAGTGTGTTATAACTTTAATTTGTTATATGTTATCCCCATGATAACCATAAAAATTGTCTACAGAATATACCCCCAAAAATCAGAATGAACCCTAAGTATCTCACTATGAAATCAATAAACACACAAAGGAGGGTAACATAGGAAGTGAGTGGCAAAAATAACTATAAAATGTATAAAAAACAAATAAAATTGCAAAGGTAAGTCCTTCTTTATCAGTATTCACTTTAAATGTTAAGTGGACTAAGTGTTAATTCCCCAATTAAAAGGTATAGATTTGTAAATGAAAAAATAAAAAATAAAAACCGAAAACAGGAACCAATTGTATGTGATCCACAAGAGAATTACTTTAAGTGTAAAGACAGAAATAGGTTGAAAGGATGGAAAAAGATATCTCATATAAACAGTAGCCGAAAGATGATGTTAAGGGTTATCAAGCAAAATAGACTGTATATCAAAAACTGTTACAAGGAAGAAAGGAAATATAATGCCTTGGATAAAGACACATAGAGAATAGAAAAGCAATAAAGAAAAATCAATGCAAAAATCAACAAAATTGACTAAACTTTAGCTAGATTAGCTAAGAAAACAAATGAAAATTCAAAACACTGTAATCAGAAATGGAATTGGAAACATTATGACCCATTTAAAAAAATCGAAATGATTCTAATAGCATATGTATGCTTATGTACCAACAAATTGAAAAGTCTAGATAAAATGGACAAATATCTAGAAATATACAACCTACTAAGACTGAATCGTAAAGAAATGGAAACTGAGGAGTTTCCAGAGTGAGGGCATAAAAGCCTATCTTTAACTAATAAATTTAACTTTAATGTTTACCAAATAGATGCAGCTCCCACCTTCTCTACCTCCACCACCTCCTTCCAGCTCCTTCTCTTCCCCTTTCCTGTTCCTGCTCTCTCTATTCTTTGCTGACAGATCTCCTGCTAACTGGACCCAGATTTTCCTCTTCAACAGCCCTTTCTACTGCTAGAAGAACAGAATGCTGACCACAGTCAGCCATATTGCCTGGTTTTCTCTAATTGGACTCTCTCCCCAAAGGACCTACATCCCTAACATTAGAAACAGGCTGTTACTGGAAGACAATTCCTTGGAAAATCCCAAAGACAGAGGAAGCTGGGACTAAGTAGCAGAGACCTATTTTAAGGAATAGAATTCCTCGTAGAGGCTTTCTGTGCACACTCAGGCTTCAGGGAGCTCACAGTGGACATCTCCTGCTCATGGTTCTTGACCTGTCACGTGTCTTGTTTCTTGGCTGGTTCTCAGACCAGTTCTCCTATCTGACATATCCATCTTCTTTTCAACTCCGTATTCACACTCTACCCATATCTTGAACAAAACCTTTGAACTCCTGTACCCCATAGTCATATGAGTCCTGTCTAATGTAACTAGTGACACTAGAAAGGAGATGTGGGTATTTTGGGTTTTGGGAGAAGATTCTGTGCTTGTCTTGGCTTGGCAATTTATTAATTGTGTTACCTTGAGAAAACTGTTTAATATCTCTAAATCTAGATCTCATCACGAATGGGGGATAATCATATCTTCCTCATAGGGTGGTTGTGAAGATCAAATGAGGTAATAGAGGTAACATGCTTACATAGTGCCTGTCAGATAGTAAGTGCTTAATAAGTAATCTATGAGGCCGACACTACCCTCATACCAATGACAGACAAAAACACCACGAGAAAACTATATACCAATATCCCTATGAATATTAACACAAAAACAATCTACATAATAGTAAAGCAAATTGAGCAACATATTAAAAGGTTTATACATTATAACCAAGTGGATTATTACTACAGGAATATACATATAGGTGCTAAAAATAGGTACATGAAGAGTCTCTTGGGCTAATTATTAATACTGTAAGTCCCTATTACCAAGTTGCTTCACTAGTTAGTAGATGTACCATTGTAAGAAATCAAATCGCATCACCTTTAAACAAAGGAATACCCAATGTCACTCTACATAACAGAAATTAATTCTCCAGAACTTAGAACTATAGAACATGTCTATGGTGACTTCCCAAATGTTAAATTAGTGTACATGATCTTATTAATGACCATTTAATTTTAATATTAAGAACGTAGCCCTGGATATATATTCAAAAGATGTGTTCATTTTTTAGGTTAAAGGTTTAATATACCAATATTGTACTCCATATTATATTTCATAAATAAAAATGTATCATCAGAAATAGACCTTTTTCTCAATACACACCTTGAATTTTATACCAACAAAGCAACCTTTCATTATTTCTCTTCCCTCATTATAAACATGTAGTTCAAGCATTTGCCAGATAGCAAAGTAGAATTATTATCTTCCATATCAATATTCACAGTTAAATTAAATAATAGAGGATGTTACTGACTCTAGATTTAGCTTCACAAAAATCAGAGAGAAAATAAACAATATCCATTGGTCTTTTATGTGCCAATATTGTTTGAGTAAATATATCATCCATATGATATCTGTTAATTCTTAGTGTATCATTTAGAGACTATCCTTCCCCCACTGGATGTTCCTGGCTCCCTTTTCAAATATCAGCTGACCTTACAAATGCTAACTTCAGTTATTTGGGGGTTCAACTTGTACTGAAAACATATTCTTTTAACCCAGAATACATAGGTATCAGATTAATGATTAATCAAATTCCATATTGCATATGTTATATTTTACTTTAGCAGTTATTTATTATCAGATACTGTATTATTTATCCAGAGATAAAATATTCTCAAGACATCTTTCCAATGTGTCTTGAGATGATATATACCTTTCATATAATTTTGTTTATATTTGCTATAATTAATTGCTGTCATAATTTGGATCTCTTATTTTCCCAAAGCTCATGTTATCTTTTTAAAGCAATGACTAGACTACTTATTGAAATTTCATCTTTTGAGATTTTTCATTTGAAAACTAACACTGTACCCTACAAATATTACTCTTACATGAGAAAGTAAGGGGGAAAAGTTACATTGTCATAATTTATTTGTACTCACTTGAGCTTTTATTATATATTTACTGAGCTCCTACCACAAAACATTTCAAAGGTGACAAGGGTTAACAAGGCACAGAGAACACAGGATGTTGTCTCTCTTGTTTTTCCAATGTTATGGTGCAGATTCTGTAAATACTACGTGGATAGTGCTATGACAAATAACATAGATTAGCTGTTTTAAAGCAACTAGATCGCTTTTTTTCATTCTACAGTAAAAAATATTAAGTGGATTATTTGGAAAAATTAATTATGCATTGAATGGCTAATTAAATCCACTTAAATAGTTGTTCTAATAAGTCTGCATGCACAGAATCATAGATAAAAGTGCACAAATGGCACTAATAGGGAAAGTAGAGTGACAAGAAATGAGAAGACATAAATTCCTTGGCTGATCATATAATTTCTATAACTTTGTTTCCTTTTCAGTTAAATGAAGAGAATACTTCTTTCTTTGTATACTACTCAAGATTTTTATATTCATGGGGAAAAATATACGTGAAACAAATTTTTGTATTCATATTTTCAAGCACTTTATAAAAATGTTGGGTTTCACTTTTAGTTTAGTTTTCTTTCGCATTGCAAATATATGCGTATTGATTTAAAGTGAAATATTTCCTTGAAATTATTTATGCAAAGAGCATTATTATCATGGAAATGTGGTATTCCAGTCATGCACTATTCAGTTATTTGTAAAATAAAATGTAAATTATTTATCATTTTTTTGATAAATATTTGTTGAGTATTTACCAAGTGTCAGACACTGTTATATGTGCAGGGGATACAGAAATGAATAAAAAAAGACAACTCCCTGTCCTTGTGGTCCTTACATCCTAGTAGAGAAAAACAGACAGTAAACAAAATAAACAAGTAAATTATATAGATATTGTTTGTTAGTGTTATCAGAAATTAATCAGGTAAGGAAATAATGAGTGCTGAGGTCAGTGTGTTCAATTTTGAATAGGATGGTCAGGAAAGATCTCACCAAATGCATTTGATATTGGAACGGTTACCTTAAGAAGATGAAAGAGGAAGCCATGCATATAACTGGAGAAATAAAGTTTTAGGCAGAAGAAACAGAGTATGAAAAGACCCTTGAATAGAAGAATTTTCCAGAATTAGCATTAAGAGCTGGGCAATTGGAGTAACAGAGCAAGGAGGGAATTCTTAATGATGAGGTTGGAAAAGTAACAAAGCCATACAATTTATAAATTTATAGGTCATTGTATAGCTCTAACATTTGCTCTGAGTGGCATGGGCTACCATTGGAGAAGTGTTTATGTTACAAAAGGATCAGTCTGGCTATTATGTGCTGTGGTAGAGTGGAGATGAGAGGCCAGGATGAAAAAGGGGAAACTGTTAGATTGATACTGTAACCATCCAGGGTGAGATGATGGTGATTTAGATAAGGGTGGAAGATGTAGGGGTCATAAGAATGGTCACAATGAAGATGTTTTTATTATTACTATTATTTTATATTAGTTTCAGGTATACAGTACAAAGGTTAGACATTTATATACTTTATAAAGTGATCCCCCTGATTACTCTAGCACCCATCTGGCACTACACACAGTCATTACAATAGTGTTGGCTATTTTCCCTATGCTTTACTCTACATCCCTGTGACTCTTTTGTAACTACTAATTTGTCCTTTATCCATTCCCCCTTTTCACTACAGCCCCCTAACTTTCCTCACCTCTGGTAATTACCAGTGTATTCTTTGTATCTCTGAGTCTGTGTCATTTTTTGAGAGTAGAGACAATGGGAGGATTAACTGATAAACTGGCTTATAAGGTATGAGTGAAAGAGAGAAGTTAAGAGTGTTTCTAAGATTTCTTAACAGACAGAAAAGATAGTAGTAGGATGATAACTATTATTTTTAGGTGAGGAGACATTAGGAATTTGGTTTCAAACATCTTAATTTTAGATGCATATTAGATACACAATAAGGGAGAGCAAGTTGGCAGTTGTATATATGAGGCTGGAGTTCAAGAAAATGTTCCTAGCTGGACATATAAATTCTGGATTCATCAGGTTATAGATATTGTCTAAAGCCATGGGGTAGGATGAGACCACTGATTGATTGTGCACAGGGAACACAAGATGTCTAAGTCCTGATCCCTGACACTCTCAAAAGCTAAGAAGTTATAGGGATGAAAGTAATGAGAAAAGGAGACTGAGAAGGACCAGGTCATGAGATAAGAAAATTAAAGAGCTTTTGAGATCCACAAGCTAAAGGAAGCTTTGTCAAATGGAATATATAGTCTACACTATATATGTTATTTGTATTCTAAGAAGCATGGCATAAATTACCAAAGATTGTAAAATCATGATGAAGATGATGATGATGATGATGATGATGATGATGGTGGTGATGATGATGGTAATAATAATAATAATACCAACAACAACTTACTTTATTAAACACTTTTAATGCAACAGACATCATAATTAGTTCTTTACATGTATAACCTACATGTGTGTGATTCTTATAATAACATCATGATGGGGTACATACTATTATTACTTAAATTTCATAGGCAGTTAAAATTATCTCTACAAGAAGCACAAACATTAAGAGAAGCATGTTAGGCGATTTGTACTAATATTTTTATTACTTCATATGCTATAACTAAGCAAATTATTCTTATTTTAAAATCTGAATTGGAGACAGCATGTAAAATCTCTAACTTTATAGGCTGAATGTCAGAGATTGAGTTCTAATATACAGAGATTCACTGAATTAAAGGCCATGTTAAATTAAAATTGTTTAAGTTTGCTTTTACTCCTAGTTGTTTTTTTTTTAACAAGTAGCAACATAGACAGTTCTGCAAAGTGTCAAGATCCATGATTATCTGGAAAAAAATAGGTATTCTAAACAAAGACATTTATTTTAAAAGTTCTTATCTCTTTTTTTATTTTAAATAAAGTTTACTGAGGTAACGTTGCTTAATACAATTATATAATTTTCAGATGTACATTATAATTTGACATCTGCATAATCTATTGTGTGCTACCAAGCAAAATCCAGTTTATTTCAGCTACCATATATTTGATCCCCTTTACACACTTCACCCTCCCAATACCCTGTTATACTTGACATTTTTTTCCTGTCTACCTCCACCTCCTTCTCCACTCCTACCCTCTGGTAAGCAATAGTCTGTAGTCCATGTCCATAAGTCTCTGATTGTCAGTCCTCCTCATTTGTTACTTTCAAGTTTATATCTCACATATAATTGATATCATGTGATATAAATTTTTTCCGTCTGGCTTATTTCACTTAGCATGATTATCTCAAGGTCCATCCATAATGTCGCAAATGACAGTATTTCGTCTCTTCTTATGGCTGAGTAATATTTCATTGTACATATGTAGCACTGCTTCTTTAGCCAATTATCTATCATAGGACACTTGGGTTGCTTCCATGTCCTGGCCACTGTGGATAATGTTGCTATGAACATCGATGTGCAAATATTTTTTTGGATGTGAGTTTTCAAGTCTTTGGGGTAAATACCAAGTAGAGAGATTGCTAGAACATATGGTAGATCAATTTTTAGTTTTTTTGAGGAATCTCCATACTGTTTTTCCATAGTGGCTATAACAATTCTCAGTCCCACCAGCAGTGTATGAGGGTTCCTTCTCATCTGCATCCTCTCTAACATTTGTTATTACTTGTCCTGTTGATTATAGCTATTCTAACAGGTGTGAGATGGTATCTCATTGTGATTTTGATTTGCATTTCCCTAATAGCTAGCAACGTTGAGCATCTTTTTAAATATTTTTTGGCCACTTATATGTCCTCTAGAGAAGTATCTGTTCAGTTCCTCTGCCCATTTTTACTTGGATCATTTATTTTTTGTTGTTATTGAGTTGTATGAGTTCTTTGTATATTTTGGATATTAAGCTCTTATCAGAGGAATTGCTTGCAAATATATGCTCCCATTCAGATGGTTGTATCTTTACCTTGTTGATGATTTCTTTTGCTGAGCAGAAGCTTTTTAGTTTGATGTAGTCCCATTCATTTATTTTAGCTTTTACTTCCCTTGCTTTTGAGGTCAAATTCATAAAGTCCTCTTTAAGTCCAAGGTCCTTAAGTTTAGTTCCTATATTTTCTTCTATGCATTTTATTGTTTCAGGTCTTATAGGCAGGTCCTTAATCGATTTTGAATTAATTTTGGTGTGTGGTGATAGACAACAGTATCCTTTCATTCTTTTGCAGGTGGCTTTTCAGTTTTCCAAGCACCAATTATGAAAGAGGCTTTCCTTTCTCCACTGTATGTTTTTGGCTTTTTTTGTCAAAAATTATTTGTCCATATAAATATGGAGTTAATTCTGGACTCTCGATTCTGTTCAACTGGTCCACATGTCTGTTTTTCTGTCAATACCATGCCATATTGATTTCAGTCACTTTGTAGTATAATTTGAAGTCAGGCAGATTAATGCCTCCAGCCTCATTTTTTTCCCTCAGGATGTATTTGGCAATTCGGGATCTTTTGTGCTTCTATACAAATCTAATGATTTTTGTTCTATTTCTTAAAAAAAAAGCTAATAAGATTTTGATTGAGGTTGTATTAAATCTGTATAATGCTCTAGATAATATGACAATTTTAACTATGTTGATTCTTCCAATCCAAGAACACAAAATATCTTTCCAAATCTTTGTATCCTTTTTGATTTCTTTTAGTAGGGTCTTATAGTTTTCATTATATGGGTTCTTCATGTGTTGTGTTAGCTTTTTTTGTTTTTTGCTTTTTTGTAATTGCAAGAGAAATTATATTTTCTACTTCTTTCTCTGACACTTAATTATTATCGTGTAGGAATACTATGGATTTTTGAACATTGATTTGTATCTAGAAACTTTACTGTATTTGCTTATTATTTCTAGTAGTGTTCTTTTAGTGTGTTTAGGGTTGTCTATATGGAGAATCATGTCTCCCACAAATAGTGACAATATGACTTCTTTGATTCCTATTTGGAAGCCTTTTATATCGTTCTCTTATCTGATTGCATTTTCTATGGCCTCCAAATTAATATTGAGTAACAGTGGCAATAGTGGATATCCTTGCCTTGTTCCTGATCTTAGAGGGAAGATTTTTAGTTTTTCACAATTAAGTATAATGTTGTCTGAGGGTTTGTCATATATGGCCTTTATTATATTAAGGTAATTTCCTTCTATATCTATTTGTTAAGTGTTTTGATCATAAATGGATACTGTATCTAGTCGAAGGCTTTTTCTGGATCTATTGATATGATCATATGATTCTTATTTTTTAATTTATGTGGTGTATCACATTAATTGATTTGCATATGTCGAATCATCTCTGTGCCACTGGGATGAAGCCCACTTGATCGTGGTATACAATCTTTTTAATATGTTGCTGTATTCAGGTCACTAGTATCTTATTTAGGATTTTTGCATCTGTGTTTTTGAAAGAAATTGGTCTGTAATTTTCTTTTTGTGTGTTATCCTTTATCAGGTTTTGGTATCAGGATAATATTGGCTTCATAAAATTAGTTGGGAAATATTGCCTCCTCTTCAATTTTTTGGAAGTGTTTGGGGGGCATAAGTGTTAAATCCTCTTTGTGTATTTGTTAGAATTCACTGGTGAAGCCATGTGGTCCTGGACTTTTACTTTTTGGTATGTTTTTGATGATTGTTTCAATATTCATGCTGATGAACTGTCTATTTAGATTTTCCAGTTCTTCTTGATTCAGTCTATAAAGGCTGTATCTTTCTAAGTACTGGTCCATTTCTTCTAGGTTAATACATTTGGTATTATATGTTTTTTTCATAGTATTCTTTTATGATCCTTTGTATTTCTACAATGTCAATCATAATTTCCCCTCTTATATCCGATTTTGTTTATTTGTATTTCTTTTTCTTTTTCTTTAGTAAGTCTAGTCAGAACTTGGTCAATTTATTAAGCTTCTTAAAGAACCAGCTCTTTGTTGCATTTATTTTTTCTATTTTTTTTTGTTTTTAGATATCATTTATTCTGTTCTAATTTTGATTATTTCTTTCTTTATGCTGACTTTAGGCTTCATTCGTTCTTCTTTTTCTACTTTTTTAAGATGAAGCATTACATTGTTTATTTGGGCTTGTTCTTTTTCTTGGAGATAGGCCTGTAATGTTATGAACTTTCTGTTTTGACTGCTTTTGCATTGTCCCAAAAGTTTTGACATATTATACTATCATCATTTTTTATGTGTTTATGTATCTCTTAATCTCTCTTTTTATTTCTTCTCTGACACAGTCATTCTTTAGTAGCATGGTGTTTAATCTCCATGTATTCATGGTCCTTCTTGATTTCTTTTCACAGTTGATCTCTAGTTTCAAAGCACTATAATCAGATAATATGGTTGGTATGATTTCAAACCTCTTATATTTGTTGAGGCTTTCTCTGTGCCCCAGTATGTGATCAATTCTTTAAAATGTTCCATGTTCACTAGAGAAGAATGTATATGTAGCTGTTTTACGATGGAAAGCTCTGTAAAGGTCAATCATGTCCAGTTGGTTTAATATGTCATTTAAGGATGCTATTTCCTTATTGATTTTCTCTTTGGATGATCTGTCCATATCCGACCCTGGAGTATTTAGGCCCCCTACTATGATACTGTTTTGGTCTGTTTCTCCCTTTAGTTTTGTTAGTAATTGCTTTGCATTTTTCGGGGATCCCTGGTTGGGAACATAGCTATTAATAAGTTTTATATCTTCTTAACGCATGATTCCCTTTATCATTTTGAAGTGTCTCTCAGTATCTTTCTTTACCTTTTTTATTTTGAAGTCTATTTTATCTGATATTAATGCCGCTACTCTTGCTTTTCTCTGAATCCATTTGCTTGAAATATGATTTTCCATCCTTTCACTTTGAGTCTATTGGAGCTGCGATGTGTCTCCTGGAGGCAGCATATGGTTGGGTTTTGTTTTTTGACCTATTCTGCAACTCTGTGCCTTTTTATTGGTGAGTTCGGTCCATTTGCATTTAGGGTGATTCTTGAAATATGCGGCCTTCTTATAGTCATTGTATCTTTTACTTTCTGGTAGCTCAGTGTTTCTATTACTTTCTTGTCCTTGTGTTTCTGTTTTCTTCATTTTGGTTGGCTTTTGTGGGTTTTGCCTCTGATTTTTCTTGTTTTATGTTATATACTTCAGTTCTGAATCTTTAGTGTGTGATTATCATGACAAATATATAAAATATATATAATGTGTGTATATATATATATATATATATACACATATGTATATGTGTGTGTGTGTGTGTATTCTTCCATTTCCTTCTGTTCATGCTTTATCTCCATTCCCCTTTACGAATACTTTGAATCCTCCCCTTTTCAGTCATTGTTATCTCAATCTGTCCCTATGTATGCTGACTGTTCATTATTATCTTGCTATAGTAATTCTCTTCTTACTGTTTAAGCTTACAATGCCATGTTCTTATTAAAGTTTCCACTCCTCTGCTTCTATTTTCCTGATAGGCACTTTACTCCTAATTAAGTTGTTTTATTTTGTCATTTTGTTTCAGGTGAGGTGACCTCTTTCAGTATTTTCTGTTGTGCGGGCCTTGTATTGGAGAATTCCCTCAATTTTCGTATGTCTGAAAGGTATTTTTTTTCTCCTTCATATCTAAAGGAGAACTTAGCTGGATATGTTATTCTTGACTAGTAGTTCCTTTTACTTAATAGTTTGAATATTTGATTCCATTCCATTCTAGTTTATAAGTTTTGTGCTGAGAAGTCCGAGGATAATATAGTGGGTTCTCCTTTATACGCTACCATTTTTTTTCTCCCTGGCTACCTTGACAATTCTGTCTTTGTCATTTTAATACAAGGTATCTTGGTGAAGGCCTTTTTGAATTGAGATAATTTGGTGTTCTGTTGAATTCTTGCATTCCAAGTTCCAGCTCATTCCTTAGATTTGGGAAATTCTCGTCAACTCTGTCTGAAAATGATTTTTCTTCCCTGCTTTTTTTCCTTCCCTTTGAGAATGCCCATTTTTCTTTTGTTTCCTCTCCTATTGGTATTAGATAGTTCTTGTATTTCTCTTTAATTATTTTTCATTCTCCAGTATCTCTCTTCTTCCTTCAGATTTATTTATAGATTTCTGTCTTCGATATCACTGATCCTTTCCTCATTTGGTCAACTTTATTTCCCAAGCTTGCTATTTCATTTTTTAACTCTTGCAGTATATTCTTCATCTGCAGAAGTTCTATTGGTTCTTTTCGATAGGTCAATCTCCTTGCTCTGCTCATTGATTTTTTTTTCAATTCCTGACATTGTTGATATGACTCTTTTCAGAATTCACTGAGATTTTTCAGAAGTACCATCCTGAATTCTCTTTCATTTAAGTTGCACATTTTTATGTCTGTAAACTTACTTTCTGCAGATTTTCTCTTTTTCTGAGATGCCTTGTCACTTTGGTTGTTCACGGTGTTTAATGGACTATTTCTCCACCTAGCCATTAGTGGAAATGTATTATGCTTTTTTTTCCAGAAATATTTTTTATAAGAAGTTATTTCTTTAGCATGTTGCATAGAAGACACTTTTGTTTTGATTTCCAGTAGGTGGCGTGTAACCTTCTTAGATCCCTGCTGTATATAAAACCTTAATAATGCCTTTATTTTCTTGTATATATTTAATCATGCTCACTACCCTCAATTTCAGTCCCTGTCATTGTGAGCGACAGTTTTAGTAGTGTTTGCTCAGATTCCCCTGGGGCTCCATGGTTATCGGTTCAGAGGATGTGCATGGAAGGGCCCTCTTGGTTAGGGATTGGGGTTACAGTTCAGCCTTGATTGCAATCTCTGCTGGTAAAAATAAACTATTGTTTCTCTGCTGTCAACTTCTTTGCTTTCTGCGCTGATGACTGGACCCTTCCGCCAGCTGTAATGAACTCAGAAGTCTCCCAGGCAGGGCTGATATGGGAAGGCACTGCACTTTCCCCCCCGCCTCTATTTCTCTCAGTCCACTGCTTGACACCCAGAGTTCTGACATATGGTAGCTCTTATGATCAGATCCTATGCTCAGGCATGCCAGCATGCAGTTGGGGTGTTTTTTTTGTCGAGTTTTAGATGTTCAGCTTATTGTCATTTTAAGGGTTGAGATCCGGGGACCTCTCTCACTCCATCATGTTTCCTCTCCAAAATCTCTTATCTCTTTTTTTAAATACTATCTTGGATCGACAGACTCAAGTGTCCTACCTCATACAATGCCAGGATTTAGATAGTTTGCAATTTAAAACATATTTCTGGGATGTTGCTTTTAGTGTACTAAATGTCAACACCATCAACAGCAAATCACAGATGGCATTTGACCTAGCCAACCTAGCTGTTCTTTTTCTGGCTCATGTTAGAAACTGCATGGCCTCCACCCTCTCTCCTGTCCTTATAGCCTGATCTTGTTCCACGGAATTTTGGAGACATGTTAGGTTATCATTTGTCCTTCAGGATGACCTTGGATGACTGGGAAAATGAAAATCTAATTAATACAATGATGGGATTAATAAAGAGGAGAGGACTTATTTGGGTAAAGAAAAGACATTTTCTTATAGATCCAGCAAATGACATTAAAATAGTCAAGGAATGATATCTAGTACACAGGTGAAACTGCAAAACTAATGCTTGTACAGAAGATCAAAACTAGAAGCCAAAAGCACAGATATAATAATTAAGATGACAGGCATAATAAGGATACTGAAAGAGAGTGGAATATACTTATAGTAATAGTTGGTGCAGTTTTGACTCATTGTATTTTCAAGCAGATATAAATTGTCTGATAAATTATTTGGGAACAGTAAAAGCTAATCTTCAAACAATATAATTAAATCCTCTGAGGAGACTTGATATGGAAATCAAGTTGTTTTGTTCTAGAGAAGAGGTAATATTTCATTTCAATTACATTTAATAGTTATGAAAAGATGTTGATTAATTTTTAATATTATTTATTGTTGGAAGATACCTGAAAAGATATGTATGGGCTAAAACTGAAATTATTTCAACAGAAGAAAAAGCTTCAAATATCACTATGATAAAACATGGGAAATACTGAACAACAGAGTCCATGAAATCTTTTTCTTAGAGGATGTCAGAAGGAAAACAGACAATGACTTGTTCTGAGTGGTTGAAATCAGTTCCCCATAATCAATTATGGTCCTTTTTATCTTTAATATCCCAGTATTATTTCTCCTATCCTCCTCTCTCTAATTACCCCCTCACTATTTTTGACAATAAGGGTATTTATATTCACAAAAATAGTTATGACCTCACACAAATTTTTATCTAGTATATATATCATGCTTCTATAGGATTCTGATGTAGAATTCAAAATCTGCTTTATCAAGACAGGTAAAAATCAAAAGATGTGTTGACAAGAAAATTATGACTCTTTTATCTACTAGCTATGTAAATGTTCAGTTAAGCTTTTAAAAATTAATATGTTTGAATGTACAAAATTTCACTTTTTGAGGGGATGGCTTATCAAAGTCTGATGCTTTGCCCTATAAATTTAAATGTTTCCCAAGTGTTTTGACTTGAATATTCAATTTAGGTTAGCTGGTCGATTATCACACATGAAATAAGTACCAACAAAATAGAAATGTGTGTTGGAGACTTAGCAAGGGTAGAAGGATTGGGTAAGCCATTTCCTTATAGAGTCACTATATTTTAACAAAAAGCATAATAAAGATTTAGACATTGGCCTAATTCTATTTGACCAGCTTATAACCTTTAAGTCACCATTAAGTTACCTATAAGGCAACACCAGTCCTGCTTTGCTTTGCACAGATTTAGTGGCAAGTAATGTTGTGCCATTATATTTTTATTTTCAAATGTGTAACAGGAAATTTGCTTGCACCTTCTGCAATGTTTTAATAAAGATTTAACACTAATTTGCTGCTTTTTCTCTACAATGAGGAAGACAAGACCACATTCCCGGCTACTTTGTTGTTGTTGTTGTTGTTTGTTGTTGTTGTTGTTGTTTTACATTACCAATTCCCAGAAATGAACATGAATTAGTAAACTTTTCTTGAGCTTACTAAAATATATTCTTACCTCAAAGAGGTAATTAACTTCAAACAAAATATACTTCTTTAAAAATGTATTAAACTGTCTTTGGGAAATGTACTGGGGATGCACATGAAATCTTTCAAAGATCTATTTGTTTCTTTGTTTTTAATGAACTAATATCTATTCAGTTTAAATGAACAAGTTGATTTCTCCTTGAAACGAGATTAGCCATATAGATATTCTAAGCTGAATCTTATAATGTATTAAGGATACTGCTTTTCCTCAGAAAAAGATATTTTCTCTGAATACCCAACCAAGAACCATTAGAATAGGCCTTTTGTGATTATAGCCATAAACCAAATGAATCCCAGTTTTTTAAACAATGTATAAATTAAGGATAAACTGAGCTTATAAAGTATTTGATTGTACCATCAGAGTACCTTAAAGAAAATTAAACTCAACTGAAAATGCCTTTTACTAAATGTAAACCTCCCTACAACCTGCAAGGCAAGTATTGAGATTTATGAGAGGTGATATTTCATGGAGATGGTGCATTTAGAAATACATTTGTGCTAAAAACTACAGGACTAATCCTGTCGAATTTATGTATTTCGGTTAAAACAATTGCATTGAATTTAGTTGAAAAGGCTCGCAAAGATTATTCCCTCCAAACACCAATGCCAAATTCAATGCAAATGACATAATTTAATACCTGCCAATGACATAGGAAGTCTAAAAATGCAGGTATTGACAGTCCCATTTGATTGAAGCTGAATTTTTTAGTGATTCCCAATGTGCTGTAAAAAATAATTTGCGCTAAAATGATAGTGATAACCTTTATGTTCTGGTCCATATATCCAATGGAGCATAGTCAAATAAATTTATGTTTGACAATTCCAACTATTCTCTTTGTCAACATGGATTGACTCAATAGCTAGCTATGAATATCTTAAAATTGTCCTCAACTTACATGAATATAAAGTCCATGACATTGTTTACAAGATATTTGGGTAATAAGAAAATAATTTTACTGAATTATTTCTATCTTAGCATATAGTAGAAACTCTATGTATAAAAATTTATATTGGTGCTAATATTTATTAAAGATTTGGAAAGAAAAATTAATGTAACTTTTATCCCTAAAAATATCAAAGTGTGCAAGATTTGAAGAGGGAAGAACAGAGGAAAATAGCTTCAAATTGCAAATAAAGTTCAACACCAAACTTAGTTGGAAATTTGGTGTAGCAGGAGTTCTTAATGTGATGTGCTTAAAACTCTAGGGAGAATATGATAATAAATATATTTTTTCTCAAAATTTTTGCCATATAGTGTATGTACATTCATATATATTTATATGAATATATATTAATATAAATATATATTCAGATATATTTATATTTACACATTTCAGGTATTTTTAAATAAAATGATGAGATAATACTAGATACATTTTTTATAAACTGAATTTTTTGCATATGTTTCAGACAGCTTTCTATGTTAACATAAATAAATAGCCATCATAGTTTTCAATGATCCTATACATTCAATTAAATAGATGTAGCATAATTTATTTAATTAACTCCCTAATGATGAGTATATAGGCCATTTCTGGGTTTTTTTTGCAATTATAGTTAACATTATAATAAATAGCTTTATCTATACCTATATTTGTAATTCCAATAAGAAACTTTCTTAGATATGGATTGTATTAGAAGATATGCCCATTTAAAAAACATTGATAATTATTGCTGAATTCACCTCCAGAAATATTGTACCAATGTAAAGTCTCATCGCTAGTCTATCATGTATTTTATTTCTCCACATCCACCTCTTCCTCAATTATTATCATTATTTTTATTTTTTTCAATATGATATGTAAAATAAATATTTTAATTTGGAGTGCATTGGTTACTAGTGAGTTGGAACTTGGTAGTGAATATGAACTCTGGAAATTCAGGCTATTCTCAATCTAGTCCTTCTCCATGTTCCTTTGCAAATTATCTTTAACATTTTGTTGTTGCTTTTCTGGAAAAAAAAGATTAATGGCTTAAGACTTTTGGATTCTTTACTATAGATTGCTCTCCCTTTGATTGTGTTTATCTTGCTTATAGAAATTCACAGCCTCTGTCTTTAAGTACCAGTTATGCCACATGTTCAGTGATAAGACAGATTTGGCCTCAACATTTTTATTTCTAGGAAAATCTGAATATAGTATTGATCTCTATGTATGAAGACTAGTACATAGTTACAATTTGACCCCCCTCAATTAATTTTACTGGAAAGAAATATTTACAAGCAGAGTCTAGATAAGACAGAAATGATTGTAATTCTCCTGCAAAGCTGAAATTCCTAGAATGATAGACTTCAGAAGTTGTCCTCCCCAACCCCCCAGGGGGCATTTGGCATATTCTGAAGGAACTTTTGGTTGTTAGTAATAGAGGGAGTTCTACTGATATCTAGTGGGTAGAGGCCAGGCATAGAGTTAAACATCCTTTAATAGACAGTTGAGCCCTCCACAACTTAAAGTTAATCTGCCAAAAAATTTCAGTAGTGCTGCAGTTGAGAAACCCTGCTTTAGTCCACATCTATCCACACTTTAAATGAATGCTCATTTATGTAGAGGCATGAAATTGTACCTTCATCCTTTCCAAATGATAGTAGCAAGTCAGAATTTCCATGATCATACCTGGAATAGTCTTCAGTAAAAGTTCCAGGCTTTTCTGTCAAATATACTAAACACTGGGTATATGTGGCTATTAAATACTTGAATATGGTTGATTTAAACTGATATATTTTATAAGTGCAAAATACCAGATTTCAAACTTACTACTAAAAAATGTAAAATATATCACTGATAATTTTAAATGCTTATTGCATGTTAAAATTATAATATTTGAATATAATGATTTAAGTGAAATATATTATTAAATTAATTTTATCTGTTTATTTTCACTTTTTAAGTGTGCCTACTCAAAAATGTAAAATTACATATATGGCTTGCCGTAAGTTTCTATTGAACAATGCTGATCTCTATGACTACTCATCTTTTTCACTTTCCATATAGTTTCCTAAGAGATCCAGATTCTCATGTTAATCAATTAGCACACTTAGGATCTATTGGTAATCCTGTTCTGTTCAACCCTCTATAGCTGCTGTTTTAAAAACTCAGCCTACTGATTACATGAAAAATATGACACTGATTTACACAACTTTTCTTTTCTATACAGAATAGTCCACATTTTATCCTTGTCATCAGAACAGACTAACCGTGTCTTAATAATGAACTGCTCTTTCAAGAATATTCCTCTCACAAACGCCATAAAAAAATTGCCAATAGGGGTTTTCCTATGAAGAAAGCTGTTGTTCTACCTTGGCAGTAAAAGCATAAAACTCTGGGTGTTGGTGGCAGTGACAGAAGTCCATGATTTAAGAGACATGAGGAAATATGAAGATTAATGAAGAAAAGAGCAAAAAAGTAAAGTCTTTCTAAAGAAGAGAATTCAAGGTACAATCTTTTTACTTTTCTTTGAGAAAAAAGATGTTCAACTTGGTGAAATGTAAGCAGCGCTGGACTGAAAATTAGATGCTTGAATTCTAGTGGCATCATGTACTATGTGACCTTGGGTGAACCACTTAACTTCTCTGAGCATCAGTTAACATACCTATAAAATTAGAAAAAAATATTCAGAGACTTTAGTGCAGATCATATGAGAAAGTGTACATAAAATACTTTTGAAATGTAAAATTATACACCTATAAACATATAAGGGCTTTATTAGACTCTCTCTTCTAAATACACTGACTATGCAGAGTATATTTGAAAATAAGTATGCCAAAGGTAATAAAATATGAGTAGTTCCAAAAATTTACAATGACTGACAGAATCACTCCAATTGACTGAAAAGCAGTTATCTATTTTCAGTGAAATAATGGTTATAAACTGGTAGTCTTCAAAATATCTAGTTGTTTGCTTTCAATAGCATTTTGAAATGATGGAAAAACACCATTTAAGCCCAAGTAGTTGGACTCCAACTAGGATCACCTCTTACCATGTTATAATAGTAGCTTTGTATTTTGAACAATTACACTCCATGGTTCTGGTTAAAGGAGTCATGCTTCTACACGCAACATATTTCAAGGCAACGGGGAGTCCTTATTGAATATATATGAGAATATTTATTTGTTAAAGCATAATAATTAAATAGAAAATAAAGTGTAGCAGAATTTAAAGTCATATACAGATTTGTTCATTTTGGTAAAAGTTTGAGAAGAGTTAAAGATATATTGCTATTTAATATTTTCTCAGGATCAAAAATACCTCAGTTTCAGTATTTATACTTAAACCTCTCTGATCATGTAAAAATAACTCATGACAACTTGATGTTCAGTCATCGGAGGGGGCTTTACATTTTTTTTTGTGATGACTTACCTCTTTCAAAACAAGATGTCTTATTTTATCTTCTTGGTTATCTACTTACATAAATTGAGAGGACATACCCTTATCTGTGAGCCATTTAGTGTTATCTTTTTGACCCACTCAAGATTGCCTACAGTTTTCCTTGAATGTAAAAGTGGCTTTTACCAAGTAGAAGGCACGAGTGAACAACAAATGCTCGTTCAATGAATAAAGGAGTAAATGAATGAAACCCTAACTACTCTGTTATCATTTCTTTCTTTTTGCCTTGCTTCTAAAAATTGTTCGCTGGTTTTGAGTTCCTTTTCTTTGGGGCTCTACTTTTCCCTTTCTTGTATCTTGGTTGCATAAATAGACTCGTGATTGTGGTCACCTGGCATATCTACTTATCAGAAGCAGGAATACTTGAGAACAACTTCTGCTCTGAGAGAATACTTTTCCTTGTTTATCAGCATTCTCCTGATAGGTGTTCACTGATTACATTGTATCAAATTGTTAATGTCTCTCACATAGAGAGCAAATTTATTTGATACCTGAGACTCACTGCTTAATGTTAATTGCAGCTACAAATTCATGTTATACCAGGACAACATTTTTTTTTAATACATGATTTTTAAACACAGTTATTTATCAGTGTTTGGTATTTTAGTCTGCTTGGACTACCACAAAAATATTATAGACTAGGCAGTTTAAACAACATAAATTTATTTTCTTACAGTTACGAAGGCTAGAAGTCATAGGTCAAAGCACCAGCTGGTTGCTTTCTGTTGAGGGCTCTGTTTCTGCATTGTAGACTGACTGGTGTTTTCTCACTGTGTCCTAACATAGATGAAAGAAAGACAGCTCTTTTCTTAAGGGCACGAAGATGAAAGAAAGATAGCTCTTTTCGTAAGGGCACTAATTCCATCATGAAGGATCTACTCTCGTGCTTACCTCATCTAAACCTTATTTCTTTTCAAAGGCACCCTGTCTAAATACCATCACCATGGCATTACAGTTTCAACATATGAGTTTAGGGGAAGGGGGCCACAATTCCATCCATAGCAATTGGTAAAAACTAAAGCTTTACCTGATACTTTGAAATTATAGCCACAAAATTATAGAATCTTTGAAATTATAGAATTGCCACAAAATATGCTGTAAACCTGGCATTGTTTTAGAAGACAGTTACTTCAAACTCCCTTTTGTGTACAGTACATAGTGTTCTAATTTCTTATCCTCAATACATGTATTCCCAATCTAGTCTCCCATTAGTCTTTTTTTATAAATGCTGCCATCAATGTAGATGTTTTTCCTGACTGACCCCTAAATATACTTCACACTTTTTTCATAAACCTAGTTCCATGCATTTGTCATTCAACTTCGTTGCTTAAAATGGTCTTCCTAATCCTTTTCAAGTAATAATCATTATCAAGAATTTTGATATTAAATAATTGCATTGAAAAAATGCTAAGCACAAGGAAGATATTATTATTATTATTATTATTATTATTATTATTATTTTAGATATATCATCTTTTCTAATATTTTTATTTTTCAATTATAGTTGGCATACAATTGTGTATTTGTTTCAGGAGTATGACATGGCGATTATACATCTATATAACTCACAAAATGAATCACCCCAATAAATCTAGTCCCCTCTGACACAGTACATAGTTACTACAGTATTATTGACTAAATTCTTTATGCTATGCTTTATATCTTTGTGACTATTTTGTAACTAAAAATGTGCACTTCTTAATCCCTTCTCTTTTTTTCACTGATTCCCTCAAACAACCTAGCGCCTGGTAACCATCAAAATGTTCTCTGAATCTATGAGTTTGTTTCTGGGTTATTTGTTTGTTTGTTTATTTTGTTCTTCAGGTTCCTCATGTACATGAAATCATGTGGCATTTGACTTTCTCTAACTGACTTATTCCACTCAGCACAATATCCTTGAGATCCATTATGAAATATCTTTTTCAATCCCTTTACTTTCCATCGGTTGTGTCTTTTTATGGAGGGCATGGAGTGAGACAAGGCTGGAGGGAGATTTCTGCGTTGTGAAGACCAGAACTACGTATAGGATTTCAGGCATGGACACAAGTATCTTCTAGTATCCAGCGAACATAGATAAATGTTTAGAACCCTACAAGCAGATATTTTCTACCTTCATAACAGAAAAAGTTTTAGTATATTTCCACAGTGAACAATTCTGTTTTTCCAGCTGCTTGATGGGGGAGGATTTGGAAATTGAAATTCTTTTAGTGCTCAAGTCCTTGTGTTGCCATAAAATAAAAACCACCATAAATAATAAAAATTAACATTTCATTAAAAAGAATTTTTATTTGCAGGCATTCAACTCATTTCGAAATATGTTAAAAAGAGATATTTACTACACCTCTTATTTGAAATTGAACAAAATGTCAATTTCTTCCAGTGAACAACAATGTCCTATCACAGAGTATACTTTTATAGGAAGGTTTAAGTTCAATATCTGATTGTTCACTGAAGACCTCTTTCCATAAATAACCGCATCTTGTTTATTGAATCTCAGTACTTGGCTCTGAATAAATAATAAAGTTATAACTATCTGTCTAACTTCTCTGTGAATGTGTGCACAGGTGGCTCAACTCACTCTCTAAGACCAAATCAGTATGAGCATCAGAGAGGACTTTGTCTAAGATACGTATATATAACGAGCCCAGAGAGTAACCAACTAAGCAAGGATGACACACACACAAATAGTTGCCAGAGCATCATGCAAGTTTAATCATACCAGATCCTAATGGATTTTAGTCCTAGCAGACCACCCAGCGGTGCTGGCGGAGACAAGACACGTATTAAGCGGTGACCGGTCGATGCTGGTTCGGATGCTATCGATCTGCGATGGTCGATCAGCGGAGGCATCTTCTTCAAAGCAGAGCAGTTAGGCACCAATTGACTGAGGAATGAAGTCCCGGGAGGATAGGGACCACGATCTCTAAGCCTGCATTAGAGTCCCTTTTGCTTTATACTCTATGATGACGTCTTTGATGTCTTATCAACCAACTGCACGGGTGTCTGTTTATCTTATACACTTCAAGTAGCCAAGACATTTTTTAGGGGGTTTGCATTATCTGGGTTACACACACACAGACCACTGCAACAGTGGCAACAGGGAAAAATACAACTTTTAAATTCTTATATCACACACACACACACACACACAATAAATCATATTATGTTTGCCACTCAGATTACTGTAATACTATCTCATAATTCCATAAAATTAATAGTTATTTTCCCAGTGAATTGAATTTTCAAGAGGATTTGTGGAAAATAGCCATAAATCTTAATTTCCTTTTGTTTCCCCTGTGTAGCCAATATTTATTTCAGGGAATATTTTGCTTCTAAGAATTTTTTGTTGTCAGTTTCTTTCCCGCTCTGGTTCTTTGAGGTAATGGCTCAGCTCCTATCACTGTCTACCACACATACCTTAATTATGAAACACACATATTACTCATAGAGGTTTAATTCATTTTATTTTTAGAGGAGCTAATCTCAGTCTTGATCCAACATGTCTCAAAGACTTATTTATCCAAGAGTAGAAAAGGCAAAGCACTATGAGGTTGGGATCTCAAGTTTAGTTTCACGTTTCTTAACTATGTGTACTTGAGGAAGATATCACATTTATAGGTCTTATGTCTGTATTTGTGAAATGGAAATTAATGATGATGATGATGATGATGATGATGATAATAATAAATCTACCTGAAAAGGCTAAACTAGATATCTCAGAGACAGAGAAAGATATCTTCTGAGTTCCTTGAATCTATTAAGCCCATCAATAAGGAATCAAAGCAGTTTCCCATAAAAGAGTATCGTCAGTAATATCAAACAGCTTTAGGAGAGAGTGTCTCTGAAAAACAAGGCACATGATTTCAGAGGTGAATACCACTGTAACCAGAAAATGCAACTTCTTTTTCTAGGGTCATGACAGCCTAGGACTCTGAAAAAAAAATTGAATAATGATATTAACATTTTGGCACCTAATTTCATATTATTCCAGTTGCAGAAACAGTGATATGAGGAAGGTACTCATGGCTGGGATTTCCAGGACTTGGCTTCTAGTCTTATCTATCTACTTCCTGTCTAGATCCCCTTGAATGATATTTTCTTTCTCTGAGGCTCAGTTTTATCATCTCTGAAGTTAGAGGACAAATTTTATTGTACAAGTGTGATTTACTAAGCAGGATATTGCCTTGTCATTGTGAAATGATTGGTAGCCTAATTATACCTTTTCAAGCTAAATCAGTTCTAAGCATTACCTTCTGTGGTGTTACATGGTCAACATGCAGGTCGGATTATTATAGTGCCTGCTCTCGATAAAATTGTAAAGTGGTTGATTCCTAAGTGTTGTCATTTTTATCCCCTCTTCAAGTGTCATAACACAAACCTGATCTTCTTTCTCTAGGTGCCATCTTGAATGGCGCAATATCCATAGCCTGTCCATTCTGACCAAGGCTTATGTGGATATTTCTCCCAATCCCAAAGCCTTTCAAGATAGCCATTGGTCTGCCCCATTCATCCCAGAGCTACATAGTGCCACTCGTGGTTTACTTCAGCTGCCATTTCCTCAAATGACATTTCCTCAAAAGGTAAGGACAGATAAATGAGTTGATAGTAATAAAGACTCTACCCTGAGTGAGAAATTTACCTGCAATTAGGTCCCGTTCTTATTCCTAAATGTTTACCAAAAATTGTTGAGTAGAAATAGATATGAAAATGCTAATAAATGAGTAATTAAATAGTATACATCTTTTCTATGATCTTGAGAGCAGTAAAATATTACCGTTTTTATAGTCAATAATTAACCAAAATGTTAAATAATTATGATGATAAAGATGATTATGATGATGAAGGGTATGACTATGATGGACTATCCAGAAAGAAAGTCCATCTGAAGTACTGGGTGTTTCAGACTGTTTGAAACTCAATGATTTATTTTCACTATAAAAGTTACTAACTCCATAAAATTTTGCTAAACAGCTTAGACTGATAAAACTTGACACAGTACAATGATGATGTGTGCCTTGGTTTAAAATGCTCATTTTTATTCTTCTTTTTTACTCGTCAGCAACCAAACAATCTCCTGCCTTCAGAGCTATGACTTCTGGTAAACTCAGAGTCTTCTGAAAAATTGATTTTCCCAGGAACATTGCTGTTAGCGCTTCATGCTGATGAATGACCTTGCTAGTGAAACACAATTTCTACTAAATCGAATAGTTGTTATGAAGGCTCTAAGTCTTACTCTATTCTTACAACAAAAGCTTCTATCTCCTGCTCATTAATTCTTTTGAGATTCAAATGATGGAGGAAATTATAAGTCCTCTTCTTTCCTTAACTATGTTCTAGTTACTTTCTATAATTCTGAAGAGGGGGCTCAATTCTGAAAAAAAAGGATACGATTTAATGTGAGTCCGGATATTTCTTAAGGGATATTATATGATCATTCAAGTGTCAGTGGAAATGTCCTCCCATTAGGATTATATCATCAATAAACTTGTCAAATTGTGTTTGATGAAAGAAGGGAGGGAAAAATAGAGAAATTGATTAGAAAAAAAATAGAAAGAAAAGGGGAAAGATTAATGTTCAGAGAGTATTTTGTGATTGTTGGATTTCGATCTGCATAAAAAGAAGTTATTGTTGCAAATTTGGAGAAGAAAAATGTTTTGTTGTAATGTGTTCTTTCTTGGTTGTGACCATAACAGTATTTCACTGTTTTGACATTATATTAAAGGAGAATTATCATCGTCGTCGTCGTCGTCGTCGTCATCATCATCATCATCATCATATTATAATCAGTTGTAAGAATCATGAATAAGTATCCACTCAATATTCACTCCTAGCACTTTTTTAGCAGTTAGCCTTGTATTTCCCACCCCTGGAATACTGATTTTGTGCAGGCAAGCAATTTTTTGTAAGTGATATGATGTGTCTGCGGACTGGTTTGATAACAATGAATCTAACACTATATTGGCAGACTTCAGGTCTCAACTAGAAATAAATTAATCATTTTTTCTCAATGTGGTGCTAGCTAAAACAGCATTATTATCCCTCTTTATTATTACAAGGTGCTTTTAAATAGTAATGGGGGATTGTTACCTGCCTAAATAGTCTTTTTTATATAAACTACTGAAAGTATATTTTTAACTAAAATATTTGAAAACTCCTTGCAGAGATCTCACCTTTACTGAACTATAATTTTTACTTTTTCCCAGATGCTGTTTTGTAACTAGGAAGACCAAATTTTCCTACACTTTTCTACTCCTGCATAGTACGCCAGCATTTGCTTCTACTTTGTCTTTATTATTCCCAAAGGAAAATCCCAGGCCTCATTACAGAGAATGCCACGATATTGTTTCTATTCTCTGGGACCTGGGCGGCAATGCCTTTATTTATTCATTATACACAACTTTGATGTGTCCCAACAAGGCTCCGTGAATTTTTCCTTCAGGTTCAGCTCCAAAGAGAAGGACTCCTGAAGGTCTTCGGGTGAACGATTATTATTCAAATTACAATAATAATAATATATGCTAAAGGGCAGAGAATAATCAAGAGGATAGAATGTTTGCAGCTTTTCACTCTAATACTGCCTTTTGTGCATTCTTAAGCTAAAAGAAGAAATAGAAGAGCAGTCCATCTTTAAATTGTGTGTTCTGTGGTGCTCTTGCTCTGGAGGGAATGTATCATCAGAAGATAGGCCAGAAAGTAACTGGCTTTATAACCCAAAACTCCCTTCCCTGAGATGACTGAACAGAGATAGTGCTTTAGTCTGGGGTTGTATAACACAGAAAACTATTCTTAATTGAATATAAATATTAACTTATTTTGTGCTCTTATTCACAAAAATAACCAGGCAAATACAAGGGGAAATTATTCTTCTCATTATCTGAAACAGGAACTCCTGAATAATCTATTGAATGGCTACTGTACAAATTTAATGTCTCAGGGTTCAGTAATCAACACCAACCATCAGATTACTAAATTTCTCCTGAAACGTCGAAAGTTAAGAAAAAAAGAAGTGTGCACTAATTTTCAAAAGTATATATGCAGTATAATCTGTAGGAACCCTGCATGTTATGTTTTGCTAAAGGAATCATTTTTAAAATTTTTATCTAAAAATCTAACTTCCAGCTAAGTACAGAGACAAATATTTTTTCCTCCCAGCATCAAACTCACAAAATTATAGGTATAAGTAAAAATATATTAAACAGGCGCGCGCACACACACACACACACACACACACACACACACACACACACAGAATGGGTTAGAAAAAGAGAAGAGAAGGTGAGAAGAGAAAGAGAAACAATGACATTAATAATCAGTAAGAGATATTCTCAGCGGATTAGAAACTGTGAGGGATCAGTGAAAACTGAAAAGTACGCATTAAGCCTGAGAGAGAAAGTTTTGGAAAGAAGCTACAGTCAAGGTTAAGTATGAGAACTTTAAACTACCAGAAAGGAAGATTCGGCACCACTTATTCTACATCTGGAGATAGAATAAGCCAGAAGCAGGCAAGGATTTAAGAAACTAACAAGGTAATTATTTGGTTTCCTCTGTATACTTATCCAAACAATTCTATCTCTCTGCTATAGATACCCACTTCCCCTTTTAGGCCAAATGATAGAAGGAATTAGAAATCATGAAAAAAATTATTGAAATTAAAAATCCAAAGACCAAGTGCCAGTCTATTCAGGCTCCAATAACAAAGTAGTGGCTTATAAACAACAGAAATTAATTTCTCACAATTCTGGAGGCTGGAATCTGAGATTAAGGCGCCAGTATGGCCAAGTTATGATGAGGACCCTCTTCCTACTTGCCAACTTATGACTTCTTGCAGCCTCACGTGACAAAGAGCAGATACACGGAGGAAGCTCTTATGCCTTTTATAATGGCCCTAATCCCAGTTATGAAGGCTTCACCCTTACGACGACTTCATCTAATTCTAATTACCTCCGAAGTGTCCCACCTCCTAATACCATCATATTGGGGGTGTAGGGTTAAACAACATGAACTTTTAGGTTACACAAACATCCAGTCTATAAAACCAAAACACTATCATCTCTTGCTGGAGTTAATGTAGTAGTCCCCTTAATTGATCTCCTTGCTTCCATTCTCATTTCCCTAAAACCTACCCTTAACATAGCAGCATGAGAGATATTTTTATAAGTCAGATTATGCCTCTCCCTTGTTCGAAGCACTCCTCTGGCTGAGTGTCACACATAAATAAAATCAAAAGTCCTCTTGATGATCTTTAGTGCTCTGTATAATCTACACAACTTAACCTTTTTGACCCTCTTTTCATTCCCTTCTTCTTCAGTAGGATCTAGTCACAATGACTTCCTTGTTATTGTACATTTTCCCTGAGTGCATTTGCACCCATTCTTTCCTCAGTTAACTGTATCATTCATGTCTCTGCTCAATTGTCATTTTCTCACCACTCTATATAAAGTAATGCATATTTCACTCTCCATTTTCTAAATATCTTTTGTTTTTCCTCTAAAACTCATTAATATATAACTTCGATAATGTAGCATAATATGTATTCAATATATAGTTTTTGAATATTGATTGAATTAATGAATAGTACAAAAAATAGTACAAGAAACAAAGGAGAAGAATAAATTAATGAAATGGAGGCCCAAATTGCAAAATTTTACCAGAAGAGAGTATATAGGGATAAGAAATGCCATACTAAAGACAAATTAAGGAAAACGTAAAATAAATCTATAAATGCCAATATCTTTCAAATCAAAGTTCCAGATAGGGTAAATAGAGGGGTGGAGTGAGATAATATTTTCAGAAAAATAATGAGATAATTATAATTTTCCATAAATGGAAAAAGATTTAAATGCTCTGAAGAATATACAAATATCCTTCAGGACATATCAAAAGACACAATAATAAGCCCATTTAGAGACACATTGTGCTACTATTTCAGAAATGTTAAATATCTAGGAATAAATCAGAGCATAAGAATACCAAATCTTTATTAAAAAATATAGACATTTACTAAACAACATCAATGGATACCTGCATAAATTGAGAGCAGTACCATGGTCTTAGAAAGAAATATTTACATTCTATTACTTTCACAGTTTAATTTTGTCTTCTTTTTTACTTTCCTAAGGTAGAAACTTAGATTGTTAATTTTAAATCTTTCTCCTTATCTAATATATGCATTTGATGCTATAAATTTCTCTCTAATCACTGCTTTTGCTGCATCTCACAAACTTTGAAAACTTATATTTTCACTTTTATTTAATTCAAAATATCTTTTAATTTCTCTTGATACATCTTTTATCCAAGTGTTATTTATAAGTTTGTTTAATCTACAAATATTTTGGGGTTTCCCAGCTAATTTAATACTATTGATTTCTAGTTTAGTTCCACGTGGTTTTAGAGCATATATTCTATGATTTTTGTTTTTTTTTTAATTTGTTAAGGTGTGCTTTAGGGCTCAGAATGTGTTCTATCTTGGTAAATGCTCCATGTGAACTAGGGAAGAATGTGTTTTCTGCTGTTGTTGAATGAAGTAGTCTATAGACACCCGTTAGATCCAGTTGAGAGACAGTACTGTTCAATTTATGTATCTCCTTAACAAATTCCTTCTTATTGGGTCTATCAATTACTGATGAGGGGTGTTGAAACATCCAACTATAATAGTGAATTCACCTATTTCTCCTTGTAGTTCTATTAGCTTTTGTCTAATATATGTTGTCACTATGTTGTTAGATGTATATGCATTATTATAACTTATTGGAGAACTGGCTCTTTTACCATTATGTGCCCCTCTTTACCCCAGATATTTTTTCCCCAGCTTTACTGAGATATACTTGACATACAACATTCTGAAATTTAAGGTGCACAATGTGTTAATTTGATATACTTATATATTATAATATGACTACCACCATAAAATTAGCTAACACATTAATCAGTTGACATGATTACCATTTCATTTTTGTGGTGAGAACATTTAAGTTCTACTCTCTTAACAACTTTTAAGTATGTCATAGAGTACTGTTATCTATAATCACAATGTTGTGCATTAGATCCCCAGAATGTATTCATCTTCTAACTAGAATTTTGTACTCTTTAACCAACATTTCCTCATCTTCCCTGTTCTTAAGCCCTATCATTCTATTCACTGCCTCCATGAGTCTGTTATTTTTTTTTAGATTTCACATGTAAGAGATATCACACAGTATTTGTCTTTCACTGTCTGACTTGTTTCACTTAGCATTATGCCCTCAAGGTCCATCCATATTGTTGCAAAAGGTAGGATTTCCTTCATTTTCATGGATGAATAATATTCTATTGTGTGTATATGTGTGTATGTGAATATATATATATATATATATATATATATATATATATAATTTTTTTCTTTTTGAATTCGTTTTGGATTTATTTTTTAAACTTAGTTTCAGGTGTACAGTACATTGGTTAGACACTTATACAGATTATGAAATAGTCACCCCTATTAATCTATTACTCATCTGTCTCTTTACATTCCATTATTATTGACTATATTCCTTATGCTGTACTCTATATCCCCATAACTATTTTTTAACTACTAACTTTTACTTCTTCAACCTTTCACCTTTTTCTCCAATCTCTTAATCTCCCTCCCCTCTGGCAGTCACAGATTATCCTCTGTATCTGTGAGTCTGTTTTTGTTTAGTTTGTTCCTATTGTTCCTTAGATCCACATAGAAGTAAAATCATATGATATTTATCTTTCTCTGACTTATTTCATTCAGCATAATACCCTCTAGGTCAATGTGACAAGTGGTGAGATTTCTTTTTTTATGAAACACTCACTGTTTTTTGATTTATTGATGATAGCTATTCTGACAGGTGTGAGTTGATATCTCATTGTGGTTTTAATGTACATTTCTCTGATGATTAGTGATGTTGAACATCTTTTCATATGTCTATTGGTCATCTGTATTTCCTCTTTAGAGAAATACCTATTCAGATCTTCTGACTATTTTTTAAATTGGATTGCTTGTTTTTTATTGTTTTTGAGCTGTATGAGTTATTTATAGATTTTGGATATTAACCACTTACCATATGTATCAAAAGCAAATATCTTCTGCCATTCGGTAGATTGTCTTTTTGTTTTGTTGATGATTTCTTTTGCTGTGCAAAAACATTTTTGTTTGGTGTAGTCACAGTTGTTTACTTTTCTTTCATTTTATTTATCTGAGGAGATATATTAGAAAAAATATCACTAAAAAATGTCAGAGAGTTTACTGCCTATGTTTTCTTCTAGAATTTTTTATGGTTTTGGGTCTTACATTTAACTCTTTATTTCATTTTAAATTTATTCTTGTGTATGGTGTAAAAAAGGTGGTTCAGTTTGATTTTTTTGCATGTGTCTGTCCAGTTTTCCCATTACGACTTAGCGGAGAGATTGTCTTTACCTCTTTGAATATTACTGTCTGCTTCATCATAGAATAAAAGAGCGTATACGCATGGATTTAATCCTGGGCTCTCTATCCTGTACCATTGATCTATGTATCTGTTTTTATGCCAGTATCTTGCTTTTTGATTACTATAACCTTGTAGTATAGCTTGATATCAGGTAATGTGATACATACAATTATGTCATTTTTCAAAATTGTTGTGGCTATTCAGGATCTTTTATGATTTTATACAAATTTTTGGATGATTTGTTCTAATTCTGCAAAAATGTCATCAATATTTTTAGTAATTGCATTGAATCTCTAGATTGATTTGGGTAGGCCATTTTAATGATGTTGATTCTTCATGCATGAACATGGTATATGCTTCAATTTATTTGTATCTTTTTCAATTTCTTTTTTCAGTGAGTTATAATTTTCTGAGAACAAGTATTTTACTTCCTTGCTTAATTTGATTTCTAGGTATTTTATTATTTTTGATGCAATTGTAAATGAAATTGTTTTCTCTTTCTGATAGTTCGTCATTGGTGTATAAAAATGCAATCAACCTTTAAATATTAATTTTTATCCTGCTACTTTACTGAATTGATTCATCAGTTCTAACAATTTTTTTTGGTAAAATATCTAAGGTTCTCTATATATAGTATCATGCCAACTTCAAATAATGAGATTTACTTCTTTCTTTCCAATATGGATGTTTTTTATTTCTCTTTCTTGTCTAATTGCTGTAGCATAGGACTTCCAATATGATGTTGAACAGAAGTCATGAAAGCGGGCATTCTTGTCTTGTTCCTGATCTTAAGTAAAATGCTTTTAGCCTTTCCTTATCGAGTGTGACATTAGCTGTTGGTTTGTCATATATGGCCTTCATTATATTGAAGTATGTTCCTTCTATTCTCACTTTGCCGAGAGTTTTTTTTTTTTTTTTTTATGAATGGATGCTGTATTTTGTTGAAGAGTTTTCTGCATCCATTAATATGATCACATGATTTTTATCTTTCAGTTTGTTGATGTGGTATATCATATTAATTGATTTGCAGATATTGTACCGACCTTGTATCCCAAGAATAAACCCAATTTGATCATGGTATATGATATTTTTAATATATGTACTGTTGTATTCAGTTTGCTAATATTTTGTTGAGGATTGTTGCATCAATAAGAAATATCAGCCTACGGTTTTCTTTTACGTAATTTCTTTGTCTGGCTTGGAATCAGGGTAATAGTAGCCTCATAAAAAGAATTATGGAGGCTTTCCTCTTCTTTAAGTTTTTGGAATTGTTTGAGATAAATAGCTGTTAATTATTTTTTGAATGTCTGGTAAAATTTGTCTATGAAGCCATTCAGTCCAGGACTTTTGTTTTCTGGGAGTGTTTTGATTACTGATTCAATTTTGTTGGTGGTAATCGGTAGGTTCAAATTTTTTGTTTCTTCTTGACTCAGTCTTGGGAGATCGTATGTTTCTAGGAATGTATCTATTTTTTCCAGATTGTCCAATTTGTTAGTGTATAATTCCATGTAGTATTTTCTTATAATCTTTTGTATTTCCATGAAGTTTTTAGTTACTTCTATTTCATTTCTGGTTTTAATTATTTGGGTTCTCGCTCTCTTTCTTTTGATGAGTCTGGTTAAGGTTGTATCAATTTTTTTTTTCCTCTCAAAGAACAAGTGCTTGGTTTTATCGATCTTTTATATTGTTTTTCTAGATTCAATTTTGTTTATTTCCACTTTATTTTATTGTTTCCTTTCTTTTATTTACCTTGGGAGCTTTTTGTTATTTCTTTTCTATTTCTTTTAAATGTAAGGTTAGATTGTATTTTTGAGATCGTTCTGGTTTTTGAGGTAGGCCTGCATTGCTATAAATTTCCCTTTTAGGATTGCTTTTGCTTTGTCCCATAGATTCTGAGTTGTGTTTTCATTTTTATTTTTCTCTAGGTATCTTTCGATGTCTTCCTTAATCTCATCGTTAATCCATTCATTGCTTAGTAGCACGTTATTTAGCCTTCATGTTTTTGTGTAGTTTCCATTTTTTTCATTCTGGTTGATTTCTAGTTTCATACAATTGTGGTTGCAGGAGACAGTTGATATGAGTTCAATCTTCTTAAATTTATTGATATTTGTTTTGAGGCCTAATATTTGGTCTATCCTGGAAAACGTTGCATGTTCACTTGAGAAGAATATATATCCTGCTGCTTTAAGGTGAAACATTATTAAAAAATATTAATTAAATCTATCTGTTGTATGTAATTTAAGCTCTCTGTATTCTTGTTGAATTTCTGTCTGGAAGATCTGTCCACTGGTGTCAACAAAGTGTTAAAGTCTCCTACTATAAGTGTGTTACTGTTGATCTCTTTCTTTATGTCAGTCAATAATTGCTTTATACATAAAAGGGGCACCTGTGTTGGGTGCATATATGTTTACTAGGGTTACATTCCCTTGTTGTATTGATCCCTTTATCATTATAAAATGCCCTTTTTGACTTTTATTTTAGCCTTTGTTTTAAAGTTTATTTTGTCTGATATAAACATTGCTGCCTAAGGTTTCTTTTTTCATTTCCTTTTGCATGAAATATCTTTTTCCACCTCTTTATTTTTAGTCTCTGTGTGTTATTTGATCAGAAGTGGTTCTCTTGTATACGGCATATGTATGTGTCTTGTTTCCTTATCCATTCAATGATCCTATGTCTTTTGGTTGGAGTATTTAATAAATTTCTATTGAAAGTGATTATTGATAGGTATATACTTATTATGAGTTTTTTCCCTCTTCTATTTACAGAAGTCCCATTAACATTTCTTATAAAACTTGCTTGTTGGTAATGAATTCCCTAAGCCTATTCCTGCCTGGGAAGCTCTTTATCTCACTTTCCATTTTAATTGATAGTTTGCTGGCTACAGTATTCTTGGTTGTAGGCAATTTTCTTTTGATATTCATTTAGGTTAATTTGTCTTTTTACTCTTTATTCCAATGTTGTATTATTATAAATGAACCTCTAACTACAACCACATTTTTTGTATACATATCTTCACATATGCCTAATTGCTTTCTTTTTTAAAAAAATATTTATTTTAATTACTTCCAAGCACATAGTACATTGATTAGACATCTATCTATATAGTCATAAAATGATCCCCCCAATTGCTCCCTCCCTCCCCTGACTCTCCACTTGCCAATGTATTCATGCCAATTACATTTCCTGTGCCATGTTTCCCTTCCCCGTGAACATCCATCAGTGATTAATTTATACTTCTTTAACCCTTCACCTCATTCCCCCAGCCTCCCAAACCCCCTACCCCTCTGTCCATCACCAAATCATCCACTATATTTCTGAGTCTGTTTTGATTAGTTTGTTCTTTTTATTCCTTAGGTTCTGCATCGAAGTGAGATAGTATAGCATTTATCTTTCTCTGTATGACTTCAATACCTTCTAGGTCCATCAAAGCAATATCTTTTTTCCATTCCCTTTCCTTTTATCTGTGTTTGTTTTTTAATCTGAAGTACATCTCTTATAGGCAACATGGAGGAGTCTTGTTTTTCTTTCCATTCATCCACTATTTTAATTGGAACACTTAATTCTTTTCCATTGGAGATACTTATTGATAGAAATGTAATTGTTACCATTCTTTATTACTGTTTTTGATACATGTTTTTTTTTCTTCCTAAGAAGTTCCTCCAACATTTCCTGTAATACTGGCTTGGTGGTGATAAATTCCTTTACCTTATTTTTAGTTGAGAAGCTATTTATCTGTTCTTTAATTCTAAATGATAGCTTTGCTGGATGAATTATTCTTGGTTGCAGATCCTGGGATTTTATCCTGTCAATATTTTTGCCAAGCCCACAGTCCTGCTTAGTTTCTTTTGAGAAATCAGCTGCCAGTCTTATGGGTTTTCCCGTATAAATAACTAGCTATTTTTCTCTTGCTGTTTTTTAATATTCTTTCTATGTATTTAAACTTTGGCATTTTAATTATGATGTGTCTTGTTATGGGTCTCTTTGGATCCCTGATTTTTGTAATTCTCTGATCTTCCTAGAGTTTTATGTCCACTTTCTTGACCAGATTAGGGAAGTTTCCATTATTATTTTCAAACAGCTGTTCAGCATCTTAATTTTCTTCAGGTACACTGATCAGATGGATGTTTAGACTCTTAATAGTGTCCCATATGCTCCTTAAATTATTTTTATAGTCTTGGCATCTTATCTCTTGCCATTCCGATTGAGTGTCCTAATTGGCTGTCCTGTCCTCTAGATGGGTTATTTGATCCTATTCTTTATTCACTTTGTTTATTCCATTTAATACACTTCTCATCTCAAATAATGTGTTCTTCATTTCAGACTGGTTCCCTTTTATAATTTCTACTTCCATTTTTTTATGATTTTGTATCACTTTGTTGAAGTTCTCACTGAATTTAACCAAAAGTTCATTGAGCATCTTTATAACCAGTGTTTTGAACTCTGCATCTGTTAGATTACTCGACTCCATTATATCTGGATCTCCGTTTTGTTCTCTCATGTAGTTTCTACTTCTGTGTCTTCCCATTTGGGCTGCCTTTCCTTGTCTGTTTCTATGTACTAAGCAAAACTCCTAAGTCTCCTGGTCTTATTAGTGTAGATTTGTGAACTAGATGTCTGTTCAGTGGTGCAGTTCTGAGAGGAGTTCAGCTGCAGGCCAAATTTAGCCCAAGCCTCTGCTCCTCCGGTGCCACCTGTTAAGTTTCAGCAACCAATCCACAGATGCTGTGCTTATAGTTACCTCAAAAGGCCACACCAGAAACCGAGGCCAGCTGCCTCCAGTGTGAGTCTAGGTGCTGCTCAGCAAGGAGCCTCTGTCTCGCTGAGGATATACCTGGGTGTGGCTTAGGTGGGGCCACTAGTTGGGTTGACAGAGTTTCCTGGAATCCTCTGGGTGGAGTGACCTCTGTTATTCAGTTTGATGACTTTATGGCTATGGCGGTGCTATGTCCAGTGCACTGGTAAGGGGATTGCTCAACAGGAAATAATGGGTACTACCAGCACTTCTATGCAGAGTGAGTCTCATCTCAGTCCTCATTCCAACAATATTTCCCTGTAAGTCCTTGGTGCCACCTGCATGTAGCCAAATCTGCACTGGTGCTCAGAAGGAGCAAGTTCGTTACCATGAAAATCTGCTTGCGGACACAGATCTTTTAAGAGGCTTCTGTCACTCCTGCAGCCTCCATCTGACTCAGCCTCTCGAGACTGGACAGCCCCACGTCCTTGCCCCGTCCTACCTTCTGCCATTGCAGGGTGCTTTCTTGGATGTCTCCCTAGTAGTATGGCTTGTTCATCTAGATCCCAGGCGATTTTTCCTTGTTGCTGCTCCTTGTTTCCATCACAACTTTGATTTGGTCGCCAGAGGGATGAACAGAGCCCCTATCATCTACCCCATTTTTCTAATCGCTTTCATATAATAAATTTGTAGAACCAGAGTTAAAAAGATGACTCAGTGAGAACAGATAGTTTTGCTTTTTGCAGTTATTCAATTATTATTCATACACAGCATTATGATTGCAGCCCTTTGTTTATTGGACAGACTTCACACTATTAGTTATTCACAGGTCTCTTCCTTCAGCTTCACAACATTCTTGGTTGTTAGTTTTTGTTTACAGTACTTCAAACATTTCTTGCCATTCCCTATGGCTTGCACAGTTTCTGTTGAAAAAAAACAGGTGATTTTTTTTTAATGTGGGCACCCTTGTAATTAACTAGCTGCCTTGCTCTTGCTGTTTTTGAGATTCTCTCTCTGTCTTTAACCTTTGGCATTTTAATTACGATATGTCTTGGTGTAGATCTGTTTGAGTTCCTCTTGTTTGGGACTCTTCGCACTTCCTGGGCTTTTATGTCTAATTCCTTTGCCAGGATATTTTCTGTCATTATTTCTTCAAATAGGTTCTCAACCCCTTGCTATCTCTCTCTTCTCCTTCCTGTTTCTCTATGATGATGATATTGGTGTACTTGATGTTATCCCAGAGGTCTCTTAAACTATTCTTTTAAAATGTTTTTTTTCTTTTTGTTGTTTTTATTGGGTGTTTTTTGCTACCATGTCTTCCAACTCACTGATTTGATCCTCTTCTTCATCAAATCTACTATTGATACCTTCTAGTGAATTCCTCATTTAGGTTATCGTATTCTTCATTTCTAGCTGCTTCTTTTTTATGGCTTCTTTGTTCTTTTTTATGCTTACTATCTCTCCATTGAAGTTCTTGTTGAGATCATCTAATCTCTACCTAACTTCACTGAGCATATTTAGAACCATTGTTTTTAATTCTCTCTCTGATGTAAGTTGCCTTTATTTTGTTTCGATTTTTTAAAGGTGTTTCCTCCAGTTGTTTCATTTATGTTTTTTTTTCTGTTTTCTCATGTTAGTTGTCTCTTTATGTTTGTTTCTACATGTTAGGATTTGTTATGTCTCCCAGCCTTGGCCCAATGGACTTATGTAGTAGGTGTTCAGTGTGGCACTGTGTGGCACAGACTCCCAAATCACCCACACCCAGGGCTCTGGGCATATTCTTAGTATGGGCTGTGTGTGTTCTCCTGCTGTAGCTAAGGCTTGATTGCTGTTAGCATGCCAGTGGATGGAATTAACTCTTATGCTAACTGTAGGCATTGGCCATGGCCACAGGATATGAGCTGCTATGTGAGGGCTAACACCTCAGAATGTGATATACACCAGCAGGTTTGTATGCTTGTTGAGACTACCCTTTGGGTATAGTGCTTATGGGGCTACTCAGGCATTGCTCTGTTGTGATCTGGCATTAGCCTTCAGTTGTATTAGTTCTGTGGCCCCTTGGGATGGGCTCCTGAGTAGGCTAAGGTCAGCTGCTGCCTATTATTGCTTGGGGCTACCTGGTGGGAGCTACAAAGTGATCCACAGATGATTGCTACCTATGCTGGATCTAAAGGTAACTGGGAGAGAATGCTGCAAGTCATGGTCCAGTTACCCACAGTACCAAGCCTAGGGCAATTTATCCAAAAGTCTAGTGTGCCTCAAGGCCTGAGGTTGCCTACCAGTTACCTGTAAGACTCTGAAGCTGAACAAGCCTTTGGGCGATACATGAGTTGGGTGGTGCGGAGACCCAGGGAGTCACCAAGGAATAGTGAGAAGATTTTCCCCATCCACTGTAGTGTCAGTTTTCATGCCAGTACTGTCTCTGTGGCTTCCTATAATAGTCTCAGATCACAGCAAGGCCAGCTGCTACCCATTTCGGGTCTGCAAACACCTGAGATCTGTTAAAGAAATATTGTAGCTTAGGGCAAAGTTTGTGGCCTGCCACCAAAAGCCTCTCCCGGGAGGCATGGACCTTACACAAATTGCAGGAGCCAAGGTCTGTTGCCTGCAGAAAATGTACAGCCCCAGGAAAGAAAAGGGCTGGGGCAGCTGCCCAGCAATGGACACATTAAGGGTGATTTTTATGTTGGGTAAGGTGGGGTTTCATCATGCACAGGGTCATCAGGCAAATACCTCATTAGATTTGCTGCCAGTTCTGAGTCCATGGGCACCCACAAAAGTCACAGGACATAGTGAGGCCAACTGCAGTCTGTGTTGGGCTTGCAAATTCTCACAATTTTCCCAAGAGATACTGCAACTTGTGCTGGGAAGTGGTCAGCCACCAGATGTCTCCCCCAAAACATATATGTCTGTCAAGCCAAGGTTTGTTTCCAGCACAGAATGTGCATCCCAGAGAAGAAGTGTGGGAGTAACTTCCCAGCAACAGGCTCACCACTAGCAATCTGTGGGTTGGCCGGAGCAGGCTGACCTCACCAGGGCAATGCAGCTTCAGAATTGGCCATACAGGGGAAGAGTTCAACAAAGGCACAATTGTGTCCATCTGTTGAATGCTCCAGAGAAGAGACCAACAAAGGAATAATAGTGACTGTTTTTCCAGCCCTTGCTTCAGTGTCACACAACTCAGTCTTTTCCCAAATATCTCTTGTGCCTCCTAGCTGCCAACCTTCTGCCAGCACCAAGGGTGCATGTTCACAGGTGATTAACTTTGTGTGCAGGCCCTTTAAGGGATACATCTGTGTTTTAGGTTTTCTTCTATCTCACCAAGAATGCCAGAATCTCTACTAATTTTCACAGTCAGATTCTGTGGAAACTGCTTTTCCCAAGGTTGGGACTCTGGGCCGAGGTGTCTCTGTGTGGAGCTAAGACCCATCTCTCTTTCAGAAGGGCCTCTAAAGCTGCACTGTCCCTCCCAGTGCTCTACCGCCACATGCAAGGGCAGGGCCAACCCATTTCATGTCTCTGCCCCTCCTACCAGCTCATTGTGGCTTTTTATTTTTATCAGAAGATGTATGAGTTATGATTAGTTAAACTTCAGATGGTTCTCTATGTTGATTATTTTATAATTTGGTTGTGATTTTAGTTGCAATCTTGAGAAAAGGCAAATCCTGATTTTACCTAGACTGCCATCTTGACCATCCATCCTACATCATCTTTTTTATTCTATTTCCCAACACTTAGATTATTTCCATATATTGGATATTGTTAATCATATTGCAACAACCTTGGAAGTGCAGAAAACTCTTCAAGATTCTGATTCCATTTTCTTTTAATATAATCCCCAAAGTCGGATGACCGAATCATATGGCAATTCCATTTAAAAAAATTATTGGAGTAACACTGGTTAATACGATTATATAATTTTCAGGTATACATTATAATTTGACATCTGTATATTCTCTTGTGTGTTTACCACCCAAAGTCCAGTTTCCTTCGGCTACTAAAAATTTATTCCCTTTACCCAATACCCCTCCCCTTACCCCCTATATTTGACCCCTTCTATCTCGTCTACACCTCCTGCCCCACCACCTACCTACCATCTGATAAACCACTAGGCTATAGTCTATGTTCATGAGTCTCTGTTTGTTCGTCTTGTTCAATAGTGGCTTTTAGGTTTACATCTCATATGTAAATGATATCATGTAATTTTCAACATTTTCTGTCTGGCTTGTTTCACTTAGTGTGATTAATTCAAGGTCAATTCATGTTGCAAACGGCAGTACTTCATATCTTCTTATGGCTGAGTAATATTCCATTGCATATATACACACACACACACACACACACACACACACACATACACACACACACACACATACACACACACACACACACACACACACACACTACAGCTTCTTTAGTCAATCATCTATCATGGGACACTTAGGTTGCTTCCATGTCCTTGCCACTGTGAATAATGCCACTATGAATGTTGGTATGAAAATATCTTTATAGATAAGAGTTCTCAAGTCTTTGAGGTAAATACTCAGTAGAAGGATTCCTGGATCATATGCTCGATTAAATCTTAGTTTTTTGAGGAAGCTCCATACTGTTTTCCATAGTGGTTGTACTAATTTGCAGTCCCACCAGCAGAATATGAGGGTTCCTTTTTCTTTGTATCCTTTCCAACACTTGTTATTACTTATCCTGTTGATTATAGCAATTCTAACAGGTGTGAGATGGTATCTCATTGTGGTTTTGATTTGCATTTCACCAATAGCTAGCAATGTTTAGAATCCTTTCAAATATCTGTTGGCCATTTGTATGTCCTCTAGGGAGAAGTGTCTGTTCAGGTCCTCTGCCCATTTTTTTGTATTGTTTGTTTTTTTGTTGTTATTGAGTTGTATGAGTTCATTGTATATTTTGCAAATTAGACCTTTATCAGAGGAGTTGATTACAAATATATTTTCCTATTCGGGTGATTGTATTTTCACATTGTTGATGATTTCTTCTGCTGAACAGAAGCTTTTTAGTTTAATAAGGTCCCATTCATTTATTTTATCTCTTACTTTCCTTGCCTTTAAGGTCAAATTCATAAAATACTTTTTAAATTCAAGATCCTTGCATTTAGTTCCTATGTTTTCTTCTATGTGTTTTATTATTTCAGATCTATATTCAGGTCTTTAATCCATTTTGAGTTAATTTTGGTATGTGGTGATAGACAGTAGTCTGGTTTCATTCTTTTACAGGTGGCTTTCCAGTTTTCCCAGTACCAATTATTGAAGAGGCTTTTCTTTCTCCACTGTATGTTTTGGGTTTTATTCAAATATTATTTGCCCATATAAATATGGGTATACTTATGGACTCTCGATTCTGTTCCACTGGTTCATCTGTCTGTTTTTGTTTGTTTGTTTGTTTTGTTTTGCCAATACATGCTGTTGTGATTACTGTTGCTTTGTAGTACAATTTGAAGTCAGGCAGAGTAATGCCTCCAGCCTCATTCTTTTTTCTCGGGATGGCTTTAGCAACTTGAGATCTTATGGCTTCCATACAAATCTGATGATTTTTCATTCTATTTCTTTAAAAAATGCCAATGGGATTTTGATGGGGATTGAATTAAATCTGTATAATGCTTTAGATGATATGGTCATTTTAACTATGTTGATTCTTCCAATCCAAGAACATGGAATATCTTTCCCTTTCATTGTATCTTCTTCGATTTCTTTTAATAGGGTCAATTTTTTTAATATAGGTCCTTCACGTGTTTTGTTAAATTTATTCCTAGGTATTTTATTTTTTTTTTATAATTACAAAAGGAATTATTTTTCCTACTTTTTTATAACAATTCTTTATTAGGGTATAGAAAAGCTATGGATTTTGAATATTGATTTTGTATCCAGAAATTTCACTTATTTGCTTATGGTTTCTAGTAGTGTTCTCGTGGAGTCTTTAGGGTTTTATATATAGAGAATTATGTCATCCATAAATAGTGATAGTTTGACTTTGTTGTCTATTTGGATGTCTTTTATATCTTTGTCTTGTCTGATTGCACCCCTTGTTTGTGTCTGATATTAGAAGTAAGTTTTTTAGTTTTTCACCATTAAGTATAATGTTGGCTGAGATTTTGTCATATATGAACTTTATTATGTTAAGGTTCTTTTCTTGTATACTGATTTTGTTAAGTGTTTCAATCACAAATGGATGCTGTATCTTGTCAAAGGCTTTTCTGCATCTATCAATATGATCATATGATTCCGATTTTTAAATTCGTTTATGTGGTATATTACATTAATTGATTTGTGTATGTTGAACCATTCCTGTGCCTCTTGGATGAAGCCCACTTGATTGTGGTGTATAATATTTTTAATATGTTGCTGTATTCAGTTCGCTAGTTCTTATTTATGATTTTTGCATCTGTGCTTAGGAAAGATATTGGTCTGTAGTTTTCTTTTTTGTGTTATGTTTATCAAGTTTTGGTATCAGGGTAGTATTGGCCTCATAAAATGAGTTTGGAAGTCTTGCCTCCTTTTCAAATTTTCGGAAGAGTTTGAGGAGCATAGATATTAAATCTTCTTTGAGTGTTTGGTAGAATTCACTGGTGAAGCCATGTGGTCCCAGACTTTTACTTTTTGGTATGTTTTTGATGATTGTTTCAATTTCCATACTGCTGATTTCCAGTTGTTCTTGATCCAGTCTAAGAAGGTTGGATTTTTCTAACTAATGGTCCATTTCTTCTAGGTTATTAAATTTGGTGTTATTTACTTTTTCATATTATTCTTGTATGATACTTAGCAGTTCTGCACTGTTTGTCATAATTTCCCCCCTCTTTCATCCTTGATTTTATTTATTTGTGCCCTTACTCTTTTTTCTTTAGTGCGTCTAGCCAGGAGTTTGTCAATTTTATAAACCTTCTCAAAGAACCAGCTCTTTGTTGCATTTATTTTTTTCATTTTTTTGTTTTCAATTACATTTATTTCTGCTCTAATTTTGATTATTTCTTTCTTGTTCTGATTTTAGGCTTCTTTTGTTTTTCATTTCCAGTTTTTTAAGATGAAATGTTAGGTTGTTTATTTGTGTCATTCTTGTTTTTGAACCTAGGCCTGTAATGATATGAACTTTTCTCTTATGAACACTTTTGCCATGTCCCCAAATTTTGATATGTTATACTATCATTATCCTTTGTTTCTATGTATCTCTCGATCTCTCTTTTAATTTCTTCCCTGACTCAATTATTCTTCAGTAGCATGGTGTTTAATCTCCATGTTATTTGTGGTTTTTCCTGATTTCTTTTTGCAGTTGATCTCTAGTTTCAAAGCACTATGATCAGAGAATATGGTTGGTATGATTTCAAACCTCTTATATTTGTCAAGGCTATCTCCGTGTACCAGTATGTGGTTGATTCTTGAGAATGTTTCATGTGCACTAGAGAAGAATTTATAAGCAGCAGGTGCTTTATGATGGAAGGCTCTGTGAATGTCAATCATATCCAGTTGGTTTAATATGTCATTTAAGGATGTAATTTCCTTATTGATTTTCTGTTTGGATGATCTGTCCATATCCGACCGTGGAGTATTTAGGTCCCCTACCATGATACTGCTTTGGTCTGTTTCTCCCTTTAGTTTTGTTAGAAATTGCTTCACTTATTTCGGGGCTCCACATTTCGGAGCATAAATATTAATAAGTGTTATGTCTTCTTGGTGCATGATTCCCTTTATAATTATAAAATGTCCCTCGGTATATTTTTTACCTTTTTTATTTTGAAGTCTATTTTTTCTGATATTAGTATCACTACTCTCACTTTTCTCTGAATGTCATTTGTTTGAGATATCATTTTCTACCTTTTCAATTTGAGTCTCTATATTTCTTTGGTGGTGAGATGTGTCTCCTAGAGGCAGCATATAGTTGGGTTTTGTTTTTTGATCCAATCTGAAACTCTATGCCTTTTTATTTGTGAATTTGGTTCTATTACATTTATGCCAATTATTTAAATACTAGGTGTTCTTATAGCCATCATATCCTTTGCTTTCTGTTATCTCAGTTTTCCCATTGCTTCCTTGACCTTATGTTTCTGTTTTCTTTATTTTGGTTGGTTTTTGTAGGTTTTCCCTCTGGTTCTTCTTGGTTTATGATGTTATATACTCCAGTTCTGAATCTTCTGTGTGTGGTTACCATTAAGAATTTGAAAAGGATTTATATAGTATGAACATTCATACTATCTTATTATAGCAATTCTCTTATTATTCAAGCTTATACTGCTCTGTTCTTAGTAAGGGTTGCACTTCTCTGCTTCTATTTGCCTAAGTCACTTTACTTCTAATTATGTTTTTGGGGGGTTTTTTGGTCATTTCATTTTAGGTGAGCTGACCCTTTTCAGTATTTCCTGTAATGCAGACTTCGTAGCATAGAATCCTTTTAATTTTTGTATGTCTGGAAAGGTCTTAATTTCTTCTTCACATCTAAAGGAGAGCTTAGCTGGGTGCATTTTTCTAGGCTGGTAGTTTCTTTCACTTAATAGTTTGATATTTGATTCTACTTCTTTCTGGCTTGTAAAGTTGTGCTGAGAAGTCCAATGATAATCTAAGGGGTTTTCCTTTATAAGTTACTGTTTTCTTCTCCCTGGCTTTCCTGAGAATTCTATCTTTGTCAATGATTTTTGATAACTGTAATACAGTGTGTCTTGGTGAAGGCCTTTTTAGGTTAAGATAATTGAGTGTTCTATTGACTTCTTGAATCTAGCTTATACCTTAGATTTCAGAAATTCTCATCAACAATTTGTCTGAAAATGCTCTCTAGTCCTTGCTCCTTTTCCTCGCCTTTGATAATGCCCATTATTCTTATGTTTCTTCTTCCGATGATGTCAGCTATGTCTTGTATTTCTCTTTCATTATTTTTCAATCTTTGGTTTCTTTCTTCTTCCTTCTGATTTATTTCTGAATTTCTGTCTTTGAAATCACTGCTCCTTTCCTCCATCTGGTTGACTCTATTTCCCAAGCTTGCTGTTGGATTTTTCAACTCTTGCAGTGTGTTTTTATCTCCAGAAGTTCTATTTGGTTCTTTTTGAGGGGCTAATCTCCTTACTCTACTCATCTAGTTGTTTTTTCAGTTCCTGAAAAAGTTGATATGATTTATTTTGAAACTGAGACTTTTTTCAGATGTACCATTCTGATTTTTCTGTCATTTAAGTCACATATTTCTATGCCTATAAGCTAATTTTCTGGAGATTTTTATCTTTCTTTCTGAGATACCTTATCACTTTGGTTGTTTATGGTGTTTAATAGACTATTCCTCCACTTGGGCTTTACTAGATGTGTGTTATTTTTTTCCAGAAGAAGATTTATTATGTAAAGGTCTCTCTTTAGCCTGCTGTGAAGAAGGTACTTTTCTTTTGGTTTCCAGTAGGCGATGTCTAAGCATCTTGGATCCCTGCTTTTTATAAAGCCTTAAAAATGCCTATTTTTATTTTCTGATAGATATTTAATCACACTCGCTGCCTTCAGTTTCAATCCCTGTCTGTGTCAGCACCAGTCTTGGCAGTGTTTGCTCAGATTCTTCTGGGGCTCCGCGGTGATCAGTCTCAGAGGTTATGGAGGCAGGGGCTCTCTGAGTTGGTAGCTGGGGGCTGTGGCTCAGTCTCAATTTTGCAACTGTGTCTGGTAAAAAATCAACTGTAGTTTCTCTGAGGTCTCATCTTGCTTCTCTGATTTCTGCCCTGAAGACTTGGCTCTGCTGTGGGCTCTGTGTAACTCACAACTCTCCCATGCAGGGCTGTATAGGAAAGTCACTTTCTCTCCTCCCCACCTTCCTCCTCCTGCAGAGAGCCCCATAGGCTGCGAGAAGCTTCTTTATTTCTCTTAGTCTACCACTCGACACCAAGATTCTGACCTGTGGTAGCTCTTATGTGCTGATCCCACTCTCTGACATTCTGGTGTGCAGTTTGGGTGTTTTTTTGTTGTTTTAGATGTTTAGCTTGTTGTTGTTTCTAGGGGAGAGATCTGTGGATGTCTCACTCTGCCATGTTTTCCTGAATCCATTTTTAATTATTTTTTTTGAGGACACTCTATGCTGCTTCTATATTGGCTTCACCAATTTACATTCCCACCAGCAATGCACAAAGATTTCCTTTTTTCCACATCTTAACCAATGCTCATTGCTTATTATCTCTCATCTTCTTTATTACAGCATTCAAACAGATATGAGGTGGTTTCTCACTGGTTTTGATATGCATTTCTCATTTGTTTAGTTATGCTGAACATCTTTTCATGAACATATTAATCATCTGTATGTCTTTGTTAAAATGTTTATTTAGTTCTTCTGACCAATGTTTAAAATCAGATTTTTTTTTTGCGGTTGTGTTTTATGAGTTCTTTATATATTTTTGATATTCCTTCTCAGATACATGGTGCACAATTATTTTCTCTCATTCCATAGATTGCCTTAAATTTCTTATGATTTAAATAGGTTTGAATTTGGGTCTATTTTTATTTGTCACATAAATTATACTAAATGATACTTGCGGCAATAAGAAAAATCTTTCTTTCATTGGAGTATTTGGGGATTGAAAAGGTACATTCCTGAAGACATATAGTTATGTATACAAGGTTTAAGAAAGTCTTTGACTTAAAGGGGTATTCTGAGAGATTCAAATGTAGGCTTTATTATACTTACATTCCTTTGCATATTACCCTATGTATTTAAAGTGAATTAATTTTGACGTTCCAAGTACATGAATGCTGTGATGTTAGAGATGAACATGACACAGGGTGGAAAATCACTCACCAAGCACATATTTAATTTCCTTCTGAGAGTTGAGTAATGTGGCTTGGAGTTATATGCATACCAATGTTGCTCAGTTCTGTAAGACTGAATGTTCCTTTTAACATCAAATATATATAGTTCTATCCTTTACAGTCCTGAAATTAAATTCCAAGATAATCTAACCTACCTACACACATTTAAAAAATAAATATATTGTCTCTACTGAAATAAAATAATAAATATGAGATAACTAATTTATAATGAGATAATGAATACAACAGTGTACAAATACTTGAGCACAACTACACCAGAAGTGATAACAGTTATTAGATGCTTGTTTCTAATGTGAAAATCACTGCGCATGTGACAGCTACAAATATTGATTGATACAGGTGTGTTGTGCTACTGAGTCAAATACCACAAATGATATTATCTCTGGTAATATCATTTTTCCAGAGTATTAAACAAGGTTTGATAACTTTCTAAGCAAAAGAAAGTTTTCCCTCGATTTACATGGTAGTTTTATTAATATAAAAAAATCTACGTGTATTAAATAGGTGAGAAAATGTTTTAGTTTGTAAGCAAAACAGTTAAATTCCAGATTCAGATTATTATTAGATTTTTTCACATGTTATGGTACATAAATGTGCAATAGGAAATGCAAAATTATGTGTGATATAAAACTAATACCTTTTGTTTGGGATTGTCCCATATTTTGCAGAGCAAAATTTTGGATGTCTGATCCTGAATGACTATGAAAAAAATGACTAATGACTATGAGACAGCACTTATGGGGGCTAAAGGTTATTTAAAAGAGACTAGAGGGTCTCTGATCAAGATGGCAGAGTAGGTAAACATTGTGCTAGCCTCCTCTCACAATCATATCAAAATTAAAACTAAACTACAAAACAACTGTCATTGAGGGTTACCTGAAATCTAGGTGAAGTTCTAGAAGTCCTAGAACTGAGGACATACAGAAGAAGCCACATTAAGACTGTTAGGAGGGATGAAGGTGTGGGAAAGCCTGGTTACACACCCACGTGTGTTAGTTGCCATCTGGAGGAATATCGTGTCTGTGGAGGTTTCCCAGAAGAGGGAGGGGTCTGAGCCCCACATTGAACTCCCTAGCCCAGAGATCCAGTGATGGGAAAGGAAGTGCTAACAATTTCTGTAAGTAAAAATCAGCAGCAATTGTGACTAAATGAGATGAAGGGCAGTGGGAGTTTCAGACATTTCTCTAGAGAGGCCCAAGGCAAACTTACTTGCTGATGAAATTACTCACTCTGAGTTCAAGCTCTGGAGCAGAAGCTTGAAAGACATCAGAGATATATAGGAAGAAAATCAGTTGTCTGGCTTCGGGGTAAGGATTGGTGGTGCAGCAACAGACGTGCCGCCAGATCCATTGTTTCTTTGTTGAACCATCCCCCTACCCAGTATACAGACATAGGTGGCTACCATTTCTGAGTCTTGATTAACATGGCTAACACTGAGTGCCCCACTGTGGAGATTCCTTGAGACACCAGACAATCCAGTGTTTTTTTCTATACAAATGACCTGTCATGGCCAAGGCTGTGTACGTCTTTTAAAAAATGCCTCAAAGGTTCACACAACTCAAATAAACAGCATATGGCCTCAGTATGCCCCATACCTCTTGCTGAGAAGCCCCAAGACCAGCACTAGCAGCAACTGACTTTGGTTGGCGACGTGAACTCTGGAGACACTTCCAAGCCCGGTGCAGGTGGCAGACATCTGCACATTGCTTGATGACTCCTGTTAAATATCCCTGAGCAGAGCACAGACTATGGCTGATCTTGGCCTGTGGTGCAGCTCCTCCTAAAAGCCACTGGGACTAGCATGCCTGGTGACTAACTTTAAGCTAAACCAGAATACAACATGGGACTGTAGCTGAAGATGACACACACAAAAAGCAGAGTGTTCAGGCACTAGAGCTCTGCTAATGCAAATTCTGCTCCATGGGGTTAGCCAATCACCAGCCAGTCCTTACAACTAATCAGCCTTAGGGCCAATCTCTCACACACACACATTCAAACAGCAAGCAAGTCTCAAGTATAACAGGTGGGCACATACAACCAATACAAGGGACAGCTCTGGAGGACCTGGCTCAGTTCCCAGGGAGACATTGCCACTGGATCCCACAGGACACATTACATAGGGCCATTCTACTAAGAGTCAGAGAAATAGGAAATATATCTAATACATAGAATCACGCACAGGGAGGCAGCCAAAATAGGAAGACAAAATGAAAGAATAGAGGAAACATCTACAAAAAGAACTAAAAAACAGAGACAAACCATGTACCAGATGCAGAGTTCAAAACACTAGTTATAAAGGTGCTACTTAATGAACATAGGTGGAGAGTAGATGAACTCAATCGTAATGGGTTTTTTTGTAGTTATTAGACTTAGATTGTATCTATCTATTTATTTATTTATTTTTAATATGGTGACATATTAAAATATGTGTACAATTCAACAGTAAGGCATATCTCTGTGTGTATACATACATACATACATACATGCATGCATACATACATTGCATTGTGTGTCCACAGCCCATGGTTAGATTTCTTTCTATCACCACATATTTAACCCCCATTTACTTCCCTTCTCCCCCTCCTACCCTCTTGTAACCACTAGTTTATTGTACATGTCCATGGTCTCTGTTTATTTATCCAGTTTGTTTGTTGCTTTTAGGTTTATGTCCCACATATAATTGATATGTGGGTTCAATTTATTTCTGTCTGGCTTGTTTCACATAGCATGATTATCTCAAGGTCCATCCATGTTGATGTAATGGCAGTATTCCGTCTCTTCTTATGGCTGAGTAATATTCCATTGTATATATGTACCACAGCTTCTTTATCCAATTATCTGTCATAGGACACTTTAGTTGCTTCTACATCCTGGCCACCATTAATAATGCTGCTATGAACATCGGTGTGCAAATACCTTTTCAGATATGTGTTTTTGAGTCTTTGGAGTAAATATCCAGTAGAGAGATTGGTGTATCATATGGTAGATCAATTATTACTTATTTGAGGAACCTCCATATTGTTTTCCATAGTGGCTGTACCAATTTGCAGTCTCATCGGCAGTGTATGGAGTTCCTTTTTCTCCACATCCTCTTCAACACTTGTTATTACTTGTCTTTTTGATAATAGCTATTCTAATATGTGTGAGATGGTATCTCACCATAGTTTTGATTTGCATTTCCCTAATAGCTAGCAATGTTGAGTATAGTTTCATGTTTGTTGGACATTAGTATGTCTTCTTGGGAGAATTGTTTGTTCAGATCCTCTGACAATTTTTTTTTGATTCCATTGTTTGTTTTGTTGTTGTTGTTGTTATTGAGTTATATGAGTTATTTGTATATTTTGGATATTAGGACCTGATCAGAGGTGTTACTTGCAAATATATTTGCCCATTCTGGTGGTTGTCTCTTTATCTTGTTGATAGTATCTTTTGCTGTGCAGAAGCTATTTACTTTGATGTAGCCCCTTTCATTTATTTTAGCTTTTACTTCCCTTGCCTTTGAAGTCAAATTCATAAAATCATCTTTAAGTCCAAGGTCCTTGAGTTTAGTTTCTATGTTTTCTTCTATGCATTTTATTGTTCAGTTCCTATATTCAGGTCCTTAAACCATTTCGAGTCAATTCTGGTATGTGGTGATAGATAACAGTCTAGTTTCATTATTTTGAAGGTGGCCTTCCAGTTTTTCCAGCACCATTTCTTGAAGATTTCTTTTTCCACTGTATGTATTTGGCTCTTTTTTTTTCAAAAATTATTTGGTGATATAAATATGGGTTTATTTCTGGACTCTCAATTCTGTTCCACTTGTCTTTATGCTAGTTTTTCTACCAATACCATGCTCTTTTGAGTATTATTGCCTTGTATTATAATTTGAAGTCAGGAAAAGTGATTCCTCCAGCCTCGTTCTTTTTTCTCAGAATGACTTTAGCAGTTCAGGGTCTTTTGTGCTTCCATACAAATCTGATGATTTTTTGTTCTATTTCTTTAATAAATACTGATGAGATTTTGATGGGGAGTGCAATAAATCTGTATAATGCTTTAGGTATTAAGATCATTTTAGCTATGTTCTTTCAATCCAAGAACACAGAAAATCTTTCCATTTATTTTATCTTCTTCAGTTTCCTTTAATTGCATCGTATAGTTTTCATTTTACAGTTTCTTCACATGTTTCATTAGATTTATTCCTAAGTACTTTATTTTTTAGGTTTCAATTGCTGAAGGAATTGTGTTTTTTTCCCACTTCTTTTGATAATTATTAGAGTATAAGAATGCTATGTATTTTTGAACACTGAATTTGTATCCAGAAACTTTACTGTATTTGCTTATTGTTTCTAGTAGTGTTCTTGTGGATTCTTTAGGGTTTTCTATATAGAGAATCATGTCATCCTCAAACAGTGTCAGTTTGACTTCTTCATTTCCTATTTACATGCCTTTTATATCTTTATCTTGCATGATGGCACACATTAGGACCTCCAATGTTATATTGAATAATAGTGGTGATACTGGACAGTTATGTCTTGTTCATGATCTTAGAGGAAAGGTTTTTCACCATAAGTATATTGTTGGCTAAGGGTTTGTTGTATATGACCTTTATTAAGTTAAGGTACTTTCCTTCTATACCAAGTTTGTTAAGTGTTTTTATTATAAATGGGTGCTGTATCTTGTCAAAGGCTTTTTCTGCATGCATTGATATGATTATATGATTCTTATTTTTTAATTTGTTTATGTAGTGTATCACACTAATTGATTTTTGTATGTTGACCCATCTCTGTGCCCCTGAGATGAAGCTCATTTGATCATGGTGCTGTAATCGGTTCACTTCTCTGCTTTCTTCCCTGGTTCATGGGCAATGCCACTGCATGGAGCTCACAGTTCTGAGGCAGGGCTATTCAGGGAACCCGCCACACCTTCTCTTCTTCCCCTTGTCCTGCAGGGAGTTCCAGGTGTGAGAGGCAGCTTCTTTATTTCTCTCACTGTACTGCCCAAATCCTGGGGTTCTGACCTATAGTATCTCTTATTCACAGGTCCCTTGTTCAGATGTGCTTGCATGCAGGTTGGGTGCTTTTTGTTGAGCTTAGATATTTGACTTATTATTATTTCAAAGGGAGAGATCTGGGAACATCTCCCACTCTGCCATGTTTCTGACATCCCAGACTTAGACTTCAGACCTTTTCAGTGTATTTTTAATGGTCTTTCCATACTATGTTCTAGGTCATAACCCGGTTTCACAGTAACTTTGACTTCTTCATTTCATTTAAATTATTGATGCTATTGGTCCATGAATGTAGCGATATTCATCTCAAGATCATAAAACAATGGTGCTGATCTTTGTAACTTTGACCTGCCTGGTGGGAGCAGTGCCCTCCCAGTTGACTAGGAGTTCTTCTCCCAGGTATGTGCTGTGCTAAGTCATCAGCAGTCAAGATCAGTGCATGGAATCTCAGTGATAACTTTAATAAAGAGGTAGAAACCATAAAAATGGAGGTAAAAATCACAAAGAATACAGTTAGATAAAAAATGCAATAACTGAAATTGAGAATACATTAGAGGGAATTAATGGTAGATTCGATGAAGCAGAGGATCAAATCAGCAATTTAGAAGATAAAGTAGCAGAAAAAACCCAATCAGAAGAACAAAAAGAAGAAAGAATCCCCCAAATAAGCGTAGTTTAAAAGGCCTCTGGGACAACATCAAGCATACCAACAATTAGATCATAAGGATACAAGGATAAGAGAACAAGGAATTGGAAAACTATATGAAGAAATAAAATGAAAAACTTCTATAACCTGGTGAATGAAATGATACATATACAGAGAGTCCCTAACATGATGAATCCAAAGAGGCCCACACCAAGTCACATCATAATTGAAACGCCAAAAGTTAAAAACAAGAGAATCTGAAAGCAAGAGAAAAACAGTTAATGCTTGTGAGGAAGTCCCCATAAGTATTTAAGCTAATTTCTCAACACAATATTTGCTGCCCAGAAGAGATTTGCATGAAATATTCCAAGTGATAAAAAGCGAAGACCTATAATAATCATTACTCTACCCAGCAGAGCTGTCATTTGGAATTGAAGGACATATAAAGAGCTCCCGGACAACAAAAAACTAAAAAAAGTTTATTGCCACCAAACCAGTTTCATAAGAAGTTGGACTTCCTTAAGAAGAAGAAGAAAAGAAAAAGATACAAAATATGAATTATAAAATGGCAGTAACTATATATCTATCAACTATTGGTTTAAATGTAAATGGATTAAGTGCTCCAATCAAAAGACAGGTTGGCTGAATGGAGAAGAAAACAATACTCTTAACATATGTTGTCTACAAGAGACTTGCTTCTATTCGAAAGACGCATAGACTAAAATAAAGGGATGAGAAAATATATTTCATGAAAATGGAAAGAAACAAAACAAAAAAACTGGGCTAGCAATACTTACATGAGACAAAATAGACTTTAAAACAAAGGTTATAATAAGAGACAAGGAAGGATCTAGTAATTCCACTTTTGGGTATTTATCTGAACAAACCCTAAACACTACTTTGAAGAAACATGTGCATCCATATGCTCATTGCAGCCTTATTTACAATAGCCAAGAATTGAAGGCCACCTGGATGTTTATCAATGGATAAATGGATAAAGAAAAAGTGGTAAATATATACAATGGAATATTACTTAGCCATAAAAAATAATGGAATTTTACCATCTCAACAAAATGAATGGTTCTAGAGGGTATTGGAGTAAGTCAGACAGAGAAAGACAAATGGCATATAATTTCACTTGCATGTGGAATCCAAAGAACAAAATAAAATTAAAACTAACTCTTAGATACAGAGATCATTTTGATGGTTGCCAGATGGAGGGTTAAAAAAGGGAAGGGATTAAGAAGTACAAATTGTTAGTTACAAAATAGTCATGAGGATATAAAGTTATAGCATAAGGAATTTAGTTAATAATATTGTAATAACTATGTGCAATGTCAGATGGGTACTAGATTTATTTGGGGTAATCACTTCATAAGATATATAATGTCTAATCACCATGTACACCTGAAACTAATATAATATAGTATGCCAACTGTAAATGAAAAACTTAAAAAATATATATTAAGAAAAGGGACTAGAGGAACCACACTTGAACTCTCCTACACCTAGAAACTCAGTATGAGTTCAATGATAACTTCAAAATCTAAAGTAAAGAACAGCTTTTGATCATTTTTTCTGGATTCCGTGTGAGGTAATAACTACTAGCAGAAAGTCTTTTTAATAGTATTTAATAGTCTTTTAAGAGATGAGAAATAGCTCACATCTTCCCACTGCTTTACATGATACCTATTAATTTAAGTTAATTAAGTTTCTGTTTTGTATATGTTTTTGCTGAACTCCAAAAAATATGGTTATAGAATTGCAACTAAACCAAAGACCATAAGGGCTCTAGAATACTCACAAAATAACCTTTTAAGAACTGATATGGATATATTTATGATAGGAAGTTGAAAGACCAATATTTACACTTCAAATTTATGTGACAGACATTGGAAAATCAGTTGCTCATTTGTGTCTTTACACATCTATATTGCTCATTTAGTGCAAAACAATGATAAAAGAATTACTGATGGCCCTCCCAGTGGAAAAGAAGCTGCAGGAATCTAAAAATCAGGTAATCAGTTACTTACCAAAGTAATAAATTCACGTCGTATCATATCTAGAGGTCTTCCTTATTTGGACGTTCAGAAATACATACTTTCTATTTCCAGATTGAAACTGGAGTTTTTACAGTTAAAGATTTTCCTGTTACCGTTGAGTAGCTAAGAACTAATTGGCATCTAACCACCTGTTTTGGCTTTATTCTATCAGTATTATTCTCATATTATGATTTATTAATGTTTCCACAAAATTATAAAAGCTTATTTGGCAAGTTATTATATGTGAACAATTATAAACACTTTATCGCCTCCAAACAAAAACTCAAAAGGATGGGGAAAATCATCACAAACAGCAAAAAGAAAAACCTCTTTATTTTCTAAAGATATTGTGTTATTTATATTGAATATATATATTTAAAGTAAATAAATAAATGAATACATATATATATATAGAGAGAGAGAAAGAGAACAATGCCATCTTCCTTAGTGATAGTAAGTACCTACCAAGCCAGTAAGCTATCAGAGAGAAATTGATAAAATTCCATGAGCAAAAAACATATTTTTGTGCTTATTTTTGTCATATTGTGGTCTCAATGTATTCTTAGACAATGCCCCTGGACCTTGATTAACTTGGTGATAGTGGAACAATCATTGAACTACATGCCCACTTAGTATTGCTACCTTCAACAATCCTAACTACTAGACTGAAATTTAATCTTTAACTTACAGGTGTCTATGCCTAAACAGTACCATCTACCTTGATTACTTACCATATATCTTCTAGAAGCAGCTGCCATCTAGCATTGCACTAGGGAAGTACTAAGGAATATCAGTTACCATAAGATTGTCTTAGAAACAGTCTGGGTATTCCAAAGTATTACGTAAATAATAGGCATATTTAAGCAGTTGTCTTGATATCCTCAAATAAATTTTTACCAACAAGACGTTAATCACCATACAATGAATGACTAAAGGGATCAGCAGAGTTTAATGTCAAGAGTGAGCTAGTTAACTACCATAAGATTTCAATTTCAAGGTGAAAATTTGGTTAGTTCATTTAGCATTATGGAGCGGATCATTTCTTTTTGCCATTCATTTCACAAACTGAATTATAGAACTCTAGAAGAGTCAGTGAAACCAATGACCCCTATGAAGAAATTCCACTAGGTCAGAGAGAGACACACCATCAACAACCATGTTTACTGGGAGAAGACTAAGGAGAAATAACACATATAGACTTTTTTTTCTTTTACTCCTTAGCATAGAAGTATTTGTATGATCAAAGGAAAAGAAAAATACATTGTAGAAATGGGAGCAAAAGCAGATAAGTCTCAATGAAAGGAAAGTAGAAGCATCATTTTAAATCAAGGAAAGGGATAACTGCAATTTGTAATATTTGCTGATTTCAGTTATTAAAATATCAACATGATGTCATTGAATGAGGAGATGGGAAGGGATGCACAGCAGCATATAATTATATAGTATTTCCACCACACAGATGTATGAGACATACATAACCCCAAGGGTATAAATAACAGTAAAAATATGGCAGAATAATTGGAAAGTTATAAGTATTTTCTTTGAATTTAATACAATTTAATTATAAATTTATATAACATATTTTAAAATAAAGACTGTGCTTCATACTTGGCTTGCAAAATTATTGGAAATTTACTAATAGGCTCTACCAAGCTCATACTAGAGAGCACTAGTAAACCACTGGTTACAGTAAATAGAGCAGGTCTGGTGAAATTAAATAAACGGTATTGTATTTGGGTATTGAGGAGATGAATAATTTTCCTTAGCAAGACCATTTCTTTTACTCTAATTTGTTTTTAAAATTAAAATCACCATCTTTATTTTTTATGTTAGTTTCAGGTATACAGTACAATGGTTAGATATTTATATAACTTATGAAGGGATACCCCTGATTACTCTAGCACTCATTTGGTAATACACACAGCTGTTAAAATAATATTGATTATATTGTCTCTGCTGTACTCTACGTCCCCATGATTGTTTTGTAACTGTTAATTTGTATTTCTTCATCCCTTCACCTTGTTCTCAATATTGGATATCCCAGTCTCAATTTCAGAAGGAGAGTTTCAGAAGAAAAAGTAAAATATGAATTAGACTGTCCAAATATGAGTCTGTTTTGGCACACCATTTGAGATTATGTAACCCAATGTTTTCTTGGAGATTAATGTTTAAAATATTAATTGCATAAAAGTTTGAAGAAATTACAAGTTCTATTCTGAGGCATGATTCATAAAACAGAATCAGAAAACAAATGATAGTCTAAATTAGTGGTATAAATATTTATAAACAAGTTCTGCAGCTAAAAGAACAACAACAATATATTTGGATATTTCATCTCTTTATCTTTTAAGTTTGAAACCACATGCATAGGAATGGGTGAGGAGCCTAGAACCTTACCTATTAGCCCCCAGGGTATAGTTGAGACACATTCATAGAATGGCAGGGCTCCACAGAGCTACTTAAATAGGTGAGTAAGAAAGTTTTAAGATTGCTATGCCAGAAGGCCTCTTGATCCTAGCCTAATATAGCCTATAGCTAATGAGAATTAATCATGGCCTATCAAGGTGTATTACATACATAGTTATAGCTCAAAATTTACTATCCACATACACATAATCATATTATTCTTGTCACAGAACATGTACCTGCAGTAACTCTAGCAGTAGAAAAGAGATAACACTAGCTTACAGTAGGCTAATGTTTTTTCCCCACCTTTATTGATATACAAGACAATTAGTTGCTTGTATTTACATTGTACAATTCGATGTGTTTTTTTTCAATTCTAATTGGCATACAATAATATACCAGTTTCAGTTGTATAGCATAGTGACCAGAGATCCACAAAGTGATCATCCCATTAAATCTAGTGCCCCTCTTCCCCCTTACATATTTATTGCATTATTAACCATCTTCCCCATGCCACACTCTGCATCTCTATGTCTATTCTGCAACTACCCATTTGTACCTCTTAATTCCTTTACTTTTTTCCCTCCCAATCCCCATCCCATCTAGCATCCCTCCAAATAGTCTCTGTATCTATGAGTTATTTCTGCTTTTGTTGTTGTTGATTTTGTTTTTTAGATTTCACCTGTACATGAAATCATGCAATATTTGTCTTTCTCCATCTGACCTATTTCATTTAGTGCAATATCCTCTAAGTCCATCAAGGCAATATCTTCTTCCATCCCCTTTCTTTTAGTCTGTGTGTGTCTTTTAATCTGAAGTGAGTTTCTTGTAGGCAGCATATGCAGGAGTCTTGTGTTCTTATCCATTCAGCCACTCTATCTTTTGGTTGAAGCACTTCATTCTTTTCCATTTGAGGTACTTGTTGATAGGAATGTAGTTATTTCCATACTTTCTTCATGTTTTTGATAACTATTTTTTCTTCTGAAAGAAGTCCCTCCAACATTTCCTGTAATACTGGCTTGGTGTTGACAAATTCCCTTAGCTTATTTTTGTCTGGGAAACTTTTTATCTTTCTTTTAACTCTAAATGTTTGATAGCTTTGCTGGATAAAGTATTCTTGGTTGTAGATCCTGGATTTTCATCACGTCAAATACTTTATGCCAAGCTCTTCTGTCCTCCACAGTTTCTTCTGAGAAATTAGCTTCCAGTCTTATGGGTGCTCCCTTGCAGGCAACGAACTGCCTTTCTCTTGCTGTTTTTTACGAGTCTCTCTTTGTCTTTAACCTTTGGGATTTTAATGATGATTTGTCTTGGTCTGGGCCTCTTTGGGTTCTTTGTTTAGGGGACCCCGTGAGCTTCATGGGGTTTTATGTCTATTTCCTTCACCAGCTTAGGGAAGTTTTCCATCATTATTTCTTCCAGTAGCTCTTCAACTTCTTGATTTTCTTCAGATACCCTTATGACACAGATATATATATATATATATATATATATATATATATATATATATATATATATATTTGCATTTAATAGTGTCCCATAGGCTCCTTAAATTGTTATTATAGTCGTGGCTTCTTTTTCCTTGCAATTCTGATTGAATGTCCTTGGCTTTCCCATCCTCTATATAGGTCATTTGATCCTCTTTATTCACTCTGTTTATTCCATTTAATATACTTCTCAACTCAGATAATGTGTTCTTCATTTCTGACTAGTTCCCTCTTATACTTTCCTTGTTTGTTTATGTCTTTGTTAACATTCTCACTTAATTCGTCTACACTTCCCATAAGTTCATTGAACATCTTTGTAACCAGTGTTTCGAACTCTGCATCTGTTAGATTGCTTGACTCCATTATTCCTGCATGTCTGTTCTGTTCTCTCATTGGTTTCTGTTTCTTTGTCTTCTCATTTTGGCTGCCTTTCCATGTCTGTTTCTATGTACTAAGCAAAGCTTCTAAGTCACCTGGTCTTATTAGTGTGGATTTGTGAAGTATGTGTCCAGTGGCACAGTCCTGAGAGGGGTTCAGTTGCAAGCCAAATTTAGCCCCAGTCTGCACCCCCTCAGGTCACCTGCTGGGATTCAGCAATAAATCCACAGGTGCTGTGCTTATAGCTGCCTCAAAAGGCCACACCAGAAACCGAGGCCAGCTGCCACCAATGTGAGTCTAGGCACTGCTCAGCAAGGGGCATCTGACTAAGAGAGGACATACCAGGATCTGTCTTGGGTGGGGCCATGAGTTGGAGGAGGCGGAGTTTCAGGAAATCCTTTGGGTGGAGTGACCTCTGTTATCCAGTTTGATGATGTCTCAGCTATGGCAGAGCTGAGTCTGCATACTGGGGGTTGGGGAGAGCTCAACAGAGGAATAATGGATACCACCGGCACTTCTGTGTAAAGTGAATTTGCTTTGGCCCTCACTCTGACAACTCACTGTCCCCCTGTTAGTCCGTGGGGACCCCTGAGCAGTTGCCCGGCACTGGTGCTTAGAATGAGCAGACCCATCACCGCAAAATTTCAGTTGTGTACACGGCCCTCTCAAGAGCTGTCTGCAGCTGCCAGAGCCTTTGTCCCACTCAGTCTCTCAAGACCAGGCAGCCTCGTGCCCTTGCCCTGTCCTACCTTCTTCTGTTGAACGGTGATTTCTTAGTCATCTCTCTAGTTGTATGGCTTCTTCATCTAGATCCCAGAGATTTTCCTTGCTGATGTGTCTGTTCTTTGTGTCTGTCATAACTTTTATGTGGTCTCCAGAGGGATGAGCAGAACCTCTATCATCTACGCCATATTTTTTTCTCCTCTAGTTGGCTAATGTTTTACAGACATAAACTGCTTCTCTAATTCTGACAAGTTGCACACTTATATGTGATGCAGTGTTTATACACCACCCCTGTATGAAGTACTTGCAATAATGAGATATGTAAGGTGGAAGAGGGGTGCTAGATTTAATGGGATGATCACTTTGTGGATCTCTGATCACTATGCTATAAAACTGAAACTGGTATATTATTGTATGCCAACTAAAATTGAAAAAAACACATTGAATTGTACAATGTAAATACAAGCAACTAATTGTCTTGTATATCAATAAAGATGGGAGGGGAAGACAAAAAAAAAGATCCAGGTTGTATCATTTAAAGAGAAAGAGGAATCTGATTGTGATCTACTCAACTGTTGTTAGCACAAAATGACTACTCCCCTGATTCAATAACTAACTCACTGATGCATACTTGATGAAAAATACAGAGTGAGAAAGGAAATAGTGGGAGACAATCTTTGGCAGCGAAGGAGCTAGTGAAACTAAATAAATAGCATGTCAACATAGCTGACAGTAATTCAGGCATGCAGTGAAGAAATGGAGCAGGAAGAGGAGGAGGAGCAGGAGGAGGTGGAGGAGGAAGGAAATCTTAAAGTTATAAATTACGAGAAAATTAAGGGCTGACTTTATACCAAGATCAGTAACTGTATAGTATAGACAAGAGGTCTTCAAACTACAGTCTGTGAACCAAATCTGGGCAGCCAACTGCTTTGCGAATATTTTATTGGAACACAGCCACACATTTACACATTGTCTATGGCTGCTTTAGTGTAAAGTTGAATATTGGTAACAGTGGTCTTACAGCTCACAGAGACTAAAATATTTAATGTCCTGTCCTTTAATAAAATATTTGCTGAATTCAAGAATAGACAATTAGAAGAATAATAACATTTTCTTCTGTGATGGTGATCGTGACCTAGCAGCAGGCCCATGGTTTCCGCTTTGGCCACTTCACAACCTAAGAATGAGGAATAAGAAGTCCCAATTGCTTGAAAAACTGGTGAGTCTTAAGCCCTTTTAAGTCACTTAGCAGTTTAACCTAAGTAGTCTGTGAATCTGTACTAAGTTTTTTATGATGGCAGCTTAGATACTGCTGAGTCTGATGTAGCACAGAACAAACTTCCCCAAGTGAGGGAGAGACCAAGCCCTGCACCGAAAGAAGAAGAGGGTCATTTGGTGGAGAGCATAGAAAGAATTCAACACACATGCCAAAGTTAGAGTCAAAAGGAAAGTTCATTAGAAAAGGGGTAACACTACACAGATGAAGTGCAGTTTCCTCTCAGAGGCAGAGAGTGAGAAGGACAGTGAGAGAGACAGTGAGACATACAGAGTAAAGAAACTGAGAGGGACCCTGAGTGTTCAGAGAATTCAGTTTATATGTCATTCTTTAGTTTCAATTTCCTTTGATATGCATATTCAGTGAGGAAAAGGAAGGGTATGCAGCTGTGAGAAGGTAAGAATATATAGAGTGAAAGGCTTACTGGTAGTCAGTCCCCAGACTTTAATCCTTAGGTTCCCATGATTTTAGCCATAGAGAACGACTCTTGGTTCCTGTTCCCCCCTCACAGGTGTAGGGAATGGGTCGTTAGTAATCCCAGTAGAAATCTTCCTTTGTTCTGAAGGTATTCTCCTTGCCTAGAAGCAGGGTTGATGAGCATATTGCACTCTCTGAATGTAGCTTGATTAAGATTTTAATTCTCTTTCCTCCTCCCTACATTACCAAGTCTAAATTCATAGAGAAGAGATCGTACATTTGATTAGCTTGGTTGAGTAACTGATCAGCAAATAATATTACACATATGCCTAAGTCAATTTCTTCAGTATAGGATTTGGGTAGTGCCTGTTTTGAGAAAAGGTAGCTGCTGACAAGAAAACATCATAAAATAGTTTTTCTAAAGTAGTTCTTCCAACTTCACTGCTATCCTCAAGTCCTCCAGTTGTAATATTTTCAACACTTTTTACTTCTATTTTAAGGAAAGTAGAAGACAATGTTTTCTGTCATGTGTAAGCTTGATTTATATTTTTTCTATTTACCTCAACACTCCCTTAACTGTTTGAATTTTTTTCAAAATTCTTTCCAAGATGAAAATACACAGAATTACACATTTGGACTAGTAGGCCAAGATCCAAGAAAAGACAAAATGGGTGGGGCCAACAAAAATTTCCTTCTATCTTTTCATTTCTTCAACTTCTTCCTTAGTATTGATATTGTCCTTAGATAACCATAATGATTATCTTTCCCATTCTAAAAGATTATTGCTTTGATCGTGCTGCCCCAAGATATTCATAACTCCTTTTTTCCTGGTGTAGTCAAACATGAGGAAGTAGTCTAAAATGCATACATTTACTGCCTTTCCACTTTTCAACAAATTGCTCTTTTAAGACATTGTCTACATGGTTAAGCTGTATACATTTTCTCTATTACTTAGACTAATGAGATCAAAACAGTTACAACTTTCTTTTGCATTGTAATGTTATTTTTAGATCTGTAATTAGGAGGAAATGCTGCTTCCTCATTCTTTATGTTTCCTTTTTTGTGTGAGGAGACATCTATTAGCATAACATTTTTGGCCTCTTTCTATTTCTTTACTCATTTGTTTTAGGGGATTAGGGATGATTTAATGTGATTGGTAATTTTGGGAAAAATAAAATTCTTATGACTAGCAGAGTTTTCTTCTTTGTGTCTACAAAAAGTACTTGTTTTCTTTTGCTACTGTAAAAAGTAGCCTATCGCAACTGGCATGTCAATATTACAGCATCAGAAATTGCTCCAGTTTCTGATAGTCTTTAATACTAAAATTCCCCTCCCTACTCAGAATAATTTGCTATTGCATTCTAGTTGAATATAATATTAAAACCCCATTTACTTGTAGATATAACCTATATTCTCCAACATCAAATTTCAGCAATAAAATTTATATTTTGATCCCTATCCTCTTTTTTTTTCTTTGTCTTATTTCCAATTTAGTTCAGTCAGAAAAATTGAGAAATAGATCTTTTGGGGGCAAAATAATTCCTGATGGTTAAGACTTCTCACAAGACTTTATGAATGACTTTAATCTTTGTTGGCATTACATTAAGTATAAGACATTAATTTTTATCTAGTTTACAGTGGCCTATATTGTGCAAAATAGCTGATTTTTACATTTGTGAAGGTAGCTTTTAATTCCTGTGACCTTAAGCAATGTTGTGTTTTGATCTTGGCAGGTGAATATAGCTTATGCAGCCTCATAAGAATTTTCTTAGAGGCACTGCATGTATCAGGCCTTGAGTAAATACACAAACACGTTTCAGATTTTATAAAAAGTTTAAGTAGAAATTTTCAGAGCTTCAAACCTCAGCAAGCAAAGAGGCTACAGAAGCCACAGCTATGGACTTGCCTAAAAAAATTATGGCCACATGGAGCTTATCAAACAAATGCTAGCCATATTGATTTCTGCAAAGATGTGGGCCTCATGAAAATCTCATACTCAGTGAACAGACACTTAACTAATTAGTAGAGAATTTAAGGTACAAAGTACAGCTTGAATGAAAACTATATAAGCATTATCCTTAGCCTGTGTATGAGACTAAAGAAGCCTCAGCAAAAATTACTGAGGCACTGAGTCCTTGATAAGTAGGTATAATCGAGGCAAAGTTTTAAACTTAAGGAAATGAGTTTTTTCATATATAAGACTTTTAACTATTTATAGGACAAAATTTGTTGCTTTTAAATTGGCAGACAGTGGAATTTCTCAGACATTATGAAGCTCTAGAGTTCTCACATAAAAAATGTCACAGCTTTATAAAGACAGCCCTATATCTGCTACATTCAGTGCCAAAGAAGCAATGGTGAAGGAGAAACATTTGGATTAATGTAGTTTGTCCACTGGTTCAAGAGACACTCCCAAATGTGGTCTCAGCATGAGTCTGAATTCACTGATTACAGAAGATGGATAAAAAGCCTTCTCTAGAAAATGGATTTCAGAGAACTAAGCTATTCCACAGTGAGCAGCAGTGGAAGCTACCTACTGGGACCTAGAATGGGAAAGTCTTGTTTATAAAACAATGTGCACAGTATTTGCAAGAAAGAGTTAAATTAAGTAAGAAAATACAGGCTCAAAATATAAATGTGAATGAAGATGTTTTGACTAATCAATAAAATAGTCTCAAATAAGACCTGGTAAATAAGATTGTCAGCTTTGCAGGTATTTAATAAGTTTAATAAGCATTTTGAAAGTTACAATGTAAGCATAAGAAGGCTGCAGGATCTATGTTAATATCAGATAAAAATTCAAGACAAAAAAAGACATAAAGTGAGATAATTCATAAGAACAGAAAAATCAATTTATCAGAAAGACAAAAATCTGTAATACGCATACATCCTATAATAGAGCTTCAAAATGCATAAAGCAAAAGTTGGCCAAGTTAAAGGAAAACATAATTTCTTAATCATAGTTGGGGATTCTAACACATATCTCACAGCTGATAGATAAAAATCAATAAAAACATAGATGATCTGAACAGCACTATTAATTTGTATGATCTAATTGAATCTGTGGAACACTATACCCTAACACTGTAGGATATAATTATTTTCAAGTGGATATGGCACATGTGCCAAGATGTGATATACTATATGCTGGGCCATAAATTCAAAAAAAAATTGAAATACAGAGCCTGTTATTTTGAAGCAGTGAGATTAATTTAGAAATAAATGCATAAGGAACCCATACAACCCAACACCAAGAAAACACACTCCTACTAGAACAATGGACAGAAGACATAGATTGTTTTGCAAAGAGGACATATGGTTGACCAACAGACACATGAAAAGATGCAATCATTTGGGAAATGCAAATCCAAACCATGAACTACCACCTCACACTTGTCAGAATTGCTATCATCAAAAAGTCAGCAAATAAGTGTTGGTGAGGATGTGGAGAAAAGGGAACTCTTGTACATTGTTGGTGGAATTATTAATTGATGCAGTCACTATAGAAAATAGTATGGAGATTCCTCAGTAAAATTAAAAATAAAACTACTCTATATCCCAGTAAATCCACTTCTGGGTATTTATCCTAAGAAATCCAAAACACTAATTTAAAAAGATGTGTTAACCCCTATGTTCATTGCAGCATTATTCACAATAGCCAAGATATGAAAGTGACATAAGTCACACACACACACACACACACACACATATGTATATTAGGGTTATATATATGTTGTATATAAATGATATATATTAATGTTATATGTATGTATTAGTGTTATATGTATATATATATGTATTAGTGTTGCTTATTAGTACCCACATTCTATTTAATAACTTAAAAAATTTTAAATAAATATTTTTCATATGCTTAGTTTTCTTATGTAACTCTTTTTGTGAATTATATTTTTCACATAGTCTTGTTTATTATGCTTTTTAAAAAAATTTTTCACATTTCCTGCCCCGCTGTTTGTTCAAGATAAAAATGGGGAAGAGCCAGTAGAGTAAACCAAATCACCACAACTTTAATTTGAGTATATTGCCTCAAAATAATGTTTCATAACAGCTATAGGTAACCATCTTCTATTAGACTTTGTTATTTTCCTCTTTGGAATAAATAAGTTATCTCTGTAGAAAGAAAATACAGCTCACAGTAAAGCTGCAGATGTCACAGATTCTCCATGACAGTTATCATGGTCAAGAGTTTGGAAGAAAGAAATATGGTATATCTAAACAGATACTTGACTCCATTAGTCCTTTTTATCCCACCAACATTTTGTATGGACCTGAATTTTTATAGGGATAAGCTCCATTTTTTCTTGAAGTACATCTGCAGCCATAGACCTTGCCTTTTGAATTTAAAGAACCATTAATTATTGTTTCAGGATCCATAATTTACTTTAGAGGAAACATTAGAGTTTTGTGATACCTGTAGATGTATATATTGGCTATTAGCTTCTCAGTTTGGTTCAAATTTTACTCTACCTCTTACATTTCTTTCATATCTCTGGTTTTAGATTTTAGGTATTACATAATTTTATTAAAGAGTTTTCTCTGCTTTCTATCTTTTACGAATTTGGGTGTGCTTTAGTGAGAGAAGTATAATAGGTGAGTGTATGTGTGTGTGATATAATTTACATAAAATATACAAATTCAATAGGTGTACGGTTAAATGAGTTTTTGTAAATTCATACACTTATATAAAAACTATCACAATCAAGACAGAACATTTCCATTAATGCTAAAATCTTCCATTATCTCCTTTCCAGTAAATTCTTATCCCATCATTATCTCAGGCAAACATATCTTCTTCCTGTCACTATAGATTAGATATATCTCACCAATAATTTCATGTAAGTGGAATCATACAGTATGTATTCTTATGCATCTGGCTTCTTTCATGCAGCATGCATGAAAACTTAGTAATATCAGTACATGGATCTGCAGTATGTTTCTTTTTATTACTGAGTAGTACTTCATTTTAAAGATTTGCCAATTTGTTTATCACACCTGTTGATTACCATTTATTTTGTTTCCCATTTGGAATATTATGAATAAATCTACTATGAACAAGTCAGTGTGAACATACACATTTTAGGAAAATATCTAGGAGTGGAATTCTGTGTCATATGGTAAACATATACTTAATTCTACAGGAAATGCCAGTCTACAAAAATTTTTGTACCCTTTTACATTTGTACCAATAGTGCGTAAGAGCTCCAGTTGTTCCATAACCTTGCCAACACTTGATATTTTCAGTCTTTTAAATGTTAGCCATTCAAGTGGATGTGCATTGGTATCTTATTGTGGCATTAATTTGCATTTTCTTCATTATGAAAGACAGTGAACATCTTTTAATGTGCTTATTTATTACTTATATGACTTCTTTGTGAAATGTGTGTTCAAATTGTCTACCAATTTTTAATTGTGCTGTTTTTCTCCTTAATGACATAAATTTCTTCACATATTCTTGATCTGAGTTTTCTGCCATATATATGAATCCTTAGAGTAACCCTTTTTCTGAAGTATATTTTTCACATACTATTGTTTACTATGCTCCTTTTTTTACATCATTCAACTTATTTCCTGTCCTGATTGTTTCTCAAGGTAAAAATGTGGGAAAGTAACAGCAGTGAAAAAGCCTATCCAAAACTTAAATTTAAGTATGCTTTCATAGATTTTTGTTTGTTGTCTTATAGTTAATTTGTATATATACCTCCTCATTAAATGAGGTTTCCTGAGAGTAAGTATGATAAATTTTTATAAAATGTCTTAGGACATACCTCCTCTTGGCATCCATTTCTTGGTAGTTGTTGGAAGAAAGCAGTTCATTCAATAGGAGACATTAACAATCGGGATTTGGACTTCAAATCCCACAGATTAATAGGACCCTTGCCATAAAATAAGTTACATGTGATGAATTTCATCTAGATGTTTATGGTACCTGAAGAAATATTGGGTTACAGAAATTGCCTAAAAAGGCTACATTTTCCAAGGAGATACTTGGACTATCTATTAGGGGAAGCCTCTTAATATAAACTAATGTGCTTATTAAAAATTTTCTAGAACCAATACACTTCCAGTGAATTTTCCATATAAATGGACTGCTCGACTCATGCTGCCAACTTTCCTAAAATCTCCCAAAGGTTCACAAAACCTAAACAAGTAGTATCTGGCCTCGGCATGCCCCATATGTCTTGTCGAGTAGTGCTAAACCCAGCACTAGTGACAGCCACCCTCGATTGGTGGTTTGGCCTCTCAAGGCACTTCCAAGTACAGTGTGAGTGAAGGCATCTGTGGATTGCATGGTGGCTTATGACAAGTGGCCCTGGGCAGGGCACAGGAAGCAGCTGAACTTAGTTTGTGGCAGGAACCCTCCCAGGAATCCCTGGCCTACACATGTGGTGGCCGGCCTTGGTCTGAACTGGAACAACACCAAGGATTATATGTGAGGATGACACTCCCAAGGAGCAGACCGAGCAAGTACCAGAGCCCTGCTGAAGCAAATCCTGCTTTGCAGGGTCAGCCCTTGAACAACATTTCCTCCACTGGTCATGGCCAAACATCACAAAAAATCAGCCAAGTTTCAATCCCTCCCATTGATGAGCAAACAGCAATCAAGGGAGAACTATAACAGGAGGGCACATACAATCTATACAATCTGACTTGTGACCAGGGAAAACCACCACTGGACCCATAGCACACCTGTTACATAAGGCCACTCTAAGACTAGGAGATATAGCAGCCCTACCTAATACATAAAACAAACATAAGTTAGCAGCACAAATGGGAAGATGAAGAAACATGTCCCAAATTAAAGAATAGAACAAAGTTCCATAAAAATATTTAAAAATGGAGATAAGCAATCTACCAGATGCGGAGTTCAAAATATGTTTTTTTTTTTAATAAGTAGATGAACTCAGTGAGAACTTTAACAAATAGAAAACATAAGAAATAACCAGTCAAATATGGAGAATACAATAACTTAAATGAAAAAATACATTCTGAAGAATTAACAGTAGATTAGATGAAGTGGAGAATTGAATCAGTGATTTAGAACATAAGATAGTAGAAACCACTCAATCAGAACAGAAACAAAAAAAGTAAAAGAATCTAAAAGAAAACAAATGAGAATCATTGAAGGTGCCTCTGGGGCAACATCGAGCATATCAAAATGTACATCATAGTGATAACAGAAAGAACAGAGAGAGAGAGAGATCAAATAATTGAAAACCAATTTCAAGAAAAAAAATGACTAAAAACTTCCATAACTTGGTGAAGGAAATAGACATACAAGCCCAGTAAGGGAAAGAGTCCCAAGCAAGATAAACCCAAAGAAGCCCAACTAAGACACATCATAATTAAATGTGAAACTTAAAGAAAAGAGGGAACTAACAGAGAAAAGTGGGGGAGTGAGAGATGTTCCCAGATCTCTCCCCTTGAAACAATAGCTAAACATATAAAACTCACACAAAACACCCAACCTGCACAGAAGCATGTCTGAGCAAGGGATCTGCATATAAAGACTAGAACAGGTAAATACCCCGGGAGTCGAGCAGTAGACTGGGAGAAACAAAGAAGCTGCCTCTCACAGCCGGAGGTCCCAGCAAGAGGAGTGGAGGAGAGAAGGTGCAATGGGTCCCCTGAACAGCCCTGCCTGGAAGAGCTGTGAGCTCCATACAGCGGAAGTGGACAAAAATCAAGTGAGAATGCAGAAAAGTGGGAACAGCAAAGAATTGGGGACAGCAGAGATGTGGGGATCACAAGAAGCAACAGTTAATTATTACCAGCTATAGTTGCAAAATGTGAGGCTGAGCCACAGCCCTCATCCCCCTACCTAGAGGGCTCCTCCCACTGTATCCCTCTGAGACTAAACACTGAGGAGGGAACTAACAGAGAAAAGTGGGGGAGTTTGGGTAGCATTTTCTCAGGGAAATCTGAGAAAACACTACCAAAACTGTCGATAATACTGACAGGTACTGAGACTGAGGGTAGTGAGCATGATTGAATATTTATAAGAATAAAAAGGCATTATTAAGACTTTATATAACCAGGGATCCAAGAGGCTTAAATATCACCTATTGTAAACCAAAAGAAAAACATCATTTTTGCAAAAGCCTAAAGAGAGACCTTTATATAATGAGCCTTCTTTCTGGAAAAAAAAAAAAGCAGAACACACTTCCATTAATTCCCAGGCAGAGAAATAGTCCATTAAACACCAAGAACAACCAAGATGACAAAGCAGCTCAGAAATAAAGAGAAAAATCTCTAGAAAATAAGCTTAAAGACATAGAAATATGCAACTTAAATGGCAGAGAATTCAGGATGGTACTTTTGAATAAACTCAATGAGATCCAAAATAATTTATATATACAATTCCAAGAATTGGAAAAACAAATAGATCAGCAGAATGAGTTCTTTAGCAAGAAGTTTGAAACCCACAAGAAGAACTGAATTGAACTTCTGGAGATGAAGAACACACTGAAAGAGATGAAAAACTGTAATAGCAAGCTTGAGAAATAAAGTCGACCAAATGGAGGAAAGGATCAGTGATATTGCAGACAGAAATCTAGAAATAAATCAGAAGGAAGAAGAGAGAAGCCAAAGAATGAAAAATAATGAAAGAGAAATACAATAACTAGCTGATATTATCAGGGAAGGAAACATAAGAAATGGGCAATCTCCAAAGACAGAAAAAAAGATCAGAGATTAGAAAGCATTTTCGGACAAATAGTTGATGACAATTTAAGAATTCTAAGGAATAAACTGGAGCTTGGAATTCAAAAATTCAATAGAACACCCAATTATCTCAACCCAAAAAGGCCTCCTCCAAGACAAATTATATTAAAATTATCAAAAATCAATGACAACGAAAGAATTCTCAGGGTAGCCAGGGAACAGAAGACAGCGACCTATTAAAAAACAAACAAACAACAACAAAACATTAGATTATCATCAGAATTCTCATTATAAACATAACAAGCCTGAAATAAGTGGAATCAAATATTCAAACTATTAAATGAAGGGAACTACCAGCAAAGCTCACCTTTAGATATGAAGGAGAAATGAAGATCTTTCCAGACATACAAAAATTGAGGGAATTCTCCAATACAAGGCCTGCATTACAGGAAATACTGAAAGAGGTCAGCTGAGGTAAAACGAAATGAAAAAAAAATACATAACTTGGAGTAAGACAACTAGCAGGCAGATAGAAGCAGGGTCATGCAACCCTTACTAAGAACAGGAAATTATAAGTTAAGCAGTAAGAAGACATTTGTTTTTGCAAGATAGTATTAAACATTCAGCATACATAAGAACAACTTGAGACAACAATAAAAAAAGGGGAAGATTCAAATATTCAAATTCTCAAAGGAGAATGGAGATAAGGCACATACAGAAAAAATGGACCACTATATAATAAATATAACTATCCTTTACATATTCATAATGGTAAACACAAACCAAAGATACGGCACTGAAGTATATAACATAAAATAAGAAAAACCAGAGGAAATCCCACAAAACACAACCAAAGGAAAAACAAACAAACAAAGAAAAAACAGACAGACACACACACAAAAAAAGCAATGGAAAAAATGAGCTCCAAGAAAGAAGAAGATAAATGGACTATAGGAAAACATTATATTTCAATAATTTCCCTAAATGATACTGGACTGACCTCACCAATAAAAAGGCACAGAGTTGCAGATTGGATCAAAAAACAAAACCCAAACATACTCTGCCTCCAGGAGGCACATCTCAGTTACAAAAACAAATATAGACTCAAAGCAAAACGATAGAAAAATTATATTTCAAGAAAATGGCATTCAGAGAAAAACAAGAGTAATGATACTAATATCAGCCCATATAGACGTCAAAATAAAGAAATATAAAGAAAGATACTGAAGGACACTTCATAATGATAAAGGAAACCATGCACCAAGAAGACACAATACTTATTAATATCTATGCTCCCATTCAGGGAGCCCCCAAAATATATAAACCAATTACTAATATAACTAAAGAGAGAAAAAGACAAAAACACTATGATAGTAGAGGATCTAAATACCCACTGTTGGATATGGACAGATCATCCAAACAGAAAATCAATAAGATAATAACATCCTTAAATGACATATTAAACCAACTGGACATAATTGACATTTACAGAGTCTTCCATTCCAAAACAGTTGCTTATACATTCTTCTCTAGTGCACATGGAACATTCTCAAGAATTGATCGCATACTGGGATACAGAGATATACTCAACAAATATAAGAGGTTTGAAATCATACCGACCATATTCTCTTATCATAATGTTTTGAAGCTGGAGATCAACTAAGAAAACGAGAAGTACCACAAATACATGAAGGTTAAACATCATGCTATTGAAGAAAGACTGGGTCAGAGAAGAAATAAAAAGAGAGATCAAGAAATACATAGAACAAAATGATAATGATAATACAATATATCAAAACTCTGGGACATGGCAAAAGTGGTCATAAGAGGAAACTTCATACCATTACAGGCCTATCTTCAAAAACAAGAATGAGCCCAAATAAACAACCTAGTATTTAATCTTAAGATACTAGAAAATGAAGAATCAATGAAACCTAAGGGCAGCAGAAAGAAACAAATCATCAAAATTAGAGCAGAATTAAATGAAATGGAAAAAAAACAAAACAAACAAACAAACAAACAATAGAAAAAAGTAAATACAACAAAGAGCTGGTCCTTTGGGAAGGTTGATAAAATTGACAAACCTCTGACTAGATTCACCAAAGAAAAAAGAGAAAGGACACAAATAAACAAAATCAGGACTGAAAGAGGGGAAATTATGATACACTACAGAAATATAAAGGATCATACAAGAATACTATGAAAAAGTATATAACACCAAGTTTAACAACCTAGAATAAATGTCCAAGTACTTGAAAAGATACAACCTTCCTAGACTGAATCAAGGAGAACTAGAAAATCTAAATAGACCAATCAGCATTATGGAAATTAAAACCATCATCCAAAATCTGCCAAAAAGTAAAAGTCCAGGACCAGATTGTTTCACCAGTGAATTCTAGCAAACATTCAAAGAAGATTTAATACCTATTCTCTTCAAACTCTTCCATAAAATTGAAGAGGAGACAGTACTTCCTAATTCATTTTATGAGACCATGATTAATCTCATATCAAAATCTGGTAAAGATAATACAAAAAAGAAAACTACAGACCAATATCTCTCATAAACACAGATGCAAAAGTCCTAAATAAGATACTAGAGATCCAAACACAGCAAAATATTAAAAAGGTTATACATCATGATCAAGTAGGCTTCAACCCAGAGGCTCAGGGATGGTTCAACACATGCAAATCAATTAATGTGATACACCACATAAACAAGTTAAAAGAATCATATGATCATATCAATAGATGCAGAAAAAGCCTTTGACAAGATACAGCATCCATTTATGATAAAAAAAAACTTAACAAAATCAATATAAAAGAAAATTACCTTAACATAATAAAGGCCATATATGACAAACCCTCAGCCAACATTATACTTAATGGTGAAAAACTAAAAACCTTTCCTTTAAGATTGGGAAAAATACAAGGCTGTTCATTATTGACCCCTTTATTCAACATAACATTCGAGGTCCTAGTGAGTGCAATCAGGCATGAGGATATAAGAGGCATCCAAGTAAGAAATGAAAAAGTCAAACTCTCACAATTAGTCAATGATATGAATCTCTATATAGAAAATCCTAAAAACTCTATAAGAACACTACTAGAAACAATAAGCAAATGCAGTAAATTTTCTGGATACAAAATCAATGTCAAAAATCTATAGCATTCCTATACTCAAATAATTAAGTGTCATAAAAAGAAGTGTAAAAATTAATTTCTTTTGCAATTGCAACAAAAAGAATAAAGTACCTAGGAATAAATTTAATGAAACATATGAAGGACCTATATATAATGAAAATTATAAGACCTTATTAAAAGCAACGGAATACGATATAAAGAAATGAAAAGTTTTTCTGTGTTCTTGGATTGGAAGAAGCAACATAGCTAAAATGACCTTATTACCTAAAGCATCATACAGATTTAATGCAATGCTCGTCAAAATCCCATTGGCCTTTTCTAAATAAATAGAACAAAAAAATCATCAGATTCGTATGCAAGCAGAAAAGACCCTGAATTGCCAAAGCCATACTTAGAAAAAGAAGAGTGCTGGAAACATCACTTCATCTGACTTCAAATTATACTATAAAGCAACAATACTCAAACAGCATGGTAGTCACAGAAAAACTGATACACAGACCAGTGGAACAAAATCGAAAGTCCAGAAGTAAACCCATGTTTATATGGGCAAGTAAATTTCAACAGAACATTCCAAAACATACAGTGGAGTAAGGAAAGCCTCTTTAATATATGGTGCTGGGAAAACTGGAAAGCCCCCTGTAAAAGAATGAAACTAGACTGTTGTCTATCACCACACACCAATATTAATTCAAAATGGATTAAAGATCTGAATATAAGACCTGAAACAATAAATTGCATAGAAGAACTAAATTCATGGACTTTGGACTTAAAGAGGGTTTTACGAATTTGATCTCATAGGGAAGGGAAGTAAAAGCAATATTAAATTAAGGGGCAGGAGTGAGTCCTGACAAGCTTCAGAAAAAAAGATAGTATTGGCTACATCTAAAGAAGTGGCTCTGGGATTGAATACAGGACAAAATAGATTTTAAAAAAATTAGGAGGCAGAATTAAAATCAGTTAGTTGTTAATTGGGTACACAGAATTTATGAGTAAATTCTTTGTTTCTGACAGGTTAACTTAAGAAATTTTACTTTAAGCTAATTGTATATCTCATCAAATTCAGAATTTTTTCTTTGAAGAGGGCACCCTTGTGGGCATAGTAAATGTCAAGGTTAATATGGTGACAGTGACTACCTTCTTTTAGTGGCCAATTAAAGTGTACTCATTCATAATAGGTTCATGACAAATTAATACTGTTTCCCTTTTGAATACTCTTCAATATAACTTCTTTCATTTTCGTGTATTATATTGGCCTCTAATTATTGAAAATGACCTATTTGGCTGCAATTTACTTTATTCAAGCTTCTAAGAGGATTTATTTTTCCAGCATTTTGAGACTGGATGATGATGTCTTCCCCCCCCACCACTTTCATCTTCCACATATAATTTTAAAAATGTGGCATCAGAGAAATGTGTTAACAATTTGTTATAAAGGGGCCTTTTTACCATCCTACCTTTAGCTTCCACTTCATTTGTTTTATTCTTTGAATAATTACAGTGCTAATGGAGGCGTAAAAGGTATAATGGAGGAAAGCATGAAAAGTATGTATTGCAGAAGAGATAAAATATATTTAATAATAGTAGCTCCTTCTACAGTAAAAATACCATTAGTGCTACTGATGCCGCCTAAAGTAAATTTTTCAAAAAGTAAAATATAGTATTTTAAGCAGAGTCTTAGCTTAACATATGACAAAATACATATGTATTTCTCGCTTAATATGTGACAAAATACATATGTATTTCTCGCTGTTCGGTGAAAACTTATGGAAACTTTCATTGTATTACTAAAGAACAAATAATAATTATGAACTTAAATTAGTGCTCGTTAATTAGTGGAATTTTTAATACAAAGAGAGAAAATGTTGAACGTAAGATAACTTGTGCATAGCGGCCTTGGTTGATTACAGCAAAGCAGAGCAACCTAGCTTCAATCTGGGGGAGAAATGAGAGTTCCAGATGTGGTAGAAAGGTTACCATGGTTTGCTTTGGAATACCAAAGAAAAGCTTTATGTTTTATCTCCTTCCATTCAAGGAAATGTTTGTCAAAAAATTAGCCAAACACGATCTACTTTAGTAATCACACACAATAAATAGTTTTGCAAAATACTTTGTAAAAGTCACAAAACATATGAACTTCTACTGCTTTCAATGGTCAAAAAAAATTATAAAACAAAACAGCAAACCCTAGGTAAGGGGGAAGAATGTGATCTCCAGAGCTATCCATTAAGAGTCAAACAACCAATTTTTTATAAAAATTATATCATACAGAGAAATAGAATATGGCTCAATTAAATGAACACAAAAAAAACTGACAGACACCATCCATTTCAATCGCTCCTCAATAAATATTTGTAGAATAAATAAGAATAAGTAAAAAATTAAAATCCACAATTATTGACTAGATAAGATGACCATTACACCACAAGCATAAAAAATGTGAATTTGAAAACCAGAGTAAAATAGATGGTTAATCCATCTATATCACAAATGTCAGTATTTCATCTTTTCTTACTGCTGAGTAATATTCCGTAGTATATATGCACTCCATCTTTATCTAATCATTTATCAAAGGACACTGGTTGTTTCCATGACCTGACCACCATGAATGAGGCAGCTATAATCATTGGGGTTCATATATCTTCGAAGATAAATGATTTCAAGTTTTTGGGTAAATATCCGGTAGAGGGATTGCTAGGTAATATGGTAATTCTAGTCTTAATTTTTTGAGGAATCTCGATACTGTTTTCCATAGTGGCTATACCAATTTACATTCCCACCAGCAGAGAATGAGGATTCTTTTTTTCCCCACAACCTCTCCAACACTTGTTATTACTTGTCCTGTTGATGATAACCACTCTAACAGGTGTGAGATGGTATCTCACTGTGGTGTTGATTTGCACTTTCCTAAATAACAAGTGAAGTTGAGCAACCATTCATGTTTGTTGGCCATTTGTATGCCTTCTTGGGAGAAGTGTCTTTTTTGGTCCTCTACCTATTTTTTAATTGGATTTTTTTTTATTGTTGAGTTGTATGGGTTCTTTGTATATTTTGGATATTAGCCCCTTATCAAAGGTGTTGTTTGCAAATATCTTATCCCATTCAGTTGGTATCTTCTTTATCTTGCCGATGGTTTTTTTTCTTTTGCTGTGCAAATGCTTTTGAGTTTGATATAGTCCTATATTCCTATTCATTTATTTTTGTTTCTACTGCCCTTGCCTTTGAGGTCAGATTCCTAAAAGCCTCTCTAAATCCAAGGTCTATGAGGTTAGTACCTATGTTTTCTTTTTTGCAATTTATTGTTTCTAGTCTCATACTTAGGTATTCGATCCATTTTGAGTTAATTTTGATGCACGGTGACAAATAGCAGCCCATTATCATTCTTTTGCTTTTGGCTTTACAATTTTACCAGAACCTGATATTGAGGAGGCTTCTTTTCTGCATCCTATGGTTTTGGTTCCTCTATCAAAATAAAATTTTAAAAAATTATTTGTCCATATATATGGGAAAATTTTTCTGAACTCCCAATTCTGTTCCATTGGTCTGTGTGTTTTACTGCCAATACCATGCTGTTTTGAACATTGTTGCTATGTAATATAATTTGAAGTCAGGAAGAGTAATACCACCGTCCTTGTTGTTTTTTCTCAGGATTGCTTTGTCTATTTCAGATCTTTTAAAATGTTATACAAATCTTATGATTTCTCATTATATTCCTTTTAAAAATGCCATTGAGATTTACTGGGGATTGCATTAAATCTGTATATTGCTTTGGGTAATAAGGCGATTTTAACTATGTTGATTTTTTTCAATCCCAAAACATGAAATATCATTCCATTTCTTTATATCTTTTCCAATTTTTTTTTCTGGATTTAGTGAAATATAATAGACAATTAGATGCCCATATTTACATTATACAATTCATTGAGACTTTTTTCAATTATAGATGTCCTACAATAATATATTAGTTTCAATTGTACAACTTAGTGATTAGGGATCTACATATATATGTAACTCACAAAGTTATCACCCCTCTTCCGCTTACATGTTTATTACATTAAACGATTTTCCTAATGCTGCACTTTATATCTCCATGTTTGTTTTTTAACTATCCATTTGTACTTATTAATCTCTTTGCCTTTTTTCCCATCCCCCACCTCTGATCTAATAGCCCTCAAAATATTTTCTGTATATATAAGTTTGCTTCCATTTTTGTTGTTGTTTACTTTGTTCTTTAGATTCCACATGTGAATTCATGTGATATTTGTCTTTCTCTATCTAGCTTAATTCATTCAGCTCCATACCCTCTAGGTCCATCAGAGCAATATTTTTTCCCATACCCTTTCTTTTAGTCTGTGTGTGTCTTTTAATCTGAAGTGAGCCTCTTGTAGTCAGCATACGTAGGGGTCTTATTTTCCCATCCATTCAGCCACCCTATTCTTTGGTTGGAGCACTTACTTATTTTCCGTTTGAGGTACTTGTTGATAGATATGGAGTTATTACCATTTTTTATTCATGATTTTGATACATATTTTCTGTTCTTAAAAAAGTCTCTCCAACATTTCCTGTAATACTGGCTTGGTGTTGATAAATACCTTTAGTTTAATTTTGTCTGAGAAGTTCTTTATCTGTTCTGTGACTCTAAATGATAACTTTCCTGGATAAAGTATTCTTGGTTGTAGAACCTGGGTTTTCACCACATCAAATATTTTGTGCCGAGCCCTTCTGTCCTGTCAAGTTTCTTTCGAGAAATCAGCTGCCAGTCGTATGGGTGCTGCCTTGTAGGAAACTGATTTTCTCTAGCTGCTTTTAAAATTCTCTCTTTGTATTTAATCTTTGTCATTTTAATTATGTCATGTTTGGTGTGGAGTTCTTTGGATTCCTCTTTCTTGAGACTCTGTGAGCTTCCTATAGTTGTATGTCTATTTCCTTCCCCAGGTTAGGGAAGTTTTCCATCATCATTTCTTCAAATAGCTTTTCTACTTCTAGTTCTCCCTCTCTTCCTTCAGGTATCCCTATTATGCAGATGATTTTACACTTAATTTTCTCAAAAGACTCCTTAAATTATTATTATATACTTGGCTTCTTTTTTTCTTGCTGTTCTGATTGGGTGACCTTGGCTTTACCATCCTCTATCTCCCCTTCTTCCTCCACTTGATTCTCTAATATATTCTTCTTCTCAGATAATGTATTCTTCATGTCTGACTGGTTTTCTTTTATAATTTTTATTTCCATTTTTATGTTTTTATCTCTTTGTTAAAGTTCTCACTGGGTTCATCTAAACTTCCTCTACATTCATTGAGCATCTTTATAACCAGTGTTTTGAATTCCGCATCTGTTAGATTGTTTGACTCCATTTTTCCTTGATCTCTGTTCTGTTCTTTCATATGGTTTCTGCTTCTTTGTCTTTCCACTTTGGCTCATTTTCTGTGTCTAGTTGTATGTAATAAGCAAAGCTCTTAACTCTCCCAGTCTTGTTAGTGTGGCTTTGTGTAGTAGGTATCCAGTGGTACAGTCCTGAGAGGGGTTTAGCAGCAGGCCAAATTTAGCCCCAGTCCACATCCCTCCAAGGTCACCTGTTAAGATTCAGCAAGAAATCCACAGTTGCTAAGCTTACAGTTACCTCGAAAGGCTACACCAGAAACCGAGGTCAGTTGTGGGTTTTGGAGTTCACTCAGCAGGTTGCACAGGACTCGCCAATGACACAATTGGATGTGGTTTGGGTAGGACTGTGAGTTGGGGGAGGTGGAGTTTCAGGGAATCTTCTGGGCGGAGTGACCTCTGTTATCCAGTTAGATGATGTCTTAACTATGGCAGCACTTGCGTCCACACACTGGGAAGGGGTATGGTTCAACAGAGGAACAATGGATACTGCCAGCACTTCTGCCCAGGAGAAAGCCTCACCTCCAGCTCTTGCTTTGACAACTCAGTGTACCCCTGTAAGTTTCTGGTTCCCCACACCCCCCATGAGCCACTAATCAGATGCCGATGCTCAGAATAAGCAAGTCCTTCAGTGCAAAAGTCTAGTTGCAGACATGACCCTTTTAAAACATTTTTTTGCAGCTGTTGAATGCAGCTGCCACAGCCTCTGTCCCACTCAGCCACTCACATCTGGGTAGCCTCATGTCCTTGCCCCATCCTACCTCCTCCAGTTGCAGAGTGATATCTTTTTTTCTCTCCCTAGTTATAGGGCTTCTGTTCAGGTGATTTCACTTGCTCTTCGCTCCCTGTTCCATCACAGCTTTTTTGATGTTGTTGTAAGAGTAGATGAACAAAACAAAGACTCTATCATCTCTGCCGTGTTGTCCGGATATTTGATTCAATATGCTACTTTGTGCCTATTCATTAATGGGTTCAGTCTATTTCCATTTAGAGCGATTATTAATACATGAGGTTTTCCTATAGCCATTTTATTTTTTGTTTTCTGGTAGCTCAGCGTCTCCATTGTTTCTTTGTCCTTGCGGTTTTGTTATTTTTGTTTGGTGGTGTTTTTATTTTTTCTCCCTCTTCCCTTTTGTTTTGTTATGTGTCTCTCTTCTGATTTTTCTTTTTTGTGTGTAGTTATCATTAAGTTTATGTAAAGGAAGTAGTCATTTTTTTTCTGTGTGCACCTTATCACCACCCACTTTTCAGATTCAGATCTTTACTCTCTCCTTTTTGTTTTTGTTGTCTCAAATTATCCCTATTTACACTGTGAATTCATCTTGTTAGTACTAGTTGGCATATAAAAGTTTTTAAGTCATATTATTTCCTTAGTCATCTTCTGTCCAATTAGTCTTTCCATTATTGAAAATGGGATATTGAAGTCTCAAATTCTTATAGTAGAACCATTTCTCCCCTCATTTCTGTTGATTTTTGCTTCATATACTTTGGGGCTTTGTTGTTTGATTCATATATGTTTATAATTATTATATCTTACTGGATTGAATTTTTATCAATATATAAAACTCTTCTTTGCCATTCATAACAATATTTTTAATAAGTTTTATAGTTTTGCTTTATATTTAGTTCTATGATTCATTTTGATTTAATTTTTGTGAGGGGTATAAGGTTTTTGTCTAGATTACATTTTTTTTCACATGTAGATGTCTAATTGTTTTAGCATCATTTGTTGAAAATAATATATTTGCTTCATTGTATTGCTTTTGCTTCTTTGTCAAAGATCAAGTATATGTACATGGGTCTATTTATGGGGTCTCTATTCTCTTCTATTGATCTACTTTTCTATTATTTCACCAATACAACACTCTCCTGATTATTGTAGATTCGTAGTAAGTTTTGAGGTCAGATACTTTCACTCTTCTGCCTTTGTTCTCCTTCAATATTGGGTTGAGTATTCTGGGTGTTTTACCTTTCCGTATAAACTTTAGAATCTGTTTATAGACATCCACAAAATAACATGCTGTAATTTTGATTGTGATTGCATTGAATATATAGAAGTTGGAAAGAACTGGCAACTTGACCATATCGACTCTTTTTTTATTCCATGAAAATGGAGTATCTCTCCATTTATTTAGTTCTTTGATTTTGTTCATCTAAGTTTTATAGTGTTTCTTCATATAGATATTGTATATGTTTTTGTTATATTTATACCTGAGTATTTCCTATATTGGGGTGTTAATGTAAATTGTATTGTTTTAGTTTTAAATTCCACTTGTTTATTGCTAGTAAATAGGAAAACTATTAACTTTTGTATATTAACTTTACACCCTGCTACATTGCTATAATCACATTAATTTAGGGAGGTTTATCTGTTGATTCTTTTGAATTTTCTATAAGCTCATAATTTTTTCATGGTTTTCTTTCATATTTCCATCTTTTTCTCTGCCATGTCTTCTGATTAATTCCCCAGTACTAGTTTCCAATTCATAAGTTACTTTTTCAATTTTGACAAGTATAGAGTTAGTTCTATTTATTATTTTTATTTTTACTTCAAATGACTATATATTTTCTTTATTGAGTTTCCAATTCTTATTTTTTTATGAACACCCCATAATTTCATCATTGTAACTTATAAGTTACTTTTTTTTGTTTTCAGATTTTCTTTCCTCCTTTATCATTTAGATCTGCAAACTGGGCCCAGAAAACTATAATACTAGATTCTTAAAAACAAAAAAAAAAACAAAAAACAAATAGTAAATATGTGAGGCTTTGCAGGCAACATGTTCTCTGCTGCAACTATTCAACTCTTCCTGTATAATATGAAGGCAATAATATGGAATAGTTCAAAATTATGGCTATGTAACAATAAAAGTTTATTTACAGACACTGAAATTTAAATTTAAATTTCAGATAATTTTTATGGGTCACAAAATACTCCAATTTTGATTTTTAAACATCTAAAATGTATAAAATGTTTATAGTTTGCTGGCTGTAGAAAAACATGTGGTGAGTTATAGTTTAACCCGGCTTAGATGATGTTAATCATATTTGATGTAATTTGAGTTTGCCCTATTATTTGTACTTTGTTCTGGGTAAAATTATTTATCAACTTTTAAGTAGATGTATTTCTTTTTATTGATATTTGTTCTTTTGTATTTTGAAATTTTATTTAAAAGTCTCATCTTGAATAGGAATTTTTTTCTTTCTTTCTCAGTGACATATTAGTGACTTGGGGACCATGAAATTATAGTGATATACAAGATGTAACAGTTCCAATATGTGTCAAAAAACTTTCATGAATCTTTTCAGATATCCTCAGACTCATTTGTCTTTCAGTCTTTAGCCATTCATTCTGGCCCAAGCTGCCTTGGAATAACCAACTTCAAATGCAAGCTATCTGAATATACCTCATCTCATTATAAACTAGATCCTTCATTTCCTATGCTAAGTCTACTTGACACTGAAATTTTAGAAGCACATATTCCACCAAAGTTTTAGAATTAAAACCTCAGGAGTGAAACTTTCACCAATAGGAGATAGGCACTGGTATATAAATTCTTCTCACTTTCTCCCCAAGGTGGCCTAAGAAACAATTATTTGGCTTGCAAGAAGGATCTGTAGAATTGAGAAACTAGTTGAATTTAGTACCAAGTGATAGCAAGCTGGATATCTCACCCTGATGTTTCCTTAAAAAAAAATCACTCTGGTCATAATCTATGTTCTGGGAAATACAAAAGTAAGACAAAGTCACTAAGTTTGTATTTTGGCTAGTCCAGGTTCTTTTTTCTGTGACTTTTTCTGCTTCTATCCACCACTTCAGTTATTAAGCTATTTCCAAGGACAACAGTAACATATTTTTTTTTCTTCAGGAACCTTTTATGGTAAGGAGAATACCACCTCAGGTACCTGATTTCACTCAGTGAAACTTTCTGTAGTTCTACAAGCAGTATTTTTGTCCTCTACAATAATTGATCTCCGGACCACTTCTACCTGCATCCAATCCATAAGCTCAGTAGGACATTGTGTTAGCCTTAGCTTACAACTGTGTATTTCTTTTCAATTTCTGATCCATATGAATATTTAGCTTGTTTTTAAACATCATTTTTGTTTAAGATATTATCTTTCATTGCTGTATTTACAGATGAAGGAGGGTGTAAAGCATGGCCCTGAAAATGTCTTATTGACTGAAAATTCCTAAATTGGGAAATTTGTGTGAGCACAACATTGACAAAGCTTACACATTGTTCATGATGGATAAGGTAAAGATTTAAATAATTTTTAAGTTGAAAAATCTCTGAACACAATTAACTTCTATAATTTTTGGCTAGATGTCTACAAATAGCTGCTTATCTCTTCCTGAATTCTGAACTGTTTCTTCATTAGGGACTTATTTTTTTAGTTGGAAAGGCTTTGCTAAAGTAAACATTTTTCACTAATAGTTTATGTCCATGAATTGTTGACCCAAATGATGACATGGTATGGTTGGCTGAATGATGACTCCTGAAGGTGCCCGTATCCTAATCCCCAGAACCTGTGAATAAGTTACCTTACATGGCACAAGGAACTTTTCAGATTTGATTAATTTAAGTATCTTGGTATGGAGAGGTTATCTTGAATTATCCCAGTGGGCTCAATTTTATCATAAGAGTTTTTATAAGAGGAAGGCAGGAAAATCAAAGTCAGAGTAGAAGATTTGACAATAGAAACTAGAGATTAAAGTCATGTGAGGGATAGACCATGAGCAAAGAAACACCTCTAGAAGATTAAAACAAGTGAGGAAATGGATTCTTTATTCAAAGATATGAAGACTGAACCTGGTTTGGGGAAGGAATCAACTCTGTCTCCATCGTGGTTTTTACCTATAAGATTCATTGAAGGTATCTGACCTCCAGAACTATGAAAGAATAAATGTATATTGTTTTAAACCATTAAGTTTGCACAAATTTGTTACAGCAGCCATAAAAAATTACAGATGGCTATAATGATGCCATATATATTCCCTACCTAAAGATCTACAAATATAGAAATTTATTGTTTGAAACTTAGATACAGAATACATCAAAGAGAACCTCAAAGTCATAGCAATGGTTGCACACTTAAGGGCCAAATTTAATATGATGAATGGAAATCAACACTAAGTTTATAATCTGGAGAGACTCAAGAAATAATGAAGATGGAGGAAGAATGAACAGTGCATGCCTCTCTTAAGGGCCATTACTCAGTCCCAGCCAAATGTTGTTATGCAGAAATGTAAGCCCAATGTATAAGATCTTATATTGTTCTTATTTTAAAAAGTTATTTATGTAGATTGTTATGTGAAATTTCCGGATTTGAAACATGCATAACTAAATAAAAATTAAAACACTGCATAGACCAACACAGTTTGGGCTAAGCAAAACACGTCTGTTACCAGCTGTTGTGTTTGATGACATAATGGCCAATCTGCAATCTCCATATTAGGCCTCAGGGACTCCATGTCAGGAAAATACCTCAATGCTTAACAAGGCCTACTTGGGGGAAGTAAACTTCTCTGTCAATCTATTACCACCTTCGAATAATTTTTTTCACTAGATTAAAGATGGGGATGGTGAATTTCAACATTCAGTTAAATATAATCTAATCAGTCCTATAGTTTTACTATTTTAACATGTGATTTGTAAAATCCTCAGTTAACTTCTTTTAAAACCACATCCTTATGTTTTCATAGAGTGTGTTATAGAAGACCACACATCTCTGTAACCAAGGAGCCACAGACATTTTTAAAGGCTGTGTAGTATTCCAATTCACATAATTCCCACAGGAAACAATCCTGTGAAACTTCACAAGTAACTAAAGTATATTCCTTCTGGAGAGATATAGGTGGAGAAAAAGAAGAGCTAATTGGTGATGGTGCCGCAGCAGGTGTTCTCCCTCAAAGACAATGATGATAGTGCTCATAAATTCAGAGACAGCCTCATGTGCTCCTTGGCAAGCTTAAAGATTTCTTTTTGTAAACAAGTCAAGTGTCTACATCTGTGGCAACAAATTCATGCTTTAAAGAGTGCTTCACAGCCTAAGGACCTCAGTAAGAAAGCCAGAATAAAAATTTGTAAAGTTGGCAATACTCATTTTGTGCCAACTAGGCTTAAAAGCTCAGGTGTGGTCAGATATCAAAAAAAAAAATGAAAATGAATCAGAGGCATTAAAAGAGGAATCTTGGCAGCTCTTGAGTTTTATAAAGAGATACTGAGAAATATCTTTGATGGTTGAATACTAATAATGGCATTGTTGTGCGGTAGGGTCAGAAAGTGCAATGTCATGCCAGGGAATCACAGATGTGCTCTGGCCATTTGCTAACAGTATCTGAGAGTGTAGATATGCTCCATATCTTCCCTTCTTTAAGGAAAATTATTTCAGTATCTATGGCTGAAACATGGAAAGGACTAATATTTAAGAGTGAAAGTAGAAGTTTTTTCCTCACTTAGATAAAGCTTCATTCACTTGCCATTTTTTTTCTCACAAATAACTTGAGCACACAAAAGTGAATTTTTTGTTTCCCTGTAACTACTTGCCATGATATTGTTGGAAAGAGGCAAATCCTGATGGTAAATATTAGAGTCATGAAGTCCTTAATTTGTGATTAATATTTCTGGGCCAGAGGCTATGGTTATATTTAAAATATCCCCAAAATATTATAGAAGTATTCAACCAAAATTTACACAAATATTAGTAAATAGCTTTAGCCATCCAAGTGGGTAACCTTAAGGTATTCCATCTGCAGAAGCACATTTTGGATTCCAGCTATTTTTTTTCTTATAAACTAGTAAAGTTTGTATTATTATACTTGACACATGGCTAAAATTATAAAATGAAACTTATAACTGTTTCTGTTTGTGTCTCTATAGATTTACTTGTATATATGTACATATGTACGTACGTTATGCATATGTGGTATTTTTTTCTGCCTCATGATAGTATTGCCAAAATTAATTTGTAAAAGAGCTCTATTTAATTGGCTTAAGGACTAAAAATGCTTAAATTAAATATTCTCTCAGAAAAGTAGGAACTAACCTAAATGCTTTACAAGTTCACATGGCTTTGATAATCTTTGGCAAAGAAATATATTGTTGGTTTAGTAAAAAAAAAAATTGAGTATACCTTCAGATTTGTTGTCATTAAACACAAACATAGACATACAACTGAATCTACCTAGGTTTACTAGACATATATGCTCACATTACCTCTATGTTATAAAATTTGTCAGCAAGGAAATCAAGTTAAGATGATGGCTATCAGTTTAATGTCTCATAAAATTTTCATAACTAATCCAAGCAAACCTGTTAAAAACAACTGAATTAAATAAATGTAAGTAGAATAAAAGTTTATAAATTAACTTTTCAATAATAATTATGCTTTATAATATGTTTACTTAAAAATAATTTCCAAATATCTTTGGTAACTTACACCCTTACAATTTTTCAAATTTAATTTAAATGACGGATATTCATTGACTATCTAGATCATTTTCAAAAAAGATAAAATATTGAAACATTAATCGAACATAAGTTTGTTTATATACTTTTTGCTTATTTTTTACAAAGAGACTAAAGGTACTCAAATCTATTTAAGAGAGGAGGCATCTGAAAAATGCAAAGGAAAGAGCTTGCATAAATGACCTATTCAGTCAGTTGTAGATTAACCACACCCTATAGATCTTTAAACGGCCTTCTGGAAACTCTTGCCTCATCTAATGATCTGTAAATAGATAGGACTGGTAGTCCAGGACTTCCTTTCCCCTTGTAGCCCCCACCGGAAACTCCCCCTCCCATCCTGAGTTACGCGCGCCTTGCCTGGAACACTACTGGGATATATAAGCCGTAAGAAATCTAACTGGAAAGAGCTTGTGCCTTTTGCCTCACGTGCTCCACCGGCCTAATAAACTCTCTTTCCTTTAACAAAGTTGTCTGAGCGTCCAAATTCCTCTGAGTGTCCAAATTTCTGCAATAGATCAGTAGATGTTTAGGTCTGTTAGTTAACATGTTCTGTGCCACATTGAAAAATTACACTATGAGGAAGCATATATTTTTATAAATTTTGAAATAGTGTATTCATGTTTTTGCTAAACAGCAAATTTATATGAATAAATAAATTAATTAGTATACTATATATCATTTTGTAGGCATATACTTTGCAAATGTAAAATTAAAATATGTGTGATTTTCAAAGAAATCCTATCACGATATTAGTAATTCTTGCATTCTTAAAGGTTAGATATGTGTTACAATTGTATATAAATTACTTTTTTTGGCTAACATTTACTTAATATGGTTCAGTTCATATAGACTAATAGAAATTCAAATGATTACTTACTATTTGCCTTATTATATTTTCCTTTTTAATTCTTATTAATTTAAAAAGCCCCAAATAACAAAAGTGGATCAATTGTGCAAAACTTGAACGTTGAAACATAAAATGGTAATGGTAAAGATAGTGACATAATTACTATAGCTCAGAACACAATAATAAATATAAATCATATATAGGAATTATATATGTAACATATATATTCAATGTATGACAAATCATGTATGGAGAGAAAGACTGTGTATGTGATGATGGTACATGTACCTTTGCAAGTGATACTAAGGAAATAGATTAAAATGGTGATGTGGGTTGGAGATGAGTTTATATAATTTCAAACAATGTGCTTACCTCAGCAGTGACCCATTATCATGAATTTATTATATATACCCTATAATTTCAAGGATAATATATTTTGCTTATTTTTATATTGAAGTTAAGATAACAGAATTGTGATGCAAGCAGCTTGATTACCAAGAGTTTGATTCTTTTGAAATACTTGGTAATATCAATTTCTTGGGAATATTTTTAAAAACATATCTTTAATTTATTTGGCAATACTATTTACTCATCAGAGAATTAAATTTCTTTGGGAATATTTAAAAAACATATCTAAATGTTGCAAAAGAATATTAAGACATTTCCTATAATTAAAAAAAAAGAGAGTAGATTTACAGTCCATTTATATCTATCAGGTAGTGTCAACATGCAACCATCCAACTTTTGCATATGATATGCTCATCAATTTACTCATTGACAAAGTACTGAAAACATTCTTAAATGAAAAATATCTTTTTAAATAATTTGGGTGTCATATTTTAATACAAATATTTACCCATATTTAATGGAGTCATGACACGCAATTACATGTCATAAGAAATAGCAACAAGAGTTAAAATTTTCAAACTTCACAGAATTAAGTCTAAGAAAAGATGACTCAATACAAAAGGTGACCTATTGGTCAAACTTGGTATCATTGAGCAGACTGTAGACGCATCTGTGAGAGTTTGCAAACAACGAATTAATATTAAAATATATTTTTATTATTTAAAATTATAATTTATTTTTGCACATACCTAAAAGTGGTAGTGCTCTGTATTATAAATGCACTTGAACTGTTGACTACACTTAGATTTTGTCAAACACAGGTCTAGATGAATTAGACACTTCTCACACTACTCTGTATTTTCTCACTGCCTTCTCAGCTCCCAACTCTTTTCAAAGTAATCTATAGGTAAACTGTTAAGCAATAAACTTATCCTATGACAGCTTTACTCCATTACTGAAGACATCCTACACCTTCTTAAAATGACTAGCACCAAGCTTTCCACCCAAACACCTAAGGACTATTTCAATAGCTGCTTTTCTATCCTCATCTCTTCATTGACATTGCACAGTGTTCATCACTCCTTTATAATATTACTACTCTTTTGGCTTCTGTAATAACAGATCTTTTCTTGTAGGACACAGTATCTCACATAGATGTGCATATCAAGACAGTTCATGATCACAGCTATATCTATTACTTTATTATTTCTTTTGCACTCTCACTATGCCTAGTATTGTGTTAAAATGAAGTTTGGTCATAGACTAACTGACTTAAAGCATTCGTGCTTTAACCATTGCTCATATCCAGAGCTCTCTTCTTGGCTTCTTTCCTTTCTCATTCCTCACTCTCTCCCTTAATCATCTCATTCATTCTTAAGAATTCAGGATGTCAAAAACATAGCAGAGTGAGAGACGTCCCTAGATCTCTTCCCATGAAACAACAATAAGCTGAATATCTAAAACTAAACAAAAGACACCCAAACTGCACACCAGCACATCTGAGTGTGGGATCTGTGCATAAGAGTTACTACAGATCAAAATCTCAGGAGTCAGATGGTGGACTAGGAGAAATAAAGAAGCTGTGTCTTGCACCTGGAACTCCCTGTATGAGGAAGGGAAGGGGAGAAGGAGCAGTGCATACCATGAACAGCCCAGACTGGGAGAGCTGGGAGTTCCACACAGCCCATGGCAGTGCCCAGTCATCAGGGCAGAAGAAGAGAAATGGGGGCGACAGAAAAGTGGGGATGAAAAAGAAAAAACAGTTGATTTTTACCAGCTGCAGTTGCAAAACCAAGGTTGATCTGCAGTTTGCATCCCCCAAAATAGAGGGGATCAATTACCATTCATCAGAGACCGAACACCATGGAGCTCCAGAGGAATCTGAGCTACCAAAACTGTTGCTAATACTGACAGAGACTAAGACCGAGGGTAGTGTGTGTGACTAAACAACTATAAGAAAAAAAGGCATTATTAAGGCTTTATGTAAACCAGGAATTCCAGAGGATTAGATGCTGTCTACTGAAAACCAAAAGAAAAATGCCTTCTTTGAAACAAGGTAGAAAGAACTTTATATAATAAATATTCTTTCTGGAAAAAGAAAAAAAGAAGGAGTATTCACTTCAATTGCTTCCCGGGCAGAGAAATAGTCCATTAAGCATCATGAACAACCAGGGTGATAAGGCAGCTCAGAAAGAATGAGAAAAAACTACAGAAAATAAGCTTACAGACATGGAAATATGCAACTTAAATGACAGAGAATGTACTATGGTACATCTGAAAAAACTCAATGCATTCCAAAATGATTCATATCAACAACTTCGGGAATTGAAAAAAAACAAATAGATGAGCAGAATGAGTTCTTTAGCAAGGAGATTGAAACCAACAAAAAGAACCAAATAGAAATTCTGAAGATAAAAAACACACTGCAAGAGTTGGAAAATGAAATAGCAAGCTTGGGATAATAGAGTGGAACAAATGGAGGAAAGGATTAGTGGCATCGAAGACAGAAATGTAGAAATAAATCATAAAGATGAAGAGAGAAATCAAAGAATGAAAAATAATGAAAGAGAAATATAAGGACTAGCTAATATCATCAAGAAAGGAAACATAAGAATAATGGGAGTTATTGAAGGTGAGGAAAAGGAGCAGGGACTAGAAAGCATTTTCAGACAAACAGTTGATAAGACTTTCCAAAATTAAGGAATGAGCTGGAGCCTGGAATTTAAGAAGTCAACAGAGCACCCAATTATCTCAACCCAAAAAGGCCTTCTCCGAGACATATATTAAAATCATAAAAAAATCAATGACAAAGACAGAATTCTCAGGGAAGCCGGGAAAAAGAAGATGGTAACATATAAAGGAAACTCATTAGATTATCATCAGACTTCTCAGCACAAATCTTACAAGTGAGAAAGAAGTGGAGTCAATAATTCAAACTATTAAATGAAAGGAACAACCAGCCAAGAGTAATGTACCCAGCCAAGCTCTCCTTTAGATATGAAGGAGAAATAAAGACCTTTCCAGACATGGAAAATTTGAGGAAATTCTCCATTACAAGGCCTGCATTACAGGAAATACTGAAGGGGGTAAGCTTACCTAAAACAAAATGACAAAAAAAAAAAAAAACATAATGAGGAATAAGGTGACTATCAGGCAAACAGAAGCAGATGAGTGCAAACCTTACTAAGAACCGGGTGTTATAAGCTTAAACAATAATAAAAGATGTGCTATAACAAGATTCTAATGAACGTTCAACATACATAGGGAAAATTGAGACAATAATGACTGAAAACAGGAGGATTCAAAGGATTCGCAAAGGGGAATGAAGATAAGACACATGCAGAAGAAAATGGATGGCTATATATATATATATATATATACACACACACACACACACATATATATACATACATATATACGTATATATAAATATAACTATCATTTACATATTTGTAATGATAACCACATGCCAAATATTCAGAACTGAAGTATATAATATAAAACAAGAAGAACCAGAGGAAACACCCACAAAAGCCAACCAAAATAAAGAAAACAAACACAAGGGAAAGGAAGCAATGTAAACACCGAGCTAACAGAAAGCAAAAGATAAAATAAATATAAGAAGACCTCACATTTCAATAATCACCTTAAATATTAATGGACTGAACTCACCAATAAAAAGGTACAGAGTTGCAGATTGGATCAAAAAACAAAATCCAACCATATGCTGCCTCCAGAAGACACATCTTACCTCCAAGAAAAATATAGACTCTAAGTGAAAGGGTGGAAAATATTTCAAGGAAATGGCATTCAGAGAAAAGCTGGAGTAGTGGTACTAATATCAGATGAAATAGGCTTCAAAATAAAAAAAGGTAAAGAAAGATACCGGGGGACACGTCATAATGATAAAGTAAATCATGTGCTAAGAAGACATAAAACTTATTTTATTAATATCTATGCTCCCAATCAGGGAGCCCCAAAATCTGTAAAGCAATTATTAACAGAACTAAATGGAGAAACAGACCAAAATACTATCGTAGTAGGGGACCTAAATACCCCACTGTCAGATATGGTCAGATTATCTTTATAGATAATCTGTAAACAGAAAATCAATAAGGAAATAGCATCCTTAAATGACACATTAGACCAACTGTACATAATTGACATTTACAGAGACTTTTATCCCAAAACTACTGATTATACATTCTTCTCAAGGATTGACTCCATACTGAGACATAGAGATAGCCTCAACGAATATAAGGGGTTTGAAATCATACCAAGCATATTCTCTGATCATAATGCTTTGAAAATAGAGATCAGGTGTAAAAAAGAAAGCAGGAAGAAACTCAAATACATGGAGCTTAAACACCATGCTACTGAAGAATAACTGGGTCAGGGAAGATATAAAAAGAGAGATCAAGAGATACATAGGAAAGAATAATAATGATAGTACAACATATCAAAATTTTGGGACATAGCAAAAGTGGTCATAAGAGGAAAGTTCACATCATTACAGGCCTATCTCCAAAACCAAGAGCAAGCCTAAATAAACAGCCTAATGCTTCACCTAAAAAACAACAACAACGACAACAACAACAACAAACTAGAAAAGGAAGAACAAATGAAGCCTAAAGTCAACAGAAGGAAAGAAATAATCAAAATTAGAGCAGAAATAAGTAAAATTGTAAACAAACAAACAAACAAACAAAAAATAATAGAAAGAATAAATGCAACAAAAAGCTGGTTATTTGAGAAAGTTTATAAAATTGACAAACCCTTGACTAGATTCACTAAAGAAAAAAGGAAAAGAATACAAATACACAAAATCAAGGATTAAAGTGTGGAAATTACAACAGACACTGCAGTAATACAAAGGATCATATGAAGATAGTATGAAAAAGTATAAAATACCAAATTTAATAACTTAGAAAAATGGAATAGTACTTAGAAAAATGCAACCTTCCTAGACTGAATCAAGAAGAACTGGAAAATCTAAATAGATCGATTAGCAGTTGGAGATTGAAACAATCATCAAAAACTACCAAAATGTAAAATCCAGGGCCAAATGTCTTCACCAGTGAATTCCACCAAACATTCAAAGATTTATTATCTATTCTCCTCAAACTCTTTCAAAAATTCTAAAAGGATGCCATACTTCCCAACTCATTTTATGAGACCAGTATTAGCCTGACACCATAACCTGGTAAATATAACACAAAAAAAGAAAACTACAGACCAATATCTTTCATGAACACAGATGCAAAAATCCTAAATAAAATACTAGCAAACCAAATACGGCAACATATTAAAAAGATTATGCACCACAATCAATTGGGCCTCATTCCAGGGGCACGGTGATGGTGTGGGCACCAGGCCTAGCCTGTCCAAGGTCTGGCTGTGATCCAAGGTCTGGCTGCTGTCCAAAGCCTGACTGGCCCAAGGTCCAACATCTGGCTGTAATCCAGGCTCAGGGTTAGGAATATGACCCTGATTTAGAATGTTATATTGGAATGTTAAATGCATCTGCTTTTAACATATGTAAACATTACTCAGCTTGTTGTATCACACATGTGTGGCTGAATGCCACTATCATTCTCTGACATATAAAAATAGCCCATGCAGTCCCATGGTGGGGGTGGGGGTGGAGACGAACTAGCAGAGGTGTGCTCCCCACAATAAAGTTGGTGCCTGCAGTTTCCTTCTTATGTCAATCCCTTGTGCATTCTTTCAACTGGGCTTCTCACCATCTGAACCTTCCCTTCTCAAGCAGCTTGGCGCCAACACTTGGGATAAGGTAAGTAAGGACCCCAGTGCTCCAGATGATTCCTGGGTAGAGGAAACCCAGGTGGAGTATATGTGTTCTCCCACCTCTGAATGGTATCCCGTGGCTGCTAATCTGGCCAAGTGGACACTCCCAGAAGATTGGGATGCAGTGAAGCCGTGTCTGGAGGACATCCAGAAAGCCCTGGAGTTGTTGGATCAGAATGTCCCAACCACTCACAGGTAGGCAGAGGGTCGGGTAACTGGATGTTCCTGGCTGAGCTGTGGCAGGCCAGCCTAGAGGTTCAGGATCAGGCACAGCAGGCACAGCAGCTACAATGCCAGGAAGAAGTGCTGGAAAAGTGTTTGAAGGCAGTGGAATGTATCCTGCAGGGTGCTGCCATTGTCCTGGTCTGGGAGCCCACCGGTGCTATCACGGCAAGCGGGGCCAGTGATAAGGCAGCAGGTTGAAGTGGAACAGCCGTTGGCTCCGGGGTTAAAAAGCAGACCACCCTGATCCAGTACACCCTAGTGGAACTCAGAAACCTGACAAAACAGGTACTGCCAAGAACCAGGGAAATGGTTCTAGGGTGGCTACTTCAGCTGTGAGATGATGGGGCTGAAGGGACTAAATTATCTCTGGAAGAGATGGCTCCGCTGGCCTTCATAATGGTGATACCGTCCCTCAGGCAGCGCCTCCAGAATGTGGTGCATTCAGCATGGAGTGCAGGCAACCACTCCCTGATTAACTGGCTAATGTCTGCTGCACAGACAGTGTGGGCTGACTCTGGGTATCTGCTGGAGACAGTAAGCAGATGGACCACATACTTAGATCTGGTCCAGATAATTCTGGAAATGGGCATGTGGTAGATGATGTTTTGCGCCTAGTATACAAGCCCTGAGGAAGAGGTATTTACAACCCGTATAAAGGACTTGATTTTGACTTTGGGCTGGCTGGTACTCTTAGCACCATGGCAACACTGCTGGCTTCTTAGTGGATAGGCAGATCCGTGAGGTGACATCCGCTATGGCTAGGTTGGGGGATGTAGAGGTGAACTGCCAGGAACATTCCATCCAAGTGCATGCCAGGCTACCTGCCACAACCCCCAACTGGCCAATTCAGGAACTGAGGCATGACCGAAAAGCAGGGGCAGAGAAGCACACAGGCCAATCAGCTGTGAAAGTGAGCCGCAGACAGATGTGGTTTGATCTCCTTACAGCAGTGGTTGCTGCAGAAAAGATTGAGCAGCAACCTAACGAAGTACTGCTGGCACCGTGGAATCAGCTGCATCATGACCAGCAATTCACTTCTATTTCCAAGAAAGCCACAGCCCATGAGGTGCGGCTGGCTGATTATCTTCCTGATTAGGGATCAGCCCGGGGCACCCAGTTGGCAGGGGAGCTGGTTGACCTGAGGCCACGTGTGGACCTGACTATACATTGTTCCTCCCACAATGTGCAGAGGGTATTAGCTCTTGTGGAAACAGGTACTGACAGCACCTTGTCTTATAGGCATCTAGTCACGTTCCCTGGGCCCACTGCAACAATAGAAGGCTATGGGGGTCGAATCATTCATATGCGGTAGGTCCCTGTGACACTGTGTATAGGCAGATTGCCTCTTCGGACATACCAGGTGTATATATCCCTCATACAGAAGTACATTTTGGGAATTGATATTTTGCGAGGTTTGACTGTGAATATCACTGCTGGTGAATTCCACCTTCACATCTAGGTGGTGAAAACTATTATCTGGGGACATCTTCACCATGCCACACTTGTGTTGCCTCAGGCCACCCAAGTAATGAACACAAAACAGTATCATCTGCTGGGAGTCCATGAGGAAATAGGGCATACTATAATGGAACTGGAAAAGGTCAGTGTTTTCATCCTGCTCATAGCCCATATAACTCTCCTGTGTGGCCAGTGAAGAAGCCTGATGGCTCCTGGCATATGACAATTGACTATTGGGAGCTGAATAAAGTTATGTAGCCCCTGCATGCTGCCGTACTGAATGTTACAGACATTATGGACTGGTTGGCACATGAACTTGGATGATACCATTATGTGGTAGACTTGGCAAATACTTTTTTCTCTATAGCCATATTTTCAGAAAGTCAAGAACAGTTCGGGTGACAGTGGACACTCCTCATCCTTCCCCAGGGCTATGTGCACAGCCCTACCCTGTGCTATGGGCTTGTGGCTCAAGACTTAGCCACATGGAAATGACCACCTGTAGTGTACTTGTATCATTACATTGATGATATAATGCTAACCTCTGATTCTCTTACAGAACTAGAAGCAACAGCAACCAGCCTGCGAGAAGCTCTCACCAAATGGGGTTGGAAAGTAAATAAGGACAAGGTCCAGGGATCTGAGTTCTCTGTCAAAATTTTTGGAGTTGTCTGGTTGAGTAAGACAAAAGTGATGCCAGATGCAGTGATTGATAAGATACAGGCACATACCTAACCTGAGAAGCAGCTCCAAACCTATTTGGGACTGCTGGGGTTCTGGAGAGTATTTACTCCCCATCTAGCCTCCTTGATGTGGCCTTCACATTGTTTAGTGTGACAGGGTGCCCAGTGAGATTGGACCCCTGAATAGAAGAGGCCTTTAAGACTACTAAGCAAGCTGTAGCACAAGCCCAAACTCTATGTGTTGTAGATCCAGCCCTCCCATTCCTGCTTATGGTGCAGGTGGATGATGCAGGGTTTGGATGAAGCTTGTGGGAGAAGCACAGGTCCCAGGAGGTACTGATAGGCTTCTGGTCGCAGTTATGGAAAGGAGCAGCAGTTCAATAGTCTCTGATATTGAAACAACTGGCTGCCATATATGCAGCCCTCCTGGCCAGTGAGGCCATCAATGGCCCAAATCCCATAATTGTGAAATCTACGTACCCTGTGGAGGGGTGGCTGTGATCATGGGGGAAGGCACCCCATATGGGAATTGCACAGACCCCACGCTGATGAAATGGGGTGCTTCTCTGGAACAGCAGGTGCAGTTCTCTGCAAGCCCCCTGTCAGGTCAACTGCACTCCCTATTGGGGCCAGTGCAGTTTCAAGCAGAGCTGACAGAGCCTGCTGAGTTGGGAGACATGCCAAGTCCCTATGTAGAGTGTTAGGCTCCCATCCCTGAGGATGTCTAGTACACAGATGGCTCATGCCATGGGCAGCCCCTGACATGGGCTGCCATGGAATTGCAGCTGTCCACAGAAACATTTTGGTATGAAACTGATGCTGGGCTGTCCAGCCAACGGACTGAGCTTCACGCTACGTGGTTGGTCCTCATGAATGAAACTGGCCCAGTGGATGTCTGCACTGACACCTGGGCTGTGTATCAAGGTCTAACACTGTCGCTGCCCTGGTGGGCTGCCCAGGAGTGGATGATAGGGCACCGCCCCTGATGGGAACCGGGATTGTGGGAAGACCTCTGGAAGTGAGGTCTGCAGCAGGGGGCCACCATATACAATGTCCCCAGCCATCGGCCATTATAGGCCACTGGCAATGATGCAGCCGATGTGCTGTCACAAGTCTACTCTGCCCATGTACCTCTGGTCCTGGTGGACATTGGCCCCTGGCTCCACAGGAAATTGGGACATGTAGGGGCCCATACCATGGGACAAATGGCGAAGTGATGGGGGCTATTGTTGACCCAAGCACAAGCACAAGTTGCATGTCACAATGCCCCCGATGTGCTGAGCAGCACCCAGAGAGACAGTGGGTACAGAGTACCCCTGGGGTGGTGCCCCGTGGGGCTAAGCCACTCCAAGAATGGCAAGTGGACTGTATAGGGCCTCTGCCCACAGACCAGTAACACTGCTGTGTTTTCATGGGTGTGACATGGCCACGAGCCTAGGATTTGCTTGGCCAGTGGCAGCTGCTGATCAACGTCATACTGTGACCATGTTGGAGTACCTCACAGCCGCTTATAGCCAGCCCTTATTAATTACCAGTGACAGAGGCACTCATTTTACAGGTCAGGAAGTGCAGGACTGGATCTGCACTAATGATGTATGGTGGCAATTACATGTTCCTTATCACTCACAGGCAGCTGGAATGATAGAGCTTGCTGAAGGACAAACTGCAAGCCTTGGGCCCAGGCTGGAGCTGCTGGTACACTAACCTCCCACAAGCTATATGCCTTCTGAATGAGCAGCCCTAGTGAATGGGGTTGTCTCCCATTGACAGGGTTGTAGCAGGCTTGCCGTGAGTTATCAAAGTGTGCCCGGGCACTGCTGCCAAACAACTCTTGCCCCCGGGCTCCCAGGGAGCTTTGCTCTTGCTGGCTCTAGAACCTTTGGCAGCAGGTAAACAGGCCACTTGGGTGTGGCCTTGGACTGTACATGTAATGCAAGAGCCATGGATAGCCCTGGTGGAGCCCTGGGGATAGGGCTTACCCAGTGGGTTGAAGGTAGAACCCTAGATTTGTATTCGGCCCACACCCTTGCAAGTGTCACTCCTAAAGAGTGTGAGGCTTCACTGTTTACAGGGAGTTTTGTATTTAGCCTCTGACCCTTTCCCCTCTACACTATAATGCTGGTGGAGACTCCCCGGCCTGCCACCCTTGGAGATGCTGTCTGGTATGACAGGCCAGAGGAAGCCCCCCTCCTGGCCACTCTTTTGTCTCAAGATGAATGAGTGGCCTGTGTCCTTCCAGAAGGATGGGACTTGCCCCTAATGGTCTCTTTGTCTGCTTTATCCTATTGCCCAGGCTGACAACAGGGAATCGTGTCATGTTCTGCGCTCATGTGTTTTCTGCTGTTCACAATGTTTCCCTCTGCTGTGTATGTACTGAACTGCCAATGGATGCAGCTGAAGGACTGCTGTGACACATTACTTCAGCCATGGCTAAGAACTGGACGTGGCTATGTACCTAGAATACTATACATGAATGGGACCAGCGACAATGTGCCACAGAAGCGCTACTCTGCTGTGACCATTGCAAACACCCACCCCTCATAGGCTATGCCATTTCCAATGGGTGGGGGTGGCTGGTGGAAGGACATGTGGAATTGTGGGAGCAGGCCCATGACTGCACAGAGCATGTGAGTTCTGCACCCAACCATGTTGTGGGGTGCCTACCACTGAGATGTGTGCTAACATCATTATTGTTAATTTTCCCAAGGTCTGGTGGGATGGAAAACACTATAATTGTACAGAATCAGCTGACTGGCTACCTGCAGGGTATCTATGGGTATGCAGGAACTATGGCGGGCCCAATTTCCCTGGTGACTGGACTGGCTGTTGTACCTGGGGACGTCCATATTTAGCTGGACTTGTTTTACCCACTTTGTTCAATTGCCTCATAAATAGGATCTTGTATATCACCGCTGGCACTGGAAGAAACATGTAGCATGGTGCTTTATCCTCTGGTGTTATTCATTTCAGGGGTGAGATCCATAGATGTAGAATTATAAGTAGAAGCTTTAGCTCCGCATACTGCACAGGCACTGAATGCAACACGTCAGGCGATAACGCTTCCATTTTCTTTCTTTCTTTCTTTCTTTCTTTCTTTCTTTCTTTCTTTCTTTCTTTCTTTCTTTCTTTCTTTCTTTCTTTCTTTCTTTCTTTCTTTCTTTCTCTCTTTCTTTATTAGCTATCTATCTATCTATCTATCTATCTATCTATCTATCTATCTATCTATCTATCTATCTATCTAGTTGGTTTTTATTATTCTTTCTTTAGGCAAGGCAATCCTTGGTTGACCTCACAGATTGCAAGGACCTTGTCAGCTTACAATCCCTTATTTATTTATTTATCTATTTATTTATTTATTTATTTATTTATTTATTTATTTATTACACCTACAGCACCTGGGCTTTCTAGGTGGTCTCCCACCCAAGTACTAACCAGGCCCAATCCTGCTTAGCTTCTGAAATCAAACGGGATCGGGCTTGTTCAGGGTAGCATGGCCATAGATGGTTATAACCCTTTAATAGATGAAACCACACAAATGTGGAAAGTAGTTTTACAAAACTGTATGGCTCTTAACCTCCTAACTGCTGCCCAGGGTGGCCTTGCACATTACTTCATGTAGAATGCTGTGTCAATATTCTTGTTCATGCCGACCAGGCACAGGCAGCCCTCCAGAAAATCAGGGCATAGGTGATAATAGAATTCTCTATTTTCTTTGGATATATAGTGACATTTATATATTTTATCATTTGTATTCTTCCATTAGAGTTGAAATTCAGTATTATTTAATAGTAGCTTCAGGTATAAAGCACAGTGCTTAGACATTTATATAATTTATGAAGTGAACCCTCCCCATTAGTCTAGTACCCACCTGGCACTATATAGTTATTACAATGTTATGACTATATTCCATATGCTATATTTCACATCCTCATGATGCTTTTGTAACTACCTATTTGTACTTTTTGTTATATTTAATTTTTAATTAATTAATTAATTTTTAATGCAACATTGCTTAACGACATCCAATAATTTTCAGCTGCACATGTTAACAGTAAGGAATATATATATTTACACTGTGTGTTCACCTCACATAGATTTTTTTCTGTCGCCACATATTAGACCCCTTTACCCCATCTAGTACATCCTCCACCCTGGCCTCCACCCTCTGGTAATCACAAGTCTATTGAACAAGTCCATGAGTCTCTCTTTGTCCTCTTTATTTGTTGTTTTTATACACTATGTATAAGTGATATCATGTAATTTTCAACTTTTTCTGTCTGGTTTATTTCACTTATCATCATTATCTCCAGGTCCATCCACGTTGTCACAAATGGCAGTATTTCATCTCTTTTATGGATGCATAATATTCGATTGTACCACCGCTTCTTTAGCCAATCATCTATCATAGGACACCTTGTTACTTCCATGTCCTGGCCACTGTGAATAATGCTGCTACGAACATTGGTGTGCAAATATCTTTACGGATATGAGTTTTTGAGACTTTGGGGTAGATACCTGTTAGAGAGATTACTGGATAATATAGTTGATTAATGCTTAGCTTTTTGAGGAATCTCCATACTGTTTTCCATAGTGGCTATACCAATTTGCAGTCCCACCAGCAGTGTATGAGGGTTCCTATTTCTCCACATCCTCTTCAAAATTTGTTATTGCTTGTCCTGTTGATTATAGCCTTTCTAACAGGTGTGAGATAATATCTCATTGTGGTTTTGATATGCATTTCAAGATGTTGAGCATCTTTTCAAGTGTTTGTTGGCCATTTGTATGTCCTCTGCGGAGAAGTGTCTGTTTAGAACTTCTGTCCATTCTTGATTGGATCATTTGGTTTTCTGTTGTCATTGAGTTGTATGAGTTCTTTGTATATTTGGGATATTAGGCCCTTATCAGAGACATTGCTTGCAAATATATTTTTCTCATTTGGATGGTTGTCTCTTTACTTTGTTGATGATTCCTTTTGCTGAGCAGAAGCATTTTAGTTTGATGTAGTCCCATTCATTTATTTTTGCTTTCACTTTTCTTGCCTTTGAGTTCAAACTCATAAAATCCTCTTTAAGTCCAAGGACCTTGAGTTTAGTTCCTATGTTTCCTTCTATAGATTTTATTGTTTCAAGTCTTATATTCAGTTACTTCATCCATTTTGAAGTAATTTTGGTGTGTAGTAGTAGACAACGGCCCTGTTTCATTCTTTTGCAGATGGCATTCTAGTTTTCCCAGCACCATTTTTTGAAGAGGCTTACATTTTTCCAGTGTATGCTTTTGACCTTTTTGTCAAAAATTACTTGCCTATATAATATGAGTCTACTTCTGGACTCTCAATTCTGTTTCACTGGTTTGTGTGCCTGTTTTTCTACCAACACCATGCTATTTTGATTACTGTTGCTTTGTAGCATAATTTGAAGTGAGGCAGAGTGATTACTCCAGCCTCATTCTTTTTTCTCAGGATAGCTTTGGTAATTCTGGGTCTTTTGTGATTTCATACCAATCTGATGATTTTTTTGTTCTATTTAAAAAATGCTGATGTGATTTTGATGGGGATTGCATTTAATCTGTATAATGCTTTAGGTAATATGGTCATTTTAACTATGTTGATTCTTCCAACCCAGAAAAACAAAATTTCATTCCATTTCTTTGTATCTTCTTCAATTTCCTTTAATAGGGTCTTATAGTTTAAATTATATAGGTCCTCCACATGTTTTGTTAGATTTATTTCTAGGTATTTTATTATTTTTGTTGCAATTGCAAAAGGAATTATGTTTTTCACTTCTTTTTCTGACATTTTATTATTAGAGTATAGGAATGCTATGAATTTTTGAACATTATTTTTGTATCTCTCTCTCTCTCTATATATATATATAGAGAGAGAGAGAGAGAGTCATCTATCATCTTCTACATGTACCTTAGCTCTGTTCTCCTTTGCAAATTTGGATCTTTCAATCCTTCCTTTTTCAGTCATTGTCAATTGTCAATTGTCCTTATATATGCTGAACGTTCATTACTATCTTGCTATATCAATTATCTTCTTGTTATTTAAGCTTATAATGCCCTGTTCTTAGTAAGGGTTTCACTCTTCTACTTCTATTTGCCTGATAGTCACCTTACTCCTGATTATGTATTTTTTTTTTTTGGTCAGTTTGTTTTAGGTGAGCTGATGCCTTTCTGTATTTCCTCTTTGCAGGCATTGTAGTGGAGAATTCCCTTAATTTTTGTGTCTGGAAATGTTTTTCTCTCTCCTTTTTATCTAAAGGTGATATTAGCTGTATATATTATTCTAGACTGGTAGTTACTTTCACATAATAGTTTGAATATCTGATTCCATTCCTTTCTGGCTTGTAAGGTTTGTACTGAGAAGTCTGGTGATAATCTTATGTGTTTTCCTTTATAAGTTACCATCTACTTCTCCCTTGCTGCCCTGAGTATTCTGTCTTTGTCATTGATTTTTGATAACTTTAATACAATGTTACTTGGTGAAGCCTTTTTAAGTTGAGATAATTGGGTGTTCTATTGACTTCTTGTATTCCAAGCTTCAGCTCATTCCTTAGATTTCTCATCAATTATTTGCATGAAAATGCTTTCTAGTCCCTGTTCCTTTTCCTCGCCTTCTATAATGCTTATTCTTATGTTTCCTCTCCTGATGATATCAACCAGTCCTTGCATTTCTCTTTCATTATTTTTCATTCTTTGATTGCTCTCTTCATCCTTCTGATTTATTTCTGCATTTCTGTCTTTGATGCCAATAATCCTTTCCTCCATTTGTTCCACTCTATTATCTCAAGCTTGCTATTTCATTTTTCAACTCTTGCAGTGTGTTTTTTATCTTCAGAATTTCTATTTGTCTTTTTCTTGGTTTCAATCTTCTTGCTAAAGAACTCATTCTGCTCATCTAGTTGTTTTTTTTTTCAATTCCTGAAATTGTTGGTATGACTTGTTTTGGAACTCACTGAGTTTTTTCAGAAGTACCATAGTACATTCTCTGTCATTTAAGTGGCATATTTCTATGTTCATAAGCTTCTTTTCTTTTTCTTTCTGAGATGCCTGGTCACCTTGGTTGTTCATGGTGTTTAATGGACTATTTCTCCACCTAGGCATTAATGGAAGTATTCAGCTCTTTTTCAGAAAGAAGATGTATTACATAAAGGTCTCTCTTTAGCCTGCCGAAAAGAAGGCACTTTTCTTTTGGTTTCTACTATGTGGCATATAAGCCTCTTCCATCCCTGCTTTATATAAAGCATGAATAATGCCTTTTTATTTTTTATAGATGTTTAATTGCTCTTAGTACTTTCAGTCTCTATTCCTATTCGTGTTAGCAACATTTTCAGTAACGTTTGCTCAGATTCCCCTGGGCTCCATGGTGTTTGATCTCAGGGGGTGTGGGAGAAGGGGCTCTTTAGGTTGGGATTTGGGGACTGCAGCTCACCCTTGGTTTTGCAACCTCAGCTGGTAAAAATAAACTGCTGTTTCTCTGCCATCTGCTACTCTGTTTTCTGCCCTGATTACTGAGCCCTGCCACCAGCCCTGCCACCAGCTGCATGGAAATCACAAATCTCCCAGCAGGGCTGTTCAGTGAAGTCGCCATACCTTCTCCCATCCTCCTCTGCCTACAGGGAGCACCTGCAGATGTGAGAGACAGCTTATTTATTTCTCCCAGTTCACTTCCCAACCCCCTGGGTTCTGACCTGTGTTAGCTCTTTTTTGCAGATTCCATGCTCAGAGGTGCTAGTGTGCAGTTTGGGTGTTTTGTTGTTGTTGTTATTGTTGTTGTTGTTGTTGAGTTTTAGATGTTCAGCTTATTGTTGTTTCAAGGGGAGAGAACTGGAGATGTCTCTCACTCCACCATGTTTCTCCAAACTCTACAGCTGGGTGTCTGACAATGTAATTAATTCAATACTCTTCCTGGAGCCAGCACCAGATCCCACAGGTTAGGGGATCTGTCCTTTATTTGAGCTCACTCATATGTTTTGAGATTGACTGACTGTAAACCATGGTAATAGTCATAACTGGGCCATGTGTTTTACCTCATCTAACAAGCTAGTCTGAGAATTTTATAATGGTGAATGTAGAAAAAAGGAAAAGTAGAACCATGAAATACTTTTTTCAAGTTACTGATCACATCAAATTTTCTAATGTTTCATTGTTCAAAACAAGTGTTATGGTCAAACTCAGAGTCCATATGAAAAAGAAATGCCAAATGATGTTGACGTGGGGAGACATGAATAATTGGAGTCATTAATTCAATCAATTAAAAAAATTGTTATAAAATGTCTTAAACATATTAATTTTTTTCTTCTCAATAATATGATAGACATCTCTAGGAAAACGATCATGTTTTTTGTTTGTTTGTTTGTTTGTTTTTGCTAAGAATGGTAAAAGAAAAACATTTGGAAGATATGTGAGATAGAGTAATAGTTCAAAGATAAAAACTTAGATAAAGATTTCAATGTCCAATGTCTATAGGAGTTAGGAAGGTATTATAATTAATGAAGCTGGTGGGGCAGGAAACTATGGGCTTAGATAGGAATAATAGTGAACTATAAAGCCCTACATAAAAGAAGCAGCTGCTGTTCAATTCCAGCAGATTATTGTCATAAATATGGTCAAATCACTGCCAGTTTTTCCCAGTTTTTCAAAAGAACCTAGAAATCCAGATTTTTATATAAAATCTCTTGCTTTTAAATTATTGGTAAATAATTCAATTAAAATATTTTTAAAAAAAAAACATTAAGACTGTTTATTACTATATGGATTCACAAAAATGTCCACAACTATAAACTGGATCTGACCCATAGGTTGCCAATTTTTGACTCTGCTTTGACCTTTAACCTTTTTTCCAGCTTTATCGAAGTATAATTGACAAATAGAATTGTAAGATATTTAAAGCGTATAATACAATGATTTCCCATACTTATACATTATAAAATGATTTCCCCCATCAAATTAGTTAGCACATACATTTATCACCTCATATATTTATCTTTTATTTTCCTTTATATTTTTTGGTGAGAACATTTGAGTTCTACTCTATTAGCAAATTTCAATTATAAAATACAGGATTATCAACTATAGTCAACATGTTTTACATTAGATTCGCAGACCTTATTCATCTTATAACTGAAAGTCTGTATTCTTTTACTAACCTCTCCCTATTCTACCTGCCGGGCCCTGGAAATCACTTTTCTACTTTCTGTTTTTATGAGTTTGATTTTTTCTTTCATTAAAAATTTCATGAATAAGTAGTACCATGTGGTGTTTGTCTTTCTCTGCCCGGCTAATTTTACTTAGCATAATGCTCTCCTGGTTTATATTTTCTTCATTCATCTGTCAACAGACACTTTGGTTATTGTCATGCCTTGGCTATTTGTGAATAGTGTTGCTATAAGCACGGTAGTACACGTGACAGAGGTTTTTTTTTTTAATTTAAAATTCAATAAATCACAAATAACTAATCTTGCATTGAGTTGGAAATTAACACATAATCTAAGACTTTTCATCTTTCGGTGATATTTGCATGTAGATATTTTTTTTCTGTAGATATTTTGACAGACAGTTTATAAAGGTTAAACTTGTTCAGAGCCCAACTCAACCTGGTGTACACTTAATGAGAATCTGGTGTAAGTACTGATTTTTCTTTCTAGTGTTTCCCATATATGTTAATCTCTTTAAAAAACCTAGGGTTTTCCCTAAATATGCATTCATACAATGCTCTGAAATAAGTCATTAAAGAAAAGGCCATGCTACACTCAGAAGACACAAATTAGGATGTTCAGTCAAAGTAACTCTACCCAGCAGCACCAAATACACAATTAAAAATAGCAAGTTTTGGTAAAACTCTTAGGTCTATTTTTCCCAGTATTATAAGGAAATAAAGAAAGCATCAGAAGATAGTAGAGACTTAAAAAACTTACTAAAAATGACTTGAACAAATATAAATTCCACTGCTTTGATAGATTTTCCTAGCTATCTCATACTATGTTATATTAAAAAAAGATAATTTACACATCAGTGGGTATTGTTGGATTTGAACTAAAAATAATAAGGTTCTTTTGGCAATCCATTGGACAAGTGTCTCAGATAATACTAAATTTTGTTGCATGGTAATGGAGAATAAGTCTAATTAATCTCAACCAAAAATTATTTCCCCTTCTCATTGTCAATAATTAGTATAGAGTAGTCATAGGACTGAATTCTTGATACATAAAGGAGATATCTGCCAGGTTATTTCTGGAACAGCGTTCCTCAAAGATTCAGGGAATTATGCAGAAATAAGTGGATTATTTTTGTTGAGCATTTCCTCATCTAGATGTGATGCCTGATTATGTCTTTCAAAAATGAATTCGAAGTGTAAATATATAAAGATTTATATTATCTTCTGTAAATTTTGATTAAAATAGCTTAAGTATTAGATCTCTGCTTGAAACAATCAAATGTGGATGCATCCGTGAATTGTTACATAATTGAACTAAGAACCTTTGGAACTTGATATAATGTCAGGTATGCTTTCCTGTTTATAATGCATGGCATACATTTCTTTAGGTTAAAATATTATACATAGATCATTGTGATGATATTAGTTGATGTTAAATGATGTGAGGTAAGAACATACTTTTGTCTGTTTTCAATAATTAGCCTAATAACCTATATTATTTGAATAATATACCCTCTACAACTGGGGATGAAATGAAATGTCATACTTTTCATGTATTTGAATCACTAATGACGCTTTTTTATGATGACTTTAGTTAATGAAATTCAATGTTTCATCTGTACATTTTAACAGTAAGATATATGTGTGTGTGTGTGTATTTACACTGAGTGTTCACCTCCCATAGTTAGATTTCTTTCTGTCACCACATATTTGACCCCTTTAAGCCAGTCTACCACCTCCTCCTCACTCCCCCTACCCTCTGTTAACTACTAGTCTATTGTCCATGTCCATGAGTCTCTGTTTGTTCATGCTGTTCATTTGTTGCTTTTAGGTATATGTCCCACACATAAGTGATATAATGTGATTTTCAACTTTTTCTGTCTGGCTTATTTCACTTAGTATGATTATCTTGAGGTCCATCCATGTTGACGCAAATGGCAGTACTTAATCTCTTCTTATGGCTGAGTAATATTCTATTGTGTATATATGTACCACTGCTTCTTTATCCAAACATCTATCATTGTATATCATAGAACACTTCGGTTGCTTCCATTACCTGACCATGGTGAATAATGCTGCTATGAACATCAGTGTGCAAATATCTTTTCGGATATGAGTTTTCAACTCTTTGGGGTAAATACCCAGTAGAGGGATTGCTGAATTATATGATAGATCAATTTTTAGTTTTTTGAAGAACCTCCATGCTGTTTTCTATAGTGACTGTACCAATTTGCAGTCCCACCAGCAGTGTTCAAGGGCTCCTTTATTTACACATCCTCTCCAAAAGTTGCTATTACCTGTCCTGTTGATTATAGCTATTATGACAGAGAGCAAAATAGTATCTCATTGTGGCTTTGATTTGCATTTCTCAAACAGCTAGCGATGTTGAGCATCTTTTCAAATATTTGTTGGCCATTTGTATGTCCTCTAGGGAGGACTGTCTATTCAGTTCCTCTTTCCATTTTTGATTGGATTATTTATTTATTTGTTTGTTTGTTTCTCTATTTATTAGTTATTGAGTTGTATGTGTTCTTTGTATATTTTGGATATTAGGCCCTACTGAAGGCATTGCTTGCAAATATATTTTTCCATTCAGATATTGTCTCTTTACTTTGTTGATTTTTTTTTTTGCTGAGCAGAAGCTTCTTAGTTTGATGTAGTTCCATTCATTTATTTTTGCTTTTACTTCCCTTGTCTTTGAAGTCAAAGTTCTCTTTAAGTCCAAAAACTCTGAGTTTAGTTCCTATATTTTCTTCTATATGTTTTATTGTTCAGGTCTTATATTCAGGTCCTTAATCCATTTTGAGTAAATTTTGGTATGGGGTGATAGAAAGCAGTCTAGTTTCATTGTTTTGCAGGTGGCTTTCCAGTTTTCCCAACACCATTTATTGAAGAAGATTTGTTTTTTTCCACTGTTATGTATTTGGCTTTTTTGTCAAAAATTATTTGCCCACATATACATGGGTTCACTTGGACTCTTGATTCTGTTCCATTGGTCTGTGTGTCTGTTTTGTTGCTGATACCATGCTGTTTTGATTACTGTTACTTTGTAGTATAATTTGAAGTTGAGCAGAGTGATACCTCCAGCCTTGTTCTTTTTCTCTTAGGATGGCTTTGGAAATTTGGGGTCTTTTGTGCTTCCATATAAATCTGATGATTTTTTGTTGTATTTCTTTACAAAAGCTCGATGGGATTTTGATGAGGATTGCATTAAATCAGCATAATGCTTTAGGTAATATGGTCATTTTAACTATGTTGATTCTCCCAATCCAAGAACACGGAAACTCTTTCCATTCCTTTGTATTTTCTTCAACTTCTTTTAAGAGGGTCTTGTAGTTTTTATTCACATGTTTTGTTAGATTTATTCCTAGGTACTTTATTCCTTTTGTTGCAATTGCAAAAGGAATTATTTTTTCCACTTCTTTTTCTGACATCATTTTTTTTTCCCTTGGAGTGTAGAAACGTTATGGGTTTTTGAACATTGATTTTGTAACCAGAGACTTTACTGTATTTGCTTATTGTTTATAGTAGTGTTCTTGTGGAGTCTTTAGGTTTTTCTATGTAGAGAATATTGTCATTCACAAATAATGACAGTATGACTTCTTCATTTTCTATTTGGATGTATTTTATATCTTTCTCTTGCCTGATTACACTCATTAGGGCCTTCGATGTTATATTGAATAATAGTGGCGATAGTGGACAGGTGTGCTTTGTTTATGGTTTTGGAAGGTATTTAGTTTTTCACCATTAAGAATAATGTTGGCTGAGGCTTTGTCATAGATGGCCTTTATTATGTTAAGATACTTTTCTTCTATTCTGATTTTAAATATTTTGAAAATAAATGGATGCTGTATCTTCTCAAAGATTTTTCTGCAACTATTGATATGATCATATAATTCTTATTTTTTAATTTGTATGTTGCGTATCACATTAATCGATTTGCACATGTTAAACCATCCCTGTGCCCCTGGGATGAAGTCCACTTGATTGCACTGTATAATCTTTTTAGTATGTTGCTCTATTTGGTTTGCTATTATCTTATTTAGGATTTTGCATCTGTGTTTATGAGAAATATTGGTCTGTAGTCTTCATTTTTTCTGTTATCTCTACCAGATTTTGATATCAGGAAAATATTGGCCTCATAAAATAATTTGGGAAGCAGCTTCCTATTTGATTTTTTGGAAGAGTTTGAGGAAAATAGGTATTAAATCTTCTTTGAGTATTTGGTAGAGTTCACTAGTGAAACCATCTGTTCCTCAACTTTTACTTTTTGGTAGGTTTTTGATGATTGTTCTAATTTCCATACTGCTGACTGGTGTCCTTTGATATTTCACTCCTTCCTGATTCAGTCTAAGAAGGTTTAATTTTTCTAAGTACTGATCATTTCTTCTAGGCTATTCAATCTTTTCATAGTATTCTTGTATGATGCTTTGTATTTCTGCAGTGTCTGTCATCATTTCTTTTCTTTCATCCTTGTGATTCGTGTTCTTTCTCTCTTTCTTTTTTTTAATGAATCTAGCCAGGGTATTGTCAATTCTATTAATATTCTCAAAGAACCAGCTCTTTGTTGCATTTATTTTTTCTATTGTTTTCATTTTCAATTTCATTTATTTCTGCTCTAATTTTGATTATTTTTTTCCTTCCACTGAATTTAGGCTCCATTTGTTCTTTTATTTCTAGTTTTATAAGAAGAAGTGTTAGGTTTTTATTCGAGCTCGTTCTTGTTTTAGGAGATAGGCCTGTAATAATATGAACTTTCCTCTTATGGTAGCTTTTGCCATGTCCCAAAAGTTTTGATATTTTGTACTATCATTATCATTTGTTTTTCTGTATCTCTTGATCTCTCTTTTTATTTCTTCTCTGATCCAATTATTATTCGGTAGCATGTTTTTAATCTCCAAGTGTATGATAATTCCCTCTTTCTTTTTATAGTTGATCTCTAGTTTCAAATCTTTATGATCAGAGAATACGGTTGGTGTGATTTCCACCCTCTTATATCTGTTGAGACTATGTGTCCCAGTATGTGGTCAATCCTTCAGAATGTTCCATGTGCACTACAGAAGAATACATAAGCAGCTGCTGTTTAGGGATGAAAGGCTCTATAAATGTCAATTACATCCAGCTGGTATAACGTGTCATTTAAGGATGTTACTTCCTTATTGATTTTCTGTTCAGATGATCTGACCATATTCAACAGTGGGGTATTTGGGTCCCCTACTATGATAGTGATTAGTCTGTTTTTCGCCTTAGTTCTGTTAGTAATCACTTTTTATATTTCAGGTCTCCCTGATTGGGAGATAGATATTAATAACTGTTATGTCTTCTTGGTGCATGATTCCCTTTATCGTTATGAAGTGTCCCTCCATATCTTTTTTTTTATTTTGAAATCTATTTTGTCTGATATTAGTACCATGACTTCTGCTTTTCTCTGACTGCTATTTGCCTGAAATATCATTTTTCACCTTTTCACTTTGTGTCTATATTTGTCTTTGGAGCTGAAATGTGTCTCCTGGAGGTAGCATATAATTGGGTTTTCTTTTCATTCCAAAACACGACTCTGTGCCTTTTTGTTGGCGAATTCAGTCCATTTACATTTACAGTGATTATTGAAATATGAAGTCTTCTTATAGCCATTTTATTTTTTTATTTTCTGGTAGCTCAATGTTTCCATTACTTCCTTGTCCTTGTGTTTCTGTTTTCTTTCTTTTGCTTGTCTTTTGTGGGTTTCCTCCATGGTCCTTCTTGTTTTATGTTATATACTTCAGTTCTGAATCTTTTTGCGTATGGTTACCATTATAAATATGTAAATTATGGTTATATATATATATATAGTTATCCATTTTCTTCTGTGCATGCCTATGTCAATTCCCTTTTGCAAATTTATATCTTTGAATCCTCACATTTTCAGTCCTTGTTGTCTCAATTTTTCCCTATGTGTACTGAATGCTCATTAATATCTTGCTATAGCAAGTTTCTTCTTATTGTTTAAGTTTATAATGCCCTGTTCTTAGTAAGGTTTGCACTCATCAGCCTATCAGCCTCCTAGTCACCTTACTCCTAATTATGATTTTATCTCATTATTTTAGGTGAGCTGACCCCTTTCAACATTTCATGTAATACAGGCCTCATAGTGGAGAATTCCCTTAATTTTTATATGTCTGGAAAGGTTTTAATTTTCCCTTCATATCTAAAGGACAACTTAGCTGGATACATTATTCTTGGCTAGTAGTTCCTTTCATTTAATAGTTTAAATATTTGATTTCACTCCTTTCTGTTTTGTAAGGTATGTGTTGAGAATCTGATGATAATATAATATGTTTTCTTTTATAGGTTACTGTCTTCTTTTCCCTGGCTGCCCTGAGAATTCTTGCTTTTTGTCCTTGCTTTTTGATAATTTTAATACAATGTGTCTTAGTGAAGGCATTTTTGGTCTTATAATTGGTGTTCTGTTGACTTCTTGAATTCCAAGCTCCAACTCATTCTATAGATTTGGGAAATTCTCATCAACTATTTGTATGAAATGCTTTCTAGTCCCTGTTCCTTTTCCTTGCCTTCAATAATGCCTATTATTCTTATGTTTCCTCTCCCGATGGTAGCAGCTAATGCTTGTTATTTCTCTTTCATTATTTTTCATTCTTTGGTTTCTCTCTTCTTCCTTCTGATCTATTTCTAGATTTCTGTTTTCAATATCACTGGTCCTTTTCTCCATTTGGTTGACTTTATTTCCCAAGGTTGCTATTTCATTTTTCAACTCTTGCCGTGTGTGTGTGTGTGTGTGTGTGTGTGTGTGTGTGTGTTTATCTCCAGAAGTTCTATTGTCTTCTTTTTGAGGGTTTCAAACTCCTTTCTAAGAAACTCATTCTGCTCATTTAGTTTTTTTTTCCAGTTCCTGAAATTGTTGATTTGACTCATTTCGGATCTCATTGAGTTTTTTTCAGAAGTACCATCTTGAATTCTCTGTCATTTAGGTTGCATATTTCTATGTCCGTAATGTTATTTTATGAAGACTTTTTCTTTCTGAGATGCCTCATCACCTTGGTTGTTTATAGTGTTTAATGTACTATTTCTCTTCCTGGGCATTAATGGAAATGTATTCTGCTTTTTTTTTTCTAGGAAGACGATTTATTATATAAAGTTCTCTCTAGTCAGTTTCAAAAAAAAAAAGTCATTTTTCTTTTAGTTTCCAGGAGGTGATGTCTAAGCCTCTTGAATCCTTGTTTTGTATAAATTCTTAACAATGCATTTTTAAAATAGATGTTTATGCATGCCTGCTACTCTCAGTCTCAGGTGCTGTCAGTGTTATGGATAGTTTTTGTAGCTTTTGCTCAGATTCCTGGTGCTCCATGTTGTTTGGTCTCAGAGCTTATGGTGGGAGGGACCCTCTGTGTTGAGGGATGGGGGCTGCAGCTCAGTCTGTTCTGCTACTGCAGCTGGTAAAGATCAACCGTTGTTTCTTTGCCATCCCCACTTCTCTGCAGTTCCTGCTTATCTGCTTTCTTCCTTGATGGCTGGGCACTGCCACTGGCTGCGTGGAGCTCACAGTTCTCCCAGGCAGGGCTGTTCAAGGAACTTGCTGTATCTTCTCTTCTCTCCCCTTCTCCTATAGGGAACTCCAGCTGGGAGAGGCAGCTTCTGTGTTTCTCCCAGTTTACTGCCCGACACCCGTGGTTCTGTCCTATGGTATATCTTATGTGCAGATCCAACACTCAGACATACTGGTGTGTAGTTTGGCTGTTTTTTTGTTTAGTTTTAGGTGTTCAGCTTATTGTTGTTTCAAGGGAAGACATCTGGGGACATCTGTCACTCTGCCATGCTTCTGATGTCCCCTTATTCTTCCAGATGAGTGTGAGCATACTACACAATGGATATTAAAAGTCTGATAGATTGCATAGCTTTATGTAGAAACTGTATACTCATAGTATATTTGTTGAAATGATATCTACAAGGTCCCACACTAGTGTGTCATTATAGCTTAAATACAGAGTATGCATTTTAAGCAAAATATTGGAAAAGTTTAAATGGTTTACTACATTCTTTTTCTCTTACAGAGTACCTGCACATGAAAGAGCTGATACATATAAGTGATCCTAAACTACCTCTTCAAAAATGTAATGATGTGATTGTTCATAGTTTCCAAGATGTCAATGTTTTCACATTATTACATCTTTGAAATTAGGTTCAATAGCATGTTCTAATTTAATTGGCATTGTTTTTTCTTCTTTAAATATACTAAAAATAACATTTAGTTTTAGATTTGATGAAACTCAATATTTGAAAAATTTTAAACTATTTCTGGCAAGTGTGTATGGTACACGGGCTCGAGTTAATGAAAGAAAGCCCTGTAGGGGGCTGATTCTCTTTACCTATGCTGCAGCAAGGACTATACATAGAATTAAGGCAGAGCATGAGTGCTTAATTTTTACATACAGTGACCTCATAATCTGAACTGCGAGTGGATTAGGAACTCTGAGAGGGCTTTTCAAGGGCTTTGTCAGAGGTCGACCCTTCCTGGCAGGTGAAGATGAGATTTCCTCATTAAAAATATCATCCTAGGGTGATTCAGTTACTGGTGGTTCAGTTGTTGCTTTCTTGGTCTCTCAAATAGGTTAAAATGAAAACATTATGTTAACAGCAGGGCATATTCTGTCTGAGGACACAGAGTCACCCTCTCTTCTTTACTCCATCTCAATATGCCTGGCTGGGCTCTCCAGCTAAGCTCCCCAAGAAGGTTGTGTAATAAGCCACATGACAGCAGTCTAAATAATTGCTAGCTTTATAGAATATCTTCAATTAAACAAAAAAGGAAGTACATTTTTTAAATTGTGTTATTTTTCTTCACATTACAGAGATAACTACATCGCAATGAAATTACTTTTCCCTTTCGTTTTCATTTTTTGCTTTATGCTGAGATACATTGTGTCTGCTTCTGGTCATTGCATTATTAAAGAGTAGCAATACACTGGGGTATGCTCAGAGTGGTCAAGATAACAAGAAAAATAAAGTGGCCATTTGTACCAGTTTGTTGGGGATTGAGGTAGTTCTCAGGATGTGAGGCTGTCAGTGTGAAAACCAGAAAAACAAAGTAAGACAAGTTGGTCACGCTAGGAAGAACATGAATCCATGTTGTACAAAGACATGTTAAAGGGTTTCAGCACATTTATCCTAGAGAAGATTTTGGAGAAGGTATGATAAATTCTTCTGTAGATATGTAAAGGTAGCTATGATTTTCTTCTGTATAGCCCCAAGAGGTTACAAGAATTCATAGATAAATTTACAGATTTTGATTCAATATAAATAAAAACTATTTATAATCCTACCAACCTAAAGGCAGAATGGGATAGATAAAGAAGTTGACCTTGATGGAATTCCTTAAGCAATGGAAAGCATTCAGTATAAAGATATATCAGGAATGTCGCAGAGAGGATTCAAATTTTTGGAGAAGGGGTTTGGATTATGTGGTCTTTAGGATCCCTTTCAATTCTGTTTTTAATGTCTGTGATTGTATAATGATCACAGGCTATTTTGATTTAAGTAAAACAGCCAAAAGCATGTGAAAATCACACATTTATTATCAAAAAAGTAATAGGAGAATTTTAAAGTAGCAAAACAAGAACCACAGGGGAGGTGGAAAACCAAAATCAATCTGAGGTTAGTGTAACAAGTGCTGTAAGCCATCAAGTCACTTTTGAAGCAGTCTCAGATAAGAGATTAGCTATAGATGCAGAAAGACCATTTTAGAAGATAATGAGAAACAGTTGTTGAGGATAGTAAAATAATTAAAGCATTAAATTAATTCTTACAAGTTTACCAAAGGGATGACAAAAGTGTGCCTATTCTTCTATGACTCAAAAAAAAATTAAGTGTCCTGGGTGACTGAAATACCTAGTATCCAGACAAAATCAGTGCCAAGTATTAACCCTAAGTCTTCTTGCACCAAATTTCTATATTGTTCAAAGGGAAACTTTAAATAAGCCTATCCTTGTCTCCTTGCATTTGGGTTAAGTAGCACTAGGGACTGGCAAAATCGAAGTCATGCCCGAAGTACTTTCATCTGTCTGGAACCAATCAGTTTTAGTACCCACAGGGCAGAACCAACCTTCTCAAGAGTGAATGAAAAAGAAATGGCTAAACTCCAGATCTTGAGGCACTAATAAACCTGAATTTTATTTTCAAAACTTTGTTTTCATAACACAATTTACTTGAGTTTGCTAATTTATAAAATTTTCACACCCCTATTTCCTTATGTATATTAAGGATGAGTTTTGTCTTTAAAATAATTGAAGCATGAGAGTAAATTCTTTGCTCCAAATGAAGTTATAAAGACAGAATAAAAATTATACTTATTGGATTTCTACTGAATGCACAGTTCTGTACTAATTATTATAGTTCTACAAAAAAAAAATAATAACAGGCGCATTTCCTGGCTTCAATGAATTTCCAGTTTTTGTAGCAAACAGGATAAAAATATTTTAATTTGACAAATGTTAATTGAACATTCACTGAAGTTATGTACTTTCACACAGTTGTCTCAAAGTGGATGTAGTCTACATTTTATAGATGAAGAAATGTGAATTGCCCATATAATAACCATATGTATCATTTTGCCCTGGCCAGTGCTAGTTTACATCTGTTGTTTTGGTGTAATTTTTAACAGTAAACTTTTTCACTCTCCAAAGTTCCCTAGTTTTGATTATAAATTGTATGGTCACCTCAATTATCACAATAGTAGCTGGCATATCTGATATTAAAATAATGGTCTGCTATTTTCATTTGCTCCTTTGAACATGGTCTGAAATTGGATGATCAATAGTAAGAATATAACAGAAATCAATTGCTACCTTCTGAACATTCACTGCTAAAATACCACTTCCAGACAATTATTCATTTTCATGTAAGCGCTCTTGTCCTGCTGTGGCCTATCCTATCTGCTCAGTCATCTTCATCTACTCTTTCCCACCCGTGTCACACCACTCTCACACATTTCAATTTAGAACTATAGAATCTCAACATTTGCATTGCTCATAGATCCAAAACCCTGACCTTGGACTTTCTTGACTCTAAATTCACCATCAATCCACATGGAACATCCACTCCCACGATCATTTATTGAATACAAAATGGTTATCAGGAACTATTCTACCTTTTAAAAACTGAAACTCCAATAACTCTCATTTACTAAAATTCCCTTTTATCCCAGCTTTCCTGATATCATTCTTGCAGAACCAACTTACTTTAGTCTCATTTGTAGTTACTTTCCATTTATTGACCCCCACGTTTTCTGCCAGATAATTAAACTATTTCTGGCCTCATATTCTTTTCTACTCAGCCTGGACTCATCTGAGAAAATGTCATCTGTTCCTATGATTTTTTTAAATATTTAAATAACATAAAAACAGAGTCATACACTTGTAGCTACAGTACCTCACATAAAAACCTGGGTTATACTAGGTACTCAATATAAATATATTGAATAAAGGGATTACAATAGATGGATTGTTTGCTGTAGGCTAAATTTTTTTCCTTCTAATTCTCATAATGGAGTTATAAATAGCATTTATAAAAGGGATAGCTGATACAGGACTGATCTAATGAGGCTGTAGCAGTTAGTCAATTCCTTAGGTGAACAAGCTTGATCGAACTACTACATGAAAATAAAATAATATCCTAATCTTTGATCAGCTATGCCACTTACTATTACTTTTATGATTGGATTTTATAATATTAGTACTTGTAAACTTGTTTATTCCTTCCTAGGTACTTAGCACATTATTTAATTGTTGGCCAGTAGGTATGCAGTAGCTCCTGGTCTTTGGGCTCATATGCTAAACAGTGGAGTGTCCTATGGGAATACTCAATTTATTGGCACAGTTAGTATTATATGTTGCATATAAGAGGTGGTGTTCCATAATTTACTGATGGATACACATATTTCCTCATTCATACTTGCACTGAAAAAATAAAAATATAATTATATAAAAAGTGCTGAATGGAAACATTTTAAAAATTGTGTTTTTAAAAACAGTATTTTCAAAACACAAACATCTTCATATAATAAAATACCTTATTTCTAAATATTTGACTATTTTAAATAGTTATGTAATATAAGTAGGACTTTGTGAAATTAATTTTTTCACACATCCTGAAATTTTCTGGAAGTCCAGGTTTCTTTGTAGTTCTGTGACCTCTATCTAGCTTTACTTATAGTTTTTGGTAGATGTATGTTTATGACGATAGAAGACTAGTTATTTTCAGATTAATCTATCTATTGAGGATATGAAGAAAATCTGGATAAAACATAAAAATAACACTTTGATATAAAATAGTGTAATATAACATAAATTACACAGAAAGCATATATTGTGCACATTATGTGTGTGTGTGTGTGTGTGTGTGTGTGTGTGTAGTAAGTCCTCACTTACTGTCATCAATAGGTTCTTAGAAATGTGGTCAACAACATAAAATGAAACTGACTTTGCAATAGGGTAATTGATATAAAGAGTTAAGTTCCTACTGCATCTCATCGATGTTATAACAAAATGACATTGAATGAAGCAATGTTATTTTGAGAACAATGTCAATATATATTTATTATGTACTATAAAAACTAAAATTCACAGTTCAGGATTTATAAAAGAAGAGAATTCCTGTTAAACATCTAAGGTTTTTAGTTGATAATTTAAAGGGCTGTGCTCCAGAATAAGGATGAACTAGGCAGACAAACTCTCACAAGGACACTCAAACCATCATGTATTAAGGAAACCTGGGACTGCTAGTGCCTTCACCTATTTGCCAGAATGAAAATTAAAATATCTCTGGAGGGAGATAACACCTAGAATCTCAAATTTATCTACAATTTTGTGTACAATTATTTGGATTTAAGTAAAACATAATCAACTATGCACAAATAAAGAACCTGAGACACTAAAGAAAAATATACACTACAAATAGACAAACAAGAGACTCTTATATTAGAGTTATTAGACAAGGACCATAGAATAATTATGACTAACTATAGTTAAAGAGTTACAAATTTTTGATCCACATACTAAACTAGATATTGAGAATGCAACAATAAATAGAGCTTGGTTTCTCTTGTCATGTAGCCTACAGTTTAATGGGGAAAACAGGAAGAAAACACATACTCACAAGAAGTTATATCTCTGACAAGAATCACACACACACACAAAAAAAAACCCTACAGGATACTCTAAGAGTATACAGACCAATAAGTCCTACTCTAGATTGGATGGATCAGGTTCAGGGATCAATAATGGCAACTTTGATGAAGAATATTTAAGCTAAGACTGAAGGATGGGTAGCAGTTTATATGAATAGCTCTTTTCTCCATTTTTTTTTGCCAGGGGTAAGAACTTGGTCATGTCTTTCTCTCCTCCACTCTAAACAGTCCACTGTTCTTGGATTTCAGCTCGCAAGCTTATGCTATTATTTTTACTATTTAGCAATCAAATAAGCTCTTTGTGGACTGGTCTGGGAAGCCAGATACCACTTAAAGTGTTAGAACATAGGTTGTGTGCCATATTGAGTTTCATCCGTAAAGGCAAATACCTTGTGTTTGGAAGTTAGAAAACAGTTGTACTATAAGTCTTGACTCAGTAGGTGCCCAAAGCTTATTTACTCATAGCTCTGTTTTGGCATACAAATCGAGTAGTAACACATAGGTCCATCTCAAGGTCAAAAGATAAAGGTTGTGCATGTGTGTCTGTGTGTGCACATGCACACCCGAGCCCTTTCTATTCTTCCCAACTAAGTTGTAACTCTTAATCCCTTGTCTACCATTGAATATACATACCCTGGGCTCTCTGAATTTCTCATCCCCTATTTCACCTTTTCTTCTTTTCTTGTTTGTTATTTCACTTTACAGCATTTATCTTATTAAGGAACAGGATATTTTATCTCCAGCTAAAGGTTTGTGTCATCAGCAAGTGAATGGAAAAAAAAAAACTTTTGGTACAAGTGTCCTTCCAGGCATAGTTTCAAGCCTACCATATTTGTAACTGACAGTTTAGGCTATATGGGAAGCTACTGTTACACGCATTTACAACTATAGCCTAAAATACCATAGCCCACTGTAATTCAATTATAGATGCCCATATACCCCACACATCAGTGATGCCCATCACCATAAATTGTAGCCATTAGAGCTCTTATGTCATAGTAACTACAACTTGACTAATATTGATATGGAAATTTATGTTTAACAAAGATTTTCAAGTCTTGACTGATGGCCAACTTATTTCAAGCAATATACATTCATGTAACCTTCATTTTCTGCCACTTAGATACCAAGAGCCAAGAAAAAAGTTAACTTTCTATTAGAATTAAGCTTTCTGTATTTCTGTCCTAGCACTTCTTACTTTTTAAGACCTCCTTCCTCTTTCCTCTGATGATTAGTGATAAGTCCCATGGCAACAGTGAGAAGGAAATGAATATACAACCACAAAACTTACTCTACCTTTTCCTAGATTTTCTGAGAGATGTCCAGTTGATGTTGACAAATTCCAGCTGAGATTCTCAGGTGTAACTCAAGGCAACAGGACGCTGCTTGCTCTGGGTAAATTGATATATATCTGTCCTTACTTGATCTGTGTTCTGGTCTAGCTATGGACCTGGAGCTGCTGTTAATTATATATCCATAACCAGGGCACTGCCATCACCACATTTAAAAATCTTCTCTGATGTTGCTTCTTAATTTCTGTTCCATTCTAGCTTCTTTATTCACTACTACTTTCCTTCACCTGTTACTTATTTTGACCAGCTTCTGACCCTATTGCTCCTCCACAGGTTTAGTTTACTCTATTAAAGACTGGTGTCTCCTTAAAAGGTGAGACAGGGGAGAGAAAAAAAAAACTGGTGTAGATGATAGATACTCTGTTCATCCCTCTTGCAATTAAATCGAAGTAGTGACAGAAACAAGGAGTGAACAGTAAGAATAATTCTCTGGGATCTAGAGGAACAAGTCCTACAAGTAGGGAGAGAAACAAAAAGTAATCCTGCAATGGGAGGAGGTAAGATGGGGCAAGGATGTGAGGCTGCCTAGTTCTGAGTGGTTGAGTGGGACAGAGACCATAACAGCAGTAGCTGACAGCTGCAGACACTTCTTAAAGGGTCCGTGTCCACAAACGGACTTTCGCAGTAAAGGACCTGCTGGCTCTGAGAACCAGCATCAGGTCAGCTGCTCTGGGGGCACCAGGGACTTACAGGGGGACACTGAGTTGTCAGATTGAGGGCCAGAAGCTAGACTCCTTCTGTACAAAAGTGCCTGTGGTAACCACTCTTCCACTGTTGAGCCCTGCCCCCTTTAAGAGTGCAAATGCAGCGTCCCATAGCTAAGACATCATTGAACTGGATACTAGAGGTCGCTCCACCCAGAGGATTCCTTGAAATCCCACATCTCCCAACCAAGCCATATCCAAGTGTATCCTCAACAAGTGAGATGTTCCTTGTGGAGCAGTGCCTAGACTCACACCGGTGGTAGCTGACCTTGGTTTCTGGTGTGGCCTTTTCAGGCCACTATAAGCACTGCATCTGTGGATTGCTTGCTGAATCTTAACAGGTGGCCCCCGAGGGGCACAGTCTGGGGCTTAATTTGACCTGCAGCACAACCTCTCTCAGGACTGTGTAACTGGACACCTACCTCACAAAGCCATACTAATAAGACTGAAAGATTTAAGAGTTTTGGTTAGTGCGGTGAACACACAGTGTAAATACATATATTCCTGACTGTTAAAGTGTGCAGCTGAAACTAATTGGATTTCCTTAACTAATGTCACCATTAATTAATTAATTAATTAATAAAAAATAAAAGTAGTTAGTTACCTACAAGGGAGACCCATAATACTAACAGCTGATTTCTCAAAAAAAAAAAACTATGCAGGACAGAAAGACCTGTCAAAAAATATTTGACATAATGAAAACCCAAGTTTTACAACCAAGCATACTTTATCCACCAAAGCTATCATTTAGAGTCAAAGGACAGCTGACGAACTTCCGAGATAAAAATAAGCTAAAGGAATTTATTAATGCCAAGCCAGTATTACAGGAAATGTAGGGGGGACTTCTTTAAGGAAAAAAAAAAACATGTATCAAAAACAGGAATAAAGATTGGTAATAACTACATTCTTATCAATAAGTACCTCAAATGGAAAAGAATAAGTGCTCAAACCAAAAGATAGAGTGGCTGAATGGATATAAATAAAAAAAGAACCCTTACATATACTGCCTATAAGAGACTTACTTCAGATTAAAAGACACACACAGACTAAAAGGAAGAGGATGGGAATAGATATTGCCTTGATGGACCTATAGTATTTCACTTAATGAAATAGGTTGAATAAAGACAAATATTGCATGATTTCACATCCATGTGGAATCTTAAAAATGAAAATCGACAACAACAGCAAAAGCAGAAATAAACTCAGACATACAGAGAATATCTTGAGGGCTACTAGATGAGGGGGTCAGGGGACAGCAAAAAAGGCAAAGGGATTAAGATGTACAAATTAATAGTTGCAGAATAGAAATGAAGATGTAGAATGTAGCATGGGGAATATGGTTAATAATGTTGTAATAAATATGTAAGGAGGAAGAAAGTTACTAGATTTAGTGAGGTGATCACTTTGCGAGTTATATGGATCTCTGAACACTATGCTATACAACTGAAACTAGTATATTATTGTATGCCAACTGTAATTTAAAAAACTCATTTAATTGTACAATGTAAATAATAGCAACTAATTGTCTATTATATTTCAATAAAGTGCCCCCAAAAGGACATAGGATTATTAAAAAAAAAAGGTGAAGCAGCATATTATAGGTATTCAGAGCACTGCTTCTCACACTTTAATGTGCATTCATCTCACCTGGGACCTTCTTAACTTGCAGATTCTTATACATTAAGTGTGGAGTGGGGCCTGAGAGTCTGCATTTCTAATATTCTCCTAGATAATTTTGATGATCCTGGTACACAGGAAGATTAATACCCAACATACAGGGTTTAGTATTAAATAAGCCAATCAAGAAAAAGTGCCTAGTAAGAAGATGAAGAGAATCAACCTATTTTTGAGTCCTTACTTTGGGAACTACTATGAGATTTCTATATATCATCTAATTTAAGCCTCACAAGTACATTATTAGGAAGCTACTATTAGCCTCGTTATCATGGTAAAAACACAGGATTAATATAGTATAGGTACCATATCCAAGGTTCCAAAGATACAAATGTATCTGATACAATATTCAAGTTCTTAACCATCATATACTACATCTACATTTATTAAGAAAGCAGGCCAAAGGAAGAACTAGGCCAAAAGAAGAAGTACTTGGCATAGTATATGTAGTCATTTTGACCCAAGATATAGCCAAATAATTGCAGTTGTTCAAGAGTTTAGATATTTACCTGAGTATGGTATACAGGCATTTAATTATCAAACAATTGGCTGGGTTGATAATGGGTGCAATAAGCCATATGGGGTTCAAATAATCAGCTTTATCTATGATAAACCAATATTTGAAAACTAGATTTGGTTCTAAAGCTAAAATTGTGCTCCCTACTCCCTCAAAACTCCCAGTTTTAAGATAATTGGCCCCACTAAATGGTGGGCATGATTTATCAACCCAAGTGAATAAATTAGAAAAGAAGACTGCAAGCACATATGAGGTTTGCCTGCTGGAGCACAGGGGTTCCAAGAGAGAATAGAGGGGGAGGATCAGAAGGAGGAAGAGGAGGAGGAAAAGGAGGAGAAGGAGGGGGAAGAGAGAGAGAGAGAGAGAGAGAGAGAGAGAGAGAGAGAGAGAGAGATGAGCTTGCCTTCTCAATACATTTATTCTGTCTTCTGCTTAAAACAGTCTTTGGAAAGAAGTCTGTAGTATTTACAAGACGAACTGGAAATATTATCTCCGAAATAACTCTCCATGTCACCTTTAACTCCCCAAAAAGAAACAGATGCTCCCTAATATAAAATCCTAGGCAGGAATCATGGGACAGGTAAAGTATGATAAACACGTACTTTCTGACCTGGCAGCATATGAGCTCTACTTAAGCTTTAAGCACTTGAATTTGTGCTTTGATAATTATTGTGTTAACATTGAGAACGTTACTTGGTCACTTAATCTCTCTGTATGTCAATTTACCCACATATAAAATGGTAATAAGAAGAAAGAATTGAGGAAGATGGTGGCACCAGCAGCACAGCTTTTGAATCTCCATGAATCTTCTAATAAAAACAGTGAAAAAAGTTAGGCATCAAAATAAAAAAAAAAACCTCATGAGCAACATTTACAACAAAAGGAGATGATGAGATCCTTATAACTTTCAAATACCAGCAAATGAGTAGGACAAATATCAACATGTCAATAGCAGCACCATATTATGGCATGTGTAGAATAAAGTAGAGGGAAACAAGAAGACACCTGATGTGCTTTAGAACAAAAGAGCACCATCATATTCTAAAAGTGTTCAATGGGAATACAGAAAACTAAATTTAGAATAGCAACTAAATTTGGATGAGGAATAAAGATGTAATGTAGAATAAGTTAAGTAAAAACCCTGTCACCTGAATTAGAATTGAAAGCATACATACGTACTCATAAAGAATTCTTTTTCTTCCTTCCTTCCTTCTTTCCTTCCTTCCTTCCTTCCTTCCTTCCTTCCTTCCTTCCTTCCTTCCCTCCCTCCCTCCCTCCCCTCCCTCCCTCCCTCCCTCCCTCCCTCCCTCCCTCCCTCCTTCCTTCCTTCCTTCCTTCCTTCCTTCCTTCCTTCCTTCCTCCCTCCTTTCTTTCCTATTCTATCTATCTATCTATCTATCTATCTATCTATCTATCTATCTATCATCTGTCATCTGCCATCTATCTACATATATATCTACATCAGGTTTATATGTGGGAAAATACTCGAAATATTGGCCACGTAAGTTGTAATAACCTGTCTAACACACAGATTGTGAGCTTGAAATACTATTTTCCATCAAAACACACTAGGTTGTCATAGAGAAATGGCTGATTTGGGGTCAGTCTCATCTTTTCTTACAAGATAGTTAGTATGCTACCAAAAGCTACCAGGGTCATGTTAAAATGAATCACAGACCAATTTGAAAAAAACATCTGACCAAACGCAGGAAAGTTGGAGATTCAAAAAGAATTACAAGATGAAAGCAATGTCAGTGAAATGGCACTTTAAGCAGCTCTAAGATTTAATTCCACAAAAGAAACATCGAACAAACAAACAAGCAAGCAAACAAACAGAAGTTATCAGAATCAACTTTGTTAGAACTATGGAAAACAATCAAATGTTTAAAGTAACCAAATAATCAATAAATTAATAAAAGGGAAATTTCAAAACAATAGGACATCTTTATGGAATTTTTACTAGGCTTTGATCCACTTCCTCCCCTGCATGATGGCAATATTAAAGATGGAAATTTTCATTCCTAGTGTGGGATCCTGGTCCCTGGAGCCAAATGGAACAGAATAAACCTTATTTACAAATTATTGTATATGTTTTAATCTGTGTGGGGCACCAGAAGGACAAATTTGAGGCAATTTGTTTTATCTAACTAAGAAATCAGGCTACAAAGTGGTATGCTTTGCTAAAAAATGCGGCAAGATGTAATTACAAACCACAGATGCGTGGGGACAAAATATATAATAATCTGCATAAGGCCCAGGAGACAAAACTGTAGTTTCTTTGGGACATTGGCACATTTAAAAGAAACTGTAAATTCTGGTCAAGATGGAAGAGTAGGTAAACACTGCATTTGCCTCCTCCCATGACCACATTAAAATAACAACTAAAATATAGAAAAAAATCAACCTGGAAAATCATCCAAAGACTAGATGAATAGAAGTCCTACAACTAAGGATATTAAGAAAAAGCCACCTTGAGACTTGTAGGAGGGATGGAGATGTGAAATGGCCTGGCCCAGCACCCACGTGTGATGATAGCAAATCAGGAGGAATATCTTGATTGCAGGGATTCCCCTGAACACCAAGGGGTCCCAGCCCCACACCAGGCTCCCCAGATTAAAGTACCAGTGCTGGGAAGAGCAGCCCCCACAATATCTGTCACAATATCTGGATGTGCAAATGAAACAGGAGGTGTCTGGAAACCCAAGTGTTCTCTTAAAGGGCCTGTGCACAGATTGTCTAACTGTCAGGCACTCACCCTGGGATCCAGCAGAAAAACAGTGGCTATACATGTGCTAGAGACATACAGGAAGAGATTGAGTTGTGTGGCTTCAGAGCAAAGAATGGAGGGACAGCCACTATTTTCCTTGTGTTGAGGCCTCCTCTCATGTAGCTGGTGAATGAGAGCCATATATCCCATGTTGAGCCCTCCCTGCACATGGCTGAATCTGAATTTTCATTGGCCTGGTGAGATTCACTCACTCCATCCTGATGACTCCTTGGGAATTTGCCTCACTCAAGTTGAGCATCACCAGAGGCTTTTTTTTTCATGTGGCTAGCAGGCAGTAATTGTTGGTTCATCCTGCAGTTTTTCTTGGAAAAGTCTTGAGAATTTACCAGCCTCAAGTGGACAGTGGCCACCCTCAGTGGGATTTGAACTTTTTTCTGAGTGTCCCCAGGCTCAGAACGAGTGTTAAATCTGAATTAACAAGTAGAACACCACTCACCCCATAACAGTGACTTCTGAGACCCTGGCTCAACCAATTCTTGTGCCACTTGAGACTCTTTCAGCAGCTGAAACTTATGAACAGCTGAAAAGCAGTAGCAGGCCTTGGAGTTCTCTGGGCCTTTTGCTGAACTGCCTAAAGACTAGTATTGGTGATGGACAACCTCAATTCACAACAAGGCCTCTCCCATACACCTCCAGGTTGAGCTCAAGCAGCAACTAACTATGGATCACTTTGTAGGTCCTACCAGATAGCCCTGGACTAGTCACAGGCAGTAGCTAAATTTGGCCTGTGCAAGAGCCCCTTCCAAGAGGCCCCAGAACAATTACTCCCAGTGGATGGCTTCAAACAATAATAGAACACACTGAATTAGCCCTACAAGAAGCACACCCAAAAGGTGGTCTTGGTGGGCACCATCAATTTTCTGGGGCAAATCCCACTCCATGGGTAAACATCCGCACAGTATCTCATATGCTGTGATCATGACTAATATCTGCAGCCAGTAACCCTCAAGGTCAATCCCGCCTACTGATCTGCCAATAGTTGTCAAGATTCAAGTACAACAGTATAAAACACAAACCCACATATGGACACTCCTAGAGCATTCACCTCAAGTGACCACAAAGACTGCACCACAGGGACCCACAACACACCTACATAATGCCACCCTGCCAAGACTGGAAGACATAACAGATCTACCTAATACATAGAAACAAAGCGAGGCAGTCAAAATGAAGAAACAAAGAAACATGTACCAAATGAAAGAACAGAAGGAAATTCCAGAAAAAGAACTAAACAAAATGGAGACAGGCAATCTATCAGATAGAGTTCAAAACATTCGTTATAAGGATGCTTAAGGAACATGGTGAGAACTTTAACAAGGACATAGCAAGCATAAAAAAAGAACCAGTGAGAAATGAACACTAACTGAAATAAAGAATATACTAGAAAGAATCAACAGCAGATTATATGAAGCAGAGGATTGACTCAGCCATTCAGAAGACAAGCTCGTAGAAAACACCCAATGAGAACAGAAAAAATAAATAAAATTTAAAAAATAAAGATAGATTAAGGGGCCTCTTGGACAATATCAAGCATAACAACATTCACATTATCACTGTACCAGAAGCAAAAGAGAGGGAACAAGGGGTTGAAAAACTATTTGAAAAAAAAAATGACACAAAACTTTCCTAATATGGTGAAGAAAATAGAATATAAGTCCAAGAGGAGTAGAGAGTCCCTAACAAGATGAACCCAAAGAGGCCCACACCAAGACCCATCATAATTAAAATTCTAAAGGTTAAGGGGAAAAAAAAGAGAATCTTCAAAGCAGAAAGAGAATTGCAGTTAGTTACCCACAAGGGAGCTCCCATAAGAATTTCTGTAGATTTCTCAACAGAACCTTTGCAGGCCAGAACAGTTTGAGAGAAAATACTCAAAATGATGAAAAGCAAAAACCTGCACCCAAGACTGCTCTACTCAGCAAGGCTAACAAGTACTAAACGAGAACCTCAAAATATATGAAACAAAGAGAGAAATAGATCTATAATAATAGCTGGAAACTTTAATATACCGCATACAAAAAAAAATGATAGAATGACTACATAGAGATTAATAAGGAAACAGAGGACTTAAAAACAATATGAACCAATGACACATATTTATATATATATATATATATATATATATATATATATATATATATATATATATAACATTCCACCCAACAATGGCAGAATACAAATTCTTCTCAAGTGCATATGGAACATTCTACAGAGCAGACCCTATGTTAATCCTTCAGACAAATATCAATAAATTTAAAAGATTGAAATCATACAAAATGTCTTTTCTGGTCACAATGGAATGAAATCCTATCAATAACAGGACAATGGGCAAATTCACAAATATGTAGAAAATGAACACTGCATTATCAAAAAATCAGAGAGTGAAAGAAGAAATTGCAAGGGATATTAGATAATACTCAGAGACAAGTCAACATGAAAACACACTATATCAAAAATTATAAAATGCAACGAAGACAGTGTTCAGAGCGAAATTTATCACTATAAATGGATTCATTTAAAAAGAAAAATCTCAAATAGATAAGGTTTCTACCTTAAGGAACTAAAAAAAATTAGGACAATTTAAAACTAAAGCTAGCTAAGGAAGGAGAAAATAAAGATTAAAACAGATAAATAAAATAAATAATTGATAAATATATAGATTTAAAAAAATTTGGTTCTTTGAAAGATCAATAAAATTGACAAACTTTTAGCTAGATAAACAACAATGAGAGATGATACACATAACTGAAATAAGAAATGACACTAGGCAGGACTTCATTTCCAATCATATGAAATAAAAAGGATTGTAAGAGAATACTATGGAAATTTTACATCAAAACTAGATATCCTCGATGAAACAGATAAATTTCCAGAATCATGCACACACACACACACACACACACACACACACACACACATACACACACACACGCAAAACTATCTAAGCTGATTCAAGAAATAGAAAAACAGTTTTTTAAGAAAAGGTTAAATAAAAAGTCTTCCAGCAAAGAGAACTGGACCATACGGCTTCACAGGTAATTTCCACGAAATATTTAGAGAATAAATAACCCAATTCTCCTCAAATTCTTCCAAAATGGAAAAAGGAAAGGACCACTTGCTAATTAATTTAGTACCAAAATGAAGACATCACAATATTTTTTATGAATATAAAAAAATGTAAAATCATCAATAAAATCCTAGCAAACTGATTCCAACAGCATATTCAATGTACTAAACACCATTACCAGATGAGATTTCTTGCAGAAATACAAGAGTTGTTGAACATTAGAAAATCAATATATAGAACAGTATAGAACAACAAGAACAACGACAACAAAAAATATGTTTTTAATTGATGAAAAAATGCTTTTGACAGAACCTAACACTCTGTCATGCTAAAAATTCACATAAAACTAGAAAGTCGATAATAATTATGTTTACAGAACATTGTGCATGTAATGCCACTGAATTAAGATGTATGTTTAAAAATGTTTAAAATTTTTAATAATATGTGATGTATATATATACACATATATATCAATTAAACATTTCAAAAAAGATAACAATAGCTTAAAATCTTTTAAATATTTTAAACCATTAGTACATAAATATATTAAACAATAAATGAGTTATTCACCTTTAGAAGTTCACTCTTCTTTATACTGAAACAGGTAAATAAAAGAGATGAAGTATTTATCCTGCTCTTTCTATGTAAATTTTCTCTCTCACTAATTAATTTGTAGATGAGAGGATCCATCTATTTATAAGGAATTAACTATCTATAACATAATTCTATAATAGAATTAAAATTTTACCATTTTCATTTCCTAATTAATTACTTGATCTAGGAATTGAACATTAACAGCTGCTAACATCACAAAAGGAGATAGAGCTCTATATGTGCCTTATGATTAAAGAACAGTGCCTATAGTATTCTTAGAGAGGACAAACTTGAGTCTGATGCAGGATTCAAGTCCAGGTGTTCGATTTGCAGGAAATAGTAAGGACAGAGAAATATGCATTACACCATGAGTCTGCAACATATTCTTAGGTTTTTCATTTTGTAAATTTTAATAAAAGCTAAGGGTTGGAAGGGGAAATTTGTAAATTAAAAAAATTTACAAAATAAATTTCATAAAAATTGACAAAACTGTAAATGCATACAAAGAAATGATAACTATAAAATCAAGACAGAAGTTATTTTAGAGGTGAAAGGGAGAAGATTTTGACTGGACAGGGAAAGTAGAAGGGCTTCTGCGGTGACTAGTACAATTCTGTTTCTTGACCTGAGCTGAGTACACTTGTGTTTGTCTTATAGTAACTCATTATGCAATGCACTTTTTCAGTGTATTTTTATAATCTATGTTTTATTTTACAATAAAAACAAAAAAAATGATTAAAGAGAGAAATGTATTCACAATTTTTTAAATGGCAATGATAATAATATTATCTTTAGGGGAAATTGTAAAGTTTAAATGAAACACTTATGTATCCCTGGCATGTCTAAAGTTCTATTATTGTTATTAGGAATGTTTTGTTTCTGGTCCTAAAACTAATTTTTAAATCTACATAGTTATAATATTAATTTAAACACATCTCATCATCACAATCATAAAGTTGTTGTATTCATTTTTTTTTGTTGTGAGACTGAAACTAACTTTTGCCCTAATATGTAGGGGTTAAAGTATCCATTTTTCAATAATGATGGTGAATTGGAAAATTAATTTAATTATGAAACAATTGACTTTGAGTAAAGTATTTGCCACTTACAAGCTGTACAATATTTGTGTGCAAGAAATATACTTCTATTCTGTTAAGTCCTGGGCTTTGGGGAGATCTATTAATATTGTAGCAGCTAGAATTATCTTAACTAAGACATTTGGGTATGTTATTTAACATCTTTGTATTTCAGTTTACTTCTCTGTAAAATGGGTAATAGTCTCTAAGTCATAGAATTATTGTGAGGATTGAAATAGTTCATTTTAACAAGAATTTCGAGCGACACCTAGCACCTAAGGCTCTCACTAATATTAGTGACTTCCTTGATGCCTTTTTCAGAATTGGCTAAAGGACTAGGTACTGTTGATCCTGTCATGGATGAAAAATTTTCAGGGCTTAGGGCAGGCAATGACTGATACACATGGGCGTGGGGTTATCCTTTTATATTGCTTAACTTATATCTGTGTTGACCACATATTCAGAATACCTCAGACCTTTTCTTTCCCTGCTCCATTCTTTAATCATATGTGCTACTTCATAATTTGTTGACTTCTCTTTCCACTTAACCACAAGGGTCCTGTTATGTACAAAGTAGCTCCTCCTACATGCAAGTCAGGAGTTAATTATTCCAATAACATTAACCTGAGAAAACACACTGTTTGAGGCTGTGTGGCTATTCCCTAAAGTGTTACTTGCTGCTTGTATTATGCTGGAAATGATGTCTTGTTATAACTTGGCCTGCTTTCTAGTTTTTTTTTTTTTTTTGCAGTCCATCGGGTGAAATAAGGAATGCTCTCAAAGTAATTAATTATGGCTAAAATGAAGAGCTGTATTTTTCCATCTTCAACTCCTAGAAAATGGGAATACAAGGATATTGTCCTCTATGGAAAAATTTGGTTATGTTCATACAATTTTAAAACTGCTTATCCCTGAAGAAAATAAATTAAATCTCACAGCTACAGATTGGAGAGTCACGAGACCTTTCTATTTTGAAAACAAACAAAGGTTAAGAAGAGTGGCTGGGTGTATTTAATGCCTCAAATTATTTTACCACCACAGTTTTCAGAAGGTAGGAATGGTATCCACCTTACTAGACATTTAGGGTTGAGCAGGCTCTTGCTGTATAGAATAATGTTCTAAGGGTTCAAAATCTGACTCTTAGAACAGATTCTCTACTATTGTGAGTGGCTAGAAACATAGGTCACGGCATAAAATGAGGGTTATAATCCAGTTTACTCCATTACTAGCTGTATATTCTTGAGGGGGTCACTCATGATTCTCAGTATAAAACAGCTCCACAGACAAGTATTGAACACCAATGTGGAAGGCATTATGCCAGGTGTTCAAGTGACAAAGATAAATAAGTTGTGGTCTCTCTCCTTCTCTTATTGCACAAGTAAGGGAATTGAAACAATTGGACCATTTGGTCTCTAAGACTCCTTTCAGTATAGAAAATTATTATACGTTCCAAATTTAGGGGTTTTTTTTATTGCAACAGTTTGGATTGGTTTCCCTTTTATTCCCAACGATCTGTAATTTCTTTTTTTGGTTGCAACAGTTTGGATTGGTTTCCCTTTTATTCCCAACGATCTGTAATTTCTTAAATGTAATAACAAAGGCAGTAGAGTTAGCCCTTTTCCAAATCTGCACTTCAGTAGTCACCTCTTCTGCCCTGCACTGTTTCAGCTGAGATATAGGATAAATGGTTTATCTCAGTTCCAAATCAGAAAGGTTGTATTCTATCTTAATATGAATGAACATTGTCATTATTTGGGTTCACTAGCTTCTTAAAATCTATAAGACTTTACTAAACAAGGATTAATTGTTAAGGTGACAGTTGGAGATGTGCAAGGTAGAAGAATAGGTTAACCTATAGTGAAATATCCCTTAACGTAGGTGTTTCAGTGTGCATAGATATGTGGTACATCAACTTCACAGGAATATAGAAGACAGAGCATTTTTCATATGCTCTGGACTCTTGAGAGAAAAAAGAGGAAAGACAAAAATAAATAGGTTCTATGTCACTAAAGGAGGAAGTGAACTTGACTTTTGAGAGTACTTGACAGAAAGTCAAATAATACTTACAAAAGGCAAGGAGACACATAGTTAGCTAATGGTTAGGTTTACCCCATCTGTCTTGACTGAGTAGGACTCTTTCCTAGGGAAGGCTTCAAAGGGCATCCTAAACAAGAGTTGCTATCACAGTAATTTAAACATGAAAGTGGCAGAAAAGTACCTCAGAGATAAAACTGGAGATGGAATGATGTTTATTTATCTCTTAAATGGAAAGTCATAATAATAGTATCTACTTCATAAGATCGATGTGAGATGAAATGAGTTCTCATATGAAAGTGTGCCTGGTACACAGTAAACAATATAATTGTTTCTGCGACAAAAATACAATAATGAAATCCCAGCAGCTGAAGGCAATTAGACTTTCTCTTTTCTCTTTTTTAAGATTTTTGTTATGATGACATTAGTTAATGAAATCCAGTAAGTTTCAGGTGCATAATTCAACAGTAAGGCACATATATACATTGCATTGTGTGTTCACCTCCCATACTTATATTTCTTTCTGTCATCACATATTTGAACCCTTTTACCCCATCTACCCTCCTTCTCCCCCCCCCCCAATCCTCTGATAACTGCTAGTGTATTGTCCATGTCCATGAGTCTCTGTTTGTTTGTCCTGTTCATTTGTTGCTTTTAGGTTCATATCCCACATATAAGTGATATCATGTGATTTTCAACTTTTTCTGTCTGACTTATTTCACTTAGCATGATTATCTCGAGGTCCATCCATGTTGTCACAAATGGTAGTATTTCATCTCTTCTTATGTGTACCCTACCTCCCCACAGAACAGTTTAAACCATGCTCTTTTTATTTTAATTTTTTTAACTGTGGATACTCAAGGACTCTCTGCTACAGAGCATTTCTGGCATCCAAAAACTCAGACTACATATGCGCAGGATGCTGAAAATGCCAGGTGGCTGCCAGAAAGATTGGTCTTGTTTGTGGGGACCTCTCCCCCTCCAGAGATTACTCCTGATGATGGTGATGATGCTGGGCCCCCTGGTTGAAGGAGAATTGTATTGGGCCTATGTACCTGATCCACCAATTTTGCACCCATCCATTTGGGAAGGCTCAGAAATCATGGTGAGAGTAAATGACACCCGCCTGTTGGTCAACCATCGATAGAAGGATGAAAATACAGACTGAACAAGGATTTAATTATACAGGCTTTGGGATTGGATTACTAAGTTGTTTTATCAAAAATGGGACTATGCCTGGCTGCCTGAATGTTTCTAGGCTGGAATCCTTGCTGTTGTATCTCTTATAGCTCCCGCTGCTACTGTTGTTGTTGCTTGTCGCAATCTGTTCAAACTGCTCATTATGTTAATAATTTGTCTAAGAATGTTACCATGGCTTTAGGGACTCAGGAAGATATTGATAAAAAAACTAGGACAGAAACTTGAGGCACTATATGACATGGTTCTGTATATGGGGGGGGGTTGAAATTCTACATTTAAAGGTAAGATCTCAGTTAAAGTGTCATGCAGATTACATATGGATTTGTGTCCGTCCAAAAATCTATAATGAGAGCCAACATGCATGGGACAGAGTTCGTTCACATCTCAAGGGTGTTTGGCATAAAGATTCATGCAAGTGGTGCCTGAACGGGGATCTGAGCACGGGGGATAACAGTAAAGAACACTGCATGAAGTGAGTGCTCAGAAAAGTAAGGGATTATAAATACAAATAAATAAAAGGAAAGTCGACTTAATAAAAGAAAAATGAGAAATGGAAACAGCTGCATGCTTTTTGTACATATGCTTAAGAATATGTCCATAGCATGAGGAGCTAAGGTAGGACATCAGCAATTGTGTAACTTTTTAGAATTTATAGAGAAAGTTTGTCCTTGGTTCCCTTAGGAGGGAACAGTGAATTTAGAAACATGGAAAAAGGTAGGAGAAAAACTACAAGATTATTATGATGTCCACGGACCTGGCAAAGTGCCTGTAGATACCTTTGGTTTATGGACCTTAATTAGAGATAGTTTAGATACTAGGCATGAAAGGGACAAGATAAGTGGACAGCACTTAGATTCCCCCACAGTAAAGGGGAAGGGGCCAGGCTGTATGGGGGACATCCCGGCGGCTTGGGAAGAAAGTGAAACTAAACCCTCTGCTCCGCCAGCTAAGCTAGTTTGTGCAGAGTCCTGGAGAGAGTCACACTGATTTTTTATCCCAGCTATGTACGGCCATTTTCAGGGCGGTGGCTCTTCCTGAAGTCCAAGAATTACTCTTAGAATATCTAGCTTATAAAAATGCAAATGCAGAGTGTCAAAGGGCTTTAAGGTCCCTGAAAGCCCAAGGGGCACCTTTAGAAGAATATATTAAAGCTTGTCATGATGTTGGGTCTTAAACACGTCAAGCTACTTTGTTAGCAGGAGCTTTACAGAAAGGGTTTCAAAGTTCTCGAATAAAATGTTATCAATGTGGAAAACTAGGGCATTTTCGAAAAGACTGCAAGAGAGAGAATAAAGAGGAAGGAAAAGTAATGTATACAAAACCCCCTGGTAGGGAACAGGCCTCTAACAAAAGAGAAATTAGAAGTGTTACAGCAACTAGTAGACATACAATTGGCCAGTAATCATATTGAACTCTCTTCTTCATGGAATTCACCAGTATTTGTTATAAACAAGAAGTCAGGAAAATGGAGAATGTTAACAGATTTAGGAAGAAACAATACTGTCATTCAGCCTATGGGAGCTTTGCAAACTGGGCTCCATAACCTCACATTAATCTCCTCGAAATTGGGTTTTAAAGATTATAGATTTAAAAGATTGTTTTTATACTATTCCTTTACAGCCTCAGGATAGAGAAAAGTTCTTCGGGAAGACATACAGTCAACGCCGCAGCCCTGAGCTTATTTAGCACAGCATATTTATACCCTACAAAGCGTGTGAGAAGCAAACACCCACAAGTATGTAACTAATTGCTGATATTTACTCAGGAAACTTTATAGCTATCTTAACATACTCTTTCCCATGGTCAAAGGACATTCAGTTTCTCTCCCCCGAGCCAGGTTCACCTCCTCCCGAGCCAGCAGACTGCACAGCTTGCCAACTCTGCAAAACTCCCAGCTTTACTGGAAGTTAATCTTGCCTCAAAACGGCTCAATACACTTATGGCTGAGTAATAACCCATTCTGTGCGTGCACGTGTGTATACACACACACACATACACACACACACATACCACGGCTTCTTTATTCAATCATCTATTGTAGGACACTTTGGTTGCTTTTATGTGCTGGCCACGTGAATAATGCTACTATGAACATCAGTGTGCAAATATCTTTTTGGATATGGGTTTTCAAGTCTTTGTAGTAAATGCCCAGTAATTTTACACGTATTTCACACACAATTGCATATGCATGTGCACATGCAGACTTTACGGTATGCTTGAATTGATGGGAGTGTAGGTGTACATGTGTACACATGAGCAGAGAGGGGACTAATATATATATATGAGTGTGTGTGTGTGTGTATATGTATACACACACATACATGCATTGGAGAGAGTCTTGTGTAATTGGCACAAAGTTGTGCTGTACTTAAATGTGATTGAATATTACATGACATGATTTTCCTTAACATTCCCATTCCAATAATACTTTTGTTTTTTGCAGTTTCTTTGCCTGCACTTGAAGCTGCCATCTATTCTACCACCCTGATTCTGCTTTCTCATACCCTTTCTGATATACTAATATCCTTATTATTTTTTATAACCCTAAAGAATTTGCTATAAAATAGACTGCCTACACTTTTCCTATGTACTAAATTTTAAAACCTCCTCACAATGGCCGCCTTCCTGGTTGATGTTTCTCATTAGCACAAGGTCCTGAAGATAACTCTTTCTAATGTGCTGGCTGATACATAGTGAATAGGGTCTTTTAATACTTTCTTTTGACTGCTAATCTGATTCTCCACCAGACTTAAAGTTACTTTCTCTGCTTGACAGGATGTCAAATGGAATCAGGATATAAATATAATAAGCATTTCTACTATCTTAGGATTTATACATAACAATGAAACCATAGATCAAAATGAAAATCAAAGCAGCAATGGTAGTTATGTAGGCTTTAGTTTTCTCACTTTTCCTTACCATAGTCATTCTCATCTGTACAAAAATATGTCAAAGTTCCAACCAATAAAATCATCCCTATATTTCTTCAGATTATTTTTAAGAGACCGAAAATAGGGATCTAATATTTTTAGCTTGTTCATTACTGATTGATTAAATCCTCATGTTTCCCTTTCTAAATAATGTAGCTATATTGTAACAGAGGACTTTAATGTGTTTCTGTGTTTGTTTGTTTGTTTGTATGATCCTTTTTAAAGTCAGAGTAATCCCTTTAGGATTTAGGGAACCATGATAAATTGTTAGGTTTCTTACAACTCTCTCAGGTTATTACATTTAGGATTACATGTATTTAGGTGGAAAAATGGCTGTAAGATTCAGTGATAAGACCCCAAAAATAAGTTTGAGGCATTTCAACAGATTGTTTTGTTAACAAGAACATCTGTCAATCAAAGAAAAATACATCACTGCATAAAAATGATCAAACTAAAGTTTGACTAAAAAGCCTGTATGAATAATTTCATAAAATTTACACACACGCGCATGCACACACACACACACACACACTTCTGTAAATATGCATATCATGTCAACCAAGACACACTGGACTCAATGATTCTTCCATATTAAACATCAGAATTAGCAAAGATAACATGAATCACTCTCCTGTATATTTCTTCCTTTCTTAATCCTCTTTTTTCTTCCCTCCTTCCTCCTTTCATTAAACATTTACTGAGCACTATAACATGCTATGCACCAGCCACTCTACTAGCTGCCATCTATGGGGAATACAATGAAGAGTAGTTTATAATCTCTGCACTCAAATACTTCATGGTCTACTGTCCACACTCCTCTAATCATCCCTATTAAATGATTGCTAGGTAAGTCTATTATAGTAGTAAGCACTGGTTGGCAAGAGGACATAGATAACTGACAAACCAAATTTAAAAAACACAACTAAAAAAACAATCTAATATTTTTTTGTCCCTCTGTAAAGTCAAATCACCACTTGTAGTTGAAGTACTGAATTCAGCTCAGTATGGTCAAGAACTTTATTTTTGTCAGTTTTCTGAAAACGGAGTGGGCTAACTTGCATAGCAGTGGTTCCCTATCACTTTGAATAATCAAATACAAGCATAAACAATGTAGATATTGGACTACATGATGCCTATTGCCTCTTCAAACTCAAAATAATGATTATATTTAAATAAAATAACACTTCAGATTGTTTTTTGTTTTAGGGCCCAGTGGACAAAAAGTAGCATCAACATCCATATCAAGAAGTCCTCAGTGCTATAAGGCTTTTTCTCCTCCAATGAATGCGTTCCATCCCAAAATTTAAAATACATTAAATCTATCTGTGAGATTTTTTTAGGGGGGTAGGGGGATGGGCATGCAGGTTTATACACCCTGAATTTGATATTTGGCTAGGATTCTGGAGATTTCAAATAGAATTAAATTATGATGAAAACAAATAAGAGTCACAGCAAAATCACTGTAATTTTTTTTAATCACTGTAAAATTATGATAAGAACCATTTAGGGAACATAAACTCTTTAATATAACATTACTACTACTACATTGGCTTTAAACAAAATGCAAAAAAAAAATAATTCAATCAAATTAAAACTACATTTTTTTCCTGCTGATGCAATCTTACATATATGTTTTTCTGCTGTAATTTGTTGTTGTTTCTTTGTTTTTGGCAGCCTCTTCTGGATGCAACATCCAGTCAAGAGAACACTTATTTTTCAGATTTTATGTTATTATTACTAATAGGATAATAATTTTTTTAAAAGAAAGAAAATTCTATATTTACTAAGAAAACAAATATCAGCCTGCAACTGCAGATACCATAAAATTCACACACACACACGCACACACACACACACACGCATGTGCAGAAATAGAAGTTAAAATCTGATCTCATTCACTTTTACCATTTCAATCATTACTTCTAGTAACTAAATCAACAATCTTTAACTGTATACTTGTCTTTTCTACAAATCATCCCCACCTGAGTTTTGTACATCACTCCAATGTCTCAATAGCATATCAAGCATAAATTCAAATATGTGACTCCTCTCTCTCCTCTCAGTCTTCTTTATTTCTATCACTATAAAGTAAAATTGTTTTCTAAATCACTCAAGTTGTAAACATTCCATCTGACTTTTGTTCTCCATTTTGACTATTCGATGTAGCCTATCACATTATGTTGACTCTTCCTTCACAGTGGCTATTATTTTTCTTCTCTTGTACGTTGTTTCTATTCTATTTTAGAGATGTATCATCTTTAGTCTTAAGTATGGCAAAACCTTTCTAACGGGGCTCTATCCAGGCTCTCCCTTTGCAAACTATTTCATGAAACACTACCAGACAAAATCTTCTGAAAATAATATTTGTGCACATCATATTTTCTCAAAAACTTCCAGTGTCACTCCAAGGTATTTAAAGGACGAGATCTGAAATCTGTAGCCCAGAATTTAAGTTCCCACATATTCATGATTAGCTATAATTCTTATATTCTTTTACATTAATCAGAGGCATATTGTTTACCCTTGTCACATTATAAAAGGAGGCTGAACTAGGAGAAATGAATAAAAATACTGCGTAATAAACAAAAATACAAAATTTCCAGGCTAGGTCTTGTGCCTCTCTGCCTATTTCTTTGCTTATACCATTCTCTCCACCTGAAAAATCAATACAGATTGTTTCCTTGTACAGCATATGTGTACCCATCCACAGTAAGTGCTCACGTCCAGAGTGATCACTCTGTTTGATCTCTAGCATTATTGTTTTGGTTACTTACTTACATTTAGCATTCTCTTTCTTGTATTTAAATGATCTCCCTCTGAGTATTACTTTACTCCCCATTTAGATTGTCAGCTAGCTAACTAAGGTCAGGATAAGGCCCAGCACTGCTTTGGTAGCTCTCGAGAATGCCAGCCAAGTGCTCAAAAAATGCTGGTGTTTGATTATTAAACATTTACTAAAATTTTTCCTTTATCTGGTTTTAGGGTAAAAAAAAACTTGAATGGATTAAATTATTTATTTTCTTGATGATAGTTTGTGTGTTTGTGTGTGTACCTAGCCCAAATTAGCCTGTTATTCTATAAATTATAACTTGCAGAACCATACACCTAGCATCTTTCCGAAGATAGAGTTTCAAACTATGACTATTTCTTTTAAGCACATCAGTCAAAATCCTAGTTCAGAGTTATTTAAAGTGATTTGTATTTTATGTTTCTATGAAGATTTTACATTGCAATTGCTAAGCTTTAAAATCAAAGAAAGTATAAAGAGGGTACAAGGAACTGCCATCTGTCCCTGTAAATAATTATCAGCCAGCCATCTGCCCATATACTGTGTAATAATTTTAATGCTGGTGATAGCTGACTAAAATACCCTCTCTCCACGGAGCCAAAAGAAGGAAACCCGTTAAAAAACACCGATCTTTCTATTTGTTATTTGTGAATGCTTTCTCCCATACAAGAACCTATTATTTAATTTGTATCTCTATGTTTTTCACTGTGTATTGAAGTTACTCTTTATGACCTCTCTGCAAACACCTGCAAATAGCTGCCTCTATCTACAAATTACCAGAAGGAGTTAGTGCAACTGTGGAATATGTTTTAGACCCATTCAAAATGAACCAAAGTATCCAACATATTATAAAAGGGAGTTAATAGTAAAGGGATTAACAATTAACCTCAGGCTCAAGCTAAGCAGAATGCAGAAATGAAAACAGCCAAATGAAAACTAGTTCACCTGCCTTTCAAAATCAACACAAATTTTACAATCCCATGTAATTCTTCTCATGCATTCACTGCTTTATATTCTGTGATCAAAACTGAAGTAAATTAGCATTTGAGTGGCAGTTAATTATTCTTTGAATTTTGGCAGAATTCACCCAATCATTTAAGACAGGGCATGACTATTCTACGATGCACAGATTTTTACATGTGTGACTTAATATATGAAATCAAGGTCTTGATTATGGTAGTAGGCCTGCGATATGGTTCTTTCAGCCCAGATTTCTTTTTATACACAGCTGTTCTAAAAGATATGATGTAGTAGTTCATAGCCTTTATCAATAACAAAAATCTACGTAGCCCATTTTGTTAATAGTCCTAACCTTTAGATTTTTGTTATTGATAAAGGTTAGGACTATTAACAAAATGGGCTACGTAGATTTTCAGCCAGTGTCATTTCTTGAGAGACATGTATTAACTAAGTCTCAACCTATAGTGCCTTATACTTACCTCTTTGTCCTGAAAGTACTTGTTATTCAAGTGTAGGTTCAATTATTTTATAAAATAGTTTTCAATATATTTTTCGTTTTATAATTTCATGTGATATACAGAGTTTGCCAACCTGTTTCACATCTAAACCAGTTCTAACACTTTATACTTAAAAAAATCAATTGTTTATCAGAATTATTTGCCTTGCCTTTAGTTATATATATATATATATATATATATATATATATATAATTTTTCTTCTTTTTATAAACAACATGGATTCTCAGAAATCTTGCTTAAGTAATGGGTGATTGGCTTCTATGATATAGCCCGCTGAAACTATCTTGGAAATTTTCACATAGCTAATAGAAGGTATGAAAAAAGTAATTCTCAAATACTCTGCATAATATGAGCTATGGTTTTTCTAGAAAATTAGAACTGATGCTGCAAATTTTGGATCTGGATATACAATAAGAACCATGCCCACAAGAACTTCAAGGGCTGGAGTTTCAATGGCTATAAAAACCCTAAAATGCTACTTGCAAATATATTTTCCTATTTGGATGGTTGTCTCTTTTTCTTGCTGATGATTTCTTTTGCTGAGCAGAAGCTTTTTAGTTTGCTATAACTACATTCATTTACTTTAGCTTTTTTTGCTTTTGAGGTTGAATTCATAAAATCCTCTTTAAGTCCAAGGTCCTATGTTTTCTTCTATGCATTTGATTGTTTCAGGTCTCATATTCAGATTCTTAATCCATTTTGAGTTAATTTTGGTGTGTATTGATAGACAGCAGTCTAGTTTTATTCTTTTGCAGGTGGCTTTCCAGTTTTCCCAGCACCATTTGCTGAAGAGGCTTTCCTTTATCCACTGTATGTTTTTGGCTTTTTTGTCAAAGATTATTTGCCCATACCTGAATAGACACTTCTCCCTAGATGACATACAATATGGCCAACAAATATTTGAAAAGATGCTCAACATCACTAGCTATTAGGGAAATGCACATCAAAAACACAATGAGATAGCATCTTACACCTGTTAGAATAGCTATAATCAATAGAAAAATTAATAACAAGTATTGAAGAGGATGTGGAGAAAAATTAATCTTCATACATTGCTAGTGGGACTGCAAATTAGTACAGTCACTATAGAAAACAGTATGGAGGTTCTTCAAAAAACTAAGAATTGATCTACCATATGATCCAGCAATCTCTCTTCTGAGTATTTACTCCAAAGACTTGAAAACTCATATCCAAGAAGATATTTGCACACCAATGTTCAAAGCAGCATTATTCTACAGTGGCCAGGATATGCAAGCAACTGAAGTGCCCTACGATAGATGATTTTCTAAAGAAGCGGTGGTACATATATACAATGGAATATTACTCAGCCATAACAAGAGATGAAATACTGCCATTTGCAACAACATGGATGGACCTCGAGATAATTATGCTAAGCAAATAAGCCAGACAGTGAAAGTTGAAAATCACATGTTATCACTTATATGTGGGATATAAACCTAAAAGCAACAAACGAACAGGACAAACAAACAGAAACTATTGGACATGGACTATAGACTAGTGGTTACCAGAGGGTAGGGAGTGGGGGAGGGGTAGTAGATGGGGTTAAATATGTGGTGTCAGAAATAAATCTATGTGAGGTGAACACACAGTGTAAATATGTGTGTGTGTGCGTGCATGTGCGCCTTATTGTTGATGTCTACAGCTGAAAATTATTTGATTTCGTTATTGGATTTAATTAACCAACGTCATCACAAAAAATAAAAATAAATGAATAAAAAATAAAAATAAATAATACTCTAAAAAGAATGCATGCTCATCTATAAAATAATCAACTCCTTTGACTTGGAAAATGATGCTAGACAATGTGTAAAATAAAACTGCAATTTACAACTAATAACTATTAATGAAATAAAGTTCTATTAATAATTTTAAGTGAACATATTTTTTAAAAGATCAATAAGTTTTCTTACAGAATAAAATTAAAATGAGAGACAATTTTATTACCGTTGCTTCAAAACATATATCAGAAATTTTTCTCTCCCACCTGATAATTTTAAATACATGGATAGTGATGCTTGTATTGTAATAATTGTAACAATGTTATTTAAGAATAAAAGGAAAACATAAAATCTCCATGTCATACAGACTTTCATTTGAAATTTTTGCTTTCTATTTTTTTCTAAATCTTTTCTAGGAATAACAGAAATTTATTTATGATGACCCTGACATATCAGGTGTGAAAAAGACACTAATAAGACTGATATTTCTGTCACTGCCCCACTATGGGCATGAAAAAATAATGAGTGGATCTACTAAAAGGAGAAGAAAAAGAAAAAAAGGAAAATCTATCTGCAGCAATTACTTTACTCACCGATGTCGATTGATGACTCATTCCCACTAGCTAATTCTGCAGCCTGCCAAAGAACTTTGCTAGAGAAAGAACTCCTTCTGGGATCAATTACTGCTATGTATTTTTGCTTGCTGGTGTTAGATTTCTGAAATTGTTGCTCTTTCATGCAGAGTGGTCGCCTCTATAAAAGTTCAGATGCTACTGCAATAGCAATATGTATTGGATACTCAAAAAGTCCTTGGTAAAACAGCGAAGAAAGCAAAGTAAATGCTTGAGAGTCAAGCAGATCTGCATTATTGTACAATATCTTTTGTAAATTAGGTGCATGAGTCTTCCTTAAGTCATTTGCCTCCACTAAGTATCATCCTCTTCATCTGTAAACTAAAGAAAAAATGAGTCCAACTACATCATCCCTAATATTTCTCTTATTTTATGACTCTAGGATCATAATTTTCCTCTGGCTTGAATTTTAAGCTTCATCCTTTTTTTACTCATCTCTTCTCTCATTTTTAGATTCTTTCTTACCTTCTGAGGAGACACAATACAAAACACCTCTAGTTGCAAAAGAACAAACAAACAAACAAACAAACAAACAAAAATGAGAGGAGTAATGCCATAGAGGGCCTGTGGGGAAGGTATTTTGAGGAACATTGGAATTTATAAAGGCCAAACATGATTTTTTGGGGGGGGGATTTTTCTATGTAAGGCCATCTTGAATGGAGCTTGTGCTAACTTTCTGAAAACAAGGGAAATTTCACTTTCTCCCCTCACCATATGTATGTTTAACATTTGAAATCAGTATTGAGTGTCTAGGTAGTTTGTTCTTTTTAAAAAAGATTTGGTATAGGTGGGAACAAAAAAATATTAAAAGAAACAGTGCTACAGCAGTTTTTGTCTTGTTTATGTATTTCTATTTTAAATTGCTGGAGCGCAAACTATGCTCTTGGCCTAATGTCGAATCCACTTCTTTCATTTAAAAATTTTAAAATTACAGTGATGTTATTTATAGTAAAAAAAAATAGACTAATTTTAATCCTATTAATAGTTGATAAATCAATCTATCAAAAAAAAAACAATCAAAACAAATGATCACTGGAATTGACAGACATCACTAAGGTTAAATTATAGAAACCATTCCATTTCATATTTCATCAATTCTAAATACCAACATTTGCGTTTATTAAAGTGGAAGATTCCTCTTAAGATACTTAAATATGTCTAACTTTTTGTCCTTTGGCTTAAGTACTCTGCTTAATAACTTGTTACTTAAAAGTTTTCAGGCATATCCATACAAATATAAGTAATATGCTGGCCCTAGTCTTTTCTTTAAAAATAGAAGCACTTTATTATTATTATTGCTTCTTTCCTTATTTTTTACTATCCACATCCCTATTGTTTTTAGCTGTTGGGTTACCAACTGCTTTAGAGATGTGCTCTCTCCAGTTTCAAGAGATACACTGACATTATTCTAAGCCAATCAAGGTAATCCCATTTCTCTTCCCAGAGAAATGTAATAGTAGATGTCCTGGGATAGGTTTAATTGCTCACAAAAAAAGGGATTTGTGATACTAAAAGTATAAGAATGTGATACCTGAACCACAAAATGCTGCAACCATTTTGCAAACATGAGTGACTAAATTGCTAAGATTGGCACAATAGAAAGAATGAACTTGGATCCTTGATGCCATTATACAGTCTCTTAATTTTCCAAACCTTGGCATCTCATAGTTTCATCTTTATTTTTTAATTTTTACTAGAATATAATTGACATATTATATTAGTTTCAAATGTACAACAATGTGATTCGATATGTAATCATCTGTCATGTGCAAAGATCAAATATTATTGAATATATTTTCTGTGCTGCATACTACTTCTCCGTGGCATATTTATTTTTACTGGATTTTGTACCTTTATTTCCACTCATTTTTTTCATCTATGCCATCATCCCCTCAAATAACCATCAGTTTATTCTTTATTTCTATGAGTCTGTTTTTTTTTGTTATTCATTTGTTTTGTTTTTTAGATACCACATATAAATGAAATCATTTGGTATTTGTCTTTCTCTGTCTGACTTATTTCACTTAGCATAATATCCTCTAGGTATATAGATATGAGATACATCTATCTATATCTATATCTATATCTATATCATCTATATCTATATCTGTATCTATATCTATATGTCACATCTTCTTTATCCATTCAACTATCAATAGATACCTAGGTTGCTTCCATGCTTCCATATCTTGGCTATTATAAATAATGCTGCAACAAATATAGGGGTGCGTATATCTCTTGAAGTTAGTGTTTTCATTTTCTTCAGATACCCAGAAATAGATTTACTGGGTTGTATGGTAGTTTTACTTCTAAATATTAAAAGAATCTCTATTTTATTTTCCATAGTGGCTGCACCAGTAAATAATCTCATGAACAGTGCATAAGAGCTTTCCTTTCTTCCCATCCTTGCCAAAACTTGTTATTTGTTGATTATTTGATAATAGCCATTCTGAGTCATATAAGGTGGTATCACATTATGGTTTTGGTTTGCATTTCCCTGGTGATTAATGACATTATCTTTTTATATGTCTGATGGCTATATGAATGTCTTAAGAAATGTTCATTTATATCCTTATTCCATTTTTAATTAGCTTGCTGTTTTTTTCTTTTTCTTTTTTTTTCCTGGCTGTATTAAAATATAATAGACAGTTGCTCATAGTCACATTGTACAATTCAGTGGTATTTTTTTTCAATTACAGTCGGCATACAATAATATATTAGATTCAGTTGAACTGTGTAGTGATTAGAGATCTATATAAATCACAAAGTAATCACCCCACTAAACCTAGTACCCCTCTATGCCTTTATATATTTATTACAACATTATTGACTTTTTTATGCTATACTTTATAACTATATGTCTATTATGTAACTATCCAATTGTAATATTTTTTCCTGCTTTGGAAAAAAGTTTTATTATTTTTTTAACTTTATTTAAACTTATTTATTTATTTAATTTTTTATGGTGGCATTGGTTAATGAAATCAAATAAGTTTCAGCTGTACATTTTAAGAGTAAGGCATATATATATATTTTTTACACTGTGTGTTTGACTTCTATAGTTAGATTTCTTTCTGACACCACATATTTAACCCCCTTTACCCAATCTACCACCCTCCTTCCCCCTCCCCCCTGGTAAACACTAGTCTATTGTCCATGTCCATGAGCCTCTGTTTATTTGTCCTGTTCATTTGTTGCTTTTAGGTTTATATCCCACATATAAGTGATATCATGTGATTTTCAACTTTCACTGTCTGGCTTATTTGCTTAGCATAATTATCTCGAGGTCCATCCATGTTGTTGCAAATGGCAGTATTTCATCTCTTGTTATGGCTGAGTAATATTCCATTGTATATATGTACCACCGCTTCTTTAGAAAATCATCTATCGTAGGGCACTTCAGTTGCTTGCATATCCTGGCCACTGTAGAATAATGCTGCTTTGAACATTGGTGTGCAAATATCTTCTTGGATATGAGTTTTCAAGTCTTTGGAGTAAATACTCAGAAGAGAGATTGCTGGATCATATGGTAGATCAATTCTTAGTTTTTTGAGGAACCTCCATACTGTTTTCCATAGTGGCTATACCAATCTGTAGTCCCACCAGCTGTGTATGAGACTTCCTTTTTCTCCACATCCTCTCTAGCATTTGTTATTACCTGTCTGGTTGAATGCAGCCATTCTAACAGGCGTGAGATGGTATCTCATTGTGGTTTTAGTTTGCATTTCCCTAATAGCTAGCAATGTTGAGCATCTTTTCATATATTTTTTGGCCACTTACATGTCCTCTAGGGAGAAGCGTCTGTTCAGGCCCTCTGCCTATTTTTCGATTGGATAGTTTATTTGTTTCTTTTTTGTTGTTATTGAGTTATATGAGTTCTTTGTATATTTTGGATATTAAGTGCTCATAAGAGGCGTTGCTTGCAAATATATTTTCCCATTCGGATGGTTGTCTCTTTACCTTGTTGACAGTTTCTTTTGCTGTACAGAAGCTTTTTAGTTTGATGTAGTCCCATTCATTTATTTTTGCTTTTACTTCTCTTGCTTTTGAGATCAAATACTTAAAATTCTCTTTGAGTACGAGGTACTTGAGTTTAGTTACTATCTTTTCTTCTATGCATTTTGTTGTTTGTTTTTCTTAATCCTTTTGCCATGTTTCGCTGTTCCACCACCCACCCTCCCATCTAGTAGCCATCAAAATATTCTCTATATCTATGCGTTTATTTCCATTTTTGTTGTGGTTTTTGAATTTTTGTTCTTTAGAGGCCACATGTAACCTAAATTATGTAAAATCATATGATATTATCTTTCCTCATCTGACTTATTTTGTCACCACAATGTCCTCTAGGTCCATTAAGAGAATATTTTTTTTCCCATTCTCTTAGTCTGTATGTGTGTCTTTTAATCTGATGTGAGTCTATAGGCAGCATATGTAGGGATCTTGTTTTCTTTTTTTATCATTTATAAGGTGTGTCGGTTACTATTACTTTTATTTTTTTACAAAGTTTATTGGGGCAACATTAGTTAATATAATTATATAATATTCACGTGTACATTATAATTTGATAACTGTACATTCTAATGTGTTTTTAACACCCAAAGTCCAGTTTCCTTCAACTACCATATATTTGGTCCCCTTTACCCACTTCACTCTCCTCTTTTACCCTTATATTTGACCCTCTTAACCTGTCTACCTCTCCCCTTCTCCTCCACCCCACGAGTAACCACTAGTTGATACTTCTCTGTAACCACTAGTAAATAGTCCATGTCCAAGAGTTTCTGTTTGTTTGTCTTGTTCATTTGTCCTGTTCATTTATATGTCACATATGAATTTTATCATGTGATTTTCAACTTTTTCTGTCTGGATTATTTCGCTTAACATGATTATCTTGAGGTCCATCTATGTTGTTGCAAATGGCAGATTTCATCTTTTCTAATGTCTGAGTAATATTCCATTGTATAGATGTACCACAACTTCTTTAGCCAATCAGCTATTGTAGGACACTTCAGTTGATTCCATGCCCTGGCCACTGTGAATAGTGTTGCTATGAATATCAGTGTGCAAATATCTTTTCCGATATCAATTTTGAAGTCTTTGGGGTAAATCCCCCAGTAGAGGGATTGTTGGGTCATATGGTAGATCAATTCTTTGATTTTTGAGGAATCCTCATAATATTTTCCATAGTGGCTGTACCAATTTGCAGTCCCACCTACAGTGTATGAGAGTATCTTTTTTTCTGCATCCTCTCCAATATTTGTTATTACTTATCCTATTGATTATAGCTGTTCTAAAATGTGTGAGATGGTTGTGTTTTTTTATTTGAATTTCCCTAATAGCTAGCGATGTTGAACATCTTTTCAAATATTTCTTGGCCATTTCTATGTCCTTTAGGGAGAAGTGTCTGTTCAGATCTTCTGCTCATTTTTTGATTGGATTATTCGTTTTTTCATGTTATTGAGTTGTATGAGTTCCTTGTATATTTTGGATATTAGGCCCTTATCGGAGGCATTGCTTGCAAATATATTTTCCCATTCGGATTGTTGTCTCTTTACCTCGTTAACAGTTTCTTTTGCTGAACAGAAGCTTTTTGGTTAGATATAGTCCCATCCATTTATTTTAGATTTTACTTCCCTTGCTTTTGAGGTCAAATTCATAAAATCCTCTTTAATTCCAAGGTCCTATGTTTTCTTCTATGCATTTTATTGTTTCAGGTCTTATATTCAGGATCTTAACCCACTTTGAATTAATTTCAGTGTGTAGTGATAGACAACACTCCAGTTTCATTCTTTTGCAGGTGGCTTTCCAGTTTTCCCAGCACCATTTACTGAAGAGGCTTTCCTTTCTCCACTGTATATTTTTTGCTTTTTGTGTCAAAAATTATTTGCCCATATAAATATGGATTAACTTCTGGATTCTTGATTTTGTTCCACTGGTTGGTGTGTCAGTATTTCTGCCAATACAATCCCGTTTTGCTTATTGTCTCTTTGTAGTCTAATTTGAAGTCGAAAAGAGTGATGTCGCCAGATTTTTTTTTTTTTAAGGATAGCTTTGGAAGTTTAGGGTCTTTTCTGCATCCAAACAAACCTGATGATTTTTTGTGTCATTTCTTTAAAACATGCCAATGGGATTTTGACGGGGATTGCATTAAATCTGTATAATGCTTTAGGTAATAAGGTCATTTTAACTATGTCGATTCTTCCAATTTAAGAGCACAGAATATCTTTCCATTTCTTTGTATATTCTTCGATTTCTTTTAAGAGGGTCTTTAGTTTTAATTATATAGGTCCTAAACTGGTTTCATAAAATTGATTCCTAGGTATTTTACTCCTTTTGTTGCAATTGCAAAAATAATTATTTTTTCCACTTCTTTTTATGACACTTCATTATAAGAGTATAATAAAGCTATGGATTTTTGAACATTGATTTTATATCCAGAAAATTTACTGTATTTGCTTATTGTTTTAAGTAGTGTTCTTGTGGAGTCTTTTGGGTTTTCTGTATAGAGAATCATGTCATCTGCAAATAGTGACAGGTTCACTTTTTCCTTTCCTATTTGGATGCCTTTTACAGCTTTCTCTTGTCTGATTGCATATGCTAGGACCTCCAAAGTTATCTTGAATAAGAGTGGTGATAATGGACAGATTTGCCTTGTTCCTGATGTTAGAGGGAAGGTTGTTAGTTTTTAACCATTAAGTATAAAGTTGGATGAGGGTTTGTCATATATGGCCTCTATTATGCTAATTTACTTTCATTATTTTCATCGTAAATGGATGCTGTGTCTTCTCAAAGGATTTTTCTGCCTGTATTGCTATGATCATATAATTATATTTTTTAATTTGTTTATGTGTTTTATCACATTAATCCCACTTGATACTGTTGTATAATCTTTTTAATATGTTCCTGTATTCAGTTCACATTTATCTTTTTTAGGATTTTTGCATCTGTGTTTACAAGAGATATTGGACTCGTGTTTTCTTTTTTCTGTGTTTTCTTTACCAGGTTTTGGTATCAGAGTAATATTGGCTTCATAAAATGAGCTGAGAAGTATTGCATTCTATTCAATTTTTTGGAAGAGTTTGAGGTGAGTAGGTATTAAATCTTTGAATATTTGGTAGAATTCGCTGTGAAGCCATCTGGTCCTGGACTTTTACTTTTTAGTAGGTTTTTTATGATCTCTCTAGTTAGATTTTTCAGTTCTTCTTGATTCACTGCAGAAGGTTGTATTTTTCTAAGTACTTGTCCATTTCTTCTGAGTTATTAAATTTGGTGTTATATATTGTTAATAGTATTCTTGCTTGATTCTTTGTATTTCTGCGGTGTCTGTCATCATTTCTTTTCTTTCATTCCTGATTTTGTTTTTTTGTGTACTTTCTCTTTTCTTTACTGAGTCTCAGGGCTTTGCCAATTTCATTAACCTCCACAAAGAGCCAGTTCTTTATTATAGTTATTTATTTTGTTGTTTTTTGTTTGTTTATTTTCAATTTCACTTATTTCTGCTCTAATTTTGGTGGTTTCTTTCCTTCTGCTGACTTTAGGCTTCATTTGTTCTTCTTTTTCTAGTTTTTTTTTTTTTTCTAAGATGAAGAGTTAGGTTTTATTTTGGGGATTTTTCTTGTTTTTTGAGATAAGTCTGTAATCATATGAACTTAGCTCTTATGATCCCTTCTGATGTGTCCCAAAAGTTTTGATATGTTGTATTATGATTATCAGTCGTTTCTATGTATCTCTTGATCTCTCTTTTTATTTCTTCTCTGACCCAATTATTTTTCAGTAGCATGTTGTTTAAACTCTATGTACTTGTGGTTCTTCCTGATTTTTTTCTGCTGTTGATCTCTAGTTTCGAAGCGTTATGATCAGAGAATATGGTTGGTATGATTTCAGCCCTCTTATATTTTTTGAGGCTATCTCTGTGCCTCAGTATGTGGTCGATTCTTGAGAATGTTCCATGTGCACTAGAGAAGAATATATAAGCACTTGTTTTGGAATGAAGGGCTCTGTAAATATCAATTATGTCCAGTTGGTCTAATGTGTCTTTTAAGGGTGTTATTTCCTTATTGCTTTTCTGTTTGGATGGTCTGTCCCTATTTGACAGTTGGGTATTTAGGTCCCCTGGAATGATAATGTTTTATTTTGTTTCTCTTTTCAGTTCTGTTAGTAATTGCTTTACATATTTCGGGACTCCCTGATTGGGAGCATAGATATTAATAAGTGTTATGTCTTCTTGGTGCATGATTTCCTTTATCATTATTAAGTGTCCCTCTGTATCTTTCTTTACCTTTTTTTATTTTGAAGTCTATTTTGTCTGATATTAGTACAGCTAGTACTGTGTTTGCTTGAAATATCATTTTCCACTCTTTTACTTTCAGTTTATATTTGTCTTTGGAACTGAGATGTGTATCCTGGAGCCAGCATATGGTTGGGTTGCGTATTTTGAACCATTCTGTATCTCCATGCTTTTGTGTTGGTGAGTTCAGTCCATTTTCATTTAAGGTGATTATTGAAATATGAGGTCTTCTTATAACCATTTTATATTTTGCTTTCTGGTAGCTCGGTGTTTCTATTGCTTCCTTGTCCTTGTTTTTCTGTTTTTTGTTTGTTTGTTTTTTGTTTGTTTGTTTCTTTGTTTTGTTTTGTTTTTGTTTTTCGTTTTTTTGGCTTTTGTGGATTTTACCTCTGATTCTTCTTGTTTTATGTTACATACTTCAGTTCTGAAACTTTGGCATTTATTTACCATTACGAATATGTGAAGAATAGTTAAATATATACAGTTGTCCATTTTTTTCTGCACGTTCCTTATCTACATTCCCCTGTACGAATTTGTATCTTTGAATCCAATGCTTTTCAGTCACTGTCTTGATTTGTCCTTATGTATGCTGAATGTTCATTACTATCCTGCTGTAGCAATTCTCTTCTTATTATGTAAGTTTGTAATGACTTATTCATAGTAGTGGTTGCAGTCCTGTGCTTCTATTTGCCTGATATTCACTTTATTCCTAATTATGTTTTTTTCGTTGTTGTTGTTATTTTGTTTTAGATGAGATGATACCTTCAATATTTCCTATAATGCAGGCCTCGTAGTAGAGAATTCCCTCAATTTTTGTATGTCTGGAATGTTCTTAATTTCTCTTTCATATCTAAGGGAGAGCTTAGTTGGATACATTGTTCTAGGCTGGTAGTTTCTTTATAGCTTAGTTTAAATATTTAATTCCATTCTTTTCCAGCTTATAAGATCTGCACTGACAAGTTTGATGATAATCTAATGGATTTTCCTTTATAAGTTACCGTTTTCTTCTCCCAGGCTGCCTTGAGAATTCTTTCTTCATCATTGAAATTTAAATTTGAATATAATGTGTATTGGTGAAGGCCTTTTGGGTTGAGATAATTGGGTGTTCTGTTGACTTCTTGAATTCCAAGCTCCAGCTCATTCCTTAAATTTGGGACATTCTCATCCACTCTGTCAGAAAATGCTTTCTAATCCCTGCTACTTTTCCTCACTTTCCAGAATACCTATTATTCTTATGTTTTTTTTTCTACCGATGGCCTCAGCTAGTTCTTGAATTTCTCTTTCATTATTTTACATTCTTTGTGTTTTTTATATTTTTTTCTGAACTATTTCTAGATTTCTGTCTTCGATGTCACTGATCCTTTCCTCCATTTGCTCAACTCTATTTCCCAGGCTTGCTATTTCGTTTTTCTACTCTTGCAGAGTGATTTTTATCTCCAGAAGATCTATTCTTTTCTTTTTGAGGGTTTCGATCTCCTTGTTCTGCTCATCTAGTTGTTTTTTTCAATTACTGAAATTGTTGGTATGACTCGTTTAAGAATTTATTGAGTTTTTTTTCAGAAGTATCATCCTGAATTCTCTGTCGTTTAAGTTGCTATTTCTATGTCTGTAAGCTTATTTTCTGAGGATTTTTCTCTTTCTTTCTGAGATGGCTTTTTACCTTGATTGTTCATGGTGTTTAGTGTACTATTTCTTCGGCTGGGCATTAATGGAAATATATTCTGCTTTTTTCCAGAAAGATTTATTATATAAAGGTTTCTCTTTTGCCTGCTGCCAAGAAGGTGCTTTTCTTTTGGTTTCCAGTAGGTGGCGTCTAAGCTTCTTGGATCATTGCTTTATATAAAGCTTTAAAAATGCCTTTTTATTTTCTGATAGATATTATTCACGCTCCCTACCCTCAGTTTCAGTCCCTGTCAGTGTTAGCAACAGTTTTGTTAGCATTTGCTCAGATTTCTCATGTGCTCCACAGTGATCCGACTTGGAGAATATGGGGAAAGGGTCATTCTGGGTAGGGGTTCAAGGCTGCCACTCAGCCTTGGTTCTACAGCTGTGGTAGGAAGAATCAACTGCTGTTGCTCTGCAGGCCTCTTCTCTACTTTCTACCCTATGACTGGGCCCTGCCACCAGCTGGCCATGGGGAGCTCACAACTTTCCCAGGCAGGGCTGTTCAGGAAACTCGCTGCTCCTTCTCCCCTCCTCTTCCTTCTGCAGGGAGCTCCGGTGGCTGCAAGAAGCAGCTTTACTTCTCTCAGTTCACCACCCAACAACCGGGATTCTGACCTCTGGTAGCTCTTATGAGCAGATTACATGCTCAGACGTGTTGGTGTGCACTTTAGGTGTTTTGTTGTTGTTGTTGAGTTTTAGATGTTCAGCTTATTGTTATTTCAAGGGGAGAGATCTGAGGACATGTCTCATGCCACCATATTTCTGCAAAGTGGGATCTTGTTTTGTTATCCATTCAGCCACCTTATCCTTTGCTTGGAGCACTTAATATTTTCCATTCGAGGTACTTGCTGATAGGAATGTAGTTATTACCATTCGTTATTCCTGTTTTTGATACATTATTTTTTCTTCTTAAAGAAGTCCCTCCAACATTTCCTGTATTACTGGCTTAGCGTTGATTAATTCCTTAAGGTTTTTTTTTTTTTTTGTCTGAGAAGCTCTTTCTCTGTCCTTCAACTCTAAATGATAGCTTTACTGGATAAAATATTCTTGGTTATAGATTCTGTGCATTCATCACATTGAATATTTTATGTCAAGCCCTTCTCTCTTGCATAGTTTCTTTTGAGAAATCAGCTATCAGTCTGATGGGTTCTCCCTTGTAGGTAAGTAACAGTTTTTCTCTTGCTGTTTTTAAGAGTCTCTCTTGGTCTTTAACCTTTGGTATTTTAATGATGATGCATCTTGGTGTGAGCCTCTTTGAGTTCCACTTTCTTGGTACTCTCTGAGCTTCCTGGTGTTGTATGTCCAATTCCTTCACCAGGTTAGGTACGTTTTTCATCATTACTTCTTCAAATAGCTCTTCAAATTCTTGTTTTCCTTCAGGTACATCTATGACATGAATATTTTTACATTTAATTGTATCCCATATGTTCCTTAAATAATAACAATATTATTAATATTAATAATAATTATTATTATTATTGCCTTGACTTTTTTTCCTTGCCATTTTGATTGAGTGTCCTTGGCTTCCCCATCCTCTATGTCAATGGTTTTATCCTCTTCTTTATCAACTCTACTGATTTCCTATAATATACTCTTCATTTCACATAATGTATTCTTTGTTTCTGACAGGTTCCCTTTTTAAATTTCCATTTCCATTTTCATGTTTTTTAATCTCTTTGTTAAAGTTCTCCCTGAGTTCATCTACTATTTCCCTGTTTATTAAGCATCTTTATTATCAGTGAACTCTGCATCTGTGAGATTGCTTGACACCATTATTCCTGTATCTTTATTCTGTTCTCTCATGTGGTTCCTACTTCTTCGTTTTATCATTATAGCTGCCTTTCTGTGTCTGATTCTATGCAGTAAGCAAAGCTTCTAAGTCCCTTGGTCTTGTTATTGTGAATTTGTGTAGTAGGTGTCCAGTGGAACAGTCCTGAGAATGATCTAGCTGCAGGACACATTTAGCTCCAGCCTGTGCTCCTTTGTGTCCACCTCTTAAGATTCAGCAAGCAATCCATATTTGCTGTGCTTATAGTTTCCTCAAGAGTCCACACTAGAAATCACAGTCAGCTGCCATCAGTGTCAGTCTTGGAGTTGGCTCAGCAAGAAGCACTGGATTCACTGAGGACACAACTGGATGAAGATTGGGTGAGGCTGCGAGTTGGAAAAGGTGGAGTTTCAGGGAATCCTCTGGGCTGAGTTACCTCAGTTATCCAGTTTGATGATATCTGAACTATGGCAGTGCTATGTCCACACAATGAGATGGGGGAAGGGCTCAACAGAGGAACAATGGATACCACAGGCACTTTTTCCCAGGAGAGAGCTTTGTCTCCATCTGAACATCACTCAGACAACTCAGTGTCTCTCTGCAAGTCCCTGGTGCCCCCTGTGTATAAAACTGAGCACTGGTGCACAGAGCAAGAGAGTTCATCACTTCAAAAGTCTGCTCATAGACACAGACCCTTTAAGAGGCATCTGCAGCAGATGTAGCTTCTGTACCACTCAGCTGCTCAGGACTGAAGAGTCTCCCGTCTTTGCTCCCTCTTACATTCTACTGTTGCAGGGTGATTAATTCTTTCTCTTCCTAGTTGTAGTACTTCTGGTCATCTAGATCCCAGGTGACTTTCTTTGCTGTTTGCTCCTGGTTTATGCTACAACTTTGAGTTGGTCTCAAGAGGGATGAACAAAGCCTCTATTATCTATGCCATTTTTTTTCCATCTCCGGATTGTTTAATTTTTTTATGTTGAGTTGCATGAGTTTCATATATATTTTGGATATTAAGTTTTGTTTTTCTTGAGATAATAAAATGTGCTTACAGTTTTTGCTACTCATAGTATATATATTTTTCTAATTGAAATTATAAGAATCTTGGTAAATATATTTAATTAAGTAAAATAAAATATAAACAAATATGTTTGTATATTTTACTCTCAAAATAATTAATTTTTACTTAAACATTTTGGAATCTTGCTTTTTTTCTTATTATAGAATGTAAAAGACACTAAAACTTTTTAATTTGCTTATGTATATTGATAGTTTCCATTACAGATATCTGCATTCTGTTTGATGCTGAAACATCTGTTAACTTTTTTTTTGGTTGTTTAATGTATTTTATTTTTAGACAACCTACATGACATGTTGTAACTCAGGAGCTCCTGGTTAGGAACTGGCATATTGGATATTCCCAAAATACTGCCAGGAGGACCAACAGAGTGAGACATGTCATTTATTACTCACAATGCAGTTAGGCTTCAGCACTTGGTCAGATGTAGCTGCAGAAAAAAGTACCCAGCCAAGAGTAAGCATTATTTTATATACGAGCATAGGGTTGGGTGATTACCTTATCCAGGGTAACAAGGGTCATTCCCCATGGATGACAGCCAGACGTGCTACCTAGCTAGTGTTAAAAAGGACCGAATCAGCCAGTGTATTCGAGCATAGCAGAAAGATAATATTCATGGAAATGGCCAAAAGGGACAGATAGGACCCATGGGAACAGCGGGAAGTACCCTTGGGAGCAAGCACAGCCCAAGGAGCATTTTGTTCACTGTTCTTCTCAGGGTTGCTGACCTATCATTCTTCGATGTCTCCTGTGTATGTGGAGCAGCTTTGTTTGATTTAACCCCACACATGTTTTTTTTTTTCTTAAAAACAATGCCTCTGCTCAAAATAAATAAAGGTCAAAATAAGTAATTTGGGGCTTGGCACAAGTGACTCCATTTTGGGCCCATTGTCTCTCTCTTTTTTTTAACAAAGAAATGAAGACCACCTCTTGGACCACGAAAATAGATGGATGATAGATAGATAGATAGATAGATAGATAGACACATAGATACATAGATACATAGATGATAGATAAAATAGCTCAAGATAACACCAGTTCCACTTTTCCTAACCTTGGTGTGTAGATGAAAAGCCAGTTATGATGACAAAAGCACCTATTAACTATTAACAAATTTTAATTATTTGCTTGAATGTTTTATCTATCCAATTCCACATGTTCAGCATTATTGAATTTTATATTCAATTTACTAAAACAACTAGCTATTTTTGGAGTTCTATTTATAGAGACACTTTATATCATAGCATATTTAATTTACAGAAAGTAAAAACAGTAATTATGTCACCTTATGAGAATATCATGAGTTATGAACAGAGTGCCAGGTTTCCCAAACAACAGTTTAACGCAGCCACCTAATTTTTTTTTTCATGGGCATTAGCCTTGGGTGTCTCTCTTAAGCAGGGGCTACAGTTAGATCATTCTATATCTTTCAGTAGAAGGCATCCTCAGTACTGAGACTCAATCTGTTAACAGAATCAAAGTAATCTTGGTAATCTTGGATGAATTTTTTCAAATCTCCCTTTGGTCCTCTCTTTTCTGCTTCTTCATTTGGCAAGTATCAAATCTAATTAGCCCTCAAGTTTATTTTGCATAGATTATTTGCCGAACACTATATTGGATTCTGGGTTTTGGTAGTGAAAAGATGTACAAAATCTTGGTCTGAACTTTATAGTCTAATGCTGTCATCCTGTCTCTAGTGTCATATTCTCTACCATCATTTTAGTCTATATGCTTTTGTTCCTACCCTTCATGCAGTCTCTCATTTAACAAATATATTTGAGAGACATGTGCAGTTGTTTCCTGCAGCTTAAAGAAATCTGAAGAAGGTTTTGACAAATATGTATAGGGTAGAGTTTGGAATCTGGGGAAGAATAATTTAGCAGCAAATCTTTTGGTCTCAATTTCAGGAGTCTCTAAAATTTTACCTAATTTTACATATCAAACTATTTTTATCCAACACTATCTTACAAAAGCCATGATATTAGTCCAGCTGGGCTATTTGTTATTCTCAGAATTGGCCACAAGTATTTGTGATATCCTAAATTGTAATGCAGATTGGTTTTACTCATAGAAATAAATCACACTGACAGGTATTATTAAAATATGTCTATAAGTAGATATTTCAAGTGCATTGTTGGTTAAATCTCAGAAACCTAACACCAAGAAGTTGTAACATTTGAACCCCAAACCCAAAACTCATTTTGCCATAGAAACTAACCATTGTATTAAAATAATTTATAAAACACAAGTCATTTGTAAGTTCAGTATTAAATGCTTGTTTATGTAAAAGGTTACCATTCTGATTTTTCAAAATATTAAATATCACTATTTTCAATTCGATTACATTTTTGCAAAAGTACATGTTACCGCTAAGCCTGGGCAAGTGCTCAATAGTCTTCAGGAACAGTCTATGAGCTTTTTTCTATTATGTTTTGACTTCTCCCTTCAAAGATTAAAATTTCCAAAATTTGGTTTACTAAAAAGTCCTATTAATTATTCTCTGGATAATGTGAATTTTACTATCTTTGCTAGGCCGAGATTAAACTGTTGTATTCAAAAGGAAAATTGTGTTGCTATTAATGTAAGTTCCAACCATTTCTTAGCCAGCTATTTTGATAAAATGTTTCCATACTCATTCATTTCCTGTGCTGCATTTCTTTGACATAGTTCAATTTTTGAACGGAGAATAATTTAGGGTTTTGGAAGAAAGAAGTACTCACTCCTGGGTTATGGAAAAGAGGGAATGGTTTTTGCTACAGGGAAGGTAACAAGGGTTATTTTTTAATGGCCTAAAAACTCTTCCTAACTTTAGTAAAGTTCAAATCAGTGAAAAACTCTGAAGGATATATCTAACAGGACTCAATTTGAAAATTTAAATATAAAAGTGGTTATATGGAAAGAGAATCTTTCTAGTCATCTCTATTCACAAATCCCTTCAGAAAGACATACAAAATCTCCAACCTGGTTTTGCTTGATTAAAACAGCAGATTCATTCAGACTGAGTAGTCTCATCAGGAAACTACCTTTGCCTTCAGTCTCAGTCATTCTGCTAGCCTCCTGCAGACTAGCTTCTAGCTCTAGTGCACTTGGAGTTTGTCCTTAAATTCCCATTCCTCCCAGACTGAAGACTCAAATAAGCACCAGGAAGCACTTATGTAAGTAGTTCCTTATCAGATTTCATCTGAAAAAGAATTTTTATGATTCCAAATCCATTCTCCTGCCACCTCCTAACATGCGTTTAAATTTACTTAGCTGGGAATACCATGAGTAAGCATACTGTTTCACAGACAAACTTGCAAACAAGGCTTAGGAAACCTTAACATTTTGTCTCAGAGCACTTAAATGTCACAGAGAATATTAGACTCACATTTTCAAATACATTTATCTTTTTTTGCCCTTTTAGCATTTCACTTCAGTAATGGTTAAATATTTATTTTATTTGTTCGTTTTATTTTAATCTTACTTGTACTTATAATTTTCTTAATGTATAGCTCACAATAAGGAAATTTTAGTAAGTTCTGTCTCATTCGGTAAGGGGGAGACTAATTATAAATTTCTAATTTCTTCCTGAACCAAGACCTTTCATTAAATTTGGAGATGACTGTAGGCTATTTCAATGTGACACCACTTTAATTGGTCAAAAATAGGGAAAAAAATTCAGAATATTCATTGATTGTTTACTATATGCAATTACAACCGTTCAATTTCATAGAAAATAATGAGTGATGCAAATCTCTGTGTTTTAGGAAACAAATGTGTGAGGAATGTGAAATGACAAAATTGTAACAGGTGAAAATTTAGAAAAATGGTTTGAGGAAAGCAAAAGAAATGCCTGCTTTTCCAACCAATCTGTTTAGTGACTGAGATATTTTAATTTTTTAAATAATATATACATTTTTTATTTTTCAGTTATAGTTGGTATACACTATCATATTGATTTCAGGTGTACAACATAGTGATTAGACATCTGTATAACTTACAAAATGATCACCCCAAAAAATCCAGTACCTCTCAGACACCATACATAGTACTACAATATTATTGACTATATTCCTTATGTTATACTTTATATCTCTATGACTATTTTGTAATTACCAATTTTTACTTTTAATCCCTTACTCTTTTTTTTATTGACTCCCCCAACTACTCTTTCATCTAGTAGCCCTCAAAATTCTCTCTGTATCTCTGAGTTTGTTTCTGTTTTTTTTAACTTGTTTATTTTGTTCTTCAGATTCCACATATATGTGCAATCATATGGCATTTGTCTTCCCCTATCTGACTTACTCCACTTGGCCAAATACTTTCTAGATTCATCATGAAACCTTTTTCCATCCCTTTACTTTCTGTCTGTGTGTGTCTTTTAATCCGAAGTGAGTCTCTTGTAGGCAGCTTATGTAAGGGTCTTGTTTTCGCATCCATTCAGACACCTTATCTTTTCATTTGAGCATTTTATTATTTTTCATTTGAAGTATTTGTTGATAGATATGTAGTTACTGCCATTCTTTTTTTAGAATTTTGATACATTGTTTTTTTTTCTTCTTTAAAGAAGTTTCTACAACATTTCTTGTAATACTGGCTTGGTGGTGATGAACTCCTTTAGCGTTTTCTTGTCTAGGAATTTCTTTATCTGTCCTTTGATTCTAAATAATAGCTTTGCTGGCTAAAGTAATCTTGGTGGTAGGTCCTTGCTTTTCATCACTTTGAATATTTTGTGCCAACCCATTCTGGCTTGTAAACTTTCTGTTGAGAAACAAACTAATAGTCTTATAGGAGCTCCCTTGTAGGTGACAAATTGCTTTTCTCTTCCTGCTTTTAAGATTCTTTGTCTTTAATCTTTGGCATTTAAATTATGATGTGCCTTGGTGTGTGCCTCTTTGGGTTCATCCTGTTTGGGACATTCTGTGATTCCTGGATTTGCATTTTATTTCTTTCACTAAGTTAGGGAAGTTTTCCATCATTATTTCTTCAAAAAGGTTTTTAGTTCCTTGCTCTCCCTCTTCTCCTGATATAACTATTATGCTAATGTTGTTACACTTGATAATCTTCCAAAGGCTTCTTAAACTGTCTTCATATTTTTTTGGATTCTTTTTACTTGTTTCTGTTCTGATTAGGTGTCCTCTGCTACCCCCATCATCTATTTTGCTGATTCGATCCTCCGTTTTGTGCATTAATGTGTTCTTCATCTCAAATATAGTACTCTTCATTTCTGACTGGCTCCCTACTGTATTTTCCATCTTCATTTTTTTTAAAAAAAATTTGTTTTATACGTTTATTGTGGTAACATTGGTTAATTTTATAATTTTTACAGTTATATAATTTTCAGATGTATATTATAATTTTACATCTATATATTCTATTGTGCGATTACCACCCAGAGTCGTTTCCTTCAGCTACCATATATTTGATCCCATTTACCCACTTCACCTTCCCCCAATCTTCCTGTATTTCACCCCTTTTACCCTGTCTACGCCCTCCTCCTTGCCCAAAACCTACCCTCTAGTAACCACTAGTCTATATATAGTCCATGTTCATGAGTCTCAATTTGTCCTGTTCATTTGTTGCTTTTAGGTTTATATTTGACATATAAGAAATATCATGTAATTTTCAACTTTTCTTGTCTGACTTATTTCACTTAGCATGATTATCTCAGCCCATCCAGGTTGTTGCAAATGGCAGTATTTCATCTCTTCTTATGGTTGAGTAACAATCCATTATATATATGTACCACAACTTCTTTAGCCAATCATCTGTTGTAGGACACTTCAGTTGCTTCCATGTCTAGGCCACTGTGAATAGGGCTACTATGGACATCAGTATGCAAATATATTTTCGGATATGGGTTTTCGAGACTTTGAGGTAAATACCCAGTAGAGGTATCATACGGTAAATCAATTTTCGTTTTTTTGGGGGGAACCTCCATACTATTTTCCATAGTGGCTGTACCAATTTATAGTCCCACCTACAGTATATGAGTGTCCCTTTTTATCCTAATCCTCTCCAACATTCGTTATTATTTGTTCTGGTGATTATAGCTATTCTAACAGGTGTGAGATAGTATCTCATTGTGGTTTTGATTTGCATTTCCCTAATAACTAGCAATGCTGAACATCTTTTCATATATTTTTTGGCCATTTCTATATCCTCTAGGGAGAAGTGTCTGTTCAAGTCCTCTGCCCACTTTTTGATTGAATTGTTTTGTTGTTGTTGTTGTTGTTGTTGTTGTTGTTGTTATTGAGTCATATAAGTTCTTTATATATTTTGGATATTATGCCCTTATCAGAAGCATTACTTGCAAATATATGCTCCCATTCAGATGGTTGTCTCTTTACCTTGTTGATGATTTCTTTTGCTGAGTAGAAGCTTTTTAGTTAGAAGTAGTCCCATTCATTTATTTTTGTTTTTACTTCCCTTACCTTACAAACTCATAAAATCCTCTTTAACACCAAGGTCCTTGAGTTTACATCCTATGTTTTCTTCTATGCATTTTATTCTTACAGGTGTTCAATTCAGGTCCATAATCCATTTTGAGTTAACTTTGGTGTGCGGTGAGAGACAACAATCTAATTTCATTCTTTTGCAGGTGGCCTTCTAATTTTCCCAGTACCATTTATTGAAGAGGCTTACCTTTCATTACTGTATGTTTTTTGGCTTCTTTTGTTGAAAATTATTTGCCCATATAAATATGGGTTTACTTCTGGACTCTTGATTCTGTTCCACTAGTCAGTGTGTTTGTTTGCTGCCAATACCATGCTATTTTGATGACTTTCGCTTTGTAGCATAATTTGAACTCAGACAGAGTGATGCCTCCGGTCATATATTTTATCTCAAGATGACTTTGGCAATTCAAGGTCTTTTGTGCTTCTACTCAAATCTGTTGATTTATTGTTCTATTTATTTAAAAAATGCCAATGGGATTTTGATGGGAATTGTATTAAATCTGTATAATGCTTTAGGTAATATGATCACTTTAACTTTGTTGATTCTTCCAATCCAAGAACACAATATCTTTCCATTTCTTTGTATCTTTGATTTTTTTAAATAGGGTCTTATAGTTTTCATTATATAGTTCCTTAATATGTTTCATTAGATTTATTCATAGGTATTTTATTCTTTTTGTTGCAATAGCAAAAGGAATTATTTTTTACTTTTTTCCCCTGAGGCTTCATTATTAGGGTACAGGGATGCTGTGAATTTTTGAATATTGATTTTGTATCCAGACACTAAATTGTATTTGCTTATTGTTTTAAGTAGTGTTCTTGTGGAGTCTTTAGGGTTTTCTATATAGGGAATCATGTCATCTGCAAATAGTGACAGTTTCACTCCTTCATTTTCTACTTGTATACATTTTATATCTTTCTCTTCCCTAATTGCACTCCCTAGTACTTCCAACGTTATATTGAATAGCAGTGGTGATCGTGGACAGCCTTGCCTTGTTCCTGATCTTAGAGGGAAGGTTTTTAGTTTTTCATAATTAAGTATAATGTCGGCTGAGATTTTGTCATACATAGCTTTTATTATGTTAAGGTACTTTCCTTTTATACATATTTGTTAAATGTTTTGATCATAAACAGATGCTGTATCTTGTTGAAGGTTTTTTTTCTGCATCTATTGATATAATCTTGATTCTTATTTTTTGATGTGCTTTTGTGGTATATCACATTAATTGAATGTTGAATCATCCCTGGACCCCTGGGATGAAGCTCACTTAATCATGTTGTATAATCTTTTTAATACGTTGCTGTGTTCATTTTGCTAGTATTATTTAGGGTTTTTGCATCTGTGCTCATGATCAATATTGGACTCTTTACCAGCTTTTGGTATCAGAGAAATATGGCCTCATAAAATGAGTTGGGATATATTGCATCCTTGATTTTTTGGAACAGTTGAGGAGAATAGGTAATAAATCTTCTTTGAATGTTTGATACAATTCATTGGTGGAGCCATTTGGTCCTGGTATTTTACTTTTTGGTATGTTTATGATGATTGTTTCAATTTTCATACTGCTGATTGATCTATTTAGATTTTTAGATCTTCTTGATTATGTCTATGAAAATTATATTTTTCTAAGTACTGGTCCATTTCATCTAAGTTATTAAATTTGTTATTATATACTTTTTCATAGTATTCTTGCATGATCCTTTTTTATTTCTGAAATGTCAGTTGTTATTTCCTCTCTTCCATCCCTTGTTTTGTTTATTTGTGTCCTTTTTATTTTTTTCTTTAGTGAGTCTAGCCAGGGCTTTATCAATTAATTAATCTTCTTAAAGAACCAGCTCTTTGTTGTATTTATTTTTCTATTGTGTTTTCATTTTAATTTCATTTATTTCTGCTCTAATTTTGATTATTTCTTTACTTTTGCTGACTTTAGGCCTCACTTCCTCTTTCTTTTCTAGTTTTTTAATATAAAGCATTAGGTTATTTATTTGGGCTCATTCTTGTTTTTAGAGATAAGCCTGTAATGATGTGAACTTTCTCCTTATGACCACTTTTGCCATGTCCCAAAAGTTTTAACATATAATATTATCATTATCATTCATTTCTATGATGGTCTTTATCTCTTTTTTATTTCTTCCCTGACTCAGTTATTCTTCAGTAGCATGTTGTTTAATCTCCATGTATTTGTGGTTCTTCCTGATTTCTTTTCAGTTGACCTCCAATTTCAAAACATTATGATCAGAGAATATGGCTGATATGATTTCAACTGTCTTATATCTGTTGAGGCTATTTCTGTGTCCCAGTTTGTGGTAGATTCTTGAGAATGTTCCATGTGCACTAGAGAAGAATGTATAAGCACCTGTGTTGGGATGGAATGCTCTATAAATGTTAATTATGTCCAGTTGGTCTGATGTGTCATGTAAGGATGTTATTTCCTTATTGATTTTCTCTTTGGATGGTCTGTCCATATCTAAAAGTGGGGTATTTAGGTCCCCTAGTATGATAGTGTTTTACTCTGTTTCTCCTTTTAGTTCTGTTAGTAATTGCTTTACATATATTGGGACTTCCTGATTGGGAGCATAGATATTAATAAGTTTTATGTCTTCTTGGTGCATGATTCCCTTTATCATTATTAAGTGTTCCTCAGTATCTTTCTTTACATTTCTTTATTTTGAAGTCTATTTCATCTGATATTAGTACAGTTACTCCCATGTTTCTCTTGTAACAGTGTAAAAAAATTGCATTTCAATAACATCTTCTTTGTTCACATCACCCCTCTTTATTCTAGCCGTTACTTCTTTGGAAAATATGTTGTTATGGTAATTGGTATCAATTCCTCAGTAAGTCAGCCCCAAGGACAGGGCAGAGAGTGATATCTCCAGGTGCCAGCTGCCTCGGAGAAAATAGCTCCAAGGCTCCCAAGAAGAAAAATAAAACAATATTGCCACCGAAGTACAGATAACATAGCTGTCCACTAGAAATCATATTTCTTTGTGCTAGATGCTAACAGCTAACTTTTGCTTTTGTAAATCTGCTTGCTTGCTTGATCAAGGCCAATCAGGATGTAGTTTTAGGCTTTATAAGCTGCCCCCCCCAGAGCTCGAGGCTGACTCTCTAGTGGGGAGGGTCAGTCGCCGGCCAGCTAATAAAGGCTCGTAATTAATCTCAATTGGCTCCGTGGGTCTTAGATTTGAACGCGCCTAACACTCTCAATATCATTTACTTGAAATATCATTTTCTGCCCTTTCGCTTTGAGTCTATATTTGTCTTTGGAGTTGAAATTTGTCTCCTGGAGGTAGCATATGGTTGGGTTTTGTTTTTGATCCAATCTGCAACTCTATGTCTTTTTATTGGTGAGTTCGGTCCATTTTCATTTAAGGTGATTATTGAAATATGAGATCTTATAGTCATTGTATCTTTTGCTTTCTGGTAGCTCTGTGTTTCCATTGCTTCCTTGTCCTTGTGTTTCTGTTTTCTTTACTTATTTATTTTTGGCTTTTGTGAGATTCGCCTCTGATTCTTCTGGTTTTATGTTATATACTTCAGTTCTGAATCTTTCGTGTTTGGTTATCATTACAAATATGTAAAGGATAGTTACATATATACGGTTGTCCATTTTCTTCTGTGCATGCCTTATCTACATTCCCCTTTGTGAATAAGGATCTTCTAATGCTTCTCTTTTCAGTCATTGTTATCTCAGTTTGTCCCTATGTATGCTAATATTCATTACTATCTTGCTTTAGCAATTCTCTTCCTATTGTTTAAGCTTATAATGCCCTGTTCTTAATAAAGTTTGAACTCCTCTGATTCTATTTGCCTGATAGTCACTTTACTCCTAATTATGTATTTTTTTGTTTGTTATTTTGTTTCAGATGATCTGACACCTTTCAATATTTCCTGTAGTACACCTCTCGTAGAGGAGAATTACCTCAATTTTTATACATCTGGAAAGGTCTTTATTTCGCCTTCATATCTAAAGGAGAGCTTAGTTGGATACATTATTCTAAGCTGGCTAATGGTTTAAATATTTGATTCCATTCCTTTCTGGCAAGGAATGTTTGTTCTGAGAAGTCCGAGGATAATCTATTGGGTTTTCCTTTATATGTTACCATCTTCTTTCCCCTGGCTGCCCTGAGAATTCTGACTTTGTTGTTGATTTTAGATAACTAATACAATGTGTCTTGGAGAAGGCTTTTTTTGGGTTGAGATAATTGGGTTGCTGTTGACTTCATGAATTCTAAGCTCCAGCTCATTCCTTAGATTTGGGAAATTCTCATCCATTATTTGTCTGAAAATGCTTTCTAATCCCTGTTCCTTTTCCTTGCTTTTGGTAATGCCTATTATTCTTGTTTCTTCTCTTGATGGTGTCAGCTAGTTCTTGTATTTCTCTTTCAATATTCTTTCTTTCTTCAGTTTCTCTCTTCTTTCTTCTGATTTATTTATAGATTTCTGTCTTTGATATCACTGATTATTTCCTCCATTTGGTTGACTCTATTTCCCAACCTTGCTATTTCATTTTTCAACTCTTGCACTGTGGTTCTTCATTTACAGAAGTTCTATTTGGTTCCTTTTGAGGGTTTCAGTCTCCTTGCTCTGCTCATCTAGTTGTTTTTTTATTATTATTATTATTATTATTATTATTATTATTATTATTATTTCAATTCCTGAAAGTGTTGATTTGAGTTGTTTTGGATCTCTTTGAGTTTTTTTCCCCAGAAATACCATCCTTAATTCTGTGTCATTTCAGTCGCATATCTATGTCTGTATTTTTATTTTCTGGAAATTTTTCTCTTTCTTTCTGAGATGCCTTGTTACCTTGATTGTTCATGGTGTTTAATGGATTATTTCTCCTCCTGGGCATTAATGGAAGTATATTCTGTTGTTTTTTCAGAAAGAAAACTTATTATATAAAGGTCTCTTTTTAGCCTGCTGCAAAGAAGACGCTTTTATGTTGGCTTCCAGTAGGTGACGTCTAAGCCTCTTGGATCATTGCTTCATATAAAGCTTTAAAAATGCCTTTTTATATTCTGATAGATATTATTCATGCTCGCTACCCTCAGTTTCAGTCCCTGTCAGTGTTAGCAGCAGTTTTGTTGGTATTTGCTCGTATTCCCCTGGGGCTCCACAGTGATCAGTCTTGGAGGGTATGGGGGGTGGACCCCTCTGGGTTGGAGTTGGGGGCTGTGGCTCAACCTCGGTTTTGCAACCAGGGCAGGTAAAATCAACTGTTGTTTCTCTGTAGTCCCATTCTGCTTCTCTGCTTTCTGGTCTATTGACTGGGCCCTGATGCTGGCTGCTGGGATTCGCCACACTTTCACCCCTCCCCCTCCTCCCGCAAGGAGCTCTAACAGCTGCAAAAGGCGGCGTCTTTATTTCTTCCAGTCTACCACCCAAGACCCGAGGTTCTGACCTGCGGTAGCTCTAATGTACAGATTCCACGTTCAGATGTGCTGGTTTGCAGTTTGGGTATATATTTTTTTTCTGTTGAATTTTATATGTTCAGCTTATTGTTGTTTCAAGGGGAGAGATCTGAAGACATCTCTCACTCTGCCATGTTTCTTGAGAATCTCTCCATCTCCATTTTTATATTTCTTATCTCTTTGTTTAAGTTCTCTTTGAGTTCATTGACTCTTCCCCTAAGTTCCTTGAGGATCCTAATAATCAGTGTTTGACTCTGCATCTGGTACATTGCTTGTCTCCATTTTGATATATTTTTTTAGTACTTTGTTCTGTTCTTTTATGTGGAATATGTTTCTTTGTCTCCCCATTTTTGCTGCTTCCCTCTGTTTCTATGTATTAGGTATGGCTACTAAGTTGCCTGGTTTTAGTAAAGTGGCTTTACATAGTAGGTATACTGTGGGACCCAGTGACAGAGCCATGAGAAAGACCCAACTCTAGGCCAAGTTCAGCCACAGCTTGTGTACCTCCCGGACCACCTGGTAAGAGTTGTCAAGCAATCCACATATGCCTGCCACTGTGCTGGGCTTATAGGTGACTCAAGGGGCCAAGTCAGAAACCGAGTCTGGCTGCCACTAGTGTGGGGCTTAGGGCTGCTCAGCAAGAGGTGTAGGGCAGGCCAAGGCCAGATGCTGCTTTTTTGGGTTTTGTGAGCCTTTGAGAGATTTTATGAAAGTTCACAGCAGGAACCAAGGCAGCCGATTTGTATGGAATAAAATACTGGAAGTGGTTTGGTTACGCCAACAAGTTTGGGGAGGCAGAGTCTTAGGGATTACTCTGGGTAGAACGACGTGTGTTATTTAGATTGCTGAAGACTCAGATATGGTGGCACCTGTGTGTTCAGGCTGGGAAGGGGTAGGGCTCAACAAATAAACAATAGCACCTGCCTGCATGTCCATCTGGGAGAAAGCCAACCCTCCAGCCATTGCCTGAAGCCCAACAGCTCTGTATCTCACTATATGTCCCTAGCACCCCTCTAGCAGCTTCCTCAATACTGGGCTCAGTGCAAGTGAGCCTATCAGAGTTAAGTCCAGGCATGGACCCTTTAAAAGGAAATGTCTGCAACTCCTGCAGCCCTCCATGTCACTCAGCTGCAATTTCTGCTATTTTTCACAGCCAGAGATTGTGAGAATTTCCCTTCCTGGCACTGGAACACTGGGCTGGGGAGCCCAGTGTGGGGCAAGGACCCCTAAATCCTCATGTGGGGGAGGTGGCTCTGCATGCAAAGATAGTTGTCCTGATTCTCGATTGCCAGACATGGTTTTGGGACTGGGCCATTTGCATCTCCACCCCCTTACTGTTTTGAGATGACCTGTTATTTTTGACCCCAGTTGTAGGGCTTCTGTTCAGCCAGACATCAGGCAAGTCCATGTGCTGTAGTTTTGTTATAATTTTGTTGTAGTACAGCCTCTACCTTCTGTACTATTTTCTGAGGGGCCTTTTTAAAAATTTTTATTGTTGTGTGGTAAGAAAACTTCACATAAGTTCTACCCTCTTAACAAATTTTTAAGTGTACAATCTAGTGTTATTATTGTAACTGGAACTCTTAATTGGAAAAAACATACTGCAGTTAATGAGGGGTACTGTGAAAACATCACCCACCTATATAACAAAATGGGGTGGGTACATATCTCTATGTAGAAAATTTTGAACATGTCTACTGGTTGTGGTGGGTAGATGTTTAAAAAATGGAAATACTTTTTAATTTTTTTTCAATTATAATTGACATTCAATATTATTTTTATTAGTTTTGGGTGTGCACACGTACAATATTATTACAATATTATTGACTATACTCCCTATACTTTACATTCTTATGACTATTTTGTAACAACCAATTCGTACTTCTTTTTAAAAATTAGTTTATATTAGTTTCAGGTATACAGTACAATGGTTAGACATTTATATAATTTATGAAGTGATATCCTTCCCACACTTGATTACTCTAGTACCCACCTGTCACTACACACAGCAACTACAATAATATTGACTATATTTCACATGTGGTACTCTATAATCCCATGACTGTTTTGTAACTACTAATTTGTACTTCTTTATCCCTTCACCTTTATCCCCTCCAAATCCACTGCCATTTCCGATGGCAATTACCAGTTTGTTCTTGTATCTGTAAATCTCCTTTTGTTTTATTCATTTATTTTGTTCCCTAGATTACATATGTATGTAAAATCATATGATATTTCTCCTTTTCTGACTTATTTCACTTAGCATAATACCCTCCAGGTCCATCCATATTGTCACAAATAGTAAGATTTATTTTTTTGAAAACTAAGTAATATTCCATTATACATATACCACTTTTCACTTTTTCTTTTATTTTTTTTCCTGGCTTTATTGAAATATAATAGACAAAGAGTTTTTTAAATTATAGTTGGCATACAATAATATATTAGTTTCGGTTGTACAGCATAGTGATTAGAGATCTATATGACTCACAAAGTGATCATCCCACTAAATGTAGCAAACCTCTTCCCCTTTATATATTTATTACATCGTTAACTACTTTCATTATGCTACACTTTATATCTTCATGTCCATTTTGTAAGTATCCATTTGTACTCCTTAATCCCTTTTCCCTTTTTGCCATCCTCCCAAACCCCCCTCTTATCTAGTAGCCCTCAAAATATTCTCTGTATCTCTGAGCTTATTTTTGTTTTTGTTGGTGTTTATTTTGTTCTTTAGATTCCACATGTACGTGAAATCATGTGATATTTGTCTTTCTCAATCTGACTTATGCCCTTCAGCACAACACCCTCTAGGTCCATCAAAGTAATATCTTTTTCAATACACTTCCTTTTAATCTGTGTGTGTCTTTTAACCTGAAGTGAGTCTATTATATGCAGCATATGTAGGGCACTTGTTTTCTTATCCATTCAGCCACTCTATCTTTTGGTCGGAGCACTTAATTATTTTCCACTTGAGGTACTTGTTGAAAGGAATACAGTTATTACCATTCTTTATTCCTGTTTTTGATACAATTTTTTTATTCTTAAAGAAGTTCCTCCAACATTTCTTCTACTACTGGCTTAGTACTGTTAAATTCCTTTAGTTTATTATTGTCTGGGAAGCTCTTTATCTGTCCTTCAGCTCTAAATGAAAGCTTTGCTGGATAAAGTATTCTTGGTTATAGATCCTGGGTTTTCACCACATTGAGTATTTTGTGCCAAGCCCTTCTGTCCTGAGAAATCAGCTGCCAGTTTTATGGGTCCTCCCTTGTAGGTAAGTAACTGATTTTCTCTTGCTGCTTTTAAGAGTCTCTCTTTGTATTTAACCTTTGGCATTTTAATAATGATGTTTCTTGGTTCAGGCCTCTTAGGGTTCCTCTTTCTTGGGACTCTCTGAGTTTTCTTGGGTTGTATTGTTTTTACCTTCACTGAGTTATGGAAGTATTCCTCAAATAGCTCTTCAACTTCTTCTTTTCCTTCTAGTACCCCTATGACATGGATAATTTTACATTTAATTGTGTCCTATAGGCTCCTTAAATTATTATTATATTCTTGGCTTCTTTTTTCTTGCCATTCTGATTGAGTGTCCTTGGTTTCCCCAACCTCTATATCAGTGGTTTGATCCTCTTCTTTACTCACTCTGTCAATTCTTTTTAAAATGCTCTTCATTTCAGATAATATGTTCTTTATTTCTGAATGGTTCTCTTTTTAAATTTCCATTTCCATTTTTCCCTCTTTAATTCACCCTCACAACTTCTACCCCAAAGCTATGGATGTTGCCATTTCCCTTTTCTAAGAACTGGATGGCTGAAGGCGGGAACATCTCCCACATGCTCGCAGCATGCACCTGAGGCCTGGAGAATCCAGGGCCTGGCACACATGGGGCCTAGCACAAATGAAGTATGGTCCATTTCTCCACCTGGGGCATGAACCCAGGACCTTCTGCGTGTAAAGCAGACATACTACCCACTATACTATGGAGCCACCCCTCCATTTCCATTTTTATGTTTTTTAATCATTTGGTTAAAGTTCTCACTGAGTTTGTCTACTCTTTCCCTAAGTTTATTGAGCATTTTTATAACCAGTGTTTTGAACTCTGCATCTTTGAGATTGCTTGACACCATTATTCTTGGATCTCTATTCTGTTCTTTTTTTATGGTTTCTGTTTCTTTGTTTTCCTATTCTAGCTGCCTTTCTGTTTCTGTTTCTATGTGCTAAGCAAAGCTCTTAAGTATCCCATTCTTAATAGTGCTTATTGTGTAGTAGGTGTCCAGTGGAACAGTCCTGAGAGTGATCCAGCTGCAGGCCAAGTTTAGCCCCAGCCTGTGCCCCTCTGGATCTACCTCTTAAGATTCAGCAAGCAATAAACAGGTGCTTATAGTTGTCTCAAGAAGCCGCACCAAAAACCGAGGCCAGCTACCACCAGTGTGAGTCTTGGATTTGGCTTGGCAAGGAGCACTGGACTCACTGAGGACACAACTGGATGTAGCTTGAATGGGGACTCAAGTTGGAGGTGGTGGAGTTTCATGGAATCCTCTGGGCAAAGTGGCCTCTTTTATCCAGTTTGATGACGTCCCAGCTATGGGTGCCCTGAGTCCATAGACTGGACAATGGATACACCAGCACTTCTGTTCGGGAGAATGCCTCAATTCTGGCCCTCATTTCGATAACTCAGTGTCCTCCTGTTTGTCCCCAGCCCCCCCGCCCCGAGTATCTGACCCATCACTGGTGCTCAGAGTGAGCAGATCCATCACTGTTAAAGTCCTCTCATAGACACGGTATCTTTAGGAGGTGTCTACAGCAGCCTGCTACAGCTGCTGCAGCCTCTGTCTCACTCAGCTACTCAAGAATGGGCAGCCTCGCATCTTTATACTCTTCTACTTTCTAGCATTTCAGGGTGATTTCTTATTTTTCTCCCTAGAAGTAGTGATCTTGATCCCAGACAACTTTGTTTGATGTTTGTTCCATGTGTCTCTCACAAACTAAGATTGGATCACAAGAGGGATCAAGAAAGCCTCTATTATGTATGTCGTTTTCCCTCAATTCCCATTTTTTCCTTACCTAGTCGACTATTGATGGGCACTTAGGTTGCTTCTTTATCTTGGCTTGTAAAAAGTGCTGCACCGAATATAAGTTTGACTGTATTTTTTTTTAATTAGTGTTTTAGTTTTCTTTGGATAAATACCGAGAAGTGAAATTGCTGGGTCATAAGGTAGTTATATGTTTCATTTTTCGAAGATCATCAATACTGTTTTCTATAGAGTTGTACCAGTTTGCAATCCTACCAAAAGTGGATAAGAGTTCCCTTTTCTCCATATCCTCACCAACACTTGCTTTTGATTCATTGATGATAGCCATTCTTAGAGGTGTGTGGTAATATCTCATTGTGGTTTTAATTTGCATTTCTCTGATGATAAGTGATGTTGAGCATCTTTAAATATGTCTATTGGCCATTCATATGTCTTTTTAGAGAAATGCCTGTTCAGATCTTCTGCCCATTTTTTAATTGGATTATTGGATTTTTTTATGTTGAGTTTTATGAGTTATTTATAAATATTGGATGTTAACTCCTTATCAGTTGTATCTTAGGCAAACATTTTCTCCCAGTCACTAGGCTGTCTTCTCATTTTGTCAATGGTTTCCTTTGATGTGAAAAACCTTTTTAGTTTAATGTAGTCCCATTTGTTTATTTTTCTTCTGTTTCCCTTGCCCAAGGAAATATATCAGAAAAAAATATTACTTAGAACAATGTCAAAGAGTTTGCTGCTTATGTTTTATTTTAGGAGTTTTTATTTTGTTTCAGCTCTTAAATTTATCTCTTCAATCCATTTTGAGTTTATTTTCGTATATGGTATAAGAAGGTGTTACAGCTTAATATTTTACATGTAACTGTCCAATTTTTCCAATAGTATTTATAAAAAGGCTGTCCTTACCAATTGTATATATATTTTTTCTACTTTGTCATAGGTTAAATGACCATATATACATAGGTTTATTTCTGAGTTCCCTATTCCATTCTATTGATCTATGTGTCTATTTGTGTGTAAGTGCCACGCTATTTTGAATACTATAGCCTTGTAGTGTAGTTTGATAAGAGGTAATGGGATACCTCCAACTTTGTTCTTTTTCCTCAAGAATGTCATGGCTATTCAGCAACTTCTATGATTCCACATAAATTTTTGTATTAGCAATATTTGAGAGTTTACTGCCTATGTTTTCTTCTAGGAATTTTATGATTTTGGGTCTTATATTTAAGTCTTTAACTATTTTGAGTTTATTCTTATATGGTATAATAAAATGTTCTAGTTTTCTTTTTTATTTTTTGACATCTATCTGTCCAGTTTTCCCAACACCATTTATTGAAAAGACTGTCTTTACCTCACTATATATTCTTACTCCTTTGTCAGAGATTAAATTACTTTATAGGTGTGGATTTATTTCTGGTCTCTCTATTCTGTTTCATCAATCTATGTATTTGTTTTTATGTCAGTACCATGTTTTTTTTTTATTAATATTGGCTTGTTGTGTAGTTTAATATCGGGTAGCATGGTATCTCCAACTTTGTTCTTCTTTCTCAAGAACAAAGTGTATATGGTGGTCCTTTATGATTAAATATAAAATTTAGGATTATTTGTTTTGGTTCTGTAAAAAATTCCATTAGAGAAACATGGCGGAGTGAGAGACATCCCAAGATATCTCCCCTTGAAACAACAATAAGCTGTACATCTAAAACTTAGCAAACAAAAAACACTCAAACTGCACACCAGCATGTCTGAGTGTGGGATCTGTGCATGAGAATGACCTCAGGGCAGAACCCCAGCTGTTGGGCAGTGGGCTGGGAGAAACAAAGAAGCTGCTTCTCATAGTTGAAGCTCCCTGTAGGAGGAAGGGGGAGGGGAGAAGATGCATCAAGTTCCATGAACAGCCCTACGTGGGAGAGTTGTGACATCTCTGCAGCAGGCAGCAGTGCCCAGTCATCAGGGCAGAAGGCAGAGAAACAGGATGGCAGAGAAACAATAGTAAATTATTACCAGCTTTCTTTTCAAAATGTGAGGCTGAGCCCCAGATTCCATCCCCCAACCCAGAGGGCCCCTCCCACCATACTCTCCAAAATGGAACACCACGGAGCCCCAGAGGAATCTGAGCAAACGCTACTGAAACTGTCACTATCACTGACAGGGACTGAGACTGAGGGTAGCAAGCATGATTAAACATCTATAAGGAAAAAAAATACATTATTAAGACTTTATACAAAGCAGATCCAAGAGGCTTAGACACCATCGCCAGAAGAAAAACAACTTTGAGACACGCTAGAGAGACCATTATATAATAAACCTTCTTTCTGGAAAAAAAAAGATGGAGAATGCAATTCCCTTAATACCCAGGCAGAGAAATAGACCATTAAACACCATGAACAACCAAGGCGACAAGGCATCTCAGAAAGAAAGAGAAAAATCTCTAGAAGATAAGATTACAGACATAGAAATACCAACTTAAATGACAGAAAATTCAGGATGGTACTTCTGAAAAAAACTCAGTGAAATTTAAAATGAATCATATCAACAATTCAGGAATTGAAAAAAATAGATGAGCAGAATGAGTTCTTTAGCAAGGAAATTGAAACCTTCAAAAGGAACCAAATAGACTTTCTTGAGATAAAGAACACACTGCAAGAATTAAAAATGAAAGAAGAACCTTGGGAAATAGAGTCAACCAAATGGAGGAAAGGATAAGTGATATCAAAGACATAAATCTAGAAATAAGTCACAAGGAAGAAGAGAGGAGAGGAAGAATGAAAAATAATGATAGAGAAATACAAGAATCAGATGATACTATCAGGAGAGAAAACACAGAAATAATGGGAATGTTCGAAGGGGAGGAAAAGGAGCAGAGATTAGAAAACATTTTCAGACACATAGTTGGTAAGAATTTTCCAAACCGAAGGAATAAGCTGGAGCTTGGAATTCAAGAAGTCAACAGAACACCAATTATCTCAACCTAAAAAGGCCTTCACAAAGACGCATTGCATTAAAATTATGAAAAATCAACAACAAAGAAAGAATTCTCAGGGAAGCCATGGGAAAGAAAATGGTAACCTATAAAGAAAAACTCAGATTATCATCAGACTTCTCAGCACAATCATTAACAGCCAGAAAGGAGTGGAATTGAATATTCAAATTATTAAGTGAAAGGAACTACCAGCCTAGAACAATGTATCCAGCAGAGCTCTCCTTTAGATATGAAGAAGAAGTAAATACCTTTCTAGACATACAAAGATTGAAGGAATTCTCCACTATGAGGCCTGCATTACAGGAAATATTGAAAGGGGTCAGCTCAGCTAAAATAAAATGACCAAAAAATACCTAACTATGAATAAAGCAACTAGCAGGCAGATAGAAGCAGAAGAGTGCAACCTTTACTAAGAACAGGGCATTATAAGCTTGAAAATAAGAAGAGATTGGCTATAGCAAGATAGTAATGAACGTTCAGCATACATAGGGGCAAATTGAGACAACAATGACTGAAAAGGGGAGGATTCAAAGATCCAAATTCATAAAGGAAAATGGGGATAAGGCACATGCAGAAGAAAAGGGAGGACTGTATATATGTAACTATCATTTACATATTTATAATGGTAACTACATTCCAAGTATTCAGAAAAGAAGTATGTAACGTAGAACAGGAAGGAACAGAGGGAAAAAACATAAAATATAACCAAACTAAAGAGTACAGAAACACAAGGACAAGGAAGCAAAGGAAACACCAAGCTATCAGAAGACAAAAGATAAAATGACTATAAGAAGACCTTGTATTTAAATAATCACCCTAAATGTCAATGGACTGAACTCATCAATAAAAAGGAACAAAGTTGCAGAGCGGATCATAAAACGAAACCCAACCATAAGCTGCCTCCAGAAGACACTTCTCAGCTCCAAAGACGAATAGAGACTCAAATTGAAAGTATGGGAAATGATATTTCAAGCAAATGGCATTCAGAGAAAGGCAGGATTAGCTGTACTAATATCAGGAAGAATAGACTTCAAAATCAAAAAGGTAAAGAAAGATACTGAGGGACACTTCATAATGATAAAGGGAATCATGCACCAAGAAGACATAACACTTATTAATATCCATGCTCCCAATAAGGAAGTCCCAATATATATAAAGCAATTACTAACAGAACTAAGGGGAGAAACAGACCAAATTATTGTAGAAGGGGACCTAAATGTCCCACTGTCGAATATGGACAGATCATCCACAGAGCAAGTCAATAAGGAAATAACATTCTTAAATAACACTTTAAACTAACTGGATGTAATTGACATTTACAGTGCCTTTCATGCCAATATAATTGTTCATACATTCTTCTCTACTGCATATGGAACATTCAGAAGGATTGACCATAGACTAGAACACAGACATAGTCTCAAGAAATATAAGAGGTTTGAAATCATACCAACAAAATTCTCTGATCATAATGTTTTGAAACTAGAGATCAACTGCAAAAGAAATCAAGAAGAACCACAAATAATGGTGATTAAACAAAACATTACTGAAGAATAACTGAGTCAGAGGAAAAGTAAAAAAGAGAAATCAAGAGATACATAGAAAGGAAAGATAATGATAGTACAACATATCAAGACTTTTGAGACATGACAAAAGCGGTCATAAGAGGAGAGGTCATATCATTACATGCATATCTCAAAAAACAAGAGTGAGTCCAAATAAACAACTTAAGGCTTAATCTTAAAAGAAAACTGGAACAGGCAGAACAAATAAAGCCTAAAATCAGCAGAAGGAAAGAAATAATCAAAATTAGAGCAAAAAATAGATGAAATTGAATGCGAAAAATACAATAGAAAAAATAAATTAAATAAAAAGCTTGTTCTTTGAGAAGTTCAATAAAATTGACAACCCCCTGCCTAGACTCATTAAAGAAAAGAGAGAAAGGAAACAAATAAACAAAATCAGGGAAGAGAGAGGATAAATTACGACTGACATCATAGAAATACAGAGGATCATGCAAGAATATGATGAAAAATGTATGATGCCAAATTTAATAATCTAAAAGAAATGGACCAGTACTTAGGAAAAATACAACCTTCCTAAGATGAATCAAGAAGAACTGGAAAATGTAAATAGACTGATCAGCAGTATGGAAATTGAAACAATCATCAAAAACCTACCAAAAAGTAAAGTCCAGGACAGATGGCTTCACCAGTGGATTCTATCAAACATTCAAAGAAGATTTAATACCTATTCTCCTCAAACTCTTTCAAAAATTGATGAGGCAATACTTTCCAAATTATTTTATGAGGCCAATATCACCCTGATACCAAAACCTGATAAAGATAACGCACAAAAAAAGAAAACTACAGACCAATGTCTTTCAAGAACACAGATGCAAAATCCTAAATAAAATACTAGCGAACCATATACAGCAATACATTAAAAAGTTTATACACCATGATTGAGTAGGCTTCATCCCGGGGGCACAGGAAGGGTTCAATATATGCAAATTGATCAATGTGATGCACCATATAAACAAATTGAAAAATAAGAATCATATGTTCACATCAACTGAGGAAGAAAAAGGCTTCTATAAGATACAGCACTCATTTATAATCAAAACACTTAACAAAACTAGTATAGAAGTAAAATATCTTTATATAATAAATGAAAAGCCCTCAGCCAACATTATACTTAATGGTGAAAAGCTAAAAATCTTCCCTCTAATATCAGGAATAAGGCAAGTCTGTCCACTATCACCACTGTCATTCAATATAACACTGGAGGTCCTAGCGAGGGCAATCAGGCAAGAGAAAGATATAAAGGTCATCCAAATAGGAAACAAAGAAGTCAAACTGTCACTATTTGTGGATGACATGATTGTCTATATAGAATACCCTAGACTGCCCAAGAATGCTACTAGAAACAGTAAGCAAATGAAGTAAACTTTCTGAATACAAAATCAATGTTCAAAACTCCATAGCATTCCTATACTCTAATAACAAGTGTCAGAACAAAAAAGAAAAAAATAATTCCTTTTGCAATTGCAACATAAAGGATAAAATACCTAGAAATAAATCTAACAAAGCATGCAAAGGACCAATATAATTAAAACTACAAGACCCTCTTAAAAGAAATCGAAGAATATACGAAGAAATGGAAAGATATTCTGTGCTCTTAAACTGGAAGAATCGACATAGTTAAAATGACCTTATTACCTAAAGCATTATACAGATTTAATGCAATCCCCGTCAAAATCCCATTGGCATGTTTTAAAGAAATGACACAAAAAATCATCAGGTTTGTTTGGATGCAGAAAAGACCCTAAACTGCCAAAGCTATCCTTAAAAAAAATCTGGCGGCATCACTCTTTTCGACTTCAAATTAGACTACAAAGAGACAATAAGCAAAACGGGATTGTATTGGCAGAAATACTGACACACCAACCAGTGGAACAAAATCGAGAATCCAGAAGTTAATCCATATTTATATGGGCAAATAATTTTTGACACAAAAATCAAAAAATATACAGTGGAGAAAGGAAAGCCTCTTCAGTAAATGGTGCTGGGAAAACTGGAAAGCCACCTGCAAAAGAATGAAACTGGACTGTTGTCTATTACCACACACCAAAATTAACTCAAAATTGATTAAGGACCTGAATAGGAGACTTGAGACAATAAAGTGCATAGAAGAAAACATAGGAACTAAACTCAAGGACCTTGAACTTAAAGACTATTTTATGAATTTGACCTCAAAGGCAAAGGAAGTAAAAGCATAACTAAATGAATAGGACTCATCAAACTAAAAAGCTTCTGCTCAGCAAAAGAAACTTTCAACAAGGTAAAGATACAACCATCCAAATGGAGAATATATTTCCAAACAATGCCTCTGATAAAGGTCTAATATGCAAAATGTACAAAAACTCATATGACTCAATGACAACAACAAAAAAAAACCCACAAACGATCCAATCAAACATTAGAGAGAGGACATGAACAGACATTTCTCCCTGGAGAACATACAAATGGCCAAAAAATATATCAAAAGATGCTCAACATCGCTAGCTGTTTGGGAAATGTAAATCAAAACCACAATGAGATATCATCTCACACCTGTTAGAATAGCTATAATCAACAGGACAAGTAATAACAAATGTTGGAGAATTTGTGGAGAAATAAGAATCCTCATACACTGCTTGTTTGACTTCAACTTGGTACAGCCACTATTGAAAACAGTATGGAGTTTTCTCAAAAACCTAAGAATTGATCTACCATATGATCCATCAATCCCTCTACTGGGTATTTACCCCAAGGACTTGAAAACTCATATGTCAAAAGATATTTGCACACTGATGTTCATAGCAGCATTATTCACAGTGCCCAGGACATGAAAGCAACTGAAGTGTCCTACAATAGATGATTGGTTAAAGAACTGGTGGTACATATATACAATGAAATACTACTCAGCCACAAGAAGAGATGAGATACTGCTATTTGCAACAACATGTTTGGACCTTGAAATAATCATACTAAGCAAAATAAGCTAGACAATAAAAGTTGAAAATCAAATGATATCATTTATATTTGGAATACAATCCTGAAAGCAACAAATGAACAGGACAAGTAAACAGAGGCTCATGTACATGGACAATGGACTAGTAGTTACCAGAGTGTAAGAGGGAGGGGAAAAGGGGAAGGTGATAGGGGGAAATGTTTTAAATAATTTCTTCAATTAAAAAAAATGATAAATAAGTTTAAAAGAAAAGAAAAGAAACTTGCAAGAATATGAAACAAACAAACAAAAAATGCCATTAGTATTTCTATAGGGATTACATTGCATCTATAAATTGCTTAGGTAGCATAGACATTTTAACATTGTTAATTCTTCTTATCTTTGAGTGCAGTATATGCTTTAATTTCTTTGTATCTTCTTCAATTTCTTACTTCAATGACCTATAATATCCTGAGACATTTCTTTTATCTTCTTGGTGAAATTTATTCCAAGATATTGTATTGTTTTTGATGAAATCAAAAATGGATTTTTTTTTCTTAATTTCTCTTTCTGATAATTCATCATCACATAAAGGTGTAATTTATTTCTGAATATTAATTTTATGTTCTGCTACTTTACCGATTTCTTTTATTAGTTCTAACACATTTTTATGATAGAATCTTTATGCTTCTATATATGTAGAACCATGCCATATGTAAATAGTGAAACATCTTTGATTTCTTTTTCTTGTGTGATTGCTCTGGCTAAGACTTTCCACACTATGTTGAATAAAAATGGTGAAAGTGGAAATCTTTGTCTTATACCTGATCTTAAGGAAAGCGCTTTAACTTTTCCTCATGTAGTAGGATGTGAACTGTGGGTCTCTCATATATAGCCTTTATTATGATCATTTATTTTCCTTCTATTTCTCACTTTGATGAAAGTGTTTATCATAAGTGGATGCTGGGTTTTGTCAAATATTTTTTCTGCATCTATTGATATGATCATATATTTTTTTATAAATGTTGGAAATTCTTAAACTGTATTATAAGTTTCATCTCTCAGTTCCAAAAGTGTTAAAATTTAGTTACAGATCTACTACTTGCTAGAAAAAAAGTGTATTGCTTGTCATCGTGCTAAGAAAGTAATTCGAAGGTAAATTCTCTATTTATAATAAAAAGTGCTTGTAGAAGAACATTGTATTAATTTGACCTCAACACAGTTTTATCCTATGTTCATTATAATGTTAACTCATCAATTAAACTCATCAAAAATAATGTTGTAATTTTCTATTATGTACAAATACATACTGAGTAATCACAATAAGTGAAAGAAAAGGAACAGAAATGGTAGGACAGTTCTTGCCTTTTAGGGTCTTATGGTCTATTAGAAGAGATAGTCAACTCACTGTGATCAAAATCAGAATGAAAGAAAAATTGTAAAAGAGAATAAGAAATGTGACTTAGGTTTAACTTTTCTATTGTGGTAGTGTTATTTAGGCACATCTTATTCATCCCACACAAAACTATAGCTTATACCATTTTTGGGCAGAAGATGGGTATTATCCTTATTTTGTATTTTCAACAGTACCTTATACAAAGCTGATTATTAATAAATATCTATTGAATTGTAAACTGCACTCCATTACTCATAAGAGAAGTCCATAGAAGGCTGTTTTGCTCTTTACAGTGAGATTGTTATCTTTTGTGTAGCTTAAATCTTCTGAATTTGTTTATTTGAGTGTGCAAAAAATATACAAGTAAATATAGTGCCTTTCAATTTTAAGCAATAATTAGGAAGGAAATCAATAGTCAATAATAAAGTTGACTACCACCATCAAATTTTGAGCCAGTACCTTTCCTATCTTGACCTGTTATTCCACTTGTGTTCATCCATTTCCAGCAACTTGTGATTCCTCATTTGACTACAAGTCCTCCTCAAGCTACTTCCTCACTTCCTTGCTTCTCAAAAATTTTTTTCTCAAAACTGGGTTAATATTCACCATTTTCTTAAAACAGTAGTTAATATCCCTCACCTTGTAGTCTTTCACCAACCCACTTCCATTGAGATTTTCTTACCAACACTCCAACTGAATCTACTCTTGTCAAAATCAACAACTTTCATTTTATTAAATCCAATGGCTACCTCTCTATCTTCATCTTCTAAATCTCTCTACAGCATTAAACAGTTTATCACTATCTTATTCTCAAAATCTAGTCTTCATTTGTTCTCCATGACATCACTCTATTTTGGCTTTCTACTTTGTTATATCACTTCTCTTCCCCAGGTTTCTTTCCTTGCTCTGCCTCTTCTAATTGAGTGCCCTTCACTTGTTCCTGGAATGCCTGCTCATTAATGTCTATACTTTTATAATATGTGACTTCATCAAACCCAATGTCTCTAAATACCACTATATACCAAGGACACTTCCTTTTATATTTTCAACCCAGAACACTATATTTTTTACATACAAGTTTATGCTCGACATCTCTAGTCCAATTCCTAATAGGCCACTGCAAGTGAATTTGTCTAAAACTGAAGCATAATCCAAAGTAATCCTCATAAATGTTCATTATATTTCTCTTAATTGTTTTTCTCCACCATGCTGAGGACTAAATTACTATAATGTTCTATTACAAATACTGAAAATTTTAAAAATGACATTCACCAGAAAATAATTTTCTAAACACACTGCCAGGAAACTCATTTTTATTCTAGTAAATAGTGGATCTGTTTCCAGTTGTGAAATTTTCATTTTCTTCATAGTTTATAATTCTCTTCTGAGAACTGCTCTCTATTTTAAGAGTATTCACCTTTTCCTCATTGAGTGTGATTATAATAGCTGCTTTTAAGCTTTATTTTATAATTCCATCATCAGGGTCACTTTAGAGTTAGCATCTATTGATTTTATTTTCCCTGGAGAATTGAAACATTTTCCTGGCTCTTTATATGACATGTCATTTTGGACTATGGCTTTAGTTTTGAATATTATATTGTAAGATTCTGTGTTCTTTTAAAATTCTCTGGAGAATGTTTAGTTTTGTTTTTGTTTTAGTAAGCAATCAACCTATTTTTGTTCAGATTGCAAGTCATTTCTTACTTTGTGTAGGCAATTGTTTCAGTGTCTGTTCAGTTTTCAAAGCCTTTGCTATACTCATCAGATCTATCAAGCATATAAAATTCTTATTGGTCAGTATAGGATATGGGTGGCATTCTGTACTGCAGTTCCATTCCAAAGTCTGTGTTATGCTGTTTTTGTTCTGATCCATGTATACATTGTTTGGGAATGAACCTGAGACTTAATCGATTCATACACAGTATTCATAAAACCCTCCTTTAGTTCTGTCTTCCAAACATACCTCCTTCCAACCTCTTCAGATCACAGGGGCTCCTTTTACAGGTTCCTCTAGCTGGAGACTGATTTTCTCTTGGGACTTTAGGTGTCCATGTTGCCTCCTCCATATTGCTGCCACAGCAAGTGTACAACATCTTGTCTGGAACTTGCCTCAGAACAAGGCCGAGGGAGAAAAAGAGAGGGAAAAAGGAAATACAAACAACTCAGATTTCTTGACATACTCCCTGACTTACAAAGCTCCCTTTTCTTAATCTTCTGGCTAGAAAAAGATAGTTTCTTTCAGCAGTTTTGCTCTCTGTACTTGACATGCAATTCTGGGATTTGGTTCACCCTTAAATTAAACTCGAGCAATAAAGAAGGAAAAAAAACAGTAAAAAATAAACATTCCTGCCATTGTTTACTTTTCAGTATCTTCAGGAAGTTGCTTTTTGTATTCTGCCCAGTAGTTTTAGTTATAATTAATTGAGGAAGTAGATTGTATTGACTTATTCTATCTTAGCCAGCACCAGAAATCTTACTATCTTCTTTGCTCATTGTTTTACTTGTTGTGTTCTGTCTTCTCCAATTAAAATAAAATGTTCATGTATATTTTCATATTCATTTCTGAATTCTGAGTGCTTAGAAAATAGTGAGTTCTCCATATATATAGTGTGTGTGTGTTTGTGTATATATGTGTGTGTGTGTAGTATTAATTATGAAATTAATATGAATTTTCCCTTCCATTGACTTTCTTCTAAAAAGAAGATAATTATGAGAATATAGTTTTAGGACATCTCAAGATCTTGGCTCATTTCATTATGTTATTTCCTCTTCCACGTTGTTCAATTTAGGAGGATGGAAAGTTAAAGTTAGAGGGTCACTTAATTTTTTTTTATGGAAGAGGTGCAGAAATAAAAGTGAACTGCTATTGTGTAGGTCCTAAATAAACCTTATATTGCTTCTATTAGTATTACTATATGTTGCAAATCTTTATGAAAGTACTCAAGATCCCTAGAAAATTACAAAAGTTTTAAAGAACATTTTTAAAAATCAGTTCTCAACATCTTAGAAAAATACTCCTTAACAAATTAAACATTAAACATTATATAAATTACTATTTACCAGTTTTGAACTTTCTTCCTTTCTTTAATAAGGTATTAAAGTGGTCTGTAATTTTTTTTTTTTAAAAAAAGAACACTGTGCTTATCTTTGCCCTTGGTATTCACTGAGGCTATTGAATTTATTTTCCATGGGCACACACTGATCATTATGTTAGCAGTAGAGAAAGAACAAAATGAATTAAATTTAATGCTGAGCTGGGAATTTGAGGAATGTAGCACATCTAATAACAAGTATCACAGATACAGTACCAACAAATATTTTACTGTATCTGATAGATGAACATATCATCCAAGCAATCCTAAAAATGCTTGAGAGTCCAGAAGCTGAATGGATCCCAGAGCACCCACCAAGATGAACAGTATAGGGTCCTTCCCCTGCTACTTCCTCAGCTGTCTCTTTTAGGGTTTGTCTAATTTATATGAACTATTTCTAGAGTTGTATTGGAAAATTTCAAGGTAAAATAGTGCTGCCGATAATATAAAGTGACCCTATAGTTCAAATCAAGACATGTATAAGAAAAAAGGAGGTGCTGTTGATAATTATATTAGGAAACTATGAATAAATTGGGATTTTCCTAGATAAACCAGGATTTATATTGTGTTGATATGATATAGAGATTATGTTATACCATCTAGAATATTGAATTCAGCTAAACTCACTGAATTTGCAGCAAGTACATACTAAAACTCATTAAGAGTAAAAAATTGCATTAATATACTAAAAACCACAATCTTAATGATACTGAACAAAGAAAAAGCAAAAATAAAATTAGTTATCATTATAGGTAGGGATACAAAACTTTACTTTCCAGGTAAACAAAGAAAAAAATAAGAATTATTCCTGACTTGACAGAATAAACTTTCTTTCAAGTTAAACAAATAACACTCATTTATGACTAGAAGTATTTCTTCTTAGTAAATTACTTAATATTTGCAAGAAATGCAATAATTAGGAAGATAATTATGTTTCAATCTCTAATAAATTAATTTATCCAAGCAAAAAATTATCAATGAAGAAAATTACTAGAGGAAAGATTTAGGGAGAATTTAATAATAGAGAAATTATACTGATATCATCTGAACCCACAAAATACTTGATATCAGTAAGTGTACAAAAACAAGGAATTATATATCTCTTGATGTGATGCAATATGATTTATAAGCCACCACCTTTGACACATTTTTACCAAAAAACAAGTTGAATCTAGAGTTAATCAAGCCTTAACAGATGATTTATTTATTACTTATAGAAAATAAAGGGGTAGAAGAACAAGTTAAATACATCATGAGGAAGCAAACACATTTAGATTATGTGATATATTACCAGACTAATAAACTTGATTCTTCAAGTCACTAGGATGAAGAAAAGAAGAAATAAGAGGGAAGCTTGTTCTGGATTAAAAACATAAAAGATATTTACCCAAATATAATGTGTTGAATTTTAATTCAATAAAAATATTCTAATAGTTATTTTAAGCAATCAGGCATATTTGATTAATGACCTATATAAGGTGAATACAATTATGTCGATATATTTTATTTACTTCTCAATCCAATTTCCACTAATTTCCTGTCCACAGATGTTGGTCTCTATGGCTTACACAAAAAGGGTATGCTTGCTCTCAGTTTCCAGTTTGGTTTGTCCAGTAGAATGTGCTAGTAGAAGACCAGAAGATTGACCATGTTGATTGCATCCCTCCACAAAAAAAATAGATCTTGTATGATGAACTTAGGGTACCAAACCATTCCAATTTTCCTAGTACTTTCCCAGTTTGAATACTAAATGTCTCACATTCCAAGAAACTCAGTCCTAGAAAAATAAAGATGGTTGGTCACCATGGGTGAACCTCTCTATTTAGCTAAATTCTCAGGATTCTGTTAAATGCTTCTCTCTCCTTTGTCCTTTAGGCCTAGCATTGGTTATATGTCCCTGGTGTGGTCAGCCCAAGAGTGCTGCCCTATCCCCTGCTGATTGTCTTAATCTTGGTCCACACTTTTGTAAATAGTCATTGCATTACAATTTGCTTAACCTTTTTGAAGGTGTGATTTGTTTTCTGCCAGTGCACTGAGTGTAAAATAAAGAAATATTGTCAATCTTCAAATGTGTGATAATGACATTGTGCTTTTGTAAAGAAGGATTATTAAGTATACTGGAGTGCAATTACAAGATGAATTTTAGGGGATTCCTGCTCAAGATGGTGGAGTAGGTGAACACTGTGCTTGTCTACTCTCACAAATACATTAAAATTACAACAAAACTACAAAACAACTATTAGTGGGAGTCATCTGAAGGCTAGCTAAACAGAATTTCTACAACTGTGGACATAAAGAAGAAGCCACCTTGAGACTGGGAGGAGGAGTGTAGATGCAAAATGGACTGATTCCACATCTGCATGTGGTTGTTTAAAATTGAGAAGGATATCTCAGCTGTAAAGGTCTTCACAGAGGAGCAAGGGGTTCTGGCAACACACTGGGTATTCCCCAGCATAGGGCTCTGGTGCCAGAAAGAGAAGTCCCCACAACTCCAGCAATGAAAACCAGTGGAGATTGTAGCTATGAAACTGAAGGCTGTGGAGTCCCAGGCATCCATGTCAAAGGACCCAAGAATGGACTTACTGGCTAAAAGACTCACTTGTTCTGATTTCCAGCGATGGGACAGCAGCTTGAAAGGCACTTGGGACATCTGGAGAAAAAATAAATTGAGTGTCTTCAGGGTGAGTGCTGAAGGGGTAACTTTCTCCCAGACAGAAATATGAGCTTCCCGCCCTCCCCAGCATGCAGGCAAAGGCAGCCATCATATCAGCATCTCCATCAAACTGGCCCACCCAAGCTTTTTCCAGTGGCTTTTCCATACAAATGGCCTGTCTTGGCTCATGTTACAAAATTTCTAGACTCTCTAGAGGGTTCATAATCCCCAAACAAGCAACATTTGGTCTTGGTGTGCCTCGTACTTCTTGCTGAACAGCCCCATGCCTGGCATTAGCAGCAACCGGCCTCAGTTCATGGCTTGACCTCTTGAGGAAACACCAAGTGAAGCACAGGTTGCAGCCATCTGTGAATTGCTTGATGAATCTTTCCAGGTAGCCCTGGGCAGGGCACAGGCTGCTACTGAACTTTTCCTGTGACAGAAAAGGGCTGGCATGCCTTGCGACCAGCTTCAGACTGAGCTGAAGCACATAATTAGGCTTCATCTGAGGAGGACACATCAAAAGAGCATACTTGGAAGCACCAAAGGCCTGCTAGATCCAATTTTGCTCCATAGGATAACCCTTCACCAGCTAGTCCTCACAATCAATCTGCCTGAGAATAAATCCCTCCCATTGATGTGTGAAAAGAAACCAAATCTCAAGTACAACAGAAGAGTGCACATAACTCATATGAGGAATACACCTAGAGCACCTGGCTTAGGTGACTAAGAAAGACTGCACCATTGGGCCCCACAGGAAACTTACTACATAAGACCACCATACTAATACCGAGAGACATAGCAGCCTTACCTAATACATAGAAACAAACACAGGAAGGCAGAGAAAATGGGGACACAAAAAAACATGTCCCAAATGAAAGAACTGAACAAAGTTCCAGAAAATGAACTAAACATAAGGGAGACAATCTACCAGATGCAGAGTTCAAAACATTGGTTGTAAAGATATTCAATGAACTTAGGAGAAAAGTAGATGAACTCAGTGAGAACTTTAACAAAGAGACAGAAAACTTAAAAATACAGATAGAAAAAATAAAAAATAATCAGTCAGAAATGAAGAATACAATAATCGTAATGAAGAATGCATTGGAAGAATTCAACAGTAGATTAGATGAGGCAGAGTGTCAGACCAGTAATTTAGAAGATAAAATAGCAGAAAATACTCAAACAGAACAGCAACAAGAAAAAATTGTCCCCCCCTCAAAAAAGAATAGTTTAAGAGGGTCTCTGGGACAACATCAAATGGACCAACATTCGCATCATAGGAGTACCAGAATGAGAAGAGAGAGCAAGGAATTGGAAGCCTAATTAAGAAATAATGACAAAAACTTTCCTAACCTGGTGAAGAAAATAGATATACAACCCCAAAAGTCACAGAATGTCCCAAGGAAGCTGAGTCCAAAAAAAATTAAAAAATAAAACAAACAAACAAAAAACACCAAGACACACTATAATTAAAATGCCAAAGGCTAAAGACAAAGAGAAAATCTTAAAAGCAGCAAGAGAAAAGTATCTCACTACCTAAAAGGGGCTCTTATAAAACTATCAGATGATTCTCAACATAAACTTTGTAAACCAGAAGGGATTGGCATGAAATATTCAAAGTGATGAAAAGCCAGGATCTACAACTAATATTACTCTACCAAGAAAAGCTATCATTTAGAATCAAAAGACAGATGAAGAGATTCCCAGAGAAGAAAAATCTAAAGGAGTTCATCAACAACAAACCAGTATTATAAGAAATGTTAGAGAGACTTTTTGAAGAAGAAAGATGAAAATCTCTATAATATAATGACAATAAATACATATCTAACAACAATAACATTAAAGGTAAATAGATTAAATATTCCAATCAAAAGAAATAAGGTGGCTGAATGGATATGAAAATAAGATCCTTACATATGCTGCCTATAAGAGACGCACTTCAGATCAAAGAACACACACACAGACTGAAATTGAAGGGATGAAAAAAGATGTTTCATAAAAATGGAAAAACAAACAAACAAACAAAAAGCTAGGGTAACAATACCTATACCAGAGAAAAAAGACTTTTTAAAGGGCTATATCAAGAGACAAAGAAGAACCCTGTTATCCCACTTTTGGTTATTTATCCAAAGAAACCCAGAAGACTACTTCAAAGAGACATGTTCATTGCAGCATTATTTACAATAGTCAAGATATGAAAGTAACCTGGGTGTCCATCAATAAATGAATGGATATAGAAGTGATACATGTATACAATGGTATATTACTCAGTCATAAAAAGAATAAATTCCTGCCACCTGCAACAACATGTATGGACCTAGAGGGTATTGTGCTGAGTGTAATAAGTCAGAGAGAGAAAGAAAAATGCCATATGATTTCCCTAACATGTGGAATCTAGAGAGCAAAATAAAAAAAATTAGAAACAAACTCATAGATTCAGAGAATATTTTCATTGTTATAAGATGGAAGGGAGTGTTGGGAGTGAGTGAAAAAAGGGAAGGGATTAAGAAGTACAAATTTGTAGTTAAAAAATAGTCATGGGGAATATATACAGTGTAGTGTATATAGTCGATAATATTGTAATAAATATGTATGGTTTCAGATGGGTACTAGATTTATCAGGGTGATCACTTTATAAATTATATAAATGTCTAATCACTATGTTGCACACTTTAATCTAGTATAACATTGCTATTAACTCCAAAAAACATAAAGCATAGTTAAAAAAATAGCTTGGAAGACAATGGAAGATTATTCAACCCTTTTTATATATCTTTTCCTCTTACTAATCTCAAGGTGGCTTCAGTACAATTGTAGTTGTAGGACTTCTGTTCAGCTAGATATCAGGCAATTCTCAATGATAGTTTCTCTGTAGTTTAGTTGTAATTTTGATGTGGTTGTGAGCAGAGTCGAGCACTGAGTCTATCCAATTTGCCCATTTTGACCTGAAGTCCTAGCGTTTGCTTTGAAGCAGTGAGAGGTGACCCTGACAATTTTATTCCCTGAGATTTCACTAAGTATCAGACCACTATAACTTCGAACTGTGTCTGTCAGCATTCAAACTTCATCACAATTTATTTTGTACAATTCTGCTTTCAATATATATTAGTGTTATTTTAGGTTTTATATGTTATTTCATATAATTTGATAGGCTATATTTTTGGTCTGGAAATGTTATTTTTTTTAAAATATAAATTAATGGTAATTGCTTCCTTGTTTTACATCTTTTTCCTTGTAAAAGTTTTCATAGGGATGGTCTACTTTTTGATAGCCTGGAAAACCTATACTAATATTATTTTTTAAAAAGTTTTCAAAACTAGAAAAAAAACTAAAAAAGCAAACTAAACCTAAAAGGAAATAGTAAAGATAGGAATGAAATATAATAAAATAGAAAACACAAAACTAATAGATAAAATCAATAAAATCAGTAACTGATTATTTAAGATTAATAAAATTGATAAAATTCTCTCTAGGTTAATTAGTTTAAAAAAGAAAATTACAAAGTATCAATATCAAGAATGAGAGTAGGGACATTACTACCAATTCCAAAGTCAAAGGTAATAAGTGATATTATTAAAAATACAATTAAAATTGTTAAAATTTATATAAATACACTTAACTTAGGTGAAATTAGCACATTCCTTAAAAGACACAACCAACCAAAGATCAGTCATGAAGAAACAAATAAAACACATTGTACTATATCTATAGATATAAATTCAATTTCTGGTTTAAAACTATAATATACCCACACCCACCCACCTTCCCTACACCTCAAAGTTCAGATGGTTCCACTGTGGAATTCTATTATATATTTTAAAAAAAACCTAATACCAATGCTAAAAACCTCATCTTAAAAATCAAAAAGGAGATCATGCTTCCAAACTCATTCTATGAGACCAGCATTAAATTTATTAATAACTGTAGATCATTATTTCCCCCATGAACATAGATGCATATATTCCAAATAATATTATAGCATATGTAATCCAACAATATATAAAATAAATAATATGTCATGATCACTAGGGGCTTTCCAGGGAATGCAAAGCTCACTCGACACTCAGAAATCAATTAATGTAATTCGCCATATTAGAAGACTGAAGAAGAAAATTGTGATTATCTTTATAAGAGGAAAAAGAAATTGACAAAATTCAGCATAAATTTATATAAAAACTCTCAGCATATTAGAAACAGCAGGAAAGTTCTTCAATTTGATAAAGTTCATTCATAATAAAACATCTTACATCACAATGATGAAAGACTCACTGTATTCCTTCTAAGATCGTAAAACAGGTAATGTCTGTTCTCTCTACTCAGTTCGGCATTGTACTGGAGATCCTAGCCAGTGCCATAGTGCAGGGAAAATAATTTTTAAAATATGGATCAGAAAGGCAGAAATAAAACCTGCTATATTCACACAAACAACATGACTATATAATAGAACAGCACAAAAAATTAACAAAACAACAAAAACTCCTAGAACTAGTAAGGTCATAGGATACAGGTTACTATAGAAAAGAATTAACTTTATTTCTATATGACCTAATAACAAACTATTAGAAATCTATTTTTTATTAAATTTGTTGTTGTGACATTGGTTAACAAAATTATATAGGTTTCAAGTGTACAATTCAATAATACATCATCTGTATATTGCATAGATGTCTATTTTAAGTATAATTTACAGCATCACAAATAAAACCAAAAATACTCAAGTCATAATCTAACAAAATGTGAGCAAGATCTATACACAAAATATATAAAAAAAGAACACTAATGAAAGAAATCAAGAAGACCTAAACAAATCATGAGTTATAGTCTGTTTATAAATTTGAAACCTCGGTGTTGATAATATGTCCATTTTATCCAAATATATCAATACGGTCAATATAAACTTAAACTGAATTCCAGCAGGACTATTGTAGATGCCAGTGAGATAATTCTGAAATGTATATGGAAATTCAAAGGCTATAGAAGTGCCAAAATAATTTTGAAAAAGGACAAAACTGTAAGACTCACACTACCCAATTTCAAGACTCACTATAAATAGTGTCCCATGCAATATTATAGGACATAGATATATATTTCAGTGGAAATAAACCGAAGTACTGAAACCCGCCAACAGATATATGAGCAATTGAATTTTTCTTTTTTTTATTTTCAATTATACAATATACACATTTTTTCTTGTAAAAATTCAAACATAGATAAATCAAAAGTCCTCCTCAAATCTAGTTCTTAAAACCACTGATTTGGAAAATATTTCATCTATGGGTCAACAATATACCAGGTGGAAAGAGCCAAACTCTACTACTGGTTCTAGCATTAACTTAATGTTATTTTTTGTACCTTTTGAGATTCAAGGACAAGAGGCACACACAGGTGAGTATGATTCATATTAAGAATACTGAAAGGAGTACAAAAAGACAAGCAAGAACCTGAATGTTACAACCAATCTCATAGAGACATGGAATATCATCTGGAACACAGCTCAGCAGTCATGATTCAGTTCCACCTTGGTGTCTTCAACAGTGGATATATTATCCACTATGATGACCCAACGTTTTGTTCCCGCTATCAATTATCCTAATACTTCCTTAATTTCTGATTCTCTTCTAATATATCTTGCCTACTGCCTTATGTACACGTTCATTCTGCCCTTCCTAATTTCCCCATACTTCCTGTATTTCTTTTAAGGCTTTCATTTCAGCCTCTTTAATGAAAGTTCTAATTTGTCATTTTTTTAATACAAAGCCCTTTATTTGGCAAAGCTCTCCTGCCAGAGCGTCTTCTAGGCTGCTGGCTAGTCCACAAATAGCTACATTGGTCAACTGATTTTTGACTAAGGTGTAAACAATTAAATAGATTAGATATTCTTTCCAACAAATTTTGCTAGAATGGTCAGGTACTTAAACTCACAAAATGAAAGCAAAACAATAAAAATGATCTGGCAATCCCACTTCTGGTTATATATCCAAAGGAAATGAAATCACTATTTTGAAGAGGTATCAGCACTCTTATGCTCATTGTAGCAGTATTAACAATAGACAAGATATGAAAACAATCTAAGTATTTATTAAGAAATAAATAAAGAAAATTATATATATGTATATATGTGTATGTATATATTAATATCATTAGTCTATATAAATAAAAAGAAATCCTGTCATGTGTGACATGGATGAAACTGGAGGGCCTTATGCTAAGTGATATAAGCCAGACAAAGAAAGACAAATACTGTATAACTATAATTTATATGTGAAATCTAAAAATAAAACAAAAAAAGTCCAAACTCGTAGGAAAAAAATCTCAATCCATTCTTCACCACTTACACAAAAAATAACTCAAAATAAATAGATCATGAACTTAAATGTAAAACTGTATTAAAGCAATAAAACTTCTAGAAGCAAACATAGTACCAAAGTTTTGTGAACTTAGGTTAGACAAAGATTTCTTAAACATGGCCCAAAAGCATAAAACAAATTCATATAAATTGAACTGCGCCACAGTTAAGAACTTTTGCCATTCAAAAGATACTAAAAAGAAAAACCACAGATTGGGAGAATATATTTGCAAATCACATATCGGACAAAGGACTTGTAACACAAAAATATGTTTAAAACTCTGAAAACTCAATAATAATAAAACAAGCAGCCCAATTTAAAAATGGTTGAAACATTAGCACAGACATAGAAGTAAAGAAAATGCACACATTTTAAATGACATGAAATGTTGCTCAATATTATTATTAATTATGGAAATTAAAATAAAATTATGAGATACCACTAAACTCCTACTAGATTGGTTTTAAAAAAATGAAAAAATCACTGGAAATACAAAGTCTTGGCAAGAATGTGGAGCAAATCCACCTCTCCTACCTTTCTCTTGAGAGTGCAGAATTCTGTAGCCACTTTGTAAAACTGACATTTCCTACAAAGTTAAACATTCACTAACCATTTGACCCAACAATCCCACTCCTAGATAATTAGACAAGTGAAACAAAAACTTACATTCACATAAAATCATGATTGCAAATGTTTATAGCAGTTTCATTAATAATACCCCAAATTGGGAACAACCCAAGTATCCTTCTATTGGTGGATGTATATTCATAGAGTGAAATACTACTCAGCAAGAAAAAGAAATGAATTACAATGTGGATGAACCTTAAAGGCATTATGCTCAGTGAAAGAAATCAGATTCAAAAGGATACATACTGTTTGATTTCTCTCATATGACATTCTGGCAAAAAAATGTAAAGATCACAAGCAGATCAGTGATTGTCAGGGTTGGGGTGGAGAATTGAGTAGAAAAGGACATAGAAGATCTTAAAGGGGTGATAGAAGTTCTATATATTATGTTGTTAGTTTTATGACAATGCATTTGTCAAAATCTGAAGAACCGTATACTAAAAATGGGTAAATTTTACTGTTTTAAAGCATATATTAATTTAAAATGGTGGTGAATAGGTACTGCTTGTTTTAGTAATGTAGAGAAATTCAGTCTCTAAGTAAAAATTTTATAAGATTAAAAGTATGCAAATTGAATTTACTTCCATAAACCTTTCAAATGTAGAAAACTTCTAGTTTTCATTTTGAAGTTTTATAATCTGTTTTGTGTCACTTTCTGTATTGTTACACAATCTTTTCCTTTAAAAGATAAAAAGTCTTTAACCATAGTATTTAAAATGTCATATATGTGGTTTTATAGTAGTAGAAAGTGGTAATTGTCATGCGCTCAACATTTATTTAATTTTACAAAACTGAACAATGAGTCCTTGAAGACCTATCATGCATTATGAGCTGCTCAATTATTCAAAATTCAGTTTTTATTCACCAGCATCCCACTCTCTTGTTCAAAAGTAAAATAAAGAACACTGAACTGTTATCAATTTCTGCCTGGGATCCAGTGTCCAATTTGATCTTAACTTAGTGGTAGGCCTTAGATATGTCAGTTTCTTTGTACTTCAATCTATAAGATAAAGACATGTAAAACTGTTCTTCATAGAAGTCTTAAAACACATTAAAATTTACAAAATATGTTTATAGTAGAAAAGAAAGCATGTAGAAATCCAGATTCCCAGCCCTTGCTTCAGGTAAGGTAGTTCTACATTAATCTCTATGGTATATTATTTTAAGGAAGAATGGGGCTACTGGTAAAGTAGTTTTGAAAACCAGCTGTCTAGATATTCCTTTCCACTTCTATAATTCCTATTCAAACATTTAATTATCAAATTAGTGTGCAACTCCTTTTAGATACATATTTTAGACACAAAATAGAAACAATATAAAATGTTCCTGTAGCCCTCCCTCTCAAATAAAACAAAAGAAATGATTGTGTTGTAATATGCAAACCATAATCTTAGACCCTCTCTTCTCAGATGATGTACTAAGATTGTTGGCATGTATACAAATATCACTGGCCTCTTCAATATGGATAGAGATGACATAGAATCTCAATAGTCTCCTCACATAGTCTGGGCAGGTAATCAGGAAAAATATACCCTTGACAGAAATGCAAGTTAAATAAGTCATTTTGCACTGATTTGCATTCCAGCAAGGATGAACTTACAAAGTGCATCTTTGTTTAGAATACTTATAAAAATTCTAATGTTTAATATCTTTTGGGCAGGAACAAAGAAGTTACTGAAAGGCCAGCATAACACAGAAAGAGGCATGGCAAATATATGTGTAGAATGGAGTAATTTCAACCACATCCTGTGGTCAATATTCAGATGGTGTACACAATCTGTAAAGGTTTCTCACTTGTCATGTAACCTCAAAGTAAAATTTATTTGTCAAAACTAAAGAGAAGTAAAGTGGTGGAAAAGAAAAGCTATTAAATTTGGCTCAATTCTTGGCTGAACTAACAAATAAAAATATGTCTTAGCCAAGTAATTTTCTGTTTCTGGGCCTTGGTTTCCTCATCTCTATAATAAAAGGGTATAACTATTTAATCTCTACATTTCTTATCCATATCTAATAACATTCTACAGTCTAAGGAAAAGGACTTAAGTGTGTACTACTAATTCTTTTCATCTAGCTATCATCAAATACAATATTGTTAAGAAACAAAGCCTGACTGTGAAATAATCTTCTTCATGTTAAAATTCCAATTGCTCCCAGCTGTTGCCTGAGGGAAAACACTTCACTGTGGGCACAACCTCAAATCAAATTCTATGCTGTCATTACAACTCAGAGTCAATTATATAGAAGTATTTGATGAGTAGCCAACCCTGATTCCTGCCATTTTTCTTCCCATGTTTGCTCAATATTTTCAAAATCTGCTATAGAGAGGAGAAATATATGCTTAATAGTTTAGAAAGATCTGTATGTAATACAAATCTTCAGAGATTTCAAGATCTCACAAAACCCAGGCCCACCTCAGTATGATTTGAAGATCAGAGAAACTTTCAGTAATATTAAAGATTCCAATCATTCTGGTCAATTCTTTACAAATGATATTTTAAACTACTTTTAATTTGCCTAAATTTTCTATAAAATTGAAAAATTAAAAAAAAAATAACCTTTACTTAGATAACATTATTCTGCTCTATGGAGCAGCAACATTTTTTTTTCTTCCAAGACAAACAAAAAAATTAAAACTTACATCTGAGGAGGAGGTATTCATGAATTATTGATGTGTTGAAAACAATAAGGGTGTTCAGAAATACTGTTAGATTGAGTTATAGCTCAATGATAAAAAGAACAAAGGCCAGTAATCTGAATCTCCTTATCAGGTTACCAGACAATTGAATGCTCAGGAAAGACAAGGAGACTATGCTTACCTTAGTGAAACTTCTTTCCACAATGAGGAAACATGGCATCTAATCATGTGCTGCCAACAGCAGGAAAAATCAGTATAGTGTCAGATTTTGGGAGATGGTGCTCACCTATATAGTTTTCTCTAATAGAGTGATTGGGCAAACATTAGTTTTTAAACCAACTCCTTTGATTTGAGGGTACTGGGAATATATATTTATTTCTGATAAATGCAAGATTGTCTACCGTGGAAAATTTATAAATCAGCTCATTGTTAGAATCTCTACTAAGATACAAATATGCTTTATCACAGAATTACTAATACATTTAACGTTGTAAAAAGCTACTCATAAAACTCAAATCATGCTTTGAGTTATAAGCTTTTGAGCTTCTGTTTGTTTTCAATGAGGGGTTTCAAGTTGCTACTGTTTGATCCAATACAGTAAGTGTCAAGTACATTCTCAGGATTAATGAGCAGGATGATGGAGGGTAGAGATTAATACTTATCAATAATAATAGGCCAAATGGGAATACATGTATGCCTAACACCTATGATGGTCAGGCCCCTGTATTTTGAGGTCTCAATTTTAACTGAATTGTTTTTTTTTTTTCAAAATTTATAAAACTTTTATTTCTTTTTAAAATTAAACTTATTGAGCTGACATTGGTTAATAAAATTATATAGGTTTCAATTGTACAGTTCAAAATACATTATATGTATATTGCATTGTGTGTTCACCACCCAAAGTTAAGTTTCCTTCTGTCACCTGTAACTGAATTCTTTTAAGGTACATGTGAGTCTATATCTCTTATGGTCCCAAGAACTTGCCATTTTAAATTTTGATGTATTGGGGAGACATTGGTGTACCAGCTCAAAGAGAAATTTGTCTACACTAACTTCAATCTTTCCTGCTTTCTCCCAGAAAGGAGTAGGAAGAGTGAGCCAGAGAAATTTGGACACAGCTGACTTCAATTGGAATAAGCAGAACAAAAGGAGACAGGGTTTGGAAATAGATCTATCCATTGAAATGTGCAGGACACTGGATAGTGGGGTCTGAGAGGATAGAATAGACACCGGCACAGAGTATGGGAGGAAGCCTATTTCCACAAGCAGAACTCATTTAAATTGTTTAAATGTAGATGGTATACCAGACAAGTAGTGAGCATGGGAAGAGGGAAACTAACATAAGACAATGTGGTATTTTGTGTAGGGCAGAGCCATATACAGTTAATGGAAATCCAGGGATAAATGATACTTATAAGTTATAGCAGGCAAGCCAGCATACAGACAGGCATGAGGCAAATCCCTTTCAGGACTGCAGCATTCCAGCCACTATTCTAGGCTTAAAATAAGACTAAGGTACCAGAGAATGTAAGCTAGAAGAGCAAAGAATGAGTACAGCCTTAGGGCAGGGTTCAGCAAACATTTTCTATAAAGGGTCAGACAATAAATAATTTAGGCTTTCCAAGTGATATATTTTCTGTTGCAACAACTTAATTCGGCCTTTGTGCCACAAAAGGAGTTATAGACAATACATAAATGAATGGGCATAGCTCTGTTTTCAAAAAAATTATTCACAAAAGTAGGCTGATCTGATAATCAAAACCGGAGAATGATGGGTATAGCTGAGTCTGAGGAAAAAGGCCCAATTATCATAAATGCGGCATAAGATAAAGGCTGACACACAACAAGGGCAACATGATAGTCCCATAATGTTGACTTGTAGCTCTGGAAAGTCCTCTGTCCTATGGTCAAATGGATTCCAGTCTAGGCCAACACCGAGCCTGTAGTCTTGAAAAGTCAGGAGTCTTACCTGTTACGAGGGAGGAAGCAAACACTTTGAACCAGACAAAGTCCTGCTAGAAAGAGCCTATAATAGCTATCTGAATTCTTCAATTTGATTTTTGTCCAAATTTTGCTTAGTGCCAATATATAAGTTTTTTTTCCTTAGGAAAGTACAGTGCAACTACTGGAAAGGATAAAAGGACTAATATCGTATAAATACCGATTCCAAATCTGTGATATATTTTTAATCACTATGCTGCACTGTAAAATGAGGATTATATGAATCTTTGAGCTCAATTTTTTCCCTTTTTTAAAATTTTATATTAGTCTCAGGTATACAGTACAACAGTTAGACATTTATATAATTTATGAAGTGATTCCCCCCAATTACTCTAGCACCCATCTGGCTCTACACATAGCCATTCATTACAATACTATTGGCTATATTCCTTATGCTGTACTCTTCAACAAGAATGTTTTGTAACTACTAATTTGTACTTCTTTATCCCTTTACTATTTTCATTCATTGCCCCCAAACCTCCTTCCCTCTGGCAATCACCAGTTCGTTCTCTGTATCTGAGTTTGTTTTCATTTAGTTTGTTCCTTTTGTTCTTTGATTTCACATACAAGTGAAATCATATGGTATTTATCTTACTTTGTCTGACTTATTTCACTTAGCATAATATCCTCTAGGTTTATCCATGTTGATGAAAATGGTAAGGTTTTATTTTTTATGGATGAATTTTATCCCATTCTATATATGTACAACCTCTTCTTTATTCAATCATCTTGATGGGTATTTAAGTTGCTTACATATTGTGGCTAATGTAAATAGAGCTGCAGTGAACATAGAGTTGCACTTTTTTTTTTTCAAATTAGTCTTTTGGTTTTCTATGGCTAAATATCCAGAAGTGGCTATTGCTGAGCTAAAAGATAGTTCCATTTTAATTTTTTGAGGAACCTCCAAAATGTTTTTCATAGTGGCTGTACTAATCTGCAATCCCACCAACAGTATATGAGGGTTCTCTTTCTTCCACAACTCAGCCAACACTTGTTGTTTTTTGATTTATTGATGATAGCCATTCTGTAAGGTGTGAGGTAATATCTCATTATGGTTTTAATTTGCATTTCTATGATGATTAGTGATCTTGAGCATATTTTCATATGGGTCATCTATATTTCCTCTTTGGAGAAATACCTATTCAGGTCTTCTGCCCATTTTTTAATTGAATTGTTTGTGTTTTATTGGTGTTGAGTTGTATGAATTCTTTATAAATTTTGTATATCAGTCCCTTGTCAGATGTATCTTAGGCAAATATATTCTCCCATTCAGTAGGTTTTCTTTTTGTTTTGTTGATGGTCTCTTTTGCTGTGCAAAAAAAAAATGTTAGTTTGATTTAGTCCAATTTCTTTATTTTTCTTTTTTGTTTTGCTTGCTCAAGGAGATATATATTTTTAAAAAAATTACTAATAGCAATATCAAAGAGTTTACTGTCTGTGTTTCCTCTGGAAGTTCTATGGTTTTGGTTTTACATTTAATTCTTTATATTATTTATTTATTTATTTATTTATTTACTTACTTACTTACTTACTTACTTACTTACTTACTTACTTACTTATTTATTTAGGCAAGGCAACCCTCGGTTGACCGCACAGATTAAAATCTCTTCTTTTTTATTTTTATTTTTTACACCTAAAGTATCTGGTCTTCCTAGGTGGTCTCCCATTCAAGTACTAACCAGGCCTGACCCTACTTAGCTTCTGAGATCAGACAGGATCAGACTTGTTCAGGATAGCATGGCCGTAGACTACATTTAAGTCTTTAATCCATTTTAAATTTACTCTTGTATATGGTACAAGAAGGTGGTCCAGTTTTATTTTGTTATACCTGTCCAGTTTTCCCAACACCATTTGTTGAAGAGACTGCCTTTATCTCATTGTATATTTTTGCCTCCTTTGTCATAGCTTGGATGACCATATAGGCATGGACTTATTTCTTGGTTCTCCATTCTGTTCCCTTGATCTATGTATCTGTTTTTATGCCAGTTCCATGTTGTCTGTAGCCTTGTAGTATAGCTTGATATCAGGTAGTGTGGTACCTCCAAAGTCATTCTTTCTTGAGATTGCTGTGGCTACTTGGAAACTTTTATGGTTCCATATAAATTTTAGGATTATTTGTTCTAGTTCTGTAAAAAATGTCATTAGTATTTTTTAAAGTTTTTAATTAATTATTTATTTTTATGGTGACATTGGTTAACAAAGTCCAATAAGTTTCAGCTGTATACCTTAACAATAAGGCATATATGTATGTGTGTGTATGTATGTATGTATGTATGTGTACATATATACATATATATGCATATATATGTATACATATTTTACACTGTGTGTTCACCTCCCATAGTTAGATTTCTTTGTCACCACATATTTGACCCCCTTTACCCTGTCTACGTCCCCCTCCCCCTACCTCCTACCCTTTGGTAATCACCCATTGGTATTTTGATAGAGATTGTAGTGCATCTACAGATTGCTTTGGGTAGTATGGTCATTTTAATGATGATTATTCTTTCCACCCATGAGCATGGTGTATGTTTCCATTTATTGTATCTTTGATTTTTTTAATGTCTTATAATTTCTTGAGAACAAGTTTTTTACCACTTTGGTTTATTTGATTCTTATGTATTTTATTGTTTTTCATGAAATTATAAATCGAATTTTTTAAAAAAAAATTATTTCCGATAGTTCATATTGATGAATAGAAATGCAACCAACTTCTGAATATTAATTTTATACCCTGTTACTTTACTGACCTTATTTATCTGTTCTAACGTTTTTTTTTTTGGTGGTATCCTTAAGGTTCTCTATATAGAGTATCATGTCATCTGCAAATAATGACAGTTTTACTTAAGTCCAATTTTTCTTACAGTGTTCTTATGATGATTCAATAAAATCATGGATGTGGACGTTCTTTTTAACATATGAAGTGCTCTACACAGCCTAGTTATGATCAAATTTATGATAAGCAATACTCTTGTTTAGTCATAAATTTCATCTCCACACTCTTCTTAAATAAAAAAAAAAGTCTACTGTGTTACAATACCAAGATATATTACTCAATTACAGAAAAAGGGGGTAGTTTAATAAACTCTTCTTAAATAGTAAACTATCCATCTTAACCAATTCAGTCATTTGGCATATGGAATCTAAGGAAGTAGAAGAGTCCTACTCAATATTACACTAGTTATAGCCAATTGGTCATTTTCCTGAAATCTTTGTAAGTGTGTAGCAATAAGGGTGTATGTAGCAAGAAATGATGTAAAATAAGCAATAAAATTAATTAATAGAAGGAAATGAGGAGAAATAATTTATTCTAGACATGGGATAGTAAAGAAATTATAACTGAGAAAGAATATTTTTCAAAGAGATATTACTAGTTAAATATATATCCAAATGAAATTTTGTCTTACCTACAAATGGCTAAGAAACCTATGAAAAGATGCTCAACATCGCTAGCTATTAGAGAAATGCAAATCAAAACCACAATGAGATACCATTTCACACCTGTTAGAATAGTTATTATCAACAGGACAAGTAATAACAAATGTTGCAGGGGATGTAAAGAAAAAGGAACCCTTATTCACTGCTGGTAGGATTAAATACTGGTATAACCACCGTGGAAAACAGTATGGAGTTTCCTCAAAAAATGAAGCATCGATCAACCATATGATCTAGTAATCGCTCTACTGGGTATTCACTGCAAAGGCTTGAAAATTCATTTCTGAAAAGATATTTGTACACCGATGTTTATAGCATCATTAGTCATGGTTGCCAGGACATGGAAGCAACCAAAGTGTCTTATGATAGATGATTGGCTAAAGAAGCGATGGTACATATATGCAACGGAATATTACTTAGCCATAAGAAGAGATTAAATAATTTTGCTCTAAATTTAAATTTGAAGATGAGCTGTCTGTATTTTCAGTCTCATGTCATTCTCATGGCCCCTATTTCATCCTAAGCTAAAAATGGTGGCAAATGAGACTATGGTCAGTTGTAATATAATGTGAAGACCTTTTCTTCTACTCTGCCAGCCTGTAGCATTGCAGAAATCATGAGAAATATCAGTTTCTATATCTTCTCTCTGGCACCATTTCCTATCCCCTTAGGTTGTTTCTAGGCAGATGTTGAAACATAGAGGGGTTGATTGCTGCCTTGAGTAGCCATCTTTCTCCAGTACCTGAGCAATTGTGAAGGCAGTCTGGGACTAGTGAATTAACGTCAATTATCAGGCTCATTGCACCACACTGAACAACTGTTTCTGCTGACAACAGTGAGAACTGAGCTCTCAGAAGGGAAATGAAAATACAAGAATTGGAGATTTAAAATTAGGAACAATTTCAGAAAATAGACTGGTAAGGAGAATCATTATTATATCACATTTTAAAACCACACTTAGGCTTTACCTAGAGACATAGCCTCATTTGTCAGGGAAAATATTGCTAGCCGATGAGGTTACAGGGGGAGAATGTTGAGAGCTTCTAACATTTTAGGCAAACATGAAAGAACCAATGTCATCTTTGTTATCCTCCAGTACTAAACGGGCCAGCTTTATTTACTAAAAACATCTATCCTGTCTACATACTTGCCATGCTGTTTAATTCCAAGTATCCCAGTTTTTATTTGTCAGCCAGTTATACTTTTATAGAGAAGCAAAATGTCACTGAGATCAAGCTTGTGATCTATTTACCAACTCATTTGTTTTCTGTGCATTTAGTGTATTATAAAGAGAATAATTAATTAACACAAAGCAATATGGATGCTTAGCCCCAATGCATTGCCTTGCAAGCCCTGTTTCTACCCCAAATAGTAAATTGAATCTGATAAATCTTTATAATCAGTGGGGAAAAAGTGGATTATGCCTTTCTCCCCAGATGCCATATCAATTGCACTGTTCATTATTGTATTTGTCCTTCAGAGTTCTAGGAAAGCTTCATCTTTAGTATGATTATGACTGTAAACTTTTCCATACAGAGGGACACTGTATCTATTCCACACTGCCACTCTACTCACACTTAATTCTGAAGGTACTTTAGCGAAAACAAACAAACAAACAAACAAACAAACAAAAACCTTAGGCATAAGAAGTTGTTCATGAAATATGTTATTATTTCATAAACATAATTAACAGACTACCTAAATCAAAAGTATCTCATATCATGCCCCTGCTAATGACCTAATAGGATGTACAAAATTTTATTGAGCAACTCCTCTGTAAGTTCCTTTGTGTCACCCACTGTACTAAATTCTGGGGATGCAATATAATAAAGGAGAAGGACACATAAATCAATGTTTCAACTGTATCACAAGTGCCAAATAGAGATAAGCACAGAGTGCTAAGAGAATACAGAGGAGAGAGATATGTAGCATTAGAGCCTGAGTGAGAACGCAAGCACTAACTTGACAAAAATTATAGGCTGGAGACACTAAATATGAAGTTATCTTGCTTCAGATTTCAATGAAGGCTAGTACTAGCAGAAATTATGCTACCTATAAACACTCCTTTCAGGCTGCTACATTTCTATATAGAGTTCACGGCCCAAAACTGTCTCCAAATATAGACATAGCCTCTATCTGCATTGTCCAATATGGTAATAACTAGCCACGTGTGGACCTCTAAGTGCTTGAAATATGGCTAGTACCACTGAAGAACAGAATTTTGAATTTTTCTGAATTTTAATTAATTTAAATATAAATTCTCACATGTGGCTACTAGTTACTATATGACACAGCACGGATCTAGACAGTGTGCATGTTAAGAAGGGGAAAATGAGAAAGAGAAAAATGGCATAGATGACAGAGGCTTTGTTCATCCCTGTTGAGACCAAATCAAAGCTGTGACAGAAACAGGAGCAAACAGTAAAGATAGTCACCTAGAATCTAGATGAACAGAAGTACTACAACTAGGTAGATAAATAAGAAATCACTCTGCAATAGCATAAGGTGGGGGGGGTGAAGACATTAAGCTGCCTGGTCCCCAGCAGCTGAGTGGGACAGAGGCTATGGTAGCTGCAGCCTCCAGTTGCAGTCAGCAGCTGTGTATGCTTCTAAAAGGGACTGTGTCCATGAGTGGACTTTTAAGATGATAGACTTGCTTGCTCTGAGTAACAGTGCCAGGTCGACTGCTTGAGGGGCACCAGGAACTTATAGGGGAACACTGATTTGTCGTACCGAGGGTCAGAGGTGAGGTTCCCTCTGGGTAGAAATGCTAGCAGTATCCATTGTTCCTCTGTTGAGATCTGCTTTTCTCCCAGTGTGCTTATGCAGTGCCTCCCATAGCTGAGAAGTCAGCAAACTGAATAACAGAGGTCACTCCGCCTAGAGGATTCCCTGAAACTCCACCTTCCGCAACTAACGATTCCACTCAAGCCACAGCCATATGTGTCCTAGGTGAGACCCCAGGCTCCTTGCTGAGCAGAGATAAGACTCACACTAGTGACAGCTGGCCTTGGTTTCTGGTATGGTTTCCTGAAGTAACTATAAGCACAGAATCTGTGAATTGTGTGCCAAAACTTAACAGGTGGCCCTGGAGCAGCACAGGCTCAGGCTAAACTTGGCCAGAAGCTGAACCCTCTTCAGGACTATGTTACTGGACACGTACTACATAAAGCCACTCTAATAAGACTGGGAAATACAGGAGCTTTGCTTAGCATATAGAAACAGACACAGAGAGGCCGCAAAAATGGGAAAACAAAGAAGCAGAAACCATAGGAGAGAACAGAATAGAAATCAAGGAATAATGGAGTTAAGCAATCTCACAGATGCAGAGTTCAAAACACTGGTTATAAAGATGCTCAATAAGCTTAGAGGAAGTGTAGATGAATTCCATGAGAACTTGAACAAAGAGATAAAAAAATCCATAAATATGGAAATTATAAAAGGGAACCAGTAAGAAATAAGGAACACATTACGTGAGGTGAAGAGTATGTTAGAGGGAATCCATTGAGTTGATAAAGAAGAGGATTGAACCCACTGATATAGAAGATGGGGAACCCAAGGACACTCAATCAAAACGGCAAGAAAAAAGAAATGAAGACAATAATAATAATACAAGGAGCCAAAGAGACACAATTAAGTGTAAAAAAATATCATGTCATAAGAATACCTGAAAGAAAACAAGAAGTCGAAGAGCTATTTGAAGAAATAATGGTGGAAAACTTCCCTAATCTGGTGACAGAATTAGGTATACAACCCCAGGAAGCTCAGAGAATCTCGAGAACCCAAAGCTCAGTGGAATCCAAAGAGGCTCATGCCAAGATACATCATCATTAAAATGCCAAAGGTTAAAGACAGAGAGACTCTTAAAAGCAGCAAAAGAAAAGCAATTACTTACCTACACGGGAATATCCATAAAACTGGCAGGTGATTTCTCAAAAGAAACTATGCAGGACAGACAGGTTTGGCACAAAATATTTGACGTGATTAAAACCCAGGATCTACAACTAAGAATACTTTATCCAGCAAAGCTATCATTTAGAGTCGAAGGACACATAAAGAGCTTTTCAGACAAAAATAAGCTAAAGGAATTTATTAATGTCAAGCCAGTATTACAGGAAATGTTGGAGGGACTTCTTTAAGAAGAAAAAAACATGTATCAAAAACAGGAATAATGAATGGTAATAACTACATTTCTATCAACAAGTACCTCAAATGGAAAAGAATTAAGTGCTCCAACCAAAAGATAGAGTGGCTGAATGGATAAGAAAACAAGTCCCCTATACATGCTTCCTACAAGAGACTCACTTTGGATTAAAAGCCACAGACTGAAATGAAGGGGATGGAAAAAGATATTGCCTTTATAGGTACTGTGCTGAATGAAATAAGTCAGATAGAGAAAGACAAATATCAACTGATTTCACGTACGTATGTAATCTAAAGAACAAAATAAACAACAACAAAAATGAAATAAACTCATAGATACAGAGAATATTTTTAGGGCTACTAGATGGAAGGGGTATTGGGGTGATGACAAAAAAAGGCAAAGGTATTAAGAAATACAGAGAGAAAAAAAATGATGTAGATGATAAAGGCTCCTTTCATCCCTCTGGCAACCAAATCAAAGTTGTGACAGTGATAAGAAGAGCAGCAAGAAAAAAATCACCTGAGAGCAAGATGAACAAGCCATGAGACTAAGAAGAAGCCTAGGAATTCGCCCTGCAATTGCAGAAGGTAGGACAGGGCGAGGATGTGGGCCTGCCAGGTCTTGAGTGGCCAAGTGAGATGGCGGCTGCAACAGCGGCAGTGGCAGAAGCCTGTTAAAGGGGCCGCATCAACGAGCAGAGTTTTGCAGTTACAGATCTGTTCGCTCTGAGCACCAGTGCCGATTTGGCTGCATACAGGGTTCAACAGGGACTTACAGGGAGACATTATCGGAGTGAGGGCCAAGGCAATAATCGCACTGTATAGAAGTGCTGGCAGAATTTATTGTTCCCTGTTGAGCCCTCGCCCCTCCCAGTCCTGGGACAGAGCACCACCATAGCAGTGACATCATCAAATTGGATAAGAGAGGTTGCTCTGCCCACAGGATTCCCTGAAACCCTGTCTTTCCCAACACAAAGCCCCCACCCAAGCCACATCCAGCTATATCCTCAGGGAGTCAGGTGCTCCTTGCTGAGCAGTGCCTTGACTCAGACTGGAGGCAGTAGGCTTTGGTTTCTGGTGTAGCCTTTTGAGGCAGCTCTAAGCACAGCATCTGTGGAATTTTTGCTAAATCCTAACAGGTGGCACTGGAAGGACAGAGACTTTGGCTAAATTTGGCTTGCAGCTGAACCCTTCACAAGAGTGTGCCACTGCACACCTACAACACAAAACCATACTAATAAGACCAGGAGACTTAGGAACTTTGCTTAGTATATAAAAACAGACACAGAAAGGCAGCCAAAGTGGGAAGACAATAAAGCAGAAACCATATGAGAGAATAGAACAGAGATCCAGATATAATGGAGTTAAATAATCTAATAGATGCAAAGTTCAGAACACTGGTTATAAAGATGCTCAATGATCTTTTTGGAAGTGTTGAGAACTTCAATAAAGATAAAAAAAAAACCCAGAAAAATGGAAAATGGAAATTATAAGAGGGAACCATGCAGAAATGAAGAACACATTATCTGAGATGATAAGTATATTAAAAGGAATAAACAAAGAAATAAACAAAATGAATAAAGAAAATAATCAAATGCCCTATCTAGAAGGAGGGAAAGCCAAGGACACTCAATCAGAATGGCAATAAAAAAGATATCAAGACTATAAAAATCATTCAAGGAGGATATGGGACACTATTAAGGGTCCAAACATCTGTCTGATCAGAGTAACTGAAGAAAATCAAGATGTTGAATAGCTGTTTGAAGAAATAATGATAGAAAACTTTCCTAACCTGGTGAAGGAAATGAACATAAAACCCTCGGAAGCTCAGAGAATTCCAAAAATCAGGGATCCAAAAAGGCCCACACCAAGACACATCATAATTAAAATGCTAAAGTTTAAATACAAAGAAAGAATATTAAAAGCAGCATGAGAAAAACAAATAATTACTTATAAGGGGACACCTATAAGATTGGCAGCTGATTTCTCAAAAGAAACTAGGCAAGACAGAAGGGATTGGCAAAAAATATTTGACAGGTTGAATATTCATGATATACAACCATGATAATTTATCCAGCAAAGCTATCATTTAGAGTTGAAGGACAGATAAAGAGCTTCTTAGATGAAAATAAGCTAATGCAATTTATCAACACCAAGCCAGTGTTACAGAAAATTTTGGAGGGACTTATTTAAGAAGAAGAAAAAAAGGCATCAAAAACAAGAATAAAAAATGGTAACAACTACATTCCTATCAATAAGTACCTTAAATGGAAAATAATTAAATGCTCCAACCAAAAGACAGAGTGGCTGAAAAGATAAGAAAACAAGACCCCTACATATGAAAACAAAGGGGATGGGGAAAGATATTGTTTTGATGGACCTAGAATGTATTTAATTCAGACGGATAAAGATAAACTCTATTAATTTCACTTATATGTGCAATCTAAGGAGTAAAAAGAACAAACTAATCAAAAACAGACTCAAATATAGTGGACAGCTTGGTGTTAGACAGAAGGAGAAGGGTTTGAGGGGCTGGGAGAATGAAGTGAAGTCTTAAAGAAGCATGAATTAGTAGCTGATGGATGGTCATGGGGGTAGGGAGCAGAGCATAGGGAATGTAGTTAGCATTAATATGTTGGCTAGGAGAAGTGTCAGGGGAGGGTAGGAACAACTGGAGGGATTGTTTTGTGAACTATACAGATCTAACAAATGTAATGTATACCTGAAACTAATTAAAATAAATAAATTTAAAAGAAAGAAATACAGAATTCTGGGAAAACATGGCGGAGTGAGAGACATCCTCAGATCTCTCCCCTTGAAACAACAATAAGCTGAACATATAAACTCAACAAAAAAAACTCAAACTACACAACAGCAAGTCTGAACAAGGGATGTACGCATACGAGCTGCCATAGGTCAGAACCCCGGGTGTCAGGTGGTGTACTAGGACAAATAAAACAGCTTCCTCTCGTAGCCACAGAAGCTCCTTGCAGGAGGAGGGAGAAGGGTGAAGGTGCCATGATCTCTCTGATCAGCCCTGCCTGGAAGTACTGGGACTTTTCTACCCAGCTGGCAACAGGGCTAAATCATCAGGGCATAAAGCAGAGAAATAAAAGTTGATTTTTACTGGCCCTGATTGCAATACCGAGGTTGAGCCTCAGCCCCCAACCCCCAACTCAGAGGGCACCTCCCCCCATAACCACCAAGACCGATTACCACGGAGACCCAGGGGAATCTGAGCAAACACTACAAAAACAGTTGCTAATACTGACAGGGACTGAAACTGAAAGTAGCAAGTGTGATTAAAATCTACAAGAAAATAAAAAAATGTTAAGCTTTATATAAAACAAGGATCCAAGAGGCTTAGACACCACCTACTGGAAACCAAAAGAAAAGCACCTTCTTTGAGGCAGGCTAAAAAGAGACCTTTATATAATAAATCTTCTTTCTGGAAGAACAACAGAATACACTTTTATTAATGCCCAGGCAGAGAAATAGTCCATTAAACACCATGAACAACCAAGGTGACAAGCCATCTCAGAAAGAAAGAAAAAAATCTCTAGCAAATGAGCTTACAGACATAGAAATATGCAACTTATGTGACAGGGAATTCAGGACGATACTTCTGAAAAAAACTCAGAGTTCCGAAACAGGTCATATCAACAATTTCAGGAATTGAAAAAACAACTAAATGAGCAGAGCAAGGAGATTGAAATGATCAAATAGAACCAAATAGAACTTTTCAAGATAAACAAACAAACAAACAAACAAAAATTTCTCAAGATTAAAAAATGAAATAGCAAGCTTGGGGAATAGAGTCCACCAAAAGAAGGAAACGTTCAGTGATATCAAAGATGGAAATCTAGAAATAAATCAGAAGAAAGAAGAGATAAACCAAAGAATGAAAAATAATGAAAGAGAAATTCAAGAACTAGTTAATACCATCAGGAGGGAAAATGTAATAATAATGAGCATTACTGAAGATGAGGAAAAGGAGCAGGGACTAGAAAGCATTTTCAGACAAATAGTGGACAAGAATTATCCAAATATAAGGAATGAGCTGGAACTTGGAATTCAAGAAGTAAACAGAACACCCAATTATCTCAACCCAAAAAGGCCTTCACCAAGATACATTATATTAAAGTTATCAAAAATCAATGACACAGATAGAATCCTTAGGGCAGCCAGGGAGAAGAAAATGGTAACGTATAAAGGAAAATCCATTACATTAGCATTGAACTTCTCAGCGCAGACCTTACAAGCCAGAAAGGAATGGAATCAAATCTTTAAACTATTAAGTGAAATAAACTACCAGTCTAGAATAATGTATCCAGCTAAGTGATCCTTTAGATATGAAGGAGAAATTAAGACCTTTTCAGACATACAAAAATTGAGGGAATTCTCTAGTATGAGTCCTGCACTACAAGAAATTTTAAAAGGGGTCAGCTCACCAAAAACAAAATAATAACAACAAAAAATACATGACTAGGAGTAAAGTGGTTATCAGAAAAATAGAAGCAGAGGAGCGCAATCCTTACTAAGAACAGGGCATTATAAGATTAAATAATAAGAGAATTGCTATAGTAATGAACGTTCAGCATACATAGAAACGGAATGAGATAACAATGACTAAAAAGCAGAGGATTCAATGATCCAAAATCGCAAAGTGAAATGGAGATAAGACACACACAGAAGAAAATGGACGACTGTGTGTGTATCTATCTATCTATCTATCTATCTATCTATCTATCTATCTATCGATCTATCGATCTATCTATCTATCTATCTATCTATCTATCTATCTATCTATCTATCTATATTTGTAATGGTGACCACACACTATAGAGTCAAGACTGAAGTATACAACATAAAATAAGAAGAATCAGATGCAAAACCCACAAAAGCCAACCAAAATAAAGAAAACAGAAACACCACGACAAGGAAGCAATGCAAACACTGAACCACGAGAAAACAAAAGATAAAATGGCTATAAAAAGACCTATTTCTAGATTTCGATAATCACACGGTGTAAATGGATTGAACTCACCAATAAAAAGGCACAGAGTTGCAGAACGTATCAAAAAACAAAACCCAACAATATACTTCCTCCAGGAGACACAACTCAGTTCCAAAAACAAATATAGACTCAAAGTGAAAGGGTGGAAAACGATCTTTCAAGCAAATGGCTTTCAGAGAAAAGTGAGAGTAGCAGTACTAATATGGGATGAAACAGCCTTCAAAATAAAAAAGGTAAAGAAAGATACTGCAGGACACTTCATAATGATAAAGGGAATCATACATCAAGAAGACATAATACTTATAATATCGATGCTCCCAATGATGGAGCCCCTAAATATGTAAAATAATTACTAACAAAACCTAAGGGAGAAACAGACCAAAACGGTAGGATAGTAGGGGACCAAATACCCCACTGTTGGATATGGACAGAAAATCAATAAGGAAATAACATCCTTAAATGACATATTAGACCAACTGAACATAATTGACATTTATAGAGCCTTCCATTCCAAAACAGCTGCTTATGCACTCTTCTCTAGTGCATATGGAACATTGTCAAAAATTGACCACATACTGAGACACAGAGATAGCCTCAACAAATGGAAGAGGTTTGAAATCATACCAACCGTATTCTCTGATGATAATGCTTTGTTACTAGAGACCAATGGCAAAAAGATATCAGGAAGAACCACAAATACATGGAGAATAAAAGCCTGTTACTGAAGAATAACTGGGTCAGGGAAGAAATAAAAAGAGAGATCAAGAGATACATAGAAACAAATGATAATGATAGTACAACATATTAAAACTTTTGGGACAGTGCAAAGTGGTCATAAGGGGAAAGTTCATATCATTACTTGTTCTATCTCCAAAAACAAGAATGAGGCCAAATAAGCAACCTAATGCTTCATCTTAAAAAAAAACTATAAAATGAAGAATGAATGAGACCTGAAATCAGCAGAAGAAAAGTAATCATCATAATTAGAGCAGAAATAAAAGAAATTGGTACCTAAAAAAATAGAAAAAATAAATGCAAAAAAAAGAGCTGTTTCTTTGAATGCTAATAAAATTGACAAACCCTGGATAAACTCCTGAAAGAAAAAAGAGAAAGGAAACAAATAAACAAACTTAGGGATGAGAGTGGGGGAAATTACAACTGACATTGCAGAAATACAATGGATAATACAAGAATACTATGAAAAAGTATAACTTTGAATGTAATTAATAACCTAGAAGAAATGGACCAATACTTACAAAAAAAATACCACCTTCCTAGACAGAATCAATAAGATCTGGTCTAAATAGATCGATCAGCAGAATGGAAATTGAAACGATCATCCAAAACCTACCAAAAAGTAAAAGTCTAGGACCAGATGGCCTCACCAGTGAATTCTTCCTAACATTTAAAGAAGATTTAATACCTATTCTCCTCAAACTCTTCCAAAAAATCGATAGGAAGCAGTACTACCCAATTCATTTTATGAGGCAAATATTACCTTGATACAAAAATCAGGTAAAGATAACACACAAAAAAAGAACATTACAAACCAATATCATTCATGAACACAGATTCAAAAATCCTAAGATACCAGCAAACCAAATACAGCAACATATTCAAAAGATTATACACCACGATCAAGTGGACTTGATCCCAGATGTACAGGAATGGTTCAACATATGCATGTCAATTAATGCGATACACCACATCAACAAATTAAAAATAAAATAAGAATCATATGATCACATCGATAGATACAGAAAAAGCCTTTGACAAGTTACAGCACCCATTTATGAAGAAAACACTTAACAGAATTGGTATAGAAGGAAAATACCTTAACATAATAAAAGCCATCTATGGCAAACGCTCAACCAAAATTACACTTAATGGTGAAAAACTAAAAATATTCCTTCTAAGATCGGGAACAAGGCAAGGCTGTCCACTATCACCACTGTTATTCAATATAACTTTGGAGGTCCTAGCGAGTGCAATCAGACAAGAGAAAGATATAAAAGGCATTCAAATAGAAAAGAAGAAATCAAACTGTCACTATTTGAAGTCAAATTGTCACTCTTTGATGATGACATGATTCTCTGTATAGAAAATCCTTAAGACTTCACAAGAACACTACTAGAAACAATAAGCAAGTATAATAAAGTCTCTGGATACAAAATCAATGTTTAAAAATCCATAGCGTTCCTATACTCTAATAATGAAGCGTCAGAAAAAGAAGTAAAAAAAAAATTACTTTTGCAATTGCAAGAAAAAGAATAAAATACCTAGGAATAAATTTAGCAAAACATGGGAAGGACCTATATAATGAAAACTACAAGACTCTATTAAAGGAAATCAAAGAAGATTCAAAGTAATGGAAAGATATTCCATGTTCTTGGATTGGAAGAATCAACATAGTTAAAATGACCTTATTACATAAAGCATTATAAAATTTAATGCAATCCCCATCCAAATCTCCTTGCCTTTTTTTTTAAGAATTAGAACAAAGAATCATCATATTTATATGGAAATGCAAAAGACCCTGAATTGCCAAATCCATCCTGAGAAAAAAAGAACGAGGCTGGAGGCATCACTCTGCCTGACTTCAAATTATACTGCAAAGTGAAAGTCATCAAAACGGCATGGTATTGGCAGCAAAACAGACACACTGACTAGTGGAACAGAATCGAGAGTGCAGAAGTAAACTCATATTTACATGGACAAATAATTGTGGACAAAAAAGCCAAAAACATACAGTAGAGAAAAGAAAGCCTCCTCAAAAATGGTGCTGGGAAAATTGGAAGGTCACCTGCAAAAGAATAAAATTAGATGATTGTCTATCAACACACACAATTCATTCAAAATGGATTATGGACCTGAATTGAACACCTGTAAGAATAAAACGCATAGAAGAAAACATAGGAACAAAATGCAAGGACTTTGGACTTAAAGACGATTTTATGAATTTGACCTCATAGTCAAGGAAAGTAAAAGTGAAAATAAATGAATGGCACTACATCAAACTAAAAAGCTTCTACTCAGCAAAAGAAATCATCAACAAGGTAAAGAGATAACCATCTCAATGCAAAAATATATTTGCAAGCAATGCTTCCAATAAGGGTTCACTATCTAAAATGTACAAAATCTCATATAACTCAATAGCAACAGAAAACAATAGATCCAATCTAAAAATGGACAGAGGACTTGAACAGATACTTCTCCCTTGAGGACATACAATGGCCTACAAACATATCAAAAGATGCTCAACATGGAAGCAACTGAAGCGTCCTACAATAGATGATTGGCTAAAGAAGCTGTGTTACATATATGCAATGGATGAAATACTGCCATGTGCGACAACATGGATGGACCTCAAGATAATCATACTAAGCGAAATAAGTCAACTGAAAAAGTTGAAAATCACATGATATCACTTATATGTGGGATATAATCCTAAAAACAACAAATGGACAAGACAGAGACTCATGGGCATGGACAATGGACTAGTGGTTACCAGAGGGTAGTAGGTAGGGGAGGAGGGTGGGTAGATGGGGTAAGGGGGAGTCAAATATAGTGGGGTAGTGGGAGGATGAATTGGGTAAAGGGGATCAAACATATGGTAGCGGAAGGAAACTGGACTTTGGATGGTAATCGCACAATAGAATATATAGATATCAAATGATAATGTACACCTGAAAATCATATAATTGTATTAATTAGTGTTAACCCAATAATTTTAATTTTTAAAAAAGGAAAAAAATAAAATAAATACAAACAGATAGTTACAAAATAGACATGGATATACAAAGGATAGCTAAAGAAAAATAATTAATAATGTTGTAATAAATACGTAAGGGGGAAGAGGAATATGAGATTTAGTAGTGTGATGACTTTGTGAGTTATATAGATCTCTAATCATTGTGGTGTGTAACTGAAAGTAATATATTATTGTATGCCAATTATAATAGAAAAAAACTCATCGACTCATATGATGTAAATACCAGAAACTAATTATTTTATTTCAATAAAGCCAGAAAAAGATGTGGAAAATAAACTATATATGAATATTCAATAGGCAATTATTACTAAAGGTTAAAAGTTCTTTTCTGTTCTTACTACCACAATGAATGTAATGGCCCTTATTATATTAATACCTAAATTTCTGAGTTTATTGAATTTGTTATTCTGTTATCAATCTCTTCTTCATCTAACCTCTCATAGCACTACCAGATTAATTTCTAAATTGAGAAGTTATATAGAAAATGGGAGACCACTATGTGGTTATAAATAGGTAAATAGAATTATCATAATCCAAAATCTTTATGGGATTCAAAGTCTTCTTAAGTTGTTTCAAATCTACTTTATCAACATTACTAACGATTACACCATTCATACATCTTAACCTCAAGCTTAATGGAATCTGTCACCATACTTTAAATATGTGCTGCATTTTACTGTTCCCATATATTTGTTTAAGCTGTCTAGTTTTGCTGGAATGTTTTTTTTCTTTATTATCTCTGACTTTTGAAATAGTAAGTGCCAAACATAAATGTCACCTGGAGAAATTAGACCTATCCAGGGTTTCTTCATCCAGCTGGAATTAATTTTTTACAAAGCTGTGTTATATATCCTATGATTATACAAACACAAATAACTAACAACGAGTAGTCTAAGTTTCAACCCAGAAAAAATACAAATATTAACATTGATCCCCAGAAGCCTATGTATGGACTTTAAACTATAAACCTCTAAGGTAAGCATTTTTAGTGCAGCTACACAATTTTATTGGGTTTTACAACATTTTTGGAGGTCTGTTTCTATAATGAAACGTACACAAACAACTCAAATAAATTTTAGAAACACTTTATGGGGAAAAAAATCCTCTAAAAGTCCCAGGATTATATGATTTCTCAAAACTTTAACAAATCAATAGAATTTATTTAATCAAGACATTTTAAACCATAGAATTTTATTTTTTACAGTGTATCTATTCACATTTTATGGCACAGTATGGTATTATGGAATACTATTTAGGAAACATGGTCACTAAAAAAGGAAACTCATTTGAAAATATTTCTGAAGATAATTGACATTTAGTCTTAGAGTTACTATTTTAAGCATTGCTGTATTACAGTAAGTAATTGGAAACACTTGCAAGATGAAGCAATTACTGTGTACGTACTATAGCCCATGTTCTATGTTAAATGTTAGGGGAATAGGATGGAATAGAATGAGTTGGGAATACAGAAGAAAATAAAACAGGGCCAAAGCCTGCCAAAATTGGATCCCTCTAGATTCTGGATGTGTACAAGTTTCCCTGTTAGTTTTCCAAAAAGAACGAATTACTGGAAAATATAACACATAGTGCAATTAAGTGTTGGGAAAAATAAAATCCAGATTGTTGGCTCAGTATATTGTTCTGTTGGGTTTTGTGGTGGTTGTTGTTTTCTGACACTGTTCTTAGTATGATTATATGGTTGAATGGACATAATTGGGGGGAAGGGGCTGAAGAATCTGTAACTTAGTACTGTGAAAACAGAAGGGCATAGTGACATGTCATGAAAAAGAGCATGGATGAGATAATCACACTCCTGAGAAGTACAAAGCCTCAATGTATGTAAAGCATCTAATGGCTCCAAAATGTGATTATCTCCTGGTAACCACACCACCTGGAATTGTCTGATTACTATTCTCCAAGTATAAATGAAAAAAAAAGTGTATACAAAGACAAACAAGTTGGCAGAGCATTTGGAAAGCATGATGGTTCTGCTTGAACAGCAGTCAGAGATGAGCCATGCAATTTGGAAAGGAAGTCTCAGTGTTGAATAAACACAATAAACACAGTTTATTTATTGTTCCAATATTTCATAAATATTTATTTTGGAAGGGGAGCATAATGTCAGAGTAATAGGGAGCAATTAGCACTGCTAGCAAAATAAAATGGAGCCTGCCTGAGAATGGCTAGTATGGCTGCATTTCTTTGTAGCATTTAAACTGAAATTTCAGTCAAAGGGAATGGGTAATCAGTCAGGTGAGGGCAACTCATCAGTAATGCCTAGCCACCTCTTGGACATTGTCCATTTAAAAAATATATATATTTCCAGAAAATTTTCTCTTGCCAAATTCCTCTTACTATAAAATATAAATAAGTCTTCTTCCATACAGAAGTAGCAATAGAAGTAGATATTTCTACGTGAGTGAGTAGAGAGTAAACCTTTTTTAGACTAAGCTAATGGCTCAAAAATATGTTTTATTGATGGCATCTTATTTTAGAAACACAATCTTTGTATCTTTTTTCTAAGTGTATCAGTTAACCAAACAAGTGAAGCAGCCTTATGTACTATAAAACTAGGACTGTGCTTATATTACTGAAAAAAGAGCATGTGGCCTTTGAACAAACAACTTTGTTTTATAATTTACTAGAAATTAAATGTCTCTTAGTTTGTTATTCCAAATATTTGTTGTTGGTGTTGTTGTTGTTGTTGTTGTTGTTGTTGTTTTTCCAAAACATTTTGGGGCTTTTGTGATGGCATCTGGGAGATATTCTCCTGGGACAGAGATATCTGATGAGTGTTGAGACTAAGAAATAACTTTTAAAGTGAAGATAGAAGGAATGGTGCTTGATGATAGTAGCTAAACTACCCTATAGATGTGGCATAAGATTAACAGTTGACAATGCCTAAAGAAAATATTCACATTTTGAAGGAGAAGAAACTATTCTAATTACAATTACTATACACACATTCACTTATCTTATACCTTTCTCTCTCTCTCTCTCTCTCTCTCTCTCTCTCTATATATATATATATATATATATATATATATAGATAGATAGATACCTCACAGAATCCCATAATATTATAATATATAGATAAAAATTTGAGAGCTTATAAGGTTAAATCAAAACTATGATGCTTATAGAATAACAAACTAATTATGGCACAGTTTCAATATTACATTTAGATTATACTAGGAGCTTCAAGAACGCTCTAAGGCCTGAGATTTTTACAGACCTCTTCAGATATCACCTTTGAAGAAAACTTCAGCTATGCCATAACTGTTGCCCATGATTACACTTAAAAACTTCTAAAAATATGGCTGTATTTCCTATTTTCAAAAGGAGCTTGGATCTTGTCACAATAACAAGGCCGTGTAATTAACTTGATTTTTGGTTTTCCATTTCTTTATCATTACACCAGACTAGTTTACTTAAAACTTCGGCCAATAGACTACAGCAATAGAATATAATTGACCTTCAAGTTTCTATGGAAATGACATCAAAGAAAATAAATTTAACTATTTTTAATGGACTTATAATTCTATCAGGCTATTGAAAACTATAAAAGTAGATAGTAAATCTAATGACTAAAAGAGGAATCATAATATTGTTTTCTCTATAGCAGCAGTTCTCAGAAGGAGGGGGTTATTTTACTCTCCACTCCCTAAAGATATTTAATACTGTCTGAAGACATTTTTGATTGCCACAACCAGGAGTGGGTGGGGTTTACCATTGGCATCTAATAATTGAACCAGGAATAGTGCTAAACATCTTACAAATAACGGTATAGTGTTCCCTTGATGATGCCCTTCCTCAAATTTTATCTAACGCAGTATATCAAGAGTGATCAGATTAAAAACACTGGTTTAGAGGTGTCTGCATTACTTTTACTTCTTCATAACTAATGGTATATTAAAAAATACTGTAATTTTGTTGGGATCTGAGGAAATTAGAAAATAATAGAAAAGAGTGACAAAAGTTCAGCCTTAAAAATTTAGATAATTAAGTTTACATAATTGCTTTGCCTTTTTAATAGATATGAGACCTTAATTAGGTTATAGAATCTCTCTTTGTGTCTTAATTTCTGCTTTAGTGCTTGAAAAATATAAAAAATTCAGTGCATATTGTGAGTAAATGAAATAAATACTTATTAATTTATTTCTAAAACAAACACTATTTTATTTAAAGGTTATGTCCCACAAGATGAAAATACAGCGCTTTAGTCAATTTAATGCTAATGTCTTTGACATATAAGGGGAGACCTTTTGAGATACATAATGGTGATCTAGCAGAGGTCAAGTGCTTTCTAAATAGTTATCAGTTGTATCAACTGAGTCAGAACCTGTCTATATACAAACCGCAGTGTAAGCAAAGGAGTTCAAACAGATTTTTGCCTCTTTCTATAATGTAACAAGAAAGGTAAGCTAAAGGACAAGATAATATTTGATAGATTGGTTCATTTAAGGTTTGAAAACTACTTATTTAAGATCAAATCACAAGTAGAACACATTCTCAGGCAGGAATGTTTTTAGTTAAATAGAGAGTGCCTGAGATTTGTCATCATATTCCCACATAAGTCATTGACTTTAGAATATAATGGAAATTAATCAACAGCTGTGGGCAAAATTATCGCGGTTCCATTCTCTAAACAGTCTATCAAACTCTTTTTGCCAGTTATATTGCCTATCCTTTTATTTCTATACCTTCGTGTTACGAAACCCCCCATCTTCAGTGCAAATGTTTTGGGCTTCCTATCCATCACCTAGACCTAAAAATACAAATTCCATTAATATTTCAATTGCAAAGCATTGTACCACTATCATGGAAACAATGTTTTGTGTGACTATGGCTCATATCTTCTAGTTTGTTTTGGGTAATGTCACTAATATATCTTAACAAGTGATAGAAAAAGAAAAAAAATCATCCAGGTAGCACGATTTTCATACAATAGAGTGATATTTATAATTTCATTAGGTGAGTCAAATAGTTATATTTTCTTTTGGGCCTGGTTGAAAAAGAGATGTGTTGCTCCAACATGGTTAGAGAGTTTATGACACTGACAAACTGTCCTAGAAAGTATCTTTACAGAAAATTATTTTCTACCCCTTATCTGTTCTCTTTCTTTGGAGACTTCTATATGATAATTTCCAAACTTATTGAGAGAGAAAGAAAAGCCATGTAAATAATTCTTTTGTCATTAAAACAGAATATGCTTTAATAAAACTTTCATTTACATATGGTAAATGTCACTGTTTGCATATTTCCTCTTTGGTCTAAACTCTCATTGAAACAACATATTGGCTACCTGAAATGACCCCAAAATATCATAGACTCATTTCGTACCACAGGAATTGATGACTATATATATTCTATGGTTAATCGCATCATCTCCATGATTAATTCCACAAAACTTAGGACCACAAGGAAAAAAGACCATTACATTGACAACTCCACCCTTGAATTTCTGAATAGGAGCAATTACATATGACTCAGGCATTGGAGCCAATGTTCAAGCTCCACTGACCCCAAATATTCTTCCTCTATTTTTACAACTATTTGATACCATAAATGCTTTATATGTTAATGCATTTCGAGGTGACCTTGTAGACTTGCACATATGTGTCTATGGTAGTTTTGTGATCAATGTCTTGCTTGTTTTAAGTGATACAGAGAAAATTTCAGATAGATTCCAGAAAAAAATAATATAAATACTTTCCCACTGACTTTCTCTTAAGGTCATATTCTCTTTCATATTTAAAAGCAAATTGCTTTATGCTAAAGCACTTCCTGCAGTTACAGCTGAGAGAATGACTGCTTTACATGCTCTTTTGATGTGATGCTGAAGTACCATGTGGCATTATTTTCAAATCAGTGAATAAATAAAAATTTTTTATTCATCAATGTTTTTAGTTGAGAAAAAACATACCTATAAATAAAGCATGTGCCAATGAGTAAATTTTGGCAGTTTCCGAATGAAAAGAATATTGACAGGAGTGATTGGAAGATGGAAAGGAATAATTTAAATTATTTTTGGCATATATATATATATATATATATGTTATATAAATCATTTAATTAGTATAAGTTTTGAAATCAAGTTTGAAAACCTAGATGTGGCTCTATGGTAAATAGCTGTCCTTATAACTAATCTTATTTTTTCTACTATAATGTCTAATAAACTGGGAAACTAAAAGTAGTACATAACCAAGCTTTCCATATTCAATGGATGATTGATCACATCTGATTCAAACCCAGCTCAAGAATCATTACTCTTGTTATTTAACATGTATCACTAGAATGTGAAAAGTATAGAAGAGCTTGGCTTTTTCTTTTAACTTGTAGAGAAACTTATGTAACAGATAGATAGTGTTTATTTTAAATATCAAATAATATTATTTTTTAAACAATATATAGATTAACTTTATAAATCCTACACTATGAGCAATCAGTGTTTGGACATGATCAGATACCAATTCTTTTTGTTTTTCCCCCAGGCATGATTGAAACATAATAGACAATTAGTTGCTTATATTTACATTGTAAAATTCAATGAGCTATTTTTTCAATTATAGCTGGCATACAATAACATACCAGTTTCAGTTATACAACACAGTGATCAGAGATCACATAAATGACAAAGCGATTACCCCACTAAATCTAGTACCGTTTTTCCCCCTTACAAATTTATTACATTATTAACCCTCTTCCCCATGCTACACCTTACATGTCTATGCCTATTCTGAACTATCCATCTGTACCTCTTAATCCCTTTGCCTTTTTTTTTTGCATCCCTGGAAAAACCCCTCCCATCTAGGGGCCCTCAAAATATGCTCTGTATCTATGAGTTTATTTCCACTTTTGTTATTGTTGTTGTTGATTTTATTCTTTAGATTCCATATGTATGTGAAATCTGTCGATATTTGTTTTCTCTGACTCACTTCATTCAGTACAATATCATCTAGGTTCATCAAGGCAATATCTTTTTTCCATACCTTTCCTTTTAGTATGCTGTGTCTGTAATCATAAATGAATCTCTTGCAGGCAGCATCTGTAAGGGTCTTGTTTTCTTATCCATTTAGCCACATTATCTTTTGGTTGGAGCACTTAATTCTTTTCCATTTGAGGTACTTGTTGATAGGAATGTAGTCATTTCCATACCTTCTTTGTGTTTTTGATACCTGTTTTTTTCTTCTGAAAGAAGTCTCTCTAACATTTCCTGTAATACTGGCTTGGTGGTGATAAATTCCTTTAGTTTATTTTTGTCTGAGAAGTTCTTTATCTGTTCTTCGACTCTAAATGATAGCTTTGCTGGATAAAGTATTCTTGGTTGTAGATTCTGGGTTTTCATCACGTCAAATATTTTGTGCCAACCCCTTCTGTCTTGCATAATTTCTTTTGAGAAATCACCTGCCAGTCTTATGGGTGCTCCCTTGTAGGTAAGTAACTGCTTTTCTCTTGATGCTTTTAAGAGTCTCTTTTTGTCTTTAACCTTTGGCATTTTAATGATGATGTGTCTTCCCGTGGGCCTCTTTGGTTTCACTTTCTTGGGAATCTCTGAGCTTCTTGGTGTTGTATGTCTAATTCCTTCAGCAGGTTAGGGAAATTTTCCATCATTATTTCTTCAAATAGCTCTTCAAGTTCTTGTTTTCCTTCAGGTACTCCCATGACACAAATATTTTTACTTTTAATTGTGTCCCAGAAGCTCCTTAAATTATTATTATAATCCAAGCTTCTTTTTTCTTGCCATTCTTATTAAGTGTCCTTGGCTTTCCCATTCTATATATCAATGGGTTTGATACACTTCTTTATCAACTCAGTTGATTGCCTCTAATATACCTCATATCCCATTTTCGCTGCCTTTCTCTGTCTGTTTCTATATGCTAAGCAAAGATTTTAAGTCTCCCAGTCTTATTAGCATGGCTTTGTGAAGTAGGTGTCCAGTGGCACAGTCCTGAGGGGGATTCAGCTGCAGGCCAAGTTTAGCCCCAACCTGTGTCCTTCTGGGGCCCCCTGTTAAGATGCAGCAAGCAATCCACAGATACTGTGCTTATAGTCACCTTAAGAAACCACACTAGAAACTGAGGCCAGCTGCCACCAGTGTGAGTGCAGGCGCTGCTCAGCAAGGGGCACCTGACCTAGTGAGGACACACCTGGATGTGGCTTGAATGGGGCCCCAGGGTGGGGGAGGCAGAATTTCAGGAAATCCTCTGGGCAGAGCAACCTCAGTTATCCAGTTTGATGACATCTCAGTTATGGCAGCGCCAAGTCCACACACTGGGAGTGGGTAAGGCTCAACAGAGGAACAATAGAGACCGCTGTCACTTTTGTCTTGGAGAGATTCTTGCCGCCTGCTCTCACTTTAACAACTCAGTCTCTCTCTATAAGCCCCTGATGCTCTCTCAGCAGCTTAACCGGCACTGGTACTCAGAGTGAGCAGGTCTGTCACGCAAAAGTTCACTCATGGATACGGCTCCTTAAAGAGGCATCTACAGCTGCTGGCTGCTGCTGCCACAACCTCCTGTGCCACTAAGCCGCTTGGAACAGGGCAGCCTCTTTTCCTCACCCCACCCTTCCTCCTTTTGTTGCAGGGTAATTTCCAATTTCTCTTTCTAGTTTTAGGGCTTGTTTTTCTAGCTCTCAGGCGACTTACCTGCTATTTGCGCTGCGTTTCTGTCACAACTTTGATTTGGTCTCAAGAAGGATGAACAAAGCCTCTATCATTTATGCCATTTTTTACAAATGTCCCAGACATCAATTCTTAAAATATATAATGAACTTTACTATAATTTCTTTTTTTTGATTGAAAATTATACTAGAATATGTTTTCAGCCATTTAAAAATGGTTAAATTTAGAGATTATACAATAAAGGTAATATTAGATTCCAGTAAGGGCACAAAAAGAGGTCATCCTATGCTCAGAAATATTGTGATTTGACTAGAGGGTTAACAGCATCTAGCTAAGTGTTGCAAAATCCACAGAGCATTTAAATTCTTATAGAAGAGAGACAAATACATGATTAAGAAAACAATGGCACAATCATTACACACATGCACACAAATAAATGAATATATAAATAAATAATAAGGGCTCAAAGATCAGAATACTAGGCTCAAGAAAATATCTAGGATGATTTATGAAAATATCAAAACCAAACCTAATGTCCTGGAATTTTCTCTTTAATGCATATATCACAATGCCTAACTTGGAGTAACTTTCTTTTGAATAAAAATTCTAAAAGCAAGGACCATAGTTTTCCTTGGCTAGAATGACATAATTTAAAGCATAGCTAATACACCTTTAAATAAGTTAAAATTCAGAAGTATGCTATAGCTAGTTCAAATAAGCTTATGAGAATTTAATGGTAAATTTTCATAAAATTTTTGAACATGTTTCCATTATTTAAAATTTATTTATATAGGATTGACAACAGCAAAATGGCAGAGTAGATAGCTCTAAGCTCTCATTTCCCCCAAGAAACACCAGAAAACAAACACTGTCATCAACAACTTTGCCATAATTCTGGAAAGGAGACAGTGGTTTACAGTAACCAAATATTGAATCAAGAAATTTTTAAAAAAAGTACTTAACATGGTAGGAAATCTTTGTGCCATTCTACTTTCCTTTCCCATCCTTCCCTAGCTCAGTAGCAGTCTTGAAGATAACAGCCTGCCTTCCCAGTGTGAGACCCTCTCTCAAGTTATAGAGAGAGCGAAGCAGGCCTTACTCACAAATTGCTATATATATTGGCTTCTACTTGTCTGGGGATTACTTGAAATTCTGACAGGAGGCAAGTGTCCCTGTTTCACTAAGCTCAGAACTAATTCAGGCCAGAAAAGTGGTACTTATTTCTTAAAATTTTTCAAAGTGTACAAACAACCCTGAGAATCCTGGAGAAAAGTTTAAAGCTGAGACTTACAATAGATCACCTAAAGTGTGGAAGAGGAAGCTGGAAGGAATTTCTTTGAAAATCTAGATCATTCAAAAGCACCCATGATTACAGGGGAATTTAGAAAGCCACAACCAAAAACAGGGTAAGACACATGCACTCATAAAGACCTTAGAATACCCCAGACTTAGGTTTTGGGATGAATCCTAATCTCAGTACAAGCCTAGATAACTGTTGGAGAACTCTACTAGAGTAATAATCTGCAAAAAAATGAGAGAAATATATATTTTTTTAATGTTTGACATTCAAGGAAATTTTTATAAATACTAACTGAACACAGTACAAATGAGTAGACACTTCAGTAATCACACATTTCCATAATGACGTATGACAAGGAATATAGACTTTTTGAAAAGTCATTAATCAAGTAAAGTACTATCATCTTTAATAATTAAAAAAATAAGCCCGAGAGATGTGGAAGAATATTATTTTCAAAATTACCATACTGTAATATTCAAATATCACGTTTTGAACAAAAATAGCAAGGCAAAAAAAAAAATCAAGAACGCATTGCCCATTCAAAGGAACAAAATAAATTGACAGAAACCATCCCTAAGGAAGCCCATACACTGGAATTACTAGACAAAGATTTTATAACAACTATTTTAAATATACCTAAATAGTCAAAGAAATATAAAGGACAAAAACTAAATGAAATAAAAATTATTATACAAAAACAAAATAAGAATATCAATAAAGAGATTCAAATTATAAGAGAAACAAAACAGAATCCAGAGCTGAAAATACAATGACTGAAATATTTTAAAGACTAGAGGTCTTCAAAACAGATTTCACCAGGCAGAAGAAAAAATCAGCAACCTTAAAGATAGAAAAGTTAAAATTATTGTGTCCAAGGAGCAGAGAGAGAAAAAAATATGAAGAAAAGTGAAAAGAGCCTAAGAGAACTGTGAAACATCACCAGATGGAACATCATATGCATTTTAGGAGTCCTAAAAGGAGATTAAAAAGGGAAAGAAGAAAAAAAAAATATTTGTTGAAAAATTTCCAAATGTAATGAAATACATACATAAATCTACATATCTGAGAAGCTCAGCAAACTCCAGACAAGATAAAGTCAAGGATCCACAAAGAGAAACGATATGATATTGTCAAAAGACAAAAAACAAATAAGCCATGTTGAAAAGATGACCTTTAGAATGGGAGAAAATGTTTTCAAAGCATATATCATACAAAGATTTAATATCCAGAGAATACAAAAATCTTTTACAACTCAATGACAAAAAGATAAACAACACTATTAAAAATGGACAAAAGACTTGAATATGTATTTCTCCAAAGAGGATACACAAATTGCCAATAAGCAAATGAAAAGATCCTTAAAACAATTAGTCCTAGGGTAAATGTAATCAAAACTACAAGATTACAATACTTATCACACACTATAATAGCTATGATTTTAAAAAGAAAGGAAATAACAAGTATTGACTCAGATGAATAGAAATTGGAATCAACATGCATTGCTGATTGGAATAAAAATGTTTCAAAAATTATGGGAAAAAAACTGGCATCTCCTCAAAAATTTAATATATATCTACCAAGTTACCTAGAAATTTCACTCAGGTATTTCAATACCTGCACACAAAAGTTTATTGCTGCATTATTCACAATAGCTAAAAGGTGGAAGAAACCCATGTGCTAATAAACAAATAAATGGATAAACAAAACATGTTATATACATACAATGGAATATTATGCAGCCATAAAAATGAATGAATATCCAGTATATGGTATAGCATGAATGAATTTGAAAATATACTGCTATGTGAAATAAACCAGATGCAAAAAAAGTTTATGATTTCACATATTTGAAATATCTGAAACAGGCAAATTTAAAGAGACAGAAATTATAATAGAGGTTATCAGGAGCTGGGAAAGAGGAATGTGGAGGTATTGATTAATGGGTACAAAATGTTTTACTTTTAGTTGATAAAAAAGTTTCCAAAACTTTTTCAGAAGGTTATGATTACAACATTGTAAATGTAACAAATACCACTAAATTGCACACTTAAATGACTGAAATGGTAACATTTATGACATATATCACAATAATCTTAATATAACCTACAAGTAATAAAATTCAAAGCCATTAAATTATATAAATTCACAATGTAATTCATATTAAAAATAAAGGTAAAACATGTTTTCAGCTTCCAATATATAAAGAACTTGGAAGTTATCCTATCCTCACAAGAATAAGATGAAAATCTTAAAATCAACTTTTCTTGGACTTGTCAGTGAACTGGGGTGCCGGAAATAAATCTCTACTCTGAAATCTGGAGTGCCAGGCTAACCCAAAATCCATAACCAAGATATGCTTACATGACACAGAAGCTGTTGGAGCCATAACTGGTAGAAAAACTTAAATAATAGTTGTGATAGATTGTTGGTTGAGTGTTGACTGGTATGGGAGTAAGAAAAGGTAAGCAGGGCAGATATTATTATTACCATTTAATTGATGAGGAAACAGGCTCAGAGTTTAAATACTACTTTTAATTAAGGAGCTATTAAAAAGGAATTTTCAAAATTTCACTATGAGAGGGCAGAGGTCCTGAAAGACACTTCTCCCAAAAAGACATACAAATGACCAACAAACATATGAAAGAATGCTCAACATCACTAGTTATGGAAATGCAAATCAAGACCACAATGCAATACCATCTCACATCTGTTAGAATAGCTATTATCAACAAGACAAATAATAACAAGTGTTGGAGAGGATTTGGAGAAAAAGGAACCCTCATACGCTGCTGGTGACACTGCAAACTGGTATAGCCAATATGGAAAACAGTATGGAGGTTCCTCAAAAATCTAAGAATTTATCTACCATATGATCCAGCAATCCTTCTACTGGGTATTTACCTCAAAGATTTGAAAACTCATATCTGAAAAGATATTTGCACACCGATGTTCATAGCAGCAGTACTCATGGTAACCAGGACATGGAAGCAACTGAAGTGCCCTACAATAGATGATTAGATAAAGAACCTATGATACATGTATACAATGGACTATTCCTCAGCCATAAGAAGAGATGAAATATTGTCATGCATGACATGGATGGACCTTGAGATAATCATGCTACATGAAATAATCCAGACAGAAAAGGTTGAAAACCACATGATATCACTTATACGTGATATGCAAACCTAAAAGTACAAACAAACAAGAAAAACAAACAGAGACTCATGACGTGGACAATAGACTAGTGACTACCAAAATATGGGGGGAGAAGGGAGGCAGATTGGGTAAAAGTGGTCAAATATGCAATGATGGAAAGAAATCTAACTATGCTCAGTGAACATAAAATGCAAAATAGGTATGCCTTACCATTGAATTGTACACTTGAAACTTACCGGATTTCTTTAACCAATGTTAAAAACAAACAGAAACAAACAAACAAAGAAATAAAGTATAAAAAATTAAGAAATTATCTATGAAGCCTATTTTTTTACAATAAGATATCTATATATCCTGATACAAAGATTGTTCTAGAACCCTCTTACTATTGCAACGAACTTTGAACATTGTATTACATTGTCTGTTACTTTGGATATATTATTAAAATAGCCCTGACCACACATTCTATATATTCAGTGCCCTGATAACCATTCATTCATTTATTTAAACATATGGAGATATATATGGGAAAATAGTAATGAACAAAGCAGATATGGCCCTGGCTTTCATGGAGCTTATAGTCTAGTAGTGAAAAAGAGAAAATTATAGTTGTATTATCATAAAACAAATTCTAAGAAGCATTAAAAAGAACATTTGTCATGAGTTGTCTGTACCAAAAGGAAAAGAAAATTATTGTTTGCTAATATTGGTATTTGAATCAAGACAACCAGGTATTCCACAGGGGTGCTTAAATAAAATTCAAATTAACTATTCACATCTTTACTCTTTTGTTTTGATAAGGAGACAAGAGATGGCATATGAAAGCAAGGAGAGGTATTTTCCTTCTTATATGTCATTATACCACAAACTAGGGTTTTGCCTTGTTTTTGGTTGTTATAATGTTCTTGTTTTGTATCTGATATCAGGTGATAAGCATTATTGTATCCTAGTCCTTATCTTGGTTCTCTAAACAGTATGTCAACAGTACCAATTTTCAATAGGATTAATTTTATGAATCCTTCTAGAGTCTGGAGGGTTATTTTCCCAGGAGTGCCAATCCTTCCACTGCCGATTTCTCAGTGGAAATAGATTGCCTTTATCTTTGCTCAACATGACTTCAAGTATTTTGATTTCTTTCTCACTCACCATCTCCTTCACGAGCTCTCAGTCAATAATGAAGAGCCAACACCTACCTCATTGGGCTGATTTTTTCTTGATATCTAAGGCAGGCTACTTAGCCTGCGATACCTTAGCAGGCATTTCTAGTTTCTAACTTCTAGCCCTTGTCTGCATAGCTTTATTACTCTAAGCCCTGGATCTAACACAGAGGGTGCATTGGTCTCAGAAATCACAGAGAGGTCAGCGATCAGACAAAAATTCAACAAAAGTTTAACAAAAACAGTGAGGATGGAGACTTCTGCTTCCAGGGGTGGCAAATTAGATAATATGAAAGACCATACTACTGCAAAAGAGGTCTATTTTAGAAAAAAGATAACAGTAAAATACTATAGAATTCATAAGCTGTAGGTGAATCTCCAAAAATGCAATAATCCCCTCCACTTACAAAAATATAAAAATCACAAAAATAAATCTGAGCTGAAAGTAATCAGACAGCAAGAAACAGGAACAGTGTTATTATGATGGAAAACACCACTACTATGTTATTATTATTGTTATACTATATCTTGATGTATCAAAAGGTATAGCTGAAACTAAGAAATTTAGATTAATTTAGGAACCTCAAGAAAGAATAAAATAATTATCTCTACCTGAAACCTGGCTGAAGTAAACACAAATACCGTTTCAGAGGAAAATGTCCAAAATTTAGAAACTGAAAGATTCCCACAGATTAAGTAGACAAGATTTCTAAATCAAAGATCAACAAGGCCATGAAGAGGCAAAGCACCATAATAGAGAATTAGTAGAAACTATAAACAACAGATTTAGACACAGAATATATAAGCGTTTAGAGAAACAAAAACTCAGGTTGCAAAGATGAACAAGCAACAAGAAATTATCAAGAATAACCAGATGTATCTGACAAAGAAATAAATGGGACTTTTAAGAACTTGATTGAAATTATATAAATATACATAAATATATAAAAATGCTATATATACTTATATATTTACCAATATATTTCAAAATATAATTTTTAAATATTGTATACATATATATCAGAAATATAATCATGCATATAATTTCAACAATCTGTTGTAATTATGTACACATTATATACATATTATATAATTACATCTTTTTTAAGAGTTTATTCCTTAATTTCCAAATATTTGGAGATTTTCTAGATTTGTTTCTGTTATTGATTTCTAGTTTAAGTCTGTTATGGATTAACAGAGAACTTACTTTGTGTGATTTCAATGTTTCCTAGAGCAGACATGCTGACAAAAAAAATTCTCCCAGCTTTTGTTTCACTGAAAGAACTTCATTTCACCTTCATTTTTGAAAAGTATATAATTCTTGGCTGACATTTTTCTTACCATATTTTAAAGATTTTAATCCATTGTCTTAATTTTAAGAGTGTCTCAAGTGAGGTCTGTTGAATTTGTTCCCCTGTATTTAGTTATCTCTCTCCATCTGCCTTCCCCAAATTTCTTTTTTACCTTTGTTATTGAGCAGTTTGACTATTGTGTTATTGTGGTGGTGGTGCTGGTGGATGTGTTTCTGTATTTATCTAGTCTTGTATTCTATGATTTTTTTTTGAATTTGTGATTCATTATCTTTCATTACTTTTGGAAATTTCTCAGCTATTATCTCTTCAAGTATTTATTCTATCTCATTCTCTTTCTTTTCTATGTCTGGGTTTCCATTCAATATTGTTCTACATTTCTTGGAAACTTTTTTCTCTTTCTGACTTCACTATTTTTTCTCTTAATGTTTAATTTTGGATAACTTCAATTATTCAAGAAATCTGAATTTTTCCTTAGGTGTGTCCAGTATGCTGATATTCTCAAAAAAAAATCTCTAATATCATGTTTTTTTTTATCTGTAGTATTTGCATTGTTTCTATTTTTCTGCTAATATTCCACATTTCTTCATGCATATTGTTCATATTTACCTTTAGATCTTTTTACATATATTAATAGATATTTATAAGCTTTATTGAGATAATTTGACATGTAAAATTTGTATATATTTAAGGTGTACAATGTGATGTTTTGATATGTGTACATTGTGAAATGTTTACCACAATCAAACTAATTAACATATCCATCAACTCATGTAATGTTTATTTTCAAGTCCTTGTTTGATTAATTCCAAAATCTTGCTTATCTGAGTCTGTTTCTATTTATTGCTTTATCTCATAACTATGGATGTTTTTTCCTGGATTTTCTATATGTCTTAATTGAATTCCAGAATTATTATCTAAAAGAACAGCAAAGGCTGAGTTAAATAGTATTTACTGCCATAAATTGTGTTTGTTACACTTCTTTTACCTGGCCACTAGCTGGGGGAGTTGAATAAATGTAGCTAGTAATTGAGTTGGGATGTTGTATTGCTACAGTCAGTATAATACAATCTTACATTTTGTTCCCCATAGTGAGCAGCTTTTCTATACTTACTGTGAGACTGGGTTAATCAAGAGTAATATTTAATATTCTTACTAAACTTTTAGCAGTTCTTTCCTATCTGTACCGCAAGAGAGGCCTTCCTCTACATTCTTGCCCATGCCCAGAGGCATCATGCTCATGCTTGTTACTTAGTGCTAGGCTTGTAAATTTGGCAAAAGAGAGTCCCAGTTTTTCATGTCGAATCTCATAGTTTAGGCAGGAACTACACACTTGGTCCTTGTGGACAAGGTTTTATCCCTGTTTCTTTACCTTGTATCAGCAAACTCTGCCTTGCATCTGAGGAAAGTTTTTTGTAAGAGAGGCTTTTAAGCCCTTTCCTCATTTGCAGATGACTTTTGCTGTTATACTTCCTCCAGAGAATCATTGCCTGCATTGCACGAGCTGGAGAGAGGGTTTCCTATCCTTTCCCAAGGGGGAAATGAGATTTTTCTATACCCTTCCCCCAAAAGGTAGTTTTTAAACTAAACCCTGTTCCAGAAAGATTGTGCTTCTACTCCTTATTCAGAAGAATTGAATCATTGCCAGAGTACTGGGGAAAATAAAGTTTGCTTTTCCTCTCCCAGTGGCTTAACACGATTTCTTCATACAAGGGAAGGATTCAAGGAAGAGCATGAGTCTTTATACTAGTCTGGCACTGGAACCTTTACCCCTGAACCAACATTACTCTCAGTCTTGTCTTCTGCCCTGGCCCTACTCTTTCTTGTGAATAACCATTGAAGGCTCATGTAAAAGACTATTAAGTCAATGTTCATTACCCTTTGTTCAGAGGGCTCCAGTTTATTTTAAACTGATATGTTAGCCTACAGTCAATCATATGAAATTTGTTAAAATTTAAGCAGTTTATTCTTAAATGCTTCCATAGCAGCTTCCTCTTCTTTCAGTAAAATAGTTTGTTTCTTATCTCTTCTTAGAGAGGTTTATCATTTTTTTTTTTTGTAAATGAGATTTCTCATTTGCTTGTGAGCTCTTCTCTCTGGAGGTTTCAAGAATAGTTATAATTTTTCATATTATTTGGTATTTTATTGTGTAAGTTAAGACAGATTCTCTTGAAAATTTTCATATTGCAAGCAGAAACAATACTTCACAATCAATTGTACAATGCAAACATTATAACACTGGATTATGTAGTTTAAAACATATGAAATGAAATATATGTGAAAACAATTATAAAATAACAGGATAAAATGTACATATATTATTGCAAGATTTTTATATTTTATCAAGAAGTAAAAGAGTATTAACTCTAAGTATACTATAAGAAATTAAAATGTATATTTTAATATTTTAGCGGCAACTTAAAAACTAAAGCAAAGATACATGCCTAAATGGCCATAGATAAATTAAAATTGGTTACTAAAAATATTTTTAAACCAAAAGTAAAAATTGTAAAGATGAGAACAAATGACATATAGGACAAATAGAAAAACAAAGCTGCAAAACAGTAAATGTAATCCAACGATATAGATACTTAGATTAAATGCCAATAGTTTAAGCACTTTAAAACTCAGATATTGCCAGACTGGATAGCAAAGAGAGACTACATAGATGCTGCACACAAGAAATTTACTTTAAATATAATAAAAAAGAAATACCGAAAGCTAATGGATGTAAAAATCAAAGCTAAGCAAGTTTGAAAGGTTATACTAAGATAAAGAAGACTTCAAGAAAAGAGTGATTCTTTAGATGACATATATTTCATAACGATAAAAGTTTTCTTCATGGGAAGAAAATGTAACAATAACTTTCAGAGTTTAATAACATAAAAAGGAAAACTGACAAAAATAAAACAAAAATGGATAAAATCCATCACCATACTTTAAAATTATAGAACCCAAGAGAGTGACCTCAGAAACATGGCAGAGTGAGAAACGTCCCAGATCTTTCCCCTTCAAATAACAATAAGCTGAACATCTAAAATTCCACACACACAAAAATTGCACACCAGGATATCTGAGCATGGGACCTGAGCAAAAGAGCTACAACAGGTCAAAATCCCAGGTGTTGAGCAGTAGACTGGGAGAAACAAATAAGCTGTCTCTCGAAGCTGGAGCTCCAAGTAGGAGGATGGGGGAAGGTAGAAGGTGCAGTGAGCTCGCTGAAAAGTACTGCTTGAGAAATCAATGAGTGTCACATGGCCAGTGGAAGTACCTAGGCATCAGGGCAAAAAGCAGAGAGGAGGGGATGGCAGAGAAGCAGGGAGGGCAGAGAAACAACAGTTGATCTTTACCAGCCATGGATGCAAAACCAAGGCTAAGCTGCAGCCCCATCCCCCCAACAAAGAGAGCCCCTCCCTCCATGCCCTCAGAGGCAGAACACTGTGTAGCCCTAGGGAGAGCTGAGCAAATGCTACCAAAACTGTCACTAACACTGACGGGGACTGAGACTGAGGGTAGAGAGCATGAATAAACAAATATAAGGGAAACAAGGCATTATTACAGCTTTATATAAAGCAGAGATCCAAGAGGATTAAATACCATCTACCTGAAAATAAAAGAATAACACCTTCTTTGAAACAAGCTAAAGAGACCTTTATGTAATAAATTTTTTTTTCTGGAAAAAATGCAGAATACACTTTCATTAATTCCAAGGTGGAAAAATAGTACATTAAACATCATGAATAACAAAGGTTAAAAGGCATCTAGAAAAAAAGAGAAAAATATCCAGAAAATAATCTTGCAGACATAAAAATATGCGACTTAAATGACAGAGAATTCAAGTCAGTACTTAAACAATTGGATGAGCAGAATGAGTTATTTAGCAAGGAGTTTGAAACCCTCAAAAAATGAATAAATCTTCTGGAGATAAAGAACACACTGCAAGAGTTGAACGATGAAATAGCAAGCTTGGGATATAGAGTTGACTAAATGGAGGAAAGGATCAGTGATATCTAAGACAGAAATCTAGAAATAAATCAGAAGGAAAAAGAGAGAAACCAAAAAAATAAAAATGATAAAAGGGAAAGACAAGAACTAGCTGATACCATCAGGAGAGGAAACATAAGAATAATGAGCATAATCGAAGGTGAGGAAAAGGAGCAGGGACTAGAAAACATTTTCAGACAAATGGTTGATCAGAATTTCCCAAATCTAAGAAATGAGCTGAGCTTGGAATTCAAGAAGACAACAGAACATCCATTTATCTCAACCCAAAAAGACCTTCGCCAAGACACATCATATTAAAATTATTTAAAAAAAAATGAACAACAAAGAAAAGATTCTCAGGGCAGCCAGGGAAAAGAAGATGGAAACCTGTAACAACAACAACAACAACAACAAAAAAAACTCATTAGATTATTGTCGGGCTCCTAAGCAAAAATCTTACAAGTCAGAAAGGAGTGGAATCAAATATTCAAACTATCAAATGAAAGCAACTAACAGCCAAGAATAATGGACCCAGCTCAGTAGTACATATGAAGGAGAAATAAAGACATTTCCAGACATACAAAAACAGAGAATTCGACACTGCAATGCCTACATTACAGAAAATACTGAAAGGGGTCAGCTCAGTTAAAACAAAATGACAAAAAATATACATAATTAGAAGTAAGATAAGTACCAGGCTGATAGAAGCAGAGGAGTGAAACCCTTACTGAGAACAGGGCATTATAAACTTAAACAATAATAAGAGAATTGCTATAGCAAGATAGTAATGAACATTCAGCATACATACGGATGAGTTGAGACATCAATTACTAAAAAGGGGAGGATTCAAAGTTCCAAATTCACAAAGGGGAATGGAGATAAGGAACGTGTAAAGGAAAATGGATGACTGCACATATATATAACTATTCTTTATATATTCATAATGGTAACCACATGCCAAAGATTCAGAACTGAAGTATATAAAATAAAACAAGAAGAATCAGAGAGAAAACCCACAAAAGCCAACCAACCAAAACAACAACAACAACAACAACAACAAAAACAAACAAACCCAGAAACACAGGACAAGGAAGCAATGGAAACAGCGAGCTACCAGAAATCAAAAGATAAAATGGCTATAAGAAGGCCTCATATTTCAATAATCACCCTAAATGTTAATGGACTGAACTAAGCAATAAAAAGGCACAGAGTTGCAATTTGGATCAAAAAACAAAACCCAACCATATGCTGTCTCCAGGAGACACATCTCAGTTCCAAAGACAAATATAGACTCAAAATGAAAGTTAGAACACTATATTTCAAGCAAATGGCATTCTGAGAAAAGTGGGAATCATATTATTAATATCAGATGAAATAGATATCAAAATAAAAAAGGTAAAGAAAGATACTGAGGGACACTTCATAATGATAAAGGGAATCCTGCACCAAGAAGACATAACACTTATTAATATCTACGCTCCCAATCAGGGATCCCAGAAATGTATAAAGCACTTATTACCAGAAATAAAGGGAGAAACAGACCAAAACGCTATCATAGTAGGTGACCTAAATACCTCACTGTTGGATATGGACAGATCATTCAAACAGAAAATCAATAAGGAAATAACATCCTTAAAACACATTAGAACAACTGGACATAATTGATATTACAGAGCATTTTATCTCAAAATTGCTGCTTATACTATTCCCTAGTACACATGGAACATTCTGAAGGACCGACCACATACTAGGACACAGAGATAGCATCGACAAATATAAGAGATTTGAAATCATACCAACTATATTCTTTGATAATAATTCTTTGAAACTAGAGATCAACTGTAAAAAGAAAGCAGAAAGAACCACAAATACATGCAGATTAAACAACATTCTACTGGAGAATAACTGGGTCAGGAAAGAAATAAAAAGAGAGATCAAGAAATGCATAGAAACAAATGATAATGATAGTTCAAAATATTAAAACTTTTGGGACATGGAAAAAGCAGTCATAAAAAGAAAGTACATATCATTACAAGCCAACCTCCAAAAACAAGAAAGAGACCAAATAAACAACCTAACGCTTCGTCTTTAAAAATCAGAAAAGAAAGCATAAATGAAGCAGAAAGAAAGAAATAATCAAAATTAGAGCTGAAATAAATAAAATTGAAAGCAAAAAAAATACAATAAAAAAATAAATGCAACAAAGAGCTGGTTCTTTGAGAAGGTTAATTAATTGACAAACCACTGCCTAGACTCACTAAGGTAAAAAGAGAAAGGACACAAATAAACAAAATCAGGGATGAAACAGGGGTAATTACAAAGACACCGCAAAAATACAAAGGATTGTACAAGAATACTATGGAAAAGTATACAACACTAAATTTAATAACCTAGAACAAATGGACCAGTACTTAGAAAAATACAACCTTCTAGACTGAATCAAGAAGAACTGGAAAATATAAATAGACTGATCAGCGGTATGGACATTGAAATAATCATCATAAACCTACTAAAAAGTGAAAGTCCAGGACCAGATGGTTTCACCAGTGAATTCTATCAAATATTTAAAGTATATTTAATGCCTATTCTCTTCAAACTCTTCCAAAAAATGGAAGAAGAGTCAATAATTCCCAACTCATTTTATGAGGCCAATATTACTCTGATACTCAAATCTGGAAAAGATAACACACACAAAAAAGAAAACTACAAACCAATATCTCTCATGAACACAGATGTAAAAATCCTAAAGAAGATATTAGTGAGCTGAATACAGCAATATATTAAAAATATTATACACCACAATCACATGGACTTCATCCCAGAAGAAAAGGTATGGTTTAACATAAGCAAATTGATTAATGTGAAACAACACATAAACAAATTAAAAAATAAGAATCATATGATCATATCAATTGATGCATAAAAAGCCTTTGACAAGATAAAGCATCCATTTATGATCAAAACACTTAACAAAATTGATAGAGAAGGAAGGTACTTTAACATAATAAAGGCTGTATATGACAAGCCCTTAGCCCACATTTTACTTAATGGTGAAAAACTAAAAACCTTCCCTCTAAGATCAGGAACAAAGCAAACTTGTCCACTATTGCCACTTTTATTCAGTATAACATTTGAGGTCCTTGCAAGTGCAATCAGGCAAGAGAAAGATATAAAAAACATCCAAATAGGAAACGAAGAAGTCAAACTGTCACTATTTGCAGATAACATGATTCTCTATATAGAAAACCTAAAAGACTCCACAAGAACACTGCTAGAAACAATAAGCAAATACAGTAAAGTTTCTGGATACAAAATTAATGTTCAAAAATTCATAGCATTCCTATACTTTAATAATGAAGTGTCAGATAAATACATGGAAAAATAATTTATTTTGCTATTGCAACAAAAAGAATAAAATACCTAGGAATAAATTTAACAAAACATGTGAAAGACCTCTAAAATGAAAACTATAAGACCCTATTAAAAGAAATTGAAGAGGATACAAAGAAATGAAAAGATATTCTGTGTTCTTGGATTGGAAGAATCAACATAGTTAAAATGACCATATTACCTAAAGCCTTATACACATTTAGTGCACTCTTCATCAACATCACATCTACATTTTTTAAAGAATTAGAACAAGAAATAATCAGATTTTAATGGAAGCACAAAAGCCTCTGAATTATCAAAGCCATCATGAGAAAAAAGAATGAGACTGGAGGTAACACTCTACCTGACTTCAAATTATATTAAAAAGTGACAGTCATCAAAACAGCAATGGTATTGGCAGCAAAACAGACACATGGACCAGTGGAACAGAACGAGAGTCCAGAAGTAAATCCATACTTATATGGGAAAATAATTTTTGACAAAAAAGCCAGAAACATAATCTGGAGAAAGGAAAGTCTCTTCAATAAGTGGTGCTGGGAAAATTGGAAGGCCATCTGAAAAAGTATGAAACTAGACTTTTGTCTACCACCACACACCAAAATTTACTCAAAATGGATTAAGGACCTGAACATAAGATCTGAACAAAATGCATTGAAGAAAACAGAGAAACTAAACTCAAGGACTTGGACTTAAAGAGAATTTCATGAATTCGACCTCAAAGGCAAAAAAGCAAAAGCAAAAATAAATGAATGGGACTACATCAAACTAAAAAGCTTCTGTTCAGCAAAATTAACCATCAACAAGAAAAAGAGGCAACCATCTCAATTGGAAAATGTAGTTGCGAGGAATGCTTCCCATAAAGGCCTAATATTCAAAATATACACACAAAAAAGGATCCAATAAAAAATATGGGCAGAGGACCTGAACAGTTACTTCTCCCTAGAAGACAGAAAAATGGTCAACAAATACATAAAAAGATGCTCAACGTCGCTAGCTATTAAGCAAATGCAAATGCAAATCAAAACCATATTGAAATACCATCTTATACCTTTTAGAATAGCTATAATCAACAGGACAATTAATAGCAAATCTTGAAGAGGATGTAGGGAAAAAGGAAACTTCATACATTGCTGGTGGGACTACAAATTGTACAGCCACTAAGGAAAACTGTATGGAGGTCCTCAAAACCTAAGTATTGATCTACCATATGATCCAGCAATCTTTCTACTGGGTATTTACCCAAAGACTTGAAAACCCATATCTGAGAAGATATTTGCACACTGATGTTCATAGCAGCACTATTCATAGTGGCCAGGACATGGAAGCAGCTGAAGTGTCATAAAATAGATGATTGGCTAAAGAAGCAGTGGGACATATATACAATGGACTATTACTCGGCCATAAGAAGAGATGAAATCCTGCCATGTGTGACAACTTGAATGGACCTCGGGATAATCATGCTAAAATAAGCGAGACTGAAAAGGTTGAAAACCACACAATATCATTTATATATGGGTATAAACCTAAAAGCAACAAATGAACAGTAGAGACAGAGACTCAGGGACATGGACAATGGATTAGTGGTTACCAGAGGGTAGGGGATGGGGGAGGAGGGAAGAGGTAGCAGGGTAAAGGGGGTCAGATATAGCAGGTTGTGGGAGGATGAAGTGTGTAAAGGGGATCAAATATATGGTAGCTGAAGGAAACTGGACTCTAGGTGGTAATCACACAATAATATATAGAGATGTCAAATTATAATGTACACCTGAAAATTATATAATTGTATTTACCAATGTTACCCCAATAAACAAAAAAATATTAAAAATCCATATCATTCTTATACTCTAATAATGAAGTGTCAGAAAAAGAAGTTGGAAAAATAATTCCTTTTGCAATTGCAAAGTAAGAATGAAATACCTGGAATAAATCCAATGAAACATGTGAAGGATCTATATAATGAAATCTATAAGACCCTATTAAAAGAAATCAAAGAAGATAAAAAAAATGGAAAGTTATTTCATGTTCTTGGATTGGAAGAATCAACATAGTTAAAATGACATTATTACCTAAGCATTATACAGATTTAATGCAACCTCAATCAAAATCTCATTTGTATTTTTAAATAAATAGAACAATAAATTATCAGATTTGTACGGAAGCATAAAAGACCCGAACTGCAAAAGCCATCCTGAGAAAAAAGAACGAGGCTGGAGGCATCACTCTGCCTTATTTCAAATTATACTACAAATTGACAATAAGCAAAATGTCATGGTATTGGCAGCAAAATAGACAAAGGGACCAGTGGAACAGAATTGAGAGTTCAGAAGTAAACCAATGTTTATATGAGCAAACAATTTCCAAGGAAAAAGCCAAAAACATACAGTGTAGAAAGGAAAGCCTCTTCAATAAATTGTGCTGTGCAAACAAGAAAGCCACTCGAAAAATAATGAAACTATACTGTTGTCTATCACTACACATCAAAATTAACTCAACATGAATTAAGAATCTGAATATAAGACATGAAACAATAAAATGCACAGAAGAAAACAGAACTAAATTCAAGAACCTTGGACTTAAAGAAGATTCTATGAATTGACCTCAAAGGCGAGGGGAGTAAAAGCAAAAATAAATGATGGGACTACATCAAACTAAAATGCTTCCGCTAAGCAAAAGAAGTCATCTACAAGGTAAAGAGACAACCATATATTTACAAGCAACATCTTAAATAAGGGCTTAATATCCAAAATATGGAAAGAACTCATGCAACTCGATCACAACAAAAGAACAAATGATACAATTAAAAAATGAGCAGAAGACCTAAACACACTGTTCTCCCTAGAAGAAATAAAAATGGCCAAGAAATTTATGAAAATATGCTAGATGTCACTAGCTATTAGGGAAACACAAAAGAAACCACAATGGGACACCATTTCACATCTGTTAGAATAGCTATAATCAGCAGGACAAGTAATAAAAAATGTTGGAGAGGATATGGAGAAAAAGGAACCCTCGTACACTGCTGGTGGGACTGCAAATTAGTACAGCCACTATGGAAAACAGTATGGAGATTCCTCAAAAAACTAAGAATTGATCTACCATATGATCCAGCAATTCTTCTTCTGGGTATTTACTCCAAAAACTTGAAAACTCATACCCAGAAAAGATATTTGCACACCGATGTTCACAGCAACATTATTCACAGTGGCCAGAACATGAAAGCAACCTTAATGTCCTATGATTTGATGATCGGAGATATATATATATATATATATATAATGGAATATTACTACCATTTGTGACAACCTGGTTGGACTTGAGATAATCACGCTAAGCATATATTATTGTTAAAATATATATATATGTATATATATTCATATATACCTCATATATAAATATATATATATATACACATACATGTATGTGTGTATACCTTACTGTTAAAAAATAAAATAAATACAATAAAATTATTTTAGCCTCCTCTCAATTACTGATAATAAAACTACATATTTACCCAGTTTTCATTTGTTAAACACTAACCTCAAAATTGCATGATACAAATTCTTTTCAAGTGAATATAAAATGTTCACCACCAGATCACATGCTAGGCTATAAAACAAGTCTTAATCAAGTTTGGATTTTGTATTTTATGAGCTATGTTCTCTGACTCAAGGAAATTAAATGGGATTAAACTTCATTGTAGCAAGATTCCAAAACATGAGATTAATACAAAAATATAAATTCTATTTCTGCATGGTATAAACAAATTAAATTAAATTAAATTAAATTAAAATTCTATATTGAATAAAATAAAACATTTAAGCATAAAAATCAAAATATATTTAAAATATCTATACTAAAACCTGACTCTAAACTATGTGTGGAAATGGAAAACACAATAGCCAAACAATCTTGAAAATTTTTAAGTAATTAAGTGATTTTAATTCAAGCTTATTCTTCTACCACACTGATCAAGAGAGTGTAGTAGTGACACAAAGATAGGTAAATAGATGAATGGATCAGAATAGAATGTGATGGAGAATAGATCAGATTGTATCAAAACAATTCGCATCATAATTCCATCAAGACTGCATTTTTTTTATACAGGATGAAAATTTAAGAGATATGTAAAAATATCTCCCCAAAAAGACTGTACAAAACATTTATAGAGGTTTTATTCAAAATAGCTAAAAATAAGATATAACCCAAATAATACAGTTTATTTTATATAAAGTAATAATTAGAAAAAAATAATCCATAGTGGAAAAGATTTAATGGGATGGGCCATGAAGAAACTCAGAGTACATATCAATCTCATCAAAATGTACTTTATGAATTTGTCCATTTAGGGAATATTTGAGATCTTGCTCCCCAGCATATGTCATCAGTTTGGCTCAAATAAACTCTAATACAGAAAAAAAATATTGGGGACATTTCATTGTATATTAATTTTATCATTAGATGGGTATAAAAATATTGAATTCTAAGCAAATAGATTTTATTTTTGCAGCATTATGGATTCACAAATCTAAAATTACTTCTATGTATCCTTGCTTAAGTAAATGCACAAATATGAGAGCCAGTTCTCACAGGTGGGAAAACATGTTAAACATATGAATAGGAAAAGGCTATCACATACCCTCAGTATTGAAATTTCAGATATTAATGTAAACTCAAAATTTAATCCGTTACATTGAAAACTAAGAGATAATGGGACAACTTCTGTAAATGATAATGCAAGAATCCTATACCCAGACATTTATTTACAGAATAGAAAGGGTAGAAACTGTAGGAAGATTTTAACTACATCATCTCATCCTCCATGCTAGTACACCTTGATGTCAAGAAGAATATCCCCTGCACAGGAAAAAGAGAGAGAGAGAGACAGAGAGAAAGAGAGAGAGAGAGACAGAGAGAAAGAGAGAGAGAGAGAGAGAGAGAGAGAGAGAGAGAGAGAGAGAAGATTCAAATAACATATCAAAAACAAAAGGAGATATTCTAACACAGTGGTCTCAAACTTTTTTGGCACTAGGGACTGGTGTTCTTATGAGAATCTCATGCCTGATGATCTGAGGTGGAGCTGAGGTGGTGATGCTAACGCTGGGAGCAGTACAATTACAGATAAAGCTTTGCTCTCTCTCCTGTCATGTGACCAGGTTCCTAACAAGCCATAGACCAGTACTGGCCCACAGCCTGGAGGTTGGAGACCCTTGTTATATCAGACACCTCTGAAATAAAAATTATCATAAGGGACTATTATAAGCAATTATGTTCCAATAAATTGGATAACCTAGAAGAAAATGAATATATTCTTAGAAACACATAACCTACCAAAATTGATTCAGAAAAACATAGAAAGCCTAAAGAAACAAATAACAAGGAAATTTAATCAACAAAGCCCAGGACTGGAACACTTCATTGGTGAATTCTACCAGATATTATTAAACTCTCTGAAAAACAGAAGAGGGAACTCATCCAGTTTCATGATACCAAAGCCACACAAAGACTCTACAAGAAAAAAAAAATGACAGATCGATATCTCAGATAAACACAAATACATATAGCCTCAATAAAATACTTTCAAAACAAAGTCAACTGCACATTAAAAAAATTATACACTATGTCCAAGCGAGATTTATCTCTCAGTTGGAAGCATCACTCAACAAACCTAAGTCCATAAATGTGATACACAATCTTAATAACATAAAAGATAAAAATTATACAATCATCACAATAGATGTATAAAAAGTATTTGATGAATTCAACATCCATTCATGGAAAAACTGTCAACAAAATAAAAATAGAAGAAATTTACATCAATACAATAAAAGTCACATGTAAAAAATCCCAGAGATATCATCATAATCACTGGAGAAAACCTGAAGTATTTTTTGCTAAGATTTGTTATAAGTTAAAGATGCCTACTCTAACTGCTTTTATTTATCAGAGTACTAGAAGTTCTAGCCAGATTATAGCAAGAGAAAGAAATTAAAGTTATCTAGTTCCAAAAGAAAGAAGTAAAATTATCTGTTTGCAGATAACCTAATGATATATGTAGAAATCATTAAAGACTCAACAACAAAAAAAACAAACTATTATAACTAATAAATTCAGTGAAGTTGCAGGATAAAAAATTAACATATAAAAATTAGTGTTGTTTATTATACAAACAATAAACTATCCAAAAAGAAAATTAATAAAATGCCATTTACAATAGCAACAGCAATAATGGAATGATTAGCGGTAAACTTAACCAGAAGTGAAAGAATTGTACACTAAAAATTATTTTTTAAAAAATGATGAAGGTAAATTTAAAAAGACAGATAAATGAAAAGACATATCATGGTCATGGATTATTACAGTTAGTATTGTTAAAATGTCCATACTATCCAAAGAGATCTACATACTTGTAAAGCAAGAGCCTCAGGCCTGGAACTTGCTCCTGGGATTTGGATATTTTGAAACACCGCCAGGAGGACCAGAGGAGTTAGACTTGCCATTCATTACTCATGAGTCAGTGAAGCTTCAGCATCAGTTGGTGAGAGCTACAGGAAAAGGCCTCTGGTTAAGGCGAGCAATGTTTTTATACACAAGCAGCCTGGAGGGTAGAGGGGTAGGGGTGGTCAAGGATTACCTCATTGGGGAAGCCACTGCCTTCTCAGATGGATTGGAGCAAGATGTGTGGCTTAGATACAGAAGCAGATAGCGTCCATGGGAACGATGGACCAGCAACCTTCTCGAGTAGAGCAAGCAGATAATGGCCATGGGAACAGTAGAAAACATCCTTGGGAGCAGGCGCTGCCAAGAACTCTGTGCAGGCTGGGTAACCATGCATCTTCTGAGTATGTGGAGGTGCTATGTTCTGAGTTAACCCTACGATAATCAATGTAATTTATGTCAAAATTCCAATGGCATTCTTTATAGAAATAGAAAAAATATATTATGCTCATATGGAACCACAAAAGACTGTAAAGAGCTGAAGAAATCTTTAATAAGAACAGAACTAGAGGCTTCACATTTCTTGATTGTATTTTTTTTATTTGGGATAAATTATTAATATTTTGCTATTAATTTTGATTTTTGTTCTAAGTTCATAGTTCTGATACATTTATCAAATCAATGAGTCTTTCTTAAAATGCTATGAATAAGGATATATACTGATTATGAATTTAAATAATTTTGATTAAAATGGTAAATATCATTTTAAATTTAAAAATAAAAACACAAAATAAATATGGAAGCTAGTACTGAAATATTGATTAATAGATCTAAAATATTTTGATTAAACTGTAAGTTGTAGCCTTATTAAGTCAGTTAGATTTAGTCGATATCAGATAATATGTTCCATTCCAATCCAGACCTCTTTATTTGCCACTTAATAAGGTACAGCGTGGAGGAAATCAAGAGTTCAGCATTTGTTTATGTTAAGAATGTATAAAAAACTCTAAGGTATAGCTACATTGTTTCAGCACTCTGAATCCCTACAACCTACCATTTCTACTTTGTATATAGTTTTCTCAGTATTCTTCCTCAATATACATGTCTTCTGATGTCAAGAAAGATGTTTGTCTTTCTGACCAATCAATCAAGTGATTTTTAAGTCATAAAAACGGTAAATTCTCCCCTACCCCCTTGGAAAGAGAAAGTCAGGAACTTAAATTAGCAGGAAATCAGGATCAACTCTGTTACCAGTGGTTCTCACCATTTTTAAAAGCCTTTGTATTTTTTTTAAATTTTCTACACATATTTTCCTTTTTGTGTTAGAGTAAATGGTTGTTGAATATGCAGATTATACAGAACTTCAGCTAAATACTACTATAACAGGGAGACTGTAGATCAAGGAGGCCTACTAAGTTATCAGAAATAATGATGTTTATACTAACAGTTCATATAAAAGTATAAAAAAAGTATGAGAAAAAAATAAAATTTTAAGAAAACCTTCTGAAAGAAAAATTAGAATAATTCATGATGTCATTTTTCTTTTCATGCTTTGTTATAAAGCCTAAATGTATATTTGCTTCATGTTACTTTCAGGAAGATGAATAAGTTATGCAAAACAGAATATACCAATATTTAAATTATATAGAAAACAGGTTTGACAATAATTTGACAAGGGGATAAGCAAGAAGTTCCGATTAAAAAACCCTTGGGCAAATTACTATTTCTTTTACCAACCTATTTTTTTCCCATAATCTATAGAAAAATGTTTTGACCAGCTAGGTGTTTCTTAGTCTATTTTAATTCAAAAAAGCAGTATTTATTAATAACACTTCATAGCTAACAATTTTAAACTATTAAACCTAGGCAAAAAAAAAATTAAATTTATAAATGCCCTTTTATTATATTTTAATGGAAATAAAATTAGATCTGTTTTATCAGAGGTGGTACTAGTCAACAATAAAAGAAGCAGAAGTACTGCCAAATAGTCAATTTACATAAGTAAATGAGCTTTCTTTACAAATCAGAAGACTTGGCACAAGCGCCTGAAAAGCAACATCACTCCACAAGCTAACTTTGAATTGATGGACTAGTGGTGAGTGTGATAAGATTTAATCAAAAACATTCTTCTTTTTTTCTCTAAACTAGGTAAATTTTAAGCTTTGCTTTTCTCATGATACATATCTAAATGCTAATACTGCACATCCTTTCTATACTATTATTGCATTCCTAGGGAAGAAATGCATACCCTGTACACAGCAATTCTATTCGACCTAAAATAATAGATATTCTGAAATACTCATCCTGAATAATTCATTTTTATGACCTACAAAATGAATGCAAAGCTCGCTTTTAAAGAATTTTACTAACTTTCATTAAAAGATACTATATAAAATGACTAGATGATGTAGCAAATCTTATTGTCCAGGAATGTATACTACAAGGACCTCTGTTTTGTAGAAATACCAACCATCACTGAATCATACAAACAATTATTCTTCAAGTTAGAATACATTTTTGGAGGTCACCTCAGCCAAATTCTCGCCAGGTTAAAAATAACATTTTTTTTTCTATAGCATACCTAACAAGAGTGCTATTTATTATCCACTGGATTGCCTCTAGTAACAGAGTACATATCTGTATGTGATGTTGGTCCTAATAGTGTGTTCATGATTTCTTATTTCTTACCCTCTTCTTTATCTTGACCAAATTTTAGTTAGTTTTCTCTCTTCCCTGAAGGTCCCTCTCTTTTCGCTCTCAAACATGAGCAAGCAGTAAAAAGCCAAAAGAATCTCCTAACCAGCTTTTCCTGAGAATCAGCTGACTCAGTGAGACACATTTCAGTTTAAACACCTCTGATGTTTTCTTTCCTTTGCTTGACTTCCCCTTACTTACTGCTTTCCCTTCCCTATAACAAACAAAAACACATTTTTTGTTGTTGTTGCTTTAGAGACTCTTACAGAGCTTTGATATCAGAGCACTTTCCCTATTGTGATAGTCCTTCTCAATAAAGCCTCTCTTTATTTAAGTCTGGATTTGTTTTAAAAAGAATATGTGAAAGCCCACAACTTGGTATTTTAAATAATTTATGTAACTCTAAACTGGCTTTTTTTTTGCTCTGTGTTATTCTACTTTCTTTTCACTTCTTCCCCTTCTATTTTCCCTTCCATTATACAATGTCATTGACTTAAACTCTAATATTCTTAGATATAAAAGATCTAACTCACTGGTCCCCTGGGCCAACCTCATGGCTATTTGTGACACTTCTACCAGAAATATTGATTTTCACATCTTTGCTACTATTGTACACTTATAACATAATCTGCTTTCTAAAATATGTTTGATCAAACAGAATTACTCGGCTGAGTAGCATTAATATCTATTCATTGTCTACTAAATGCCCATATTCTTTAACTTGAAATTTAAGTTCTTCCACAGTGGATCAAGAGCATAGTCTTCCTTGTAACTTAAATGTTGTCATTTTGGAAACATACAGGAATGATGTGTTTATATACAAAGATAAAGTGGTCAAGAACAGGACAACTATGATTCAATTTGCTTAAATTGACAAAATTAAGCTAGGTCTCTGCCATGTAGGTAAGCTAAAACTGATGTTTTTAGTTCAAATGCATTGCCATAATGACTTTATAGCTGTTACTATAGAAAGAATTTTAGTTAAATATAGTCTAATAATTATTTGTTTCTTTTCTTCCACATATCCAGCCCCATATTGGGCACTATGGGGAAGAAAAAGAGAATTCTGGAAACTACATCTTAAATTTTCACATATTATATACAATCTCTGAATCAAAAAGACTCCTAATGTAAATACAAGAGTAAATATTATAAAGCTAATTTTAGGGCATCTGCTTCTGGCCATGCTAGACTAGCTGGCTTAGAAAAACTTTACTTCCAAAAATCAATAGAGAAGTTGGATAAAATATTTTAAGAACATTTTTTAAAAGTGTAGAATACTATATCTTATTGAGATGATGGTTAAAAGGATCAATATTTGGGATATAGTAGCATATAACTATACACACAAATTATACCAATGGCAATATCTTTAATTTGATATTGTACTGTAGCTATGTAAAATGTAACCATTGGAGGAAACTGGGTGAAGCGTGTACTGTACCTCTCTGTACCATTTTGTAACTTCCTGGGAAACTAAGATTTATTTTAAAACATTTTTCGTTAAAAAATATGTTTGAAGACATGAGAAAGCTATAAATAAACATAAGACTTGAGGGGTAAAGATCTCAGATAGAAGTGGAACACAGAGACCTTAATCTAACATTTGGCACTACATTTCTGTAACCGATAGCCAAAAAAGTAAGAATTTGAGCATAACTTTCAGCATTCTAATAGACCTGAGGAGATAAAAATTGGAATTTAGAACTGGCCAAGGTGGTTGGTCCTTGTACAATAATATAGTTATTTAGATGAATGATTTTTACTGGGTTGTAAGGGTAAACCAAAAATAGACCAGCCTTCTTAAAGACTAAAACTCAGCCACTAATAAGCCCAAACTCCAAATGAATCTCCCCCTAGCTTAGAGTCCAGATGAAAAAGCCTCAAATTATCTATATTTTTATATATGATATCTTGCATGAAATTAAAAAAAATGAACCAGTATAACAAGCCTCAAGATCAACTGATCTAAAATTATGATGAAAAATGGACAACGAAAAGATACCCACAGAGAATCAGATAATGAATCCGTCAGAAATAGCCTTTACAATAATGATAAACTAGATAACACCTAGGGAGAACTTAATGTGAAATATATAAATCATATATAAGAAAAACTGTAAACATCTTCTGGAAGACAATAAGGGAATATGCAAAAATGGAAAGACATCACTTCTTCTTAATTGTGATATGCCAAAGTCATCAAGATTTTATATCTTTCTAATCTCTTAGTTAATGTATACATTTAATGAAATTACAATAAGAACACCAGGAAACTTTTTTTTTGGTAACTAGATGAAGTAGTTCTGAAGTTCGTGTAAAAAATAATACACACAAACACATATGACAACCCAGAAAAATAAGAGCAAAGTAGTGGAGGCAGTAGGCCTGCCAGATTTTAAAACATACTGTGAAGCTTTTGATTAAAAGTATGTTATACTGTTTAAATATTAGCAGATCAGTGGAATAGAATAGAAAATCCAGTAGATAAGAACAGAGCAAAATTTACTACATAATAAAGGTAGCATCCCTACTTCTTAGGACCAGTATGAACATTTTATCAAACCATACTGGAAAAACTGAATAGTCACTTAGATAATAATAAAATTGTATCCATACTTCACACAATACATAAAAATGAAATCCAAATGAATCAGAATTCTAAGTGTGTGTGTGTGTGTGTATGTGTGTGTGTAAAAATATATCCATACAAGTATTAGAAGAAAATGTGGAGACATTTGTTATCCAGATATAAAAAGAAAACAATGTTTTGTAACAATGACTCACAATGGCAACACAATAAAAGGAAATATTGATGCATTTGACTTTAAATAAATTAATTAAAAAACCTTGTCATGGTAAAAAACACTGTAGGCAATTTCGATAGTAACTAGCTAGGATAATATATTTGAAATGCATAATCAAGGAAAATCATATATGAAAAAAAAAGATTTAAAAAGAGAAAAAAAGACCAAAAGTTGATTTTTTAAAATGGGCAAAAGTCATTAACGAATAAATCACAAAAATATTATAAAAAGGGCTTAAACATAAAATTGTTAAGCTATCCTTAATACAAAATAGATACAAATTAAGGAATATAAATTTTTACCTTTAAGCTTGATAAATGTTAAAAATCTTGACAACACAAACTGTTAGAGAGGCTACAGTGAAACAAGAACTGTTGTACATTGCTGGTGGGAATGCAAAATGGTGTAACTGCTATAGAAGGGAATTTAGCAATATCAACCAAAGCGTCACATACAATTAATTACCTTTCGGCCAAAAAGTATCACTTTTAGGAATTTAGTTCCAAGATATGTCATTAACAGCAAAAAAAATACATATGTATCCCATTATGGATTAGGATATTATTTATTATAACAAATTATTGTTTTAACAATGTAAAAACCTATACATCAATAATTGATTGACTGAGCTATGTTATATACACAATGGATTACTATGTAGCTGTAAAGGGAGAAAGATAATTTCTATGGGCTAATGTGAAGTAATTTCCAGGATAAATTTTAGGGAAAAAGAAAAGTACAATAATATATAATTTGCTTAGTTTTGCATAATACCCACAAGAAAGATAACCATAATCCAGTGAAACTGGTTATCCACAAAGTCAGAACAGGATGGAAGGGAGAAAGAATGAGTGACACTTCTCTAAATACATTAATTTTTATAAATTTGAAATTTTAAGGTATATGATAAAAACAAACTAAAATCGCCATCACTCTAGAAAAGCTTTAAATCAAATAAAACATGAGATAATGAACATAATGTTTTATCAAATGGGTAGAATAAAGAAATAAGAGGAAAAATAACACATACACAGTAAATTTCAGGAATATATCCTCAAGCTAAAGATGGAAAAACTGCAATGAAATCAACTCCACTTAGTAGATTTTCTTTAGGTAATGGTATGGTTAAAGCAATTCCGTATCTATTATTTTTGGTGCTCCATAGAAGAAAATACATTCCTTGGGAGTGGGCAGCATTCTAATTCTGAAAGAAGAGCAACATAAATATATAATGAGAGAAGACAATCAAGAACACTGTGATATTAAAAATACTGGATTAGAATTAGGAGTTTTCTTTTATTTTTTAGCTCATAATGGTTAAGTCAGGTACTATAAAAACAAAAATTTAAAATGCTAGTAATAGATTATAATGTAACTGAACAAGAAGAATTCATGAATCCACATATTGAAAAATCTAAATAATAAAATATAGAAATGACCCTTGAAAGTATAAAGGTAGAAAAAGGTAAAGGGGGTCAAATATATGGTGATGGAAGAAGATTTGACTTTGAGGGCTGAACACATAATACAATATACAGATGATGTATTATTAAATTGTACATTTTAAACCTACATAATTTCATTAACCAATGTCACAACAATAAATTTAATAAAATTTAATAACATAAAAATCTAAATAAAAACAGACAAAGCAGGGGGAGACAGAAAGAGAAAAACAGAGGTAGAGAAAAAGAGAGAGACAGGAAGAATGGAAATCAAGAAGAAATGAAGAGAGAGAAAGAAACAATATGAGGAGGAAGAAGTTTTATTTACCATAAAAATGACTAATTAATGTACAAGAAATAGTAGTTAGAAAATCAACATTTTGCAACCATCATGGTAATAACTGATCAAGGCAATAATCATCAATGAATTATACCACTACTGGTTGAAAATTTATTGGTTAACAGGACATTTATGAAGTTCTCAAGTATCTTTGAATAGATTATTGATCAAAAGGGGAGTAACTTTTGAGTAGAGTAATGTGGATGGCACCGCCTTAACCAAATGATCTAAGTTAACATCGCGAATGATAGGACAGCCTAACATGTGCCTCTTGATGGGAGGCACTGGGGGAAAAAAAGCATAATTATTTACCTAGCATTTCTTCTAAAATATACCCTGAAACTAGAGATGAGGATACAGAGAAACTAAGATAAAGGGCCATTCTACAAAACATCTAGCTTGTGGTCTTTTTAAATAAATAAATAAATAAATAAATAAATAAATAAATAAATAAATAAATAAATAAATAAATAAATAAATAAAGCTGAGGTACTATTTCATATTCAAGCAGCCTAAAGTGATGTAAGTGCCATGTGGTTCTGGTTTGGATCTTAGATTGAAAAAAAAAAGAAATTCAATGAATCATATTACCAAGGTACATGTAGAAAATAGATAATGACTGTATATAAGATGATAGTGTTATAACAATGCTAAATGTTCTGAATATGTAAAAGAATATCCTTGTTCTCAAGATATATGTGGTGAAATATTTAAAGATTGTATTATTTTTCTAGATTACCACAACAAATTACTACAAATATGGTGCCTTAAAATAACAGAAATTTATTCTATCACAGTTCTAGAGACCAAAAGCCTGAAATTAAGTTAGCAGCTGAGCCATGCTCTCTCCAAAGCTTTATGGGAGAATCCTTCCTGCTTTTTTCACCTCTGGCAACTCCTAGTGTTCCTTAGTTTGTTGCAGCATACTCGTCTCTACCTACATCTTCACATGGCATTTTACTCTGAGTTTCTTGTGTTTTATTCTTTTCTAGCTCTTATAAGCATATCCTTCATTGGCTTTAGGGATGATTCTAATCAATAATAATCTAATTTTAAGGTATTTACCTTAATTTTATCTGTAAAGACCTTTATTTCAAAGAAGCTAATAATTTCGATGTTCTAGATTGATATATTTTGGGAAGTTTTTATTCAACTTACTACAGATGTAGAGGGTCATGTTTACAACTTACTCTAAAAGGTTTAGCAAAATAATAATAATAAACTGGCGCATACACGTACAGAAGCATAAGAGCACCAAAACAAATGTAGTGGAGTGTGAACAACTGATGAATTTATATGAAAAGTATGAGAACATGCAGTGCAATTTTCTTTCAACTTTTCTACATTTTGGACTTTTCATAGTATGATATTAATTAAATATCTTATAAAGTATATTTCAGAAAATAAGAAAAATATGAATAATTTAAACATGAAATTTGAATTTATAAAACAAATGCCATTATAGAATTAAAGAAGAAATGACTGAAATAGAAAAGCCCCATATCTGTGTAAAATAGCAAATTAAATACAGCTGGAGCAAGATATTAAAATGATTGATAAGCTAATAAAATATATACTAAAAGACAAAGAGTAAAAAAGGGTGGGCAAATTAGAAAATTGTATAGGAGAAATCTTTCCAACCTATAGGTAATTGGCAAAAATAAATAAATAAATAAGAGAGGTGAGAAAGTAAAGAGCAGAAGCCATATTTAAATAAATGATGTCCAAGAGTCTTCTTCAAAAAACAAACAAAAAAATAGCCACAGATTTGGGAAACATTAAAAGTATTAGGATAAGTACAAGCAAATTCACATCTAAAGAGAGCATAGTAAAATTCCTGAAAACAAGAGTAATCAAGGATAAAAAGTCATAATCAGAAAAAAGCAGTAATGTAGGTGGCAATGGTTATTCAATAGAAATAAAATGATACCAAAATAATCCAATGAGAAAAGAATGGCTTCATTTAACAAATAGTGATAGAAGAGCTGGGTGTCTATTAAAAAAATGAACACAATGCTTAATTCACACTATACGGAAATATGAAATTGAAATGGATCAAAGACATAAATGTAAAAACTAAAACTATAAAACTTCTGAAGAAACAAAGTAGATTACCTTCAAGACTTTAGTAGAAAATGATTTCTTAAAAGAACACAAAGAATAATAATCATTAAAGCAAAAATTAAAATGCTGTACCTTATCAAAAGTAAAACCTTCTGCTCTGGAAGGAATTATGAAAATAAAATATCAGGCCATAGACTTGGAGATAAAAATTCATCATGCATAAATTTGATGAAATTGTATTTAGAATAAAGAATTCCTACAATTCAACAATTAAAAGACACACATCTTTAATTTAAAGGTAGGCAATATATATTATTAGAAACATTGGAAAACATAGCAATGGCCAAATAAAGCATGAAAAACGACCCAGTATTATTAGTCACTTAGGCATTGCAAATTAAACCAAATAAAATAGCTCTTTACACTCACTAGAATAGCTAAAATTTAAAAGAATGGCAATTTCAAGTATGGGTAAAGATGCAGAGTACCTTGAGGCCTTATGTATTGCTGGTGTGAGTGTAAAATGGCAAAAATCACATCAGAGAACAGATTTTACAATCTTTTGTACAAGATAAACATATACCTAACCTATAACCAGCAGATGGGGCAGACACCAAAGCCCTGGAAAAGTAAATTCTGCTCTGTAACATCAGTCCCTTGATGACAATTTCTCCACTGTAGCCCCTGGCTAGTTCACACAACCAATTGGTCACAAACTGTGCCCTGCCTGGGGCCACCTCGTATAAGCCATCAAGCAATCTGCAGATGGCTGCCATTGCCCTAAGCTTGGAGATACCTTATTTTACCAAGAGAAACAAAAACCTGTTTACAGAAAGACTTATATAGGAATTACATAACTTCTCTATTTATAAGTTCTTCTTTTAGAACTAAAATCTGGTAAAAATATTAATATCCATCAAGAAGAGAATATATGAACTGTGACACAGCCATATAATAGAAAACTACTCAGAAATAAAAATTACAAACTATTTAGACATGTAACTGTATGAATGATAGTGAGATTGTGTGCGTGTGTGTGTGTGTGTGTGTGTGTGTGTGCGCGCGCTTAAGAAGCAAGATAGAAAAGAGAACTTTCTGTATGGTCCCATGGATGTAAATTTCTACAACGAACAACATTAAACTGCAGTGATACATATCAGAATAGTAGGTGCATTAGAAAATAGGAGAGTTTACTGCAGAAAGGCATAAGGTAACTTTCTGCAGTGATGGAAATGTTTTATATCTTAAATGAGCAATGATTACATGGGCATATATATTTGTTAAAACCATCAAACTGAGGTATTTCTAGTCAAAATTGTGAAGTAGATAAATGCTATTAATGCCTCCTTTCATGACATCAAAATTACAACTAAACTGCAGAACAACCATTATTGAAAATCACCTGAAGCCTAGATGAACAGAAGACCTCAACTAAGGACATAAAGAAGCCACATCCAGACTCGTAGGATGAGCAGAAATGAGAAACAGGCTGGCCCAATACTCGTTGTTAGCATTTAAAATTGGGCGGGGTATCTCAACTTTGGAGGTCCCTACAGAGAAGTGAGAGTTTCCAGCTCCACACAAGGCTTCCCAGCACAAGGTTCCAGTGACAGGCTATAAAAGTCAATGGAGATTATGTCTGAGTGAAACAGAAGGCTGCTGGAGTAACAGACACTACTTTTGAGAGTTTGCACATGGACTTATTTCCTGATTAACACGTTTGCTCTGAGCTCCAGCACTCTGGCAGTGGTGCAAAAGTCGCCAAGGATATATGCAGAGGAACTAAATTGTCTAGCATCAGGGTGTGGGACAGAGATACATTTTTCTTCTAGACAGAAGTGCTGACAGAATCCATTGTTTCTTTATAAAACCCTGTCCCCTTCCAGTATGCAGACACAGGTAGCCACCTATCTGATTCTTTATCACCCTAGCTAACACTGGTCACTCTGCCCTGGTAATTTCTTGAGACCCTGACCCACCCAATTTGTGGGCCCTCCCAAGCCACTTCCACTGGCTTTCTCACAGAATCTCCTGCCTTAGTTCCAACACTCCTAAAATCTCTCGAAGGTTTACAAGCCCCAAACAAGCAATATCTGGCCTTGGCGTGTCCCATACTACTTGCTGAGTAGCCCCAAGCCGAGGACTAGTGACATCCAGGTTCATTTCCCAATTTGGCCTCTTGAAGCACCTCCGTGTCCAGCGTGGGTGGCGGCCATCTACAGATTGCTTGGTGGCTCATTCAAGGTGGCCCCAAGCAAGGAGCAGGCTGCAGCTGAAATTCCTTATGGATCGGCCCCTTCCAGAAGATGCCAGGACTAGTGGCTAGCTTGAACTTAACTGAAACACCACACTATGCTACATCTGAGGATGAAACTCCCAGAGGGCAGACTGGGCATGCACCAGAGCTCTGTGAAAGTAAATCCTGTTCTATAGGGTCAACCCCTGAAAAACAGTATCTCCATTGTAGTCACCAGCCAGTCCACATAATCAGCCAGAGGTAAATTTCTCCCATTGATATGCAAACAGCAACCAAGTCTCAACTACTACAAGAGGGTAAAGAGAACCCATACGAGGGACACACGTGGAACATCCTGCACAGGTGACCAGAAAAAATACCACTGGAACCCACAGGACATCTACATAAGCCCATGCTACTAAGACTTGGAAACACTGTGGCCTTACATAATACATAGAATTACATGCAGGGAGGAAGTCAAAATAGGAAGACAAAGTACATGTTCTAAATAAAAGAACAAAACAAAGCTCCAGAAAATGAACTAAAAAAAAATAGAGATAAACAATCTCACAGATGCAGAGTCCATAACACTGGTTATAAAAACGATCAATAAACTTAGGGGAATAGTCAATAAATTCACTGAGCACTTTAACAAAGAAATAAACAACATAAAAATGGAAATAGAAAACATAAAAAGGAATGAGTCAGAAATAAAAAAAATACAATAACTGAAATAAAGAATACATTAGAGGAGATTGACAGTAGATTACATAAAGCAGAGGATCAAATAAGTTATTTAGAGCATAAGGTAGTAGAAAACACCCAATTATAACAGCAACAAGAAAAAAAATTAAACTAAAGATAATTTAAGAGGCCTTTGGGACAACATCAAGCATACGAACATTTACATCATAGAAGTAACAGAAAAAAGGAGAGTAATAAATTGAAAACCTATTTAAAAAATAATGATGGAAAAGTTTCCTAACTTGTTGAAGGAAATAGAATACAAGTCCAGGAACCACAGAGTTCCAAACAAGATAAACCCAAAGAGGCCCAAACCAAGACACATTTTCAAAATGCCAAATGTTAAAGACACACACACATCAAAAAAAAAAAAATCTGAAAAGCAGAAAGAGAAAAGCAGTTAGTTACCTACACGAGAGCTCCCATAAGACTGTCAGCTGATTCTCAATAAAAACTTTGCAGGCAAGATGAGAAGTATATTTAAGGGAATGAACAAAATGAATAAAGAGGATCAAATAAACTGTATAGTAGATAGGAAAGCACAGGACACTCAATCAGAGTGGCAAGAAAAAAGAAGCCAAGACTATAATAATAATTTAAGGAGCCTATGGGACACCGTTAATAGTAAAAATATCCGTGTCATAGGGGTATCTGAAAAGGGAGAACAAGAAGTCGAATATATATTCGAAAAAATAATAATGGAAAGCTTCCCTAACCTGATGAAGAAAATAGACATAAAACCCCAGGAAGCTCAGAGAATCCCAAAAACCAGGAACCCAAAGAGATCCACACCAAGACACATCATCATTAAAATGCCAAAGTTTAAAGACAAAGACTCTTAAAAGCAGCAAGAGAAAAGTAGTTACTTAACTACAAGGGAGCACCCATAAGACTGGTAGCTGATTTCTCAAAAGAAACTGTGCAGGACAGAAGGGCTTGGTACAAAATATTCAATGTGATGAAAACCCAGTATCTATAACCAAGAATACTTTATCCAGCAAAGCTTTCATTTAGAGTTGAAGGGCAGATAAAGAGCTTCCCAAACAAAAATAAGCTAAAATAATTTATCGCCACCAAGCCAGTATTACAGGAAATGTTGGAGGGACATCTTTAAAGAGGAAAAAAAAATATCAAAATCAGGAAAATAAAAAATAATAATAATAAAAATAAATTTAAAAATTAAAAAATAAAAATAAATACATATTTTAAAAAAGGAATAAAGAATGATAATAACTACATTTTTATCAACAAATAACTCAAATGGAAAAAAAATTAAGTGTTCCAACCAAAAGAGAGTGGCTGAATGGATAAGAAAACAAGTCTCTCATGTTCTGCCTACAAGAAACTCAATTCAGATTAAAAGACACACATGGACTAAAAGGAAGGGGATGGCAAAGATATTGCCTTGAAGAACCTAGAGGCTGTTGTGCTGAATAGAAGTCAGACAGAACAAAACAAATACCACATGATTTCACATACATATGGAATCTAAAGAACAAAATAAACCATAACGGCAACAATAAAAGAAATAAATTCATAAACACATAATATTTACAGGGATACTAGATAGGAGGAGTGTTGGAGGGACAATAAAAAATGGCAAAGAGATTAAGAGGTATAAATGGATAGTTGCAGAATATACATGGAGATGTAGAGTGTAACATGGGGTGGGTGATTAATGATATAATAAATATGGAAAGAAAAAGAGGGGTGCTAGATTTAGTAGGGTGATCACTTTGTGAGTTATGTGGATATCTAATCACTATGCTATATAACTGAAACTGATACATTATTGTATGCCAACTATAAGTGAAAGAAAAACTCACTAAATTTTACAATGTAAATACAAGCAATTCATTGCTAATATATTTCAATAAAGACAAAAAATGAACTACAAATTGAAAAAAAAGGAAATGTGAATCCATATGTTCATTCCAGCATTATTTACAATAGCTATGGAGATCACCAAGGTGTCCATCAATAGATAATGGATAAAATAAAGGTGGTGCATATATACAATGGAATGTTATTCAGCCATGAAAAAGAATAATTTTTTTTTTCCAACTGCAATGACATGGATGGACTTAGAGTATTGAGTGGAGTAAGTAAGACAGACGAAGAAAATTACATGTGGAACCTAAAGAACAAAATAAACAAACATTCAGAACAGAAACTAACTCATAGATACATACAGAGTACATTTTGAGGGTTACTAGAAGAGAAGGATAGGGGGATGGGTGAAAGTGTTGAAGGGTTTAAGAAGTACAAACTGGTAGTTATAAAATAGTCATGGGGTGATGTCATAAACATGGCAGAGTGAAAGATTTCCCCAGATCTCTCCTCTAGAAACAATAAGCTAAACATCTAGAACTCAACAACAACAACAAAAAACACCCAACCTGCATTTCAGCATGTCTGAGCATAGGATCTGTGCATAAGAGCTACCATGGTTCAGAATCCTGGGAGTCAGATGCCAGACTTGGAGAAACAAAGAATCTGTCTTTTGCAGTCAGAGACCTCTGAAAGAAGAGAGTGAGGAGAGAAGGTGCAGCAGGGTCCTAAAACAACTATACCTGAGAGAGCTGTGAGCTCCATACTGCAGAAGAGCCAAGGGATCAGGGCAGAAAGTAGAGAAGTGGAAACAGCAGAGAAGTGGGGATGGCAGAGAAGCAACAGTTGAATATTACCAACCTCCATTGCAAAATGTGAGGCTGAGATGAAGCCTGCATTCCCCAAACCATAGGGCCCCTCCCCCATATCCTCCAAGACCAAACACCAGAGATCTTCAGGTGAATCTGAGGAAATGTTACCAAAACTGTCCCTAACAGGGACAGGGACTGAGCCTGAGGGTATCGAGCATGACTGAATATCTATTTTTTTAAAAAAAAATATTATTAAGACTTTATATAAAGTAATGATAAAAGAGGCTTAGACGCCACCTATTGGTAATCAAAAGGAAAAGGCCTTCTTTGCAACAGCCTAAAGAGAGACCTTTATTTAATAAAACTTTCTGGAAAACATAGCAAAATGCATGTCCATTAATGTCCAGGTGGAGAAATAGTCCATTAAACACCATGAACAACCAAAGTGATAAGGCAGCTCAGAAAGAAAGAAAAATTTCTAGAAAATAAGCTTATATGCTTGAAAACTGCGACTTAAATGAGAGAATTCAGGGTGGTTCTGAAAAAACACTATGAGATCCAAAATAAATTATATCAACAATTTCAGGAACTGAAGAAACAACTATATCAGCAGAATGAGTTTTTAAGCAAAGATATTGAAACCCTCAAAAAGAACCAACTAGAACTTCTGGAGATAAACTCAATAAAAGAGATGAAAAATGAAATGGCAAGTGATAAATGATATCAAAGACAGAAATCTAGAAATAAATCACAAGAAGATAGAAACCAAAGATGAAAAATGATGAAAGAGAAATACAAGAACAACCTGATACCATCACCAGAGGAAACATAAGAATAGTGGGCATTCTCCAAGGGGAGAAAAAGGAGAAGGGGTTAGAAAGCATTTTCAGACAAACAGTTGATGAGAATTTCCCAAATCTAAGGAATGGGCTAGAGCTTGGAATTCAAGAAGTCAACAGAACACTCAATTATCTCAACCCAAAAAAGCCTCACAAAGACATTGTATTAAAATGATCAAAAATGAATGACAAAGAAGGAATTCTCAGGGAAGCCAGGGAGAAGAAAATGGTAACATATAAAGAAAAACACATTAGATTAGCAACAGACTTTTCAGTGCAGACCTTACAAGCCAGAAAAGAGTGGGATCAAATATTCAAACTATTAAATGAAAGGAACTACTAGCCAAGAATAATGGATCCAGCAAAGCTCTCCTTTAGATATGAAAGAGAAATAAAGATCTTTTCGGACATATAAAAACTGAGGTAATTCTGTACTTCCAGTCTGACATTATAGGAAATACTGAAAGCAGTCAACTCACTTAAAACAAAATGACAAAAACAAACAAACAAACAGACAAACAAAAGCATATCTATGAGTAAGGCAACTAGCAGAGAGATAGAAGCAGAGGAGTGCAATCTTTGCTAAGAACAGAACTTTATAAGTTTAAACAATAAGAAGAGATTTGCTATAGTAAGATTTTAAAGAACATTCAGCGTAGATAGGGATAAATTGAGAAAAAAAAATAACAGAAAAAAAGGATTAAAAGATCCAAATTCACAAAGAAGAATGAAAATAAGTTACATGCAGAAGAATGTGTGTGTGTGTACATATTCCTCTACATATTCTACATATTCATTGTTTTAACCACACACCAAACGTGTGGACCTGAAGTATGTAATTTAAAGCAAGAAGGACCGGAGGGAAAATCCACAAAACATAACCAATATATATATATATTGGTTGTGTTTGGTTGTGTTTATATATACACAAAAACAAAGAAGCAATGGAAACACTGAGCTACCAGAAAGCAAAAGATAAGACAGCTACAGGAAAACCTTATATTTCAGCAATCACCCTAAATGTAAAAGCACTGAACTCACCAATAAAAAGGCGCAGAGTTGCATATTGTATTATAAAACAAAACCCAATAATAGGCTTCCTCCAAGAGACACGTCTCAGATCCAAAGACAAATATAGACTTAAAGTGAAAGGGTAGAAAACAATATTTCAAGCAGATGACATTAAGAGAAAAGCATGAGTAGCAGTACTAATATCAGATGAAATAGACTTCAAAATACAAAAAAAGGAAAGAAAGATACTGAGGGACACTTCATAATGATGAAGGGTATCATGCACCAAGAAGACATAACACTTATTAATATCTATGCTCCCAATCAGGGAGCCCTGAAATATATAAAGCGATTACAGAACTAAAGGGAGAAACAGATCAAACCACTATCATAGTAGCTTACTTAGCTAAATATACCACTGTCAGATAGGGACAGATTATCCAAACAGAAAATCAGTAAGACAATAACATCCTTAAATGACATATTAGACCAATTGGACATAATTGACATTTACAGAGCCTTTCACCACCACCACCACCCCCAAAAGCTATTTATACTTTCTTCTCTAGTGCACATGGAACATTCTCAAATATTGACCCCATACTGGGACACAGAGAAAGCCTCAACAAATATAAAAGGGTTGAAATCATACCAACCATATTCTCTGATCATAGAGCTTTGAAAGTAGATATCAACTGCAAAAAGAAAGCAGGAAGAACCACAAATACATGCAGATTAAAACAGATTAAAAACATGTGCTAAAGAATAACTGTGTCAACAAAGAAATAAAAAGAGAAATCAAGAGATACAGAGAAATGAATGATAATGATAATACAATATATCAAAACTTTTGGGACATAGCAACAGCAGTAATAAAGAAAAGTTCATATCATTGCAGACATATCTCCAAAAATAAAAAATTAGCCTGAATAAACAACCTCACTTCATCTTTAAAAAAAGCTAGAAAAGGAAGAACAAATAAAGCCTAAAATCAGCAGAAGAAAAGAATAGCCATAATTAGAGCAGAAGGAAATAAATTCGTACAAAAAAAATAGAAAATAAATGCAACAAAGAGTTGGTTCTTTGGGAAGTTTAAAAAAATTGCCAAACCTCTGGCTAGACTCACTAAAGAAAAAAAAAAGGCACACATAAACAAAATCAGGGATGAAACAGGGGTAATTACAAAGACACGGCAAAAATACAAAGGATGATACAAGAATACTATGACAAAGTATACAACACTAAATTTAATAACCTAGAACAAATGGACCAGTACTTATAAAAATACAACCGTATAGACTGAATCAAGAAGAACTGGAAAATATAAGTAGACCGATCAGCAGTATGGACATTGAAATAATCATCAAAAACCTACTAAAAAGTGAAAGTCCAGGACCAGATGGCTTCACCAGTGAATTCTACCAAATATTCAAAGAAGATTTAATGCCTATTCTCTTCAAACTCTTCCAAAAAATCAATAAGAGGCTTTACTTCCCAATTCATTTTATGAGGCCAATATTACCTTGATACCAAAACCTGGTAAAGATAATTCAATAAAAGAAAACTACAGACCAACTAAAGACCAAAACCTCTCAGAAAAACAGATGCAAAAATCCTAAATTAGATATTAGCGAACTGAATACAGCAACATATTAAAAAGATTATACACTCCGATCAATTGAGCTTCATTTCAGGGCCACAGGAATGGTTCGAAACACGCAAATCAATTTATGTGATATACCACATAAACAACTTAAAAAATAAGAATCATATGATCATATCAATAGATGCAGAACAATTCGTTGGTAGGAAACAGTACCCATTTATGATCAAAACTCTTAACAAAATTGGTACAGAAGGAAAGTACCTTAATAGTGAAAAACTAAAAACCTTCCCTCTAAGATCAGGAACAAGGCAAAGCTGCCCACTATCACCACTGTTATTCAGTATAACATTGGAGATCCTAGCAAGTGTAATCAGGCAAGAGAAAGATATAAAAGGCATTCAAATAGGAAACAAAGAAGTTAAACTGTCACTATTTGATGATGACATGATTCTCTATATAGAAAACCCTAAAGACTTCACAAGAACACTACTAAAAACAATAAGCAAATACAGTAAAGTCTCTGGACACAAAATCAATGCTCGAAAATCCATAGCATCCCTATACTCTAATAATGAAGTGTCAGAAAAAGAAGTGAAAAAAATGATTCGTTTTGGAGTTGCAGCAGCAGCAGCAGCAGCAGCAACAACAACAACAACAACAACAACAACAACAACAAAATACCTAGGAATAAATCTAACAAAATATGTGAAGGACCTATATAATTAAAACTGTAAGACTGTATTCAAAGAAATTGAAGAAGATACAAAGAAATGAATGGATATTTTGTGTTCTTGGATTGGAAGAAACAATTTAGTTAAAATGACCACATTACCTAAAACATTATACAGATTTAATGCAATCCCCATCAGAATCCCATTGGAATGTTTTAAAGAAATAGAACAAAAAATCGTCAGATTTGTATGGAAGCACAAAAGACCCTGAACTGCCAAAGTCATCCTGAGGAAAAAGAATGAGGCTAGAGACATCACTCTGCCCAACTTCAAGTTATACTACAAAACAACAGTCATCAAAATGGCATGATATTGACAGAAAAATAGACACAAAGAGAAGTGGAAAAAAAATGAGAGTCCAGAAATAAACCCATATTTATATGGTCAAATATATTTTCCCACTTAGATGGTTGTTTCATTACCTTGCAGACTATTTATTTTGCTGAGCAGAAGCTTTTCAGATTGATGGAATCCCATTCGTTCATTTTTGCTTTTAGTTCCCTTGCCTTGGACGTCAATTTCATAAAAAATCCTCTTTAAATCCAAAGTCCTTGAATATAGTTCCTATGTTTTCTTCTATGTATTTTATTGTCTCAGGTCTTATAGTCAGGTTTATAATCTATTTTAAGTTAAGTTTTGTGTGTCGTTAGAGACAGCAGTCTTGTTTCATTTTTTTGCAGGAGGCCTTCCAATTTTCCCAGCACCATTTATTAAAGAGGCTTTCCTTTCTCCACTGTATGTTTTTGGCTTTTTTGTCTAAAATTATTTGTCCATATAAATGTACTCTTCTGGACTCTCGATTCTTTTCCACTGGTCCGTGTGTCTGTTTTGCTGCCAAGACCATGCCATTTTGATGACTGTCGCTTTGTAGTATAATTCGAAATCAGGCAGAATAATGCCTCCAGCCTCACTCTTTTTTCTCAGGATGGCTTTGGTAATTCGGGGTCTTTTTTGCTTTTATACCAATCAGGTGACTTATTGTTCTATTTCTTTAAAAAATGCCAATGAGATTTTATGGGGATTGCACTAAATCTGCATAATGGTTAAGGTAATAAGGCCATTTTAACAATGTTGATTCTTCCGAACCAAGAACACAAAATATATTTCCATTTCTTTGTATCTTCTTTGATTTATTTTAATACGGTCTTACAGTTATCATTATATAGATCCTTTACATGTTTCATTAAAGTTATTCCTAGGTATTTTATTCTTTTTTTTTTTTTTGCAATTGCAAAAGAAATTATTTTTCCACTTTTTTTTCTGATACTTTGTTATTAGAGTATAGGAACGCTATGGATTTTTGAACATTGATTTTATATCCAGAGAATTTACTGTGTTTTCTTATTGTTTCTAGTGTTCTTGTGGAATCTTTAGGGTTTTCTATATAAAGAATCATGTCATCTGCAAATAGTGACAGTTTGATTTCTTCGTTTTCGATTTGGATGCCTTTTACATCTTTCTCTTGCCTGATTGCACTTGCTAGGACATCCAATGTTACATTGAATAACAAAAGTGATAGTGAACAGTGTTGCCTTGTTCCTGATCTTAGAGGAAAGATTTAATTTTTCACCATTAAGTACAATGTCGGCTGAGGGCTTGCCATATATAGCCTTTATTATATTGTTGTTTTCCTTCTGTACTGATTTTGTAAAGCATTTTGACTATAAATGGGTGCTGTATCTTGTCAAAGTCTTTTTCTGTATCTATTGATATGACCATATGATTCTTATTTTTTAATTTGTTTATGTGATGTATTACATTATTATATTTGCATACATTGAACAAACTGTGTAGCCCTGGGATAAAGCCAACGTGATCGTGGTGTATAATTTTTTTTTAAATATGTTGCTGCACTCAGTTCACTAGTATCTTCTTTAGGAGTTTTATATCTGTGTTCATAAGAGATATTGGTCTGTAGTTTTATTTTTTGTGTTTGTTACCTTTTCCAGGCTTGGGTATCAGGGTAATACTAGCCTCATAAATGAATTGAGAACTATTGCTTCCTATTAAATTTTTTGGAAGAGTTTGAAGAATATAGGCATTAAATCTTCTTTGAATGTTTGGTAGAATTCACTGGTGAAACCATCTGGTCCTGGACTTTTACTTTTCGGTAGGTTTTTGATGATTGTTTCCATTTCCATACTGCTGATTGGTCTATTCATATTTTCCAGTTCTTTTTGATTCAGTTTAGGAAGGTTGTATTTTTCTAAGTACTGGTCCTTTTCTTCTAGGTTATTAAATTTGGTGTTATATACTTTTTCTTGTATGATCCTTTGCATTTCTGCAGCATCTGCTGTAACTTCTCCTCTTTCTTCCTGATTTTGTTTAATTGCGTCCTTTCTCCTTTTTCTGTAGTGAGTCTCGCCTGAGGCTTTTCATTTTTAATAACCTTCTCAAAAAACTATCTCTTTTTTTGCATTTATTTTTCTATTGATTTTTGTTTTTAATTTCATTTATTTCTGTTCTAATTGTGATGATTTCTTTCCTACTGAATTTAGGCTTCATTTGTTCTTCCTTTTCTAGTTTTTTTAAGATTAAGTGTTAGGTTGTTTATTGTTTTAATTTTTCTTGTTTTTTTTTAGATAGGCTTGTAATGATATGAATTTTCCTCTTATGACTGCTTTTGTCATGTCCCAAAAGTTTTGATATGTTGTACTATCATTATCATTCGTTTCTCTGTGTTGCTTGATCTCTCTTTTTATTTCTTCTCTGACCCAGTTATTCTTCAGTAGTATGATATTTATTCTCCATGTATTTGTGGTTCTTTCCACTTTCTCTTTTTAGTTGATTTCTATTTACAAAGCATTATGATCAGAGAATATGGTTGGTATGATTTCAACCCTTTTATATTTGTTGAGGCTATCTCTGTGTTCCTGTATGTGGTCAATTCTTGAAAATGTTCCATGTGTACCAGAGAAGAAAGAATAAGCAGCTTTTTTCTTTTGGTGAAAGGCTCTGTAAATCTCAATTATGTCTAGTTGATCTAATGTATACTTCAAGGATGTTATTGTCTTATTGATTTTCTGTTTGGATGATCTGTCCATTTCAGACAGTGGAGTATTTATGTCCCTTACTCCCACTACTACTAAGAAGTATTATGTCTTCTTGGTGCATGATTCCCTTTATTATTATGAAGCTTTCCTCAGTATCTTTCTTTACATTTTTATTTTGAAGTCTATTTCATTTGATATTAGTATCGCTACTCTTGCTTTTCTCTGCCATTTGCTTGAAATATCATTTTCTTCCCTTTCAGTTTTAGTCTCTATTTGTCTTTGAAGCTTAGATGTGTCTCCTGGAGGCAGCATATGGTTGGATGTTGTTTTTTGATTCAGCCTACAACTCTGTGCCTTTTTATTGGTGAGTTCAGTCCATTTACATTTAAGGCGATTATTGAAATATGAGATGTTCTTATAGCCTTTTTATCTTTTGCTTTCTGATAACTCGGCATTTCCTTTGTTTCCTTGTCCACGTGTTTCTGTTTTCTTTATTTTGGTTGGCTTTTGTGGGTTTTCCCTCTGGTCGTTGTTTTATGTTATATACTTTGGTTCTGAATCTTTGGTGTGTAGTTATCATTACGAATATGTAAAGGATAGTGTGTGTGTGTGTGTGTGTGTGTGTATACAGTCATCTATTTTCTTCTACGAGTTTATTATCTCCATTCCCCTTTGCGAATTTGGATATTTGAATCCTCCCACTTAGTCATTGTTGTATCAATTTGTCCCTGTGTTTCTCAATGTCCATTACTATCTTGCTATTGTATACCTCTCCTTATTGTTTAAGTTTATAATGGCCTGTTTCTAGTAAGAATTTCACTCCTTTGCTTCTATCAGCCTGCTAGTTTCTTTACTCGTAATTATGTATTTTTGTTTGTCATTTTGTTTTAGATGAGCTGACCCCTTTCAGTATTTCCTGTAGTGCAAGCCTCATAGTGGAGAATTCCCTCATTTTTTGGATGTCTGGAAAGGTCTTTATCTCTCCTTCATATCAAAAGTAGAGCTTTGCCGGATCTATTATTCTTGTATGGTAGTTCCTTTCATTTAATAGTTTGAATATTTGATTCCACTTCTTTCTAGCTTGTAAGGTTTGTGTTGAGAAGTTTGACAATAATTTAATGTGTTTCTCTTTACAGGTTACTGTCTTCTTCACCCTGGCTTCCCTATGAATTGATTTTTGATAATTTTAATACAATGCGTCCTGGTGAAGGCCTTTTTGGGTTTAGATAATTGGGTGCTCTGTTGACTTCTTGAATTCCAGGCTCCAGCTCATTCCTTAGACTTGGGAAATTCTCATAAACTATTTACCAGAAAATGCTTTCTAGTCCCTGATCACTTTTCTCACCTTCAATAATGCCCATTATTCTTATGTTTCCTCTCCTGATGGTATCAGCTAGTTCTCATTTCAGCTAGTTCATTATTTCTCATTTTTTATATTATTTCTTTTTTTTTCTTCTGATTTATTTCTAGATTTCTGTCTTTGATTTCACTGATCCTTTTCTCCATTTTGTTGACTCTATTTTCCAAGCTTGTTATTTCATTTTTCAACTCTTGCAATATGCTCTTTATCTTCAGAAATTCTATTTGATTCTTTCGTGGGTTTAAATGTCCTGACTAAAGAATTCATTCTGCTCATCTGGTTGTTTTTTTAAATTCCTGAAATTGTTGATATGATTCCTTTTGTATCTCATCGAGTTTCTTCAGAAGTACCATCCTGAATTTTCTGCCATTTAAGTTGCATATTTCTATGTATGTAAACTTATTTTCTGGAGATTCTTCTCTTTTTTCTGAAATGCCTTGTCATCTTGATTGTTCATGGAGTTTAATGAATTATTTCTCTATCTGGGCATTATTGGAAGTATGTTCTGCTTTTTTTCCCCCACAAAGATATGTTATATAATGGTCCATAGCCTGTTGCAAATAACTTGTTTTTCTTTTGGTTTTCAGAAGGTGGCTTCTCAGCCTCTTGGATCTCTGCTTTATAGGAAGTCTTAATAATGTCTATTTTTTTTCTTATAGACATTTAATCACGTTTGCTACCCTCAGTCTCAGTACCTGTCAGTGTTAGTGACAATTTTTGTAGCATTTGCTGAGATTCCCCTGTGTATCTGCAGTGTTCTGTCTCAGATTTATGTTGGGAGCCGTCCTGTGGGTTGGAGAATGGGGACTGCTGCTCAGCCTCTGTTTTGCAACCGTGGCTGGTGAAAATCATCTTATTTCTCTGCCATCTCCACTTTTCTTCTGTCCTCATTTCTCTGCCTTCTGCCCTGATACCTGGGTGCTGCCACTGGCAGTGTGGAACTCACAGCACTTCCAGTCTGCCTCTTGCGGGAATTCACCATTCCTTCTCCTCTCCCCTTCCTCCTAAAGTTAGCTCTGGCTGCTGTGAGAGACAGCTTCTTTTTTTCTCCCAGTCCACTGCCCTGACACCTGAGGGTTTTGACCTGTGGTAGCTCTAATGCACAGATCTCAAGCTCAGACCTGCTGGTGTGCAGTTTGGGTGTTTTTTGTTGAGCTTTGAATGTTCAGGTTATTGTTGTTTCAAGGGAAGAGATCTGGGAATGTATTGCTCCATTGTGTTTTCTATTTTGTTTTTTAATGTAAATATTTAGAGCTATAAGTTTCCCTCTAAGTACTGCTTTATCTACATCCTTTAAGTTTCTGTGTGTTGTGTCTTCATTTTCATGTATTCCAAAGTGTCTTCTAATTTCCATTTAATATCTTCTTGCTCTTTTGGTTTTTTATAAGTACGTTATTTAATTTTCACTGTTTCAGAATTTTATAAATTTATTTCATTATTAATTTCTCATTTCACTATGTTGTGATAATAGATCATACCTTATATGATTTCTATCTCTTTAAGTCTATTCAAACTTGTTTTATAGAATAGCAAATGGTTTATCTTAGAGAATGTTTCTTTTGCATTCAAGAAAAATGTGTACTGTGGTCTTGTTTGGTTTAAAGTTGTTTGGTTTATAGATGTCTGTTGGTTCAGTCTGTGTAGAGTGCTTTTCAAGTATTCTATTTCCTTATGATCTGCTAGTTGTTCTAGCCTCGCTTTGTTTTATAAGCATGTAAAGTACATTTTTAAATAAATACCAGAAATTGTGAATTAAAGGAAAACTCTAAAGTTTTCAGATGATTTATTATGTACCAAAATCATATTCATATTCTCCTTGCTAGGGAGTTAAAGCTGGTGGTGATTAATTTAATGTAGTCAGGGACTCATGGAAGTCAATAGTTGGTTGGTAAAGCTCAGTTTACAATTTTTTTTTAACCTGCACTTATGTTATAGTTAACCACAAGTTCCAAATTTATGCCTGATGTGTTGTTCTTTGGATCCCTCCCACTGATGGGCCACAAACTTAATTTTTTAATCTTCAAAATTGCAAGATTTTGTAACTTCTGATTTTCACATTTTTAAATTAAATTTATTGGGATAACATTGGTTAATACCATTACATAAATTTTAGATATACTACATTGTAATATGACGTCTGCATACTCTATTGTGTGCTCACCACCTGAGGTCCAGTTTACTTCCATTACCATATATTTGAGTCTCTACTCCCCAAAACATTCAGAATATAGCCAATATTTTCAGAGGACTTCAGACATCCGTTTCCCCCAAAATCTCCTGTCCTGTCACTCCACTGCATATGATTTTCAAGATTTCTGTTGGCTTCTCTTTTTTCTAATCTCTTCTCAACTTTCTATTTCTTATCCTTTTCCATAATTTGAAAATGGCAAATGGTCCTAGGGGGGAAAATGATTGAGCAACTGCATATCTTCAGATTTCTCTACATATTTCAGCCTTGTACAGAATTTTATCTCCTGTTCTCTGATGCTTTTAAGCAGATTCTGAGAAAAAAAAAATGAACTGGTATTTCCACTAGTTCTCAGAGGGATAAAAATCAGTTCATACTTTAGAAGCAGACAGTAATTGGGAGAGGTTTCCTTTAGGTGTTCAAATCAATTTTGATATCAAGTTCATTAATTATTCATTTTCTATGTCATTTTGCTTCATTTTTTCACATATATATTTTTAAAAACTTTGCTTTCATCTAGTTAAAAATTTACATTTATAAAATTGTTCAAACTATCCTGTTAGTGTCTTTAAAAACATCTGTAGGATCTGAAGTTATGTGTTTTCATTCCAATTGTTGATTATTTGTGCCATGCTATCTTTTTCTTGATTGGTCTCAATGGAGTGAACAAAAGTCAAACATATTGTAAATGACATAACATTTGGTTTTAATTATTCTCTATTATATATATGCTTTATAGTTTATTATGTCTATTTTAATCATTCCATTTCTTCTAATGTTATGAAGTCAAATTTGTTAATTGTGTATTCTTAAATTATCTTTTTTGTTATCTTGTTTTGAACTTATAAAATATGTGTTAATTTTTTTTTATTTAGGACTATAGATTAATGTATTCTTTTAGTTCCGTTAGCTTTAACTTTGTATATTTTGAGATAATTAGAATTTGCATATTTGTATATATTTCTGATATTTTTACTCTACCTTTATGAAATAACTCTCTTGGTCTTTAATAATGTTTCTACTTTTACATTCTAGTTTTGTCATATAGTTGTAGCTAGGATAGTTTTTGCCATTGTCTCTATAGCAATCATTTTTTTACATTTTACCTTTCAATCTATTTATGTCATTTAATTTAAAGGGTGTCTTTAGTTTTAAATTTTTAACCATATTGACCTCCTTTATCTTTAATTAGAAAATTAAGCTTGCTTATATTTATTAATATATGTAATATAATATGGAATAACTGATATGTATGACCTAAAATCCATCATTATACAATGTGCTTGGTCTTGCCCAATCTCTCTTCTATACTTTATTTTCTCTTTTCCTGAACTTTTTGATTAATTATGTTTTATTATACCATGTACCCCTCTATTTACTTTTCATTGCACATCCTTTCACTCCTATTTTAAAGTTCCCCTAAAGACTACAATATAAATCCTTGATTTAAGATGAAATAGTAATGATTATTGTTATCAAATCCCAAGTGATACAAAGACCTTAGGCTACTTTAACTTCACTTAACCCTTTGTTAGCTTTGTGTATTTTATTTTCATATATATTTAAGGAAACATTATTGTTGCTGCTGCTGATGTTCTGTAGTTTTATAATGAAAACATTCATTTAGATTTACCTTTTCCATCTCGTATCTCCAAACTGCAATCTAGAGTAGTGTTCTGTCAGCCTAAATACTACTTTTTAAATTTAGTACAAGTCTGCTGATGATAAATTCTATCATTTTAGTTTTCAAAAATTGTATTTAATTTATATTAACATTAAAGCTATATTTGATATATTATAGAATTCTACATTTGCATTTTTTAAGTTAAAGGTGTTATTCTCTGTCTTCTTACTTGTTTTCTGTTTTTGTGGAGAAGTAAGCTGTCAGTCATATTGATGTTCTCAAAGATATTGTGTTATTTTGTTTTTGAGCTTTTTAAAAGGTTTTTCTCCTTGTCCTTCATTTTTAGCAGTCTTACTATGATGTGCCTTGGCTTAAATTTCTTTGTATTTATCTTTCTTGGGCTTGTAGTACTTGTTACGTTTATGGACTGAGGTCCTTTGACAGTTTGGGAAACTACTCAGTCATAGTCAATCATTCTCCATATATTTCTTCAACCTCATTATCTCATTGTCCCCTTATGAACGTTGATTACATCAGCAAGAAAATATAGTAAAATAATATATTTTATTCATAATGGAAATAATATCTTATTCAGTTATTCCAAGTATGTAGGAATCCGATTTTTATTCTGTAAACATGTCTATTAGTTCTAACGATTTACATGTTGATTTTATAGGTTTTTTTATATACAAATGGTGACATTATCTATGTAAAATAAAAGTTATTTTTCTTTTCTTCCAATTCATGTACTTCATATTTATTGTTCTCATTTTAACGGTTGTGGCAGGATTATATGACTAAATTAACTTATGATGGCAATAACAAGCACTTTGCTTTATACTTGATCTTCAAGGGAAAGTATGTGAATTTTCCTCTATTAAATTTGATATCTGCCTTAGTCTTTTGGTGGATAAACTTTATCAAATAATGTTCTCATCTATTCACATTTACATGCAGATTTTAATAATAAACATTATTGAACTTCCTGAAAAATTTTATCTTCTTGCATAGACAGAGGTGCTAGCAGAATTGATTTTACTTTGTTGATCCCCTCCAAGGCCAGCTTACAGATCAAAGTGGGTTCTATATCTGAGTTTCCATCAATGTAGCAACTCTAGTCACCCTATCCTGGCTATTCTCTGAGATCCCACTCCTCCCTACTTGTGGGCCCATCCAAGCTGATTCCAATGGATTTTCCATAAAAACAGCCTGTCTTGGCTCTGGCTGCAACTTTCATAAAATATATAAAAGGTTCACCAAACCCTAACAAGCAGTATGTGGACATAGCTTGCTCTGAACCTCTTGCTGAGTAGCTCCAGTCCAGCACTAGTATAAACCGGCCTCAGTTTGTGGCTTGGCCTCTAGAGCTACTTACAAGCCCAGTGTAAGCGGCAGCGACCTGTGGATTGTTTAATGGACCCAGGCAGGACACAGGCTGCAGCTAAATGTGGCCTGCAACAGGGTACCTCCCAGGAGGCACTGGCTTGCATGCTTAGTGGCCAGGTTTAGTCTGAGCTGGAGCACCACCCAGGGTCACATCTGAGGATGACACACTCAAAGGGCAGACAAGACAGACACCAGAGCCCTGTTAAAACAAATCCTGCTTTGTAGGGTCAGCCTCTACACAACAGCTGATCCACTTGTGATGACCAGTCATTGCAACCAATCAGCCTGAGAATCAATCCCCTCCCCTGACATGAAAAAAGCAACCAAAATTCAATTATAACATAAGGGTGCACATGACACATATGAGGGTCATACCTGGAGCACCTAGCTCAGGTGACCAGGGAATACAGTCACCTGAGCCCCACAGCACACCTAATATGTAAGACTACTCTACTAAGACCAAGAGACATAACAGCCCTACTTAATATATAAAAACAAACAGAAGGAGGCAGCCAAAATGGAGAGACAAAGAAACATGTTTCAAATGAAAGAGCAAACCTCCAGAAAAAAAATTTCAACAAAATGGAGACAAGCATTCTACCAGATGCATAATTCAAAACACTTGTTATAACGATGCTCAATGAACTTAAGGAAAGAGATGAACTCAGTGACAACTTTAGCAAAAGATAGAAAACAAAAATGGAGATAGAAAACATAAAAAAGAACAGTTTAGTGCTTGCCAAAGGTTATGGTGCAAATTTGAGGCAGGAGGGAACTGAGTATAGATATAAACCAGCCACATGAAGGTAAAGAAAATGTTCAATATCTTGACTGTATCACTGTCAATATCCTGGTGGTGATAGTATACTATTGATTTGCAGGACATTACAGCTGTGGGAAATTGGGTAAATGGTGCAAGCAATCTCTGTATTATTTCTTACAAATGCATGTGAATATCAAAATATCTCACCATTAAAAGTTTTATTTAAAAATAAATAAAAATAGTAAGAGATTAGAACATATGAGTAAGATAGGAATCCCTGAGTCTGTACTGATACAAACAAACAAATCTAAAGTAAAAAATATTACTCAAAAGCTTCAAATGAAAAGTGATAACCTCTTTCCTGTCCTCATCACCCAGTCATACTTCTCAGGAACAACGATTTTCAATATTTTTAACTGGGCTCTTCTTATATTTACCTACATATTTCTATATGTAATCTGTAAGTTTATATTGCTTTTTATCAGTTTTTTGGTATTATTTATTGCCTTCTTATTTTGATACATAAGAATATCTTCTACCCTTCCAACCCATTTCTGTAAAATCATTGGTCAATATTTATATTATAACAATACGAATGCCTTTCATTTTTGTTGTTGTTGAAGCAAGTAAATTTTGTGATTGTGTTACCTTCCTTGTATACCTTTTTTTTGTATTTTTTACAGTTCCTAATTAAAAAAAAATTCTGTTTCTTTAGGTCCTATGTACCTATCAAAATGCTTCATCAGATTCGTCAAATGTTAACTAATTTTTTTTTCCAATTCCCTAGGTATAACAGATAATATAACAATTCAATTTCATTTATTGAAAACTTCTTTCTCAGAGCTGGCTCTCTCCTCACTTGCCTGCTCTAAACTAAACCGATTGTTCCCTAGGCCTGCTGAAAAGTTGTTATCCTGGGACTTCCCTCCATCTTCTTACAGTGCTAGTGCCATTGTTTAGTAGACCCTATATCTTCTTTCTTATTTTACTACCTCATTTTGCTGGAGAAAATCTTGTAGCCTCAAATCATATGGTGAATGGGAAGCAAAAATTTTAAGCTCTTTCATATCCTTGCATGACTGAAAGTGACTTTAGTCTAACTTCACTAGGCATAGAATTAGGGGATGAAATTAATTTTCTCTCAGAGATTTGAAGGTATTGCTCCATTGTCTCCAGGCTTCAAGTATTGATGCTGTCAAGATCGAAGCTGTTCTGCTTACTGTTATTTGCATGAAAAAGAGTGTAATATGTACATATACATAAACTGTAGCAATTTTCAAAGCATGAAAGAATAAACAACTTTGCAAAAATATGTAAAAACAGATGGTGTCTTTTATAGAAAAACATAAATTACCAAAAACATAAATTAAAAAAAACAAAACCAATAAATAATTTGAATCATAACTAAAGGCTCCCCACCAAATATACTACAGGCCCTAATTATTTTAAATGTGAATTTTAATATAAATACTCATGATGAAAATATTTCAAAACACATGAAGGTATTATAGTCTCAATACCAAAACCAAGTGAGAACAGTACAAAAAAATCATAGGACAAACACCCAAATATAAATGTAAAACTTCAAAATAAAATTTTGGCAAATCTATTTCATCAGAGTATTAAAAAAATCATGACTACATAGGGTTTTTTCCAAGAATGTAAGGATGTTTTAATATTTAAAATGTCTAGCAGCTTAATTATCACATTAACAGATAAAGAAAAAATATATGAACATTTCAATAATATGCAGGAAAATATTTATTAAAATTTAACACCTACTTAAGATTAAAAAAGCTTTTGGCAAACTAGGAATAGAAGTAAAATTTTATTTGATCCGATGTAAGATATCAAACCAGGACTTAAGTAAAATATCATATTTAAAGGTGAAACTTTATAAAACTTACCATTAAAATAAAAAAGACAAAGATACCTGCTAGGATTGCTTCTATTTTATATGGTGCTGTAAGTTCAGTGACTACAATAAGACAAGCAAAGAAATGAAGTACAATAATTAGAAAGAGTAATACAAAATGGTCATCTGCAGATGATATAATTGGCTAAATAAAAAATCCAAGACATCTATAGACAAACAATTAGAACTTAAAGAGAGTTGTACAAATGTTAGATATAAGATCAACATACTGAAGTTAAAAACAAAACAAGTTCAAATTATCAGAAGAAAATATATGTAGGATCTTTATGGAGAAAATTATAAAACATTAGTGAAGTACATAAAGGAAGATGTGAATAAATAAATAAATAAATAAACAAACAAATAAATAAAACATGTACATGGATGGGACAGCTTAATATTATAAAGATGCCAAATCTTCCAAAAATGAATAAATTCAGTGCAGTTAACATAATCCCAATGTGGGATGCTAAAAGAGCCAAAGACAACTCTAACTTATACCACATACAAAACACATTTTAAATGGATTACAACCTTAAAAATTTTAGCAGAATATATAATAGGATAACTTTGTGATCTTGAGGTAGGGAAGGATTTCTTAAACTAAACACATAACGCAAAAACCAAAAAGAAATTCTTGATACATTTAAACTATTATACAACAAAATATATCAAAATATGAAAAGACGTTCAAAGACTGGGGGAAGGTAACTGCACTGTACATAACTAAGAAAAGGATCAGTATACAGAAAAAAAAACCATTTGTAAAAAAGGAAAACAACCCCAAATGAAAGGGAAGGAAAGACACATAAACAGGTGATTCATAGAATTGGAAGCTGAATAGACAATAAACATTTGAAGAGATGTTTATCCTCACTGGTCACCAGGGAAATCCAAATTAAAGCAAGGAGAAACCATTTGACAGCCACAAGATTGGCTTAAAATAATAATAATAAAAAAAGACCCATAGCACCAAGTGTTAGTTGGGACATGGGGAAATGGAACTTCATATTCTGCTGATGGCAGTAAAAATTTGTAAATCTACTATGAAGCATAATTTAGTGATATCTATTAATGTTGAAAATGTACATCAACTAAGAGCTTACAATTCCACTTCCTCTTCTATCATGCTATGTAGTAGATAGAGACTGAGATTGACGATCGACTAAAATAGATATATCAAGAAATTGGCTTATATATAAGCATATTTTCTATACCAGGGTTTCTCAAACTTTTATGTGCATACAAATCACCTGTGGATTTTGTTGAAATCTCAGTTCCGATTCAGCAGGTCTGAGATGGAGCCCAAGATTCCGCATTCCTAAGAAGCTCCCAGGTGATGTTCATTTTGCTTATATGAAAACTTTATTTTGAATAACAAAGAGCTAGAACATAGGTTGTCAACTCAAAGGCCTGGAAAAGCCAGGCAGGAGGCAAACGTGTGAAGCTGATTAGGTAGGGACTGCAATGAACTAGAGTGTGCATAGCCTGAAGCACAGGGACAGCTGCTATTTAGCTCAGGCTGTGCAATGCAGGTTCAGGATTTTCAATATTTTCAGAGAGGCAAGAAAATTCCCTCTACAATTCCCCAGATTTGTCCCTTGCTTCAACAGTGGACCCAAGGACACCCCTATCCCAGTCTCTGACCACCCTTCAACTTCTTATCCAGTCACAACCTTCAGAACCATTTCATCCATCCTCTGCCTGCAAGACCAGCCAACACCATTTGTTTTTTGTTTGTTCGTTTGTTTGTTTTTTTAGCTTAACACCTTATTGGAGAGCAACCATAAGCTTCCAAATTCATCAGAATTATTCCACCAAGGTGGAGGCTGCAGTCAACTGCCTGATAAACTTGCATCTGTGGGCTTCCTACACCTCTCTTTTGGGCTTCTATTTAGAACACAACTATGTAGCTCTGGAGGGCATAGGCCACTTCTTCCATGAGTTGGCCTAGGAGAAGTGTGAGTGTGCCGAGCCTCTCTTTCTTGAAGATGCAAAACTAGTGTGGTTGTGGCACCATCTTTCAGGACCTGAAATTTCAAGTTATATTAAAGTAAAATTTGCAAAAATGTGTGATAGGTACTATTAATATCTTATGCTACAGATGAGGAGAGTAAGGATCAAAAAGCTGAACAATTAGGAAGAGCTTGACTCTGGATTCAAACCCATAGTTGTCTGATTCCAAAGTTCATGCTCTTAACTATTGGGATATAGTTTCTCAAATTAGCAATTTCGTTCTTTTTCAGAACAGGGTATATGCTTCTAAGTCATTGCTTTATTTAAAAGCAGTCATCTTGGAGGACTGTGTGCTCATTTAATTGATTCTCTTGCTTCCTAGAGTTCTTTCTTTGGAAATATCATCTAAGGTCAACTTGCTAGCCACATAATTAGAGTTTACCTTGATTTTTCACCTGAAATTTTACATATCTAGTGTTACTCCCAAAATGACTATTACTTTTAAAAGAATTCATGAAGCATGTCAGTTTTAGAACTTGTCACATGACTTTATAGATTTCTGTTAAATTTTTTTCAGCCTTTTAAATACCTTAAGAATGATAACTGCTTTAAAAGATGACATGGGGTGATTAGACAATTTGATGAGGAAAAAAATAATCTTTTCTATGAATGGTCCTGAGACAATGGAACATCCACATGGAAACAGAATGAAGTTGGACCCCTTACCTCATACCACATACAATTAACTCAAAATGGATCAAAGTCCTAAATGTAAGAGATACTATAAAACTCTTAGAAGAAAACATTGAAATAAATTTTCTTGACCTTGGATTACATGATTGTTCCTTAGGTATGAAAAGAAAAGCACACACACAAAAAAGAGAAAATAGAAAAATTGTTATTCATCAAAATTAAAATGTTTATGCTTCAAAGAGCACTGTTAAGAAAGTGAAAAGAACAATGGGAGAACATATTTTTAAGTAAGATATCTCATAATGACTTATCCAGAATACATAATGAACCCTTACAATACAATAATGAAAAGGTAAATACTCAACTTAACAATTGGCAAAAAATTTGAATAGATATTTCTCTTAAGAAGACATAGGAATGGCCAGTGTACACATTAAAAGATGCTTAACATCAATAGTCATTAGAGAAATTCAAATCAAAATCACAATGAGAACAGCCAAGATGGTGTAGGAGCCAAATGCTGTGCATGCCTCCTCTCATGACCACACCAAAATTTCAGTGAAACTGTAGAGCAACCATCACTGGGAAGCACCTGAGTTTTGGTTGAACAGATGTCCTACAACTGGAAAATATATAAGAAGCAGGTAGGAGGGCTGGAGAAACAAAATGGTCAGTCCCACACAGCATGGGTTGGTCAAGAATTGGAAGGGTTATTTTGGTTGCAGAGCCCTCTCCCCACCCAAAGAGCAAGGGTTTCCAGCTCCACACTGGGTTCCTTAGCCCAGGGTTCCAGTGCCAGGAAGAGAAAGCCTCACAACATCTGGCTATGAAAACCAGCAGAGATTGTGGCTAATTGAGATGTAGGGTTGTGGAAGTAGCAGACATTCCTCTTAAAGGGCCTACTCCCAGCCTTACTTGCTGATGAACTTGTTTGCTCTGAGCTCCAGCACTGGGGAAGCTATTTGAGAAGTGCCAGAAACTTACAGGGAGAAACTGAGTTGTCAGGCTTCAGGGAAAGAGCTGGAGGGGAGACTTTCTCCCAGACAGAGGTGCAGAGAAAAGACTTTGTTCCTTTGTTAAGCTCCCTCCCAGCCTGTAGACACAGGCGGCTGCCATATCTGAGTCTCAAGCAACTGGGATAACACAGGTGCTCTGCCCAGGTAATTAATCTCCCAGCTTATGGGCCCACCGAGCTACCTCCAGTGATTTATTCCATACAAATGGCCTATCTTGGCTCTTGCAGTGGACTTTTCTAAAATTACTCAAAGGCTCAAGAAACCCAAAGAAACAGCATTTGGCCTCTGTGTGCCCATACTACTTGTGGAGCAGCACTAAGCCTGGCATGAATGGCAGCTGGCCTCAGTTTCTGCTTTGGCCTCTTGAGGCACTTCTAAGCCCAGCACAGGTGGCAGCCATCTGTGCATTGCTTGATAACTCCTACCAGGTGACCCTAGAGGTACATAGGCTATGGCTGAAACTATCCTGCACCTGGGCCCCTATCAAAAGGCCCTCGGGTTGGCATGTGCAGTGGCCAGCTTTGAGCAGAGCCAGAGCACCACCCAGGGCTGCATCTGAGGAGGACACACACAAAGGGCAGACTGGGAAGGTACCAGAGCCCTGCTAAAGTGAATTCTGCTCTTTAGGGTCAGCCTTTCACTGGCCAATCCTCACAGATAATAAGCCAGAGGGTCATTGCCTCCCACTAATGTGTAAAGAGCAACCAAGTTTCAAATGCAAGAGGAAGTCACACACAATTCATACAAGGGACACATCTTGAGCACCCAGCGCAGGTGGCCAGGGAATACTGTGTCACTGCACCCCACAGGACACCTTCTACATAAAGCCACTCTACTGAGACCAAGAGACTTAAGACTACTATCTAATAAACACAGGGTGACATCCAAAATGGATAGACAAACATCTACCAAATGAAAGACGAGAACAAGGCTTCAGAAAAAAAAATACTCATCCAAATGGAGACAAGGAATCTATCTACCAGATGCAGAGTTTAAAACACTTTTTATAAATATGCTCAATGAACTTAGGGGAAAAGTAGATGAACTCATAGAGAACTTAAGCAGAGAGATAGAAAACATAAAAATGGAGATGGGAAACATAATAGGGAATCAGTCAAAAATCAAGAATACAATATCTGAGATGAAGTGTACATTAGAACAGTTGTCCTCAAACTTTTGACACCAGGAACCGGTGCTACTATGAGAATCTAATGCCTGATGATCTGTGGTGGTGCTGAGGCAATGAGACTATTGCTGGGGAGAGGCTGCAAATACAGATGAAGTTTCGCTCACTCACCCACCGCTCACTTCCTGCTGTGAAGCCTGGTTCCTAACAGGCCACAGACCTATACCAGTCCACTGCCTGGAGGTTGGGGACCCCTGCATTAGAGGGAATCAACAGAGTGGACAAAGTGGAGGTTTGAATCGGTGATTTAGAGGATGGGATTAGCAAAGGACAGCAAATCAGAAGAGAAACAAGAAAAAAGAATACAAGAAAATGAGGATAGTTTAAGGGTCTCTTTGACAACATAAAGTATACCAATATTCACATAATAGGGGTACAAGAAGGAGAAGCAAGACAGCAAGGAATTCAAAATCTATTTCAAGGAATAATGCCTGAAAACTTCTGTGACTTGGTGAAGGAAATAGACATACAAGTTCAGGAAGCACAGAGGTTCCCAAGCAAGATGAATCCAAAGAAGCTCACACAAACACATCAACATTAAAATGCCATGGTTAAAGACAAAAAGAGAATTTTAAATGCATCGAGAGAAAAGTACTTAGTTATCTACAAGGGAGCTCCATAAGAATTCTCAATAAAAACTTTTCAGGCCAGAAAGGATTGTCACAAAATATTCAAAGTGATGAAAAGAGGACCTAAAACCAAGATTACTCTATTCAACAAAACTGTCACTTAGAATTTGACCTCAAATGCAAGGGAAGTAAAAGTTAAAATAAATCAATGGGACTACATCAAACTAACAAGCTTCTGCTCAGCAAAAGAAATCATCAACAAGGTAAAGAGACAACCATCCAATGGGAAAATATATTGGCAAGCAACATCTCCGATAAGGGCCTAAAATCAAAAATATACAAAGAACTCATTCGACTCAATTACAGCAACAGCGACAAAACAATCCGGTCAAAAAATGGGCAGAGGACCTGAACTGACACCTCTCCCCAGAGTACATGCAAATGGCCAACAAACATTTGAAAAGATGCTCAACATTGCAAGCTGTTAGGGAAATGCAATTCAAAACCACAATGAGATACCATCTCACACCTGTTAGATTAGCTATAATCAACAGGACAAGTACTAAATGTTGGAGAGGATGCGAAGAAAAGGAATCCTCATCCATTGTTGGTGGGACTGCAATTTAGTACAGCCACTACGAAAACAGTATGGAAGTTCCTCAAAAAAACTAAAACTTGATATATCATATGATACAACAATCCCCCTACTAGGTATTTACCACAAAGAACTGAAAACTCATATCCAAAAAAGATATTTGCGCACCGATGTTCATAGCAGTATTATTCACGGTGACCATGACATGGAAGCGACTGAAGTGTCCTATGATAGATGACTGGCTAAAGAAGTGGTGGTACATATATGGAATATTACTCAGCCATAAGAAGAGATGAAATACTGCCATTTGCGATAACATAGATGGACCTCGAGGTAATCATGCTAAGCGAAGTAAGTGAGACAGAAAAAGTTGAAAATCACATGATATCACTTATATGTGAGATATAAACCTAAAAGCAACAAATGAACAGGACAAAGAAACAGAGACTCATGGATATGGACAATAGACTAGTGGTACCAGAGGGTAGGGGTAGGAGAGAAGGGGGGAGGTAAATGAGGTATAGGGGGTCAAATGTAGGGGAGTGGGGGTAGGGTGAAGTGGGTAAGTGGGATCAAATATAGGGTAGCTACAGGAAACTGGACTTTGGGTGGTAAACACACAATAGAATGTACAGATGTCAAATTATAATGCACACCTGAAAATTATATAATTGTATTAACTAATATTATCTCATTAAACTTAATTGAAAAAAAAGACAGTTGAAGAGCTTCCCAGACAGAAAAAAAGCTAAAAGAGTTCATCAACACCAAACTAGTATTACAAGGAATGTTAGAGGGGATTTTTTACGGAGGAGGAAGTAGAGGAAGAGGAGGAGAGAAAGGAGGAGGAGAAGGAGGAGGAAGAAGAAGAGTAAAAATTTTGAAAATAAAAGTGCAATAACTTCCTATTTATCCACAATTACTTTAAATGCAAATGGATTAAATGCTCCAATCGAAAGACATAGGGTGGCTGAATGGATAATAAAACAAGACCCTTGCATATGCTGCATACAAGAGACTCACTTTAGAATAAAATACACACACAGATTAAAAGGAAGGGAATAAAAAAATATATTGCCTTGATGGATCTTGAGGGTATTGTGCTGAATAAAGTAAGTCAGAGAAACACTGCATGATTTCATGTACACGTGGAATCTAAAGAACATAATAAGCAACAACAACAAAAATGGAAACAAACTTATAGATGCGGAGAATATTCTGAGGGCTACTAGGTGGGAGGGAGTTGGGGGGATGGTGAAAAAGGGCAAAGGGATTAAGAAGTACCAATGGATAGTTACAAAATAGACATGGAGATATAAAGTGTAGCATAAGGAAAATAGTTAACAATGTAATAAATATGTAAGGAGGAAGAGGGGGTCCAAGATTTAGTGGGGTGATCAATTTATGAGTTATATAGATTTCTAATCACTATGCTGTACAACTGAAACTAATATATTATTGTATTCCAACTATGATGGAAAGAAACTCATTGAATTATACAATGTAAACACGAGCAACTAATTGTCTACTATATTTTGATAAAGCTGGGGAAAAAAGACATAGGGTGGCTGAATGAATAAGAAAACAAGACCTTTACATATGCTGCCTACAAGAGACTCACTTCAGATTGAAAGACAGACATAGACTAAAAGTAAAGGGATGGAAAAGTATTTTATGAAATGAAAACATAAAATAATTAAAAAAACAAGCTAGAATAGAAATACTTATACCAGACAAAACAGACTTTAAAACAAAGGCTATAATAAGAGACAAAGAAGGGCCCAGTAATCCCACTTCTGGATATTTATCTGAAGAAACTCAAAACAGTACTTCAAAGAGATATGAGAATATATATGTTCACTGCAGCATTATTTACAATGGTCAAGGTACGGAGGTAACCTGGATGTCCACCAGTGGATGAATGGATAAAGAAGGGGTGGTATGCATATAAAATTGAATATTACCCAGCCATAAAAATAGTGAAATCTTGCCATCTGCAACAATGTGTATTGACTTAGAGGGTTTTGTGTTGTTTGGAGTTAAGTCAGACAGAGAAACTAAAATGTCTAATGATTTCATTTACATTTGGAATCTAAGAAACAAAATAAATAAACAGACAAAAAATAAACAAACTCATAAATAGAGAGAATATTTTTATAGTTCCAAGATGGGGAGATTATGGGGTAAGTGAAAAGAGGAAGGGATTAAGAATTACAAATTGGTAGTTACAAAATGGTCATAGGGATGTAAAGTATAAAATAAGGAATACAGTCAACTATATTGTAATAACTATATATGGTGTCAGGTGGGTACTAGATTTATTGGGATAATCACTTTGTAAGTTATATAAAGGTCTAATTACAAAGTTGTACACCTGAACCTAATATAATATTATATACCAACTGTAACTGAAAAATACAAAAAAAAATATTAAGACACACATGCCCTGGTGGTGTCCCATGAAACACATCACTTCAGCTTTTCATGAGAGAACTTTTTATTAGCTTTAGAAGCAATTCCCATTGGAAGTATTCCTCCTTAGGCCTCATAGACGAATGTGATTTTGCTGAGTCATTGCAAAGTAAATCTCAGATCTTAGATCAATCTCCCATCTTTGGATCAAAGATTCTGAGATACAAGAGTGAGGTGGATTCATTAGAATTTGGCAATCGGGTTTTTGCTCACTGCTTCTCTGCAACTGGTATCTTTTCTCTTCCTTTCACAGACTATGAAAAATAAAACTTGTCTCTCACACTCCACTTATTTAGGGACAGTCAACATGATTTTATAAAGATCTAATAGAAGAATTTTGCCCTGAATTTGACCAATCTCCAAAGGATATGTATTTTTAATCTAGCAAAGACTACTTTATTAAAAAAGAAAATGAACTTTATTCCCCAATGAGATATTCTTCATTAAAGCTAAAATTAACCATGCAGGCAGTATTTGAACTTTGATGATTAGACTTACTAATTCTCAGGACATTTCTCAGTTATCAAATGTACCACCTAGAAGCTTGAGATGTCTCCACAAATGGAAATCTGAAAATGTATATAGAGAGGATCTCTGTTTAGCCTAGGTGCAGAAATAAGTGATATGAATTACAGATGATTTAAATAAAGCAAGCAGAAATATCAAAGTTATTCTAGAGAATAAAGGATGTGACTGCAAAATAAAAATCTCATATGTGTGCTGTACTTAAAGTGTACAAAATAATGTCCTTAATTTTATCTTATTTAATAATCTCAGTGACTCTGTAAAGAGGAAATTAAAGCTAAAAGTGACTTTCACAGGCTTAAATAAATAGCAAATGGAAGTTAGATTTCATTTCTTTAGCTATTTAAATTAAATAAAATTTGAACTGTGGGAGTCGCTCCATAAATATGTTAAGTGTTGAAACTTAAACCCATGGGTTTCAACTTCTAACCCCCTATACCACTATGTCACCACTATATACTGCTGCTTCTATATATTTACAAAAGGACAAACTCAAAGTTTAAGTGGAGACAGGAGTGACACACATTAAATTAAAAAAGGAATGCAGAGAATAAATTTGGATTTTCTTCACCAAATAACAAACTCCTAAGAATGCCTGCAAAATGTATATATCTTCTAATAGGTATGGAACATTTGTTATGGTCCTTCTATTCATGAAGTTATTAAGAAAACCTATAAATTTCCAATATATGCTTACGTTTGGATGGTTAACAGAAAGCATAACCAAGTTGTAACATAATATATCCTGTCAGACAATATACAGTAGTGGATACATTACAACCATAATAGAAAAATATGTATATTCTGTCTTTTGTCATCATTAGTAGAAATGGATTGGGTCTTCCATACTATACATAGGTATAATGTGCTGCATTTAGCAAGTTTTTTTTTAATTGAAGGAAAACATTTTTATATTGGTTAGCTTTGTGACCTATTCAGTCTAAGCAGAATTTCACTTAACATAAATACCACAGGATATTTTAAGATATGTGTGACGTTTGCCCTCTATGACATGGTCAAAAACTTTGTAATTAATAAGTATAATAAAAATATTAGAGATGATGCCAAATCTCTCATAATCAAATTAATATAATTCTTGAGAATGGGATATGATGTTTTGTCTACTACATTGGCCGTTTAAAAATTAATAATGCCAAATGTTATTGGATTGCTTATCTCCCACTCTTTCCCTTTCAATGTGGAGAGACTTCCCTAGATTAATTCTTACCCCTTACTTGCTACCCTAAGAAGTGAGGTACTAGCTTGAAAAGTAAGAACCACTGGTATATGTTTTTTGATTGTACAAATCTAATCCATTAAAGAATAATAAGCACTGGGAGTTCACTTCATTTTATCATCCCATTTATCTCTGACCTGAGATAGAAATACTGTCCTGTAGACCTAAACCTTCACATGGATAGGTTATCTCATATTTGAGAACTGGATTGTTAAGTACATAAGGAACTTAAAGAAAAACATTTGGCTTTACATATAAAACAATTTTTTCCAGACATATAAACAAAAATGTAAAAATGTTCAGCTCCATTTTCCTGGCCCCTATGTCTATCCCTCAGTTCATTTTAAATCTACTTAGGAAAGCGATTTTTTTTTACTGACCCTCTAAATTACTCAAAATTGACATCTGAGGCAGAAACCTTGAAATATCTTCAAATAATAGAATTTAGGGGATGTAATCACACGTACAGAGGTCTTTTATGGAGCCAGAGGTCTTTTAGAGCATGCAGCTCTAAAGATAAATCTTATATTTTACAAGTTTGAGCAAGTGTATGTCTTTTATTTGGCTACTTTAGATTCTTTTAAAGAAACTTTAAAAACAAAAATAATTACATTTTCCTAGGCAGAATATTTTTATTCCCTTAATAGTATTTCTCTGCCAGAAGTATCTGTAAGTTATTAAGTTACATTTTTGGTATATAGAACATAAATTATGACATCTGTGAAAAATCAAAGCTGGACTGATAATATATACTATGGCTTTACACACAAAAACCTAGTAGATTTTATGAATCGACAATAAAAACACAGGTGGTCTATCTATTTATACATTGTAAAAACTCCGTTTAAAAAATGATAGAGAAAAGCTTAAACAGAAATAATCAACATATCCAATTATTAAATAATCATTCAAGAAAGCTTACACCTGGGATGAAACACATAATAATTAAGTTTTTCTCCTTCCAGTACAGAAAAGGTGGCATAAACTCCTTTCTCTATACTACCATCTAAGTTTAACTATAAATGCTGTAAATAACACAAGTGACAAACAAAGGATAATATGAAAAGTAGAAAGAGAAGGTCAAATTGTTTAGGGAAATCAGAACTGAAGGGAAAACATAGAAGAAGGGCATCTTACAATACCTCTCCCTACAGAAGAAGGTGATTAAAGCCCAGTAACCTCTAGTGAAAGAAGGCAACATAGGTAAACTCCTGCTTCCTGGGTAGAATAAGAATTCAGCTGATAATAAGTGGCCAGGGGAAGTATCCTACTTCTTATCCAAGCCAGATACTCCCTTCATTTACCTAGAGTTACTGGACAGATAGAAGTCACTGGACAGGGGATCCTAACCAAATGGCAAGACAACACTGGCAAGGATGATGCAGTACAAGTAGCCCAACTCGAAAAGTGTTTTATTCTCCTACAAAGCCTCAGTGAAACTCCTCTACCTTCAATAAATTGCGGACTGCATGATTGGCAGATAAATCAACAAGAAGAACTTTGCCAGAGCAAAGTTCCCTGCCTCTTTGTCCCTACAGGCTTGGGACATTTCTTCCCCACCTAGAAACACCAGGCAACAAGGATGTTTCATGGAAGAACTTCACACAACAGACATCTGATCCTAAAAGCCTCTTTATCTCCTTAGGCCAAAGAATCTCTTTCCCCACCTTGAAGCATGAGGCTGCCCACCTAGAGAAACCCCTTCTGCCCATTTAGGCAGTACTCACAGAAACCACTGAAAACCATAGGGGCAACTAATAAAACAAACAGATCAAAATGCTATCACAAAGCCTCTGAAAATTAAATTGTCATTGGAACCATAACACACAAAAGTAACCTAAAACCTGCATGCTAAAACTATACTGGATGAATCCTTGCTAAAATAAGAGCTTTAAATAGAACATGGAATTTCCAAATAGGCAGAATATTTAGGACACAATAAAAAATCACCTATCATATCAAGAACCAGAATAATCACCATGCGAATAAGACATTCAACTGATGCTAACACAAAGATGAATTTGATATTAAAATTATGTCATAAGTATTTTAAAGCAAATATCATAAATGTTTCAATAGGCAATTATAAATTATTTTTAAATAAGTAAATATAGAAAATCTCAGCAAAGAAATAGATGTGGTAAAAATTAAAGTTACAGAACTGAAAAACATAGCAGCCTTATTTGTAATCACCAAAAAACTGGAAGCAACCAAAATGCCCTTCAAGAGGTGAGAACGGATAAGTACACTTTGGTACACCCATACAATGGAATCTTATTCAGCAATACAAAAAAAAAGACCAATTAAGTCATGAACTGACATGGACAAACCTTAAATACATACTGCTAAGGGAAAGAAGCCATTCTGAAAAGAAGATACTGAATTATTTCAATTGTATACTATTCTGAAAGAGGCAAAAATATACCTAAGGTAAAAAGATCAATGTTTGCCAGGAGTTCAGGTAAAAGAAAGAGTATTGAACAGAAAAATCACAAGTATTTTTTAGAGTAGTGAAACTATTCTGCCTAATATTACAATGGTAGATAACAAGACATTAAGCAAATGTCAAAGTTCATTGAACTTCACAACACAAAGAGTAAACAATTGTGATTGTCCAAGCAATTTATTTTCAGTGGCTCCCAGTAATTGAGGGTGTGCCAAGAACTGTCAGTGTACCAAAGATTTCAATCAGCATCTAGATTCTGGCTGATTGGAAGCCAAACCATCAGGCAGTGGCTTTTAAATTATACAAATATATACAGTTATGTGGGATCACAAAAATAAGTTCTGCTGACCACAACAGCCAGGTGATTTAGAAGTGTCCCCTGGGTGGCAGTTGCAAAAATTGGAGTGCTAGATGAGGGTACAAGTTTCTTTCTGAGAGTTACTGGAGAGCTAAAGCAAGACAGAGGAAGAGTGAAAAGATAGCGTCCACTGGCCTCCGTCCCCTGAGAGCACCATGGTAGGTTCCTAGATATATGCCAAACCAGGAGCCTGCCTGTGTTGCTGCAGATTTGCAGTTCCGAGGTAAGGGGAACAAGGCTCGGGCAATTGGAAGAAAATGTGGGGAGCCATAAGCAACTGCAACATAGCTCTTTATTCCAGCAAAGGAAAGTCAGCCTCACAAGGTGACAGTGTTATCCAGCAAGGGCATAGCCTGCTTTTCATGGTGGTGACACCTTTTATACACACGTTAAACAATAATGGCATACTGCCAGATAATGGGAGCCCATACAGGCATACAGGGCACATGGTTGCATAAGGGGAGAAGTGCTGAGTTTCTTTTGCTCATAAGTTAGCTACGGGTGTCAGAAGAGAGACTGACTACAGCTATCTTTTATTCTCTGCACACTCCACCCCTTCAGTGTTCCTCCAGTACACCTATGAAGTCTTGGCAAGTGATTGCTGCAGGAGGGCAGAGCTCTGTACCTATACGCCACAACAATAATACAGTGAACAACAATGTACCACTAGGGAACAGGTTCCACCTCCTAGGAGAGCTAAGACCCAGCACCAAGTAGGCCTTAGGCCTGCCCACCACTCCTGCAGAGGATCCCCAATGAGCAGCTGGAATTTCTGTATTTCTTGTGAGATGTACCTTTGGTCCAGGATATAAACACAATATTTAGTGTGGAGAATGGCACAAGTGCCTCCTTGGGCAGCAGTTAAAATATCCAAAGCCATATGAGTTTGCAGTACTACTTTTCTAATTTGATCTACTTCATCAGTTATCACACTAAGAGCTTTGTGAGTATAATTCAAAGCTTGGGCAGTATGTTCTGCCAAAGCTGTCACTTGCATTTCAACTACCATATCACCTGCCACAAGCATAAAGATGGTGAAGAGGTAATATCACCATGGTGTCCATTTAATATAGACATTTTGTGAATAATATACATCCCAAATTGTGGGGCACCATGGGAGTGCCTGCCACATAGTTGCTTGCAAATATGGGTGTACACATGTACAGTTGCCTGTCCAATTAGAGGGAATGTAGGGATATCCATGGGCCCTACATACCCTTTGGCTTCCTGGGGGCAAAATCATAGTCGGGTGGATGCCAGCATACTTCAGTCCTGTCCACCAATGTGTGGTGGAGGAGACTGTAGTTATATTTTGAAATAGGGGACATGGCAACCCCCCAATAGTCGAGAATCTGTGTTTCTTTCAATACAATGGGGGCACATCCTCATTCACCTCCACCCCTTCACTAATCATCCATGACCATGTACTTAGTACCCTAGTAAGGGTTTATCCAGTCCCTGCTGAGTTCTTCTTTGTGTGTCCACTTGAATATGGATGATAATCCAGTCAAGTAACTGGGGTCAAGTGTGTCAGCTGATCCTATGCAGTCACATCAGCTGCATGTATATGCCAGGGCAGTTCTGCAGGGGTGCTAACAGGAAACTCCATGGAGATCCAACAGTGTGAGATATTCATGATCATGGCATAGGTCTCAGCCTACTCAACCATTATATTTGCATAAAGCAGCCTAAGGTCAGAAAGAAAGGGAGGACAATAATACCAAAACAGGTAAACTTTTTCCATCAGGCAAGATGCATGCCAAGATGCATGTTATCTTGTGATAACATTTTAGTTGCCAAGAAGAGCTGGCCTGGCCATTGATACCACACCTGTTCCCCATGCGGAATTGTTCCCACCGTGTCAACATGACAAAATATGGAAGAACTCATGATAGGCCATAGTGACGACACAAAGGTTCCCCTTAGAATTGTACTTTCTTCTTTTTCTGTCTCTCCTGTGGGATATCTCACAGTTATTTGTGGTGTCCAGTTGGCCATTACCCAAGGAATGACCTGCAAGTTAATCTCTAGTCTCTTGCCCCATGGGGCTATTAGGCCTACCTGCCAACAGTGCGGGACTTTTATTTTCCATGGCCAAATCCATTGTACTATTTCTCTACTTTTCAGATAAGTAGGGGTAGGTAGGAGTATGTTACTATTGAATCTATGACCTGGTTTTTTAAATTATTATTTTATTATTATTTTTAATTAAGTTATTAAAGTAACATTGGTTAATACAATTATTGGTGAGTTCAGTCCATTAATATTTAGGGTGATTATTGAGATATGAGGTCTTCTTATAGCCATTGTATCTTTCACTTTATGGTAGTTAGGTGTTTCCATTGCTTCCTTGTCACTGTGTTTCTGTTTTCTTTACTTTGGCTAGCTTTTGTGGATTTTCCTTCTGGTTCTTCATGTTTTATGTTATATACTTCAGTTCTGAATCTTTGGTGTATGGTTGCCATTATGAATATGTAAATGATAGTTATTTTCTTCTGTGCATGCCTAATCTCCATTCCCCTTTGCAAATTTGGATCTTTGAATCCTCCCCTTTTTAGTCATTGTTATCTCAATTTGTTCCTATGTATGTTGAACATTCATTACTATCTTGCTATAGCAATTCTCTTATTATTGTTCAAGCTTATAATGCCCTGTTCTTGGTAAGGGTTGCACTCCTCTGCTTCTATTTACCTGATAGTCACCTCACTTCTAATTATGTATTTCTTGTTTGTCATTTTATTTTAGGTGAGCTGACCCCTTTCAGTATTTCCTGTAGTGCAGGCCTCGTAGTGGAGAATTCCCTCAAGTTTTGTATGTCTAGAAAGGTCTTAATTTCTCCTTCATATCTAAATGAGAGCTATGCCAAATCCATTATTTTAGGCTGGTAGTTCCTTTCACTTAATATTTTAAATATTTGATTCCACTCCTTTCTGGCTTGTGAGGTTTGTGCAGAAAAGTCTGGTGATAATCTAATGGGTTTTCTTTTTTAAGTTACCATTTTTTTCTCCCTGGCTGCCCTGAGAATTCTGTCTTTGTCTTTGATTTTTGATAATTTTAATACAATATGTCTTGGTAAAGGTCTTTTTGGGTTGAGATAATTGGGTTTCTGTTGAGTTTGTGAATTCCAAGCTCCAGCTCTTTCCTTAGATTTGGGAAATTCTCATAAACTATTTTTCTGAAAATACTTTCTTGTCCCTGATCATTTTCCTCACCTTCAAAAATGCCCATTATTCTTATGTTTCTTCTCCTGATGATATTAGCTAGTTCTTGTATTTCTCTTTCATTATTTTTTATTCTTCAGTTTCTCTCTTCTTCCTTCTGATTTATTTCTATATTTCTGTCTTCGATATCACTGATCCTTTTCTCCATTTGGTCACATCTATTTCCCAGGTTTGCCATTTCATTTTTCTACTCTTACAGAGTGTGTGTGTGTGTGTGTGTGTGTGTGTTTTATCTTCAGAAGATCTATCCTGCTCTTTTTGAGGGTTTCTATCTCCTTGCTCTGCTCATCTAGTTGTTTTTCACTTCCTAAAATTGTTGATATGACTTGTTTCGGAATGCACTGAGGTTTTTTTCAGAAGTAGCATCCAGAATTCTGTCATTTAATTCTCATATTTCTATGTCTATAAGCTTATTTTCTAGAGATTTTTTTCTTTCTTTCTGAGATGCTTTGTCACCTTGGTTGTTCATGGTGTTTAATGAACTATTTCTCTTTCTGAGCATTAATGGAAATGTATTCTGCAGGGTTTTTTTTTTCAGAAAGAAAATTTATTATATAAAGGTCTCTCTTTAGCCTGCTGCAAAGAAGGTGCTTTTCTTTTGGTTTTCAGCAGGTCATGTCTAAGCCTCTTGGATTCCTGTTTTATATAAACTCTTAATAATGCCTTTTTAATTTTTTTGTAGATATTTAATCATGCTCGCTACCCTCAGTTTCACTCCCTGTCAGTGTTGCTCAGATTCCCCTGGGGCTCTGCAATATGGCAGTGGGGACCCTCTGGGTTGCAGGTTGAGGGTTGAGGGCTATGGCTCAGCCTCGGTTTTGCAACTGCGGCTGGTAGAAATCGATTGTTTTTCTGTCATCCCGCTTCTCTGCTTTCTGCCCTGATGACTGGGCCTTGCTGCTGGCTGTATGGAACTCAAAACTCTCCCAGGCAGGGCTGTTCAGAGAACTCGCCACACTTTCTCCCTTCCCCCTGCTCCTACAGGGAGCTTAGGCGGCTGCAAGAGGCATCTTCTTTATTTCTCCCAGTCTACTGCCGGACACCCGGGGTTCTGACCTGTGGTAGCTCAGATGTGCTGGTGTGCAGTTTGGTGTTTTCGTTGAGCTTTAGATGTTCAGATTATTGTTGTTTGAAGAAGAGAGATCTGGAGACATCTCTCACTCTGCCATTTTTCTCCAAATCCCCTCTAATAATTAAATATGTGTTTAATTAAAAGCTTTCCCCTCAGGCCACAGCTATGTAGACAAACTAACAGGTCTCTTTCACAGAAAGACTAAGCTCCTTAGGCTGCTGCCTCTTGCTTTGTCCTAGGAGTGGTAGCCATTGAAGAACTCTTTCTCTGTTGGTTACAGTTCTGTTGAACCCATGAGAGTAAGCCGTACTAGCCACTAGAGCCAGGCAATCTAGAGGTGTCCCCTGGGTGGTGGCCCCAAAAGTTGGGGTGCCAAAGGAGAATACAAATTCCTTTCTGGGAGATACATGGGAACTGGAATGAATTAGACAAAAAGAGCAAAGATGATATATGCCAGCCTCTCTGCCTAGCAAGTAACCTAGAAGACTTCTCTCTATATATGTTAAATTTGATGCCTGCCCATCAGGTCGACACTTATTTACTTAAATAAGTAAATAAGCCCCTTTCACATAAAGCCTGAGTGCCTCTCAATATATTATCTCTGCACTGGTCTCTGGAATAAGTAAGTCTGAGGGGGTAAGCCCTTTAAGAGTTGTGTCTCAATTTGTTATATTTCTCAATTTGTGAATCTTAAGGACACAAGCCCTGTAGGTTTTCAAAACTAGATGTTTGGGGGACTTGTCTCTCAGGTGCAAGCCTTAAAAGTTTGGGTTTCTAAGGCGGAGTTGAAATCCTCACTCCTCCTGATAGTGAGTCACTGTCTTAGTCTCTTCTATCTGCTTCCATGTGCCTTTGTTTGTTTATTGTTTGCCTGATATGTAGAAGTTGTTCAGATAGTTTTTAGTTTTTTTCAGAAGAAATTGTTCTGTATATAGTTGTTAATTGAGTATGTCCATGAGTACAGGTAAGTTCAAGTTCTTTCAATGTCACAGTCTTGAAACAAAACCCTTTATACATTTTAAATGACATTTAAAATTCTTTTCAATTACAGTTGATGTACATAATTATATTACTTTTAGGTGTACAACATTATGATTAAATATTTATATAACTGATAAAATGATCACCCTAAGAAGTCTAGCATCCATTTTTTTAAAATATTTTTTTTCAATTACAGTTGGCAGACAATATATTAGTTTCGGGTGTATGGCATAGTGATCAGACTTTTATATTACTTATGAAATTGAGACCCAGTAAATCTCGTGAGCATATGGCAGCATAAACAGTTATTACAACATTACAATATTATTGACTATATTCCTTATACTATACATCGCCATGACTATTTTGTAATTACCAATTTGTACTTCTTAATCTCTTCCCCTTTACACCAATGCTCCCAAACCCCTCCCACCTGGCAAACATCAAAATGTTCTCTGTATCTATAAATTAATATTTTATTTGTTAATTTTTATTGTTTTTTAGATTCTAAATGTAGATGAAATTATATTGTATTTTGCTTTCTTTGTCTGACTTACTTCACTCAGCACAAAACCTTCTATGTGTTTCCATGTTGTTACAGATAGTAGATTTTATTCTTTTTTATGGCTGAGTACTATATTATCATATATCTATATTTATATCATCTATATCTATATCTATACCTATATCTATATCTATCTATCATCTAACTATCTATCTATCTATCTAGCATCTCTTCTTTATCCATTTATCTATTAACGAATGCCTAAGTTGCCTCCATGTCTTAGCTATTATAAATGGTGATGCAATGAACATATCACATGCAATACACATATCCTTTCAAAGTAGTATTTTCGGTTTCTTTCGATAAATACTCAGAAGTGGAATTACTGGGTCTGTCTTTGTCTCTTGTTATACACTTTGTTTTAAAGTCTGTCTGGTATAAGTATTACTATCCCCAATTTTTTAATTTTATTAAAAAAAATCTTTTTTCCATTCCTTTACTTTCAGTCTACCTGCATCCTTTGACCTGAAGTGAGTCTCTTGTAGACAGAATCTGTAAGGGTCTTGTTTCCTTATCTATTCATCCACCCTATGTCTTTTGATTGGAGCATTTAGTCTATTAACATGTAAGTAATTGCAGATAGATATAAAGTTATTGTCATGTTATTATTCAGATTTTTTATCTTTCTTCTTCCTAATTCTTTTTCTAAAAAGTCTCTCTAAAATTCCTTATAATACTAGTTTTGATGAACTCCTTTAGTTTTTGTTGTTGTTGTTGTTTGTTTAATCTGGGAAGCTCTTTATCTGTCCTTTGATTCTCAATGATAGCTTTGCTTGGTAGAGTAATCTTGGTTGTAGGTTTGAATATTTTTTGCCAATGCTTTCTGACCTGCAAAATTTCTGCTGAGAAATCATTTGATGGTTTTATGAAAGCTCCTTTATAAATTACTGGATGCTCTTTTGCTGCTTTTAAGATTCTCCTTTTGTCTTAAACTTTGGCATTTTAATGATGATGTGACTTGGAGTGGAATTTTTTGGTTTCATCTTGTTTGGGACTCTGCACTTCCTGGGCTTGCATGTCTATTTTTTGAGGTTATGGAAGTTTCGGGAATTATTTCTTTTTTATGTATTAAATTTATTGGGATGACAATGGATAACAAAAATATACAGGTTTCAAGTGTACAAATCAATAATACATCATATGCATTTACATTGTGTGTTCACCACTTAAAGTTCGATTTCTTCTGTTACCATATATTTAACCATTTACCCTTATCTATCTCCCCCTTTTACTTTCCCTCTTATATCCAATAAACTGTTATTCATGTCTATGATTCTCTGTTTGTTTATTGCATTTAGTTTTATATACCACATATAAGTAAAATCATATCATTTTCAACTTTTTCTCTCTGATTTATTTTGTTTAACATCATAATCTCGACATTAATCCATTTGTCACAAATGGTAGTATTTTATCTTTTTATGGCTGATTAATATTTTACTGTATATATGTACCACATCTTATTTATCCAATCATCTACCAAACAGAATTTCTGTTGTTTCCATGTTTGGCCACAGTGAATAATGCAATAAACACTGAGGTGCATATATCTTTGGATATATATATATATATATATATATATATATATATATATATATATATTCATATGTTTGGGGTAGATAACCAGAAGGGGGATTGCTGGGGCACATGGTAATTCTATTCTTAGTTTTTTGAGGAAATTCCATGCTATTTTTCTATAGTGACTGCACCAATTTACATTTCTGCCAGTAGTGTATGTGGGTTCCTTTTTCCCCACACCTTTCCGATTTATTATTACTTGTCTTGTTGTAAATAGCCATTCTAACAGGTGTGAAATAATTGATATCTCATTGTGGTTTTGAGTTGCATTTTTCTAATACCTAGTGAAGTTGAGCTTTTATTCATATATCTGTTTACTGTTTATATGTCTTCTTGGAAGACGTGTCTGTTCAGGTCCTCAAAAAAATTAATTGGATTTTTTGTTTTCTTGAGTCGTATGAGTTCATTGTATATTTTGTGTATTACCTTCTTATCAGAGGTGGAGTTTTTTTGCAAATATTTTTATCCTATTCAGTTGGTTATCTTTTTGTCTTATTGATGGTATTTATTTATTTTTTTGCTGTACAGAAGCTTTTAGTTTGATATATTCATTTATTTTTGCTTTTACTTTCCTTGCCTTTGAGGACAAATCCATAAAATCCCCTCTAAATATGAAGACCATGAGTTTAGTAGTTATGTTTTCTTCTATGCAATTTACTGTTTTGGGTCTTATATTTAGGCTTTTTTTTAATTTTAAGTTAATTTTGGTGCATAGTGACAGATAGCAGTTCAGTTTCTTCCTTGGTATGTGGCTTTCCAATTTTTCCGTGGACCAATTATTAAAGAAACTTTCTTTTCTCCAATGTGTGTTTTTGGCTTCTTTGTCAAGTCATTTGTGCATATATACAGGGGGTTTATTTCTGAATTATCCATTCTGTTCCACTAGTCTGTATGTCTGTTTTCTGCTAATACCATGCCATTTTGATTGTTGTTGCTTTTAGCATAATTTGAAGTCAGCCAGTGTGATATCTCTGGCCTTGTTTTTGCCCTGCTCCCCTCAGGATTGCTTTGACTATTCAGTGTCTTTTGTGACTCCATGCAAATATGATGATTTTATTGTTCTATTTCTTTTAAAAATGCCATTGGAACTTTGATGAGAATTGCATTATATATGTATGTTACTTTGGGCAATAAAGTCATTTTAACTAAGTTGATTCTTCCATAAATATGGAATATGCTTCTATTTCTCTGTGTCTTCCTCAGTTTCTTTTAATAATGTCTTATAGTTTTCCATGTATAGGTCCTTCACATGCTTCATTAAGTTTACTTATAGGTATTTTATTATTTTTGTTGTAATTGCAAAATAAAGTGATTTTTATATTTTTTTCTAAAATTTAAATGTTATGGTATAGAAACACTGAATTTTTATATGTTGATTTTGTATTCCACAAATGTACTGTATTTGTTTATTACTTCTAACAGATTTTTTGTGAGTGTGTGAATCCTAATTAAGCCTCTACATTGAAAAACCAAACTTCAAATTTTTAACAAAAGTCCAACATTGTCCTTTCCCCTCTGAGACAAGACCAAAAACAACTGTCAAGGTGGCGATCTCCTTTACTATGGTAACTAGTACATTGAGATTTGTCTTATCAACAGATTGTGTTGGTCATATTTGGAGTGCCAGCATTCAATAGTACATAACAAGCACTAAAATTGCAATGTCTTACATATATAAAGCATACTTAAAAAATAATACTTGATTTATGTTCAGGAAATTCTACTTGCGGCATCCTTTTCACTTGCTAAAAAACACTGCGTTGAATCTAAACTATTTTTTTATATTTCAGATTTGTAATTGTCTCTGGTCTCACTGCTTTTAGAAGATTTAAAATAAATTCAGAAAAAAATACAGATGCCATATTTACAAATGGAATGTTTTAATGTTATTGAGATTTCTCCAGCTCTTAAGTGTAATTAAACATATTTCAGAGAAAGTTATCTGCATATTGAATTGGCATCCACCCTAACAAAGAGGGAATTGCTGAGTTTTACTTAGGAAAATTGTCTTACCCTTGAGTAAATAAAAAGGCAAGAAATCCTTTGTGATTGAGGAAACTCACAATTTGCCTGAGTAAAAAATATAATGACTCAAATTGGCCTAATTAGGAAAAAATAGTGAGAATTTTCACCTACCTGAAACCAAATAATCAGCTTCTTTGTGTTTCTATCAATTGTTGATGTAGCTTTATAAAATTCATTTTGTGTTTTATTTACTGCTCAATCCTCAGAGTCAAGGAGAGTTTCAGGCACATAGTAGGTGCTCAATAAACATGTTAAATAAAACAGTAAATTAACTAATTTACTCTATATGTAATGAGAATATATGAAATGGTCACTGATAATTTGCTTAAGGTTTACAGCCCTTATCTCAATTTCAACTGCATTAACATCTAAAATCTTCAGGATCCCCATGAAGATTCCCTGTGGTGATAAAATGTATTCTTGATTACTTGCTTTTCAGAATTTTTCTTAGGCAGAAGGTACTATGCATCTATGCAGAGACATCCTTTCCAGTTAACAATTTTCATCCCGTTGTCCTTAATATTCAATCCCCAACTAGAGCTCTTAGTTAGGTAGATGCATTTATCGCCTTGATAATGAAGAAATGTTAAGATTTCTATATTTTGGGGGGATGTGGAAAGCCATACAAGAACACTGATCCTATCTTAACAATGAGTAAAAAATGAAGATTTTGTAAAATCATACATTTTTGAGCCCTCGGAGAGCTGAGGTTATAACATTTCTGGTTGGAATGCAAAATATTTTAGCCACTTTGATAATTTCTTATAAAGTTAAAAATGTATTTACCTTATAATTCAGCAATCCTGCTCCTATGTATTTACCAGAGAGAAATGAAAAAAATACCTATATGTAAATGTTCATGGGAGCTTTATTCATAATAGAAAAAAAATGAAAAACAATACAAATTTCCTCAACTTGTGAATAGAAAAGCACACCTCTCAAAATTCAAACGATGGACACTATGCAACAATAAAAAGGAATACAATACTGATACACATAAAAATATGGGCAGATTTCACATTATTATGCAAAGTGAAAAAAGACAGTCACATAAGACTATATACTGACTGATTGTATTTAAATGACCTTTTAAAAAAGGAAAAAATAAAAGGATAGGAAACACATTAGTGGTTTCTAAAGAACTGGAAGTAGGTGAGGGCATGAGGAAACAATTATGAAATTATGAAATATCTTATATTTTGATTGTGGTTATGATTATACAAATGAACACTTTAATAGAGTAAATTTTAGCATATAAAATTTTGTTTCAATAAAGTTAAAAAAATGCAACAGTATGCACTATAAAGACAGCCAGTTTAATCCCACTTGATTTTGTTTGTACCCAAGGTGAAATTAAGAATTCCAAAATAGAGAGTTACTTAAATTTTTTTTCCTGCCAAGTACAAAGAACTCTTATATAATACAACAAAATCATAACATTTTCTACTGGAAATGAATTTAGAGATTATCCAGGCTGAACACCTCATTTTACAGGTAAGGAAACTAAGACTTAAAGAAGCTGAATGACTCACCCCAAAACTCCCAGATATAAAAGCTGCAGTAGATTCACCCTCAAAATAATCTTACTAGATTTACCCCAAACTGTAGAAAAGCAGTTTGAATAAATCTAAGAAATCCTAGGAGCCGATGTTACAAGTTAAATCTCATCAAGAAAAAAAAAAAAACTACCGCACCAGACCTTTGAAACTATGCGCTAAAATGTGACTGATTCTGCAGCTTGGGGAGAGAAACAGTCGTGTTTCATGGAAAAGTGCCCTTAATTGATCAGGGAAATAAAGAACTCTAACTTTTCTCATTTCTCATTGCTCTGTATTCAAATGATTGATTCAATCCGTCAATGCATTTTGCTTAATCCATATTATAATATTCATATTATAATAAAATGGGGAAGGCAGAGGGCAATGACTGTTGCATTGTCTAACTTGATGGATCTAGAGATTCCAAACTTTTATATTCAGACCCTTTGAAGTCTAAAAGGTGAACATCAGCAGATGTTAACAGAAGCTAAGATGAGGCAGATACAAGATTATTTGTTAATCTGTGTTCTGCCCTACCCTCGCCCCTACTCTTTCTCATTCTCCATTCCTACCACCTAGAACTGTTCATGTTTACAGATATGATCACTTTCCTTGCCATTAATAATTAGCAAATTTTGTACTTGTGTTTTGCAATAGAAACCTGATTAACCAGTGGTCCAAACAATTTAAAAGGTATGACAATTAAATTTATGAATCTACTGGGCTAGGCTATGGTGCCCATTTGTTTGGTCAAAAAGTAGTCTAGATGTTGTTGTGAAGGTATTCTTTACATGTGACTAACATTTACAATTGTAGACTTTAAAGTAGATTGCCCTCCATAATGTGGGTGTGGCTTCATCCCATTAGTATAATGCCTTAAGAGAAAAAACGAGTTTCCTGAAGAGAGAATTCTGCTGAGACTACAACATAGAAACCCTGCTGAGTTTCCATCTGTTGGCCTGTTCTGCAAATTTCAAACTTGCCAGCCCCCACAACCACATGAGAGCCAATTGTTGAGTACTGTTTTATTGTTTAGATTTTAAAAAGTATGTTTACACAATATAATATACAGATGATGTATTATAGAATTGTACGCTTGAAACTTATGTAATCTTATTAACCAATGTTGCCCTAAAAATTTAATAAAAAAAGGAAATCCGACTGTCTTATATTAAGCCAGACATTAAAGAGATTTGTAAAAATAAAAAATAGTCACTTTTCTCATTAAAAGAAGTGCGCTTATCTGTTCATCGGTTGATAAAATTTGTATTGCTTTTATTTTTTTCGTGTGTGCATGTGTGTGTGATATATGTTCTGTTTTTCTAGACAACCCTGATTATACACAAGGTTCTTAATTTTCATAAAACAAGAAGTCAAGAAGTCATCAATCCAAGCCCAGTTCAATGGCTTCATGATGTCATCAGGGACTCCAGCTTCTAGCTTTCTACTCTTCTATTCTTAGTTGGCATCTTCTGTCCTTATGATCATGGATGCAAGGTAGTTATTACACCATCAACATCATAACTGTGTTTCAGAAACAATAAAATGTTAAACATAGATGATGCAAGTCAGCTGTGTCTACACTTTTAAAGAAATTTCCCAGAAGTCCCATCCAGAAACTTTTATTTATATCTTATTAGCCATAGCTATGTCATATGGCTGTCTTTACTGAGGAGAAGTTGGGAAATGTAGTTCTTTTAACTGGGCATATTGCCCAAACATAATTGGGGCTCTATTCTAATAGAAAAAAGGAGAATGGACATTGGATAAGCTACCAACTATGTCTACCATATCCCTTTACTTCTATGGACTGCTCCTTAAACATACTCTAGTTCTTAGATCCACTGATCTTGGTTTTAGTACTGGAATGTTACTTCCTCTTACATACCATTTTGGTCTTCCTCTGTTAGAAGATTATTTATTTTTTCTCATAGATTATTATCATTTAATCTTTCTTCTCACTTCTACATTCCCTCTACCCCGCACATATGCATCTCAGAATAGATGTTTTAGTCAAAGCAACATGGGAACACGGCACGTAACTAGCATTTTATGGTTAATGGGTCTACTAAAAAACAGATAATCTTTTAATATTGAATAATCAGGGTTGCAGCTAATAACAAAAATTAACTTGATTGTAAAACATTTTCCACACAAACAGGGTGTTTAAGTTTAAAGGACACATGACTAGCTAGGAAATTCATTTCCCAAATGATTAGCAGGATGGTTAGCGCAAGTCTATTAACTGCTTGAGATCACAAGAAATTAATACATAAGACATAGTTGCTTATCTCTGGGATATGGTACTACTGGGATTGATTTCTGTCTATCAGAAATAATCAGTATTTATGAAGACAATACAAAATCAAACAAATAAACTTAAAAATTGCCCTAAGGGGGCATGCATAAGAGAGGTAATTAACTTTTTCTTTTATTTTTTACTATAAATGAAAGCTCATATGGCAGAGATTGCTGTTAAATATATTACGTAAATTCTGTATCCTTAATATTTCAGTGCCCATTCTACTTTTTGCAATTTCATTGTCACTCCTTTAGACCAGACCCTCCTCATATAGTCTACCTGTATTCTTTATTTTAATCATAGTCCATTCCCTATATCACTACTATTGTTATCTTCCCAAGTATGAATCTGATCATATGACTTCACTGCCTAACTCTTTCTTCTATAGGTCTCTGTAGCTTTCAAGATAAAGTCAAATACTTCAGCTTAGTTCACAATGATTCTTATGATCTATCTCCTACTCTCTCTAGGCTCATTTCCCTTTAACACTACCTTTCTCACACTCTATAAACATATAAAGATAATCCATTTATTTGTTCACTTATCGAATAGCTATATACTGAACGCAAACTCTGTGCCAGGTATTTTCCTAGGGACAAGGGATGTGACAACAATCATGATAGCTTTGGGCCCTGACATCTTGGAAATTACAGGTTAATAAAGGATTCAGTCCAATAAATAAAATGTTAGAAACTGTCTTAAACAAAACACAAAGCAGGAGGATAACCAAAGAAGTTGTATTAATTACCTATTGTTAGATAATGAATCATCCCAAAAAGCAGTTTAAAACAATAGCAATCAGAAAAAGGACAGAAAAAAAATGGCACAGATAACAGAGGCTCTGTTCATCCCTCTGGTGACCAAATCAAAGTTGTGACAGAAACAAGGAGCAAACAGCAAAGAAAATTGCCTGGGATCTGGATGAATAAGCCATACAACTCAGGAGAGAAATAATTAATTACCTCACAACAGTAGAAGGTAGGAGGAGGCTAGGACATGAGGCTGCCCAGTCTCCAGTGGCTGAGTGGGACATAAGCTGTGGCAGCAGCAGCTGCAGACGCCCCTTAAAGGAGCCATATCCAAGAGTGGACTTTCACGGTGATGGACCTGCTTGCTCTGAACACCAGCACTGGGTTGGTGGCATGGGGGGCACAAGAGACTTATAGGGGGGCACTGAGTTGTCAGAGTGAGGGCTGAAAAGAGGCTTTGTCTTGGACAGAACTGCAAGCAGTATCCATTGTTCGTCTTGTGAGCTCTTCTGGCTCTCAGTGCGTGGGCATTGTGCCACCATAGCCCTGCAATCATCAAACTGGGCAAGAGAGGTTGCTCACCCAGAGGATTCCCTGAAACTTCGCCTACCCCAACTCAAAGCCCCACCCAAGCCACATCTAGATGTGTCCTTTGGCGAGTCTGGTGCCTCTTGATGAGTAGCACCTAGACTCACACTGGTGGCAGCTGACTGTGGTTTCTAGTGTGGCCTCTGGAGGCAACTGTAAGCACGGCATCTGTGGATTGCTTGCTGAATCTTAACAGGTAGCCCAAGAGGGGCACAGGCTGGGAATAAATCTGGCCTGCAGCTGAACCCCTCTCGGGACTGTGCCACTGGACACCTACTACACAAAGCCACACTAATAAGACCAGGAGACTTAGGAGCTTTACTTAGTACATAGAAACAGACACAGAAAGGCAGCCAAAATGAGAAGACAAAGAAGTATAAACCATGTGAGAGAACAGAACAGAGATCCAGAAATAATGAAATCAAGCAATCTAATAGATGAAGACTTCAAAACACTAGTTATAAAGATGCCCAATGAACTTTAGGTTAAATTCAGTGAGAACTTCAACAAAGAGATAAAAAACATAAAAATGAAAATGGAAATTATACAAGGGAACCAGTTGGAAATGAAGAACACATTATCTGAGATGAAAAGTATATTAAATTGAATAAACAAAGTGAATAAATAAGATGATCAAATGACCTATATACAGGATGATAAAGCCAAGGACACTCAACCAAAATGGTCAGAAAAAAAGAAATCAAAACTAAAATAATAAGTTAAGAAGTCTATGGGACTCTATTAAAGGTAAAAATATCCTCGTAATAGGGCTACCTGAAGAAAACAAGATGTCAAAGAGCTATGTGAGGAAATAATGATGGAAAACTTCCCTCACCTAGTGAAAGAAATAGCCATAAAACTCCAGGAAGCTCAGAGCGTTTCAAAAACCAGGAACCCAAAGAGACCCACACCAAGAAGCATCATCATTAAAATGCCAAAGCTTAAGTAGAAAGAGACAATCTTAAAAAGCAGCAAGAGAAAAGCAGTTACTTACCTACAAGGGAGCACCTATAAGACTGGCAGCTGATTTCTCAAAAGAAATTATGCAGGACAGAGGGCTTGGAACAAAATATTCAATGTGGTGAATACCCAGGATCTACAACCAAGTATACTTTATCCAGAAAAGCTACTATTTAGAGTCAAATGACAGATAAAGAACTTCCTGGGCAAAAATAAGCTAAAGGAATTTATTATCACCAAGCCAGTATTACAGGAAATGTTGGAGGGACTTCTTTAAGAAGAAAAAACATGCATCAAAAAACGGGAATAAAGAATGGTAATAACTACATTCCTATCAACAAGTACATTATATGGAATATAATTAAGTGCTCCAACCAAACGATAGAGTGGCTGAATGGATAAGAAAACAAGACCCATACATTATGCTGCCTACAAGAGACTCACTTCAGATTAAAAGATAAACACAGACTAAAATGAAGGGGATGGAAAAAGATATTGCTTTGATGGACCTAGAGGATATTGTGCTGAACGAAATGGATCAGATAGAGAAAAACAAATATCGCATGAATTCACATACATATGGAATCTAAATAACAAAATAAACAACAACAACACAAGTGTAAATAAACTCATAGATACAGAGTATATTTAAGAGCTACTATTATTGAGGGGTGTTGAGAGGACAACAAAAAAAAGACAAAGGGATTAAAAGGTACAATCGAATAGTTTAAGAATAGACATAGAGATTTAGAGTGTAATATGTGGAAGACAGTTAATAATGTTGTAATAAATATGTGGTGGGGAGGGGGTACTAGATTTAGTGGAGTGATCACTTTGCGAGTTATGTGGATCTCTGATCACTATGCTATCCAATTTAAACTGGTATATTTTTATATGACAACTATAATTGATCAAAGTCCCATTGAATTGTGCAATGTAAATACAAGCAACTAATTGACTATTATATTTTAGTGAAGATGGGGGGAATGAACAGAGGCTCAGTGACTTGAAGCTCTGTATCTGATGATACAAAAATTTGTATCATTAGAGTGCCAGAATGAGAGGAGATAGTGGTGCTAAAGTTGAATTCAGATAAATAACAGGTGAAAATTTCTCAAATTTGATGGAAGACATAATCTTAAAGATTTATAAAACTGAGTAAATATTAAAGAGGACATATCTAAATAAATTCATGCCAAGACATATCATAACTAAAATTCTGAAAACTAAAATTAAAGAAAAAAAATGTGAAAGCTGCAAGAGAGAAACAATGCATTAACTATTGAAAAACACCAATTTGAGTAACAGCACATTTCTCATGAGAACAAGAAAGCCAGAGGGAAGCTACAAAATATTTAAGTGTGAAAGGAAAAAAAAAAACTACCCACCATCTTTAGGAATGAAGAGAATATAAAAATATGCCCACATAAAGGAAAACCAAAAATTTGTCACTAGTAGATCTAAACTTTTTTTTATTATCAGCTTTATTAAGTTATAATTGAAAAATAAAATTGTGTATATTTGAAGTACACGACATAATGAATTTATATAAATATACTTTGTAAAATGATTACTACAGTCAGGTGTCAATGTAAAACCATCCAAACCTATAGGCATTTTTTAAAGAATTTATTAGAACTTATTTGAGCCAGAGGATACACCTGAAAGCAACTTCTCAATAGACTGAGAAAAATGCCTCTGAAAATGACAGTTTGCAGTTAATTTTATGCATTTTGTATTAAGGAGAAAACATAAGGAAGATCACATGAACGTAGGAGAAAGCAAAGTGAGATTAGGTTGCAGGATAGTTAATAAGGTCATATGCTCTCTTGAGGGTGGTTTGTTCATAGAAAACTGAAAAAGAGAATTATTCTGGCATTTCAAAAGTGCTTTGACCTAGATGCACAAGAATAATGGATAGAACTTGCTTAATGCAAAGATAAACTTTTTACTAAGGAAGTTATGTTCCTAGGATGTGACTACACACTAAGACCTGTCCAGTTAAGAATTTATGGTTATATCACCCTTTGAGGTTACTTTTGGTCACTGAACTCATCAGATTTATTACAGCACCTTTTTTTTTGTCCACACAAATTGATTAACACATCCATAACCTCACCTGAATACCATTTCTCTGTGTGGTAAGAATGCTTATATCTCTTTTTTAAAAATATGCCAGGCACACAAAATAGTATTATTAACTATAGTACCATGCTGTGCCTTAGATCCCTACAGCTTATTTATCTTATAACTGAAGGCTAGTGGCCTTTGACCAACATCTCTCCATTCTCTTCATTCTCCAGACCCTGGTAGCCACCATTCTACTCTCCATTTAGTAGATCTATCACTAGAGAGAAGACTAAAGAAAATTATTTAAACAAAATGTAATGATAAAAAAAGAAACTTGGAACATCGGGACACAGAGAAACAGTAGAAATATGGCTACATATAATAGACTGTTTACTCATGAATCTTATGAACTATATTTTATAATTGAAACAAAAATTGTGACATCATCTGATACTCAAAAAATGGTATGATTTTATTTTTTATGGCTGAGTACTATTCTGTTGTATATATTTACCACCTCTATTGGTGGGTACTTAGATTGCTACCATATTTTGACAGTTGTAAATAGTACTGCAGTGAACATAAGGGTACATTTATCTTTTCTAATTAGTGTTTTGGTTTTCTTTGGATAAATATGCAGAAGTGCAATTGCTGGGTCATAAGGTTCTATTTTTAATTTTTCAATGACCCTCCAAATGTTTTCCACAGTGGCTGTACCAATTTGCAATCTCACCGACAACACACAAGAGTTCCCTTTTCTGCACGTTCTTGCCAACACTTGTTTGTTGATTTATTGATGCCAGTTATTCTGACAGGTGTGAAGTGATAGTTCATTGTGGTTTTAATTTGCATTTCTCTGATGATTAGTGATATGGAACATCTTTACATGTGTCTATTGGCTATCTTACCATTTGCAGCAACATAAATAGACCTAGATGGCATTATACTAAGTAAAATAAGCCAGAAGAGAAAGACAGACACCATATGATTTTACTTATATGTAAAATTTAGAGAACAAAATAAACAAACAAACAAAATAAAAACAGACTCAGATACAGAGAAAAAACTTGTGATTGCCAGATGGAATGGGGGATTGTGAGCTGAGTGAGAAAATTGAAGGGATTAAGAAGTAGAAATTGGTGGTTGCAAAATAGTCATAGGAATGTAAAATGCAGCACAGGGAATATAGTCGATAATATTGCAATAACTATGCATGGTGCCAAGTGAGTACTAGACTAATTGGGGGATCACTTCATAAATTATATAAATATCTAACTGCTGTTGTACAACAGAAACTAATATAAAATAATGCTGAATGTCAACTTTAATTGAAAAATAACAATTAAAGTGAAAAGAAAATTGTATTTTTAAGTGAGAAAGCTAAGCAACTTGATTGAAAGTGAAAGTCCCACTTTCATTTGAAGTGGTAAAAAGCTGATTCCAGCAGACTATGCTAATATATATGCACATTATAAAGCTCAGAGAAATTATTACAAAAATTATACAAAGATATTTGAAAACACTATGAACAGATTTCTGTTAAGGTGGCAGTGTAGATAAATGTTGTGCTGACCTCCTCTGACAACCATATCAAAATTACAACAAAACTACAGAACAACTGTCATTGAAAATCAACTAGCTGAACAAAAGTCCTTCTATTAAGGATATATAGAAGAAGCCCCTCTAGTCCGATAGGATGAGTAGAGACATGCAAAAAGCATATCCCAAATTCACATGTGGTAGTTAAAAATCAGAAAAAGTATCTCAGCTGTGGAGGTTTCTGCAGAAGAGCAAAGGATGCCAGCCCCAGCTTAGGGTTCAAGTGCCTGGAAGAGAAGACTACCAAAAATCTGAAGATGGAAACCAGTGGAGATCATGACTCAGTGAGAAAGAGAGCTGCAGGAGACCCAAGCATTCTTCGTAAAGGACCAGTGCATGGATTTTCCCAATGACAAAATCGCTCTGAGCTCCAGCACTGGGGCAGCAGATCAAAAGGCATCAGAGACATATGAGGAGGAACTGTATTGTCTGGTTTCAGGGAAAGGGCTGGAGAGGTAGCTTTCTCCAAAAGAGAAGTGCTGACAGAATCCGTTTTATTTGGTGAGCCCTCCCCCAGCCCAGCATAGAGGCACAGACAGTAGCTATATCCGAGTCTCCATGTACCTGGCTAACACTATTTATTTCACCTGGGTGATTCCTTGAGACCTTGCCCCACTCAACATTCTGGCCCATCCAAGCCAGGTAAACCAGAGATGATGGCTAAACTTAGCCTTCTTGGGACCCCTCCCTAGAGGTCCCTAACTTAATGCCCAGTGACCAGCTTTTGTCTCAGCTGGAGCACTCCCCAGGGCCACATCCAAGGATGACACACCTAAAGGGTAGACAGGACAGACACCAGAGCCCTATTAAAGTAAATCCTGCTCTTTAAGTTCAGTCCTTGCACAACAGCTACTCCACTGTAGTCACTGGCTGGTTCTCACAAACAATCAGCTCAAGAGTCAATCCCTCCCATTAATGGGAAAACAGTAACCAAGACTCAACTATGACAGGAGTGCACACACAACCCATACAAGAGACATACCTGGAGCATCTGGTTCAGGTGACCAGAGAGACTGAGCCACTGGGTCACACAGGACACCTACTACATAAGGTCACTCTACTAAGAACAGAAGACATAGGGGCCCTACCTAATACATAGAAACAAACATGTGGAGGTAGCCAAAATGGAGAGAAAAAGAAAAATGTCCCAAATAAAAGAACAGAACAAAGCTCCAAAAAAAAAAAAAAAAACTCGACTAAATGTAGACAAGCAATCTACCAGATACAGAGTTTGAAATACTTGTTATCACAATGCTCAATGAACTTAAGGGAGGAGTAGATGAACTCAGTGAGAACTTTAATTAAGAGTTAGAAAACATAAAAATGGAAATAGAAAACAGAAAAATGAATCATAAATGAAGAATATAATAACTAAATTGAAGAATACCTTAGGAGGAATCAACATTAGATAAAGCAGAGGATCAAATTAATCATTTTAGAAGGTAAGATAGAAGAAAACATCCAATTAGAATGACAACAAGAAAACAGAATTCAAAATATGAGTATAATTTAAGGGGCCTCTGGGACTCCATCAAGGGTACCAACAGAAAGAATCTGAAAAGCAGCAAGAGAAAAGCAGTTACCTACAAGGGAACTTCCTCAAGACTGTCAGCTGATTTTTCAACAGAAACTTTTAAAGCTAGAAGGGATTGTCATAAAATATTGAAAGTGATGAAAAATAAGGACCTACAGCCAAAATTACTCTACCCTTCAAAGCTATAATTTAAAATCAAATAACAGATAGTTTCCCAAGCAAGAAAAAGCTAAAGGAGCTCATCACACCAAGCCAGTATTGTAGGCAATGTTAGAAGGACTTCTTTAAGAAGAAGAAAAATAAAACAATATCAAAATACAAACAATAAAATGAAAATAACTATAGCTCTATCAACTATTACTTAGACTGTAAATGGATTAGGTGCTCCAATCAAAATCTAGGGTATACAAATGGGTAAGAAAAACAAAACCTTTACATACACTACCTAGAAGAGACTCATTTCAGATCAAAAAACATGCACAGACTGAAGTGAGGAGAGGGAAAAAAGATATTTCATAAAAAGAAAAAAAAGGAAAAAAAGGTTGGAGTAGCAATACTTATACCAGAAAAAATAGACTTTAAAACAAAGATTAGAACGAGAGACAAAGAAGGGACCAATAATCCCTTTCTGAGTATTTATCAGAAGAAATACAAAACACTACTATGTAGGGACATGTGAATCCATGTTTATTATAGCATTATTTACAATAGTCAAGATGCAGAGGCAGCTATGGTGTCCATCAATGGATGAATGAATAAAGAAGAGATTGTATACATATACAATGGAATATTACTTAGCCATAAAAATAATACAATCTTGCCATCTCTCACAACATGGATGGATATGGAGGGTATTGTGTTGAGTGGAGTAAGTCGAATAGAGAAAGATAAATACCATGATTTCACTTACATTTTAGAGCTAAAGAAGAAAATAAACAAACAAAACAGAAACAAGCTCAAAGATACAGAACATTTTGATGGTTGTCAGATGGAAAGCGGATTGAGGGGATAGGTGGAAAAGAAGGGATTAAGAAATACAATTGATAATTGCAAAATAATTATGAGGTTGTGAATTATAGCATAAGGCATATAGTCAATAATATTGTAATAACTATGTTTGGTGTCAAATAAATACTAGATTAACTGGTGTGATTACTTGGTAAGTTATATAGATGCCCAGTCACTATGTCATACACCTGAAACTAGTATATATCAACAGTAATTGAAAAATTAAAATAATATTAAATAACACCATAAACAAATCAATACAGAATCCCCAAAATAGTGTTCAAGTATCTCACTGGAGGACAACAAAAGAGAAAATAAGGACATGAGGATCAGTGGAAACACTGAAATAACAAAATGACAGTCTTAAACACTAATCTATCAATAATTAAATGTAAATGGTAAAACAAAAAAAAACAATAAAAACAAGACTTGTAGAATTGATCAATAAAACATGACCAGACTTTATGCTACTCACAAGAAAATCACTTCAATTATAACAATATTGGTAAGTGTTAAGTAATAGAATGGAAAAATATATATCATGCAAACATTAATTTTAAAAAGATAGAACTATACTAATATTTAATAAACTCCTGAGCATAGAAAACTGCTAGAGATAAAGAGAGACTCTACATGATAATAAAAAGGATAAATCTTCTCTTATCACTCTTATTCACCAAAGTACTGTAAGTTTTACTTACCGTAATAAGGCAAGAAAAAATATATAGATATACAAATAGGAATGAAAAAAATGAAAGTCTCTATTTGAATATGATGAGTACCTACAAATAAAACCCCAAAGAAACTACCAAAAAAATTCCTAGATTTAAAAATTGAGTTCAACAAGACCCAAGACACAAGATTGACATGCAAAAATCAATTGTGATAGGTCTACTAAATGGAGAGTAGAATGGTGGCTACCAGGGTCTGGAGAATGAAGAGAATGGAGAGATGTTGGTCAAAGGCCACTAGCCTTCAGTTATAAGATAAATAAGCTGTAGGGATCTAAGGCACAGCATGGTACTATAGTTAATAATACTATTTTGTGTGCCTGACATATTAAAAAAAGAGAGATATAAGCATTCTTACCACACAGAGAAATGGTATCCAGGTGAGGTTATGGATGTGTTAATCAATCAGTATGTACTAAATTAAACCCAGATGTTAACAATAGGGAAAACTGTGGTTGTGGTGAGGGATTTTCAGGGGTTATATGGAGACTCTGTACTTACTATTCAATTTTTCTATAACATAAAACTAGTCCCAAAATAAAGTACATTAATTTTTTTGAACAATGTATAACAAAGAAAAAAATAAAGTGTTATAACAATATATGATGAAATATTCTGCTAGAGAAAATAAAATATATAAGGAATATAATCTACTCAAAGAATCAGGTAAGAATTTCCCAAAGAGCAGTATGGTTACCAAAATGGTAGATTATAAATAATCCACCGGTAGGAGAACCTGAAAACTTGAAATATTGAAAGACATAGAAACATTGTGTAGTTAGTTACAAAGGAAGATATTTATTATGTAATAAGTAAAAGAATTTTAGAAGTGTGACAAAAAGTGAGATAAGAGAGGAAGGTAGAATTTACTGGACAGTTGAGGTATTTGTAAGCAACTTGGATTAGTCAAGGTTCTCCAGAAAATCAGAATTAGTAGGATATACAGTGGTAAGAGTAAGAGTGAGAGAGAATATTTATATTGAGAAACTGGGATTATGAAGGCTGAGAAATTCCATGATTTACCATCTGCAAGCTAGAGACCCAGAAAAGCTGGTGGTGTGATTCAGTATAAATAGGAAGGACTAAGAACCAAAATATAATGGTTTAAATCCCAGTCTGAAATGAAACTAGACTTTTATCACCACGCACCAAAATTAACTCAAAATGAAGTAAGGACCTGAAGATAAGACCTACAATAATAAAGTACATAGAAGAAAACCTAGGAACTAAACTTATGGACCTTGGACTTAAAGAGGATTTTATGAATTTGACCTCAAAAGCAAATGGTGTAAAATCAAAAAATAAATGAATGGGACTACATCAAACTAAAAAGCTTCTGCACAGCAAAAGAAACCTTCAATAAGGTAAAGAGACAACCTTCGGAATGGGAGAACATATTTACAAGCAACCCCTCTAATATAAAGCCGATGTTCATAGCAGCATTATTTATGGTGCCAGTGTTATGCCCCGACTCGTACCTCCACGAACCACCAAGAAGCCGACACCGATGCAAGATCAAGAGGGAGTTTATTCCAGACTCGAGTCCAGACCGCAGTCCGCACGCCGACACCGCAGTGAGTAGGAGGCGGTCCCGAACATGGGGCTTCAGGGGTATTTGAAGGGAAAAATCATAAGCATGGGGAGCGATGTCTTGGTGTTACAGGGTTGGTACGAGGAGCTTGTCGCTTAGCAGGATTGGCTAGGTGATGGTGCCAAGGAACAAGGCAGGGAATTTGGAGAGTTACTTTCCATAGTTGCTCTGATTGGCTGAGTCTAGGGTGGGGTGATTGTCTCGCTATCTGCGGCTTTTCCAGAAACTGGCCTGTGCTTAAAATGGAGTCTTATACCTAAGATGGAGTCACTTTGGTTGTTCACCAGGACATGGAAGCAACCAAAGTTTCCTATGATAGATGATTGGATAAAGAAGCTATAGTGTATATATACAATGGAATACTACTCAGCCACAAAAAGAGATGAAATACTGCCATTTACAACAACATGGATGTACCTCGCGATAATCATGCTAAGCAAAATAAGCCAGACAGAAAAAGTTGAAAACTACATATCACTTATATGTGAGATGTAAACCTAAAAGCATCGAATGAACAGGATAAACATGCAAAGACCCATGAACATGGACAAGAGACTAGTGGTTACCAGAGAGTAGGAGAGGAGGGTGGAAGAGAGCAGTAGATGGGGTAAAAGAGGTCAAATACATGGTGACTGAAAGAAATCTAACTATGGGAGGGGAAAACACAATGCAATATATGTATGCCTTACTGTTAAATTGTATCCCTGAAACTTACTAGATTCTGTTGACCAATGTCACCAAAAAATAATAATAATTAAAAATATATAAATATTAAAAAAAGAAAGAAAAAAAAATCCCAGTCTGAGAACCAGAGAAGATGTCCCTGCTCAAGCAGGCAAGCAGGAACTAAAAAGGGGCAAATTCTCCTTTCTCTGCCTTTTGTCTTATTCAGGCTCCCAATGGATTGGATAAAGTCAACCCACATTGGGGAGGGCAATTTCTTTTACTAAATCCACTGATTCAAATGCTAATCTCATCCAGAAACACCTTCGCAAACACACCCATGGTTAAATCTAATCTGGGTACCTCAAGGTTAGTCACATTGACAGAAAATTAACCATCACACAATGTTTTGGGGTTCAGCTTTTACCCTAAGGCTAGTGAGAAGGAATGGAAAGATTTTATATAAAAAAGTGACATAAGCATATTTGCATTTTAATAAGAAAACTGTAACTCAGTGTGAAAAATAGATTGGAAGGGAGCAAAAGTAAATGCTCCAAAACAAGTTAGTGGGCTAAGGCAAAAGTAAAGTTAGTTGTTGCTCCTGATATAAACCCTACTCACTGTAGCTGGTGTCATTTATAACTATAAATTCTCATGCCTATTCAGGAACCTGAGAAGACTTCAGTTCTGTCTGATAACATGTTGAGTTTTCTCCTTTTTTTGTGTAAATATCTTGGTAAGCTTCTGTATTTTTTTGTCTTTAAATATACTCTATACTTTTAATTTCTTCTAACATTTTTTATGCAATCAGATCACACACCAAAACACTCAGCTATATATTGGAAATCTAAATATTTAGATTTCTCAAGCAAAATTCATACATGTTATATTATTCAACTATAAAACTACAATACAATAAAATTATGAAGGTGGTGAAGTTTTTTAATTTTAAAAATATATAGGAAATCTGACAGAATAATTTATTATTATTTTAATTACTGTTTTTATATTAACTGCCATTTAAAAAAATGGTTTTTATTTCCCCATTCCAAGAATCTAGTCAGGACTGAGCTCCCTTAAATCAGACATGTTTGAAGTCTCTTATGTAGAAGTTATTTAAAGACAACTTAGAATTATTCAGCATAATCTCTTAAATGTTCCTTATAAGGAGATATGAGAGAGAGATAAAAAAGGTATATGCTATGGAGAATGATGATTTCCCTAGATACAGAAGTACTGGGAAGTTTGTGTTTTTTACAAATAAAGGGAAGACATGAAGATGGCAGGACCTCTCAGGAAATGGTTTTTAGTTGTTTTTAAAAATCCCCTTTTTAAAAAGAGCACTGAATTAAGAAAGCTACTAGATAACATAGAACTACAGAGATTTAAATAATTAAGCAATGTGGGCCAAAATCCAGAGGGTCCTCTATAAATGTCTTATATGATATATCTCTGGCACCTTGGTATAACTCTGGATTGATTTGGGAGTTTTAGCCTTTAGATTGACTTTAGATTTAATCTCTCTTAAATTTAACAAAACAGAGGTTATAATTTTATATTAGTTTCCTAAGGCTGTTGTAACAAATTACCACAGACTGGGTGAATTAAAACAACAGAAATTTATTTTTTTTCACAGTTCCGGAGTCTAGAAGTATAAAATCAAGCTATCAATATGGCCATGTTTCCTCTAGAGGTTCTAGGAGACATTTCTTCCTTGCCTCTTCTAGCTTCTGGTTGCTAGCAATCTTTGGCATTTTTTGGTTTATGATAGAATAATTCTAATCTCTACCTTCTTTTTGTGTCTCCTCTTTGTCCCAGTGTCCAAATATTCCTCCTCTTTTTCTTATAAACACACCAGTCACTTTATGAGTGTCCACCCTAATCCAGTTTGACCTCATTTTAACTGGATTACATCTTCAAGGACCCTATTTCCAAATAAGGTCACCTGCACAGCTACCAGCAGATAAGGTTCAATATATCTTTTAGGAGGGCAAAATTAAACCCACAATAGTCTACTTTCTGCACATTCCCTAAATTCTTGTCTTTCTTATGTGCAAAATACATTCACCCTGTCTCAACATCCCTAAATGACATAACCCATTCCAGCATTAACAATAAGTCCAAAATCTTAACTAAATATTACCAACTCAAAAGATCTTCAGTCTCATTTTCTAAATCATCTAATCATGTAATGGTGGTAGTTTAGGGATAGTCCATCTTGTGGCAAAATTCCTCTCCACTTGTGGACCTGTGAAACTAGAAAATAAGTTATCTGCAAAATACAATAGTGGGAGAGGCATAGGATAGACACCCCCGTTCAAAAAGGGAAAAATTGAAAGAAATAATGGATTCTACAAAAGTCCCAAACCTAGCAGGGCAAATTCTATTATGTTTCAAGGATTATGAATTATCCTCTATTGCTTGATATTCTACCCTCTGGGCCTTTAGATGCCCCATTGGTCCCATGGGCTTCTATGTCTATCTTGGAGTCATTCATTACTTATCTTGAAGGATAATACATGTGTGTGGCTTAATAACTTTATCTGCCTGTTTTCTGCCTACAGAATTCCAGAGGTTTAACGGCCTTTGTTCACTTCATCCATTTCTCTCCCCTTTAGTCCAAGATGGCAGTGTTTTAACTAGTATAGCATCCTCAAAACCTTGTATCATTCATTTTTTTTCAAGGGGATTCATGCCATTAGACATGAGAATTCTCCACAGATCCTTCCTGGATAATCTCATCTCTATTCTTGTTTTCTGTTGAGATGATTGATTATATGCGTGAGTTACATTCCTGATAATATCTCCAGCAAAATGTTGCCCAGCTACACACTGTATTCTCTATGAAGCATATCTTATCATTTTTCAATATGAATAAGCTGAGAACTTCTAAAATAATCAATTTCAATTTCCTTTTTTATTCAGCTTTACTCTGTCCTCTCATATTTTACTGTATTAAGAAGACAATAGACTGCATCTTCCACATTCTGCTTGGTAATCCAAGTTCACTGCTTATAAATTCTACTTTCTATCCAACAAAAGAACATGACTCAGCCATGTTTTCTGCCATTTTATAATATATATTTCCTTTCTTCTAGTGTCCAAAAACATGTTCTTTCCATCTGAAAATTTACCAGAAGCAGTTTAAACTTCCATATTTCCAATAACAGTCTTCCCAACACAATCTAGGCTTTAAGACCTATGATGTGCCCTCATATTTTTTTCCAGTTTATATCTATTACCCAAATCTAAAGCCACTTTCATATTTTTTAGGTATTTAATACAGCAACACCCACTTCTCAATACCAGAATCTATATTAGTTTTCTGGAGCGGCTATAATAAATTAAAATAGGATGGCTCGAAACAAAATATTGATTCTGTCATTGTTCTGGAGGCTACAAGTTTGAAATCAAGGTGTTAGCAGGGCCATACTTCCTCCAAAGTCTCTAAGGAAGATATCTTCCTTGCTTCTTCTAGCTTCCGATGGTCGCTAGCAATCCATGGCATTCCTTGTTTTGTGGTAGCATAACTCTAATATCTGCCTCTGCCTTTCCATGTTTATTTTCCTTATCTCAATGTCCAAATCTTTCTCCCCTTATATAATGAGGCACTAAAAGAGCGCCTGCCCTAATCCAGTACAGTTTCATCATAATTTAATTACATCTGCAAAGTTGGAATTTAATTTTATTTAATAGAAATTGTGTGATATTTTCAAAAACACCTGTGTTTGTATAATAAGATATGGCATTATAGGAATTAAAAGTGTGCTTCTAAGTAACTCTCATGTGGAATAGGAAATCAAAATTATAGCGCATTTAGAAAAACATGAATGATTAGACTATTATATAGCAATATTTAAAAAGTTTTGCTTCAGTTATACTCAAATTAAGTCCATAGCTTCAAATATATTTATTAAATAAGAAAGAATGAAAATAATTAAACTGGACATTCAAATGGAGAAGTTATAAGAACAACAAAAAGTGTAAGGAAAATAGGAGGAAGGAAACTATAGAAAGAAAAGCAGGAATTGATGAATTAGACAGTTTTTTCAAGAAGACATACAAATGACCAACAGATATATGGAACGATGCTCAACTTCACTAGCTATTAGAGAAATGCAAACTAAAACCACAATCTGATACCACTACACACCTATTAGAATTACTATTCTCAACAAAACAAGTAATAACAAGTATTGAAAAGGTTGTGGAGGAAAAGGAATCCTCATACACTGCTAGTAAAAATGTAAATGGGTATAGCTACTATGGGAAACAATATGGAACTTACTCAAAAAACTAAGAATTTATTTACCATATGACCCCACAATCTCTCTTCTGGTTATCTATCCAAAATATTTGAGAACATTTATCTGTAAAGATACATGCATCCCGACATTCATAGCAGCATTATTTACAGTTACCAGGACATGGAAGCAACCAAAGTGTCCTATGATAGATGATTGACTAAAGAAGCGGTGGCACATATATACAATGGGATATTACTCATCCATAAGAAGAGATGAAATACTGCCATTTGCGACAACATGGATGGACCTTGAAATAATCATACGAAGTGAAATAAGCCAGACAGAAAAGGTTTAGATCATAAATGGATCCTGTATCTTGCTGAAGGCTTTGTCTTTATCTATTGATATGATCATATGATTCTTATTTTTTAATTTGTTTATGTGTGTATCATGTTAATTGATTTTCATATGTTGAACCATTCCTGTGCCCCTGAGATGAAACCCACTTGATTATGGTGTATAAACTTTTGAATATGTTGCTGTATTCAGTTTGCTAGTATCTTATCTAGAATTATTGCATCATGTGTACATTGGTCTGTAGTTTTCTTTTTTGTGTGCTATCTTTACCAGGTTTTGGTCTCAGAGTAATATTGGCCTCATAAAATGAGTTGGGAAGTATTGCCTCCTCTTTGATTTTTTAGAAGAGTTTCAGGAGAATAGATATTAAATCTTTGAATGTTTGGCAGAATTCACTGGTGAAGCCAACTTGTCTTGGACTTTTACTTTTTGGTAGGTTTTTGATGATTTTTTTTTTCAATTTCTATATTGCTGATTAGTCTATTTAGATTTTCTAGATCTTCTTGATTCAGTCTAGGAAGATTGTATTTTTCTAAGTATGATTCCATTTTTTCTAGGTTATTAAATTTGGTGTTATACACTTTTTCATAGTATTCTTGTATAATCTTTTGTATTCCTGTGTCAGTCATAATTTCCTCTCTTTCATCCCTGATTTTGTTTATTTGTATACTTTCTTTTTTCTTTTTCTTTAGTGAATCTAGCCAGGGGTTTATTAACCTTCTCAAAGGGGCTGCTCTTTGTTGCATTTTTTCCTATTGTTTTTTTAAATTTCATTTATTCATGCTCTAATTTTGATGTTTTTTTTTCCCTTCTGCTGACTTTATGCTTCATTTGTTCTTCCTTTTCTAGTTTTTTTTTTTTTTAATGAAGCATCAGATTGTTTATTTGGGCTCATTTTTGCTTTTAGAGATAGGGTTGTAATGATATGAGTTTTCCTCTTATGACCACTTTTTCTGTGTAACAAAAGTTTTGATATGTTGTACTATCATTATCATTATCATTCGCTTCTATGTATCTCTTGATATTTCTTTTTATTCCTTCCCTGACCTAGCTATTCTTCAGTAGCATGTTGTTTAATCTCCATGTATTTGTGGTCCTTCCTGATTTCTTTTTGCAATTGATCTGTAGTTTCTTGTAGATATTTAATCATGCTCCCTACCCTAGTTTCAGTCCCTATCAATGTCAGCAACAGTCTCAACAGTGTTTTCTCAGATTCCCCTGAGGATCTGTGGGTGTTGGTCTCAAAGGTTATGCGGGCAGGAGCCCTCTGGGTTGGGTGTTGGAGGCTGAGGCTCAGCCTCAGTTTTGCATCTGCAGCATGTAGAAATCAACTGTTGTTTCTCTATGGTCCAGTCTTGCTTCTCTTCTTTTTGCCCCGTTGGCTGAGCCCTGCCACTGACTGCGTGGAACTCACAGCATCCCCAGGTACGGCTGTTCTGGGAAGTCGCCACACTTTCTTCCTTCCCCCTCCTCCTGCTGGGACCTCCAGGGGCTGAAAGAGGCAGCTTAATTCTTGGCAGAATTTTCTCAGATACTCCTGGGGCTCCATGGTGATTGGATATCGTGGGAGGGGTCCTCTGGGTTGAGAGTTGGGGGCTACTGCTCAGCTTCAGTTTTACAACTGGTCCAGTAAAAATCAACTGTTGTTTTTCTGCAGTCTTGTCCACTTCTCTGCTTTCTGCCCAGACGACTGAGCACTGTCGTTGTCTGTGTGGAACTCACAAACTCTTCAAGGCAAGCAGGGCTGTTCAGGGAAGTCACCGCTCCTTCTCCCCGCCCTCTCCTTCTGCAGGGAGCTCAGGAGGCTGCAAGAGAGAGCTCCTTTATGTCTCCCAGTTCACCGCCTGACACCCAGTGTTCTGATCTGTGGTAGCTCCTATGCGCAGATTCGACACTCAGACGTGCTGGTGTGCAGTTTGGATGTTTTTGTTGAGTTTTAGATGTTCAGCTTATTGTTGTTTCAATGGGAGAGATATGCAGACTGCTCTCACTCTGCCATGTTTCCCAGAATCAATTTTAGCTCTTATTTCCCTTGCCTTTGAGATCAAATTCATAAATTCTTCTTTAAGCCCAATGTCCCTAAGTTTAGTTTTGATGTTTTCTTCTAAGCACTTTGTTGTTTCAGGTCTTATATTCAGGTCCTCAAGTCATTTTGAGTTAATTTTGCCGTGTGGTGATAGACGACAATCTGGTTTCATTCTTTTGCTGTTTTCCCAGCACTATTTATTGAAGAGTCTTGTTTCTCTCCACTATATGTTTTTAGCTTTTATGTCAAAAATTATGTCCCCATATAAACATGGGTTTATTTCTGTACTCTTGATTATGTTCCACTGGTCTATGTGTTTGTTTTTCTGCCAATACCATGCTATTTTGATAATAATCATTCTGTAGTATAATTTGAATCAGACAGAGTGATGCTTCCAGGCTCATTCTTTTTTCTCAGGATGGCTTTGGCAATTCAGGGTCTTTTGTGTTTCCATACAAATCTGATGATTCTTTGTTGTATTTCTTTAAAAATGCCATTGGGGTTTTGATGAGAATTGAATTAAAACTGTATAATGCTTTAGGTAATAAGTTCATTTTAACTATGTTGATTATTCCAATACAAGAACACAGAAAATCTTTCTCTTTATACCTCCTTCTATTTCTTTTAATAGGATCTTATAGTTTTCATTATATAGGTCCTTCACATCTTTAGACAGATTTATTTCTAGTTTTTTTTTTCTTTCTGTTGCAATTTCAAAAGGAATTATTGTTCCACTTTTTTCCCTGACAATTTATTATTAGAATAAAGGAACACTATGGATTTTTGAACATTGATTCTGTATCCAGAAACCATATTGTATTTACTTATAGTTTCTAGTTGTGTTCTCATGGAGTCTTCAGCATTTTCTATATAGAGTCATGTCATCCGCAAATAGTGAGAGTTTGATTTTTCCATTTCCTATATGGATGCCTTTTATATCTTTCTCTTGCCTAATTGCACTTGCTAGAATCTAAAGATATATTGAATAACATTAGCATTAGCAGACAGCCTTGTCTTATTCCTGATCTTAGTGGAAAGGTTTTTAGTTTTTCACCATTAAGTATACAGTTGGCTGAGGGTTTGTTGTACATGGCCTTTATACTGTTGAGGTACTTTCCTTCTATACCAATTTTGTTAATGGTTTTGATTATAAATGGATGATGTATCTTCTCAAAGGCTTTTTCTGCATCTATTGACATGATCAAATGATTCTTATTTTTTTTTAATTTGTTTATGTGGTATATTACTTTAATAGATTTGTGTATGTCAAAACACCCCTGTGGCCCTGGGAAGAAGCCCACTCAATCATGGTGTATAATTTTTTTTAATATGTTGCTATATTTGCTTTGCTAGTATCTTGTTTAGGAATTTTTCATCTGTGTTCATGAGATATTTGGTCTATAGTTTTCTCTTTTTGTCTTATCTTTACCAGGTTTTGGTATCGGGGTATTATTGGCTTCATAAAATGAGTTAGGAAGTATTGCCTGCTCTTCAATTTTTTGGAAGAGATTGAGCATAATATGTACTTAATCTTCGTTGAATGTTTGGTAGAAATCACTGGTGAATCCATCTGGTCCTGGTCTTTTACTTTTTGGCAAGTTTTTAATGGTTATTTCAATTTCCATACTGCCAAGCAATCTATCTCAATTTTCTAGTTCTTATCCATTTAGTCTAGGAAGGTTGTATTATTGTAAGTCCTTGTCCATTTCTTCTAGGTTATTAAACTTAGTGTTATATATTTTTTTCATAATATTCTTGTATGATCCTGTGTATTTCTGTAGTGTCTGTCGTCATTTCTCATCTTTCATCCCTAATTTTGTTTATTTATGTCCTTTTTCTTTTTTATTTAGTGAGTCTAGTCAGGGTCTGTCAATTTTATTAACCTTATCAAGGAACCAGCTCTTTGTTGCAATTATTTTTCTGTTTTTTTTTTTTTTGCTTTCAATTTCATTTATTTCTGTTCTAATTTTGATTATCACTTTCCTTCTGCTAATTTTAGGTTTCGTTTGTTCTTTTTCTATTTTTTTTAAGATGAAGAGTTAGGTTGATTATTTTGGCTTGTTCTTGTTCTTTTTTTTTTTTAGTTAGGCCTGTAACAATAAGAATTTTCCTCTTATGACTGCTTTTTTGATGTTTCCAAAGTTTTAGTATGTCGTACTATCATTATCATTCATTTCTATGTATCGCTTGATCTCTCTTTTTATTTCTTCTTTGACCCAGTTATTTTTCAGTTGCATGTTGTTTAATCTCCATGTATTTGTGGTTCTTCCCACTTTCATTTTACAGTTCATCTCTGGCTTCAAAGCATTATGATTAGAGAAAGTGATTAGTGTGATTTCAAGCCTCTGATATTTGTTGAGGCTATCTTTGTGTCCCAGTATGTGGTCAATTCTTGAGAACGTTTCATGTGCACTAGAGAAGAATGTATAAGCAGCTGTTTTGGTTTGAAAGGATATGCAAATATCAATTATGTCCAGTTGGTCTAATGTGTAATTTAAGGATGTTATTCTCATTGATAGTCTGTTTGGATGATCTATCCATATTCAACAATGGGATATTTAGTTTCCCTACTATGATAGTGTTTGATCCGTTTCTCCCTTCAGTTTTATTCATAACTGCTTTGTATATTTTTGGGCTCCCTGATTGAGAGCATAGATATTAATAAGTGTTATGCCTTCTTTGTTCGTGATTCCTTTTATTAATATGAAATGTCCTTCAGAATAATTCTTTACCTCTTTTTATGTTTAAGTCTATTTCATGTGATATTAGTACCACTACTCCCACTTTTGAATGTCATTTGCCTGAGATATCATTCTCTACCCTTCACCTTGAGTCTATATTTGTCTTTGGAACTCAGAATGTCTCCTGAAGGCAGCATATAGTTGGGTTTTGTTTTGTTTTTGTTTTTGTATTTTTTTTTTTTGCTTTTTTTGATCCAATCTGCAACTCCGTGCATTTTTTTTGGTGAATTCAGTCCATTTACATTTAGGGTGATTATTGAAATATGAAGTTTTCGTATAACCTCTTTATCTTTTGCTTTCTGGTAGCTTGTTGTTTCCATTGCTTCCTTGTCCTTGTATGTCTTTTTTTTAATTTTAATTGAGTTTTGTGAATTTTCTTTCTGGTCCATCTTGTCTTATGTTATATACTTCAGTTTTAATCTTTGGTGTGTTGTTACCATTACAAATAACTAAAGGATAGTTATTTATATATAGCAGTCCATTTTGTCCATTCCTCTTTGTGAATTTAGATCTTTGAATCCTTACCTTTTCAGTCAACATTGTCTCAATTTGTCCCTATGTATGTTGAATGTTCATTACTATCTTGTGATAGCAAATCTCTTCTTATAGTTTAAGCTTATAATGCCTTGTTGTTAGCAAAGTTTGCACTCCTCTGCTTCTACCTGCCTGCTAGACTCCTTACTCCTAATAATGTATTTTTTTTGACATTTTCTTTTAGGTGAGCTGACCCATTTCAGTATTTGCTGTAATTCAGGCCTCACAGTGTATAATTCCCTCAAGTTTTGTATGTCTAGAAAGGTCTAAATTTTTCCTTTATACCTAAAGGAGAGCTTTGCTGAATCCATTATTCTTGGCAGGTAGTTTCTTTCATTTAATAGTTTGAATATTTGATTCCACTCCTTTCAGGCTAGAAAGGTTTGTGCCGAGAAATCCGAGGAAAATCTTATGGGTTTTCCTTTATAGGTTACCATCTTCTTTTCTCTGGCTATTCTGAGAATTGTTCGTCATTGATTTTTGATAATTTTAATACAATGTGTCTTGAAGAAGACTTTTTTTGGTTGATATAATTGGTTGTTCTGTTGATTTCTTTAAATCCAAGCTCCAGTTCACTCCTTAGTTTGGGGAAATTCTCATCAACTATTTGTATGAAAACGCTTTAATTCCTTCTTGCTTTCTTCCCCTTCAAGAATGCCCATTATTCTTGTTTCTTCTCCTGATGATTTCAGCTAGTTCTTGTATTTCTCTTTCATTATTTTTCATTGTTCACTTCTGCCTTCTTCCTTCTGATGTATTTCTAGATTTCTATCTTTGATATCACTGATCTTTTCCTCCTTTTGGTCGACTCTATTTTCCAAACTTACTATTTCATTTTTCATCTCTTGCAGTGTATTCTTCATTTCCAGAAGTTCTATTTGGTTCTTTTTGAGGGTTTCAATGTACTTGCTAAAAAACTCATTCTGTTGATCTAGTTGTGTTTTCAATTCTTGGAATTGATATGAATTATTATTTTTTTTATCTCATTGAGTTTTTTTTTCAGAAGGATCATCCTGAATTTTCTGTCATTTAAGTTGTGCATTTCTATGTCTTTCTAAAGATTTTTCTCTTTCTTCCTGAGCTGCCTATCATCTTGGTTGTTCATGGTGTTTAATGAACTATTTCTCTGTCTGGGTATTAACAGATGTATATGCTGCTTTTTTTTTTCCTGAATGAAAATTTATTATGTAAGGGTCTTTAGCCTTTGCTAAGATGGTGTTTTTCTTTTTATTTCTAGTAGGTGGCATCTAAGCCTCTTGGTTCCTTTTTTATTTAAAGTCTTAATAATGCCTTTTCTTTTTCTCATAAATATTCAATTGCCTCACTACCTTTGGTCTCAATCCTTGTCAGTTTTAGCAAAAGTTTTGGTAGTTTTGCTCAGATTTTCCTGGGGCTCTGGGTGTTCGGTCTTAGAGGACATAAGGAAAAGGACCTCTGGGTTGGGGGATAGGTGCTGTGGCTTAGCCTCATGGTTTGCAACTGCAGCTGGTAACAATCAACTTACTTCTCTGTCATTCCCATTTCTTTGCCATCCCCACTTCCCTGCTTTATGTCCTGGTGCCTGGGCAGTGCCACTGTGTGAAGTTCACAGCTCTCTCGGGCAGGGCCTAAGAGTCCAGGGAACCCACCGTACCTCCTGCCTTTCCCCTCCTCCTACAGAGAGGCAGCATCTTTGTTTCTCCCAGTCTATTGCCTGACTCCCTAGGTTCTGACCTGTGGTATTTCTTATGCGCTGATCCCATGTTCAGATGTGCTGGTGTGCAAGTTTGGTGTTTGTTGTTGTTGTTGTTGAAGTTTAGATTTTAATCTTATTGTTGTTTGAAGAGGAGAGATCTGGGGACATCTCTTACTCCTTCATCTTTCTGACATCCAATAACCTAAATTTATACCTTGAACTAGAAAATGCAAACCCAAGTAAAGCAAAAGCTATCAGATGCAAGAAAATAACAAGAATTAGAGAGGAGAAAAATGAAACAGGGAATAGAAAATCAATAGTGTAAAAAACAAAAATAAATTTTGGCTCTTTGTGAAAACCAATAAAATTAGCATACCCTTGGGTAGACTGACCAAGGAAGATAAGATACTTAAATTATTATAACAAGTAATAAATGTTTGGCCAATACTATAACCTTACATAAATAAAAATAATTTAAAATGGTTAAATTGTAAGTTTTATGTTCTGTGTGTTTTACTACAGTAAAAATGCCTTAGTACATGTTAAGTGTAACTATAAGCTATTAATGTCTATAGTATGAGCGCTTTTCGATAAAAATAAAATAATTAGATATTTGAAATTTTGAATGTCTGCTTTCCTGCTTTTTAAGCACTTAAGAGAGAACATGATATTTATACTTTAATTTTAATAAAATCCTTAGAGATATGTTAATGTTTCAAATATTTAATGTTTTCTGTGCATTTAACTTGCTAAATACATATATTAATAAAAATAGGTAGAATATCAGATTCATCTTATGAATCATACTAATCTGAATGCTGATTAACAAGACATATGCATACTATATCTAAAGAAAACAATAAAGCTTTATTGAAAAAAATGAAATGTGTAAACCGTTAATATATTCAAGTACAGACAGGTTTATTACTTTTAAATTTTTAATTTCTTCTCAGAAAATAACAACGTAGTGAGGGTCACATAGCTAGAAACACTTGGATCTAGGATCAAAGCCACCCAAACTGACAAATGTATAAATATATTTAAAATCCTAAAGAATGGTAATAAAGACCTGGGCAGATATTAGAAACTAAAATATGAATGTATGTTTATAAATAAAAAAATTAATAGTTAGAAAAATTCAGTTTCAAACAATAAGGAAAACTAAGAACTCTAGAATTATGTAAAAGAAAACAAAATTCTACATAAAATATTGCATAGGTTTATATTAACATAATTGAACTTTCAAAGAAGTAAGCATACTTTCCAATGATCAAAAGTAAAGAGGAATATGAAAAGTCCATGAAAAAAAATTTTCTATTGAGTGAACCCCAGGCACTAAATGAGGTAGAAATTGTAAAATTGGAATATCAACATCTTTCAACCCCTCATGAAAAAACAAATTTGGGAAATAATTATCATTGAGAAATTTACAATGAAAGGATAAGACTGTCATCACCTGAATTTACAGATAAGTCTTAGCACTATTAAAAGTGAGACACTCAAGAGATTTGATGCAATATATAAGATAAAGCATTGAACCAATATTAGAAATGAACAATTCTGCATGATACATAATCTGATTTCATAAAAAAAAACAAATAGCAAACAATGAGAAGGAGACTTAATGAGATGTAAGACAATAAAAATCATTTTCAATGAAGAGACCTTGCATTGATTCTGATGAAAACAAATGAACTGTAAAAGAACAAGAAAGTAGTCAATTAGGGAAATTTGAATAAAAAAATGGGGTCAGATAGTATTAAGGAATTAATGTTAATTTAATAAAACACAAATATATGGAAAGGTATCTCATATTCGTGGTTTAAATAATTAACATTATTAGAATGTACATACAACCCAAAATGATCTACAGATTCAATGCAATCTCCATCAAATCCCAGTAACATTATTTTTAAATAATTAGCAAAAAGAACAATCTTAAAATTCATATTGAACTACAAAAGACCTTGAATCACCAAAGCAATTTGGAAAACAAAGAACAAAGCTATAAGCAACACGCTTGTTGATTTCACGATATTTTATAAAGTTATGGTAATGAAAATTATATAGTACTGACATAAAAACAGACATATAGACCCATGAATAGAGAGCCCAGAAATAAATCCACACATATACATTCAACTGTTTATTGAGAAGGGTGCAAGATTACACAATAGTGAAAAAAATGGTGCTGAGAAAACTGCATGTCCACATGCAAAAAAAAATACGCCTTTATTTTATAACATACATAAAAATCAGGTTCAACTGGATTAAAGACTTAAACATAATATCTGAAACTTAAAGCCCTTAGAACAAAATATAGAGATAAAACATTATGACATTGGCCTTTGCAATGATAACTTAGACATTACACCAAAAGCACAGACAGCAAAACTCAAAATAAAATTTTTTTAAAAAATGGGATTATATCAAACTAGAACACTTCTTCACAGCAAAGGAAACACTTAACAAAGTGAAAAGGTAACCTATAGAATGGGAGAAAATATCTGCGAATCATATAGCTGATAAAAGATTGATAGTCAAAATAAATAAAGAACTCTTGCAACTCTATAGTAAAAGAACGAATAATCTAATATAAAATTGGTCAAACATCCTGAAAAGATATTTCTTCCAAGAAGACATATAAATGGCTAACAGGTATATGAAAACTTCTCAGCATAACTAATCAAGGAAATGCAAATAAAAACTATGCGATATCATCTCATACATATTATGATGACTATAGTCAAAATAATGATGGATAACAAAGGTTGTGAAAATGTGAAAAAAAATTGTACGCTGCCAGCGAGAATATAAATTGGTACACCCACTCTGGAAAATAATGTGAAGGTTTCTCAAAAAAATAAAAATAGAACTATTATATGATTCGGAAATCTCACATCTGGGTATATATCTAGAGAAATTGAAATCAGTAACTTGAAGAGATATCTGCATTCCTATATTCATTGCAGCTTTATTTACAATAGTCAAGACATGAAAGCAACCTAAACATCAATTAACACATGAAGGAAGAGCAATATTTATATACAGTGGAATTTTGTTCAGCCCTAAAAAAGAAGAAAATTTCGTTTTTTTGTGATCACATCATTAAAATGGTAATGCTACCTAAAACAATCTATAGACTCAATGAAATCCCTATCAAAATACCAATGGCATTTTTCAGAGAGCTAGAACAACTAATCTTAAAGTTTATATGGAGTCATAAAAAACCTTGAAGAGCCATGGCAATCTTGAGAAAGAAGAACTAAGTTGGAGGTATCACACTACCTGATATCAAATTATACTACAAGTCTACAGTAATCAAACAGCATGATACTGGCATAAAAACAGATATATTGATCAATGGAAAAGAATAGAGATCTCAGAAAAAAACCCACACATATACGTTTACTTAATATATGACAAGGAAGGTAACAATATGCAATGAGGTAAAGGCTGTCTCTTCAATAAATGGTGTTGGATAAATTGGACACATACATGCAATAAAAAAAGAAGAAGCTGGATCACCCTCTTACACCATATGCAAGAATAGATTCAAAATGGATTAAAGATTTAAATGCCAGACCCAAAACCATAAAACTTCTAGAAGAAAACGTAGGCAGTATATTCTCTGATATTACTAGCAGGAATTTGTTTACAGATATATCTCCTCAGGCAAGGGAAACAAAAGAAAAAGTAAAAAAATGGGACTACATTAAACCAAAAAGTTTTTGTACAGCAAAGGATATCATCAATAAAACAAAAAGACAATCGGCTGGGAGAAGATATTAGCTAATGATACATCTGACAATATATAAAGAACTTATACCACTCCATAACAACAAATAACAAACAATCCAATTAAAAAATGGGCAAGAGACCTAAACAGATACTTCTCCGAAGAGGAAATACAGATGGCCAATAGACATATGAAAAGATGTTCAAGGTCACTAACTTTGAGATAAATGTAAATTAAAACCACAATGAGATATCACTTCACACCTTTCAGAATGGCTATCATCAATAAATCAAAAAAACAGAAAGTGTTGAAGAGGATGTGGAAAAAAGGGAACCCTCATATATTGTTGCTGGGATTGCAAATTGATATAGCTGTTATGGAAAATAGTATGGAGGCTTCTCAAAAAGTTCAAAATGGATATACCTTTTGACCCAGCAATTACACAAATAAAATCAAAACAATAATTTGTAAAAATCTATGCACTCCAATATTCATGGCAGCACAATTTACAATAGCCATATATGGAAGCTACCTAAATGCCCATCAACAGAAGATTGGATAAAGAAATTATGGTTCATATATACAATGAAATATTACTCAGCCATTACAAAAATGAAATCCTACCATTTGCAATGACATGGATGGACCTAGAGGTTATTATGTTGTGTGAAATAAGTCAGACAGAGAAAGTTAAATACCATATAATTTCATTTATATGTGGAATCTAAGGAACAAAAAGAACAATCTAATCAAAAACAGACTCACAAATATAGTGGTCAATTTTGTGATGGACAATGGGAAAGGTGGTTGGGAAGCTGTGAGAATGGGGCAAAGGGTTAAAGAAGTACAAATTAGTAGTTTATAGTTGGTCATAGGGATCAGAAGCACAGCAGAGGGAAGGCAGTTAGCATTAATATGATGACTAGGTGGAGGGCAAGGGAAAGGAGGCAGCAAGTGGGGGAATCATTTTATGAACTGTAGAGATGTCTAACCAATATACTGTGTAGTTGAAACTAATATACATAAGTAAATTTTTTAAAAAATTAATAAAACAAAGGCAGGAGGAAACTTTTGTAGTTGTTGGATACATTTATGACATTGTGATTATTTCATGAGTGTATACAAACTCAAGTTGTATAAACTAAAAAGAGCTTTATGTATGAGCTCTATGTATGTCAATCTTACTTTAATGAAATAGTTTAAATGAAACAATAAAAATGTGTATCAGTAGTTCTTATTTTATCCCCCAGGCCAAAATAAAATCATACTTTTACTGTTGACCTCACAAGACATATGAACCATTAAAAAGAACTAATAATCTCAATCTTATAAAGAAACTCAAAGAAGAGAGAAACACGAATCTTGTCATTTTATTATGCTGGTATTATATAATGCAATCTTACATTAAATGAAACCAGATATGATAAAATAAAAGTAATTTATTGGAAAATCTCATTTATGAATATAGTTGAATGAATCCTAAATAAAATATTAAAAAATATATTTCAACAATATATTAGAAATAATATGTATTATTAGTCATTGGAGTTTATCTGGAAAATGATAAAAATTTACAGTACAAAAATCTATTCAAAATAATTTACCATTTAAAAAATAAAAATGATAAAATGTATGTTCATCTCAGTAAATGAAGAAATATACTTTATATAAATTCAAGTCACTCATACTTAAAATGTCAAAGAATGTATGATTGAAACATACTTTATCATCATAAAGGGTATCTACATCAAATTACTAAAATGTAATACTATTTACAGTTTATCAACAAAAGCTACACAATACTAAAATATGAATATAACAAAATTAGAGAGACATATATGGAAGAATATATATATTATATTGATTATTTTAAAAATCATTAGTAAAAGGAGAAACAAAACACGTTTGTGGAAAGAATGATTCAACAGGATATAGATATTGGTTTCAGTCAAGATGAAGGAGTAGGAAAATGCTGTGCTTGCCTCTTTTTATGATCAAATTAAAATTACAACTAAAATATAGAACAATCAACCTGGAAAATTAGCTGAACAGACCTATATCTAAGGACATAAAAAAAGAAGCCACATCAAGAGTGGTAGAAAGGGTGGAGATGCAAAATGGGCTGGTCCCAAACCCACGTGAAAACTGAGAGAGACAGCTCTACTGCAGAAGTCACTGCTGAAGAATGAGGGGACCCACCTCCACATTGGGCTCCCCATTCTAAGCACCAGTGCCGGGAAACATCTGGCTGTGAAAAACAGCAAGGATTCTATCTGTCAGGGTAGACAAAATGCTGCAAGAAACCCTGACATTTCTCTTAAACGTCCTGTACATAGGCTTTCTCACTCTCAGGCACTCATCCTGGGCTCCAGAGAAGGAACAGTAACTTTGAAAATGCCAAAAACATGTAACGAGGGACTGAGTTAAGTGCCTTCAGGGTGAGTTCTGGAGGAAGAGCCACCATTATCTTTGTGTTGAATTTCCCTCTTATGTAGCCCATGGGTGGGCAAAATCTTTTCTTTGTTTAGCCATACCCTCACATGACCAAATATAATCCTGCATTTGCCTGGCAAAATCCAATGGCTCCACTCTGGTGATACCTTGAGACATCACCACACTCAATTCATGCATCTCTAGATGTCTGTGGCCAACAGACAGCTGGAGTTGGCTCAAGCTACAAACTTACTTGGATAATTCTTGCAAGTGCTTAGGCCCCAAGAGAGTGGTGGCTGGCCTTTGTGTGCAATGAGCCTTTTGGGTGGCTCCAGGTTTAGCACTGGTACCAAATATGAATTAGCAGTAACATGGTAAACACCACTTACCCATCTTGGTGAATCCCTGAAACCCAACTCACTTACTGCCCAAGGCTCTTTCAGCAACTGAGCCATATGGGCAGTTGGCAGGTGGCATCAGGTCTTGGGGTGCTCTTGGACTTTTGCTGAGATGCCCCAGGCCCAATACCGGTGGTAGACAACCTCAGTTTGAAGTGTGGTCTTTCCCATGCACCTTAAGTCCAGCACAGGCAGCAGCCAACTGTAGATTACTTTATAGCTCCTACCAGATAATCCTGGGCTGGCCATAGGCAGCAGCCAAACTTGGCCTAAAAGGGAGCCCCTTTCAAGAAGCCCCCAAACCAAAACACCCAGTGGCCAGCTTCAAACCACAACAGAGCACTCACTGCTCAATTTGCCTCATAAGTGGCAAATCCAAAAGGTGGTCTTAGCAGGTTTCAAAGAATGTTATGGCAAATCACACTCTGTAGGACCAGCCCCTGCACAACACAAAAGCTGTGCTCATGGCAAACCCACACATCCAATAAGTCTGAGGGCCAATTTCACCCACTGATGTGACAACAACAATCAAGGCTCGACTACAAAAGAAGGGCACACAAAACCCACAAAAGGGACAATCTAGAAAAATCTAGTTCAGGCAACCAGGGAGACTGTGCCACTGGGCCCTTCAGGATACCTATTACATAAAGCCAACCATCCATGACTGGGAGACATAGTAGATCTATATAATATATATAAATAAACACAGAGAGGTAGCTGAAATGAGATAAAGAAGAAATATGTTCCAAGTGAAAGAAAAGGAGAAAACTCTAGGGGGAAAATAAAACTAATAAAATGGAGACAAGCAATCTACCAGATATGGAGTTCAATTCACTTTATAAGGATGTGTAAAAAACTTAGTGAGAACTTCAACAATGAGATCGTGAGCATAAAAAAGCACATAGAAACCATAAATAAGAATAAGTGAAAAATGAAAACTGCAATAATTGAACTAAACAGTACACTAGAAGAAATCAACAACATATTAGGTAAAGCAGAGGACAGAATTAGTGATCTGGAAGACAAGGTAGCAGAAAATACCCAATAAAAACAACAAAAAGAAAGGAGAACCAAAAATTGGTATAGTTTTAAGGGACTTCTAGAACAACATCAACTGTAACTACATTTGCATCATTGGGGTACCAGAGTGAGAAAAGAAAACAAGGATTGAGAACTTATTTGAAGAAATAATGACAGAAAATTTATCTTATCCAGTGAAAGAAATGCACATACAAGTCCAGGATGGACAGAGAGTTCTTTACAAAGAAACTTCCATAAGAATGTCAGTTGATTTCTCAACAAAAACTTTTCAGGCCAGAAAAAATGGGCACAAGTTATTCAAATTAATGTAAAACAAGGACCTACAACCAAAATTACTCTACTCATCAAGGTCTACAACTTATAATCTAAGGAGAGATAAAGAGCTTCTCAGACAAAATAAAGCTAAAGGAACTTACCATTAAACCAGTATTACAAGAAATGCTAAAAGGATTCATTTAAGAAGAAGAAGGAAGAAATACAAAACATAAAGATAAATGATAAAAATTCAATAAATATGTATTCACCAATAATGACTTTAAATGTAAATGGATTAAATTCTGTAAAAAAAATATATTAGGTGAGCTGAATGGAAAGGAAAACAAGACCCATACATATGTTTACTATAAGAGGCACACTTCAGATTGAAAGAGATACAAAGTCTAAAAATAAAGGCATAAAAACAAATATTTCATACTAATGAAAGTGAAAAAAATAGTTGGGGTAGCAAAACTTATATCATAGACTTTAAAACAAAGGCTATAATAAGAGACAAAGAGGGACATTGCATAATGATAAAGGTATCAATCCAACAAGAGGATATATCCCTAGTAAACATTTATGCATCCAATATAGGGCCACATAAATATATAAATCAAATATTACCTGACATAAAGAGAGAGATTGACAGGAATACAGTTATTGTAGGGTACTTTTCACCCCATTGACATCAAGACAGAAAATTAAGAAGGATACTGTGGGTCATAAATGACACACTAGATCAGATTTATTTAATTAATATTTTTAGAGCATATCAAACCAAAACAGCAGAATATACTTTTTTTTTCAAGTGCCTACACATTTTCCAAGAGAGTTTGCTTGTCAGGACACATAACAAGTCTTGATAAATTTAAGAAGTATGAAATCAAATCAAGAATTTTCTCTGACCACAAATGTCTGAAACTTAAAAAAAAGAAAATACTAGAAAAATGCAAAAAAAAAACCCCCACAAACACATGGAGGCTAAATAACATTGTACTTAATAATGAATAGGTTAATAATGAATAGGTTAGATCAAAGAGGAAATAAAAAATACTGTAAAACAAATGAAAATGAAAACACGATGCCCCTAAATATAAGGAACACAGCAAAAAACAGTCTTGGGGGCGGAAAGTTCATAGTAATGCAAGCCTACTACAAGAAAAAATAAATAAAAAGTTTAAATAAACAATCTAACTTTAAACTTAAAAAAAAAAACTAGGAAAAAATAAAAAAACAGCAAAGTACGAAGTAAAAAGAGGGAAATAATAAAAATCAGAGTGAAAACAAACAAAATATAATCTAAAAAATTTTACAAAAAATAAATAATAAATGAAACCAAAAGTTGGTTCTTTGAAAAAATAAACAAAACGGATAAAGCCTTAACAAGACTCACCAAAAACCAAAAAGGGAGTAGAAGAAGAAGAAGAAGAAGAAGAGAGAGAGAGAGAGAGAGAGAGAGAGAGAGAGAGTCCAAATAAATAAAATCAGAAATGAAGCAGAAGTGACAACTGACATCATAGAAAAACAAAAGATTACAAGAATATACCATGAGCAATTATATGTCAAAAAATTGGACAATCTGGAAGACATGAATACATTCCTAGAAACATAAAATTTCCCAAGTCTGAATCAAGAAGAAACAGAAAAACTGAACAAACTGATTACTACTAATGAAATTAAATCAATAATCAAGAAAACTTCCAACAAATACAAAATAGATGGCCTCACAGGTGAACTTAACAACATTTAAAAAAGAATTAATACTTATCTTTCTCAACCTATTCCAAAAAAGTCAAGATGATGAAAGTTTCCAAACATCATTTTAAAAAGCCAATATTGCCTTGATTTCAAAGCAAGACAAAGACTTTACCAAAAATAATTATAGGCCAATTATCTCTGAAGAACATAGATGCAAAAATTCTCAACAAAACATTAGCAAACTGAATTCTGCAATATATTAAAAAGATTATACATCACTATTCAGTAGGGTTTATTCTAGGGATGTGAGGATGGTTCACTATTTTCAAATAAATTAAAATGATATACCACATAATTAAAATGAAGGATAAAAATTACATGAACATATTAATCAATGTAGAAAAATAGTTTGTAAAAAAACAGCATCCGCTTCAATAAAAACCCGTGATGAAGTTCGAATTAAGGAAATATACCTCAAAATAATAAAAGCTATACATGAAAAACCCACAACTAATATTATACTTAATGAGAAAATCCTCGAAAATGTTTTCCTTAAGATAAGGAAGAAAACAAGGATGTTTACTTTCACTATTTAATTCAATATAATTTTAGAAGTCCTAGCCACAGCGGTCAGACAAGAAAAAGAAATAGAAGGCATCTTAATTGGAAAGGAAAAAGTGAAACTGTCATTATTTGTAAATGACCTGATGCTATATGTAGGGAACCCTATAGATTCCACCAAAAACACTATTGGAACAGATAAATGATGTCAGTAAAGTAGCCAAATACAAAATTAATATTTGGATGTTGAATGTATTTTTATACACCAATAGTGAATTATCAGAAAGAACAACTAAGAAAGCAATCTCTTTAACAATTACATCAAAAAAGCTAAAATACTTATGAATAAATTTAACCAAGGAGAAAAATCACCTGTACTTGGAAAATTATAAGTCATTAAAGAAAGAAATTGAAGAAGATACAAATACATAGATGGTAAATATTTGCATATTTAAAATGTTCATACTACCCAATACAATCTTAAGATTCAATGCAATTCCATCAAAATTCCAATTCATTTTTCACAGAACTAGATGAAATAATCTAAAAATTTATATGGAATTATAAAAGACCTCAAATAGCCACAACAATCTTGAAAAACAGCAACAAAGTCAGAGTTATCACCCCACCTTCTATCAAACTTTACTACAAGGCTATGGTAATCAAAACAGCATGGCCCTGTTATAAAAATAGACATAGAGATTGATGGAGCAAAATAGAGAGTCCACATGTAAACCCATGCCTATGCAAGGCTATAGTAATTAAAACATCATGCCACCACAAAAACAGACGCATACAGCTTTCCAATCTGCCATCTTAATTGCAATCCCTGCTAAGATGCAAATTTTTGTGAAAAGCTGAGGGGAAAGACCATCACTCTCGAGGTTGAAACCTCAGATACAATAGAAAATGTACAGGCCAAGTTTCAGGATAAGGAAGAAATTTCTCTTGATCAACAGAATAATCTTTGTTGGCAAGTGAAATATGGACATACTTTGCCTACAAAATTCAAAAGTAGTTCACTTTTTATCTTGTGTTGAGACTTCGTGGTGGTACTTAGAAAAGGAAAAAGAAGTCTTATACCACTCTTGAGGAAAATAAGCATAAGAGAGCAAAGTTTAAACTGGCCATCCTAAAATAACATAAAGAGCATGAGAAAAGCTAAATCAGTTGCCATCTTCTGGAATATCCTTCAGGTGAACGTGATGCTGGAGTTTTCATGGCCCGCCACTTTGACAGACATTATTGTGGCAAATGTTGTCTGAACTATTGCTTCAACAAACCAGAAGACAAGTAATTGTATATGGGTTAATAAAAGAAATGAACTAACAACAACAACAACAACAGTGACAACAACAAAACAAAATAGGCACAAAGATCAATGTCCACACCTGTATAGTCATTAAATCTATGACAAAAAACGCAAGAATACACAATGGAGTAAAGATGGTCTTTTTTTATAAATAGTGCTGGGGAAACTAGATAAATACATGCAAAAAATGAAAGTGGAACTTCATCTTACACTATGTACATGAATGAACTCAAAATGGATTAAAAACTGAAATATAGGACTCAAAATCATAAAATTTCTAGAAGAAAATATAGGCAGCAAACTCTCTGACATTGGTCTTAGTAATATTTTTTTTCTGATGTATCCCCTCAGGCAAGGGAGAAAAAAGAAAAAAAAATAAGTAAATGGGACTACATCAAATCATAAAGTTTTTTTTTAATGTAGCAAAGAAAACCATCAATAAAACAAAAAGACAACCTACTTAATGGGAAAAGATATTTGTCTATGATACATTTGATAAGGGGTTAATATCCAAAATTTACAAAGAACTCATATAACTCAATACCAAAAAAAAATTCCAAATTTAAATAATAGATAGAGAATCTGACTAGGCATTTCTCCAATAGATATACAGATGGCCAATAGACATGTGAAAAGAAGCTCAATTAAACTAATCATCGGTGATATGCAAATTAAAACTACAATGAGATCACCTCACACAGTTGGAATGGCTATCATCAATAAATTAACAAACAAATGTTGGCAAAGATGTGAAGAAAAGTGAACCCTAGTGTGCTTTTGATGGGATTGCACACTGATGCATCCACTATGGAAAATTTTGAAATTTCCTCGAAAAATTAAACATAGAACTACATTTTGACCCAGAAATTTCACTTCTGGGTATTTATCCAAAGAAAACCAAAACACTAATTCGAAAGGATACATGCACTCTTATGTTCACTTCAGTGCCATGCACAATAGCCAATACATGAAATTACCTAAGTTCCCCTCAATATACAATTGGATAAAGAAGAGATGGTACGTATACACAATGGAATATTACTCAGCCATAAAAAAGAATGAAATCTCATCATTTGTGACAACACGGATGGAGTTAGGAGGTATTATGTTGAGTGAAATAAGTCAGACAGAGTCAGACAAAAACAGTATTATCCACTTAAATGTGAAATTCAAAGTACAAAATAAATGAACATTCAAAATAGAAACAGACTCATAGATACAGAGCGGTGAAGGTATTAAGAAGTACAAGTTGGTAATTACAAAATATTCATGGAGATGTAAAATATAGCATAGAAAATGTAGTCAATAATATTGTAATAACTATATATAGTGCCTGGTGAGTACTAATCAAAGATATCACTTCATAAATTATATCAATGTCTAATCTTTATGCTCTACAAGATAGTGATAAAAAATAACATTGAATGTCAACTGTAATTGAAAATAAAATTTAAAAATTACATAAAATGTATATTTTAAAATTTATCTTAAACACATCAATTCTCTTTTTATCAAAACCACAATTTTTTTTCTAGAAACATATAAACTTGTTTCCCAAGCCCTCATGATAAGCAATGGGAAAGAAAGTAAAACAGTTTTTAGAAGTACAGTGTGGAAATGATTTGTTTACACGACTTTCTTAATAGCAGCTAACATTCACTGAACACTTGCTATGTTTTGGCACTACTTTAAATACTTTACATAATTCAACTCATTTAATCTTCTTTTCTAAATTTAAGGTGATATGGAGACATTATATTCTTTATCCGGGGTCAAAAAAAAAGACAGGTGTAAGATTCTGGTTTTTCAGTCCTTTTTTTTTATATCAATTTAGTATACTTATTTTACTTATGGTTTAATAGAAAATGTAATAAAGGAGAGTAATATAGGCACAATAATAAAATATTGACTAGTGGAAGAGTTCAAAGATGTGAAAAAATATGACAGAAGCGATATTAAAAATAAGAGAGGTTAGAATAGCTGTCATCAACAGGACAAGTAATAACAAATGTTGAAGAAAAGGAGGAGAAGTAGAACCCTCATATAAACTGCTGGTGGGACTGCAAATTGTTATAGCCACTATAGAAAACAGTATGGAGTTTCCTCAAAAAACTAAGAATTGATCTATATGATCCAGCAATCCCTCTATTGGGTATTTATCTCAAAGACTGGAAAACCCATATTTAAAAAGATATTTGCACACCACTGTTCATAGTAGTATTATTCACAATGCCCAGGACATGGGAGAACTTGAAATGTCCTATGATAGATGATTGGATAAAGAAGCAGTGGGCTATTACTCAGCCATAAGAAGAGATGAAATACTGCCATTTGTGACAACATGGATGGTCCTCAATATAATCATGCTAAGCAAAATAAGCCAGACAAAAAAAAAGTTGAAAAATACATGATATCACCTATATGTGAGATATAAACCTAAAAGCAACTAATGAACAAGGCAAACAAACAGAGATAATGGATATGGACAATAGACTAGTGGTTAACAAATGGTAGGGGGTCAAATATGTGATGAGGGAAAGAAATCTAACTATGGGAGGTGAACACACAATGTATGTGTATATATATGTATCTACCTTACTGTCGAAATGTACAGCTGAAACTTACTGGATTTTGTTAACTAGTGTAACCATAAAAATATAAAACAAATTTTGTAAAAAAAAGTCAGTGAAATAAGGATGGACAGCTTTATATATGATATTGGTATAATAAATTATTCATAAAGATAAAACAAATTGATACCTTGCATAATATATTACAAAAATAATTTCTGGTAAAATAAAAACTAGAATGTGAAAATCAAACTTAAAAGGTTTACATGGTTAACACCAGTTCATGATAAAGATTTTTGGAAAATGAGAAACAGAGAGAGAACTCTCTTCACTTGATAAAGAATATATAATAAACCTACAGTTACTTTATATTTAATGGTGAGAAACTAGATTTATTCACATAAGATCAAACATAAAAAGAGAATGATAATAATCTTAAATGAAAGATTAGATTAACTGGACATAAATTATATTTACAGAGCCTTTCATCCCCAAACACCTGCTTGTACATTTTTCTCGAGTGTACATGAAACATTCTCAAGGATTGACCACATACTGGGACACAGAGAGCCTCGACAAATATTAGAGGCTTGAAATCATTCCAATCATATTCTCTGATCAAAATGCATTGAATCTGGAGAACAAGTGTAAAAAGAGAGAACCACAAATATGTGGAGATTAAACAACATGCTACCGAAGAATGTAAGGGTAACCGAAGAAATGAAAAGAGAGATAGAGATACATAGAAATGAATGATAATGATAGCACAACATTTAAAAATTTTGAGGACATTGCAAAAATGGTAATAAGAAGAAAGTTCACATTATTACAGGCCTATCTCCAAAAATAAGAACAAGCCCAAATAAGCAACCTAACTCTTCATCTTAAAAAAAAATACTAGAAAAGGAAGAAAAATTGAAACCTAAACTTAGCAGAAGGAAAAAAATCAAAATTAGAGTAGAAACAAATGAAATTGAAAACAAAAAAGCAAGAGAAAAAATTACAACAAAGAGCTGGTTCTTTGGCAAGGTTAATAAAATTGACAAATCCCTGGCTAGACTCAGTAAAGAAAAAGGACACAAATAAACAAAATTAGGGAAGAAAGAGGTAAATTATGACAGACACTGCAGAAAACAAAGTATCATACAAGAGTATTATGGAAAAGTATGTAAGTCCAAATTTAATAATCTAGAAGAAATGGACCAGTTCTTAGAAAAATACAACCTTCCTAGACTGAATCAAGAAAAACTGGAAAATCTAAATAGACAGATGAGTAGTATGGAAATTGCAACAATCATCAAAAACCTAACAAGAAGTAAAAGTCAAGGACCAGATGGCTTCACCAGTGAATTCTACCAAATATTCAAAGAAGATTTAATACCTATTCTCCTCAAACTCTTCCAAAAAATCAAAGAGGAGACAATAATTCCCAACTCATTTTATGAGGTCAATATTACTCTGATGCCAAAATATGATAAAGATAACACACCAAAAAAGTAAACTGTAGACCAATATCTCTCATGAACATAGATGCAAAAAATCCTAAATGAGATACTAGCCAACCAAATATAGCAACCTATTCAAAAGACTATACTCTATAATCAAGTGGGCTACATCCCATGGACACAGGAATGGTTCAAAATATGCAAATAATTAATGTGATAACCACATAAACATATCAAAAAATGAGAATCCTATGAGCATATTCACAGATGTAGGAAAAGCCTTTGACAAGATACATTATCCGTTATGGTCAAAACACTTAACAAAATCAGTATAGGAGGAAAATAACTCGACATAATAGAATTCATATATGACGAACCCTCAGGCACCATTATACTTAATGGTGATAAACTAAAAATCTTCCAAGATCATGAAGTAGACAATGCTGTCCCTATTGCCACTCTTATTCAATATAACATTGCAGGTCCTAGCAAGTGCTATCGGGCAAAAGAAAGATATAAAAGGCATCCAAATAGGAAACATAGAAATCAAACTGTCACTATTCTCTATATAGAAAACCCTAAAGACTCCACAAAAACACTACTAGAAACAATAAATAAATCCAGTAAAGTCTCTGGATACAAAATCAATGTTCAAAAATCCATAGAGTTCCTATGTTCTAATAATAAAATTCCAGAAAAAAAGTGGAAAAAATAATTTCTTTTGCAATGGTAACAAAAAGAATAAAATACCTAGGAATATAGGAACATGTGAAGATCGTATATGATGAAAATTATAGGACCGTATTAAAGACCTTATTGAAGATGATATAAAGAAATGAAAAGATATTCTGTATTCTTGGATAGGAAGAATCAATATAATTCAAATGGCTTTACTATCTAAAGCATTATACAGATTTAAGGCACTCCTCATTAAAATACCATCAGTATTTCTTAAAGAAATAGAAAAAAAATCATCAGATTTGCATGGAAGCACAAAAGACTGAGAATCGCCAAAGCCATCCTGAGAAATAAGAAGAAGGCTGGAGGCATCACTCTTCCTGACTTCAAATTATATTACAAAGCGACAATAATCAAAACGGCATTATATTGGCAGACAAACAGAAATACAGACCAGTGGAACTGAATCAAGAGTCCATATATAAACCCATGCTTATATAGGCAAATAATTTTTGACATAAGAGCCAAAAACATACAGTGGAGAAAGAAAAGCCTCTTCAATAAATGGTGCTGGGAAAACTGGAAATCCACCTGCAAAAGAATGAAACTAGACTGTTGTCTATCACTATACACCAAAATTAACTCAAAACAGATTAAGGACCTGAACATAAGACCTGAAACAATAAATTGCAAAGAAGAAAATATAGAAAATAAACTCATGGACCTTAGACTTAAATAGGATTTAATAAGCTTGACTTCAAAAGCAAGGGAAGTAAAAGCTAAAATAAATGAATGGGACTACATCAAACTAAAAATCTGCACAGAAACAGAAACCATCAACAAGGTAAAGAGACAACTATTGGAATGGGAGAAAATATTTGCAAGCAATGCCTCCAATAAAAGCCAATATCCATAGTATTCAAAGAACTCATACAATTCAATAACAACAACAAAAATAAATGATCCAATAAAAAAATTGGGCAGAGGACCTGAACAGACACTTCTCCCAAGAAGAATACAAAAGGCCAACAAACATATGAAAAGATGCTCATCTCATTAGCTATTATGGAAATGCATATCAAAACCACAATGAGATACCATCTCACACCTGTTAAAGTAGCTATTACCAATAGGACAATTAATAATAGATGTTGGAGAGGATGCGAAGAAAAAGGAACCCTCGTATACTGCTGGTGGGACTGCAAATTGGTACTGCCATTATGGAAAACAGTGTGGAAGTTTTTCAGAAATCTAGGAATTGATCTACCAGTATTCCTTGTACTAGGTATTTACCCCAAATACTTGATAACTCATATCTGAAAAGATATTTGTACACTAATGTTCATAGCAGCATTATTCATGGTGGCCAGGACATGGTAGCAACTGAAGTGTCCTATGATAGATGATTGGATAAAGAAGTAGTGGTACATATATACAATGGAATATTACTCAGCCATAAGAAGAGATGAAATACTGCCTTTAATGACAAAGTGGATGGACCTCAAGACAATCATGCTAAGCAAAATAAGGTAGGCAGAAAAAGTTGAAATTGAAAACCACAAGATGTCATGTATGTGTGCGATATAAACTTAAAAGCAACAAACAGACAAGACAAACAAACAGAGACCCATGGAAATGGTCAATAGTGTAGTGGTTACCAGATGGTAGAGTGTGGAGCGAGGAGGGAGGAGGTTTATGGGGAACAAGGGATCAAATATGTGATGACAGAAAGAAATCTAACTATGAAAGGTGAACGCACAATGTAAATATATATGCCTTACTGTTAAAGTGAAACTTACTAGATTTTGTTAACTAATGTCGCTGTAAAAAATAATAAGAACAGGATGTTTCCTCTCATCACACATATTTAACAGCATACGGAGAGACCTGGCTAAGGAAATATGATGAAAGAAGGAAGTAAGAGGTATAGAGATTGGGAAGATAAAAAAGAAAAATTCTTTATTTGCAGATGATATCACTGTCTATGCGGAAACCCCTTCAAAATCAATAAAACACCTCCTGGAGCTTTTAAGGACAAAATTGTAAGATAAATGTTTGATTGCTTTTCTATTTAGCTGCAATGGACAATTGGAATTTGAAATTTAAAACACCACCCTATTTATATTATCATCAAAACCAAAAATACTTATGTGTACATGTAAGAAAATATGAGCAATATGTTTTAATAAAACTACAAAACTGTGATAAAAATGAAATAATATTTAAATAAATGGAGAGGTATTCCATATTCATGTACAAAAGGCTCAATACCTTAAGATGTGAGTTCTTCTCAACTTTATCTATATATTCAATGTAATACCAATCAAAATATCTGCCAGTTATTTTGTTGATTTAGACAAACCAATTCAATGTTTGTATAGACAGGGAAAGAACCCAAGGTAGACAAAACAATACTGAAGGAGAAGGAAAAAAGAGAATTGATACCATGCGATCTCAAAACTTACTATACAGTAACCAAGACAGTGTAGTCTTGGTAAAAGAATAAATGAATACATGAATGCAACCAAATGGAGTCCAGAAATAGACTCACAGAAATATAGTCAAATGATCTTTGATAAAAGAGCAAAGGCAGTTCAATGGAGAAAAGGAAGTCATGTGAACAAATAGTACTGGAAAAAGTTGACATCTACATAAAAAAAAACACTGATATATAAACAGACTTTAAATTTTCACAAAAGTTAACTCAAAATGGACCATAAATCTAAATGTAAAATGCAAAACTACAAAACTTCTAGAAGATAACATGGGGAAAAATATAGGTGATGTTGGGTTGAAAATTACTTCTTAGATATACCACTAAAAGCAAAATCCATTAAACAAAAAGTTCATAAGTTGAACTTCATTAAAATTTTAAAATTCTGTTCTGCTAAAGACACTCTTAAGAGAATAAAAAGACAAGCCACAAACTGGAAGAAAATATTTCAAATGCATGTGACTGATAAAGGACTTGCATCTAAAATACGTTAAAAAAACAACAGTAAATCTCAACAATAAAAAACAAAACAATTAAAAATGGGCAAATTATCTGGATACAGACTTGATCGATGATAGGTAAGTATATAAAAAAGATCTTCAACATCTATGTCTTAGGGAATTGAAAATTAAAACAGCAATGAAATACTGCTACACATCTATTAGAATGATTGAAATTCAAAATATTGACAAAACCAAATGCTAGCTAGAATGTGACACAATGGGAATTCTAGGTCTTACTTGTGAGAGTGCAAAATGGTACAGTCACCCTTGAATATATTTTATCTTCTTCATACAAGGATAAACATAATATTACCCTGTGATACAGCAATTGTGCTCCTAGGTGCTTAATCCAATTAATTTAAGAAATTATGTCCACACAAAAATCTTCACATAATTATTTATTGCCACATTTTCCAAACTGACAAAAATGAGAAACAATCAAGCTGTCTTTCACTGGGTGTGTAAATAAACAGATATGTTCATACAGCTGAATATTATTCAAATCACAAAAGATGTGGATGAACCTTAACTAAATGTATGTAGCTAAGCTAAAGAAATTACTTTGATAAAAACTACATACTGTATGATTCCAAATATATGACATTCTGATAAAGGCAAAATTATAAAAAGTAAGCATATCAGTTGTTTCCAGGATATGAGGGAGGAGAAAAAGTTACCAGTAGGTGGACCACAGGGAACTTTTAGGTCAGTGAAACTATTCTGCATGATACTTTAATAACGCATAAATGACATAATGAATTTGTCAAACCTGTAGAAATGTACAACACAAAGAAAAAATCCTAATGTAAACTACAGACTTTATCTTATAATAATATATCAATATTGATTCATCAATTATAAAAAATATACCACACTAATGCAAGATATTGATACTAGTGTATGGAATGTGGGGGAGAAGTGGTATAAAGGAACTGTGCAGTAACTGATCAAAAAATATGCAGAGTTGGAAAGATTTTTTAGATAAAATCATGGAAAGCACACTCAATTAAGGAAAACCATTGGTAAATTTATTACTTTATTTGAACATTTTTGTACATGAAACATATCACACATAGGATAAAAAGAACAAAGCTCATCCTGCCAGGTAGGACAAATCAATTTATAGCACGAAAATGCTTCCACTAAGAACAAGGACCAGAGAAGATATAATTCAGGAATGGGAGAAACTGTCATTTCCCAAAGTATATTTATTGATTTTGAGCAGTTGCAAAAGGATTAATTTATAAGTTGGACCTGGGCAGAAGGCTGTTGCACGAATAAGAAAGTAAAAAGTTAAGCAAAAACTCCTTAAATAATATTAGAAAATAGTGTGGGAGCTCCATGAAAAGTTAAACTTAAAAATACTGTATGACCCAGTATTTCCATTCTTAATTTTATACCCGAGAGAACTAAAAACATGTTTACACATAAACTTGTCCACCATGTACACAGAAGTATTATGCATAACAGCCAAAAAATAGGCACACCCCAAATGTCCATCAACTCATGACTGCATAAACAAAATGTGGTAGATTCATACAATAGAATATAAGGTACTAATAAATGCTACAATGTGATGGACCTTGAAAACATTATGCTAATTAGAAGAAGACAGACATGAAATGTCACATATTGTATGATTCCATTTTTATGAAATGTCTGGAATTGTCAAATTCATAGACACAAAGAGTAGATTAGTGGTAACCAGAGCTTAAAAATGTGGGAAATAAAAAGTGTTTGATAATTGGTACAAGAGCTATTTTGTGGTTGAATTAAAATATTTTGAAATTAGTGGTTGTAAACTCTGTGAATACACTAAAAACACTAAATTGTGTGCTGTAAAAAGGTAATTTTTTTGATGTCTGAATTACATCTTAATATAAAATTAAAAAATAAATTAACGATCTTTCTTAAAAAATCTGTTTCTATACTGTCAAAATATGAAAAGCTATACATGCAAGAACAACCATCATAATGTTATTTCTTAAAGCTAAATATAAATACATAAATACAAATATTCAAAAAATTAATGAACAAAGCATATCATGGTATCATAGTGTTCAAGAGATAAACAGAATTCAGAACCTGCCAGAATGAAGAGACTTGGTTGACATGTAAGAATTTCAGTTTCAATTATAAAAGAATAGTTCCAAGGGACAGAGATGAACCAGAGATACACAGGGCTTCCATCAAAACTACAATCCAGTCTAGACTCACCTAAGTAGGTGAATGGATTAAGATAATCCACACCCCCATTTTACCTACCTAGCAGATAAAGAGTTAACTTGGAAATAATAAAGAAACACTATCTGGAACTTCAGTTAATAAAAAAATTTTTCAGTTAATAAAAAAATTTACATGTATTTTCCAGCACTCATTTAAAATTTACTGGGCATCTCAAGAAAAAGGACTTCCCAATTAAAAGACACAATTAAAAAAAAAACAGAAAACAAAGCCATAGGTGATCCAAACAGTAGAGCTCCCAGATTAAGACTTAACAACAATAACAACAACTGATTAATATGATTAAGAAAATAAAGAAAGAAGGAGAGAGAAAATATAGATCAAATTACTGGAAATTTCACCAAAGAATATTTATCTATTAGAAAAAAACAATAGAGTAATAATAAAGTAGTGTATATCAGACTAACTTTCCCACAGATAACATTTTTAAGATTGAACCAAATTTTTACAAAGACAAAAGAGCAAGCAAAAACAACAACAAAAAGCAGGCAGAATCTGGAGACAATTTGACATTTGAAAGATGGCAAACACTGAATGAGGTCAGTGTTTATATGGCTTTTCCTCAAAAATAATCCTCGATAACTTTTGTTCAGAGCACTTAGAATTCAAGCAAAAAGTGACAGTCTTATAGGTCTGAAGGGCAAAGGATAGAATTTAAATTTAGGATCGCCAGAGTTACTGCAAATTGTGACGAAAATCTGTGGAGAAAAAAAAGGAAAATAAAAAGGAGAAGTAAAAAACTTAAAAATTCTGGAAAGAGAATTCTGCTACTGCTTACCACAGAATTTACAGTTTGAGTCATGCCAAGATAGATTACTACAATAAACATCGCAGACTTTCCAGTGAGACCATAAAAATGGCATACCCTGGAAGCAAAGACTATGACCCAGGACTAAGGAGATAATTCACACAAATGACAAAATGAAACTTCCAAACATCCATGATAATATACCAGAAATTTAATTATGTGCTTAAAAAAATATTCTTAAAAAGAAATTAAAATTCAGAGTTTTCTAATGTATTATCTGCAAAGTCTAATATACAATACAAATTATTAACGTGTAAAGAAACAGATAAATACAATCAGACACAAAAATGAGTAAATGTTAAATTATCAGACAAGACCTTTAAAACAAGTACAACAAATATGTTAAAAGTTCTACTAGATAAAATGAATATAATGGATGAAGAAATAGAGAATTGTGAGATATAAAAATGTAACAAGAAAAAAGAATCAAATGAAAATTCTTCAACTGGAAAATGTAATGCAATTAATATCTAATTAGACAAAAATAAGAAATGACTAATGAACTTGAAAGCAGGTTGCAACAGCTATTTGAACTAAAATATATAGAGGAATATATGCATGGAAATGAATGAACAGAGGCTCAATGAGCTGTGGGACACTATGAAATAATCTAACATACTTGAAACTGGAGACCCAGAAGAATAGAAAAGAGAAGATGGTGTATAAAACTTAGAAGAAATATTGCATTAAAATTTTTCAGTTAATAAAAAATAGTAATCTATGTATCTAGGAACCACATAAAATCCTAAGTCTGGCAAATACAAATAAAATGGAATCAAGAAACATCAAAGTATAACTACTGAAAACCAAAGGTAAAAAAATTCTAATTTAGGGGGAAAATACATATGATATGAATCATAAAGGATCACTAATAATGATCACAGACTTCTCATCTGAAACTAAGGATGCCAAAAGGAGATGGAATGACAGCTTTAAAATAGTGGAGATGGAGTAAAAATCAGAAAAAAACTAAATTTCTATCTGTGGAAAACATCCTTGGAGCTTCGACCACAGAAATCTAGGAAAAGCACAAATTAAACACAAAGGTTTTAAGTACGTTTAAATAAATGAAGGTATATATCACATTACAAGTTGGAAAGCTCAATATTAAAAGGTGACAGTACTCCCAAAATTGATCTATAGATTCCATCCAATGCCAATAAAAATTCCAGCAGGACTTTTTGTAGAAACCAAACTAGTTCTAAAATTTATATGGAGATACAAAGAATATAGAATGTAAAACAATTTTTCAAAACTAGAAGAAAGTTGGAGAAATTTTATTACCATATTTCAAGCTACAAAGCTCAAGATAGTGTGATACTGTGGGGAAAAAAAGAGATCAAAAGAACAGAATAGAAATTTGGAACACAGGGCAAGACACATACAATAATTTCTACAAGGGTCTTGAAGCAATTGAATTACAGAAAACATTAATTCATATGTCTTTTTTTATTTTAGGCTGATTATTTTATTTATTTATTTGTTTGTTTGTTTTTGGGTTTGGGTCATTTTTATTTTTTACAGGTTTATTGAAATATAGTAGACAATGAGCTGCCTGTATTTACATTGTACAATTCAATTAGTTTTTTCTTCCATTATAGTTGGCATACAATAATATACCAGTTTCAGTTGTACATCCTAGTGATAAGAGATCCACATAACTTGCAAGGCAATCACTCCACTAAATCTAGTACCCCACTTTCCCTTACATATTTATTACAACATTATTAACCATCTTCCTCATGCTACACTCTACATCTCCATGTCTATTCTGCAACTATCCATTTGTACCTCTTATTGTACCTCTTAATCCTTTTGCTTCTTTTTCCATCCTGTCAACCACCCTTCTATCTAGTAGTCCTCAACATATTTTCTGTATCTATGACTTTATTACTGCTTTTGTTGCTGTTGTTGTCATTAATTTTGTTTTTTAAATTCCATATGTACATGAAATCATGTGATATTTGTCTTTCTCTATCCTACCCATTTTATTCAGTGTAATACCCTCTATGTCCATCAAGGCAATACCTTTTCCATCCACTTCCTTTTAGTCTGTGTGTGTCTTTTAATCTGAATGGGTCTCTTGTAAGAAACATATGTAGGGGTCTTGTTTTCTTATCCTTTGGTTGGAGCACTTAATTCTTATCCATTTGAGGTACTTGCTGATAGGAATGTAGTTATTACCATTCGTTATTCATGTTTTTGATACATGTTTTTTCTTCTTCTTCTTAAAGAAGTCAGTCTAATATTTCCTGTAATACTGGCTTGGTATTCATAAATTCCTTTAGCTTTTTTTTTTTTTTTTTGGTCTGGGAAGCTCTTTATCTGTCCTTTTACTCTAAACGATAGCTTTGCTGGATAAAGTATTCTTAGTTGTAGATCCTGGATTTTTACCACATCAAATATTTTGTGCCAAGCCCTTCTGTCCTGCATAGTTTCTTTTGAGAAATCAGCTGCCTGTCTTATGTGTAGGTAACCGTTTTTCTCTTGCTGTTGTTAAGATTCTCTCTCTGTACTTAAACTTTGGCATTTTAATTATGATGTGTTTTGGTGTGAGCCTCTTTGGGTTCCTCTTTCTTGGGACTCTTTTAGCTTCCTGGGTTTGTATGTCTATTTCTTTCATAAGGTGAGAGTTGTTTTCCAACATTATTTCTTCAAAAAGCTCTTCAACTTCTTATTTTTCTTCGGGTACCTCTATGACACGAATATTGTTACATTTGATTTTGTCCCATAGGCTCCTTAAATTATTATCATATTCTTGACTTATTTTTTTCTTGCCATTCTGATTGAGTGTCCTTGGCTTCCCCATCCTCTATATCAGTGGTTTGATCCTCTTTTTTATCTACTCTGTTTATTCCATCTAATATACTCTTCATCCCATATAATGTGGTCTTCATTTCTGACTGATTTCCTTCATAATTTCCATTTCCATTTTTATGTTTATCTCTTTGTTAAAGTTCCCACTGAGTTCATCTATACCTCTCCTAAGTTCATTGAGAATCTTTAAACCAGTGTTTTGAACTCTACATTTGTTAGATTGCTTGGCCTCATTATTTCTGAATTCTATTCTGTTCACTTATATGGTTTCTGCTTCTTTGTCTTCCCATTTTGGCTGCCTTTCTGTGTCTGTTTCTATGTACTAAGCAAAGATCCTAAGTCTCACAGTCTTATTATCGTGGCTTTGTGGAGTAGGTGTCCAGCGGCACACTCCTGAGAGGGGTTCAACTGCAGACCAACCTGTGCCCCTCTGGGGCCACCTGCTAAAATTCGGAAAGCAATCCACAGATGCTGTGCTTATAGTTGCCTCAAGAAACCACACCAGAAACTGAGGCCAGTTACCACTAGTGTGAATATCGTTGTTGCTCAGCAAGGAACACATGGCTTGCTGAGGACACATCTAGATGTGGCTTGGGTGGGGCCACACATTTGGGGATGCAAGATTTCAAGGAATCCTCTGGGATGAGAAAATTGTGTTATCCAATTTGATAATGTCTCAGCTATGGTGGTGCTGCTACAGCACACTGGGAGTGAGGAGGGCTCAAAGTAGGAATAGTGGGTACTGCTGGCACTCCTGTCTGGGGGAGATCCTGACCTCTGGTCCTCACTCCAATAACTCAGTGTCCCGCTGTAAGTCCCTGGTGCCCCACTGGCAGCAGCCAATCAGGCGCTGGTGCTCAGAGTGAGAAGGTCCGTCACCTTGAAAATCCACTCACAGACATGGCCCCTTTAAGAGGTGTCTGCAGCTATAGGCTGCTGCTACTATGGCCTCTGCCTCACTCGGCCACTCGGGACTGGGCAGCCTCACATCCTCACCCCATCCTACCTACTCCCATTGCAGGTTGATTTCTTATTTTTCTTCCTAGTTGTAGTGCTTGTTAATTTAGGTCCCAGGAGACTGCTTGCTGTTTGCCTTGTGTTTTCATCACAACTTTGATTTGGTCACAAGAGGGATGAACAAAGCCTGTATCATCTGCACCATTTTTTTTCTCCTCTCCATATGTCTTTCTAATGTTGCATATTCTTAATAATTAAAATTAGTAATTGATAGTTTGGCACGAGGATGGGGAGCATGGCACAGGGAATGCAGTTAGCATTAATATGATGGCTAAGCGGAGGGCCAGGGAAGGGAGGGAGCAATTGGGGGAATCGTTTTATGAACAATATAGATGTCTAACCAATGTACTGTATTGAAACTAACTTAAATAAATAAATTTATTTTAAAAAATCATGTTCCACTAATTAAATTATTTAAATACATTCTATTTTCAGCAACATATAACCTGACAAATATTTCCCCAAGTAGTTATTTAATGCTTCATAATAGTAGCTTAAAGCAGCTAATGCATCCATTTTGAAATAAGAATGCTGATGAGAATAAATTCTGAATGTCTCTTTGCTATGATCTCCTGAATAACCCAAGTGACTTACTAGCACTCCCTATCTTTGACTGAGGTTTAGGGGCATTCTCAATTTTTTTCTTTATAATATCCAGCCTGACTACTATGCAATTCCTTGCTTACTTCAGGGTGTTGTATTTTTTCCTCTTATTCATGTTAATATGCTTAAATTAGGTTCAAATAAACTACTAAAAGGCTGAAAAACATTCCCTTGTCTTAAGATAATTCTGAATGTTTCTACTTTTGTCTATTATGTGTGAATTTCATAGTATAACCTTATTTCCAAGTTCTTTGAAAAATATTCCCAGAAATTCCTATGTACTAAGAATATTCATGACCTGTTAACATTTCGGTCTTTTTCCATTCAAGCAGTTTTCTACTATTCTTAGTATATTAGATTTTATTGTTAGTTCCAAATGCTAAAATAGACCACAGCGGCTATTTATTTTTGTCTTTTAATGTACATTTTTCTATGTTGCTATATTTCATTTGTATATTTTTTCATATTTTTTTGTATTTACCCAGTATTCTATTAAACGTATGTATCATCATTACCTAACTATTTCCATTATGATTGTTTAGATTATTTTCATTTTTTCTATTATAAACAATATTTATAATAATAGTACACAATATTTACTGAGAGGTTTCTTTACTATAGACTCTGCCTTAAATGATTTTTGTGTGTGATTTACGTTTCAAAAAATTGTAGTGTTAGCAGTTTTAACAAACAAATACCAAAAGTTTAATGGCTCAATATAAATATGTTTCTTCCAGAGATGGGGAAATATCATGTAGATGATAGAGGCTTGGTTCATCCATCTTGAAACCAAATCAAAGTTGTGACAGAAACAGGAAACAAACAGCAAACAAATTTCTCTGGGATCTAGATGAATAGAAGCACTAAAACTAGAGAGAGAAATAATTATTCAACCTGCAATAATAGAAGTTAGATGGAGACGAGGATGCGAGGCTGCCCTGTCCAGAGGGGCTAAGTGGTACAGAGTGTGGCAGCAGCAGCCAGCAGCTGCAGATGCTTCTTAAAGGTGCTGTGTCCATTACCAGATTTTTGCAGTGACAGACTTGCTCGCTCTGAACACCAGAGCCAGGACGGCTGCATGGGGGCACCAGGAACTTCGGGGGTGGGGGGAGTAGTTGTCAGAGTGAGGGCCAGAGGCAAGGCTGTCTCCCAGGCAGAATTGCCGACTGTATCCCATGTTCCTCTTTTGAACTCTCCCCAACTCCCAGTGTGCAAACGCAGCACTGCTGTAACTGAGACGTCATCAAATTAGATAACAGAGGTCACTTTTCCTAGAGAATTTCCTGAAATTTTGCATCCCCCAATTCAAGGCCCTACTCAAGCCACATCCAGTTATGCTCTCCACAAGTCTGGTGCTCCTTGCTGAGCAGCACCAAGGCAGCCTCAGTTTCTAGTGTGGTTTCTTGAGGTGATGATAAGCACGGCATCTGTGGATTGCTTGCTGAATCTTAATAGGTGGAACTGGAAGATCACAGGCTGGGACTAAACTTGGCCTGCAGCTGAATCTCTTTCAGGACTGTGCCTCTGGACATCTACTACACAAAGGCATGCTAATAAGACAGGAAGACTTAGGAGCTTGTTTAGTACATAGAAACAGACATAGAAAGCCAACCACAATGGGAAATCAAAGAAAAAAGAACATATGAAAGAACAGCACAGAGCTCCAGGAAAATGGAGTCAAGCAATCTCTCAGATGCAGAGTTCAAAAAACTGGTTATAAAGATGTTCAATGAACTTAAGGGTTATGTAGATGAACTCAGTGAGAACTTTAACAAAAACATTAAAAGAAACACATAAAAGAAGGAAATAGAAATTATAAAGAGAACCAGTCAGAAGTGAAGAACACATTATCCGAGATAAATAGTATATTAGAGAAAATCAGGAGACTGAATAAATAAGAAGATTAAGCTACTGACATAGAGGATAGGGAAGCCAAGGACACTCAATCAGAATGGCAAGAAAAAAGGAGTCAAGATTATGAAAATAATTTAAGGAGCCTATTGGACAAAATTAAATGTAACAATATCTGTCATAGAGGTACCTTAGGAGAAGAAGGAGAACAAGAAACTGAAAACCTATTGGAGGAAATAATGATGGAAAACTTCCATGACTTGGTGAAGGAAATAGACATAAAACCCCAGTATTCTCAGAGAGTCCCCAACACCAGGAACCCAAGAAGGCCCACACCAAAACACATCATCATTAAAAAGCCAAAGGTTAAAGACAAAAAGAGAATCTTAAAAGAAGCAAGAGAAAAGCAATTAGTTACCTACAAAGGAACACCCATAAGACTGGCAGTTGATTTCTCAAAATAAATTATACAGGACATACGGGCTTGGCACAAAATATTCAATGTGATGAAACCCAGAATCTACAACCAAGAATATTTTATCCAGCAAAACTATCATATAGAGTCACAGGATAGAGAGAGCTCCTCAGACCAAAGAAGAAAAAAACATGTATTGAAAACATAAATAAAGAATGATAATAAAAATATATCTATCAGCATGTATCTCAAATGGAAAAGAATTAAGTGGTCCAACCAAAAGATAGGGGAGCTGAATGCATGAGAAAAGAAGACTCCTATATATGCCGCCTACAAGGGACTGTCTTCAGATTAAAAGATGCACGCAGACTAAAAAAATGAAGATGGAAAATATATTGCCTTGATATATCTAGAGGATATTATGCTGAATAAAATAAGTCAGAGAGAGGAAGACATATATTGCATGGTTTCACATACATATGAAATCTAAATAACAACATAAACAACAGTGACAACAAAAATGGAAGTAAACTCATAGATAAGTGGCACTCATAGTAGAGGGCTACTAGATGGGAAGGGTGTTGGGGGATGATGAAAAGGGCAAAGCTATTAAGAAGTGCACATGAGTAGTTACAAAATAGACATGGAGATATAAAATGTAGCATAAGAAAAATTGTTAATAATGTAGTAATAAATATGTAAGGAGAAAAGGGGTACTAGATTTAGTGGGGTGATTATTCTGTGAGTTATATAGATCTCTAATCATTATGTTGTACAACTGAAACTAATAATATATTAGTTAATATAATTAATAATATATTGTATACCAAATATAATTGAAAAAACTCATTGACTTGTACCATGAAAATATGAGCAACTAATTATCTATTATATTTCAATAAGGCCAGAAAACTAAAATATGCAAAACTAAAGTGGAAGGGATTCAGAAATACAAACTGGCAGCTACAAAACAGTCACGGGATGTAAAATGTGATTGAAAAAATTTTTAAATAAAAAAATAACTAATGCTTCAATATACACATACATACACACACACACACACACACACACACACACATATATATATATATAAACACATATTTCTCATAAATCACATAAATCCTAAATAAATATTTCTGATCAGCAAGTGACTATGTTACAAGTGATGCTTCAGAACACAATCCCAGACGATCCCATCAGAGATGGAAGAATCTAAACAAATTTGTATTGCTTTTTATGAATTTGTAAGTTTTTTAAAGATTATTTTCTTAGATGAATGACCCAAAAGTGGAATTACTAGGGTAAATGTTAGGGACATTTTAATAATACTTGATTTTCAAAATGCTGATCATTCTAGCAAAATAAGAATATGAAAATTTTATGCTCTTTACCTGGATTTGGTATGTTCTATACTTAAATATACTTACAAATTGTATAGATGAAATAGTATCCATTTTTAAATTTGCATTGTTTTGGTTTCTAATGGAGTTGAACATTTTTCATAAGGTTTTAATATTTAACTTTTATTAATCTATTCCTGTATAAATATTGCAATTTTATTTTTAATTAATTGTTACACAATATTAAATGAATGATTGCTCCAAATTTTAGACATGAAATGTTTTCCTTTTTTTCACACAAAAAGACAAATTTCACAGTAGCAAGGGCTCTCTTTTGAATATATCTTTAAGTTATAGAACAGAGGTAGGTCCTTAATAAATACAACCTAATGAATTTATACCCACAAAGCCTGATTTATCATCTCATATTTTCCATATACAAGAATTCCAAAATGGTCAAAAACTCCGCAGTTTAGTAGAAACAGACAAACTAAAAACCATAATAAAATTTTATAGAGTTCATGGTAGATCCGTTGTTGTTTTTGCTGAGATGAAGATTTTACATACCCTGCTAGTTCCATTTCCAAAGTTCCAATATGAGTAGCTATAAGGGGAAACATGGAATAAAAGAAAGACAAAAGTAGAAAATCCTCTGGGAAGAGTGAAGATGGTTTTGAACTGATGTGTCTGGATGTAAGGGAATGACATGGCTGCAATCTGAAGAATATAAATCAGACAAGTTATACCTGCCCGCCTATACAGATATAATCAAAAAAGCCCTCCTATGTTGAAAACTTGGGCTAAATAGAAATTGATTAGTTTTATGCCTGACTCCTCCATACGTCCCTTTCTAAATCCCCAAGGCTGATGGATTAAAATCCAGGGCAGTTGTTTTAAAACTTTAGTATATGTTAGAATCACCTTGAACTTGGCCTGTGAGAGCTATGGAACCTCTCAGCAACAAAGAAATCACACTTTTAAACCTACTATTAAAGGTAAGCATCAATTTTTGGACTAAGACCAAAGGAAAAAATAATGTATTATTACAAAGTATTCTCCCAACTATTCAAAAATCCAAAAATACTTTTACTTCCCAGCTCTCAAAACAACTTGTCAATGATTTTATTAAAACTGGTTTGTATTAAGTTCTTAAAAACAAGTCTCTCTCCACTGCAGGGAGATTTCTGAATTCCTCTGTTCTGCAAACTAAATTCATTCAATACTTATGTTTTACTGTGCCTTCTCTGCCAAATCTGGACATACTTTCGACTACACTACTGTGTACTTTGAATTAAATAATCTCTGAGTTCTTTTCTACATCTGACATCATGATTATGTGATTCTATCTCCATTTTTATTTTAACTGAGACAGTTAATTAGTGCCTTAAACCATATTTTAAATGCAGGAGTCCTTCCAACTTATAGTTATAAAGCACTTTTCTATGAACTCGGATACAATTATGTTTGGCAGCATATTAGCTCACTACATTTTCTTAGTCCCTCACTTATCTGGCACAGTACTGAGACATCGAATAAGTATAAAATTCACTACTTGTTATAAACAAATTAGAGTCGGTCAAAGGGTGTCAAGTACAGGGAAGATAATGGTAGGGTGGAGTTGGCAAAGGGGATGCAATGTTTGGAAGTCATAGGAAGCTGGACTTTTGCTGGTAAGCACACAATTGAATATACAGATGTTAAATTATAATGTACACCTGAAAATTATATAATTTATTAACTAATGTTACTCTAATAAATTTAATTTTTAAAAAATTATAAAAGACTATGCAGTTTAAAAACAAAACTACACTAGAACCAACTTATTTATCACCATCTTTATCTTCATATTCTTTATCTTATATGTCTTTCTTCTTTTTCTTGTTTTTTTTTTCAGCCTTGGTAACTTTTTTTTTTCTGTATCAGGCTTTTCTTTAGCTTGACTTGCAGTACTATCCTTTTTGTATTTTTCTTTTGGTTTAGGGCCTTCTCTTCATAAAGCTGCTTGTTATCTACAGCAGCGTTATTCCACATTTCTCCCAGCTTCTTTGCAACATCACAAATGTATAGGCCAAGAACCTGTCTTTGATTTTTAGGCAATACTCAGAAGAAAACAAGAAGAATGTTGAAGGAGTCCTTTTGGGTGCACTGGGATCTCTAAACTTGTTTTTTGTTTTCCTTTTTAAGAGGGACATAAGTTTTCATTTTTCTTTCATAATAGGTATTGTTCACCTTTGCCATATCTCAAATTTTCCTTTCTCTTTCACAGAAATGGCCTTCCATCTCTCTGAGTACTTTTTGGAAAACTCTGAGACGTTGACTGAAGCATCTGAGTGCTCTTCCCAGCAAGATTGTACAAAGAATGCATATGATGACATTTTACCTCTCTGCTTCTTAAAATCTCCTTTGCCCATATTTAATTACTTTTCCTCAGTAAGCACAGACTTTCCCAATGCCTGTCTGGCTTGTACTTTCCCTGGTGTTCTCTATGATCAATGTACTGCAATCACTGTCCACTAGAAGTGTTTTAATAGAATAGGGTAGAATAGAAAATATCAAAAAGCCACACATTTAGTAATTTTTGTTTCAGTTATATATATATTTACACATGTGTGTACTGTTGTAAACTGTATTGCTCACCATGCCTCAGATAAAAAGTATTTAAAAATCACTGGACTATATCATATCAAAAGAACCCAGAGATTCTTTAATTTTATACAGCAAAAGAGAAAGAACTGTTATGAGAGCTAATAAAAAAACTTTCGTACTGCAGTTGTCACCAGAGTGGAAGCTTTTGATTTAGCCTCTGTTGAAGAAGGCACAGTTATAAGTATTCAAATAATATTTAGTCACCTCCCACCTCTCAAACTCAGACTAAGGTCTCTTGCAAGAATCCAGAGTGATATTACCACTGCTCTAATAGGAAGCTCTGCTTCTTGACACGTTTCAAGGAAAGAGAAATGAAAGCAAGATGCCTTCCCAGCTGCTAGGAAGAATCAGCACCCAAAGAAAAGAGGCAAACATTGTGCTGAGCAAAGAGGTACAGCTTTTTGGTGATGGCAAAGAACATTAGAGATGAGCCACTTAGTGGAGAGCTGAAATTCCCTGGAGCACAAAAAAGCTCTGAGGGAAAAAGACAGAGATGTCATCTACTTGTTTCAACCGTGATTTATGGAAACATTTTCAGTTTTTCCCCACTAAATGTATGTGTGATTTTTGCCCTAGCCCCACCATTTTAACTGCAACATTTCTGCACGAGACTAGAAATATGGATAAAAATAGAAGAAAATAAAGCAAACAGACTAGGCAGATACTCAGGATTCAGTTGCAGGAGTTGTTTTTTTTTAGCAGTTGTAAAATGGATAAACTAATTTTGAGTGATTTTAGCTGTAGGTGCTCACAACTTTTCCATTAATCATGCAGAGATCTCTTGTCTGAGAGACTTTCAGAAAATTGCAACTGACATCAGAAATTACTGAATTCAAATAGCCCATCTTGATATTAATATTATTCTCTATATCATCCTTTATCTACAATTTCATAGGAGGGATGGAGTTGATATTGCATCTACAAAAATTGCATCCCGATCCCAGCTTGCAGCAAGTGGAAAGGCAATTCCTTTCATACCAAAAAATGAAGATGGGTATTAGAGTCAACTGCAAATTCAAGGAGAAGCAAATATAAAGATAGAGATCATAATAAGCCAGATCCTAGCCAGGACATGACCTGAGTTAATTTAACTGAACTCTCTGCACTGTTAGGGAGAAGGGCAGAAGTTAGCAATGAGAAAACACCCTTGATTGAATCAACCCAAGGCAGTCTCAGTCATTTCTATATGTCAAATGGTCCTCCTTACTGTGCTTCCTACTGTTCATTGCCAGCGTCTCTGGATTGCTCTCTACTTCATGGGCCTTATTCTTTTTTTTTCAGGTTACATTAATGAATGACAGGGAACAGACTGTTTCAAAGTCATGGAATATCCATCTTCGTGTAAAATTTTTGAGCTAAGAAATATTTCTTCTATTGATTATGTGACTTCTTAGTCACTTTGGAAAATGCAGGTTTTCAGAAATATCAAAGGACATTTGCCATTTTTACTAATGCAAGTTTACTTATTCTCTCTGCTATTAACACAATACTTGGGAAGATATGTGTTAATTTTATGAACTAATTCTGGCGAGCAAAAAAAAAAAAATTGGACATACGTCACGATATATATTCCAAAGGTTTCATTTAAACATTTTATATCATACCTTAACAAGTTTCTTTATAGCTTAATTTTAACACAATATGAAATATATACCACTATGCCAATATATAAATTGTAAAATGTATCTCTCCTACAAAAATCTTAAAATTCACGTTCCAGTGTTCCCTGTATTTCCTTCACCATCATTGGCAGAGATCTTCTCCCTTTCCTCCTACATCCTTCAAGGTACCTGGTATTCTTGGCTTAATGGAATTCAATCTGATATAGATCCACTCCAATAACATAAATGTCTGGACTTAACAGAAGATTTTCTCCATGTTCCAGAGATTTTTGTTTACTTTAACAAGATAGTTAAATATATATTTTATGGTAGTTAAACATGTAATGATTTTGGACAGAGATAAAACCAAGGAATGATAGGTGGTAAGTGGTTAAAATATTCCCAGATATTCATCAGTGCATCCTTAAGCTGTCTCAAATTTATTTATAAACTAAGTAAAAATATGCACATTCTATGTAAATGTGGCTATTAGATAAGTCATTTAGTCTACCTTCCAACCATAATGGCTTTCTATTAAGACCTTTCTATATAGTAAGTCTGAAAAGACCATATATTTAGGCAGGAACTTTCTAGGTTCTCAGTATTACAAGTTTTCCAGAATGGAGAAGGACATCAGAATAGATGGGATGGAGGCTGGGAAACTTACTTCAGTTGGCTCTTCAGACACTTTCATTCAATCCATACATAATCCAGTGCTAAAGGGCTTAGCAAAAGTATACAAAATTGAGATAAGTGTTGCATCCTGACCATCCAATTTGGAAGGCAAGACGAGATTATGTAAATATCTGCATATATATGGTAAGAATCTTTCCCACAAACATTTTTGTCTTTTTGTCTATAGGGATAAAATCTCTGGAGGGTGGATAGTAATGAGCCTGATATATTGGTGATTAATCTACTTTATTTTTTAATTCTACTTGGTAAGGAAAATCTGTTATTTTAAGTATGTAATCAAACTAAATTCTTATAATAAACCTTTGCTAAATTAGAAACATATTGATTTATTATATGGAGTTTGGGATTGCTTAATTTAAAGATTTTCATTCCTGAAACGAGATCTAGAAAATACTCTCTTGAGATCCGAGTGCAGTATATAGTCTGAAGGATAAATAAGACTGGAAAGGTTATTATACTACACATTAATTCAATATACATTTGCAAATAGCATTCTAGGAGCAAGTTACTGTGCAAACTATCACAAAACTTTCTGTTACAAACTTAAAATTTGCCATCAGTTGCAAAGTTAACTTCAAAGAGGGGTGAAGTTAAAATATGATGTTATAAAAAAAATATGATCCCAAGAAAATAATGCGATTTCTTCACATGAATCAAAACAAGTGACATTTACTTCAAACTAGTAATTTACTTTTTACAACAGCATAGCTGCTATACACAAATATATTTGTAAAGTTTACTTTTTAAATATATCTGTTTATTCTTCAATTATTGTTGGAATGTATTATATTATTTTCAGGTGTACAACATAGTGATTACACATTTATATAACTTATGAGGTGATCCCATAGATAAATCTAGTATCCATTTGACCCCATACATAGTTATTGCAATATTATTGTCTATATTTCTTATGCAATACCTTACATCCTCATGACTATTTTGTAACTACCAATTTTTATTTCTTAATCCCTACCCTTTATCACTCAGCCCCTGAAACTCCTCCCATTTGGCAACTATCAAAATGTTCTCTGTATCTATGAGTTTGTTCCTGTTTTATTTGTTTACTTTGCTCTTTAGATGCCACATGTAAGTGAAATCATGGCTTTGTCTTTTCCTTTTTGACTTACTCCTCTCAGCACAATATACTTTTGGTCCATCTATGTTGTTGTAAATGGCAAAATTTTCCTCTTTTTAAAAAAATTTATGGTTAAGTAATATTCCATTGTATATATGCCACCTCTTTATCCATTCATCCACTGGTGGACACCAGGGTACCTCTTGACTACTGTAAATAATGCTGCAATCAACATGTGGATGCACATGTCTCTTCAAAGCAGTACTTGGTTTCCTTTGGAAAAATACTCCAAAGTAAAATTACTAGGTCTTTTTTTTTGTTTTGTTTCTTATTATAGTCTTTGTTTTAAAGTCTATTTTGTCTGGTATAAGTATTGCTATGCCAGATTTTTTTTTCATTAACATTTTCATGAAATATCTTTCTCCTTCTCTATTTTCAGTCTGTGTATGTGTCTTCCAATCTGAAGTAAGTCTTGTGTAGGTAGTATATGCAAGGGATTGTTTTCTTATCCATTCAGACATGCTATCTTTGGATTGGAGCATTTAATCATTTTTCATTTGCAGTAATTGTCGATAGATATGCGCTTATTGCCATTTATTATTCATGTTTTCTCTCTCTTTTTTTGTTCTTCTTAAAGAAGTCCCTTTAATATTACTTATAATACTAGTTTGGTGGTAATAAACTCTTTTAGCTTTTCTCTTGTCTGGGAATCTCTTTATCTGTCTTTCAATCCAAATGATAGCTTTGGTGAGTAGAATAATTTTGATTGTAGGTTCTTACTTTTCACTCCTTTGAATTTTTCCTGCCAATCCCTTCTGGCCTGCAAAGTTTCTGTTGAGAAATCATCTGACAATCTTATGGGAGCTCCCTTGTAAGTAACTAGATGTTTTGGTCTTGCTGCTTTTAAGATTCCTTGTCTTTAACATTTGGCATTTTAATTATAATGTGTCTTGGTGTGGGCCTCTTTGAGTTCTGCTTGCTTGGGACAATCTACACTTCCTGCACTTGGGTGTCTATTTTATTTTCCAGGTTAGGACTGTCTCTGCCATTGTTTCTTCAAATAGGTTTTCTATTCCTTACAATTCTTTTTCTCCTTCCAATACCCTTATGATGCAAATGTTGGTATGCTTGGTGTTGTCCAAGAAACCCCTTAAACTATCCTATTCTTAGGTTTCTTTTTTCTTGCTGCTGTTTCAATTGGGAATTTTCTGCTATTTATCATCTTAACTGAAGATTTAGTCTCTGCTTCATGTAATCTACTGTTGGTCTCCTCTAACGTATTCCTCACTTCAGTCATCGTTATCTTCATCTCTGACTGATTCTTTTTTTTATGTTTTCTGTTTCTATTTTTATTCTTTCTATCACTCTGTTAAAGTCCTCACTGAGTTTATCTACTTTTCTTCTAAGGTCACTGAGCATTTTTATAACCAGTATTTTGAACTCTGTATCTGGTAGATTGCTTGTTTCCTCTTTTGTTTAGTTCATGTTCTGTTCTTTCATTTGAGACGTGTTCTTTTCTCTTATTAGCTGCTTAACTGCTTCCCTGTGTTTGGCTCTATGTATTAGATAGGGCTGCTATGTCTCCTGATCTTAGTAGAGTGACCTTATATAGTAGCTGTCCTGTAGGGCCCAATGGTGCAGTATTCCTTGGTTGCCGGAGTCAAATGTTCCAGGTGTGTCCCTTGTATGGGTTGTTTGTACCTTTTTGTTATAGTTGAGCCTTAGCCATTGTTTCTGCTGGTTGCATGTCAGTGAGAGAGATTGACACTCAGGCTAATTGGTTGCGAGAACTGGCCAGTGAGGGTCTGAGCCTATGGAGCAGGATTCGCTTTAGCAAGGCTCTGGTGCCTGCACAATCTGCCCTTTAGGTGTGAGTCCTTGGATGCAGCCCTGCGTGGTGCTCTAGCTCTGAGTATGCTTGCCTAAGAGCCTCTAGGAAGGAGCCTTGCCACAGGCCAATTTCAACCACAGCCTGTGCACTGCCCAGGGCCACTTGGCAAGAGTCACCAAACAATCTAAAGATGGTCGCCACATGTGCTGGGCTTAAATGTGCCTCAAGAGGCCAAGTTGCAAACTGAGTCCTACTGCCACTAATGCCAGGTTTGGAGCTGCACAGCAACTGTTAGAGATATTTCGAGGCCAGATTGTATGAACCTTTGGGATATTTTAGGAAAGCCTCCAGCATGAGGTAACACAGGCTATTTGTATGGGGAAAAACAAAACATTGGAAGCAGCTTGTGTAGGCCAAGTTGGGTGGGCCAGGGTTTAAGATAATCACCAGGGCAGGGCAAACAGAATAAGACAGGTTTACAGATACTCACATATTGCAGACACCTGTGTCTGCATGATGGGAAGGGGAAGAGCTCAACAAAGATCAATGGTTTTTGCTAGCACTTCTGTCTGGTAGAAAACTGCTCTTCCAATCCACGTCCTGAAACCAGATTATTCAGTTCCTCATCAGACGTTCCTGGTACTTTTAGAGCAGATGCTTCAGTGCTGGAGCTCAGAGCGTGTGAGTTCATCAGTAAGTAAATCTGCATGTGAGAAATTTAAGAGAAATGTAAGTGACTGTCACAATCATTAGTCTCACTCAACCAGAATTTCCATTGATTTTCATAGCCAGAAGTTATGGAGACTACTCTTTCTAGCATTGTAACTCTGGGCTGGGGAGCCTGGTGTGGGGCTGGGATCCCTTGCTCCTCGGGGGGGACCTCCGCAGCTGAGATTTATCTTCTGATTCTCAACCACCAAACACAGTTGTGGGACTGGCTGGTTCCATGTCTCTGCTCTTTTTACCAGTCTTTGGTGGCCTCTTATGTACATCATCCTTTGAAGTACTTTTGTTCACGCAGACCTTAGGTGACTCCTGATGATGGCTGTTCTTAATTTAGTTGTAATTTTGATGTGGTTGTGTGAGGAGGCAAGCACAGTCTACCTACTACATCATATTGGCCAGAAATTGTAAAGCTTTCTTGATTCTTTTAGACATTTAAATCTCACTTTGCATATCCTCAATTAGAATAAATATTTACCCTTGGAAGACGGATTACATTGCTGCTAAAAAAAAATTGTCATAGAACAACATAATCTGGTAATGGAAATGGATGATCAATCTGAATAACATTAGTTTTGGTCAAATATATTTCAAAAAATATATAGTTTATGAGCCATAGAATTACCATGTTGAAGAATCCAATCACAAGACTATAAATTCTTACACAAGAGGGTGGATAGGGCATTTTACATCATTAAAAAATTTGATGAAAAAATGTCATTGATGTCAGTCACACTAAAACAAGTTTCTTTAGGTTTGCTTATGTTTCAGCCATGAAAAATTCCTTGAATATTTTAAGAAATGACTACTCTAGAAACTGCTGCATTATTTTCATGTCATACTTAAAACATGATGTTGCATAATCTATTTTCTCACAAAATTCATCAACTTTGCCTGGCTTTACTAAAATTAGTAAAACTTGTATCAAATGTTAAATCTCTGTTTTCTATGCATTTCTTTTAATATGTCTTCTTTTATACACAGATATTTTCATAATGTTTCAAGCTTTTTTTATGGTGAGATTCAACTGCTTCTTTCTATGGTGGTAACTCTCTGGCCATCTTTCTCACAATTAATTTTCTTCAGAAATATGCTAAAACTTGATGTCTTATGAGGGCCATTTCCTTCAGTTTCTTTAAACCTGGTAATATTTAAATCCATTTATTTGAGACTTAACATACAAACACATTTAATTTAGTAATTCTATTTTTTATAATATATTCTAAGAAATTAACCTCGAATGTAGATCACATTTTTCTCAAATATAGATCATGTTTTATGCTCAAAGATATTCAATGCTGTGTTTAAAATAAGACTCCTATTGATGCAAGTTTTAGAAAATCAACCAAAACTAGCTTTAAATGAGATTGTTAGCTCATTAATTCAAAGAAGAATTGAACAGCCAAGCTGTAGAAATGACAGGAGAGTAACTTTGTCCCAGGAGCAACTGGATCAGAAATACAAATGCTGTCACTCAGAACTATTTGTCTCTGAATATCTGTTTCATTGTCTTTCACCACAAATCAGCTCTTGCCATATGACACTATTTGCAGTTACCAATAGCTCCTAAGGATTTAACTTATAATTTTACCATAAAAGAGACTTTGTTCTCTTGGATTATAAATTCAAAACCTCTAGGGAAGAAAATAATTACGCAAGCTTGCAGTCTGTGGCCTAGAGTATAAAAGCTAGCAAGAACATAAAAAAAAATATATTTGGTAAAAAGCTGGCTGGAGCAGGGGTTGTACTAGTTTCCAAAATAAGGGTTGAGGAATACTGGGCAGGACAATAACAGTTAAGTTTTAAAAGTTAAAATAGGTTTCTGGTAAATATGATAGCGTAGGTAAATGCTGTGCTTGCCTCCTCTCACAGCCACATCAAAATTACAACTAAATGACAGAACATCATCATTGGGAGTAGCCTGAAGTCTAAATGAACAGAAATCCTAAAAATAGGAACACCCAAAATAAGCCACCTAGAGACTGGTAGGAGAAACAGAAAATGGGCTAGTCCAACACCCACATGTGGTAGTTGAGAATCAGGAGAAATATCTGCTGTGGAGGACCCCTAGAAGAGTAAAGGGTGATAGACCAAGACTTGACTCCCCAGTCCAGGGATTCAGTGTCAGGAAGAGAAGTTCCCATAACTTCTGGCTGTGTAAACCAGCAGAGATTGTGGCAGAGTGAGATTAAGGACTGAGGGAGTTGCAAACTTTCCTCTTAAGGAGCCCATACTTGGACTTACTCACAGATAGACTTACTTGCTCTGGGCTCCAGTTCTGGGACAGCAACTCAAATCGTGCCAAGGATATATGGAAAGTAACCAATTTGTCTGGCTTCAGAGTGAGGGCCGAAGGGGCAGCTTTCTTCCCTTGACAGAATTCAATTTCCTTTGTTGAACCATCCCATGAAAGGCTTGCATACCCAGGCAGGTGCCATGTCTGAGTCTTTTTCAACATATCTACCACTTGTCACCCTGCTTCGGTGATTTCTTCAGATCCTGCCCATTCGAAAGTACAGGCCCTCCTAAAATGCTTCCTGTGGCTTTTCCATACAAACAACCTATATTGGATTATGCTGTGGACTCTCATAAAATCTCTCAAACATTCACAAAACCCAAAAAATCAGCATCTGGCCTCAGCATGATCTATAACCCTTGATGAACAGCCCCAAGCCCAGCACCAGCAGCAGCAGAGCTCAGTTTGCAATGTGACCTCCTAAAGCACTTGAAAGTCTAGAGTGAGAGGCAACTATCTTCAGATCACTTGATAGCTCATGCCAGATGGCCCCAGGCAGGACACAAGCTGCAATTGAACTTGGCCTGTAACAGGGCCCCTCCCAAAAGGTCCCAGCTTTTTAGCCTGCTGGTGGGCTTTGGTCTGCACCAGAGCATCACTGGGGGTTATATCTGAGAATGACATGCTCAAAGGGCAGAGAAAGCAGGTACCAGAGCCTTGTTTAAGCAAATTGTGCTTTGTAGGGTTCACTCCTATACCATAGCTTCTCCACAGGTTACAGCTGGTCACCATAAACAATCAGCTTTAGGATCAATCCTTCCCTTTGATGAGCATACCACAACCCAAACTCAACTACAATGGGAGGAGACATACAACCCATACAAGGGACATAACTGGAGGACCTGGATCAGGTGACCAGGGAAGACGGTGCCAAGACAGCACATCTATTTCATAAGGCTACTCTATTAACACTAGGAAACATAATAGTCCTCCCTAATACATAGAAACAAACACAAGTAGGCAGAAAAATGGGAAAGCAAAGAAACATGTCCCAAATGAAAGAACAGAACAACACTCCAGAAAATGAACTAAACAAAATGGAGACAAGTAATCTACCACATGCAGAGCTCAAAACACTGATTATCAGGATAGTCAATTAACTTAAGGGAAGAGTAGATAAACTCAGTGATAATTTTAACAAAGAGATAGAAATCATAAATGTGGAGATTAAAAAAAAGCATAAAAATAACCAGTTAGAAATGAAGAGTACAATATCTGACATGAGGAATACCTTAGGAAGAATTAACAATAAGGAAACAGATATTCAGTTCAGTAATTTATAAGATAAGTTAGCAGAAAACACCCAATTGAAATAACGACAAGAAAAAAAAAACTCCCCAAAATGAGGATGGTTTAAGGGGCCTGTGGGACAACATCAAATGTAACAACAGTCACATCATAAGGATACCAGAAGAGAGAGCAAATAATTGAAAACCTATTTAAGGAAATAATGACTGAAAACTTTCATAACCTGGCAAAAGAAATAGATATACATGTCCAGGAGGCTCAAAGAGTCCTAAAAAAAGTGTTCCACACCAAGACACATCATAATCAAAATGGCAAAGGTTAGAGATGAGGAGAGAATCTTAAAAGTAGGAAGAGAAAAGCATCTAGTTACTTACAAGGGTGCTCCCATAAGACTGTCAACTGATTTCTCAACAGAACCTTTGCAGGCCAGAAGGGAATGGCAGGAAATATTCAAAGTGAAATAAAGCGATGATGCACAACCAAGATTACTCTACCCAGCAAAGCTAATATTTAGATTTTAAGTACAAATAAAGAGCTTTCCAAACAAGAAAAGCTAAAGGAGGTCATCACCTCCAAGCCAACATTACAAGAAATGTTGGAGGGATTTCTTTAAGAAATAGAAAAGAGAAAAAATAAATCAAAGATGTGAATAATAAAATGGCAATAACCATATCTATCAACAATTACTTTAAATGTAAATGATTAAATGTTCCAGTCAAAAAATAGGGTGGCTGAATGTATAAGAAAACAAAACTCTTACATATGCTGCCTACAAGAGACTCACTTCAGATCAAAAGACACACACACACTGGAAATAAAGGGATGAATAATTATGGTTTATAAAAATGAAAACAGACAAACAAAAAGCTGTTGTAGCAATACTTATACCAGATAAAGCATACTTTAAACAGAGGCTATAACAAGAGACCAAAAAAAGGACCCAATTATTTCATGTCTGTGTATTTATCTGAAGAACTCCAAAGCAATACTTTGAAGGGGCATGTGAATTCATATGTTCATTGCAGCCTTATTTACAGTAGCCATGATAGGAAGGCATCCTGAGTGTCCATCAATGGATAAATGAATTAAGAATAGGTGGTATATAGATACACACACAATGGAATATTACTCAGCTAGAAAATAGAATGAAATCTTGCCATCTGTAGCAACATGAATGAACCTAAAGGGTATTGTGCTGAATGGAGTAAGTCAGACAGAAAAATACAAATGTCATATGTGGAAGCTAGAGAACAGAATAAGAAACAACAGTAACAAACTCATAAATACAGAGAACATTTTGATGGTTGTCAAATTGGGTGGTGGGAGATTGTGTGAAAGGGGGAGAGGATTAAGTGGCACAAATTAGTAGTTGCAAAATAGTCATGGGGATGTAGAATAGGGAATGGGGAATATAATCAGTAGTATTGTAATAGCTTATGTATGGTGTCGATTTGGTACTGGATTATTGGAGTTATCATAAGTTTTATAAATGTTTAAACACTATGTTGTACAACTGAAACTAATATATTATTGTATGCCAACTATAATTGATAAAAGTAAAAATATGTAAATTAAAAAATGTGTAAACATTGTAAACACCTCTGATGTCCCCTCAATTCTTGATTTGTTAAATTAAAGAAACCCATATATTCCATGGAATCTCTGACACCTTTGAAAGTAATGTATAAACATAATTTTTAACAATGTAGATGAATTATATTTCTATAACTTTAAAAATAAGTAATAGGATGCAGTAAATCTTATAAAAGATTACCTTAACTATATAAAACAAGTCATTGAAAAATTTTCAGGTGTATATAAAATACTATCAGATATTTACGATTTGACTTCCTTTTGGTTTCTTTATGTATATTTCTACTTTCTAATTTTCTAAAACTTTCTAGAATTTGTCCCTTTTATGAAATGAAACAAAAAAAATGCTACTAAATAAACCCTCTTACCCTTGACATTATCTATCCCTATAAGCTTCTTTTAAAATAGTAATTTCCACTTTGAGATTTAACTTCACACACAACTTGATGACAATTGTTACTCGAAATAATGGTCATTAATTTTTAAACTTGCCATAGAGCAATATGCATTTCTACCTATCAAAGTTGGCAGCATGTCATGGAAATAATAACTAAAAACACTGCTGTTGCATGATGAAATCTGTCACAATAAGTACTTGTCATAAATACACATTTTTTTTCATTCTCCATGAGTCCCAAATAAAATTCCATAATGGTGGGTTATTCACTCTGCTTCATAACATTCTTTAAATTTTTCTGTAAATGATGATGTGTTTTGATATATATTTTAACTTACTTATGTTTAACTTTTTTAATAAATAGATTTATTTATAATAGATACCATATTCCTAAAATGACAACTACATGAAAATAAGAGGAAAGGAATAAATGAATGAGAGAGTAGCTTTTAATTTTACAATATGTTTCATAATAGAATTCTATTAAATTATTATCTTCTCCCACACATTTGAAAATATTTTTTTAGGAAAAAATGAACTTTATATGAGCATATCGACTTTATAAAATGAGGTATACCAGTGTACATTGAGTAAGACATCAAAAATTACAGTGTTATTACCTTATAAGTTAAAAATTACAATACACCTAATATGTTATTATTATGATGATGTTAGATCTCATCTATGAAAGCAAGAAGATGAGAAAATAAATAGATTGAAAACATGTTCAGTGCCAACATGTGCTATGACCATTTCTAATTTAATTCTCAGAAGAATTCTATAAAATATATACTACTATACTAATTTTATAGATAAGAAAACAAAATCTAAAAAAGGTAATTTTTCCCATTTAATAACCTAGAAAATGGAAGATCTGGGATTTGAATTGGAAATTTCTAATTCATTGCCCATGAGACTTCCACTGTATCAATTGCTTAGATGCAGAAACCAAAGATAAGGTGTGGACAACACTACTTAAAATTAATAATAGTAGTAACACAATGCTATATTTATAAATTTGATTTATAGTTTCCAAGAGCTTACAAATCTATAATTTCACATAGGGTCCATTTGCCTAGGTATGATGAATGAAGAGTCCTTATCCCACTTTAAAAATAACCAATCCAAATGAGACTTCTATTCTTCTGTTAACTCTGCCCCATACAAAACTGTTCATTTCTCAGTAATGGGATCACCCATTTACCAAATTTCTCAAGCCAAAACCATGTTTTTAATTTTTGATAATTATAAGTTCTTCACCCATATAAATTCCTAAAGCCTTATAAATGTCAGTTGAATCTGTGTTTTTATTTCTATTTCCATGGACACAACATTAGTCCTAGATATTCATCATCACTTTTCAAGACTGTTTCAAAAATATCCTTAAAGGGCTTCCAGGTTCACTCGTCCCTCCAAAATATTCCTACCTCAGTATAGAGAATGATTTGCTTTTAATTTTAATGATTTTGATAAATTCCTTTGAAGAATGTCTTGAAAAAGCAAGAGGTTACAGTCTAGAGGGCAAGGTAGGTAAATACTGTGTTTGCCTCCTTCTATGACTGCATTAAAATTACAACTAACTTATAGAACAATAAACCAGGAGAACCATCTAAAAATTAGCTGAACATAACTCCTATAACTAAGGATATGAAAAGAGGCAACACTGAAACTGTTCAAAGGGTGGAGATGCAAAATGAACTGGCCCAGCACCTGTGTGTGGTAGGTGAGAATCAGGAGGGATATCTCAGCCATGGAGCTCCCTCTGGAGGAACAAGGGGTCCCAGCCTCACAGTGGGCCTCCCCAGCCCAGGGTTCCAATACTTGGAAGAGGACAAAATCTGACAGTGAAAATCAGTGGGGATTCTGACCCAAAAGGTAAGATGGAAGGATGCTAGAAACCCAAATGTCCTCTTAAACGGCCTGCACACAGTCTTACTCACAAGAAATCACCCTTGGCCTCCAGAGAAAGAACAACAGCTTGGAAGGTGCCAGAGACATATAGGGAAAGACTGAGTTGAGTGGCTTTAGAGCAAGGGCTGGAGGGACAGCCACCATTATCCCAGTGTTGAGAGTTCATCCTGTGCAGCCAACAGGTAGGCACCATCTTGTCTGTGTTGAGACCTCCCCCAAATGGCCAAATTCAAAATTACAGTGGCCTGGTGAAATTTACTACTTCCACCCCAGTGACTCCCTTGGAACCCCAACTCACCTAACTCTTGAATTGTAGGAGGCATTTTCTTGGCTGGGCAATGAGCCCAAACCAGCCCTCTTGGCAGAAGGCTCTTTAAGCAGCAATCAACAGGTCTTGGCTCATGCACCACCTGAGACAATCCTGGTGGTGGGCAACCAGCTATGGCTTGAGCTGCAGTATTTCATGAACAAATCTTGGGGGTCTGTGGACTCAAGGCAGGTGGCAGCTAGCCACAGTGCGATCTGAGACTTTTTTGAGTGGCCTCAGGCTCAGCAATTGTCTACAATCTGAATTTTCACTAACCTGAGAAACTCACTTATTCCACCCTGGTTACTTTCTTGGAACTCTCCTCACCAAACTAGTTTGCCAACCAAGAAGTCTTCAGCAGCTGAGCCTTATGGGAAGCTAGCAGGAAGCCTAAAGCTGTTGGGTGTCCTGGACTTTTTACTATGCAGCCCTAAGCTAGCCTCAATTCACAGTGTCACCTCTCCCACATGTTTCCAAGTCCAGCACAGACAGCAACCAACCACAAGTCATTTTATAGCTACTACCATGTAGCCTCAAGCCATTCACAGGCAGTGGCTGACCTTGGCCTGTATGGGAACCCCTCACAAAGGGTCTCAGGAGCAACACATACAGAGGCTGGCATCAGACAACAGAGCACAGCCTGGTTATCTCCCAAGAGGTGCACAGAAAAATTGGTCTCAACAGGCACACAAACCCTGTGGGGTTAATCCCACTTGATGGAGTCATTGCCCACACAGCATTTTATACCCTATGGGTGTGGCTCATCCTCACAGCCAGTCAGATGGAGACTCCATACCACTCTCTGATGTGTGAACAACAATCAAGACTTTACAACAGGAAAGCATATACAAACCACGTGAAAGACATTCTTGAAACACCCTGTGCAGGCGAACAGGGAGAATTTACCACTGCGCTGCCATGTCCAGTAAGTGGTAAATCCTGCCATGTCCAGAGTGGCTCTGGATAATGTACCTGAGTGGGAACGTTGGGAGATTAAGAAAAGAAAGAAGATAGAAAGCTGGGATCAGGAGGACCATGTCCACTGATGGTAAAACAATGGCATGTTTTTATTTTTGCAAGCTGCTTTTATACTAGAACATACAATTCCTAACTAAAATAAGATTATCCCCACACAACCTACACATCCTGCTATAATCTTTTTCATTTCTATCTGCGTGAGGCTATGAGTGTACTCCCTGCCTTGGAGCAACACCACATTGTCCTCTGATCAGTTCATACTTCTCCATTTCTAGAGGTGAGGCAACCCTTGGTTGATCTCACAGATTGCAAGGACCTTGTCAAGTTGCAACCCACTATCCACACTGGGCCATACAGGGTACTTACTACATAAGGCCACATAGCCAAGAATGGAGTAGGTAACAAATAAAACTAACATATAGACAAGAACACAGAGAGGTAGCCGAAATGAGAAAACAAAGAAACAAGTCTCAATAAAAGAACAGGAGAAAAAAGCCAGAAAAGGAAGTAAATAAATAGTGGCAAGCAACCGACCAGATACAGCATTAAAAATACAGATTAGAAGGATATTTAATGAACTTAGAAGAAAAATAGATACCCTTAGTGAGAACTTCAACAAAGAAATAATAAGTATAAAAAGGACATAAAACCATAAAGGCACCAGTCAGTAATGAAGTAAACAAAAGCTGAATTGAAGAATATATAAGAAAGAAACAACAGTAGATCAGATAAAACAAGGGATCAAAATAGCAATTTGGATAATAAGGTAGCAGAAAACACAAATTCAGTACAGCAAAAAGAAAAAAGAATCAATAATTGAGAAGTTTATAGGACCTCTGAGATAACATTGAGTGTAACAACACTGATATCATAGGGATACCAGAAGGAGAAAAGAAAGAGCAAGGATTGAGAATTTATTTGAAAAAAATAATGACAGAAAACTTGCCTAACCTGGTGAATGAAATAGAAATACAAGCCCAGTAAGCACAGAGTCCTAAAGAAGATGAACACAAACAGGTCAAACTAAGACACATCATAAATAAAATGGCAAAGGTTGAAGACAAAGAGAGAATCTTAAAAGCAGAAAGAAAAAGGCAGCTATTTACTTATAAGGGAGCTTCCATAAGACTGTCAGCTGATTTCTCAACAGAAACTTTGCAGATCAGAAGGGATTGGCACGAAATGTTCAGTGATGTAAAGAAATACCCTACAACTAAGACTATGATATCCAGCAATGCTATCAATTAAAATTGAAGGTGAGATAAAGAGCTTCCAAGACAGAAAAAGCTAAAAAAAAATCACCATCAAACTAGAATTGCAAGAAATGTTAAAGGGACTTCTCCAGAAAGAAGGGGAAAAACATAAATATAAATAGTAAAATGGCAATAACTATGTACCTATCAGTAATATCATTCAATGTAAGTGATTTAAATGCTCCAATCAAAAGACATAGTGTACCTGAATGGATAAAAAAACAAGACCCATACATATACTTTCTACAAGAGACCCACTCAGATCAAAAGATACAAACAGACTAAAAGTAAAAGGTTTGAAACACATATTTCATGCAAATGGGAGTGACTGGCAAGCATTGTTTGGTGTTCCTTGACTTGTGATTGCTTAATTCTAGTCTCTTAACATTGTCTTTTCCTTTGTGTGCTCATCTGTCTCAAAACTTTCTCTGTCTCTCTTTATTTTAAGATTATATGCTACTACAAACATGCATGCTAGATAAACAAGGTAAGTGCCACCTCACAAAATGATGAACTTAATCATATATCTTTCTATGTAAGGTAATGTCTTCTATTTTGCATGTAAAACAATATTTACAGCTTCCAAGGATTAAGAAGTGAATGTGTCACTGGAGTTTTTTTTTCAGCCTATCACAATAAGACAGTGCCTGATACATAATAAAAAGTTGATAAATTAGTTGCTTATATGCGTTGAGCAAGTCTCTCTCTCTCTCTCTCTCTCTCTCTCTCTCTCTCTCTCTCTCTCGTTTTCCAATATTTTGTCTGAGAGTGTTGAATTATATGATCAATTTAACTTGAAATGATGCAAAAACAATATGACAACGATGAAGAAAAATTACATGAGATACATATTAAGTCAGGTATAACCTCGAGTTTGGTATAGTTTATTCTATACCTCTATCATTCAGGGAAATAGAATAAGAAACAAGTATGTAGCTTAGTGTTTCTGAGTTGGTTTTTTATAGCATATAAGTCATTTCAAGGCAATAGAATAAGATTTGATGGGCTTCATATGCTAATGGTTAAGAAAACAAAGAGATGTTCTCACTGTAACTACATATGTGAAAGTAAGATAAATCTCTATAACCATATGATAATTGCAATATGTTTGTTATTAGCCCTGAGTCTCAAATTTATAACTAAACAATACTTGAATTACTTTTTTTCCTGGAAATTATGAAACAAAGCATTTTGAGGAATGTTGACCACTACTCAAGAAAACACAGTTTTGCTAGCTACAATTTTAATCAAGTGTAAACAGTTTACAGTAGCTATTATTTCAAGACTTATTGAAATCATTGATATTTTAAAATAAAAATTTTGTATCATGCTTTTGAATTCATTTAATAAAATCTAAATGTCATAGAAATTTTATATCTGTTATTTTTTGTTTTAAAAATATCCAAACTTTTTTTCAAAGTTTCGTTATGTGTAAGAAATACCTCCTTAAATTCATGTTGTCATTCAACTACTCAAAATGTTATCCTAATTTAATGTATATTTGCATAAAAATATTTTATTAGTTTTAAATAATGCTGCTAAAACAAATGGATATCTACATAAAAATATAAATGGAGATACAGACCTTACACCCTACACAAAAATTAACTTAAAATGAATCACTGACCTAAATGTAAAGCACATTACCATAAAATTCCTTTAGATAACATTAGGGGGAAAAACATTGATGATTTGGGATATGGTGATGACTTTTTAGATACAAAATCAAAGGCACAATCCATTAAATAAATAATTGATAAGTTGAATTTTCTTAAAATTAAAAATGTCTACTCTGCAAAAGACAATGTAAAGGATATGAGAAGATAGCTACGGACAAGGAAAAGTTTTTCAAATGACACATTTGATAAAGGACTAATATCCGAAATATATAAAGAACTCTAAAAACATCAATAAAAACACAAACAACCCATTAAAAATGGACCAGAGGGGATTTCAGTTAAGATGGTAGAGTGGGAAAATTCTGTGCTTGCCTCCTCCCATGACCACATTAAAATTATAACTTAAGGTGGAAAGAAAAGGCCACGTCAAAACTGCTAGAAAGGGCATAGACCTGAAGTGTGCTGGCTTAACACCCATATGTGGCAGTCAGGCATCGAAAGGGATATTTTGGCTGTGAAGACACCGCTCCTCTCTGAGGAGAGAAAGGCCCCAGGCCTACATCAAGCTCCCCAGTTCATAGTTTCAGTGATGGAAAGAAGATCCCCCACAATATCTGGCTGTGAAAATCAGTGGGGATTCCATCCATCCAAGTGAGATGGAAGGTGACTAGAAACCCAGGTTACTGGGTCAAGATAATACTCAAAAATAATTGAATGGAATGGAGTAAACCAACCTATAAGATACAGAGTTCAAAACACAAGTTATAATGATGCTCAAAGAATTTAGTGACAACCTTAACAAAGATATAATAAGCATAAAGAAGACATTAACGTCATACAGAAAGAACAAGTCAGAAATGAAAAAAAAAACTGAAATGAAGAATGCAGTATAAGTAATCAACAGCAGATTAGATAAAACACAGAATTGAATATGCAAATTGGAAGACAGGGTAGCAGAAAACACCTAACTGCAACAGCAACAAGAAAAAAAATAATAAAAAAATGTGAGCATAGCTTAAGGGGTCACTGGGACAACATCAAGAGTAAGAACATTTGCATTATAGGGGTACCGAGGTGAGAAGAAAGAGAACAAGGGATTATGAACCTATTTAAATAAATTATGTTGGAAAACTTCCATAACCTGGTTAAGAAAATAGACATAAAAGTCCAGGAACAGAGAGAGTACCAAAAAAGATGAAGCTAAAGATGCCCACATCAAGATACATCATAATTGAAATGATAATTGTTAATGACAAAGAGAGAGCCTTAAATGCAGAAAAAAATTAGTTATCTACAAGGGACCTCCTATAAGACTTTCAGCTGAATAAAAATAAAAACTTTGTAGGCCAAGAGGGATTAGCAAAAAAAAAAACATTCAAAGTGATGAAAAACAAGAACCTACAACCAAGACTACTCTACCCAGCAAGGCTATTATTTGAAGTTGAAAGAGAGATAAAGAGCTTCCCAGAACAACCCCCCCCAATAAAAAAGCTAAGGGAATTTATCACCACCAAATCGGTATTCCAAAAAAAATATTAAAGGTACTTCTGTAAGAATAATAATAAAAAAAGAAATCAAGGTAAATAATAAAATGACAATAATTATATACCTATCAATAATCACTTTAAATGTAAATGGATTTAATGCTCCAATTAAAAGACAAAGCGTAGATGAATGGATAAGAAAATCAGATCCGTACATATGTTGCCTATAAGCGATTCATGTCAGATCGAAATGCACACAGAGTAAAAGTAAAGAAATGAAAAAAGATATTTCACACAAATGGAAACAACATAAAAGCTGGGGTAACAGTACTTATATCAGACAAAATACATTTTAAGGCAAAAACTATAATAAGTGACAAAGAAAGACATTTTGTAATGAAAACAGGATCAATCCAACAAGATGGTATAACCCTAGTAAACCTTTATGCATCTAACATAGGAGTACCTAAACATTTAAAGTAAATATACTGACATAAATGAGAGATTGACAGTAATGCAGTCATAGTTGGGGATTTTAACACCAATGGAAAAATCTTCCAGACAGAAAATCAATAAGGAAACAGTGGCTTTAAATGACCACTGGACCACATAGATCTAATTGATATTTTTTGAACATTTCATACCAAAGTGGCAGAATCTATGTTCTCTTCAAGTATACATGGAACATTTCCCAAGATAAAACATATGTTAGGACACAAAACAAGTCTCGGTCAATTTTAAAAAGATTGAAATCATACCAAGTGTCTTTTTCAAACACTATAGTATGAAAGTAAAAATTAACTACGAGGGGAAAAAAACTGAAAACACACAAATTTATGGAGACTAAATAACATACTGCGAAACAATGAGATCAACAAAGAAATCGAAAGATACTCTGAGACAAATAAAATGAAAACACAATGATTCGAAGTCTATAGGACACAACACAAGCAGTCTTAAGAGGGAAATTCATAGCAATACAGGTCTACTTAAGAAACAAAGACATATCTCAAATACATAATATATTTTCTGGTTTAAGAATCATGGTAATGGTTGCCTCATAAAATGAGCTTGGGAGCCTTCCCTTCTCTTGAATTTTTAGAAATAGTTTAAGAATAGTTGTTATTTCTTCTTCGAATATTTGGTAAAATTCACCTGTGAATCCATCCAGTCCAAGACTTTTGATTGTTGGAAATTGTTTTGATTACTGATTCTATTTTATTAGTAGTAATCAGTTTGTTCAGATCTACTTTTTCTTTCTTTCTTCTTTCTTTCTTTCTTTCTTTCTTTCTTTCTTTCTTTCTTTCTTTCTTTCTTTCTTTCTTTCTTTTTTATTTTCAGTTTTGGAAGATGGTATATTTCTAGAAGTGAATCCATTTTTTTTCAGCCTGTTGAATTTGTCAGCATATAATTGTTCTTAACATTTTCTTGTATTGCTTCATATTTCTGTGATGTTTGGTCTAGTGTGTTATTTAAGGACACTGTTTCCTCATTCATTTTCAGTTTGGAAGATCTGTACATTGGTGTCTATGAAGTATTAAACTCTCCTACAATGAGTATATTACTGTCAATCTTTTCCTTTATATTGATCAATATTTACTTTATATATTTAGGTGTTCCTATTTTGGATGCATAAATGTTTACTAGGGTTGTGTCCTGGTGTTGAATTGATCCTTTTAACATTATGCAATGTTCTTATTTGTCTCTTGTTATAGCCTTTGTTTTAAAGTCTATTTTAATAAGGAAGGATTCTTCCCCAAAGCGTGATGAAATAGTGTGGTATTACAGACATCTTGATTTCAAATTTTTGGCCTCCAAAACTATGAGCGAATAAATTTAAGTTGTTTAGGATGTTGAACTTATGGTAATTTGTCACAAAAGCTTTAGGAGACTAATACACCTACATATAAAATGAATACAAGTGCTGACTTCATGAAGTTTATTTTTGCAATAAATAAACCTAGTGGCACTAGAGCAAGTTAAGTCAAAATACTTGTTAATAGCATGAAAACTTTTCAAAAGAAAATTACCATGAGAGTTATATATTTCGTCCCATTTTTTCGATATATACATAAACCATTGCTAATTGGAGGTGATTTATCTTTATTTGCCTCAATATCAAGAATATACTACTTCTAATATTTTCTTTTTGCTTTTCAATGTATATTCCTGGATGTCTGGGTTGATAAGAGTGTATATAAGGAATATTCGACATGAGGTTCATTATTTCTGATAACTTCAATATTGATTAAACCTACAAAAAGTTTTTCTTGCAGCAGTTAACACGCAATATATGGCCTATAATTCATTTATATTACATATATAATTAGTAACTATCAAGTAAAATAAATTAGGTACCTGATGAACATGCACAATTAAATTTTCAAATCATTGTATTTATGTTCAAAAGAAGGGGTAGTTTTATAAATGTGTAATCAAGGATGTAAAATTTTAAAAGCAATAGAACTGAGTGAATTTGGTGGCGGAAACAAATCCACACATTCTTAAAGTCTCCCACCTTCACGTGGTGCATACATTGTTCTGATAATGTTACTTTTGGGAAATCATCACACAAAAATGAATCTGGAGATTTTCTTCTCTTGCTGTCTTCCTTTATTACTCCTCTGAGGAGTTAGTGACTATAAAATAAAGATTTGCACCAGCACAGATAACAGATACCCAATTCCTACCCCACTTATTTAAAATATATGAGGTAAGCTGTTTCTTAACAAATTGACGCATAGTTATACCACACTGGTTGTGGTTAGTACTAGACTCATGAGCTTTTTCAGAATGGACACGCAATATGTTCATAGAATTTATGGCATTAGGCATGGCCCAAAAAAGAACAGGGTTTAATTCCTGTAACAAGAATATAAACAAGTCTGTGACTGACAAAATTAGAGAAGCAGATAAAGTTTGTCTTCACTGTCAATCAGCAAATATGTATTAGGCTTTGACTATGTGGCCGCTGATGTTCTAAGGACTGTGGATACAACAGTGAGGTCAAAAGACAATTCTTAACTTTATAGTCACTTACATTCTAGTGAATTGAAATAAATAAATAAATAAAATAAGGTAAAAGATGGAGAATAACAGAAGGGCAAGTGATTTGCAATTTTAAATAAAGTGGTTGGGTAAGCTTTGTGGGGAATGAGACTTTGAAAATAAACTGAAAAATACATGGGAGTAAGCCCCATAAATATTAGCAGAATGAGCACACAAAGCAGAGGGAACAGAAAGTGCAAAGGCCCTCAGGTAGAGGCATGTCTTTATGTTTAAAGGACAGACAAGGAGTCAGAATTGCTGGAGGCAATGAATGATAGGTTAATAGTGGGAGGTAAGTTTAGAAAATCAATGAGATCTTTATTTGGAGATATGGGACATTCTTATAAGTGGGTTCTTATAAGAACAATTGAAAAGACTCTAAATTTTACTCTGAGTGACTTAGAAAGTCATTGGAGAAACTGAGCAGAAAAGTGATGTGATTTAAAATATATTTAAAAATTATTACTCTGATGGCTTTGATGAGTGACTTAAAATAAGAACAGAAGAAAGGAAGTCTCTTATAAAGCTATTGGATTAATCCAAATTAAGAATGACAGCAGTCTTAACCAGAGTGTCCTTAGTGACCATTGTGAATCTGAAGCAAACGTAGATATACTGGGCCATAGTGGGTGAATGCAGCAGGTATGTCAAGGGAGAGTCTTTAGGGCTAGTGTGACAACGTATCCTAGATACTCAGACAGTCCCTTTTAAAATCTATTTTCAAGGTGTAATTATATATGGAAGTCCTATTTCCCTCTCAGAAGTGCCCTGGATTGGGTGATAAATTATATAGTCATCCTCATTAGAGCTTAAGAAATGTGGAATTAAATTTGGCTGAAATCTAGGACTTGGCCTTAGATATGTTTGTATGGTGAGGTGGAGATGATTTATCTTTATTTGCCTCAGTATCAAGTATATATTACTTTTAATAAATTTTTTGGTTTTTCATCTGAATAATATATATTCATTTTCTAAATTATAAAAAATAATAAAATAAAGTGCCATAATCTTACTCTCAGTGTAAGTCACTGATAAATATGTATATCACAAGTAAATGATTATATATATATATACACACACATATATAATATTATACATAATATATATTATATGTATCATTATATATATACATATATACACACATATATATACATACATATGTGTATGTGTGTGTGTATACCAGATTTACCTGCATATATACTTCTTTTAGAATACCATGTCCTAATAAGTGAGATATTCATATAAGTCTTGTTATTTTAGAAAAGAATCTAACATTTATTGAGTGGTTACTTTGTAACAGGGAGCATTCCAAGCATTAAATATATATTATTAGCTCATGTAATCCTCATAACCTTTTTATTCAGTAAGTATTATTATTAATTTACTTTACTGAGGAAACTGAAGCACTGAGTGATTTACTAAACTTGTCAGACATTACACATATTATAAATAGTGAGCTAAGATTCAAACACATATAGCTATGGTATGAGCCATATGTTCTTAACAGTTGTGCTATAATGATTCTCTAGTGTCACAAGATAGAGGAAACAATAAACCTCATCCAATTGGTAACTAATTTTGTGTGCTTATATGTATCCTCCCCACCACAATGCTTTTCCTTATAATCGCACAAGTAATCACATTTCTAACCTCATTAAAAGATGTTGACTTTTAGTTAATTTGTTTAAATAAGCAAACAATTCCCCCTCCAGTTGTAACCATTCCAAATCTCATTCCTTTCTCTGTAATATTACAAACATCCACTAAAGATTACTAAGTTTTAGGCTTTTTATTTTCTGTGTGAATATTTAATCATCTTATATTTATTGTTCTTCAACATTCTTTCCAAAGAACAATATATCATCAAGAGTTTGCTAAGCAAATAGACATAGATATAAATTTTTCTCTTTAAATTTTAGAATGACCATACCAAAATTTAGTCATCCAATCCCTTACAGGATGGAAATATTTATAGTTCATTATGATTAAAACAATGATGTGGTATGAATCTTACATACACTCTATTTAGGTAAGATAGATTCTTAATAGTGGAAATTTTATATCACAAAATGTTTATTTTAACATTAATGTGCAAAATAAATTGCCTTACCAAAATATTATAGCAATTCATACTCGTAGCCACCTGCTTGATACTGCACATTTCCTCAGAACTTGTTAAAACTAGGTATCAGTCTTTTATATCATTTTCCAATTTCAATGGTAAAAGTGGTACTGTAATATTACATTTGCAATTAGCTGAAGTTTATTTGTTTATGGGTTGGCTATAATGTTTCTAATACTTATTGTCTGGTTGATTGGCATACTACATTTGTATATGCCAATCTGTAATCCTAAATTCATATACCTTCACTCATTTGTCAATTATTAGTAGATAAGGGAGAGTAAAGTTACTTATGAGAAAGAGAACCTATGTATAAGGCTATTTTTGTAGTCCTAGACAAAGATGTTTAGAAAACAAAAGTGAGAATGGAGAAAAGGAAAAATAAAAAATATATAAAAGAGGATTCCAAGAGATAGGATATATAAAAAATTATTGAAGAACTGTTGATCTGGTTATGGGATATAACACGGAAAATAATGGTAAACCAAATGAAAGAATTTAAAGTGGCCAAAGGAAATTTCACTGGGCTGTTTCCTTAACTTACAAGTCAGTGTATGTCATTGGTGCATCTAGGTGAAAAACATTTGTTCATTTTTTTTTCAATCGGAATAATTAAAAAGTAAGAAACTAAATTGAAATCTCATTATTTAAAATTTCAAGAGGAGTCAAGAAGATGGATTAGGTAAATGCTGTGCTTGCCTCTTTTCATGACCATGTCAAATTATAACTAAACTATAGAACAACCATTATTAGAAATTACCTGAAGTCTAGATGAACATAAGGCATACAATTTAAAGACATACAGAAGAAGCCACATTGAGACTAATAGGAGGGGAAGATATGCAGAACAGGCTAGCCCCACATCTGTGTGTGGTGGTTAAAAATTGGAAGAAATATCTTGGCTGTGGAGTACCCCAAGAGGAGTGAGGGATGCCAGCCCCACACTGGGCTTGACAGCTCAGGTTTCAGTGCTAAGAAGAGAATACTCCACAAAATCTAGATGTAAAAATCAGCAGAGATTGTGGCTAAAAAACAAAAAGGGTTTCTGGAATCCTAGGCTGTAGGGTAAACGCGTGACATGCCGAGAGAAGTTTTAAAAGCAAGCCTTTATTGGGAGAGTGCTCCCGGGTGAGATTCTGTGGTCCAGAGAGGAGAGGGGGCATAGAAGTCATGCCCTGCGACAGGAGGGCATAGTTTTTATAGGGTTACGTGGGGGTAGGGTATAGAACGGGGAATGTCAGCATCTGGATTAGGGTGGTGGCAGATTAGGGCGGTGGCACCAGGGCTTTAGGGTGGGCCCTTGTCCAGATCCCATGTCAAGCTGGGAATCCTCAAGGCAGGGCCCTGCTGACCTAACAAACACACCCAATGAGAGGACTGGGAAAGCATAATAGCCATACTAAAGTAAATCCTGCTCCATAGGGTCAACCCCTACACAGTAGCTCCTCCACTGTAGTCACCACCCAGTCCTTACAACCAATTAGCCAGAGGGTTAATCCTTCTCATTGATGTCCAAATAGCATCCAAGACTCAACTACAACAGGAGGGGACACACGACCCATACAAGTGACACACCTGGAGCATCTGGCTCAGGTGACTTGGCAAGATTGTGTCACTGGATCCCACAGGATACCTACTACATAAAGCCACTCTACTAATAATGGGAGACTGAGGAAACCTACCTAGTACACAGAAACAATAAAGAATACAATAACTAAATTAAAGAGTACCTTAGGAGGAATCAAGAATAGATTGGATGAAGCAAAGGATCGAATTAGTGATTTAGAAGATAAGGTAGCAGACAAAAGCCAATCAGAAGAACAATAAGAAAAAAAAGAATCTAAAATGTTGAGGAGCCTCTGGGACAACATCAATGTACCAACATTCTCATCATAAGGATATTAGAAGGAGAAGAGAGACCGAGCAAGAAATTAAAAACCTATTTAAAAACCAGTAATAATGGAAAACTTCCCTAATCCAGTTAAAGAAATAGATATACAAGTCCAGGGAGCTCAGAGAGTCTCAAACAAGATAAACCCAAATAGGCCTACACTAAGAAACATCATAATTAAAATGCTAAGGTTTAAAAACAAAGGCAGAATTTAAAAGCAACAAGACAAAAGCAACTAGTTATCTAAAAGGGAGCTCCCATAGACTGTCAGCTGATTTCTCAACATAAACTTTGTGAGCCAAAGGGATTGACATGAAATATTCAAAATGATGAAAAGCCAGGACCTATAACCCAGATTATTCTACCCAAAAAAAGCATAATTTAGAATTGAAGGATAGATAAAGAACTTCTCAGATGAGAAAAAGTTAAAGGAGTTTATTCTCACCAAGCTAGTATTACAGGAAATGTTGGAGGGACTTTTTTAAGAAGAAGAAAAATTAACAATAAAAATATGAATAATAAAATGGCAATAACTATATCTAGCTACATTTGTCAACAATTACTTCAAATGTAAAAGGATTAAATACTCCAATCAAAAGATAGGGTGACTAAATAGATTTAAAAAAAAAAACCTTGTATATGCTGCCTACAAGAGATTCACTTCAGATGGAAGGACACACACATACTGAAAGTAAAGGAATGGAAAAAATATTTTGTGAAAATTGAAACAAATAAACAAATAAAAAGCTGAAGTAGCAATACTTATATCAGACAAAACAGACTTTAAAACAAAGGCTTTAACAAGAGACAAGGAAGGACCCTGTAATCTCACTTCTGGATATTTATCCAAAGAAAACTAAAATGTTACTTTGAAAGGACATGCAATTCAATACATTCATTGCAGTATTATTTACAATAGTCAATATATGGCGGCAACCCAGGTATCCATCAATGGATGAATGGATAAAGAGGTGGTATATTATACAATGGAATATTACTCAGCCATAAAAAAGAATGTAATCTTGCAACGATATAAAAGGATCTAGAGGATATTGTGCTGAGTTGAATAAGTCAGATAGAGAATGACAAATACCACAAGATCTCACTTATATGTGGAATCTATAGAAAAAAATAAACAAACAAAATAGAAACAATCTCATAGATACAGAGAATATTTTGATGGTTTCCAGATGGGAATGGGGTTAAAAGGTGCATAAAAAAGGGGAAGAGATTTAAAAGTACAAATTTGTAGTTACAAAATAGTTATGGAGATATGAAGTATAGCAGAAGGAACATAGTTAATAATATTTTAATAACTATGTATGGTGTTAGATGAGTACTAAATTTACTGGAGTGAACAATTATATTTTATATAAATGTCTAATCACAGTGTTGTACTCCTGAAACTAATATAATATGGTATACCGACTGTAATTGAAAAAATTAAAAATTATTTTTAAATATTGTTTTGCTAAAAATGATAAAAAGTAACAATTCAGAAGAATAATAATAATTATTCTATTTAAATATTCTTATTATTGATAGCATTTAAACTTTAGTTGAAAAAGACACAAGGAATCCTCAGAATTTTAAAGGCAATTAATGAAAGAATGAACATTATGTCAAATACAAACAGAGGCTTAAAATTCAGTCCAGTATATAACATACTCTCAATAATTTTTCATGATGACGGATCTGTTACATTTTGCTTTACCTCTCCTTAAATCTTTCACGTATCATTTTTAAAAATCTGTTTTCTTGATGGGAGACTACCTATGAAGACCAGGTGCTCTAGGCATAAAAAATAAAAATAAAAATAAGAGATTGTAAACTGACAAGGTCCTTTCCAAGTGTTATCTCACCATCCTAAAAAAAATCAAATACATATATACATACATACATACATACATACATACATACATACATACATACATAAATATCTGTTTTCTCTGAAAAGTGGCTGGATGAATATAAAATGTTAAAATTGCATATTCTTCTGCGGTGAACAGAAAACTTCTGGTTTGGGCTTTTTTCACAGGTATGTCTAAGCTGACCTCTGTTTTTAGTAGGTCAACTTCCTGAGGAAGAATCACATGTTAACTCAAAGGAAGACCTTGTTGTGTGATTTTAAAAATTTATTTTTGAATTTACATCCAGTAAAATTCATTTTTTTTGCTGTACAGTTTTGTATGTTTTGACACATACATAAATTCATGTAAACATCTGTATCTTCAGAATACAAAACAGGTTCTTATTCTAAAGTACACTTTTGTGCAACATTTTTTGTAGTTAACACTTATCTTTACCCTAACTCTTAGCAAAAATCTTTATCCCAAATCCTAGCAACAATCCAGGATGCCATGTAAATGGAATCATATAATATCTAAACTATTCACTCTAGATTCTATAGCTTAAGATAATACATTTGAGATTCATCTCAGTTGTTGTGTGTCAATAATTTTATCCTTTTTATTACTTAATAGTATTCCATTGCATGGTTGTGCCACATTTTATACAAGGGATATTTGGGTTGTTTCCAGTTTGAGGATGTTATGAATAAAACTACAACAATCATGAAGAGCTTTTTGTATAAATATAACTTTTCATTTCTCTAGGAGAAATATCGAGGTGTCAGATTGTTGGGTCATATGTTAAGCACATATGTAGTTTTATAACAATATGCCTGTATGTTCTCCAGATTGACTGTGATATTATTTTGTATTCCTATAAGCATCTAGGTGATTTCCAAAACTGGGTCCTTGCCAGTACTTATATTGTCAATTTTCTTTGTTTAATTTTAATAATTTTATATCTAGGATCTAAGGCTTTCAGATGTCTTATCCCAAATATTATTTTCATCCTTTTGATAAAATGTATTAGCACAGTAGAAACATGCTCTTAAACATATGATGTGACTCTGATTGCTAAAAAAATAATCAAAGAATTTGCTTCAGAAAATGTCTTTCAAGATCAAACATTTAGAAAGAAAAGCATAATAAATAGATGAAAATAATGGAATCAATGTACTAGTAAGATGACAGATTGAGTGTAGCTGTCCCTTTCCTCACTCTACTGACCATTAAAATTATGAATGAGATAACATTACCTGCAGTAATTACTATCATTTATGTTTCTACTACTGACAACAAATACTTCATGGGAAAAATAGAAGAAAATAAGTTCTAATTATTTCAGAAATAAATAAGCAGAATTATTATTTGCACAAAATATGGTTTTCTATCTGAAAAACCCAATAGATTCAAATGTAAATCAATTAGAGAAAAACAAGATTTCTATATGGTAAAAACTATTTGAAAAAAAATTTCAAAATTATTAATTTCCTATATTCTGACAGTAATCAAAATATTGTGGAACAAAATGATAACCCACAGTAACAGCAAAAAGTTAACAAAGTAAAACAACAAAATCATATAGCCATTATAAAAAGTGATAAAACTATATCTTAAAACTTATATAATCTATTTTTTAATTAATTAAATTATTTTTATGGTGACATTGGTAATGAAATTCAGTTTCATCTGTACACTTTAACAGTAATGCATTTACATTATGTGTTAACTCCCCATAGTTAGATTTCTTTCTCTTACCACATATATGACTCCCTTTACCCTGTCTACCTCCCCCTTACCTCACCTCCCCTACCCTATGCTAACCACTAGTCTATTGTCCATTTCCATGAGTGCCAAGCAAATTCAGGAGATAAACAAAAAAGTTATTAGTGCCAGAAATAAATATTCAAAATTTGATATTTATTATTATTTCCCTTTAATTTCTGATATCACAAATGATAATTGCTCAGACAATTAAAATAATTATAAAAGTATGGAGGCAAAAAAGAGCAAGCCTTTTAGAAGTGCAAATTATATGCATAGGGAGAGATTCATGTTTCCTGGAGTGGACTTTATCCTGAAGTGGACTGATTACCATGTGCTTTATAGTGAGTTAATGATTGATTACATGCCACCTGAGCTCTTTCCAGGAGCAAGGCCCACTAAGAGCCCACTTACCTCAGAAGGTATTTCTTGCTTTAAAGAAGGCTTTAGGGGATCTTGGAATTTATATGTTGTATATGCCTTGGTAATAAAGGATGGTTTTCAGAAACAACATTTATTCAATATCTTGTAATTTCATAATGTGTTTTTGTAATATATTATTTAGTGCTATTTTTAAATGAGGGTAAGGAAAATATGAGTAAAGTCATTGGATGGCCTTACCATTTTAGAATGCTTATTTACTTTCTGAGCTACAGTAGGCAGTCCAAGGGAAGATATGGAAAGAATTACATTGGTGGTGGCTTTCTGAGAGAAATGACAGTTTCTGTGAAGAATATAATATTCTGAGATAAGTTAGGCCAACCTTAATTTAGAGAGGATACACCATAAAATCAACCAAAGTTAGAATTAACTGTGAGAATCACTTTAGCATTGTATGCATCATACACATGCTATTCTATATTCTGATGAGATAGTGACAGCTGGGATTGTTGTCAGAGATTGATGATACCAATTTCTAGGGAGACACTATCTTAGAAGTAAATAGATGGTATTTTATTACAATTTTGTAAGACTTGTTTTTTTAGGCATGACTTATTCAGTCCAGGTATACTTTCTGTTAAATTATTTATTCAGAATATTGTAGTAGAGTACTGATAATTATATGCACCAGCACTAAATTATTTATCTTAAATAACACTCTTTAGATTTAACTAATTTAAAGGTATATTCCCTCTAAGTTAAAATTGGTCTTTATTAAGATAGAAAAGTTTTCTTCCTCACAGAAACTCATTTATCATGTTAAACTCCTGTCATGCAAGACATAGAATAATTTGCACACAGTGCCTATTTATCTACTGTTCATGCACAGGTAAAGTTTAATGAGCTCAGCTCATAGAAAAATTTAGAAGATGATGAGGTTCAAAAGGAGAGTATTCAGTGAATTTGAATAAGAGAGGATTTCACTAAAAATGATGCTAGCTGATACTAGGGTCAATAACAATCATTTATGAGAGATTATTTAAAAATAAATATGCCATTCTATTTTCTATTACACAAAGATGATGAATGATATGAAATAAATGGCTTTGACTTGAGAAATAACTCCTAAATAATATTTAGAATAAAAGATTTCTTGCACTAGTCAGCCAATAATATTTATTAACTACTCACTTTGTTTTTGTTAATTATGTTATTAAGCATGAACATTTATTGAATATCTGTGCAGATCATACTGAAAGTTGCAGAGAACATACAACTAGGCATTATGGAATAAGTTGGTTGTCTATGAATAAGCAGGTGTCATCCCTACTCAACCAGCAAGTACAAATGAATATGGTATAAAAATTAGATGTATCTACACACACAGAAAAGGAGTGATCTGAGTAAGGTAAGATTAACAAGAGTAGATGCCAACTTGATTGGCATATAATTTAAAACTTTTGCAGCCTCGGTATGTATATTCCATAAATAAGACTGTTTTGAAGTAGCACCAGAATTTCTGTTCAACAAAGCAAATTAACTTGCCTTTATCTACTCAAAGTAGAAATACTCTGTCAGGTACATGAATGAATTTTCAGCATACTTTCTCACATGATTATTGTGGATTCTTTTAAATTTACTTTATGAAATGTATTACTTCCTGATTCAAAGAACAAAGTGGAATGCTAGTGATTATCTCAAGGGAAGAGAGAAGTCTTAAATAGATTGCTGTCATTTAATTTTTTACTCACAACCAAGGGACTGGAACAAGGGTTGTTGCACTGTCAATACATGAATATTGAAAACCATACCATGGAGATATATTCTCAGCAATTATTACCAAACATACCTCCCAGCCTTCTTTCAAATAAGGGTCTTTAAGTATTTTGAAATCTTGGCTACAATAGACATTGCCTTAAGGCCACAACTATAGAAATATGAGTTAGAATATGGTGAAAAAATCTATAATTTGTGATATTGGAGGAAAACAAAACTTCTAAAATGTTTTTTTTGGCAGCAAGAGCCCCTAAAACAAGTTACATGCATGTTCTAAATGTGGATTTAGATAGATCTTAATTTTGTGTTTACTTTTCTATAAAATATACCTTGCTCATCTGTTGTATTTTTCTGATTGTATTTGTTAGAGCTAAAGATGGATGTGGTGTCATTTTGGAAGTAAGGAATATCATGTAACATGTCCAAAAATTATTTCCTCATTTATAGATCAGTTTCAAAGGCAACATGTTAAATTAGATCACCCTTTGAGCCCAATCAGAGGACTTTTCTATGAAAGAGGTTGATTTATCTTGGCTCCCTGAGGTTAACTATTGAAGGTGTGCTTTTATTTTAAACTTTCTTATGTGTTTAAAATATATTTGTATTATTTCAAAGCCCTTAATATTTTATGAATGAAGCACAACCTGCAAGTTAAGTGAGTAGAGGACAAACATATATATTTGAAAAATAAATGGAATATACTTAACATATTTGTTAATTTTTCTTCCCTGCTGAGATCCCTATGCTGAGCTGAATCTCTGTTAGAAATAGTAATTCATTTTTATGCCTTTCAAAGTGTTTGAGTAAGGAAGTACTTGATTTCTAGTAGGACTGTAAATAAACCATGATGATATTCTGAAATATATCTAGGATGGAATTTCTTTTCAAACCATTTTTTAAACAGAAACCTTTTCAAGCAAGAAGCTCTTGAAAAATATACTATAAAGTCATTGGCCAGGTGCTTCAGTGGATAATCCAGTCATAACTTGTCCTTCCACAATGAATCAATTAGACTAGTTTAAGTAATTGTACAATGACTGTCTAATATTAAGGTGTAAAAAGTGGTCCTAGTGAAGCTGTTAGCCACTGAATTTTGCAGAGATAGTGAGGAAGGATTGGGTCTCAACTGGAGATGGTTTACACCCAGGTATTAGGAATAAGCAATGCTAACCCTGAGAGAGAAGAAAGTTCCAATGAGGTTGACTTCTATACATACTAATACTCTGAGATTAATGTAGACAGAACTAGAGATCTATATCATAAGTATGCATATATATGTATGATTTATATGTATGATTACATATATGTATAATATTTTTTCATTCACTTGCCACCCACCCTCAAATATGGTTACATAAGTGTGTATGTGTATGTATACATACACCGTATACAATCTTTTTATATAAAAATATTTATATATAAAATCCTATCAGAAGAAAATGCATATTTTTTTGCTACTGCTACATTATGATATTGTAATAATCATTTAAAAGGGGAAATTGATTATGTTGTTTACCTGATATAAAATTATCACTTTGATTAATTGAATGATGTTTCCTCTACTAGATAACAAACTTCTCATGTGATATAAATGCAGAATTTTGTAATTTTGTTAATGGTCACTATGAAAACAGGGATGACACTTGGAGTCTTCTGTAGGTTCTCTTAATTCTCTGACTTTTTAAAAAATATTTTTCATAGACGACTCTTTATATGTTTTATAAGGTTCTTGTTCCCGAGGCCTCTACTCATAATCCTCATGGAATCTATCTTTTCTTCATTCATGGTCTACCCAGTCTGGTGAATTCAACTCTTTCCTATATTTAATAACCCACATGACTAAATATCACCCTTATATTTAATTTTGGACATATATTTCAGACCGATTTCTATTTACATGACTTTAATGGAGAAGTTTGTGGAGTTCAAACTCAATATGTATAAAGTAAAATACATTATTAATTTTCTCCAAATCTGTGTTCTTAATCTCATACATTGTCTCTTTTATAATTTCACCATCTGTCCAATACCATGCTTTAAAAATGCAGTCATCTTTAATTCTATTTTTTATATTTCCTCCTTTCCACAAACATTTGAATCATTTACAAAGTCCAAGCTACCTTTTCGTTGTGATATTTTACACATTGTTCTAATTTTTTCTCATCTATTCACTTTCTACCTATGCCTGGAGTTTTTTTTTTAAACTTAATGTCTTAAAACTTCTCTTGAAGACCTACTCACACCTATCTACTTGGTAAAAGACTGCTTTCTCTGTGCTCTTTTACTTGTTTGTATATTTTCTAAATAACTGCATACAAGCTCATCTACATCTGTGTTTCTTTCTGCTGGCTTATGTTCTAAGGGATATAAGCCATATCACATACATTTTCCCCCTTTGGGTCTATTTTGGTGATTGGTCATAATAGAGTCTATATAAATATTTGTTTAAATAAATCGAAATCAGAGAATAATAATAAATTGTTGATCATTGTTTTGAGCAAATTGGCATTAGTTTTCTGTGGAGTAAAATATATCAGGAATTCTTTGGGGAATATATATTTTCCTATGATAAAATGAAATGTAATGGTTTTACCTCATGTTTCTTTTTTTCTGATTCTTTATGATTTTCCTATATGTTCTTTTTCATTTTTTTATATTTTTCAATTATAGTCGACACAATATTATATTAGCTTCCAGTGTACAATATAGTGATTAGACACATATAACTTATTAAGTCATCACCCCGATAAATCTAGTACTCATCTGAAACTGTACTTAGTTATTATAATATTACTGACTATATTCCTTATGCTATACTTTACATCCCCATGACTATTTTGTAACCACCAATTTATACCTTTTATTCTCTTTTCCTTTTCCACCCAATTTCTTAAACCCTCTCCCATCTGGCGACTCTCAAGATGTTCTCTATATCTATGATTTTTTTTCTACTTTATCTTCGTTTTTTTTTATTCTTTAGATTCCACATATAAGTGAAATCATATGGCATTTTTATTTCACGGATGACTTATTCCACTCAACACAATACTCTCTAGGTCCATCTATGTTGTTGCAGATTGCAAGATTTGATTCTTTTTATTTTTTATATGGCTGAGTAATATTCCATTGTATATATGTGTCATCTCCTCTTTATCCATTTACTCATTGATGGACACCCAGGCTGCCTCCATATTTTTCCTATTGTAACTAATGCTGCAACATATTAATTTATGTGTCACTTCGAAGAGTATTTTGGGATTATTCGGATAAATACCCAGAACTGAAATTACTGGGTCCTTCTTTGACTCTTTTTATAGCCTTTGTTTTAAAGACTATTTTATCTAGTACGAGTAATGTTAACCCAGCTTTTTGTCTGTTTGTTTTTATTTTCATGAAACGCCTTTTTCCATCCCTTTACTTTCAGTTTGTGTCTGTCTTTTGATCTGAGTGAGTCTTTTGTAGGCAGTATATGTAAGAGTCTTGTTTTCTTATCCATTCGGGCACCTTATCTTCTGACTAAAGCATTTAATCCATTTACATTTAAAGTAATTATTACTAGATATGTATTATTGTCATTCTGTTATTTATATTTTTATCTTTTTTTCCCTTCTTCTTAAAGAAGTCTCTCTAACTTTTTCTTTTTCTTTTATGTAATACTGAGTTGGTGTTGATGAACTCTTTTAGCTTTTTCTTGTTTGGGAAGCTCTTTGTCTGTCCTTAGATTCTAAATTATAACTTTGTTGGGTAGAGTAATCTTGGTCATAAGTCCTGGATTTTCATCACTTTGAATTTTTGTTCCAGGTCCTTTCGGCTTGCAAAAGTTCTGTTGAGAAATCAGCTGACAGTCTTATAGAAGCTCCCTTGTAGGTAACTAACTGCTTTTCTCTTGTTGCTTTTATGATTCTTTCTTTGTCTTTAGTCTTCCACATTTTAATTATGATGTGTCTTGGTGTGGGCCTCTTTGAATTCCTCTTGTTGGGGGCTCTGCATTTCTTGGGCTTAGATGTCTACATTCTTGTCTAGGTTAGAGAAGATTTTAGTCAATGTTTCTGTAAATGGGTTTTTCATTGCTTTCTTTTTCTCTTCCTTCCTGGTACCCCTATGATGCAAATGTTGGTATGCTTGATGTTGTCCCAGAGGCCCCTAAAGTATCCTCATTTTTTAATTTTTTTTTCTTGTTTCTGTTCTGATCAGGTATTTTCTGCTACCTTATCATCTAAATCACTGATTCTATACTCTGCTTCTTGGAATCTACTGTTAATTGCCTCTAATGTACTCTTCATTTCAGTTTTTGTATTTCTCATTTCTGTTTTTTTATGTTTTCTATCTCCATTATTATCTTTTCTTTCTCTTTGTTAATGTTCTCACCAAATTTATCTACTTTTCTGCTAAGTTCATTGGGCATCCTTATAACCAGTGTTTTGAACTCTGTATCTGGTAAATTGCTTGTCTCCATTTTGTTTATTTTCCGAAGCTTTGTCCTGTTTTATGTGAGACATGTTTCTTTGTCTCCCCATTTTGGCTCCTCCTTGTGTTTATTTGTATGTATTAGGTAGGGTTCCTATGTCTCTTGGTCTTAGTAGCGTGGCTTTATGTAGGAGGTGTCCTGTGGAGCCTAGTGGTGCAGTCTTCCCATGTAACCTGAGCAGAGTGCTCCAGATGTGTTTGTTATATAGATTGTATGTGCCTACCTATTGTATTTGAGCCTTAGTCACTGTTTGCACATCAGTGAGAAGGATTGACACTTGAGCTGATTGATTTTGAGGATTGGCAGGTGAGGGGTTGACCCTGTGAAGCAGAATTAATTTTTTCTGGGCTCTGGTGCATTCCAAGTCTGCTCTTTGGATGTGTCATCCCCAGATGCAGCCCAGGGTGAAAGCCACCAGGAGTGCCAGTCACAGGGCCTCTAGGTAAAGCCCCCAGCACAGACCAAGTTTAGCTACAGCCTGTTCTGTGCTAGGACCATCTGGCAAAAGTCACCAAGGGATCTGAAGATGGCAGATACCTATGCTAGACTTAAAGGTACTTTGAGCAACCAAGCCATGAACCGAGTTGTCTGCTGCTAGTGCCGGTCTTGGTTTTCTCAACAAGAGGTACAAGGCATGTTAAGTTAAGATGCGGCTTTGGGGGGTTTTGTGAGCCTTTGAGGGATTTTAGGAAAGTCCACATCATGAGCTAAGACGGGACATTTATATGAAAAAGTCACTGGAGGTGTCTTGGGTGGGCCTGCACATTGGGATGGGCGGGGTCTCAGGGATATATCGGGGTGGGGCTACCAGTGTCAGCCAGGTTACTAGAGACCCAGATATGATGACCACCTGCATTGCATGCTGCAAGGGTGAAGAGTTCATTAAAGGCAAATGGATTCTGCCAGTATTTGTGTCTGAGAGGAAGCTGCCCTTCCAGCACTCTCCCTGAAGCCAGATAAATTAATTTTCCCCTGTATGTCCCTGGTGTCTTTCAAGTTGCTTCCCAGTGCTGGAGTCAGAATAAGTGAGTCAAAAAATGAGTAAAATGTGTGTGACTCCGGTTAGCCTCTGTATAACTCACCCACAATCTCCACCTGTTTCCACAGCCAGAAGATGTGAGGACTTTTCTTCCTGGCACTGGAACTCTGGATTAGGGAGCCTGGTGTGGGGTCAGGATCCCTCACTCTTCCAGGAGGTTCTCCATAGCCAAGAAGATATCCCTCCAATTCTTGACTGCCATGCCTGGATGTGAAACCAGCCTGTTCTGCATCTCCGCCTCTCCTACCAGTCTCAAGGCGGCTTCTTATGTATGTCCCCAGTTGTAGGACTTTTATTTATAGCCAAACCTCAGGGGACTCCTAATGATGTTTGTTCTGTAGTTTAGTCGTAATTTTGATGTGGCTGTGTGAAGAAGTGAACAAATCATTTACCTGCTATTCCACATTAACTGGCATTTTTTCTCTTTTACTTTGTTTTATTTGAATAAACTCATATCAAAGAGGAGAAAAAAGTAGCTTTTTACAAGTGATTGTTACCATATATTCTACTTACTGGCAACCACCAAGTAACTGAAGTCACATAAAAATCTGAGGTACTGGGGCTAGACCTTTGTTCTAAAATATTTTAAGTACAGCATTTTATAAAATTCTATTGGCAAAGGACATCAATTACATAACACTTTTTCACAGGATATCAGTTTAGGTAGCACTATAAACTAATGTACCTGCATTTGAGTGCATTCCCAATGGGCGGGGCGATGTGTGACTGGGCTGCTAATAGATTTACCTTTGCATAACCTTAGCTAGTTTTTATGAGCCGAAAATCTCAGGGGATTCATTAGTCCTGGGGAGTGCACTACAGTTGCCCATTCTCTTTCTTCCTCTAGATTACAGTCTCTGTTGGTTCTCACTCTTTTCAGAGGAAAAGACATTCTGAAATGAATTTAAAGACTGATATCTCCAAGAAACCACAGATCTAGATTGGTACTGTGGCAATTATCTATTCAAAATAAAATAGTAGAACACTTCAGAAATTGTATTTCATACTATTCATATTTTCAAATAGTATAAATAACACAGCCACTTTGACTTTAAATGCATCTCATTATAGATGATTTGGCCGTCAATTGTGGCAATCTCAATCAGTTCTCACTATCTTAGTCCATAAAATTAGTGATTTTGATAACATTTGGAGGTGTGCTTCATAAGGATTAAAGCATTATTGGCTTCTAAAAACAATAAGATGGAGGGAGAGAGATGGAGTAGGGGCGAAAAGAAAACAATGAGAAAAAAAGAGGAAGAGGAGGAGAGAACTAAAAAAAGTATAAAATTAAAAAGAGAAACAAATGAAACAAACAGGTAGACATATGCTAATAAGTATGAAAAAGAGAAAAGAATAACAAGCAAATAGACATGTGTTAATAAAAATAGTTAAAATCTATAAAGGCATAGATCAATTCCTGAAATAGTGAGTTTATAGTACCTCAGAGGTCTCACATCTCTTGGAATGGCTATAAAATATTATCCAGTACCTACACTTATTTTGTAGGGAGCCTACTGATACAGTCTGCTGGGTAAGCAGTGGGTTGCATGATTTTCTCCCTTGGCTACAATTAATTGAAACAGGAGAAGACACCTGATGCAATGATTCTAGTTAGTTGCTGTTGATTCTTTGAACTGAGAAAATCTAGACTCAGGAACTGAGACTGGTATTCTGGATTAACTGTGTTTGGACCATGTTTATGGAAAATTTGAGAAAATAAATTTTCAGAGAAAGAGAGAAGACTGAAGCAAAACTAAAGAGAGAAAGGAAGACAAGAGCCTGTGCAGCTCCAGAGATAGGCAGAGAATAATTAGAGCTCCTGAAAGCTTTCTAGTTCCTGGTTCCATTCCATCATGTAGGCCACCTAAATTTCTTGCCTTTGGATTCTATATCTGTATTAGTCTCCTTGGGATGTCATACCAAAAATGCAAGTCTAGGTGGCTTAAATAACAAAGTTTTATTTTCTCAAAGTTGTAGAGGCTAGAATTCCTAGATCAGGGTGTCAACATTGTCGGTGTCCTGTGATAGTTCTCTTTCTGGCTGCAGACAGCCACCATTTTGTTCTGTAACCACATGGCAGAGAGAGAGAGAGAGAGGGCAAGTTCTGATGTCAATTTCTCTTCTTATTGAGATTCTAGTCCCATCATGAGCCAACCTCTATCCCTATAATCTGATCTAAACCAAATTATCTTCCAAATAACCCCATTTCCAAATATCATCATATTTGGGGGTGGATTTCAATGTATGAATTTGTGGGCAAAATTATTTCATCCAAAAAATATCTCTGCAAAACAGGCGCATACCTATTTTTTACTCAGCTTTATTGAAATATAATGCACAATTACTTGCTCATATTTATATTGTATAATTCAATGAGTTTTTTTAATTATAGTAGGCATACAGTAATATATTAGTTTAGTTTCAGTAGTACAGCATGGTGGTTAGAGATCAATATAACTCACATGGCATCTCCAGATGAGTACACAGTAGGTACTCATAAATTTTACTAATTTACTTGCTAATTAGGAAACTCCAGCACTCTTCAGTATCCATAAGTCTATCAACAGGTCTTTAACCTATATGATTATATTAATATTTATATTACATTACTATTTATACTAATATTAATACATATATATTTAAACATATGTTGTTTCTCCATTTACCAGGAACTCTGCTATGTACTAAAAAACACAAAGATTAATAAGGTAAGGTTCCTGGCCCTAAAGAACTTAAAATCTATTGGGGAAAACATGCTTGTAAACAAATTACATTACAGGTTTATAAGTGCTGTGTCTACAAGAGAAGCGCAGACCTCTATGGCCACAAAGAAGACCAACTAACTCAATTTTGGGTTTGGGAGTGGGAAGCCTTCTCAGAGGAGATGGCATCTAAACTGGGTTAAGTCATAAAGGAAAATAGAATTCACTCTTAGGTATTAACCCAACAGAAATGGATGCATATACGTATCAGGAGACATATATAAGAATGCTCATAACAGCTTAATGAGAGTGTATGAACTTATTCTACAAGCAACAACATGGATAAATCTCACAAAAATAATGCTAAGCAAAAGAAACAAGACTAAGTATTATATACATTGTTCTTATATGAAGTTTTAAGAAACAATACAAATAATTTGTGATGATAGTGATTAGGTTTGGGAAGAGAGAAATAGTTTGAATGATCATAAAGAGATTTTATGGGGTTATTATAAAGAGAACTTGGCAATGCTCTCTCTCTCTCTCTCTCTCTCTCTCTCTCTCTCTCTCTCTCTCTCTCTCTCTCTCTCCCTCTCTCTCTTTCACCTGAGCAGCAGTTATAAGGAAATTTTTATGGATATGAAAAATACATGACAATAAGAAATGTGGTACCGATTAAACAAGAAGCAGTTAAATTTTACTGAAACTCAGAATTCCATGCATGACATTGCAAGAGGAAAAGCTAGCGGTATCATAAAGGGGCTTATAATCATGAATAGAGAGTGGAATTTATCCTGAAGAAAAAATGGAAAACAATGAACTATTTAAACCGAAAATGGATATAAGTCTAGCAGTTTTTTTTTTTTAAGATTTCTCCAGATGCTCTAGGGAAATAGTTTGGAGGGGATGAAGAACGGAAGCAGGAAGATGAAAGTGATGGCTATTGGAGTACCTTAGGTAAGAAAAATATATTAAAGTTGTAGTAAAGATGGAGAAAAGTGGACAAATTCTGGATCTTCTAAGATAGTGCTAAAGAACTTAGAGCATTATTAAAAATTTTGTATCTGAAAAGAAAAGGAGAAGTTAAGAATGATTTTAGGGTTAGTGAATTAATTTATGTGAATTCATGTCATTTACTATATCTTGTTTTAGCCATAAGAGTTTGTTTTAGATTGTAAGTCTGATAAGTAAGAGTCTAGAACTACATAATGCCGGGATTTTTGAGGAATATGCCAAGAATCTCAGATATAACAAAATTAGCTTTCATATTCCTCATTGCTTCTGTGGACTAAACATTGTATTTTGAGACGTATTAGGTTTAATCTTTTACTAAAATAAATGTGGCTTATTCACAGCTTTCTATATCTTGCTAGGTAAATTGTCTTGTATTCTGTATACAATGAGAATCTAACTGAAATGTTTCATGAAAGCAGGTGATAAATCTTGTGGAAGACAATAAGGGTTTGAAATATTACAGTAATGGTAAAAGCATTATCGAGAAATGTGTGGAGGGCATTTTGAGAGGCAGAGTAAATATAATATGGTGGTACCAGAATATGTGATGACAGGTGCTTTCTAATGAAGCAAAAAGGGCACCATGGAAACGCGTTTGACTGTAATATGGTGCTTAACCAATCTGTGACCCTAAATATTTTAGTGAAACATGACCATAGAGAATCATTCTTTAGTACTAATGCCCTTATGAGTATGGATACATCTTTTAGGTCTAGCTAAATATGACAACATAATTTTTAAATTAAATGTTGATATTTTTTGTTAAAAGAAAACAAACTTGTATCGATGTCTCTTCAAAGGCTTTATGAGTTATACATGTATCTGGGACGCACCTTGTACTTTACAATGAAGAAACACCAGGTAGTTTTTATTAACAGATGGAGAAAGTTCTCTATAACAAGGGAATTTTAGGCTTTAAGAATTGTGATAACATGGGGAGAAAATATAGCATAGATGATAGAGGCTTTGTTCATCCCTCTCACAACCACATCAAAGTTATGACAGAAATATGGAACAAACAGCAAGTAAAGTTCCCTGGGATCAAAATGAATAGAAGCACTACAACCATGGAGAAAAACAATTAATCAACCTGAAGTGGTGGAAAGTATGAGGGAGTGAAGACATGAGGCTGCCCAGTCCCCAGTGGCTGAGTGAGACAGATTACTGCAGCGGTACCTACAGACGCCTCTTAAAGGAGCTGAGTCTGTGACCAGACTTTCCCGGTGATGGACTTGCTCACTCTAAGCACCAGCACAGGGTCAGCTGCACAGGGTGCACCAGGAATTTACACTGAGTTGTCAGAGCGAGGGCTGGAGGTGAGGCTTTCTCCTGAGCATGAGTGCTGGTGGTATTCATTGGTCCTCTGTTGAGCCTTCTCCACTCCCAGCATTCAGAGTCAGGGTGCTGCCATAGCTAAGACATCACCAAACTGGATAACAGAAGTCACTCCACCCAGAGGATTCCATGAAACTTCTCCCCAACTCACAGCCCCACCCAAGCCACATTCAGTTTTGTCCTCAGCAAGTCCGGTGCTCCTTGCTGAGCCAATTCCAAGACTCAATGGTGGCAGCTTGCCTCGATTTCTGGTGTGGTTTCTAGAAACAAGTATAATCACAGCATCTGCAGATTGCTTGCTGAATCCTAACAGGTGTCCCTGGAAGAAAACAGTCCAGGGTTAAACTAGGCCTGCAGCCAAACCCCTCTCAAGATTGTGCCACTGGATGTCTACTACACAAGGCCACACTAATAAGATGAGGAGACTTAAGAGCTTTGCTTAGTATATAAAAACAGTCACAGAAAGGCAGTCAAAATCGGAAGATGAAGAATCAGAAACCATAAGAGAACAGAACAGAAGTCCAGGAATAATAGAGTCATGCAATCTAACAGATGCAGAGTTCAAAACATTGGTTATAAAGATGTTCAATGAACTTAGGAGAAGTATAGATGAACTCAGTGACAACTTTAACAAAGAGATAAAAGACACTAACGTGGAAATGGAATTTATAAAAGGGAACCATTCAGAAATGAAGAACACATTATCTGAGATGAAGAGAATATTAGATGGAATCAACAAAGTGGAGCAAGAAGAGGATTGAAACACCAATATAGAGGATGGGAAAGCCAAGGACACTCAATCAAACTGGCAAAAAAAAAGTCAAGTCTATAATAATAATTTAAGGAACTTATGGGACACAATTAAGTTTAAAAATATTCATGTCATAGGAGTACTTGAAGGAAAATGAGAAGTTGAAAAGCTATTTAAAGAAATAATGATGGAACACTTCCCTAACCTGGAGAAGGAAATAGATAAGCAATGCCAGGAAGCTCAAAGGGTTCAAAAAGGATGAACCCAAAGGGGCCCATTCCAAGACATGATATAAGTAAAATGCCAAAGGTTAAGTGCAAGGAAAGAATCTTAAAAGCAGAAATAAAAAAAGCTGTTAGTTACCTACAAGGGAAACCCATAAGACTGGCAGTTGATTCCTCAAAATAAACTATGCAGGACAGAAGGGCTTGACACAAAATATTCAACATCATGAAAACTCAGGATCTGCAACCAATAATACTTTATACAGTAAAGCTATCATCTAGAATCAAAGGACTGATAGCTTCCTAGACAAAAATAGGCTAAAGGAATTCATCAACACTAAACCGGTTTTATAGGGAATGTTGGTGGGACTTCTTTAAGAAGTAAAAAACAAACAAATGAAAACATAACAAAACAAAACAAAAACATATCAAAAACGTGGATAAAATTGGTAATAACTACATTCCTATCAACAAATACCTCAAATGGAAAAGATAGAGTGGCTGAATTGATAAGAAAACAAGACCCCTACATATGCTACCTATGAGAGACTCATTTCAGATTAAAAGACACACACAGACTAAAAGGAAGAGGATGGAAAATTATATTGCCTTGATGGACCTAGAGGATATTGCGCTGAATGAAATGGGTCAGAAAGAGAAAGACAAAGATCGCAAGATTTCACATACATGTGGAATCTAAAGAACAAAATAAATAACATCAGCAACAAAAGTGGAAAGAAACTCATAGATACAGAGAATATTTAGAAGGATACTAGGTGGGAGGGGGGTTGAGTGGGACAGCAAAAAAAGACAAAAGGATTAAGAAATACAAATGGATAGTTGTAGAATAGACATGGAGATGTAGAGTGTAGCATAGGGAAGATGGTTAATAATGTTGTAATAAGTATGTAAGGGGAAGATGTAAGTATATAAATTTAGTAGGATGATCACTTTGTGAATTATGTGGATCTCTGATCACTGCGCTGTACAACTGAAACTGGTATATTATTGTATGCCAACTATAATAAAAAAACTCATTGTATTGTTCAATGGAAATACAAGCAAGTAATTGTGTATTATATTTCAATAAATCCAGAAAAAAAACTATAAACAAAAGAACCATGATAACCTAAGATAACTCTAAGGCTACTGTTTTAATACTAGTATCTTACCTTAGTTTCACATGAGAATAATAGGGGAAAGGATAAGAGGAGGTAGATAAGGGTAAAGAGTGTGAAATATATGGCGATGGAAGGTAATTTAACTTTTGGTGGTGAATATCCAATGCAATATATATGACATATTATTGAACTGTACACTTGGATCATATATAATTTTATTAACTAATGTTACCACAATAAATTCAATAAAAAATAAATTAAATAACATAAAATGCTATTGCCTAAGTACCACCTTTATAAAGTCTCATGTGAGGCTTGGGCATCACCATTAAAAATAGACCAAAACTTCGTCTTAGATTTGGCAGTGATCTTTTAGATACAATACCAAAAGCATGATCCATGAAAAAATTATAAGTTGGACTTCAGTAAAATTAGGAACTTAGGCTTTGTGAAAGACACTCTTAAGATAATTAGAAGATAAGGCACAGGCTTGAAGAAAATCTTTGCAAAATGCATGTCTATTAAAATACCGATATTCAAAACCTACAATGAACTCAGAAAAATTCAACATAAGAAAACTAATTTAAAAATTGGCCACATATCTGAAGAGACATCTCATCAAAAATGATACACAGGTAGCAAAGAATCATGTGAGAAGATGCTCAACATTATATGCCATTAGGTAATTGCAAATTAAAATAACAAGATACTATTACACATCTAAAATTCAAAACACTGACAACAAATCAGAATGTGGAGCAATGGGAACTCTCATTCATTGCTGGTGGTAATGAATTTGTCACAGTCCCTTTAGAAGACATTTGGGTGATTTCTTATAAAACTCAAAACACTCTTACTATATAATCCAGTATTCTTACTCCTTGGTATATACCCAAAAGATGAAAACTTATAAACACTGCACACCAGTGTTTATAGCATCTTTATCATAACTGACAAGATGCAAAAGCAATAGAGATGTCCTTCAATAGTTTAATGGATAAGCAAACTGTCATACATCCAGACAATGAAATACTATTTAGAGATAGCAATAAATTAGTTAGCAAGCCTTGAAAATACATGGAGTAATATTTAAAGCATATTTCTATGTGATAGAAGTTAACCTGAAAAAGCTATACATTTTATGATTGCAACTCTATGACATTGTAGGCAAGGCAAAACCACAGAGACAGTAAAAGGAGCAGTGGTTGCCAGAGGATCTGGGGGAGTGAGGGAGGGATAAATAAGTGAAGCACAGGAGATTTTCTAAACAGTGAAACTATTCACTATGATACAGTAATGGTGGACATATGTCATGACACATTTTTCAAAACCCATAGAATGTGTTATACAAAAAAGTGAATTTCTATATAAACTATGGATTTTATTTAATAATAATGTGTCAGCATTGGTTCATCACCTTTAACAATTGTATCACACTGATACAAGATGTAAATAATCAGGGAAATTAAACAAAAGTAGAAGGAGTATTTGGAAACTCCCTGTACTTTTCTAATAATTTTTCTATATACCTAAAACTACTCTTTTCAATATTTTTAAAATTTTTAAATTATAATTGGTATACAATATTATTACTTTCTAGTGTAAAACATAGTAATTAGATATTTTTATAACTTACAAAGTGATTACCCTGATAAATTTAGTGCCCATTGGACACCATACATAGTTACTGCAATATTATTGACTGTATTCCTTATGCTATGCTTTACATCCCCATTACTATTTTTGTAACTACCGATTTGTACTTCTTAATCCCTTCCACTTTTTCACCAACCCCTCAACCATCCTCACTTCTGGAAATCCTCAAAATGTTCTTCGTTTCTGTTTTATTTGCTTATTTTATTCTTTAGATTCCACATATCAGTGAAATCATATGACATTTATCTTTCTCTGTCTAACTTATTCCACTCAGCACAATACACTTTAGGTCCATTCATGTTGTTGAAGATGGCGAGATTTCATTCTTTTATTTATTATTTACTTTTATAGCTGTTTAATATTCCAATATATATGTGTATCACCTCTTCTTTATCCATTCATCCATTGATAGATATTCAGGTTGCCTCCATATAATGACTATTGTAAATAATGCTGCAATTAACACATAAATGCATATGTCCTTTCAAAGGCAGTATTTTGGGTTTCTTTGGATAAATACTCAGAAGTGGAATTACTGGGTCCTTCTTTGCCTCTTGTTATAAATTCATCTTAAAGGCGATTTTGATTGGTATAAGTATTACTATCTCAGATTTTTTATAATTTTTATTTTATTTTCATGAAATATCTTTTTCCATCTCTTTACCTTCAGTCTGTGTATCCTTTGATCTGAAGTAGGTCTCTTATAGGCAGCATATGTAAGGTTCTTCCCTGGTCACCTAAGCCAGGTGCTCAAGGTGTGTCCATTGTGTGAGTTGTGTGTCCCTTCCTGTTGTACTTGAACCTCGGCTGCTGATTGGTTGTGAGGATTGGTCAGTGAGGGGTTGACCCTATGGAGCAGAGTTTACTTTAGCAGATCTCTGATGCCTGTTCATGCTGCTTTTAGGTGTGTCCTTTTTAAATGCAGCCCCGAATGGTGCTCAGACTCCAACTCCAATCAAAGCAGGCTACCAAGCATACCAGCCTAATGGGCTCCTTGGGAGGGACCCAGGAGCATGCCAAATTTAGTTGCCACCTGTGCACTTCTGGGCCACCTGGTAAGAGTCACCAAACAATATGTGGATGGCTGCCACCCATTATGAGCTGAAATGTGCCTCTAGAGGCCATTAGTGGCTGCCATTAGTACCAGGCTCGGGGTTGCTTAGCAATAAGTACAGGATACACCAAGGCCAGTTGCTGCTTTTTGAGGGAATTTTCTTTTTTGATTTTGTGAGGCTTCAAGAGATTTTTAGGAAAGTTTCCAGTATGAGCCAAGACAGGCCATTTGTATGAAGAAACAAAAACAAAACAAAACCCTGGAGTCAGCTTGGGTGGGCCCACAAGTTGGTAGGGGTGGACTCTTAGGGGATCACTTGGATGAGGCCACCTTTGTTAACCTGATTGATGGAGACTTTGATATGGTGGCATCCTGTGTCTACAAGTTGGGAGGGGAGAGAGCTCAATAAAAGAACAATGACTTCTGCCAGAACTTCTGTCTGAGAGAAAACTGTCCCTACAGTACTTGCACTGAAGCCAGACAACTCAGTTCTCCCCAGTAAGTTTCTGGCATATTTCAAGCTGCTTCCCTAGTGCTAGAGTTCAGAGCGAGTGAGTCTATCACTGAGTAAGTCTGCGCATGGGCCCATTAAGAGATTAGTTTGTGACTCCCGCAGCTCTCTGTCTCACTCGGCCACGATCTCTACTGGTTTTCACAGACAGAGGTTGTGGGAACTTCTCTCCCCGGCACTGGAACTCTGAGATGGGGAGCCTAGTGTGGACCTGGGACCCCTCACTCCTTTGGGGGCACCTCTGCAGCCAAGATAAACCTCCCAGTTCTCAATTGCCACACACAGTTGTGAGATCAACCCATTTCATGTCTCTGCTTTTCTACCAGTCTCAAGGTGGCCTCATATATGTCCCCGGTTGTAGGACTTCTATTTAGCCAGACCTTCAGCAACTTCCAATGATGTTTGTTCTGTAGTTTAGTTGTAATTGTGATGTGGTCGTGAGAGGAGGTGAGAACAGTGTCTCTCTTTTATGCCATTTTGACTAGAATCACTAAAACTACTCAAAAAACTCAGTCTATTAATTTAAAAAAACTGTTTAGATTATTCCACTGTGCTGTTATACTGGAGGATCAATGAACTAAAATATCTAATTTGGGATCTGCAGGAAATTTGGAGCAATTCATTAAAATATGGGGCACAGAAGCAGTACTGGTATAAATGATGGAGTCGTGTACAGCTGTACCCAAACTTTTTGGCACCAGGGACTGGGGCTACTATAAAATCTAATGCTTGATAATCTGAAGTGGATCTGAGGTGGTGATGCTGGAGGCTGGCTGCAAATACAGTTGAAGCTTTGCTCGCTTGTCTGCCACTAACCTCCTGCTGTGTAACCTGGTTGCTAACAGGCTACGGACTTGTATTTGTCTGTGGACTGGGGGTTGGCCAACCCTGGTATAAGATATTCTTGTTATGAATTGCCTGTGATCAAGCCAGGTAGAGATTCTCAGAACACATTTATTTATTACTTTCTGTTATCATGTTCCATATTATATTTCGGATTCATAACATTTACCTAACAACCAGTATCAAAGCAATATTTGAAATGCCAATCACAGTTTAGTGTTCAAATACCTAATGGATTTGAAAGAATTACTCAAAACAAACTGCTAATTAGAAATTATTGCCAGTCTCAAGTTTCTATCCAGAGCAACAGGGCTTGAATTCTACCCGTGTTTTGTCTGTAGATATATAGTTTACCACAAAAGAATATATTGTCCCATGATTTACAATTCTTGAAAAAGAGGGAGGGAGAGAGAGAGAGAGAGAAAGAGAGAGAGAGAGAGAGAGAGAGAGAGAGAGAGAAGGAAAAGGAGGAGGGAAGGAGGAAGAGGAGGAGGAGGAGGAGGAGGAGAAAAGCACTAAAAACATCCTTTGATATTTTGCATGAGAAAAGCATACATATGCATAGGTGAAATACACAGTTTTAAACAAAGAAAATGAAATGTATTCCTCCAGAGACAGAAGTATTTCCTAGGTAACGAAATAAAACTTCTGTTAAAAGACATATATATTTTTCTTATTACCTCCTTAACATGTTCTACAATTCTTTTCAAAGCAGTGAAGAACTGCATTTTTAAATTATTTTAAATTAAGTTTATTGGGGTAACATTGGTTAATACAACTATGTAACTTTCAGGTGTATATTATTATTTGACATCATTATTCACAGTGGCAAGATATCATTTTGAGCTGTTGGTTTCATGCATTTTTTCCCTTGATGCACATGCCCTAGCAGTTCATCACAATTCAGTCATATTTTTGGAGTTTAAAATATACCAAACTCATACTGAAAAATGATGTGAATTGGTTTGCTAAGATAAGGCTAAAGTATCTTTCTTATTATTTCTAAAAACTGAAACTTTCAGTCACCTAAGGGGAGAGCGTTAAGATTTTTCTGTATCTACAAAATTAAATGAAGAGAATTGAAGTAATTATTATACAATACACATTTTAATCCTTCCAAAATATATGCTTTGAATATATTGAAAGTCCGGATTCCAGAGGTAAAAATAAGTGTTTTAGCATGAATTATGTGGAAAATAATTTTGTCTTTCTCACTTTGCATGTAGAAATCCAGTGTCTATTCAAATTTATAGTGTGGCCAGCTTTACATGGAAAATATATAATATAGATAGCTGTTTACAGCAGACATGTGGTCTAGCAATGTTAGTTTTAAAAGCAAATTTTATTTTACTATTGAGTAAATATATGCATATATACAAATGTATATATTTTTATATATGTACATATGACTATATATATGCGTGTGTACATATGTATGTATATATAAATGTATATATAAATTGCTCCAGAATATTTATGTTGCTTTTAACCATCTTTCCTGTTTAAGACTATAGTAAAATCATTACACTTATGTCAGAAAATTTTTTCTAAGTTTACTCCTCTTTGTTGCAATTTCATCTCTTTGTAGTACTTTCAATATTTATCTTTGTTATTGCTTATTGCTCCTCCTTAGATTATAAATATTCCTTTAATACCTTGTAATTATCTGACTTCATATATTGTTTAAATTTTTATTTTGAATTGTAGATTTACAGAAAATTATAAAAATGTCTAGGGAGATCCTATGTACCCTTTAGCCAGACTCCCCAGTATTAAGGGCATACAGAATTCTATCAAAACCAGGAAATTGACAGTACAATACATAGAGCTTATTCAGATTTCATCAATTGTAAAAGCATATTTTCATGTGTGAGTATGTAGAGTTCTATACAATTTTATTATATGTGTAGCTTTGTATAACAATCACCATGATCAAAATACAGAACTATTCAATCACCACAAGTATCCTTTGTTCTTCAAAGTCACATCTATTCCAATGCCATCCCTCCCTTCTCCTTAATCCCTCTCTAAAAACCACTAATCTGTTATGCATATCTAAAATTTTGTCATTTTAATAATGTTATATAAATGGAATCTTACAGGATATAACTTTCTGAGATTCGCTTTTTCACTCAGCATAATTTCCACTGAAATTCACTGGTGATGTCCTATAGTTATTCCTATTTATTGCTTAGTATTTCTTGGTATGAATATGTCACAATATGTTTAAACATTCATCAGTTGAAAAAAATTGTGATGTTTTAAGTTTCTGGTTATTATAAATAAAGCTAGTATAAAATGAGAATTTTACATTTTTTACATTAAAGTCTATAATCCATTTTTAACTTTTTAATATGATATGAGGTTTTAGGTAAAAGTTGATTTTCTTGAGCTATAGGTGTCCAAATTTTTTTCTTCCTCCACTAAATTGTTTCTTTGCCTTGTTAAAAATAAGTTGAACATATTTGTGTAGATTTATTTCTGGGTTCTTTTTTTCTGTTACACTAATCTATATATTCTCCCCTCTGCCAACAACACACTCTTTTGATTACTGTCATATAAGCCTTAGCACTGAGGAGTGATTCCTCTCACTTCATCAATATCAGAATAGTTTTACATACTATATGTACTTTGCCTTTCCATATAAACTTTAGAATAAGCTCGTCTACATATACAAAAATACTTGCTGAAATTTTGATAGGAATTACATTAAATCTATAAACTAACTTGGGGAGAATTGATATATTTACTATGTTGAGTCTTAAACTCCATAGACATGTTAAATCTTTCCAATTATACATCTTGTGTATATTTTGTTAAGTTTATAACTAAGAATTTAATTAAAAAATTATAAACAGTATTGTGTGCTATTATCTTGATGAAGTCATTGGTTCTAGGAAGTTTAAAATATATATATATATATATATACATACTAGAGTCCTTGGGATTTTCTATGTGGCTGATCAAGTCATATGCAAATAGAGAGAGGTATGCTTCCTTTTTATAAATCTGTACACCTTTTGTTTATTTTTCTCACCACATAGAACTTGCTAACTAGAACTTTCAGAATTGTTATGAAAAAATGTAAAGAAAGCAGACATTTTTGCCTTGTTCTGGTTCGTATTAAGTATGTTGATAGCTCTAGGTTTTCTAAATTTGTTTTTTATTGATACTCTTTATCAAGTTGATGAAGTTCCTATCAATTTCTAGTTTGCTGGACGTTTATATCATGAATGGATGTTGGAATTTGGCAAATGCTTTTTATCTGTTAATGGATATGATCATACAATTTTTCTTCTTTAGCTCATTGATATGATACATTATATTGATTGATATTTGATCATTGAACCAACCTTGCATTCTTAGAAAAAAAATTCCACTTGCTTGGCTATGATATATAATTCTATTCATTCATTGTAGTAGTAGACTTGCTAATATTTTGGTGAGTTTTTTGCATCTTATTGAATAACATGTATTCGTTTGTAGAGTTTTTTTAAACTGTTTTTGTCTGGGTTTGGTATTGGATTAATACTGGCTTCATAAATGGATTAGAAAGTCTCCCCTTCTTCCTTTTTTCTGGAAAAGGGTTGTGTAGAATTGGTTTTAATTCATCTTTATCTATTCTGTAAAATTTTGCAGTGAAGTCACCAGGGGACAGGGGATTTTTTAAAAGAAGATTTTAAAATTATGAATTACCTTTTTTTTAATGGTTATAGTGCTATTTAAATTATCTATTTAATCTTAGATGAGTTTGGGAAGTTTTAAGCAGTTGATCAATTCCATCTAAAGTGTTAAATTAATGAATGTAACATTATTGATATATTTTTCCTCATTCTGCTTTTTTCATTTTTTTGAAATTATTTATTTATTTACTTTAAAAAAAATTGAATAAATTATTTAAAAATTTCCCCCATCTAACTCTCTCCTCCCCTCTACCCTCTGGTAACCACTAGTCCATTGTCCATGTTCATGAGTGTCTATTTATTTGTCTTGTTCATTTGTTGCTTTTAGGTTTATATACCACATGTAAGTGATATCATATGATTTTCAACTTTTTCTGTCTGGTTTATTTCAATTAGTATGATTTTAATGACTACAAATTCTATAGTGATAGTCCCTGTCATTCACAATGGTGACTTCTGTCTTTTCTCTTTTTATCTTTGTATATCTTGCTGGAAGTTTATCACATTTATTGATTTTTTTAAGATTTAACTTTGTTTTTCAGAGATCATTTTACTCCTATCTTCTAGTATCTTAAGAAAAGAATGAAAATATATTTATTTGAGTCCTTTCTTCTTTTCTTATGTATGGATTCAGTGCTATAAATTTCCCTCTCAGCATTGCTTCAACAATATACTACAAATTTTGATATATTTGTTTTCATTAAATTCTGGTATTTTATAAAATGTAATTTGAGACTTCCTTTTGGCAAATGGTTATTTAGACAAATATTGTTTAATTTTTAAATGTTTGTCTTTAAACAAACATTGTCATCCTGTTACTGATTTCTAGTTTGTTTACATTTTATGCACAGAACATCTGTATAATAACAATTTTTACATTTTTGTTAAACTTTTTTATGACTCAGTATATGATATATCATGGTAAATGCTCAATGAGTGCTTAGAAATAATATCATATTTTAGTGTGAAGGTATTCCATAAATGCTAATTACGTTCTGTTGTTTAATGGTATTGTTCAGCTTTCTAAATCTTTACTTATTTTCTTTCTAATAGTTTTATCAATTAGTGAAAGTGATGTGTTGAAGTTTCTAACTGCACTTGTGAATTTATTGATTCTCTGTACAGCTCAATCAGTTTTTGCTTCACATATTTTGCATCTCTGTTGTTTGATGTATACACATTTAGGATTTCTGTGTATTCTCGATGGCTTTATCCTTTTATTATTGTGTAATGTCCCTCTTCATCCCTAATATTTTTTTGCTCTGAAGTATACTTTATCTGATACTAACATAGCTACTCCTACTTATTAATGTTTGAATTATATATTTTTTTCATTATTTTATACTTGACTTACTTATTTCTTTGTTTGAAGAGAATTTTGTATAAATAGCATATGGTTGGGTCCTAGTTATTATATGCTCTGCTAATCTCTGTCTTTTACATGTAAATTAATTATTATATGTTATACCTAAGACTACCATTTCATTATTATTTAATGTTTCTTCTGTATCTTGTTTCTCTGTTGTTTTCTTTTTCCTTCATGTGGGTAATTTCAATATTGTTTTTTATACTTTCACCTTGATTTATTTGTAGCATTTTTAAACTATCAGTTTGTATTTTCATCATGATTGCTATAGATATTAAAATAGAAAAATATACAAACATAACAACATTGAGAACTGCAGCAAATATGGCTTAAGAAACACATGAGTATAAGAAGAGCCTATTATATGGATCTTTGCTATTACTCATTTACACATTCTCCTTTTCCTCTCTGAAGTTTCAAGCTCTCTTCTGTTTTCATTTTCTATCTTTTTGGAATACTTTCTTTAGCCATTTTAATGACTTTAAATGTTTTTACTTTTTTTATTTTATTTAAGTTATTGGGATAACATTGAATAACAAAATCAATCAACAGAAAGTCATATATATACTGCAATGTCTGTTTACCACCCAGAGTTATATTTCCTCACATCACTAAATATTTGAACCATTTTACCTCTGTTTACTTCCTCCACCTCCCTTCCCTCTGGTACCCACTAATCCAATGTCTGTGTCCGTGAGACTCTGTTTGTCATGCTCGTTTGTTGCTTTCAGTTTTATCAGATATAAGTGATATATTGTGGTTTTCAATTTTTCCTTTCTGACTTATTTTCCTTAGCATGATTATCTCAAAATCAATCCATGTTGTCGCAAATGGCAATATATCATCTTTTCTCATGGCTGAGTAATATTTCGTTGTATATATGTATCACATCTTCTTTATCCAGTCATCGATCATAGAACACTTTGATTGCTTCTAATTCCTGGCCACCATAAATAATGCTGCTATAAATATCAGTGTGCATATATCTTTGTGGATAAATGTTTTTAGGTTTGGGTTAAATATCCAAAAGAGGGATTGCTGGATTATATGCTAATTCAGTTTGTAGTTGGTTAAAGAACCTCCATATTGTTATCCATAGTGGTTATACCAATTTGCATTGCCACCAGCAATGTGTTCCTTTTTCCCCCTCTCCAACACTTCTTATTGAAGTTGATGATAGCCATTCTACCAGGTGTGAAATGGTATCTCAATGTGGTTTTGATTTGCATTTCCATAATAGCTAGTGAAATTCAGCATATTTTAAGATGTCTGTTAGAAGTTTGTATGGCTTCCTGGGGAAAATGTCTGTTCAGGTCCTCTGCCAATTTTTTAATCGGATTGTTGTTGTTGTTTGTTTGTTTTTTAGTGTTGAGTTGTATGAGTTCTTCGTATATTTTGAATATAAGGCCCTTATCAGAGGCATTGTTTGCAAATATCTTCTCACTATATGATGACTGCCTCTGTGCCTTCTTGATGGTTCCTTTTGCTGTGCAGAAAAGATTTTTAGTTTGATAGAGTCCCAATCGCTTGTTTTTGCTTTTACTTCCCTTGCTTTTGAGGTCACTTGCATAAAATCCTCTCTAAGTTCAAGGTCCATGAGCTTAGTACCTATGTTTTCTTCTATGAGGTTTATTGTTTCAGGTCTAATGTTTAGGTCTGTGATCCATTTTGAGTTAATTTTTGTGTGTGGTGATAGAGAACAGTCTAATTTCATTCTTTTTGCAGGCAGCTTTCCAGTTTTCCCTTCTCCATTGTGAGATTTTTGCTCCTTTGTCAAAAATTATTTACCCATAATATGGAGGGTTACATCTGGGCTCTCAATTCTGTTCCACTGATCTGTGTGTCTGTTTTTATGTCAATACCATGCTGTTTTGATTATTGTCACTTTGCATCTGGACTTGTTTTATTTTTTTTATTCCCTCCCACACTCAGGAATGCTTTTGGGTTTTTCTTTATTTGTATTTTCCAGTTCCTTAATTTCCATTTGTTTTTTAATGTTTTTATTTTTTGCTGAAATATAACATTTTTACAATTTCAAGATAATTTGTAATGCCAGATGAAGTCTTTTATGATGACTCTTTCTCTACTAGGTATACCAATCTGGGTAGCAGAAGGACTCCCTAGGTTCCTTGGTGCTACTGTGGCATAGGTATCACTGAGTTAGCTGTACAGATAATATTTTTCCCAGCCTGCTCTTTAGGCTGCCTAGTGCCAAGACACTTCCTGGTCAATCTCTGCCAGTTCTTCTGCCGGGAGGAAAGCACCCACTTGGGCCACCTTTTGTCATTGGATGGGAGATTAATAAATGTTGTTTCTGAGTTACCCTCTGCCACTAAATTTGTAGTCAGGATTCATCAGGCCTGGTTTTCTTCTAAAGTTTAGAGACCACTAGGCCTGGATCACTTTTTCCTCCTGATTGTAGGCCTGAGAAACATGAGATTTTAACTGTCTTTTTTTTCTGGGTGAATGGCTAGGAAATTCAATACCTGGGTCTTCTTTGGCTGCTGAGTTGTGGGGCCACGAGACAGAGCTTTGCTGGTACCCACTTTGCAGCCATAGCTGACCTCTTGTAGTTGTCCAATGGTGAAGGAGGATGCAATGCCCTGCTATAACTCTGCTAGCACTGCCAGTGTGGGCAACGTGGCTCCATATTTTAAATAACTCAATTTTATCTCACTTTCAGTTTTCCTCTGCCTATATACAAAGTCTAATAGGGCTAGCCTGCAAATTGCTTTTTTTTCTGCATAAGATGCCACATAATATAGTTGATGGGAATTTCCCAAACCTTAATCTTTGTCTTATATGAAATATACTCTTTACATGCTGTAGGAGTTTTAGAAAATCATAATCTTATAAATTAACTTAATTTAGAACAATGATGCAGAGTTTTAGCCCACAGATTACTTCATAATAGTAAGAAAAGTTTTCTATCATAAACATTAAAGAAGGCAAGTTAGGATAAAATCTCTTCTGAAAATTTAAAATTTCTGTGATGCCAACTCAGTTGGTTTTATTGGAAAATGGACAAATTTATGTATGTATATTATTTTTTTCAGATGCGTGGTTAATTTCCTGAGAAATTACCTTGGGGAAAAGTTTATAGCAATAATATTTCTTGCCATCAATTGTCATTCTAAGATGTTGGCTATATTAATTGCATGGTTACACTACAGCTCATGAATGTATGTGCGCATGTGTGTTTGTCATTATGTGTATAAAATAATAATAATAAATGCAGAAAATAGTACTTATATTGTCCTTATGATGTTTTATATTACTAAACACCTTGGGAGTACAGTTTTATAAAATACATTACTGGCATATCCTACTCATTTCAGAATCCTGAAATGTAAGTTACTTATATGATATATTTATTTCTAAAAATCTTTTCATATGCTTACTAAAAATATACTATAAAATTAGAAAATTTTATAAAATAAATTATATAGACTTTCTGATTCATTAGAATATTTTTTTAAATCACTGAATATTATGTTTTTCATAATGGACCTGGAATCTCAGATCAATCTTATTTGTAATCGCTACTATACAAAGGTTGTAGCAGGAAAGTTTGTGATAAGATATAGTTAGTAATCATTTATAAACCTTTATTGAGCACCTAGTAAGTGCTAGGTATAAGCTAAGAATGGAAAGATGAATAAGACACTGAGGATGATATTCAAGTGAGCAATTCTAATGTTTTAAACTAAATCTGTTCTATAATAGAAATCCCGGTAACAGACAATACTATCCGTTGGTTTTCCCTTTTCTCAAATATATTGTGGAAACTTTTGTATGGAAAGAGAGAAGGCCCAACCATAACATGAGTATTGAATTTGAGCTCTGCATTCTGAAACACCTTTATGATATTAAAGTACGGTGCTAGAAATGAGTATTTTACTGAGCCGTGAACTAGGCTTTTTCTTTGCTGGCTATGTTTTTGTATGTGTATGTGTTTGCTTCTTTGTTTTATTTTATTTTGTTTTGTTTTATTTTATTTTATTTTATTTTATTTTATTTTATTTTATTTTATTTTATTTTATTTTATTTTATTTTATTTTATTTTAGAGAAAGATGCTATGCCAATAATATTAATGGCATTTTCAGAAGAGAAATATGTAATTCCAACAGGGTATCTATGTTCAGTCTTGTATATTCCTTTCTTGTCCTCATCCACTTGCACATTTCCACATAATAACAATTTGTTGTACATATTGTTATGTTTTTGGCTTTGCATTTAAGGTGGTATAACTCATAATCATGTTTTATATTTTTATAAAATAAACATTTTTAATAACTATAACAATCTGGGATTTATGCCGGCATTTTTGTCTATAAAAAGTGAAACAATGAATTTAACATTTTTTCTCTCAGTTACCTGATTTTCTTTTATTGAATTAGTTACCAAAATTATATAGGTCTCAAGTGTATAATTCAAAAATACATCATATGTATATTGCTTTATGTATTCATTTTATTTCAGATTTCATGTGTCATTTTCCTTGGGTATGCCTTAGTTGGGTTGGTATACCATCATTTTATAAGTGTAGATTATTTACTGAATTCGAATGAGCTTAAAACTGAGTTTGTGTAGATAAATGGTTTTATTACCCAAAATAATCTTGAGAAAAAATTATTGACATTGGACAGTCACTCAGAGAAATTGGGAGATGGGACTTGGAGGTATTTGCATAGGGACACTTTTGCTTACTTTTGAATACAGGATGATTTTCATAGCTTGAGATACTTTCCACTAAATCTTGTTATACTTTGTCATATAAAATTTCTTTTAACTATGCTATTATTTTACAAGTTAGATGCTATCACATTAATTAAATAGTGTTGGAAACAGTTCCTTAATCCAAGAATGATAAATCACATGTTTTCTGTATATCACGACCATGGCATATAAGGATAATGCTAGTTACCAATGGTAGTGAAAAGAAATATCTATAGTTTTTTCTTGATTTTTAATAAAATAAATAATATTTTTAAGCGTATGCTGATGCCATGAAACTATTAACTCAGTGGTTTATCTCACTTCAATTGAATGTTTCATTTAGGTAGAATTTATTAAGAAATAACTATGTCTATTACACTTGTCAATTGCAAGCTCTTTGACATCTGATTGAGGTTTGTATTGTTTTCTAAACTTCACATTTTTTTCTTGAATACCAAACTAAGAGCCAACTTTGTAATGTCTTACCTCCTTTTCTGTAAATTAAAATTACTGTTTTTTATGGGAGCAAACATGGATTTTAATAACAGAATACATTTGCTTCTCTCAGATATTCGATTTCAGGGAGAATAATTAGTAGGACTCTGATTAAAAATGTCACAGTACCTGCTCCTGAAAAACAGTGCTCCCTGCTGAGAGAGTCTTGCACTGGGTAGAAACGAACTTATAACCCTGTACTTGGAGCTTTTTGTTTCATCTGGGAGATAACAAAATACATTTGAAAATGGATCTGAATAAATGTAAAAAGAAAGACATTGGTGCAATTTTTTTCATCCTGAATTTATTATGTTTATATGTTGTATTATTGTCATGGGGGCTCCCACACCAAGACAGCTAACATTAACTTTGTATTCATACTGCATGGAGAGAGTTCTTATTTCCCAACTAAAATCCTAATTTTATTTGTTTTTCTAGGAGCCCGATTGGTATTAAATATTTGACCAGGTGGGAAATGCTCTCTGTTCAAATTAATTGAAAATTTTTCTCATTTTCAAAAGACTGTGAGATTCAATGATGACTGAGCCTTAGTTCGCGTAGCTTCATCAGTGAAAAAAAACAACTCACTTTTTCAGCTAGATTCATAGCAAAAATGAATTGAAATTAAAAGAACAGAGAAATTACGAGAGAATGAGGAGTACTAGAGGAAGAAACAAATGAGAAATAGTGGTCAGAATACATATTTGTTTGCTTATTTTGGCATCTATGATTTGTTCTACCAAATAAGATTGACTACCGGCACATTAGTAATATCAAATTTATGCTAAATGCAAAGATTTTATTAGTCCCAGAAATGAAGAGTAATTACCTCAGAAATATTTTATTTGTGTTTATTAAGGATCTCTGCATATACAAGTTGTATGTGACCTAGTAAAGTATTAAATTAAAAACTATTCCTTGCCCTTAGGGACATTCTAATCTGATCATCCTCCCTCTTGCTCTAAATTATTTCCATATGATGCCAAAAAATTAGAATGTATATTTTGCCTAAAGGACAATAGATTTATAAGCCAAGTATTGAACTAAACTATACCATGAATTAAAAAGTCATACTCATTTGCTGAATTCTGATTAATTGACCATCTGTTATCTATATCTAACATATATCTATATGTCTATCTATGAAACCATGAAGCACAGCCAATTTTCAAGAGTTCACAGTGAAAAGGATTTTAAAATAGAAGTAATGTACTTTGCATAAATTTAGAACTAAAATAAAATGACAAATTTTATGTTTTATATATACTTTAAATAAAATTGGATATAAATTGATAATATCAACCCTTCTTAGGTTTTTTCCAGTTTATAACTTCTTCCTTTACACTTACAAATCACTTTACCTTTACTTTTTAATAGTTTTCTTATCAGTTTCATTGCATATTATTTCTTGTTTTATCTTTTTCACTAGATGGTGAGCTCCCTGTCTATGTCTGTATATCCTAGACAACACAGTACAATGTCTTGAATTTATTTGAACTGATCCAATGGGAGATATACAAATATTTTATGTATAATGTATATTATATATGATATACATAATGTATGTAACTATAATATATAATAATAATAGAAAATGAATTGTATGTGAGATCTGTATTTATGTATCCCTCACACACACTTGTTTCTTTTTCTTTGGGAAACGTTTTTGCCCTTAAGATGTTCAAGTGATCAGAAGAGGCTGACACACATTAAGTAGAACAGGGTAATCTCCTTTACTTAAACACAACTAATTATAGATGTTAACTTCATCTATGCAAATTATACAGTAACACTTAGATCAATGGGTACTATAGCCTAGCAAGTTGTCACATAAAATTATATATATATATACACATATATATATATATATATTCCCCCCCCCACACACAGGTGTAATTTTTTTCTCCCCTCATGAAACCTCAGCCCTGCTTTTAAGTACTTACGAAAGACCCATCAAATTGTTTAAGATGATCCCCCTTAAGGTCAACTGATTAAGGATTTTAATTACTTCTGCAAAATACCTTTATATTGCAAAATACCTTTGTAGTAACATCTAGTTATTATTTGATTAATTGTAGACTATTAATCAATTTGATTCCATTAACTATTAGAATTAACTAAATTAATTGACTTATGTTGACAAATCAAAATTTACTATACTAGGAATCCATAAATAAATATTTGAATGAAAAAATAAATGAATAAAACTACTTATTTCAAATATACTTAGATGTTTTAATGCTTTGCAAACTAATACAAAGATTAAGTGTTGCTTCTAATTTTCAAAAGACATTGAGAGTGAACTTACTGCATGTGCCACTCATACTTTGGAACATAAGTTTGTAATGGAACAATTCTTATTCCACAAAATATACTATAAGCATCCTCAAGTTTTCTAGAAAATTGACTAATTTTAATTTGCTACTATCAATGCAACAGTGTCTCCACTTGTCACTAAGCTATGTTAAATTAGAGCCAAGCATGTGGAAGGAGAGATTTCTCAGGAAGATGAGAAAAATGTGGTTAAGGGGAGAAGGTTTAGAATTTTATGCCTTTGGTTAAGTTGGATTCCTCTTATTATCGCCCAAACATTTAACTTCACTTTGTGATATATTTGTGAAAATCATCTACTGGGAGATTTATAGATTAATGCTTGGCTTGCACTGTGCAGTGTTTGAATTATGACTTGGATTTGTACTATAGAAAACCTGTGGCTAAGACCAGAGGGAGATTTGTTCGCAATAGACAACTGTGAGTGCACAATTTACCAAGAACAGTAAAAGTTGATAAAGTTACTTGTAATTGAAATGTGTGCAAATGGTAGAAACTTGAATTTTATGGAAGAAAATATGCAGAAGAGTTACAAATGATAAAATAAAATACTGTATATAAATGTTGAATTTAGATTATTTAGAGTCATATGGAACTTGTTATGATTCACCAATACTGGTTTACAGTGAAGAATCCAAGGGCAAGCATTGAACTTTTAGAAGAACACAAGATTTCAGTTCTGAATGTATTTTGGCTATGAATTTTAAAACCTAGAAAATGTACTTTTGATCTCAGCTTTTATGAGCTTGTGATAAAGCAGAGTGATTTCATTGTAAAGATAGTTGTTTTCATCCTCAAATCATTATCGAAATCCAATAAACCAATTTTAACCAAATTATTCTTGTACTTTATAAAATGTCCCATTTATTTCAAGAGTAAGGACTAAGTGAAACAGATAACATTACAACAGAAGTATTTTCAACAGTTCTTTTTAATTCTCTGTAAGGAGATTTGATCTGAGATATATAGATAGATAATTTGCTTACATAGAAAAGAAAATCTAATGTTATATTATGGAAATTATGGTTTTAGCCTCTCCATGCCAGACAAAGATATTTTTGGCTTAAAAAATCTAAAAACATATACCCACTGTATATATTTTATTAAAACTTTATTATTATTATTTAATTTTAGGACTCTTTTTTTTCAATTGACTGATCGGATAGAACACAGAAAACAAAACTCTAATACTTTCTTTCAGAGTTATCTAATTGTATAACTATAAAAAAGATGACATCAGTAACAAAAATAGTTCAGGAGCAGAAGTCCATCCAAATTAAGCAGAACTGTTCTGTTCAGAGAGATCAATAGGATCTGGGCTCTTAAATGGTGCTTGACATTTCAGAGTCTCTGAAATTTTTATTGCAGTTGGTTCAAGGAATAATAGTACACTATATGACATCTTGTGTATGTAGTGCTCTAGATTTGAACTAAACTTGGAAGTGCTTTAAGTTCTGAGTTCCTTAAAAAATGACAAAACAGAACACTTATTAAATCATACAGAACATAATGTATAGCTTAGTAATGGCTCCAGTTTGTCTTCCAGTTTCAAAGTTTGAAGCACAATTCCAACTTGCTAAAGTATTTTGATTCCAGAAGACTCGGTCCCACCAGTGTTAATTGATAGTCCTAGATATACCATAAGGCAAGGTATGAGTCCTAAGATAAATTACGTGGATTTCAGTTTCCAATTTAAAAAATAGAAATAATGATACCTGCACTCATGGAACACTTTTTCTTTTTTCAGTTTTGTTGTTGCTGTTTGTTTGTTTATTGGAGTAACTGTTTAATGCAATTATATAATTTTTAGGTGTGCATTATAATTTAACATCTGTATATTCTATTGTGTGTTTACCACCCAAAGGCCAGTATCCTTCAGCTATCACATATTTGATCCCTTTTACCTCTTCACTCTCTGCCTATCCCCCTATATTTGACCCCCTTTAACTATCTACCTACCCCATCCTCCCCAGCCCATACCCTCTGGTAACCATTAGTCTATAAACCATGTCCATGAGTCTCTATATCTTTGTCCTGTTCATTTGTTGCTTTTAGGTTTATATCCCACATATAAGTGATATCATGTGATTTTCAACATTTTCTGTCTGGCTGATTTTGCTTAGCATAATTATCTTGCAGTCCATCCATATTGTCGTGAATAGTGGTATCTCATCTCTTCTTATGGCTGAATAATATTCCATTGTATAGATGTACCACTCCTTCTTTAGCTGATCATCTATTGTAGGACACTTCGGTTGCTCCCATGCCTGGCCACTATGAATAATGCTGCTATGGATATCAGTGTGCAAATATCTTTTTGGATATGAGTTTTCAAGTCTTTGGGGTGAATACTCAGTAGAGGGATTGCTGGATCATATGGTAGATCAATTCTTAGTTTTTTGAGGAACCTCCATACTGTTTTCCATAGTGGCTGTACCAATTCAAAGTCCCACCAGCAATGTATAAGCGTTCTTTTTTCTCCACATCCTCTCCAGCATTTGCTATTACTTGTCCTGCTGATTATAGCTATTCTAATAGGTGTGAGATAGTATCATTGTGGTTTCGATTTGCATTTCCTTAATAGCTAGCATCATTGAACTTCTTTGCATATATCCGTTGGATATTTGTATGTCCTCAAGGGAGAAGTGTCTGTTCAAGCCCTTTGCCCATTTTTCAATTGGATCATTTGTTTTTTTGTTGTTGTTGAGTTGTATGAATTCTTTCTGTATTTTGGATATTAGGCTCTTAACAGAGATGCTGCTCGAAAATATATTTTCCCATTCGGATGGCTGTCTCTTTACCTTGTTGATGATTTCATTTGCTGAGAGAAGCGTTTTAGTTTTATGTAGTCCCATTAATTTATTTTAGTATTTACTTCCCTTGATTTTGAGGTCAAATTCATAAAATCCTCTTTAATTCCAAGGTCAATGAGTTTACTTTGTTTTTTGCTATGCATTTTATTGTTTCAGGTCTTATATTCAGATCCTTAATCCATTTTCAGTTAATTTTGATGTGATAGATAACGGTCTAGTTTCATTCTTTGCAGGTGGCTTACAAGTTTTCCCAGCACCATTTATTGAAGAAGCTTTCCTTTCTCCACTTTACGTCTTTGGCTATTTTGTTGAAAATTATTTGTCCATGTAAATATGGGTTTACTTCTGGACTCCTGATTCTGTTCCACTGGTCCATGTGTCCGTTTTACTGCCAATACCATGCCATTTTGATTACGGTCACTTTGTAATAAAACTTGAAGTCAGGCAGAGGGATGCCTCCAGACTCATTCTTTATTCTCAGGATGGCTTTGGCAATTCAAGGTCTTTTGTGGTTTCATGTAAATCTGATTTTTTTTTATTTTTCTTTAAAAAAATGCCAATGGTATTTTGATGGTGATTGCATTAAATCTATATAATGCTTTAGGTTTTCATTATATAGGTCTTTCATGTGTTTCGTTAAATTTATTCCTCGGTATTTTATTCTTTTTGTTGCAATTGCAAAAGGAATTTTTCAACTTCTTTTTTTGACACTTCATTATTAGAGTATGGGAATGCTATCGGTCTCTGAACGCTATTGGATTGTGTATCCAGAAACTGCACTATATTTGCTTATTGTTTCTAGTAGTGTTCTTGTGGAGTCTTTAGGGTTTTCTATATATAGAATCACGTCATCCACAAATAACGACAGTTGGACTTCTTCATTTCATATTTGAATGCCTTGTATATCTTTTTCTTGCCAATTTTCACTGTCTAGGACCTCCAATGTTACATTAAATAAGAGTGCTGATAGGGGACAGCCTTACCTTGTTTCTGATTATAGAAGGAAGTTTTTTAGTATTTCACCATTAAGTATAATGTTGGCTTAGGGTTTGTCAAGTTACTTTCCTTTATTATGTCAAGTTACTTTCCTTCTATACTGATTTTGTTAAGTGTTTTGATCATAAATGGATGCTGTATATTGTACAAGGATTTTTCTGCATCTATTGATATGATCATATGATTCTTATTTTTAAATTTGTTTATGTGGTGTATCACATTAATCACATTAATCAATTTGCATATGTTGAACCATCCCTAGGATGAAGTCCTCTTGATCGTGGTGTACAACATTTTTAATATGTTGCTATATTTGGTACACTAGTATCTTATTTAGAATTTTTGCATCTGTGTTCATGAGAGATAGTGGTCTGTAGTTGTGTGTGTGTGTGTGTGCGCACACGCGTGTGTGCGTGTATGTGTGTGTGTGTGATCTTTATCACATTCTGGTATCAGAGTAATATTGGCTTCATTAAATGAGTTAGGAAGTATTACCTCCTCTTTTATTTTTTTGGAAGAGTTTGAGGAGAATAAGTTTAAATCTTTGAATGTTTTGTAGAATTCACTGGTGAAACCATATGGTCCTTGACTTTTACGTTTTGGTAGGTTTTGTTGATTGTTTCAGTTTCCATACTGCTGATTGATCTATTTAGATTTTCTAGTTCTTCCTGATTCAGTCTAGAAAGACTTTATTTTTCTAAGTACTAGTCCATTTCTTCTAGGTTATTAAATTTGGTGTTATATACTTTTTCATAGTAGTCTTGAATGATCCTTTGTATTTCTGCAATGTCAGTCATAATTTTGCCTTTCATACTTGATTTTGTCAATTAGTGTCTTTTCTATTTTATCTTTAGTGAGTATCTCCAGGTGTTTGTCAATTTTATTATTTTCCTCAAAGAACCAGTTCTTTGTTGCATTTATTTTTTTCTATTGTTTTTTTTGGCTTTCAATTTTCTTTATTTCTGTTCTAATGTTGATTAGTTCTTACCTTCTGCTGATGTTAGGCTTTATTTGTTCTTCCTTTTCTAGTTTTTTAAGATGAAGCTTTAGGTTGTTATTTGGGCTAATTCTTGTTTTTGGAGATGGGCCTATAATGATATGAACTTTCCTCTTATGACCTCTTTTGCCATGTCCCCCAAATTTTGATATGTTGTATTATCATTATCATTCGTTTCTATATAGCTCTAGATCTCTTTTTTTAGTTTTTTTTTCTGACTGTTACTCTTCTGTAGCATGTTGTTTAATCTCCATGTATTTGTGGTTCTTCCTGATTTCTTTTTGTAGTCGATCTTTAGTTACAAAGTATTATGATCAGAGAATATAGTTGGCATGATTTCAACCCTCTTATATTTGTTGAGGCTATCTCTCTGTCCCAGTACGTGGTCAATTGTTGAGAATGATCCATGTGCACTAGAGAAGAATGTATAAGCAGCTGTTTTGTAATAGAAGGCTGTGTAAATGATGGGATACTTTTGAAGGTGAAATGAGGTCATAGAAAACTTTGAAAAATTTAATTCTCTGTACATATAATAATGTTGATAATACACAGCATCATTATCATCTAAAAACATACTTAGCAATTCCAAGCCAATAAGGTGCACAAAAAATGAGTAATTAACAATTAAACAAATATTATTAACTTATAATTTAGTAGATAGTGTACTAGGCACTAAGCACTGGGGATACAGGAATAATAATACTAACACTGGTTTTGTGGCCTTGGTAAATCATACACCCCCTTAGAAATGGTTTTCTATCTAATAAAATGAAAATTATAATTCCTATCTCATAATGATTTCGGTAGAATTAAATGGTAATTTATTTGCAAATGACCGATAAGAGTTTGAAAAACATTTTTTGAGACATCAGAAACATGGCAGAGTGAGAGATGTCTCTAGAACTCTCCCCTTGAAACAACAATAAGTTGAACATCTAAAACTCAACAAAAAGCACCCAACCTGCACATAAGCACATCTCAGCAAGGGAGCTGTGCATAAGAGCTACAAGTCAGAATCCCCGGTGTCAGATGGTAGACTGGGAGAAACAAAGAATCTACCTCTCACAGCCAGAGCTCTCTGCAAGAGGAGTGAGATTTGAGAATCTCACTGCAGTTTCCCAGAACAGCCCTTCCTGAGAGAGCTATGAGCTCCACATGGCCTGAGGCATTGTCGAGGCATCAGGGTGGAAAGCAGAGATGTGGGGATGACAGAGAAGTGGGAACATTAAAGAAACAAGAGTTGATTATTACCAGCTGCAGTACACAACACAAGGCTGAGCCACAGCACCTATCCTTACCCAGAGGGATCCTCCCACATATCCTCCAAAACTGAACACTGCAGAAAGCCAAGAGAATCAGAGCAAATACTACCAAAACTGAGGCTAGCACTGACAGGAACTGTGATGGAGGATAGTGAGTGCGATTGAATATTTATAAGAAAAAAGAGCTACAGCCATGTCATCCTGAATGTACTGGATCTTGTCTGATCTTAGAATGTAAGCAAGGTCGGGCCAGGTTAGTACTTGGATGGGAGACCACCTAGGAATATCAGGTGCTGTAGGCATTAAAAAAAGAGAGACATTATTAAGATTTATACAAAGCAGCTATCCAGGTGGCTTAGCCACCACTACTAGAAACCAAAAGAAAAACACTTTCTCTGAAACAAGATAAAGAGAGACCTTTATATAATAAATCTACTTTCTGGGGAAAAAAAAGGCAGAATACACAAATTAATGTCCTAATGCAGAAATAAACAATTAAACACAATGAACAACCAAGGTGACAGGCAGCTAAAAAGAAAGAGAAAAATCTCCAAAACATAAACTTAAAGACATCGAGATATGCAACTTAAATGACAGAGAATTCAGGGCAGTACTTCTGAACAAAGCTCAATAAGATCAAAGCTAATTCATATCAACGATTCCAGGAATTGAAAAAAAAAACAACAGATAAACAAAGTGACTTTTTTTTTTTATCAAAGAGATTGAAATCCTCAAAAAGAACTGAATAGACCTTCTGGAGAGGAAGAAAATATTTAAAGATGAAAAATTAAATAGCAAGCTTAGAAAACAGAGTTGACCAAATGAAGGAAAGGATCAGTGATATTGAAGACAGAAATATAAAAATAAAACAGAAAAAAAGAGAAACTGAAGAAGAAAATATAATGAAAGGGAAATACAAGAAATAGTTGATAGCATCAGGATAGGAAACATAAGTGTAATGGTCATTCTCAAAGGGGAGGAAAAGGACCAGAGACTAGAAAGCATTTTCATACAAATAGTTGACAAGAATTTCTCAAATCTAAGGAATGAGTTAGAGCATGGAATTCAAAAAGACAACAGAATACCCAATTATCTCAACTCAAAAAGGCCTTCACCAAGACACAGTGAATTAAAATAATCAAAAATTGACACATAATTAATTTTCTGGGAAGCTACACACACACAAAAAAAAACAACAATAACCTATAAAGAAAAAGCCAATAGATTATCGTCAAACTTCTCAGCACAAACATTACGAATCAGAAAGGACTGAAATCAAATATTCAAACTATTAAATGATAGGAACTACCAGCTAAAAAATAATGGATCCAGCACAGCTCTCTTTTAGATGTGAAGAAGAAATAAAGACCTTTACAGGCATACAAAAATTTAGGGAATTCTCCACTACGAGGCCTGAATTACAGGAAATATTGAAAGGGGTCATCTCACCTAATTCAAAATAACAACAATAACAACAAAAAAACGTAATTAGGAGTGAGGCAACTAGCAGGCAGATAGAAGCAGAGGAGAACAAACCTCTGCTTTTATAAGCTTAAAAATAAGAAAAGATTTACTATTGCAAGATAGTAATAAACATTCAGCATACATAGGGACAAATTGAGACAACAATGACTGAAAAGGGGAGGATTCAAAGATCCAAATTCACAAAGGGGAATGGAGATAAGGCATGCACAGAAGAAAATGGACGACTGTATTTATATATAACGATCATTTACATAATTGTAATGATAACCACACACCAAGATTCAGAACTGAATTATGTAATGTAAAATAAGAAGGACCAGAGGGGAAAAAAAAACAGAAAAGCTAACCAAAATAAAGGATACAGAAACACAAGGACAGGGAAGCAAGGGAAACACTTAGCTACCAGAAAATGAAAGATAAAATGACTATAAGAAGACCTCATATTTCAATAATCACCCTAAATATAAATGGTCTGAACTCACCAATAAAAAGGCAGAGTTGAAGATTGGATCAAGAAACAAAACCCAACCATATGCTGCCTCCTGGAGATACATCTCAGCTTCAAAGACAAATAGAGATTAAAACCGAAAGAGTGAAAAATTATATTTCAAGCAAATGGCCTTCAGAGAAAAGCAAGAGTAACAATACTAATATCAGCCCGTATTGATGTCAAAATTAAAAAAAAAAGGTAAAGAAAGATACTGAGGGATACTTCATAATGATAAAGAAAATCATGCAGCAAGAAGACATAACACACATTAATATCTATGTTCCCAATCAGGGAGCCCCAAAATATATAAAACAATGACTGATAGAACTAAAGGGAGAAACACAACAAAAAACTATTGTAGTAGCAGACCTAAATATCCCACTGTTGGATATAGACACTTCATCCAAATAGAAAATCAATAAGAAAATAACATCCTTAAATGACACATTAGACCAACTGGACATAATTGTCATTTACAGATCTTTTCATCTCAAAACAGCTGCTTATATATTATTCTCTAGTGCACATGGACCATTCCCAAGTATTGATCACATCCTGGGATACAGAGATAGCCTCGACAAACATAAGAGGGTTGAAATCGTACCAACCATATTCTCTGATCATAGTGCTTTGAAACTAGAGATCAACTATAAAAACAAAGCAGGAAGAACCACAAATACATGGGGATTAAATACTACTGAAGAATAACAGGGTCAAAAATAAATAAAAATAGAGATCAAGAGATACAAAGAAACAAATGATAATGTTAGTACAACATATCATACTCTGGTGACATAGCAAACACAATAATAAGAGGAAAATTCATATCATTATAGGCAAAAACAAGAACGATCCCGATTACACAACCTAACACATCATCTTAAAGAATCAGAAGAGGAAGAACAAATGAAGCGTAAACTCAGCAGGGCAGATATAATCAAATTTAAAATATTAATAAATTAAAAAAAAACAATAGAAAAGATAAATGCAACAAGAGCTGGTTCATTGAGAAGGATAATAAAATTGACAAAATCATGGCTAGACCCACTATAGTAAAAAGAGAAAAGACACAAATAAACAAAATCATGGATGAAAGAGGTGAAATTATGACAGACACTGCAGAAATGCAAATGATCAAACAAGAATATTATGAAAAAGTATATAACACCAAATTTATAACCTAGAAAAATGCACCAGTACTTAGATTCCTAGGCTGAATTAAAAAAAAATGGAAAATCTAAGTAGACCAATCAGTAGTATGGAAATTGAAACAATCATCAAAACCTACCAAAAAGTAAAAGTCCAGGACCAGATGGCTTCACCAGTGAATTCTACCAAACATTCAAAGAAGATTTAATATTTATTCTTCTCAAACTCTTCCAAAAAATCAAAGAGGAGACAATTCTTCTTAACTCATTTAATGAGGCCAATATTAACCTGATACCAAAACATGGTAAAAACACAAAAAGAGAAAACTACGGACTGATATCTCTCATGAACAGAGATACAAAAATCCTAAATAAGATGCTAGCATACCAAATCTAGTAGCATATTAAAAAACATAATACACTGCAATCAAGTGGGCTTCATCCCAGGGGTACGGGGATGTTTCAACACACATCAATTAAAGTGATATACGAAATCAACAAATATAAAAATGAGAATCATATGATCACATCGACAGATGTAGAAAATGTCTTTGACAGGATACATCATCCATTTATTATCAAAACACTTAACAAAATTGGTATAGAAGGAAAGTACCTTATCCTAATAAAGGCCATATATGACAAACCCTCAGACCACATTATATTTAATGATGAAAAACTAAAAACCTTCCCTCTAAGATCAGGAACAAGACAATAGTGTCCACAATCACGACTGCTATTCAATATAACTTTGAAGGTCCAAGTGAGTGCAATCAGACAAGAGAAAGATATAAAAGGCGTCTAAATAGAAAATGAAAATTTAAACCATCACTATTTGCAGATGACTTTATTCTCTATATGGAAGACCCTAAAGAATCCACAAGAACACTACTAGAAATAATAAGCAAATACAGTAAAGTTTCTGGATACAAAATCAATGTCCAAAAATCCATAGTATTTCTATACTCTAATAATGAATTGCCAGAGAATTAATTGGAAATAGTAATTCTTTTTGCAATTGAAAAAAAGAATAAAATATTAGGAATAAAATTAATGAAACCTAGGAAGGACCTATATGATGAAAACTATAAGGCTCTATTAAAAGAAATGAAATAAGATACAAATAAATGGAAAGATATTCTCTGTTCTTAGATTGGAAGAATGAACATAGTTAAAATGACCTCATTACTAAAGCATTATTCAGCTGTAATGCAATCTCTTTCAAAATCCTATTGTTATTTAAAAAAAAATAAAACAAAAAATCATCAGATTTGTATGGAAGCACAATAGACCCTGAATCAAGATAGCCATCCTGAGAAAAAGAATGAGACTGGAGGCATCACTCTGCCCAAGTTCAAATTATTCTACAAAGTGGCAATAATCAAAACGGCATGGTATTGGTAGAAAAACAGACACATCAACCAGTGAAACAGAATCATGAGTCAAGAAGTAAACCCATTTATATATTGGCAAATAATTTTCAACAAAATAGCTAAAAATGTACTGTGGATAAAAAAATATCAACCTTAAATAACACATCAGAGCAATCTGACACAGTCAATATTTACAGAGCTTTTCATCCCAAATCGGCAGTTTATATATTTTTTCCTAGTCCACATGGAACATTCTCAAGGATAGATCATATTTGGGACACAAAACTAGCTTAATAAATTTAAGAAAATGGGAATCATACTAAACATATTCTCTGACTGTAATGCTTTGAAACTATAGAACAACTGTAAACCAAAAGGAGGAAGAACCAGAAATACATGGAGATTAAACAACATGCTACTAAAGAACAACTGTGTCATAGAAGAAAAAAATAAAAAATACAGATCAAGATATACATAGAAACAAACGAACATGAAAGTACAACATATTAAAACTTTTGGAGCATGGCAAAAGCAGCAATAACAGGAATGTTCATATCATTACAAGTCTATCTCAAGAAATAAGAATGAGACCAAATAAACAACCAAACATTACACCTTAAATACCTGAAAAAAGAAGAATAAATTAAGCCAAAAGTCAGCAGAAGGAAGAACATAATTAAAATCAGAGCATAATTAAATAAAATTTAGAACAAAAAGATAATAGAAAATTAAATGCAACAAAGGGTGGGTTCTTTGAGAAGGTTAATAAAATTGACAAACCTTTGTCTAGACTCACTAGAGATAAAAGAGAAAAGACACAAATAAACTTAATCAGAAATGAGAGAGTAGATGTTATGACAGATACCACTAAAAATGAAGGATCATACCAGAATACTATGAAGTGTTATTTGACACCAAATTTAATAAACTAGAAGAAATGGACAAGTACTTGAAAAGACACAACCTTCCTATATTGAATCATTAAGAACAGGAAAACCAAAATAGACCACTCAACAGTATGGAAATTGAAACAATCATCAAAAACCTCCCAAAAAGTAAAAGTCTGAGACCCGATGGTTTCACCAGTGAATTCTATCACATATTCATGTATAAGTTAATACCTGTTCTTTTCAATCTCTTTCCAAAAATTGAATAATGGGCAGTACATAACTCATTTCATACAGCCAACATTAACCAGATAACAAAATCTGGCAAGGATAATACACACAAAAAAACCCATAGACCATTATCTCTGATGAATACAGATGCAAAAATCCTAAACAAAATACTAGCAAGCTAATACAGCAACACATTAAAAAGATTATACATCACTATCAAGTGGGCTAAATTCCAGGGGCACAGGGATCATTTAACATACACGTCAATTAATGCGATTCATCACATAAACCAAATAAAGGATCAAATTGTATGAACATATCAATAGATACAGAAAAAACATTTGACAAGATTCAAATCTATTTGTGATTAAAACACTTAATAAAATTGGTATAGAAGGGGAAGTACCTCAACATAATAATGACCATATATGATAAAGTCTCATCTAATACTTAACAGTGAAGACCTGAATGTTTTTCCTCTAACATCAAGAAAAAAGACAAGAATGCCCTCTGTTACCACTGTTATCCAAAATAAAATCAGAAGCCCTAGTGAGAGCAAATCAGGCAAGAGAAAGAAATAAAAGATATTCAAATTGTAAATGAAGAAGTCAGGTAGTCACTTTTTGAAAATGATATGATTCTCTAAATAGAAAACCCTAAAGACTCCACTACAAAACTATTAGAAATAATAAATATGGAAAAATTTCAGGATATAAAATTAACATACAAGAATCCATAATATTCTATATACACTTATCATGAATTTTCAGAATAAAGAAATAAAAAACAATTTCTTTTGCAATTGCAAAAAAGAGAATAAAATGCCTAGGAATAAACGTAACAAATACTGTGAAAAACCTAAACACTAAAAATTATAAGACATTATTAAAAATAAATTAATGAAGATGCAAATAAATAGATATTTCATATTCATGGATTGGAAAAATTAATATAGTTAAAATGACTTTATTAATTAAAGCATTGAACAGATTTAATGCAATTCTCATCAAAATCCTAATGACATTTTTTTAAAGAAGTAATGAAAAGAAACCATCAGATTTTCAAGGAATCACAAAAGACCTTGAATAGCCAAAACAATCCTTGGAAAAAAGAACAAGCCTAGAGTTATCACTTTGCCTGACTTCAAATTATACTATAAGGCATCAATAATCAACACAGTATGCTGTTGGCAGGTAAATAAATACACAGTCCAGTGGAACAGAATTGAGAGTCCAGAAGTAATCTTACGTATATATGGGCAAATAATTTTCAACAAAGAATCCCAAAACACACAATGTAGGAAGGAAAGCCTCTTCAATAAATGATGCCAGGAAAACTGGAAAGCCACATTCAAAAAAATGAAACTAGATTGCTATCTATTACCATATACCAAAAGTAACTCAAAATGAATCAAAGACTTAATCATAAGACCTGAAATAATAAATTGCATATGAAAAATCATAGGTACTAAACTCAAGGGCCCAGATTTAGAGAGTATTATATGAATTTGGCCCCAAAGAAAAGGGGAGTAAATGCAAAAATAAATGAATAGGACTGTATCAAACTAAAGAGCTTCTGCACAGCAAAAGAAAGTATCAACAAGACAAAGAGGCAATCAACTGAATGGGAGAAAATATTTGCAAACGATGTCTTTGATAAGGAGCTAATATCCAAAATATACCTTCAGCTCATACAACCTAACCATAAAACAAACACTCCATTAAAAACAAAACAAAACAAAACAAAACAAAAAAAAAACAATGGGCAGAAGACCTGAACAGACACTTCTCTCAGTAAGAGATACAAATGGTCAACAGACATATGAACAGATGCTCAACCTCACTATCGATTAGGGACATGCAAATCAAAACCACAATGAAGTACTACCTCACACCTGTTAGAATAAATATCATTAACAAGATAAATAATAACAAGTGTTGGAGCGATTGTGGGGAAAAACAAACCCTCATATACTGCTGCTGGGAATGCATATTGGTACAACCACTATGGAAAATAGTATGGATGTTTCTCAAAAAAAAAAAAAAACAACTAAGATTAGAATTATCATATGACCTGACAATCTTTCTTCTGATTATTTAACCCCCCCAAATTGTAAACATTTATGTTTGCAATGATGCATTCACCCTGATCTTTACAGCAACAATATTCACCATGGCCAAGAGCCAGAAACCTGTGTCCTTTGATAGAAGATTGGATAAAGAAGTTGTGGTACATAATTACGATGTAACATTACTCAGCCAGAAGAAAAGATAAACTACTGCCATTTTTGACAACATGGATTGACCTTGAGATTATCATGCTAAGTGAAATAAATCACATAAAAAATGTTCAGAACTATATGATTTCACTCATGTTGAATATAAAGTGAAAGCAACAAACAAACAAAGCAAATAAGCAGAGACTTATGAAAACAAACAACGGTTTGGTGGTTGCCGGAGAAAAGGGAGGGAATGGAAGGTAGATAATGGTAAAAGTGGTCAAATATATGGTGATGGAAATAAATTTAACTTCTAGTGGTGAACACACAATGCAATACACAGATAATATATTATAGAATTGTACACCAGAAACCTATATAACTTAAATAAAAAATGTCAGCACAATAAATTTAATTAAAGGAAGTAAAAATAAAATTTTATTTGAGATTTTCAGTGGTTTTGTAATGCTTCAGCTTCTAGAATATGATAAAGTGTAATGTAGAAAATAAGGATGGAAGGAGAGGTAAAAGGAGAGAGAAAGAAAAATATGACCTTTGAAAAATATAAACATGGGAGTCTCAGAATCAGATGCATTTCAGAATCACTCTGGAATTTGGATAAAATTAGATTCCTTGGACTCATCCCTAGATATTCTAACTCAGCAAGTATAGGATGAGGCCAAGCAATTTGTATTTTTAATTGTTTCGTGAATCATTAACATACTGTGCTTTACAAATATAAGAGATTATTATTAATATTACACAATAATGATGTGATAGGGCTCCTGGTTGAGTCTGGATTTTACAACTTTTGAATCTGGAAAACATCCATTCTAGTGACTAAAGGTAGTTCCTGCATCGTTGTACAGAAATTGGAATTTTCCACTAGGATAGGCTGCCCCTTCGATTTGAAAGAAACATATGAAGGGTTTCTTTTAGTTACATTGAAATAGATTTTAATCTAATACTTGTAGGAACTAAGGACATAGTTGAATATTTTATGTTTAGTAAGGATCCTGAGTTGTAATGCATTTGGTAGGTGAAGCAAAATTCTTATCACAAATATCTCTTCTTTTCATAGACTTTCATAGGATTTGAGAGGTTCCTAGGAGAAAGATTGGGAAAACTTTCATCCCTTCCCAGAAAATTTCAGATAGTAAACCTTGTTTGGTAGACTTAAGTGACCCTAACCAAGATAACCTGGCAGAAAACTGGAACCTGAAAGTGAAGCTTTAACTGATGACCAAAACCCAGTATAAGTGCTTAAACCATTTGAAGGGAAGTCTGGGTCTAGACATAACTACTTCTAGACTCACTCCTGAACCATAGATACTATTTCATAAATGGGTGGCTATTCTTTGAAAAAATAATAATCACAATCTTATCTAACAGAAAGAAAGAAATTTTGAAGGTAGAATGCCTCTGACTAAGCATGATAATTAGAGTTTTCTTCCTCATAATATAAAGAGCCACCAAAAGTGTGGGTTAAATATCAGACATAAGTAACAGTGAATGGGACATTTGGATTCTTTAGATATTGAGATGATGACATTTCTGTCTAATGGTAAGAAGAGACTTTTTAGTCTTCCAGAAGTTTCCAGATTTTATAGACCACTCCCATGTTCTGCAATCAGCAGCAAGGTTAACACTTAAGATAACTATGACTAGCATTATGTGTTGTAAACACATTAACACTTGCGGAGATTAACCTCCAAGAATTCTGGAAAATTGAGAGTTTTGAGAAAACCAATCGACAGACTAAGGTAAGTAAACCTAGAAAGTCCTTAAGAACATACAGAGAGAGGAATAATAGATGACATTTCTTCCAGTGGTTCCTGAGAGTTTATAGTATTTAAGTCTAAATTTTTTGTCTATTCTATGCCTATTCCCATAAAGCTTAACATGTCTGGAGAAAAAACACATGACCACAAATACATGACCAAAAAATCCCAAGTTAGCTTGATGGTGCCCTGCAGACAGATCTTATTTTTCTAGTCCATTCATTTCCCCATTTTTCTAAATTATTTCACATTTTCTCTTCTCTCTTGAAACTTTTAGCACCTTCTCCCACATCCTCATTCTCAGCTGATTCTCTTGTTTCCTACTTTACTGAAAAGACTGAAACAATCAGAAGAAAACTTTTTAAAATGTCCATCACATTTACCAGCCTATCTGCACCTGAAACTATATAATCTTTCTTTCTCTTCTATTATAATGAACTATTTGTCTATATTCCTAAGGTCAATCAATTCTCTTATGTTCTAGACTGTATCCCATCTTGCCTACTCAAAGATGTTATTTCAGAATTATTCATTCTCTACTATATTATCCATTTCTCCTGTCTTCTGAATCACTCCCATTTTTTCTATATAAGGATAAAAACCACTCTTCTCTGGACCCCATTACACTTTATCAGTTATCACTCTTTTTCTCTGCTTCCTCCAAATAGCAATATTTCTCAAAAGAGTTCTTTATACTATCAGGAATTCCATTTTACTCATTTTCTCTCAAATTAACTCCATCTACTCTTTTACCTAGACAACTTATTTCAATGATTTTCATGTTGCTAATTCCAACAGTTTTATTTTTTGACATAACATCAGCATTTTACACAGTATATCACTCCTTTTTCCTGGAAACACCTTTTAAAAATGGTTTTTAGGATACCATACTGTCTTGGCTTTCCTCTTACTTCATTGACTATTCTAAGCCAATTTTTTCTAGTTCTTCATCTTCTCTCTATGTTATTAACTTTGGAGTGTGCTGCGGCTCAGTCCCTGCACTGCTTCTTTTCTTACATTCACTTGCTAGGTGATCTTACATATTTTCGTGTTTCCAAATCTCATATATACATTGTTGATTCCCAAATTTGTACCCCCTTCTCAGATTTTCCCCCTGAAATCCAGACTTACGTTTCCAGCATCTCCACCTGAATGTTTAATAGACGTCGCAAACCCAACATATTCAATATCCAATTCCTGACCTTCACTTCCACATATGCTTCAACAACAGTCTTAACCTTTCTCAGTATATTAGTTATATATTAATGCATAAAAATGTATAACATAATTAGTAGCTTAACATATACCATTTATTATTTCAATTTCTTAGGGTCAGAACATAGCTTAGCTGTGTCTTTGGCTTTCAGAGTACTTCACAAGGCTACAATTAAGGCATTAGCCATGTTTTGGGTCATGTGAAAGCCTGATTAGAGATGGAACCCCCCCAAGCTCACGTGTTTGCAGGATTCAGATACTTGATGGCTATTCACTTGAGTCCATCATCAGTTCTTTGCTACGTGGACCTCTCTAAAATATCTGCTTGTTCCATCAAAGCCAACAATGGAAAGGGTCCTGCAAGCAGTATGAAAGTGACCATTTTATATAATGTAATTGTGGAAATGACCTGCCATTACTTTTCTCATATTATATTGGTTATAAACAAGTTATTCATCCCTCCCACACTTAAGAGGTAATCACAGAAAGACATGAATACCAGTAGACTCAAACCACATGGGGTCATTTTGAAATCTATTCACCACCCTCAGTTAGTGGCAACTCCATTCAAATAAAAAACCTTGGCATTATTCAACAAATCCTGCCAGCTCTACTTTCAAATTATGCAGAATATGAACAGGTCTTACCATTTCCACATGTATCATTTTACTGCAATTCTCTTGGATTACTTAATAGCTCCATAACTAATTACCTTACTTCTACCTTTATCTCCTACCATGATCTATTCTACATATTACATATTACACAGTGATTTATTGAAAAAAAAATAAGTCGGCTCACATCATTCCTTTCTCACATCCCTCCAATGGCTTCTGATTTCATTCAAAGTAAAATCAAAATTTCATACATTGATGTACAAGGCCCTACACACTCTGGGTTTCTGAACTTCTTTGACATAATCTATATTGTTTCTCCTTGTTTATTATCCTTTAGGTATACTAAAAAATCACTCTTTATTCAACACACCAGGTACACTATCATCTCATGGTTTTTCAAAATGTATCCTCTGCCAGAAAAAAAAAAACAATTTATTTAGATAGCTATATGGCTCTCTTCCTCATCTCTTTTACATTTTTTTTCAAATGACACTTTTTCATATAGACCTATCTTGATTGCCTAATTAATATTGTGACCTATTACTTCTCTCTACTACCACACTCTTAATTCTTTACACCCTACTCATTTTTCTCCATAGGATTAATCTTCTTCATACTTCAGCCAAAGACACAGATAAGCTATGTTCTGGCCCAACATATTATAAAAGGTAGTTATTTATTGTGTTTAACAGCCTCCAGAAGAATAAAAGCACGTAAAATAAAAGTGATGCTCTTCTGTTTTATTTGTTGATATATCTCTAGTCCTAAGAACAGTTTCTAGCACAAAGTTGGTACTTAATAAATGTTTGAGAATAGACTAAATTAAGACTTCTATTTTGAAATTACAGGCTAGTGATTAGTGGGTTCGAATGAGTAATAAAAGTAATCACTAACATTTATTCAGCATTCACTATGGAACCAGATTCTTAGCTAAGATTTTACTACCTTATCTTATGAAGCATGTATTTATGTGATAGGTACCATCTTTATGTTTGTTGATACTTGAAGAAACTGAGACGCAGAGATTTTAACTAATTTACCCAAGATTGCACAGATATGTAACTTTTGAGACCAATCTTCACTACTTCTTATGTGAAGAAAAACATGCAATGTTAATTCTGTATGTCTAGAATGTTTATAATAATCATAACAATGTTATCTTTTAATGATGTTTAATATATACCAGACACTGTGCCAAACACTTTACATGTTATTTTTCCTTAGTACTTTCATATTTTTAAATTTAATTTTATTTGTATTAAATTTATTGGAGCGATATTGGTTAACAAAATTATATAGGTCTCAAGTGTACAATTTGATACACATCATATGCATATTGCATTGTATGTTTACCACACAGAGTTAAATTTCTTTCTGTTACCATATTTTTAACCACCTTGACCATTACCTACCTCCCCGCTCCCCAGATTCTCTCTAGTAACCACAAAATGGTTGCCTGTGTCTACTAGCTTTTGTTTGTCTTATTCAGTTGTTACTTTCATTTTTATATCCCACATATGAGTGAAATCATATGGTTCCCAGCTTTTTATGTCTGACTTGTCTTACTTAGCATGATAATCTCAAGATTCATCTATGTTGTCACACCTGACAGTATTTCACCTTTTCTAATGGCTCAGTAATATCCCATTGTATATAGGTACCACATCTTCTTTATCCAATTATCTATCAAAGGACATTTCAGTTGTTTCCATGCTTTAACCACTGTGAATAATGCTGCAATGAACATTGGGGTGCATATATATTTGTGGATAAATGTTTCACTTTTTTGAGGGGTAGGTATCCAGATAAAGAATTGCTGGGTCATAGGGCAATTTTATTCTTAAGTTTTTGAGAAATGTCTATACTGTTTTTCATAATGGCAATATCAATTTACACTTCCACTGGCAGTGTATGAGGATTTCTTTTTCCCCACAATCTTTCTAAATCTTATTACTTCTCTTGTTGATAATAGCCATTCTAATAGGTATTGGTTGGTATCTCATTGTGGTTTTAATTTACATTATCTGAATAGATAGTGAAGTTGAGCATCTTTTCATATGTCTGTCAGCCATTTGTATATCTTCTTGGGAAAACAGTGTTCAGATCTTCTGCTCATTTTTAAATTGGATTGTTTGAATTTTGTTGTTGTTATTGTTGAGTTGTATGAGTTCTTTGTATATTTTAGATATTAGCTTCTTATCAAAAGCATTGTTTGCAAATATCTCATTCAGTTAGTGGCCTCTTTTTTTATTGATGGTTTCTTTTGCTGTGAAGAATCTTTTTAGTTTGATATAATCCATTCATTTATTTTTGTTTTTACTTTTCTTGCCTTTGAGGTCAAATTCATAGAATCCCTTCTACATCCAAGGTCCATGAGTTTATTATGTTTGTTTTCTTCTATGCAATTTATTGTTTCATGTCTTATATTTAGGTCATTGATTCATTTTGAGTTACTTTTGGTGTATAATGACAGATGGCAGTCTAGTTTTATTCTTTTGCCTATGGCTTTTCAATTTTCCCAGTGCTGTTTATTAAAGGAACTTTCTATTTTGCATTGCATGATTTGGGCTCTTCTGTCCAAAGTTATTTGTCCATGTATACATGGGATTATTTCTGTGCTCTCAATTCTGTTCATTTGGTCTGCATGTCTGTTTTTCTGCCAATACCATGATGTTTTGATTATTTTTTTGATTTGTAGATAATTTGAAATCAGTCAATGTGATAACTCTATCCTTGTCCTTTTTTCTCAAGATTGCTTTGGATCTTCAGGGTGTTTTGTGATTTTTTTGCAAGTCTGATTATTTTTTATTCTATTTCTTTTAAAAGTGCCATTGGAATTTTGATGGAGATTTTATTAAATCTGTATATTGCTTTGAGTTTAAGGTCATTTGAACTATGTCGATTCTTCCAATCCATAAACACAAAATATATTTCCATTTCTTTATATCTTCTTCAATTTCTTTTAATACTGTCTTGTTTTTAGTGTATAGTTCCTTCACATCATTTGTTAAGTTTATTCTTAGGTGTTCCAATATTTTTGTTTCAATTACAAAAATAGGGTTTTTTTTAATTTTTTTTCTGAAATTTTATTGTTAATATTTAGGAATGTGGTGGACTTTCATACATTGATTTTTCTATCTTGTAACTTTATTTGCTTATTTTTTCTAATAGTTTTTTTAGCAGCATCTTTAGGGTTTTTATATAGAAAATCGTGTCATCTGCAAAAAGTGACTATTTGATTTCCTCATTTCCAATTTGGATTTTTAAAAAATTTCTTTCTCTTGTCTGATTGCTCTATCTATGACTTATAATACTATGTTATATAAAAGAGGGCACATTGGGAGATGGGAGGGCTCAAGAAAGGAACAATGGATTCTGTCAACACTCTGTCTGGGAGAAAGCTATGTCACTAGCCCTCTCCTTGAAGCCAGACAATTCAGTTTCTCCCTGTATGTCCCTGGTGACTTCAAGTTGCTGCCCCAGTGATTGAGCCAGAGCAAATAAGTCCATTAGTGAGTGAAGCTGGATGTGGGTGCCTTAAGAAAAACGTTTGCAAATCCAGCCACCGTTCATTTCACTCAGTCAAAATCTCCACTGGTTTTCACAGCCAGAAGGTGTAGGGACTCCTTTTCCCAGCTCTGGAACCTTAGGCTAGGAACCCTGATGTGGAGCCAGGATAACTCACCCATCCAGGGGGACTTGCAGCATTATATCTCTCCCAATTTTCAAACACCACACATAAGTGTGGGATCAGCTTGTTTCACATTTCAAGTGTTCCCACCTGTTAGTGGGCCAACATTTATGTTCTCTGGAGAAATTTTAGCAGGAGCTGGCTTGTTTTCTACTTGTGGCTAAGATTCAGAGAGTAAAATCAAATCTTGGTGTAGACTACTGGAATTCTACCTATTTGTTAATAATGTAGATCTTGTGAGTAAAGGAGATTTTTTAAGAGATGATATTGAGGTCCAGAGTAAAGATATAATCTAACATATTTTTCTTTAGTAATAAACCTTTCTATTCACTTTTAAGAGCACCTATGGAATGAAATAACTCTCTGAAACAAATGTTGAAGAGTTAATTATAATTAGGCCACACACGTGTTAGCTCACACCTACCACCACATCTCACAGTTAACATGTAACAACTTTGCCTCCTCTGTTTCCCTTTAAGACTGGGTATGGTTTTAATCATAAGTTTATAATCACCTTATGAATAAAAATAATCTTAGTGTTATTCAGAATATTTAAGAATACTCATGGCAGAGCAATGCCAGCAAGAATGAAGACTAAGAAGCTACAATCCATTTTTACCCAGAGAGATAAAGTTAAAAATATACAGACTAATTGAGAAGATAGACCACTCAGAATTTTAAAACCAAGAATAAATTTTAGCAAAAAGAGTAAGAAAATTAGCAGGGTTTGGCACAACCTTTCATGTTCCTCCCACTACATGGCATAGTGCAGAGAAACCTGGAAGAAACCCCTGTACTGGAGCTTCTGCCTTGAGATAGAAACAAAAGAATGGACTCTATGATCAACATTATGGCTTGCTGTGAGGGGACTACTTTTTATCTCACCTGACTCAAAATATTGATGGGACTAGAGCCAGAGTATAGAAAGTGCTAAAAATAGAGATGAGTGATACATTAAAGCTGAAGTTATGTAGTCAGATGCCAGGGAGGGAAAGAGATCAGAAAAGGTTTGAGATTTCTGTAACCCCTAGCTATTCTGATTCAGGAAGTTCTTCTCTCATACAAAGCCAGTACACACAGACTCTAAGTGGTGGTTGTTTCTTCAAATGTATAAATCCTAGAAAAATTGAAAAGATATACAAAGAAACAGGGAAATATAACCTCATTAAGAAATAAAACAAAATGTTAGAAACCAACCCTAAATAAATACAAATCTACCCAACAAAGCATTTTACATAACTGTCATGATGCTCAATGGGCAATAAGAGAACAAGGATAGACAACTAAGTGAAATAAGAACAATTATACATGAAAAAAATTAAAATGTTGATAAAGAAATAGAAACTGTAAAGAGAACCAATCCAAAATTTTGGAGTTGAAAAATACAATAGCTGAACTAGAAAAAAAATCATTTCAAGAATTCAACAGTAGATTTGATTCTTCTCCCTCCCCCCCCAAAAAATCAGTGGACTCGAAGACAAGTGAAATAACTAACTGTGTCATAGGAACCAAAAAGAAAAAAAATAAAAAAAAAGTGAAGAGAGCCTACACTTGATCTTAGCCAAGAGACCAAGAAGTGATAGAAAGCCTAAAGGACTGATGGTACCAATATATGAACTATGAAAATCCCAGAAGGAGAAGAAAGAGAGAAAGGAGCAGAGACCTAGTTAAAAAAAATAATTATCAAATCTTCCCAAACCTGATTATAGAAATAGATATACAGATTAAAGAATCTTACAAGAGCCCAACTAAGAAAAATCCAGAGAGCCACCGTGACACACATTATAATAAAGCAGACTAAAGTCAAAGACAAATAAATAATTTTGAAATAAGCAGAGTAAAAGTCATTGGTTACATAAAATGGAACTTTTATAAGAAAGCAAGCAGGTTTCTCAGTAGAAACTGCAGGCCAGAAGAGAATGTGATAATATATTCAAAGTTCTAAAAAACTGCCAACAAAAATATAGTATCTGGAAAAAATGTCCTTCAATAATGAAGGAGAAATTAAAACATTTTTGAACTAAAGTAAAGCTGAAGGAGTTTATTACCACTAGACCTACTTTGTACACAGTAATACAGGGAGTCCTTCTAGTTAAAACGAAGAGATGATAGACAACAACACCAAGCTGTATAAAAATAAAAAGTTATCTGGTAAAATTAAATACATGGACCAATAAAGCAAACTGTGCTATAGCAATTTTTATCCATATATTTAAATGACAAAAACATAAAAAGAACACTACAAATTTATGTTAATGAGACTAATACATATAAAGATGTGATTTTTGAATTTAATAACATCAAATGGAAAGAGTTGAGCTGTAAAATGATTACAGTTTTTGTATATAAGTTAAATTGTTATCAGTTTACAAGAGAATGCTACGATTTTAAAATGCCTTATGTAATTGCAGTAGGAACCGCAAATAAAATATCTATAGAATATCTCAAGTATAGTACAGTATAGAGAATATAGTCGATATAATTATAATGGCTATGTATAGTGCCAGGTGGGTACTAGAGTAATCAAGGGGATCACTCATAAATTATACAAAAGTCTAATGATTGTACTGTATACCTAAAATTATTATAAAATAAAAATAAATAATTTTCAAAAATCTTGAGAACATACACAGGAGTTGAGAAATCAATTCTAGCATATTAGAATATAAAATTAATGAAATGCAAAGGAAAGCAATAAAAGATGAAAGGACAGAAAAGCTATAAGACATTCAAAAAACAACAAAATGACAAAAATAAGTACATCCCTATCGGTAATTAATTTAAATATAAAAGATTAAATTCTCCAGTTAAAATACATAAATTATCTGAATGATTTAAAAATATAAACCCAGGATCCAACAACTCTATGTTGTCTACAAAACATGTTTTAGATCAAAGGAGACATAGGATAAAAGTGAAAGAATGGAAAAATATATTCCATGTAAATAGCAACCTAAGAGAGCAGCAATCCTGCTTCTGGGTATATATCCAAGAGAATTGAAAGCAGAGTCTCTAAGAGGTATGGATTGGACACCCGTGTTCAAAGCAACATGATTCCCAATAGCCAATAAGAGTAAGTAACCAAAATATCCATCAACCAATGAATAACCAAAATGTAGTCTATACATGCAATAGAAAATTATTCGATCTTAAAAAAGAAAAACATCTTGTCACATTCTTGGAAACCATGAGGACATTAAGTGAAATAAGCCAGTCACAAAAAGACAAATACTGTGTGATTTCACTGTTATAAGGTAGCTAAAGTGGTCAAATTCATAGAAAAGTAATAAATAAATAAATAAATAAGTTGTTATTAAATGCATCTAGAGATTTAGATTTGCAAGATAAAAGAGTTCTGATCATTGGTTTCATAACTATGTAAATATACTTTTTTCTACCTTTAAATTTTAAATATTCTATTTTTTTCGATTACAGTTGATATGCAATTTTATTTTATATTAGTTTCAAGTGTACAGCTTAGTGGTTAGACTTTTAAATAATTTACAGAGTGATCCCTCCAGTTAGTAGTAACCTGGCTCTGTACTTAGTTATTATAAAATACGATGTAAATATAATTAATACTAATTAACTGAATATTTAAAAATGGTTAAGATTATAAATTTTATGTTATGTGATTTTTATCAAAATAAAAATATAAAAAGAATACTCCAGTGACTCTAACCCAACAGAGATCATACAACTCCATAAATGAGCCATAAACACACTGGTGTTACTTATTCTTCTTTGAGAGCCAGGACTGTGGAAACTGTCAGTTTATGGCTGCAATAACTAATTAGATGATCCCAATCAGTCCTGGCTTGTTGTGGACCACAACTTGGTAAGATAATAAGTAGATTCATATAATATTGCCATTTTAGAAAGCTGAGTAATGCATTTGAGCCACAGTTTTCATCCTCACAAAGTATGTCTCCTTAAAAAAAACTCATATAAACCTGAAAAGAGAAGGAAATAGTCTTTTGAAGCCTTTGAAAGCTCTTTCGTTAATGAACATCTATCTGTTATTTTACGCCAAGAGGAGCTCATTTAAAAATTGAAATCCTTGAAATGATGTAAAAGAAAAAAAAAACTACCTCAAACCTATACTATCAATAATCTTACAGATGATATTCATTCCACCATCAGGAATATTATCAATATTAACTATATCTAAAAAAAAGCTGTATATTCATTTGGGCTTACATTTAGTTTCCTAAAGGGATCTACTAGGGAAATGATTAACTGTTTGTCTTTGAGTTCACCTCTTTTTTTCTTATTTATCTCATTAATGCCATGTTTTATGTAATTGCTTCCTACACTGCTTTTCAATCATGTGTGTGTGTGTGTGTGTGTGTGTGTGTGTGTGTGTGTGTGTGTGTACAGGCATAAGTCAAATAACTTACCTCCAAAGTTTCTTTGGGAAAAGTAGCAAATTGGAAAAATAGGAATTCAACGATAATAGTACTCTTCTGCTCTCAACTCATACAAATACAGTCCGCTTCTTAAAAGTTAGTTTGATATAGGTATGTGTCTAGTTCAGGTATCTGTAGTTGTAGTTCTAGAGATCCTAGAACTAAAAACATTAATAACTATTAAGATAGAAAGAAAATTAGTTGCAAACCTTTTTTTTTAATTCAACCTACAGATTGTATTCAGATTTCATTCATTTTCCTATTTGTTCTCTGTAGTAAAACATTTTCAGGTCCAAATCCAGTCCAAAATCACCCATTGCATTCAGTTGTCATCTAGGTCAGTCTTAGTCTTTCTTTATCCTTCTCAAATTTAATATTTTGAAAAGATGAGGCCAGTTATTTTGTAGAATGTCCCTCAATTTGGGTTCATCCAATACTTCATTAGATTCCAGTTATGCATACAGAGGTGGCAGGAATATCCCAGAAGTGGCACTGCGTTCTTCTCATTGGTCATATCAGGTGGCAGGCAACTGTGACTTGTACTCATATTGGTGATGTCGACTTTGTTCACCAAGTCCTGGACATGTCTTCCAAATTTCTCTACTGTAAAGTTACTATTTTCCCCTTTGTAATTAATAACTAACCTGTGGGAAATTTTGTGAATCTACATGAGTATCCTGTTTCTTATAGTACATAGATGGGTCTTGCCAGATAGTGATTTTTACACTCTATCATTCCTTCTGTATTTATTAATTAACATTTTACTATAACGGTCTTTACTTCTCCCTTATTTATTTACTTCTGTCAATATGGATCCATGGATTCTGATTTTATTCAATAGGTTATAATCCATTATTATTATTACTTATTTTAATGCTTAAGTTGTCTCAGATTTTTGCCAGTAAGAACTATTTTAAGCTGGCTTCTGTGCTTGTTATTCTTTAAGCACATTCTTACTTCTGGCACAAGATGGTTCAGACTCACTCTCCCAGCTTCAGACCTAAATCCAGCAATTTTACTAATGGTCCCTAGTTTTTTTCTTGAAAATTGTAGCTAGGTGTGGTCATTGTAACTGAGGTGTCATTGCTCAAGTCATTTTAGTGGACAGACTTGACAAAATAGTAATTTCACATCATTCTTGCTTTTTACCATTTTATATTTTGTAGCCCCTATCTCTCACCATGAGTAGCCTGGCTGCTAACAAAATCAACATATTTACTCCTTTGCTCAATTCAAGGGAACCAGTCAGAAATGAACAACATATTATCTGAGATGAAGAGTATATTAGAGGGAATCAACAGACTGGAGGAAGAAGAAGATTTAAACACCTATATAGAGGACAAGGAAGCCAAGGACACCCAACCAGAATGGCAAGAGAAAAGTAACCAAGAATATGATAATAATTTAAGGAGCCTATTGGAAAAAATTAAGGGTAACAAAATCCAAGTCATAAGGGTATCGGAAGAGGGACAACAAGATGTTGAATACATATTTGAAGAGATAATAATGGAAAATTTTCCTAACCTAGAGAAGGAAATAGATATGCAAGCCCAGGAAACTCAGAGAGTCCCCCAGAAAATGAACCCAAATAGGCCCACACCAAGACGCATCATAATTAAAATGCTAAAGGTTAAATACAAAGAGAAAATCTTAAAAGCAGCAAGAGAAAAAACAAATTACCTACAAAGGAGCTTCCATAAGACTGGCCGCTGATTTCTCAAAAGAAACTTTGCAGGACAAAAGGGCTTGGAACAAAATATTCAGAGATTTGAAAACCCAAGACCTACAACCAAGAATACTTTATTCAGCAAAGCTATCATTTAGAGCCAAAGGACAGATAAAGAGCTTCCCAGACCAAAGTAAGCTAAAGGAATTATCAATACTGAGCCAGTATTACAGAAAATGTTGAAAGGTTTCTTTATGAAGAAAAAATATGTATCTAAAACATCAATAAAGAATGGTAATATCTACATATTTTTCAACAAGTATCTCAAAGGAAAAAAAGTAAGTGCTCCAACCAAAAGATAGAGTGGATGAATGGATAAGAAAACAAGACCCCTACATATGCTGCCTACAAGAGACTCACTCCAGATTAAAAGACACACACAGACTAAAAGGAAAGGAATGGAAAATGATATTTACTTGATGGACCTAGAGAGTATTGTGCTGAATGAAATGAGTTGAATAAAGACAAATATCACATGATTTCACATACATGTGGAAGCTAAAGAACAAAATAAACAACAATAATAACAAAAATGGAAACGAACCCTTAGATACAGAGAATATTTTGAGAGCTACTAGATGGAGGGGGTTTTGGGGGGACTGTGAAAAAGGTAAAGGGATTAATATATACAAATGGATAGATATAAAATAGTCATGAGATATGAAGTGTAGCATAAGGAAAATAGTCAACAATGCTGTAAAAATATGTAAAGGGGAAAAGGGGTACCTGATTTAGTGGAGTGACCACTTCATGAGTTATATAGATCTCTAATCACTATGCTGTACAGCTAAAACTAATATATCATTGTATGCCAAGTATTATTGAAAAAAAAACTCATTGAATTGTACAATATAAATATGAACAATTAATTATCTATTATACTTCAATAAAGCTTGGAAAAAATAACATCACAAAAAAAAATTTGAAATACATTCTTCCCTCCAATTGCCTGGAAGGAGAGGAACCTATCTTACTTATATTTTTAAAAGATTTTCTAGAAGCAGACAACTTTATTTCACTATTAGGAAAATAATTAAAGAAACTAATAAATCTGAAATATACTATTTTATTTGTTAATTGAAAATAAAGATGATTATTACTGTATCAGTGAATTATATGATAGACTTGAGAACTAAAATAACACTTTCACCTAATCCATTAGTCCTTTTCATTCAAACATACTACATTTCATGCAGCTGAGCTAGTTGTGTGGATGATAAAATTATTTTATACTGTAATATTTTGTGACCTACTTTTAACAGGTGAAGAGTACTACTATCACATGTCAAATACATATACTTTAAAATAGAACATTAGCAGTAAAAAAATGCACATTCTATAAATCGTAGTATTCAACCTTATCTACCCAAGTTGCTTTTCAATATAATTAAACTTACATGAATCTAAAAAACAAACAAAAAAAGCCAGAATGAGCTTAAAAAAATCCAAGTCAGATAATGTCTCTCTTTTGCTCAAACCTCCAATGTCTTCCCATTTCACTAAAGTATAAGTCAAACTCAAGGCCTCCTGTTACTTCCATCTCCTCATCTCTTGTTACCGTCTTTACTGTTGCACTGCACTACATCTGCACTGGCCACTTAACATTCTTAAAACATGCTAGACATCTCTGGTCTTGAAGCTTTTGAACTGGCTATTTCTCCTGTCTTGAACTCTTTCCCCAGCTATTGGCATGGTTCTCTCTTTTACTTTCTTTAGCATTTTTGAGAGTTTTTTAAAACATATTTTATTGAGGTATAACTTGAATACCATAGTATTAACCATGTTAAATTGCACAATTCAGTCATTTTAATATATTTAAAGAGTTGCACGAGTACCATCATTTTATAATTCTGAAAATTTTTCATCAGTTCCAAGGATACTCCATACTCATCGAAAAGTCACTTCTTCATTCTCACCATGGTTTTAGCCTCTAGCAATCATTAATTTACTTTCTGCCTCCATGGATTTGGCTATAAAATGACTCATTTCATACAAATAGAATCATATATATATATGTGACCTTTTGTGTCTGGTTTCTTTTACTTAGAATCATGATTTTGAGGTTCATCCATGTTATAGCACATATTGGTACTCCTTTTCTTTTGGGGGGTGAAAATATTCCATTGTATGGATACATAACAATTTGTTTATTCATTAACTTTTAAGTATTAAAATACATGTTCAACAGCAGTGTACCCACAATTATAAGTGGTAATATCACAAGATTATACATGGTATGAACAGAATGCTATGCAGAAGTGGTATGTAAATTATTTACCAGGAAGTACTTTTTTTAAATAAAGTCCTTTTAGCTTGTTTTATTAAATATGTGAATACAGTGTTTTCATCAATCTCTTACCTCTGAGGACTTGTATTTTGGGTGGGATTAGCCATATTCAGTAGGACAACCATGCAGTCTGTGCCTAACACAGTAGCCCACTGTAGTTATTATAATCATCGATCTAATCTGGAATCAGAGAATACCAGGCATCACCCTCATGAATTTAACCATCAGAGAAATAGCTGTGACATAGTTTTTTTTTCCTGTTCAAAGCACTATTCAGTGAGACATTCAACATTGTGACAGCCTGCATGCTGCACTCAAGGATGGCTGGAATATTCTTAGAGGTCTTTGTGACATCATGACTCTCAAAACTCTGCCTACCTGGGACTGACCAACACAATTTTCAGCATCTGTGGCCTTTACTATAGAAGGCTGAGCTTCAGGTTGAGAAAGGCCTTGATTTCTTACTGCCTCCTTTTACTTCCATGGGCAGTCTGTTTGCCTTTAGATTTGAAGAAACCTCACTTGGCCACATTTGCTTAGACTGGCCAAATATAATTTTGTCTTGAGGGTTTTAAAATTAATATAATTTACATACTATAAAGCCTACCATTTAAAAATGTATAGTTTAGTAGCTTTTAGTACATTCATAAGGTTGAACAACCATCATCACTTTCTACATTCAGAAGATTTTCATGATCCCAAAAAAGAAACCACACACACAGAAACAGTCATTCTTCACTCTCCCTCCTCAGACCCTGGCAACCACTAATCGACTTTCTCTTTCCATGGATTTTCTTATTCTGTACATTTCATATAAATCGACAATGCATTTGGTGCCACTTTTTTTTTTTTTATTTATCATGTCTCGAAATTGATTCATGTTGTGGTATATATCAGAATTTATTCCTTTTTTGGCTGAATAATATTTCATCATATGGATATACATTTTGTTGTTGACCCATACATTTATTGATGGGTATTTGGTTTGCTTCAATTTTTGTATATTATGAATAATACCACTATAAACATTAATGTACAAGATTTTGTGTAGAAATATCCTTCATCTTTTTATTAAAAATTTAATATTCTCTTCTAATCAAGGCCTTCCCTAACCATCTTATTCAACATTATAGCATTCCCTCCCCTGTCATGACATTTTCTATTCCTACTCCTTGGGCCATTTTTTTCCAGGACACTTGTAGCTTATCGCACATCTTTCTCCATTAGAAAACATACTGCATGATGGTAGAGAATCTTGTCTATTTTGTTTCAAGTTGTATCCTCAGTGCTAGAAAAGGCCTTATTCAGAAAAGATGGACAATATGTATTTGTCGACGTTTTCTGTGCCATTTTCTCATGGTTATTACTGTTTCTACTGCTCCCTGTATACCCATGGCTTGAAAAAAGTCAATCCCTGTAAGGTATTATCCTTCTTTGTTGCATACCAAAGGAATTGGAATGTGTGTATAGACATCCTCCACATACTCTATGTCTTAGCTACCAGCTTACTCCTCCTAAGTAAAACTGAGGACCTGGGATTAACATAGCAGGGGAGATGGGAGAAAGGCACATATTCTGAAACTTCTTAAAGAAAACTGATAGAATTGTCAAAAGTACATAAACTGTATAATATGGAGGTTAATACATAGACTGTGGAGGCAAAAGACCTGGATGTGACTTCCTACTCTGCTGCTTTTTATGTATATGACCTTGAGTAAATTAATTTCTTTACCCTAGTTTTCTCACGTATAAAGTGGGTAATAATTGCACCTGGCTAATGGGTTTGCTATAGAGATATATGTGTTAAGGAATGTGAATCATTTATGACAATGTGTGGCACCTAGTAGTAATTAACTATAATTATCATCATTATCATCATTATTATCACATAAAATTTAAAACAATTCATAATTTTGTTTCATAATTGCATGGAAATAAAAAAAATTCTATCAATGTAAAAACAAATAAAAGTCACACACACTTTGATATCACCCAAATTACAGTGGCATTTCAAGAATATCAATAACAATCACAATTCTATCAATTAACATTTAATGAGAGGCAGCACACTGTGGTAATTAGGAGAACAGTCTCTGGAGCCACATTGCCTGAGCTCAAATTCTTATTATTCTGTTTATTAACCGTGTGACCTTGAGCAAGTTACTTAACCTCTCTGTCTCATTTTCTGTAAAATGAGGGTAATAATAGTGCTCAGTTCATTAGATTCTTGTTGAGAATTAAGGAAGATTATACATGTAATAAATCTATTTCAGTGTCTGGCACCCAGTAAATGCTCTCTATGTTTTGGTTATTACTACTGAGCACTATGTGCCATGCACTATGCATAGAGACCTCCACTATAACTAAAGCCAAGTAACTCAAATCACTCACAAACACTTTATTATGCTGTGCTTATAGTAGAAAGATTTATGTCACAGTGAATTTCTACCTTCCTGACTCAACTGACTCAAATGTGTCTCATTAAGTGCCCATAAGTTTTTTATCTTCACATCTCAAGTGTCTGAGAGATTGCTTGGAGTATAATGTTTGATAGTGCCTAGAATATGGTAAATAATTGATAAATGCTTATGTATGGATGGAAAGGAAAGAAGAAAGTAATAGGCCCCGGTCAACCTAACCATTGCTGCTCCTCTATCCCAGAGCCTATAATATGTCCATTTATTTTATATATAAGCATTCTGATTCAGGTGACTCTCCATGTTTTGCTCTCTTGAGTTTCTAGGCTCAGAAGCTAATAAAGGTAGCAGAGAGGCTTTATAGGCTCCTGCATCATTAGTCATACATGTGCCCAGAATAGTTAAGACCCAATGTGTAAGTTTCTCATCAGTCATTTCACACCTCTAATACTGTTTTTATGGATGGCTTAAGAGAGTACATCTTCAGTTTTCACTAAACTCATAAATAACTACACTGATTTTAATAAACCATTTCACTAGTAAATAGGAGGATCTATTCATAAAAATTTAAGATAGGTTTTAAACTGCTCATAGAATGCTGAGTTCTCTCATAAAGATGTAATGGCGGAAAACAGGTCATTTTATAATAAGCATGGCCAACATAGTCAGAGTCATTGCAAAACAGTGCCATAATAGGGCAGGCTGAATTTTCAAATTATGGGCTCAAAACTATCAGACAATGGTCTTAAATCTTTTATTTGTATTTATGGTTTTACATTAAACATGGGCTTTCAGTAACAAAATGGGGTAGTATCATTTACACAGAAAATTGAACATTGCAAGCCAAAGTTTTCATCATCTTCTGAAGTTTGTCTCTCAAACTTGATTCAGATTCTAATTAGCTGATATGCCACATAAGCTTTTAGTTAATACTAAAAGACATCATCCAGAGAATTAAATATCTCCTTTCTCATGGAAAAAAATATTGGCTGTGACAAAATATTAGTGATTGGTGAGTTGTTTAAATTCCAGGTCTCTAATTGGACAGAAAAAAAATGATTTCTTAACTTTATTCCTAGAAATTATATCCACTGGTTCCCATGCAGTGCCAGGGCATCTGCCCTTGATATAACAAAACAAGCAAAATACAACAAAAACATGTATTTTTCCCATGTTTGATTATAATTTCCCTAACTTTCAATGAAATGCAGTAAGTGGTTCAATATTTTCAGGGTAGCAAAGAACAGAACTACTGAGTTAAAACTGACAAACTACCATTAGGAAATAATAATATATACTCACTAGATACCCTCAGAAATGCTGAAGATTTATTCTTTCTGGGTTCTATTGACCTTCTGAGTTAAGCATTATTATCTTTAATTTGTATGTCTATCTACCCCTCTGCCTGATTAACTCTCTTTTATTCTATAAGGTCCAACTCAATTGCCACCAATAGTTGAAATACAAAGTAGAAAGCATTAGAGGCTGTGAAATGGTACAGGTAAGGTACTATAGAATTCAAAATTCAAGAAAAGAACTAGTAGATTAAGGCAGGTTTCTCCACTGTAAAGTTACATGCCAAAGTGCATTCTTTTATCTTTCCAGCCAAAGGAATATCTCTTGAGAGCTCAGAGACAAGGGTTGGCCAGTGGCTGGAGGATAAAAAACAAAAACACATATCTCAGTTAAAGCACAGACTCTACTCTAATGGAGGGAGGGGTTTGGCACAGTCAAGCAAATGAGGTTTCCTGACTTGTGCTGCAGCTGCGGATATTCAATTAAATTCATATGAACCCAACAACTTTTAATCAAGCACTTAATAAGTATTCAGCCACATGTTGGATGTAACTTTGGAGAAAAGTATACAAGACCAACCCTGCCTTTGAGGAACTCATAACCTTGTTGTGTTAATGAGCATATACTAGAGTTAAGCAACTTCATCAGGCAATACACAATTGAGTATCCAAATGAGTGGTACAAATTATATATCATAAAGCTATTTGTGGGACGGGAAGTCCTGGTAAGTTGGACCAGTCAAAAAGACTTTGGAGAAGAGATGGAATGTGATCTGGATCATTAGGATAGAAATTGAATCATGTCCTATTTGAAAATATCATATCTATTAATTTAAAGTAACAGAGTAGTTAAAAAGAATTGTGAACTAATATTTCTGATAGTAGTTGTTTTAGAAACTAAGTATAAAGATCTTAGGCAAATTCCTGAGAGTCTTTGGATCTCAGGCTTTCCAGTCATAAAATGATGGGATTTGTCAAGATGATTTCTAAGGATGTTGGGAGAAATAGCACATTCAAAGTGTAATTCAGTGATTGAGTTTATGTTCTGATGAATTATGTGCTTGAAGAAAACACCTGCCTTTCTTTTAAAATTATTGTAATTTTCATCTTTCGCTAATTCAGGCTGACTTTTATTCACATAGCAATCTTTGCAGGAGTCCAAAACATTATTACTTACAAGGGCTAGTCTGGTTATATAAATGTGTGGCATGGACTAGATATTGGTGAAAACTGTGGCAATCTTTGGAGCTCCTACCCTTCCTGAATAAGGGAAGATGCTTCTTATTCTTAGCTCTAGCTTACTATTGCCAGCATGAACATGAAATCACTGTAGCAAGATCTTAAAGGTTCAAAGGAAGCTATAAATCTGGATCTTTAGGTAAAACCTCTGTATTTTTCCTTTTTTAAGCCATGTGGAAGTCTACATTTTCTTACTTAAGCAATGAATGTGTGTGTGTGTGTATGCATACCAAAATAAGCCTGAGGATTGCCAGTTAGAAAATTCTCTTGTACTACACATTATTATTCAAGATAACATTAACACATTGTTGTCTTGAATATTATGGTGTCATCAATTCATATAGTTAAAGATGAAAACATTCTTTTATACATAGATGACATATTTGACTGAGCATCAATCAGGCAAGAAATTTGAGTCAATCGTGGGGTAGAATTTATCATAATCCACAATGAGTACCTGCTCATACTAACTTCCTTTTTATCATTTTACATTTTTTATTATTTTCAGGTATACAATACATTAGTTAGACATTTATACAGTTTATTAAATTATTCCCGCAATTACTCTATCACCCATCTGGCTCTACACATAGCCATTACAATACTATTGACTATATTCCCTATGCTGTACTTTATATCCCAATGACCATTTTGTAACTACTAATTTGTACCTTTTCAATCATTCACTTTTTTCCTCCTAGCTCCACAATCTCCTGCTCTCTAGCAGTCATCAGATTGCCCTCTGTATCTGTGAGTCTGCTTTTGCTTACTTTGTTCTTTTTGTTCCTTAGATTCTGCATATAAGTGAAATCATGTGGTATTTATCTTTCTCTGTCTGACATTTCACTCAGCATAATACTTTCTAGGTCCATTTGCATCATTGAAAATGGTAGGATTTCATTTTTTAAGGCTGAGTAATATTTCATAATATTTATCCAATCATCTGTTGATTGGCATTTGGGTTGCCTACATATCTTGGCAATTGTGAATGGTCCTGCCATGAACATAGGGGTGCGTAGATCTTTACAAATTAGTGTTTTGGTTTTCTTTGGATAAATACCCAGAAGTGGAATTACTGAGTCAAAAGGTAGTTACATTTTTATTTCTTGAGGAGCCTCCAGACTATTTTCCATAGTGAGTGTACCAATGTGCAGTCCCACCAGCAGTGTATGAGGATTCTTTTTTTTTCTCCACATCCTCTCCGACACTTCTTATTACTTGTCCTGTTGATTATAGCTATTCTAAGAGGTGTGAAATGGCATCTCATTGTGGTTTTGATTTGTATTTCCCTAAAAGCTAGCAAGGTTGAGCACCTTTTAATATATTTGTTGGCTATTTGTATATCCTCTAGAGAGAAGTGTCTGTTCAGGTCCAAACACTTGTCTTTTTTTTTCATTTGTCAGTGATAGCCATTATGACAGCTGTGAGGTGATAGCTCATTGTTTTAATTTTTAATTTTAATTTCTCTAATGTTTAGTGACCTTGAGCATTTTCTCATATGTCTATTGACAATCTCTATGTCCTCTTTGGAGAAATATCTATTCAGGTCTTCTGCTCATCTTTCAACTGGATGCTTTATGTTTTTCTTGTTGAGTTGTATGAGTTCTTTATAAATTTTGGATATTAACCTTCTATCAGTGTATCATAGGTGAATTTCTTTTCCCATTCCATAGGTAGTCTTTTTGTTTTGTTGATGGTTTCCTTTGCTATGAAAAAAACCTTTCAGTTTGATGTAATTTGTTTAGTTTTCTCTTTTGTTTCCCTTGCCCTAGGAGACATATCAGAAGAGCTATTACTAATAGCAATGTTTACTGGCTATGTTTACTGCCTACGTTTTCCTCTAGAAGTTTTATAGTTTGGGGTTTACATGTAAGTCTTTAATCTACCTTGAGTTTATTCTTCCATATGGTGTAAGAAGGTGGTCCAGTTTCTTTCTTTCTTTTTTTTTTTTTTGCAAACTAACTCCCTTTGGACCAATAACACATGCTTGTAAAATGACTGGCTAAGTGAGAACATTAAAGAGTAAAGCCTTTTTGATTTGAGTAAATTATTTTATACCCTCAGACAGAAATCAGCCCAGCATATATCATTCTAAATTCTCAAATAGAAAAATTTTCATTTTACTTATACACCTTTTAGAGATCACTTTTAACCATCTTGTTGTGTTTAGCAACTGTTGCTAACAGTTAATGGGGGAAGGGCCCTTCTTGCCTAGTTTCTATGATTCAATTCTTCTCATCCTATTAATAGCTTCCTAACGAAAACTGATTATAATTTTAGGAAAGGTTGTTTATATGCTTTTTAACCTTCAAAATGTAATCTATACTGAGAAGCATATGTCAACACAGGTGCTTAAAACCATCATTATGATTTTATTAACTGGCTATAATCAACAGCTTTCATGGCCCCAGGAGGGAAAAAAGTGTACCAAAGCTAAATACAGTGTAACATATTTGAAGTGCTACTTTGAACTGCAAGTTATATTTGCTTGATGTGATTGAGAGGCAGGAGGATCCAGTTTTCTGTTTCTTCATCTCACAATCTGTTTTGGTTCCTTCTGTGTCTTCTATTGCTAGGAAGTCAAAAAGAAAGATTTCAGCTCTGGGGTTCTCGTTGCACTAATATTAGCAAGGACTGTCACTTGGAACACTCTTTAAGAGATTTCCAAGGAGCTTAGCTTCATGCTGTCAGAGGCTGGGTTATTTGGAATATAAATCTTTGTGATATTATTATGTTTTCTCTAAAGCTTGTCCCAAATCATCTAAAATGTTGACTTGGCTCTACGGCTCACTATTTATTAAAATTCATCCCATAAAGCACAAGGTACAGTTATTATTAGAAAAGGGCAAAATTTTAGATAGACTAAGAAATGATTATAAAATGAACAAGAAACAAAAACAACAGCCTGAGGAAATGGAGATTTTAACTTATTCCCAAAAAGAGATTTATATCTGAGATCTGATCCAGGCATCACTCCCAAACGATTTGATAAATATCTTTTCTGTATTAGGACCAGAGATCATGAAAAAAATATATGCATTTTTTCCAGAACATTAGTGAAATGTAGAGTGGGAAAGCACTATTAAAAAACATCTAGTATTGTACAGAACTTCAAGAACTTGCAACTTCTTCTCCATGCCAAACTTAACACTTTTATAAAAGTTGTCCTCCCTGTGTGAGACACTTTATTCCATCAATTAATTTATATCATTGATCACCTACTTTGTATATAGCAATGTGCTAGTCACTGAGAATTATCGAATAAATAGGACATGGACCATCCGTAATGGAGACTCCAATCTCATATTGCCTAGTGTATCTACTAAACCACCCCTGTCAATGTATTTAAAGGCCTTAACTTTAGACTTCTATCACCCAATAAAAAAATTGTTTTGCTGTCAAGGCCAATGGCATTTTCATGATTATATATTGTGAATGCCATTAGATTTTCTGTTGTTTATCTCCTATTTAGCCCTCATATTGCTTCAAATTTGCATGAGATCTATCCCACTGGATGCTGAACTGTTCAAAGTGATTGATTAATCGATGTGTACACACATATGTTCATATATATGAGACTGAATGAATAACATCAAGAGGTTAACTCTAAAATTTCTATAGAATGAATAAATCTCATGTAATTCTATTTTGAAACTTAAATACAAATTTTTGTATTGAGTAAAATGATAATTTATATGCATAAGAGGATAGCTGATTCAGAGAAAAGAGTGTTATGATGATGGAAAACGTGTTCAAGGGCTATTTCTGGTTTACTGTGTGGCTTGAGGCAAATCATTTCAAATCTCTGAACTTCAATTACCATCTCTGTAAAACTGGAGAATATTGGCCTTCTAGTCCACTTATTGGGAGTTGAGGGATTAAAATTAGCAATTTTGAAGTGTATATACTTTTTTAGTTATTTACCATTAAGTACTGATAATGCCTTTTAATAAAGAAATATTATATTTCATTAAAATTTCTTCATAGTTTCACTTGTATTAAATAACTTCTTTCTTTTTTTTAAATTTTTTTTTTTTTAGTTTCCAGTGTACAGTACATTGGTTAGACATTTATATAGTTTATAAAATGATACCCCTAATTGCTTTTTCTCTCTTCTGGCTCTCTACAGAGGCAATACATTAATGCTAACTTTTTTCAGATGCCTTTACACTAGATCTAAGTTTTGAAAAATTCCAAATACATAAGATAATGAGATATGCCTATACATGTTTTTGTAATTAATTCAGAATCTTACAGATTTCATTTCCATTATACTTTAATAAAAATTCATCTCTATAACAAGGAAAATCAAACAAGCTGTTCCAGGTAACCACATGTTCTCTTCATAAAGCTGCCATATGTGACACATCTAAGTAATAATATTCAAAAATACATAATGTGGTAAATTATTCTGAAATAATTTAATTTTTATGATTAGGAAGACCTTTAAAAATTGACAAAGGTATACTAAAATTCATAGGAAAATGCAAGGGACTAGAATAGCCAAAATGATCTTGATAAAAAAGAACAAAGTTGGAAGACACGTTTCCTGATTTTGAAACATATTACACAGCTTCAGTAATCAAGACAGTGTAGTATTGCATTAAGATAAAGATACAGACCAATAAAATAAAACGGGGAGTCCACAATTAAATCTCTGTTGATTTTCAAAAAGGGTGCCAGTGGGGTAGGAATAGTCCCTTCAACAAATGCTTCAAGGAAAAATGACTATGCGCAGGCTGAGAAGTCTGGCTCTAGGCCAAAATCCTGTATGTGCTCTTTCAGGCCAGACCATAATCATTTATCAAGGCTTTATCTGGCAGGCCTCATGGGGAAAAATTGCCTTTCCCACACCAGACATGTATACAGCCAACACATTACAAGCTCTGAAGGGAGTTGCAATTAAGGACTCAGCCACCCGTCCCCAACACCAGTCTTGCTCCTACACATTTCTGTATTCCTATTCCATGTGCCTTAATTGACACATTCTTATGAAGGGCATTATCTCCAGTCTTTAGTACTTTTCTAATCTAAGCTTTTCCTCCTCTCACTCTCCCATCCCTTGACTTCCTACAATGGCAGAAACATTTTGCTTCGGAGAGCACCTATAATCTTCCCAACCCTTCCTTACCTATCTGTGCTGATACATTTGACTCTCTTTGGAGAAAAAGAAATACTGGGGGAACTAAGACCTTCTTTCTCCTTTCTTGTTTATACTATCACAGTAAGTGAATAGAGGCTTAATTGTTACTTTCATTTTGACTTGTGTTCCTAATTAACCACCTTGACACTTGACAATGCCTAATACATGCAAAAAGAATGTAGCTAAAATTCTACCTCACATCACACATAAGCATTAACTTAAAATGGATTATAGACCTAAATGTAGGCAATAAAAATATAAAATTATTTAAATAAAAAATATGTGTAAATCACAAGACCTTGGTATAGACAATGTCTTCTTCAATATGACATCAGTAGTACAAGCAACACACAAAAATAATAGATAAATCTGACTTTGACAAAATTTAAAACTTTTGTTTCAAAGGAAACCATGAAAAAAGTGAAAAGACAACCAACGAAATGAGAGAAGACACTTTCCAATCAAATAGCTTATAAGGGTTATGTATCCAGAATATATAAAGAACACTTACAACTCAACAATAAAAAGATAAATAAACCAATTTTAAAATGTATAGATGTACAGATGTCAGAAAATTGGTAGAGTGAGAGATGTCCCCAGATCTCTCCCCTTGGAACAACAATAAGCTAAACATCTAAAGTTTAACAACAAAAAAACCCAACCTATACACAATCATGTTTGAGCAAGGGATCTGTATATAAAAGTTAACACAGATCAGAATCCCTGGAGTTGGTCAGTAGATGGGCAAACAAAGAGGATGCTTCTCCCAGCTGGAGCTCCTAGCAGGAAAAGGGGAAAGAGAGAAGGTGAAACAGTTTCCCTGAACAGTCCTGCCTGGGAGAGCCGTGAGTTCCATGCAACGGCAGAGCCCAGGGATCAGGGCAGAAAGCAGAGAATTGGGGATGGCGGAGAAGTCGGAATAGCAAAGAGTGGGGATGGCAGAGAAACAACAGTTGATTATTATCAGCTGTGGCTGCAAAATGTGAGGATAAGCCTCAACCCTCATCCCCAAACCCAGAGGGCCCCTCTCCCAATACCCTCCAAGACCAAAAGCTGTGGAGCCCCAGGGGAGTCTGAGCAAACGCTACCGAAACTGTCACTAACACTGACAGGGATTGAGACTGAGAATAGTGAGCATGATTGAATATCTATAAGCAAAAAAAAGGTATTATTTAGACTTTATATAAAGCAGGGATCCAAGAGAATTAGACACCACATACGGGAAACCAAAAGAAAAACACCATCTCAGCAATAGGCTAAAGAGAGACCTTTATATAATAAATCTGCCATCAAGCTCAGGTGGAGAAAGAGTTCATTAAATACAATGAACAACTAAGGTTACAAGGCAGCTGAGAATGAAAGAGAAAAATCTTCAGAAAATAAGCTTAAAGAAATAGAAATATGCACCTTAAATGACAGAGAATTCAGGATGGTACTTCTGAAAAACTCAGTGAGATCAAAAATAATTCATATCAACAATTCCAGGAATTGAAAAAAAAAACTAGATCAGCAGAATGAGTTTTTCTGCAAGAGGACTGAAACCCTTTAAAAGAACCAAATAGATCTTCTGAAGATGAAGAGCACACTGAAAAAGATGAAAACTGAAATAGCAACCTTGAGAAATGGAGTTGACCAAATGGAGGAAAGGATCAGTGATATCAAAGACAGAAATCTAGAAATAAGTCAGAAGGAAGAAGAGAGAATTCGAGGAATGAAAAATAATGAAAGAGAAATACAAGAACTAGCTGATACCATCAGGAGATGAAACAAGAATAATGGGCATTCTCTAAAGGGAGGTAAGGGTGTAGGGATTGGAAAGTATTTTCAGACAAATAATTGATGAGAATTTTCCAAATCGAAGGAATGAACTGGAGCTTGCGATTCAAGAAGTCAACAAAAATCCAATTATCTCTACCCAAAAGGCCTTCTTCAAGACATATTGGATTAAAATTATCAAAAAAACAATGACAGCCTTTCTGTCAGGCCGTAACCATCAGGGAAACCTAGATGGGCACTCACAAGTACATCTAGGAGCTATGGAGGAAGAAGCAGTTCAATGTTATGTGCTTTCTTCTCAGGGTGCACTGCTAGCAGTACCGCCAGCTCTCTGCACTCTACAGGACCCCATCCCATCTGGTTTGATAAAGTATTCAGGCTGAGATACACGATTAAGCAAGGTTGTGTCATATACCAGATTCATGTGCACCATAGTGGCCACAAAAGCCCAGTTCCTAAGAGTGCGATCTACAGCAAGCCTGTCCATCATGATGTTAACCAGCAAAAGATTGATCAAAGCCTTCAGTCTGTTGGCAAGGAGCAAGCTGGACACCATTGTGGGGCTTTGAGAGTCCTGAATTCTTACTGAGTTGATGAAGATTCCACAAACACATTATTTGAGGTGATCCTCATTGATCCATTCCATAAAGCTATCAGACAGAATCCTGATGCTCAGTGGATCACCATACAACTCCACAAGTACAGGGAGATGTGGAGGTTGATGTGTGCAAGCCACAAGAGCCATGGCCTCGGAAAGGGCCACAAGTTCAACCATACTATTGGTGGTTCTCATTGTGCAGCTTGGAGAAGGCACAATACTCTCCAGCCTACAGCATTACTGCTATGCTTGTAAAATTCTTTCCTAATAAACAATTTATGACTGTCATGTTTGCTTAAAAGTATTCTTTAATTTGTCTGTTAAAACTAGTCTACATATTTGTTTTGTGAATGCATTGTCAAATTATGAAAGTTAAAATGCAATAAGGTTTGAAGACTTAAGCGATGGTGTATTTTGTTTGTCAAACACTTTTGTCTTTGCCTTATCTTACTAGGGAGTTTACATGTCAGTGTTTAAAATGCTGTTTGATATAATAGGAATAAAATAAAAACTGTGAAAAAGGGAGGAAAGATCAATGACAAAGAAAGAATTCTCAAGATAGCCAGGGGAAAGAAAACAGTAACTTATAAAGGAAAACTCATTAGATTATCATCAGACTTCTCAGCACAAACCTTACAAGCCAGAAAGAAGTGCAATCACATATTCAAAGTATTAAATAAAAGGAACTACCAGCAAAGAATAATATTTTCAGCAAAGCTCTCCTTTAGATATGAAGGAGAAATAAAGAACTTAACAAACATAAAAAGATGAAGGTAATTCTCCACTACAAGGCCTGCATTAAAAGAAATACTGAAAGGGGTCAACTCACTTAAAACAAAACGACAAAAAAAGAACATAGTTAGGAGTAAGATGACTATCAGGCAAATAGAAGTAGAGGAATGCAACTATTACTAAGAACAGGGCATTATGAGCTTAAATAGTAATAAGAGATTTGCTACAGCAAAATAGTAATGAACGTCCAGCATACATAGGGACAAAATGAGACGACAATGACTGAAAAGGGCAGGATTCGAGATCAAAATTCCCAGAAGAGAATGAAAACAAGTCACACACAGAGAAGAAAATGGACAACTGTATATATATAGCTAGCTTTCACATGTTAGTAATGGTCACTACACACCAAAGATTCAGAAATGAAGTACATAACATAAAAAAAGAACACAAGAGGAAAAAGTCACAAAACACAACCAAAAACAAACAAACAAACAAACAAACAAACAAACAAAAATAGACACACAAGGATAAGAAAGAAATAGAAACAAAGAGCTACAAGAAAGCAAACCATAAAATGGTTATAGGAAAACCTCATATTTCAATAATCACCCTAAATATAAATGGACTGAACTCACCAATAAAAAGGCACAGAGTTGCAGATTGGATCAAAAAATAAAACCCAGCCATACGCTGCCTCCAGGAGACGCATCTCAGTTCCAGAGACAAATATAGATCAAAAGTTAAAGGGTGGAAAATAATATTTCAAGGAAATAGCATTCAGAGAAAAGTGGGAGTAGCAGTACTAATTTCGGAAGAGATAAACTTCAAAATAAAAAAGGTAAAGAAAGATACTGAGAGACACTTCATAATGATCAAGGGAATCATACACCAGGAGACATAACACTTATTAATATGTATGTTCCCAATTAGGAGCCCTGAAATACACAAAGCAATTACTAACATAACTAAAGAGACAAACAAACAAAAACACTATCATGGTAGGGGAACTAAATGCCCCACTGTCATATACGAACAGATAGTCAATAAGAAATAGAAAGTCAATAAGGAAATAACATCCTTAAAGGACACATTAGACCAACTGGTCATAATTGACATTTACAGAGCCTTACATCCCAAAACAGCTGCTTATACATTTTTTCTCTAGTGCACATGGAACAGTCTCAAGGATTGACTGCATACTGGAACACAGAGATAGCCTCAACAAATATAAGAGCATTGACATCACACCCACCATATTCTCTGATCGTAATTTTTAGAAGCTGGAGATCAACTGGAAAATTAAAGAAAGAAAAACCACAAATACGTGGAGATTATAGAATATATAACTAAAGAATAATTGGGTCAGAGAAGAAATAAAAAGGGAGCTCAAAAGATACATAGAAAAGAATGATAATGATAGTACAACATATCAAAAATTTGGGGACATGGCAGAAACAGTAATAAGAGGAAAATTTATATAATTGCAGGCTTATCTCATAAAATAAAATGAGTGCAAATAAACAACCTAATGCTTCATCTTAAAAAACAAGAAAAGGAAAAATAAATGAAGTGTAAAGTCAGCAGAAGTAAAGAAATCACCAAAATTAGAGTAGAAATAAATTAAATTGAAAACAATAAAAAATTGGAACAAAGATCTGGTTCTTTGAGAAGATTAATAAAATTGACAATACCATGGCTAGACTCACTAAAGAAAGAAAAAGAACACTAATAAACAAAATCAGGGATGAAAGAGGAGAAATTATGTCAGACCCTGCAGAAATACAAAGGATCATGAAAGAATACTATGAAAAAGTATATAACACCAAATATAATAACCTAGAAGAAATGGACCAATACTTAGAAAAATACAACCTTCCTAGATTGAACTGAGAACTGGAAAATCTAAATAGACTGATCAGAAGTATGGAAATAGAAACAGTCATCAAAAACCTACCAAAAAGTAAAAGTTCAGGACCAGATGGCTTCATCAATAAATTCTACCAAACATTCAAAGAAGATTTACTACCTATTCTCCTCAAACATTTCCAAAATTTGAAGAAAAGGGAATACTTCTTAACTCATTTTATGAGGCTAATATTACCATGATGCCAAAACCTGGTAAGGATAACAAAAGAAAAGAAACTACAGAAAATATCTATTATGAACACAGATGCAAAATTCCTAAATAAGATACTAGCATACTGAATACAGAACATATTAAAAATATTATACGCCACGATCAGCTGGTCTTCATCCCAGGGGCACAGGGATGGTTCAACATACACACATCCATTAATGTGATATACCAAATTAATAAATTAAAAATAAGAATCATATAATCATATCAATACATAAAGAAAAAGGTCCTGACAAAATAAAGCATCCATTTATGATCAAAACACTTAACAAAATTGGTATAGAAGGAAAATACCTTGACATAATAAAGACCATATATGACAAATTCTCAGCCAACATTATGCTTAATGGAGAAAAACTAAAAACCCTTCCTCTATCATCAAGAATAAGACAAGGTTGTCCACTATCATCACTATTATTCAATATAACATTGGAGGTCCTAGCGAGTGCAATTAGGCAAGAGAAAGATAAAAGGCATTCAAATAGGAAATTAAGAAGTCAAACTGTCACTATTTTCAGATGACATGATTCTCTATATAGTATACTCTAAGGACTGCACAACACTGCTAGAAACAATAAGCAAATTCAGTAAAGTTTCTGGATACAAAATCAAAGTTCAAAAGTCATTAGGGTTCCTATACTCTAATAATGAAGTGTTAGAAAAAAAATGGAAAAAATAATTCCTTTAATAATTGCAACAAAAATAATAAAATATTAGGAATAAATTTAATGAAACATGTGAAGGACCTATATGATGAAAACTATAAAATCCTATTAAAAAAGTCGAAGAAGATACAAAGAAATGAAAAGATATTCTGTATTCTTAGATTGGAAGATTCAACATAGTTAAAATGACTTTATTACAAAAAGCATTATTCAGACTCAATCAATCCCCATCAAAATCCAATTGGCATTTCTTAAAGAAATAGAACAAAAAATCATCAGATTTACATGGGAGCACAGAAGACCCCCAATTGCCAAAGTCATTTTGAGAAAACAAATGAGACTGGAGGCATCACTCTGTCTAACTTCAAATTATACTAAAATGTGACAATAATCAAAACAGCATGATATTGGAAGAAAAACAAACACAGAGACCAGTAGAACAGAATTGTGAGTCCAGAATTAAATAATTTTATATAGGCAAATAATTTTTTATAAAAGTGCCAAAAATATACAATGGAGAAAGGAAAGCTTCTTCAATAAATGATGCTGGGAAAACTGGAAAGCCGCCTGCAAAAGAATGAAATTAGACTGTTGTCTATCACCACACACCAAAATTAACTCAAAATGGATTAAAAACATGAATATAAGACCTGAAAAAATAAATTGCATAAAAGAAAACTTAGGAACTAAACACGATTTTTTTAATATAGAAAACCCTAAAGATTCCACAAGAACACTACAAACAATAAGTAAATACAGTAAAGTTTCTAGATACAAAATCAATTTTCAAAAATCCATAGCGACAAAAAAAAGTAGAAAAAATAATCCTTTTTGCAATTGCAACAAAAAGATATCTCAGAATAAATTTGATGAAAGATGTGAAAGACCTATATATATAATGAAAACTATAAGACCCTATTAAAAGAAATCGAAGATGACACAAAGAAATAGAAAGATATTCCTTTTTCTTGGATTGGAAGAATTAAAATAGTTAAAATTACCATATTACCTAAAACATTATACAAATTGAATACAATCTCCATCAAAATCTCATCAGCATTTTTTAAAGAAATAGAAAAAATAATAATAATAATAAAAATAATAATCAGATTTGTATGGAAGCACAAAAGACCCTGAATTCCCAAAGCCATCCTGAGAATAAAGAATGAGACTGGAGGCATCACTTTGCCTGACTTCAAATTATACTACAAAGTGACAGTGATCAAAACAGCATGGTTTTGACAGCAAAACAGACACATGGAGCAGTGGAAGAGAATCAAGAGTCTAGAAGTAAACCCATATTTATATGAGCAAATAATTTTTGACAGAAATATCAAAAACATACAGTGGAGAAAGGAAAGCTTCTTTAATAAATGGTACTAGGAAAACTAGAAAGCCACTTGAAAAAGAATGAAACTAGACTGTTGTCTTTCACCACACACCAAAATTAACTCAAAATGAAGTAAGGACCTGAATATAAGACCTGAAACAATAAATTGCATAGAAGAAAACTTAGTAACTAAACTCATGGACCATGTACTTAAATAGGATTTTATGAGGTTGACCTCCAAGACAAGGGAAGTAAAAACAAAAATAAATGAAGGGGACTACATCAAACTAAAAATCTCTGCACAGCAAAGAAACCATCAACAAGGTAAAGAAACAACCATTTGAATAGGAAAATATGTTTCTAAGCAACACCTCCGATAAGTGCCTAATATCCTAAATATACAACTGAATAAGTACAAAAAACAAACAAACCAATCAAAAAATGGGCAGAGGATCTGAACAGACATTTCTGCCAAGAAGACATACAAATGGCCAATAAGCATATGAAAGGATACTGAACATCACTAGCTATTATGGAAATGCATATCAAAACCACAATGAGGTACCATTTCATACCTGTTAGAATAGGCGGTATTGACAAGACAAGTAATAACAAATGTTGGAGAGGATGTAGAGATAAAGGAACCCTCATCCACTGCTGGTGGGACTGAAAAGTGGTACAGACACCAAGAAAACAGTATGGAAGTTCTTCAAAAAACCAAGAATTGATCTACCATATGATCCAGCAATCCCTGTACTGAGAATTTTTCCTAAAAACTGAAAAACACAGGATTATTCACAGTGGCCAGGACATGGAAGCAACCCAAGTGTCCAACAATAGACGATTGGATAAAGAAGATGTGGTACATATATACAATGGAATATTACTCAGCCATAAGAAGAGATGAAATACTGCCATTTGCGACATGGGTGGGCCATATGATAATTATGCTAAATAAAATAAGCCAGACCAAAAAAGTTGAAAACCACATATCACTTATATGTGGGATATAAACCTAAAAGCAATAAACAAACAGGACAAACAAACAGAAACACATGGACATAGACAATAGGTTAGTGGTTACCATTAATAGGGGGGAGGTGGGTAAGGATGGTAGTTAAGGGTAAAAGGGGTCAAGTGTGTGGTTACAGAAAAAAATCTAATTATGGGTGGGGAACATACAATACAATATATATATTCCTTTCCGCTAAATTGTACACCTGAAGCTGGATTTCATTAACCGATGTCACCATAGTAAATAAATAAATAAATAAATATACAGACAAACAAATGAACATCATAAAAATAAAAAAATAAAAAGTGTGTAAATTATATGAATAAACATTTCTCCAGATAGATATGCAAATAGCTAATATACATATGCAAAGATATTCAGCATAATTAGCAATCAGGTAATTGCAAATCAAAACCACAGTGAGATATTACTTCACATCTACTAGATTAACTAAAAGTTAAAAAGACTATAACAAATGTTGCTGAGGATGGGGAGAAATTGAAACCTTATCCATTGCCACTGGTATTATAAAATGGTTCAGCCACTTTGAAAACAAGTTTGACAGTTTTCTAAAGAGGTTAAATATAGTTATGATCTGATACAGTGATTCAACTCCTAGGTATGTAACTAAGAGAAATTAAAACTTTTATGCACAAAACTGTACATGGATGTTTATGTTAGCAATATTGATTATAGGCAAAAAGTGAAAACTATCTTAATGTCCATCACTGATTAAGAATTACACAAAATGTGGTGAACTCTGGTTAAGATGGCAGAGTAAGTAAATGATGTGCATTCCTCCTCCTGTGACCACATTAAAACTGCAACTAAATTATGAAACAGTCAACTTAGAGAATCATCTGTAAACTAGCTGAACAAAAGTCCTATAACTAAGAATATAAAAAAGAGGCAACATCAAGACTGGTAGAAGGGGCAGAGACACAAAATGAGCTGGTCCCATACTCAGTTGTGGTGGTTGAGTATCGGGAAAGACATTTTAGTTGCAGAGGACCTACCCCTGCCCGAGGAGTTAGGAGTCCCAGCCATGCACTGGGGCTTTCTGGCCAGAATTCCAGTTCCAGGAATAAGAGTCCCTAGAAAATCTGACTGAAAATCTTTGGGAATTCCGACCATCTGGGTAGGTGAATGGCAGCTGGAAATGTAGACATCCCCTTAAAGGGTCCACACTTAGACCCACTCACTTGCAGGTACACACCCTGGGCTCTGACAGAGAGACAGTAGTTCAGGAGGTGCCAGAGACATACAGGGAAAGACTGAGTGGTATGGCTTCAAGGCAAGGGCTAGAGACATAGCTACCATTGATGTGTGTTGAGCCCTCCTTCTGTGCAGCCTACAAATAGGTACCATCTTAGCCCCGATCTGGTGCTAAGCCTTGTTTCCACATGGCCAAATCTAAATTTACATTTGCCTTGTGAGGTCCACTTGCTCCATACCTGGGACACCCTGAGATACCACTCTACCCAACTCACAGATTTCTGGTAGGAATTTTGTTGTCCAGAAACCAGCTGCACCCCATACTCTCTTCATAGGGCTCCTGCTACAGCAATCGAAGACCTCAGCTAGAACACTTTGGGAGACACTTTTAGTGGGAGGCAATAGGCCCCAGCACAAGCTGCAGTATTTCTTGAACAAATATCAGGAATCTTACAGGCCCAAGTTGAGTAGCAGTTGGCCTCGACATGATCTGAAACTTTTTTTGAGTGACCACAGGTTTAACACTGGAAATTAAACTGAATCTACACCAATATGAGAAACATCATTTGACCCATCTTGGTGACTCCTCCAACTCATGTACCATCCCACTTTCTTTCAGCTGCTGAGCTTTATGGGCTGAGGCCTTTGGATGCCCTGGGCCTTTTGATGAGCTTCCCCAGGACCAGTAGGGGTGGCAGTCAGCCTGACTTCATAACATGGTCTCTCCCACTTGCCCCAGGTCCAGCACACACAGTGACCAACCAGGATCGCTTTGTAGTTCCTACCAGGTAACACTGAGTGGTTACAGATAGCAACTCACTTTGACCTGAATGGGAGCTCCTCCCAAGGTGCTCCAGTGAAAGGTTGGCATTAGACCTCAACAGAGCACCACCTAATTAGTCTCACAAGTGGCACTCTCAAAGGGTAGTCTCAACAGGCACAGAAGCCTTTTGGGGCAAATCATGCTTCACATGGACAAACCCCACACAACAGCTTATATGCTATAGACATGGTCAAATCTCAAAAACAGTCAGCATGAGAGTCAATATCACCCACTGACGTGCCAACAGCAATCAAGACTCAAATACAACAGAAAGGCACACAAAACCACACAAGAGACACTCCTGGAGAAACTGACATGGGTAATCAGGGAGACTGCACCACTGAGTCACACAGGACATCTGCTAGATCAAAACACCAGGCTAAGACTAGGAGACATAGCAGATCTCCATAATATACTATCCCCACACACACACCCAGGCAGGCAGCCAAAATAAGAAAACAAAAAAATGCATCCCACGTGAAATAACAGAGAAAATCCAACCCCTCCCAAAAAAAATAATTCTGAATGAAATGGAGGCAAACACCTTACTAAATACACAGTTCAAAACACTGGTTATAAGAATGTTCAAGGTTCTTATGGGAAGAATAAATGACCTCAGTGACAACTTCAACAAAAATATAGTAAACGAAGCATCCTCGTGCACACATGAGCACACGTGCGCGCGCGCACACACACACACACACACACACACACACAGAGAGAGAGAGAGAGAAACCATAAAAAAAGAACCAGTCGAACATAGAGAATCCAATAACTGAAATGAAGAATACACTAGAAGAAACCAATAGATTAAATGAAGCAGAGGATCAAATTAGTGATTTGAAAAACAAGATAGAAGAAAATACCCAATAAGAACCACAATAACAAGAATAAAAAAAATCAGGCTAGTTTAAGGGACCTCTGGAACGACAAATGTGATAACATTCACATCATAGGGGTATCAGAAAAAGAAGAGAGAGCAAGGAAATGAGAACATTTTTGAATAAATAATGACAGAAAACTTCTCTAACATGGCGAAAGAAACAGTCATACAAGTCCAGGAAGTGTTGAGTATCCCAAACAAGGTGAACCCAAAAAGGCTCACACCAAGATATACCATAAATAAATGGCTAAAGGTTAAAGACAAAGGGAGAATCCTAAAAGTAGAAAAAGAAAGGCAGCTACTTCCTTACACAAGTATGCTGAGAAGAACATCAGCTGATTTCTTAGCAGAAACTTTGCAGGCCAGAATGAAGTGAAAGAAGATATTCAGAGTGAAGAAAGAGAAGGATCTACATCTAAGAATACTCTACCAACCAAGAAAAAGTTAAAGAAATTCATCATCACACAGCCACTACTACAAAAAAAAAGAAATGTTGAGAGGAATTTTTTTAAAAGGAAGGAAAAATATAATAACATAAATATGAATAATAAAATTTAATAACTATACACCTATCAATAATTACTTTAAATGTAAATTGATTAAATGCTCCAATAGAAAGACATAGCATAGCTGAAGGGATCAGAAAACAAGTCCATACATATATTGTGTACAAAAGACTCAATTGGGATTGAAAGACATACACAGACAGAAAGCAAAAAAAAAATGGAATAAGATATTTCATGTGAATAGAAATTTTAAAAAGCTGGGATAGCAATAATTATTAGAAAAAATAGACTTTAATAATAACATAAAAAAGACATTAAATAATGATAAAAGAATCAATCCAACAAGAGGATATATAACCTTAGAAAACATCTATGTGCCCAACATAAGAGTACCAAAATATATTTAAAGCAAATATTGACTAATGTGAAGGGAGAGATTGATGGTAATGCACTCATAGTGGAGAATTTTAACCATCTACAGACACCAATGGACAGATCTTCCAGATAAAAATCAACAATGAAACAGTGGCCTTAAATGACATACCAGACCAGATAGATTTAATTCATATTTTTAGAGTGCTTCATCCCAAAGCAGCAGAATATATATTTTTCACAAGTTCGCATGGAACATTTTTTCAAGACAGACTACATGTTAGGCCTCAAGAGAAGTTTAGTAAATTTAAGAAGATTGCAATCATATCAGGAATCTTCTCAAACCACAATGTCATGAAACTACAAATTTATTACAAGAAAAAACTGAAAAGCGAATGCATGCAGGCTAAATAGCATGCTACTAGATGATGACTAGGTTAACAATTATATCAAAGAAGTAATCAGAAGATAGCTAGAGAAAAAGGAATATAAAAATACAGTTACCCAAGTGTATGGGACATGTAAAAAGAAGTTTTAAAAGAAAAATTCAGAGCAATACAAGACTACCTCTAAAAACAAGAAAAATCTCAAATAAACAATTTAACCTTACACCTAAAGGGACTTTAAAAAGAACAGCAAAAAAAGTTTAAAGTGAGTAGGAAGAGAGAAACAATAACAGAGTAGAAAGAAATGAAATAAAGTCTATGAAAACAATATGAATTTATTCCTGGGATGCATATTTGGTTCAGTATATGAAAATCAATTAATGTGATACACCACATTAACAAATTGAAAGATAAAAATCATGCGATCATATCAATAGATGCATGAAAAGTGATTGACAAAATCTAACATCAATTTATGATAAAAAAATTCTCATCAAAGTGGGAATATAAGAAAGATACTTCAACGTAGTAAAAGCCATACAAAATAAAATCAATAGCTAGTGGTTCAAGATGGTAGACTAGGTAAAAGTGGGATTCATCTCTTCTCAGGACATTAAAATTACAACAAAATTATAAAATAATGATCATGGAGAATCAATTACCTGAAGTCCAGCTGATCATAACACATATGTTTGATTATATAAAGACAGAGCCACATCTCAGCCGGTAGTAGTGGCAAAGTCATGAATCAGACTGTGACTGCATCCATGGGTGGCGGTGGAGCACTGGGATGGAGAGTGCAGCTACAGAGGCCCCCCGAAGGAGAGAGGGGTCTTAGCCCCATATGGGGACTCCCCAGCCTAGATTCCCAACCAAGTGAAGAGGAGTTACCAAAAAATCTGACTGTAAATATCAGATTTGGGGATTCTGGCTATCTGGGTGAGATTGAAAGAGACTGAAATCCCAGATGCCCCATAAGGGGGCCTATGCACAGGCTCTTTTACCCACAGACACACACCCTGGGCACCAGGAGAGAACCAGAGACTCAGGCAAGAGTCATATGGGAAAAGATTGCATTATGTGGCACCAGAGCAAGGTCTGGAGGGGCAGTTGCCATTGTGCCTTAGTCGGGGCCCTCTACGGGGCAGTATGTAGACAGGCGCCAGTTTACCTATGTTGAACTCTCCCTCTGCATGGCCAATTCTAAAACTGCACTGGCCTGGAGAGTCCAGTCCATTCACCCACCCAACAAACTGTTCAAACGATTTATCTCCAGGAGGTTGCCCCCACCCTGCCTCTTTCCAGGGTTGAATATTTGGCTCAGGCTTCAGACATCAGCCAGCACGGTGAGCCCATTTCAAGGAAAACAGTTTTTGGAAGATCACTGTTGCTAACGTGAGCTTGGGAAGATTGCGGGGATCTGTTGGCCAGTCTCAGACAGCAGCTGGTCTTGCTGTGATCTGTGACTTTCATGCAAATGTGAGGGAAGACTAGAAGCTGCAGCATAATGAAGCTGTATTGACCTGATAGCCCTTGTCTCCAAGTCCCCTCCACACACAACCCACAAATTGCGTGCAGCAGTGCATTAGCAGACAGCTAATTCAGCTCTGCCCCTTTCTGGGGAGCACATCCCATAGAGGTAACAGACCTCAGATAGCTCAGTGCACATATTTTGGGGAAATCAGTTGTGGGCAGATCACTGCTGCCTGCGCAAGCTGCAATATCACTTCGGAGGTCACGGGTGTCTGTAAGACTGCCCTAGATGGCAGCTGGTCTCACTGTAATCTGTGATTGCTGTGGGAACTTGTGGACATAGAACTTGCAGAAAAAATGAGGCTGTAATGGCCTAATGGTGTGAGTCTCCCTGAGATCCCACCCCATTCAATCCACAAATTGCCCATGGCTTGGTGACAGGCAGCTATCCCTGCCCTGACCTTTTCTGAGGATGCACATTCTGCGCAGGCAACAGACCACAACTAGTGCAGTGCATACATTGCAGGAAAAACAGTGGCAGACAGATCAATGCTTCCAGCATGAGATACAATATGTCTAGGGAAAATCACAGGGTTTTATAGTTCCATTCTAGATGGCAGTGGGTCTTGCAGTGATCTATGACTTTTATTGGATGGAGCCCATGGACCCAGAAATGGCAAAAAATATGGTGCTGTATAAGCCTGACAGCTCCATGCTTCAGTGAGATGCTGCCTCACCTAAACCACAAAGTACCTGTTGCAAGCTTATTCCCAGGCTCCCCAGTCCTATCCAGTGCTTTTCCTGGGTCCCAAGTTCAATAGCAAACGTAGCACTTCAGTTTCTACAGCTCATGCAAAGCCAGTGCATCCCAGGAGAGACTTTCCATTGTGGACCACAAAACCCTGCCTCCAAGCTTCAATAATTCTAGAACAGATCTCAGATGTTTGTGGGCCTGAGGAGGGCAGCAGCTGGCCTTGCTATGATCTGAGACTTTTACAGGCAGCACAGAGACAGCACTACCTTATAAACTGACACCGCAGTGGCAGGGGGAACTCTGCTCAATATAGCAAGGTGACTCCCTGGGTCTCTGCACCACCCAATGTGCATATCACCAAGAGCCACTTCAAGTTGTGGAGTCTTATGAGCAACTGATAGGCAGCCTCAGTCCTTGAAGCACACTGGTCCTTCTGCTAAACTTCCCCAGGCCTGGTACTTGGGGTAAACAGTCTCTTCCACTTACCTACAGTTACCACATAGGCAACAACCATCTGCAGATCACTTTGTAGCTCTAACCAGGAATTCCAGAGTAATCAAAGACAGCAGTTGAACCTGGCCTACTGGGGAGACCCTCCCAAGGGGCCATAAAACCAAAACACATGGAGGTTGGCACTAGACCACAATAGAGCAACTCCTGACTAGCCCCAAAATTGGAACACACAAAGAGTGGTTTCAACAAAAATACACAAGCCTACTAAGGCAAATCTCACTCAGTGGTGTCAGCCCCCACACAGCAACTTATACACTGTGGTCATAGCCAATTTTCATAGTTACTCAGCCTGAACATTAATTCCTCCAACAGAGGTTCTAACAACAATAAAGGTTTAGCTATAACAGAAGATTACATGCAACCCAAACAATGACCATGTCCAGTTCTCCCAGCACAGTTGATTAAGGAGAAGGTTGCACCGAGCCACACAGGACACCTTCCACATAAGGCCATCTGGCCACGAACGAGAGAAGAAACAAATCTTCCTAGTATACAGAAATGAACACAGAGAGGCTAATAAAATGAGAAGACAAAACAAACAAACAAAGAAAATGCCACAAATGAAATAACAGAAGAGAACTCCAGAAAATAAGCTAAATGAAATGGAGGCAAGCAACTTACCAGAGAAAGGGTTCAAAATAATGGTTACAAGGATGCACAAACAACTTAGGGGGAGAATGGATGATCTCAAAGAGAAACTTAACAGAGAGATAGTAAAATAAAAATGACAAAGAAAACATAAAAAAGAACCAGACAGAAATGAAGAATATAATAACTGAAATAAAGACTACATTGGAAAGGTTCAACAGTAGATTGGATGAAGCAGAAGATCAAATCAGCAAACTGAATAACAAGGTAGCAGAAAACACTGAATTGGAACGAACGAAAGAAAGAAAGAAAGAAAGAAAGAAAGAAAGAAAGAAAGAAAGAAGAAAGAAGGGAGGGAGGGAGGGAGGGAGAGAGGGAGGAAAGAAGAACAAAAAAAATGAAGATACTTTAGGAGATTTCAGGGACAATATGTGGTAGAACAATATCCATATCATAGGAGTACTAGAAGAAGAGAGAGAGCAAAGTATTGAGAATCTATTTGAAGAAATCATGGCAGAAAATTTCCCTAACCTGGCAAAGGAATTATAGCATACAAGTCCAGAAAGCACAAAGAAAAATTCAAACAGACTCACACCGAGACTCAACATAATTAAAATGCCAAAGGTCAAAGACAGAGAGAGAATCTTAAAAGCAGCAAGAGAAAGGAAGCTAGTTACTTACAAGGGTACCCCAATAAGAATGTCTGCTGAGTTTTCAACAGAAACTTTACATGCTAGAGGCACTGGCAAGAAATATTCAAAGTTATAAAACACAAGAATCTACAACTACAAATTCTCTACCCGACAAGACTTTCAACTAAAATGGAAGGTAAGATAAAGAGCTTCTGAGACAGGGAAAAGCTTAAGGAATTCATCACTAACAAGCCAGTATTAAAAGAAATGTTAAAGAGACTTCAGTTAAAAAATAGGAAAGAAAAACAAATAACTATGAATAATAAAATGGCAATAACTATGTACCTATAAATAATCGCTTTAAATGTAAATGGAATAAATGTTACAACCAAAAGATATTGGGCAGCTGAATGGATAAGGAAACAAGACCCACATATATGCTGTCTATAAGAGATCCACTTCAGATCAAATTAAGCACACAGACTAAAATTAAAGAAAGCCAGAGTAGCAGTATTTGTATCAAACAAAATAAACTTTACAACAAAGGCTATAATAAATGATAAAGAAGGGTATTACATAATGATAAAGAGATCAATACATCAAGAGGACATAACCCTAGTAAATATACACATCTCTCATGGAAGTATCTATATATATAAAGCAATTATTGAATGACAGAAAAGAGATCAACAGTAATACACTCATAGAAGGGAAATTTAACAACCCATTGACTCCAATGGACAGATGTTAGAAAATCAACAAGGAAATAGTGGGCTTAAATGACACATTAGACCAGATGGATTTAATAGATATTTTCAGAGCACTTCACCCCTCGGCAGCAAAATAAACATTCTTCTCATATGCACATAAAACATTTTCCATGATAGAGCATGTGTTTCGCCACAAAACAAGTCTCAATAAATTTAAAAAGATTGGAATAATATTGACCACCTCTTTGATTACAATGCTATGAAACTAGAAATAAACTACAAGGGAAAAAAACTAGAAAATACACATACACTTGGAAGCTAAATAACATCTTACTAAACAATAATTGGGTAACAATGAAATCAAAGAAGAAATCAAAGGATACCTTGAGACAAATGAAAATGAAACCACAACAAATCAAAACCTATGTGACACAGAGAAAGCAGTCCTAAGAGGAAAATTCATAGCAATACAGGCCTACCTCAAGAAACAAGAAAAAGGTCACATAAACAATTCAACCTTACACTTAAAAGAACTACAAAAAGAACAGGGAAAAAAAACCCCAAAGGGGGAAGTAGGAAGAAAATAATAAAGATCAAAAGAGAGTCTAGAAAAATAATACAAAAGATTAATGAAACCAAGAGCAGGTTCTTCGAAAACAAAAACAAAATTGATAAACTTTTAACCAGACTCATCAAGGAAAAAAAGACTATAAATAAATAAAATCAGAATGAAAGAGAAGTAACTAGGGACTCAACAGAAATATAAAGGATCATAAGAAAATATTATGAGCAATTACATGTCATCAAGTTGGACAATGGAAGAAATGGGTACATTCCTAGAAACAGACAATCTCTCAAGACTGAGTCAAGGAGAAATAGATAATCTGAATGAACAGAACACCACCATTGAAATTGAATCAGTAATCAAAACACTTCCAAAAAACAAAAGTCCTATGAACCAGATAGCTTCATAGGTAAATTTTACCAAATGTTCAAAGAAAAATGAACACCTATTCTTCTCAAATTATTTCAAAAAATTCAGGAAGTGGGAAGCTCCCTAATTTTTGTAAGATCATCATTACACTGATTCAAAAAGGAGAGAAAGACATTACAACAACAACAACAACTATAGCAATGAATGATGTTGTATACTTTGTTATTTAGATTCCATTTAGACTTATTGCAATGAATGAAATAGGTCTAAATGGAATCTAAATAACAAAGTATACAACATCAAAAGCAGAAGTGAACTCACTGAAACAGAGATATTTTGGGGGCTACTAGATGGGAAGAGGTTTGGGAGGATGAAAAAAATTAAAGGGATTAACAGGTACAATGGATAATTTCAGAATAGATGTAGAGTGTAGCATGGAGAAGATGAATATTAATGTTGTAATAAGTATGTGAGGGGGAAGAGAGGTACTAGATGCTATGGGGTGATTGCTTTGTGAGTTATGTGGATCTCTGATCACTATGCTGTACAACTGAAAGTGGTATATTTTTGTATGCCAACTATAATTGAAAAAAACTCATTGAATTTTACAATGTAAATATGAGCAACTAATATTCTATTGTATATCAATAAAGCCAGAAAAATTAAAATTAAAAGGAAATAAAAAGTGGCATATAGGACTGCAGATAGGGTAATGTACACTTTGTTCCCGGCAGCCAAAACTGTTTTCTAAACAGTTTTAACAAGCAGCTGAAACAAAAGATATTTCCTTCTTATTGGGTGAGACATGCCCTACAAATTGTGTCAAAATGAGAATTCTAAAGAATCTGTATTGAAGTTTCATAATTTGTCATTATTGTCAAGTCCTGCAAGCTGTATGGTCTCTTACTACTAAGGTCAAACTGGAGCCAATTTCCAAATCCCTCAGCAAAATGGAAATGTTTATTAACAGAGAAACATGCACATTTGACATTTTTGGAATTTCGACAGGGTGCAATATGAAAAAATGAATCTTTACAGCAACATCTACTACCTCTGATTTTTTTTCAAGCCACCTATTTATTCAAAAATTACCACAATTCCCAAAGTTTATCATGGAAATCGATAAGTCAGTAAGGCAGATGTGCTGATCCACAGAGGCTGACTTGTGAACAACCTGCTTTACATGTAGGCAACATTACTCTAAGATAAGGAGCCACAGGGATGAATCTATCTTTGCCTTGCAGAGCAGAATAACAAATGTCACATTTAAAAATAAGTTTTGTTATAAAGTAGAAAATTATGTAAAACTATATTAATAATTAAAATGAAAAAGATTATAATTATATTAATAATATTTTAGTGTTGCTAATAAATTTTTAAATATTGATAGATCTTTTTAAAAAAAAGAAAATAGATTAGATGTAATTGAAGATTAACAGCCTTTACTCAAAAATGATGAAATCAAATGAAATTGAAGATTAAATCGAAGCCTGTCAATAAAATATCTAGTACTTTTTTATAGACAAGCAGAATTTGTTGTTACATAGCCATCCAACCAACCAACCAATCAAAATAAAATATCTAGTACTTGGAAATGAAAGAAAAGAATAACAGGCCAAAATACTGTGAAGATAAAGACTTCACACAATAAAGTAGAAGGCTATGGTTCCAATTTTCCAGTTTCCACTTTATATATATATATTTAGCTGCCTCCATAAATTTTGAAGGAAATTTGCATGTGTGCAATCATCAGGGACTCAACTGTTCATATATTTAATTCTAAAAATTTTATAGACTTTATAATCTCTGTATTCATAAATTTGAATATGTATGCATGCTGTCCATTTAATATAAAATATAGAGTCAATTGGAAAATAATTTTATTACTTCTCAAAGAAATCCCAGCCAAGCTGTCATAATCTACATGATATTATACTACCTAATGTGTTCACTGCTTTAGTAGTTCTACTGAAGTCAGAAGTAACTTGACAATTATCTTTTTTAAATTGCTTTTTTTCTGATTGCAAAATTAAAACAAGCACTAAATGAAATATTCAAATAACAAAAATACAAATAAATAGAAATTATATTTTTGCAGTTCCACCCAATCCCTACACCAAAAGATAAAAATTTCCTCCAGTTTGATAGACTTCATTCTGAATGCTCGTGATGTTTTACAAGATGACAGATTTCTACAAGTGCAAAATGTCATATATAATTTTCTTAAAATTTTTCAAGCATGCACTGTGCACTGGTGGTGTATATTGAATGAAATGGATATGAAGCATTTTTCTGTTGCTTGAGTATACAGTAAACATATGTCTACATATACAGATCGTATAAGCATATAAATAAGCTGAAAATGTTTATCTTCTATATATACGTACACACATACTATTTTACACATGTATCGGTTTGGTATAAATAAGCATTCAAATGAATTCAGATCCTCAGATAATCAGACATTCTACCAAACTCCTTTCCTTAGGTATATCATGCCTCTATACTACATAAATATTTCAAGCGGAGGAAAAATATGGCTAGTCTAGTTCTGTTAGCAGACATATCACAATACATGTGGACTATAAATACACAACCACTTACAGTATGTTTGAAGAGTGTGTAGAAGAAGAGAACCCAAATAAGAAGAGAGAAAAGGGATACATAGAAAAGTAAAAAGAAAATCTGTTGTGAAATATAGAGACCAAATGAATACATCTTTTTAAGAAGGCAGCTGTAGTCAAGAGTTTCAAATCTTATAGAGAGGCTAAAGTAAAATAAGAACTAAAATGTACTCATTAGTTTAATAAGTAGGAAGATGAAAACATGGTTATTCCTGAAGCCGCTCTTTACTGTGAGTCTAGGAATTTCACAAGTATACTATGGTCTAGTGTACATAGAGCAAACTCTACAGAAGTCATGGAAACTTTTAGATGATCTGATTATAAACCTACCCCACAGTACGACTACTGAGCACAAATCTTTACACTGAACACAGTCATTTCGGATCTATCCTATGAATATTGAAAAGAAATATTTAGACAGAGGAGATGTTTTAATAAAGAACATAATCTATCAGGAAGATTTACCCAACATACTTTAGTCACTTGGTGACATGGAAAATAGAATCAGATATAGACATTTATAAATCAGAAAAATATTCCTTCGTAACATTCTACAGGCTTCTATTTTAAAAATATAGAGTTCAATGGAAAGTGAGAAAGCAGGAATTAAAGATCTTGTGTTGGATTTTGCGAAAACCTTGAAAGGCCTGAATAAGAACGCACAAGTGAGAATTTGAGAGATTAAGAAAGAGGAAACTTGGGGAAAGTGTATGTTTTACTATTAAAATAAGACAGAAGTAAATGTTGGAGGAAAGAAAGTATTCTGTGCACATATTAGAACATTAAGGAGAAGTTCTGATGCAGAACCTCAGGATTCGAGACTGCACTTCAGACAATATTTAGATCAAACATGAAGCAACAATAAGGTAAGACTCCAAAGCCAGAATGGGTATGAGACTAATCTTTACACTGGAAAGTTTGGAATGGTCATTAAGAAAAAGAAATTTGAATTCTGAGCAAGAAAGTCCTTAAGAGGACATTATAATCTTAAATGAAGTTAAGGTACAAGACCAACGTAAACTATATTCCAGAGAAAGAACAACAGAATTTCATAATATGTATTATGAAATAGATATGTTATATATAGAATTTCTAAGTTTCACAACTCTTCTTGCCAAGCAAGTAATATTATTTACATTTAAAAAAGGAAAATATTGAGGCTGAAATTTTAAGTAATCTGCTACACAACAAGTAAATTGTGGAGTCAAAAGTCGAACAAAGATCTGATTCTATGTCTACTCTCTTTTTACTGTATACCATAAGGCTGTTTGTATATGAGAGTGGTGATATTTGAAGAATCCTGGGAAGGATAATGAAATACCGAAGATATATCAATGTTTCCTAATTTTTTTAAAAAAGAAGTTCATCTGGATCATTTAAAAGATGGTTTTATAAATAGTCTTTTAAGATTCCATGTGGATTCACGAAGAATAAGTTATACCAATGTAATCTCTTTTCTCTTTTTGGTAGGGTTTATGTGATTGATAGATCAAGAGAAATATTTTAAGCATACTGCATCTTGCCATCAGCAGAGTATCTTACAAAGCCTCTTTTAATATCCTTAATGCAAAATAAATAAATAAATAAATACATAAATACATAAATAAATAAATAAAAAAGCAGAACATAGATTGCGTTCTGAAAGAGTTAGATCAAGCTCATAGAATTTGGCTATAGGTGAAACATTGTCAATTTAGCACTTTATTGGCATTCTATGGTCATTCTCATTCAAAATTATTAATTATGAAAGAAAGTTTTGAAATTTTGCTTATCAATTTTGTCAATCATAGAAGACTCAAATGTAAGTGAATACATTTTATCACAATGGCAAGAACTAAAAATATTAACAAGCTGAATTAATCCTAGGATTATTGCAGAATTTTCCCTAGTATTTAAGACTAGGGAAATCATGATTCAGAAGCCACATATGTCAACAAAATAAGGTTTGGGTGGACTGCCTATATATTTACTCTGAGTCAGCTGTATAACATAGCCATTTAAAAATGGATGTGGTCTATGCCATGCTACCCTGAACAAGCCTGATCCTCTTTGATCTCAAAAGCTAAGCAGGGTCAGGCATGGTTAGTACTTGGATGGGAGACCGCCTAGGAAGACCAGGTGCTGTAGGCATAAAAAATAATTAAAAAAATGTAAGAATTTGTAAGCTGACAAGGTCCTTGCAGTCTGTGAGATTAACCAAGAGTTGGTTGCCTCATCTAAAAAAATGGATATGATCTTATCACTTTGTAAGGTGTATAACTTTATAAGGTATATAAATGTCTAGGAACTATGTTGTACACATGAAATTAATATAATATTGTATGTTAATTACAATTTAAAATAAATCCAGAAAAGAATTGCTCAATACATGTGCCATTAGTTATGAGATAATGTTTTAAATCCATTAAAGTGAGTGCATTTTTCTTAGAAATCATATATCTGTTTAGGATTATAAAGAACAACGTATTTGAATAAGAAAATTAGGTTGCTAGGTGTAGCTATTTAGAACAGCAGTTCTCAGGTTTTATATTTTAATTTGTTTCATGGATCACTTCATGGTTATAATACATTTGAAAGCTAAACCTTATATATTTTTAAAATTTTTATTTTATCTACTCTGTTGCAAAATATCTTTAGGAAATGCTAATGAAGGATATCTCTTTGCCTGTATCACTGTCTCTTACAGTGAATAGCACTAATATTTATACTTTCCATATTGCAATTGGCTCCTAATAGAGTCGTTATAATTTCCATGTAATAGTAAGCAAAGTTACACTAAAGCTCTACTGTCTTTGACTTAAGCTTGATTGTGAAAGAGAAAATCAATCAATCTATCTATCTATCTATCTATCTATCTATCTATCTATCATCTATCTATCTGTCTATCATTGTCTACTTATTTATTTATTGAAAATTATAGGGGTGACATTCATAAAATCAAATAAGTTTCAAATGTATCATTCCACAATGTCTTATATATAATGCACTGTGTGTTCACCATCCAGAGTTATATTTCCTTCTCTTACCAAATATTTGACCCCTTTTACCCCTATCTACCACCCCCTGCCCCTCTTCCCTCTGGCAACCACTAATCTACTGTTCATATCCATGAATCTGTTTGCTTGTTATTTTGTTTGGTGCTTTCAGTTTTATACCCCACATGTGAGGGATATCACGTGATTCTCAACTTTTTGTCTGACTTAGTTAGCTTATCATGATTATTTCAAGATCCATCCTTGTTGTCACAAATGTCAGTATTTCATATTTTCTTATAGTTAATTAATACTACATTGTATATATGTATCATTTATTATTTATCCAATCATCTATCATAGGACAGTTTGGTTGCTTGCATGTCCTGGCCACCGTGAATAATGCTACTCTGAACATAGGGGTGCATATATCTTTGTGGATAAATATTTTCAGGTTTTTTTGGGGGGGAGGGGGAGTAAATACCCAGAAAAGGGATTGCTGGATCATATGGTAATGCAATTCTTAGTTTTTGTTTTTTGAGGAAAGTTCATACTGTTTTTCATAGTGGCTATACCAATTTACATTCCCACAAGCAGTATATGAGGATTCCTTTTTTTCCACAACCTCTCCAACACTTGTTATTACTTGTCCTGTTGATGATAGCCATTCTAACAGGTGTAAGATGGTATCACATTGTGGTTTTGATTTTCATTTCTCTAACAGCTAGTGAAGTTGAGCTTCTTTTCATGTATTTGTTGGCCGTTAGCTTGTCTTCTTGGGAGAAGTGTCTATTCAGGTCCCCTGTCCATTTTTAGTTGGATTGTTTGTTTGTTGTTGAGTCATATGAGTTATTTGTATATTTTGGATATTAGCCTCTTACCAGAGGCATTGTTTGCAAATATGTTTTCTCTTTCAGATGGTTGCCTCTTTTCCTTGTTGATGGTTTCTTTTGCTGTGAAGAACCTTTTAAATTTGATATAGTCATATTCATTTATTTTTGCTTTTACTTCCCTCTCCTTTGAGGTCAAATTTATAAAATCCTCTCTAAGTTTTAGGTCCATGTGTTTATTACCTATGTTTTCTTCTATGCAACTTACTCTTTTAGGTATTATATTTAGGTCTATGATCCATTTTGAGTTAGTTTTGGTGTATGCTGATAAACAACAGTCTAGTCTAGTTCTTTTGCATGTGGCTTTCCAGTTTTCCCAGCATCATTTGTTGAAGAGGCTTTTCTTTCTCTGTTTTATGTTTTTGGCTCTTTTGTCAAAAATTATTTACATATATACCTGGGAGTTTACTTTTGTACTCTCGATTCTATTCCACTAGTCAGTGTGTCTGTTTTTTCTGCCAATACCACACTGTTTTGATTATTGTCCCTTTGTAGTATAATTTGAAATCAGGTAGAGTGATACATCAAGGCTTGTTCTTTACTCTCAGGATGGCTTTGGCTATTCAGGGTCATTTGTGCTTCCATACAAATCTGATGATTTTTTGTTCTATTTCTTTAAAAAATGCCTATGGAATTTTGACGGGGATTGCATTAAATCTGTATAATCCTTTATGTAATAAGGTCATTTTAACTATGTTGATTCTTCCAATCCAAGGACATGGAATATCTTTCCATTTCTTTGTTCCTTCTTTAATTTCTTTTAATAACGTCTTATAGTTTTCATTCTATAGGTCCTTCACATGTTTTCTTAGGTTTATTCCCAGGTATATTGTTCTTTTTGTTGCGATTGCAAAATAAATTGTTTTGTTTTGTGTTTATTTTTCTGAAAATTTATTAGAGTATAGAAATTAAATGGATTTTTGAACGTTGACTTTGTATCCAGAAAAGTTACCGTATCTGTTTATTATTTCAAATAGTATTTAGTGAAGTCTTTAGAGTTTTATATATAGAGAATCGTGTTATCTGCAAAAAGTGACCATTTTAATTCTTTATTTCTTATTTGGATGCCTTTTATTTCTTTCACTTGCCTGACTGCTATCAAGAGGACTTCCAGTTATATAGAATAATAGTGGTGATAGCAGACAGCCTTGTTTTGTTCTTGATCTTAGAGAAAAGTTGTTTAGCTTTTCACCATTAAGTTTGATGTTAGCTAAGGTTTGTCATATGTGGCCTTTATTATGCTGAAGTACTTTCCTTCCATACACTTATTATTAAGTGTTTTAAACGATGCTGTATCTTGTCAAAAGCTTTCTACATCTATTGATTTATGGTTTTTTTTACTTTATTTTATTTATGTGATGTATCGCATTAATGATTTGCATATGTTAAATCATCCCTGTGCCACTGGGATGAAGCTTACTTGATCATGGTGTACTGTATTTTTAATATGTTGTATTCAATTACGTAGTATCTTATTTAGGATTTTTGCATCTGTGTTCTTGAGGGATAGTGGTTTGTAGTTTTTGTTTGTTTGTTTTTTGTTTTGTGTTATCTTTACCATTTTTTGGTATCAGGGTAATTTTGGCCTTATAAAATGAATTAGGAAGTATGGCCTTTACTTCGACTTTTTGAAAGAGTTTGAGAAAAATAATTATTAAACCTGCTTTGAATGACTGGTAGAATTCATTGGTGAAGGCTTCTGGTCTTGGACTTTAAGTTTTGGGGAGGTTTTTGATGATCCTTTCAATCTCCGTACTGTTGTTTAGACTTTCCAGTTCTTTATACTTCAGTCAAGGAAGGTTGTATATTTCTAAGAACTTGTCCATTCCTTCTAGGGTATTAAATTTTGTCTTATAGAATTTTCCATAGTATTCTTGTATGATCTTTTGAATTTCGGTCATATTTGTCAAAACTTCTCTTTCATTTTCAATTTTGTCTTCTCTCTCTCTCTCTCTCTCTCTCTCTCTCTCTCTCTCTCTCTCGTGAGTCTACCTAGGAGTTTGTCAATTTTGTTAGTTTTCTCAAAGAACCAGCTCTTTGTTGCATTTATTTTTTTGATTGTCTTTTTGTTCTCAATTCTATTTAATTCTACTCTAATTTTTATTTTGTTTTTCCTTTTGCTGACCTTCAGCTTCACTTATTCTTTTTTTAGTTTTTTTTTAAGATGTAATGTTAAGTCATTTATTTGGGCTCATTTTTTATTCTGAGATAAGCTCGTAATGATATGAACTTTCCTCTTATTACCACTTTTGCTGTGAAACAAAAGATTTTATTTTTATTTTTTTAATTAGTTTCACGTATACAGTACATTGGTTAGACATCTATATACTTAATAAAACGATCCTTCCAATCACTCTATCCCTCCCTTGGCCCTTCACTTAGCCATTATAGTCATGTTAACTGCATTTCCTTTGCCATGCTCCCTATCACCGTGACCAACTATAAACTATGAATTTGTACTTCTTTAACCCTTCACCCCATTGTCCCAGCCCCCCAACACCCTCCCCTCTGTCCATAGCCGAATTTCCCACTATATTTGCGAGTCTGTTTTTGATTAGTTTGTTCTTTTTGTTTATTAGATTTTTCATGTAAGTGAAATCATATGGTATTTATCTTTTTCTGTCTGACTTATTTCACTTAGTATAAGAACCTCTAGGTCCATTTGTGTCATTGAAAATGGTTGGATTTCATTTTTTTAATGGCTGAGTAATATTCCATTATATATATATTAACCATAATTTCTTTATCCAATCATCTGTTGATGGGCATTTAGGTTCCTTCCATTTCTTGGCTATTGTGAATTGTGCTGCCATGAATATTGCAGTGCATAGATCTTTATGGAATATTGTTTTGATTTCCTTAGGATAAATACCCAGAAGTGCAATTCCTAGGTCAAAAGGTATATCCATTTATAAATTTTTGAGAAACCTCCATACTGTGTTCCATAGAGGCTGTACCAATTTGCAATCCCACCAACAATGCACGAGGGTTCCCTTTTCTCCACATCCTCGCCAATACTTGCTGTTTTTTGATTTATTGATGATAGCCACTCTGACAGGTATGAGTTGATATCTCATTGTGGTTTTAATTTGTATTTATCTCAAAGTTAGTGACTTTAAGGATCTTTCTATATGTCTATTGGCCATCTGTATTTCCTCTTTGGAGAAGTATCTGTTCAGGTCTTCTGCCCATTTTTTAATTGGATTTTTTGTTATTTTTTTTGTTGTGAAGTTGTGTAAGTTCTTTATATATTTTGGATATTAATCCCTTACCAGATGTATCATTAGAGAATATCTTCTTCCAAACAGTCAGTTGTCTTTTTGTTTTGATGATGATTTTCTTGGCTGTACAAAAACCTTTTAGTTTGTAGTCCCATTTGTTCATTTTTTCTTTTGTTTCCCTTGCCCGAGGAGATATATCTGAAAAGAAATTCCTGTTAGTAATATCAGAGAGTTTACTGACTATGTTTACTTTTAGAAGTTTTATGGTTTCAGGTCTCACATTTAAGTCTTTAATCCATTTTGAGTCTATTCTTATATACAGTGTAAGAAGGTAATCCTGCTTCTTTTTTTCCTCATGTATCTGTCCAATTTTCCCAATGACATTTATTGAAGAGACTGTCTTTACCCCATTATATATTCTTAGCACCTTTGTCATATACTAAGTGAGCATATAGGCATGGATTTATTTCTAGGCTCTCTATTCTGTTCCATTTATCAATGTATCTGTTATTATGCCAGTACCATGATGTTTTGATTACTGTAGTCTTGTAATGTAGTTTGATATCAGATAGTGTGATACCTCCAACTTTGTTCTTCTTTCTCAATATTGTCCTGGCTCTTTGAGCTTTTTTATGTCTCCACAAATTTTAGGGTTATTTGTTCTATCTCTCTGAAAAATGCCTTTGGTATTTTGATAAGGATTGCATGGAATCTACAGGTTGCTTTGGGTAGTATGGCCATTTTAATGGTGTTGATTTTCCCTACCCATGAACACAGTATATGCTTCCATTTATTTGTATTTTCTTCAATTTCTTATTTCAATGATATAATCTTCTGAAAACAGATCTTCTACCTTCTTGGTAAAATTGATTCCCAGGTATTTTATAGTTTTTGACGCAATTGTAAATGAGATTGTTTTCTCAATTTCTCTTTCTGAAAGTTCATCATTGGTGTTTAAATATGCCATTGACTTCTGAATATTTATTTTGTAACCTGCTACTTTACTGAATTCACTGATCAGTTCTAACAGGTTTTCTGGTGGAATCTTTAGGGTTCTCTCTATATAGTATCATGTCATTGAAAAATAATGAGAGTTTTATTGTTTCTTTTCTAATACAGATGCCTTTTATTTCTTTCTTGTCTTATTCCTGTGGCTAAAACTTCCAATGCAATGTTGAAGAGAAGTGGTGAAAGTGGACATCCTTGTCTTGTTCCTGATCTTAAGGAAAATGTGTTTTGCTTTTCCCCATTGAGTATGATGTTAGCTGGAGGTTTGTCATATTTGGCCTTTATTATGTTGAGGTATGTTTCCTCTATTCCCACTTTACTGAGAATTTTTATCATAAATGTATGCTAGATTTTGTCAAACAGTTTTCTGCATCTATTGATATGATCATATTGTTTTTATCTTTCGATTTGTTGATGTGGTGCATCACACTAACTGATTTGCGAATATTGTACCAACCCTGCTCCCAGGAATAAATCCAGTTTGATCATGGTGCATTATATTTTTAATATATTGCTGAATTCAGTCTGCTAATAGTTTGTTGAGGATTTTTGTATCAATGTTCATAAGAGATATTGGCCTATAGTTTTCTTTTCCTGTAATTTCTTTGGTTTTGGAATCACGGTAATGGTGGCCTCATAAAAGGAGTTAGGGAGCCTTCTCTCTTCTTGAATTTTTTGGAATAGATTTAAAAAATAGGTAATAATTCTTCTTTGTATGCTTATTAAAATTCATCTATGAAGTCGTCTGGCCCAGGATTTTTGTTTGGGGGTAGGTTTTTGATTACTGATTCTATTTCATTGGTGATAATCGATTGGTTTATATTTTCTGTTTATTCTTGACTCAGTCTTGAGAGATTGTCTGTTTCTAAGAATGTGTTCATTTCTTCCAGATTGCCCAATTTGTTGGCATATAATTGCTCAAAGTTCTTTCTTATGATCCATTGTAATTCTATGGAATCTTGGTTATTTTTCTTTTCATTTCTGATTTTATTAGAGTCTTCTCTTTTTTCTTTTTCCTTGATGAATCTGCTTGAAGGTCTGTCAATTTTATCCTTTCAAAGAACCAGCTCTTAGTTTCATTAATCCTTTGTATTGTTTTTCTAGACTCTATTTTCTTTATTTCCACTCTGATCTTTATTATTTCCTTCCGTCTCTTTACTTTAGGCTTTGTTTGCACTTCTTTTCTAGTTCTTTTAATTGTAAAGTTAGATTGTTTATTTGATCTTTTTCTTGTTTCTTGAGGCAGGCCTGTATTGCTACAAATTTCCCTCTTAGGACTGTTTTCGCTGTGTTCCATACATTTTGAGTCATTGTATTTTCATTTTCATTTGTCTCTAGATATCATTTGATGTCTTTTTTCTTCTCATTAATAACCCATTAATTGTTTAGTAGCATGCTATTTAGCCTCCATGTGTTTGTGTACTTTCCAGTTTTTTTTCTTGTAGTTGATATCTCGTTTCACACTATTGTGATCAGAGAAGATGGTTAATATGATTTCAATCTTCTTAAATTTATTGAAATTTGATTTGTGTCCTAAGTTGTGGTCTATCCTTGAAAATGTTCCGTATGCACTTGAGAAAAATGCATATTTTGCTGCATTGGGGTAAAATGTTCTGAAAATATCTATTAAGTCCATCTGGTCTAGTGTGTCTCTTAGGCTCATTGTTTCCTTATTGATTCTTTGCCTGGAAGATCTGTCTGTTGATGTCAATGAGGGGTTAAAGTATACTATGAGTGTCTTGCTATTGATCTCTCCTATGTCAGTCAATAATTGCTTTATGTATGTAGGTGCTCCTATGTTGGGTGTATATATGCTTACCAGGGTTATGTCCTCTTGATTTATCAATCCCTTTATCATTATATAATGCTGTTCTTTGTCTCTTATGATAGCCTTTGTATTAATGTCTCTTTTATCTGATATAAGTATTGCTACCTCGACTACTTTTTTTTCATTTTTGTTTATGTAAAATATCTGTTTTCATCCCTTTACTTTTGGTCTGTGAGTGTCATTTAATCTGAAGTGGGTCTCTTGTAGACAGCATACACATGGGTCTTGTTTTCTTATCCATTCAGTTACCCTACTTTTTATTGGAGCATTTAATTCAATCACACTTAAAGTGATTACTGATAAGTACATTGTTACTGCCATTTTATTATTCATATTTGTTATTTCTTTTTACCCCTTCTCTATTTTATTTCTACCCCTTCTCTTTTCACAGATGACACTTTAACATTTCTTGTAATACTAGTCTATTGGTGATGAATTCCTTAAGCTTTTTCCTGTCTGGTAAGCTCTTTATCTCACCTTCCATTTTAATCAAACGCCTTGCTGGGTAGAGTATTTGTGGTTGTAAATTCTTGTTTTTCATAACTTTAAATATTTCTTGCCTTTCCCTTCTGGCCTGCAAAGTTTCCATTGAAAAGTCAGCAGACATTCTTATGAGGGTACCGTTGTAAGTAATTAGTTGCCTTTCTCTTGCTGCTTTTAAAATTCTCTCTTTTTCTTTGACCTTTGGCATTTTAATTATGATGTATCTTAGAGAAGGTCTTTTTGAATTCCTCTTATTTGTGACTCTGTGCTTCCTGAACTTGTATGTCCAATTTCTTTCCCAGGTTAGGGAAATTTTCTGTCATTATTTTTTCAAACAAATTCTCAATCCTTTGCTCTCTCTCTTCCTCTTCAGGTACTCCTGATCTAGATATTTGTATGCTTCATATTTTCCAGAGGTCTCCTAAACTATCCTCATTTTTTATTTTTTTTTAATTATTTTCTCTTGTTATTGTTTTGATTAGGTATATTCTGCTACATTGTCTTCGAATTCGCTGATTCAATCTGCTTTATCCAATATACTGTTGAATCCTTCTAGTGCATTCTTCAGTTTAGTTATTGTATTCCTCATTTCTGTCTGGTTCTTTTTTATGGTTTCTATGTCCTTTTTTATGCTGTTGAGGTTCTCCTTGTGCTCATCCATTCTCCCCATAAGTTCATTGAACATCCTTGTAACCTTTATTTTGAACTCTGTCTTTGGTAAGTTGCTTGCCTCCATTTCATTTAGCTTATTTTCTGGAGTTTTCTCCTATTATTTCATTTGTGGCATGTTTCTTTGGCTTCTCATTTTATTAGCCTCTCTGTGTTCATTTCTAAGTGTTAGAAATATTTGTTTTGTTTCTCTGCCTTGGCAATATGACTTAATGTGGAAGGTGCCCTATGTAGTCCAGTGGCACACTCTCCCTGGCACACTTATGCTGGTGGCTATGGACATATTTGTATGGGTTGTGTGTGATCTTCTGCTATCACCAAGCCTTTATTGTTGTTAGTAGATCAGTCAATTGGTTTAATGCTCAGGATGACTAATCGTGGGAATTGGCTGTACCCATAGGGTAAGAGTAGTTAAGTGGGAGCTGACCCCACTGAGTGTGATTTGCCCTAGCAGACTTATGTACTTGTTGCAACCAGCCTTTCTGTGTATCACTGTTGGAACTAGTCAGGAGTTGCTCCATTGTGGTCTGGTGCCAGCCTCTAGATGCATTGGTTTTGTGGCTCCTTTGGTGGGGCTCTCCTGTAGGCCAAGTTTAGTTGCTGGTTTTGATTGCTCAGATACCTGGTGAGATCTACAAAGCAATCCACAGATGGTTGTTGCTTATGCTGGATCTATAGGTAAATAGAAAAGACAGTGCCATAGGCAGCAGTCAGTTATCCTCCACACCTGACCTATGGCAGATTAGCAGAGGAACCAGTGCTCTTCAAGACCTGACACTGCCTGGTAGTTGCCTGAAAGTCTCTGAAACTGGATGGGCTTCTGGGTGGTATGTGTGTTGGTTGGCACAGGGGCCGTGGGAGTCTCCTGGGTCTATTGAGTAAATTTCCCTCTGACACTACAGTGTCAGTTTGCATGCCAACACTGTCTCTGTCTGTGGATCCCTGTACATATTTCTATTTATAGAAAATTTGTCTGCTACCCACCCTGGTCCTAAACATGCTACCCCTGAGCAAGGGCAGCTGCCTATCAATCTGCAGTGAGTGCTTCGTGTATTTGATGTTGTAGGAAGACAGAAAATCAAGGGCCTTCAGGCCAATACAGACCCCTACAATCCCCTAAAGAGATATTGCAGCTCATATAGGCAGCAGCAGTCTGTCCACACCTGTTTTACTCAAAATGCACTCACTGAGCTAGCCCAGGACTGTTGCCTGCACTGACTGCACAACCCCAGAGCCAAGTAGGATACAAGAAGCTGCTTGTCAATGGGCTGCAGACACTTTATGGCTTGGATGAAGCAGGATCTCAGGGAGACAAAGTCTGTCTAGCCAATACAGCCTAAGTTTTGCTTCAACTTCTGTGCCTGGGCATTCCTGCAACTTCAATGTGGCTCCTTTATGTTATCAGATGTAGGTGTTATGATCACCTGGACTTAAAGCGATTCTCCAAGTCAATTATTTTTAATTTGGTTGTAATTTCAATGCGGACCTGGGAGGAGATGAACCCTGCTTTTATCTAGTGTGCCATATTCCCCCTCTTCTAAAAGTTTTGATATGTTGTACATTCATTCTCATTTGTTTCTGTGTCTCTTGATTTCTGCTTTTATTTCTTCTCGTACCTAGTCATTCTTCAGTAGCATTTTGTTAATCTCCACATATTTGTGGTTCTTCCTGCTTTTATTTTACAGTTGATCTCCATTTTCAAAGTATTATGATTCAGAAAATATGCTTAGTATGACTTCAGCCTTCTTAAATATGTTGAGGCTAATTTTGTGTCCCAACATATGGTCTCTTCTTGAGAATGTTCCACGTGTACTAGACAAAAATATATGAGCTGCTGCTTTGGTATGAAGGACCAGTAAATGTTAATTATGTCCAATCAATCTAGTGTATCATTTAAGGATGTTATTTCTTTATTGATTTTCTGTTTCGATGATCTATCTCTGACAGTGGAGTATTTAGTTCCCATGCTATGATTGTGTTTTTATTAATTTCTCCCTTTAGTTCTGTTAGTAATTGCTTTATATATTTTGGCACTTGTTCACTAGGAGCATAGATATTATTAAGTGTTAGGTCTTATTGTTGTGTAGTTCCCTTTATCGTGATATGTTCACCATTTTCTCTCTTTACCTTTTTTATCTTGAATTTTATTTTGTCAGTTATAAGTACAGCTACATCTACTTTCTCTGGATGCCATTTGCTTGGAATATCATTTTCCCCTCTTTCACTTTAAGTCTATATTTGTCCTAGAGGCTGAGATGTGTCTCTTATAGGAAGTATATAGTTGGGTTTTATTTTTTGATCCAATCTGCTACTCTCTGTCTTTCTATTGATAAGTTCACTCCATTTACATTTAGGGTGATTATTAAAATACGGGGTTTTCCTATATCCATTTTATCTTTAGTTTTGTGGTAGCTCAGTGTCTCCATTATTTCTTTGTCCTAGTTTTCTGTCTGTTAATTTGGTGGTGTTTTGTGTTTTATTTTTCTTCTGTTCCCTCATGTTTTATGCTATTTCTCAGTTCTGGATTGATGGAATGTGGTTACCATTCAGTTTATGGAAAGGATAGATATAGATATAGATTTAGATTTAGATATATAGGTATAGATGATATAGATATGGATATAGATATAGATATGGATATAGATATAGATGATATACAGATACAGATACAGATGATACAGGTACAGATACAGATACAGATACATATACAGATACAGATACAGATACAGATACAGATACAGATACAGATACAGATATAGGATAGATAGTAGTCTATTTTCTTCTGCATGTGTCTTATCTCCATTATCCTTTATGGATTTGGATGTTTACTCCTTTTCCTTTTGTGTTTTGTATTGTCTCAAATTATTACTACATATCCTGAACCTTCATTTCTAAGTTTCAGTAGCTGTTATATTCCTTTTTTTTTTAGAGTGGTTTTATTTTTTGGCCTTTAACATTATGTAATATTTAAGCTTATAACAACCTTTTTAGTAAGGGTTGCACATCCTTGCTTCTCTCTGCCTGCTAGCCATCTTACTTATAGTTATGTATTTTTGTCCTTTTGTTTCAGGTAAAATTACTCCCATCAGTATTTCATGAAATGCAGGTCTTGTGGTGGAGAAGTCCCTCAGTTTTGTATGCTTGGAACAGTCTTTATTTCTCTTTTACATATAAAGGAGAGCTTCGCTAAGTATATTATACTTGGTTGATATTTTTTTTTTTTCTTTCAATAGTTTGAATATTTGGATCCACTCCTTCTTTGCTTGAAAAGTTTGTGCTGAGAAGTCCATTGATAGTCTCAAGGGTTATTCTTTAAAGGTAACTGTCATCTTTACCGTGGCTGCCTTGATAATACTTTCTTTTTTATTAGTTTTTGACAACATTAGTATAATGTGTCTTGGATAAAGCCTTTTTGAATTGCGATAATTGGGTGTTCTGTTTGCTTTTTGGATTTGAAGATCCAGGTCTTTCCTGGATTTTCATTAACTATATGTTTAAACATACTCTCTACTTCCTTCACTCTTCTCCTTCTGGTATACCTATTTTTTTTTATTAAATTAAGTTTATTGGGGTAACATTGGTTAATACAATTATATATTTTTTAGGTATACATTATAATTTGACATCTCTATATTCTATTGTGTGATTATCCAATTTTCTGCTGTAGAACACTTTGGTTACTTCCATGTCCCAGCCACTGTGAATAATGCTGCAATGAACATCGTTGTGCAAATATCTTTTTGGATATGGGTTTTCAAGTCTTTGGGGTGAATATACAGCAGTGGGATTGCTGAATCATATGGTACATCAATTTTTAGTTTTTTGAGGAACCTCCATACTGTTTTACAAAGTGGCTATAACAATTTACAGTTTCACTAGCAGGGTATGAGGGTTCTTTTTTCTCCATATCCTCTCCAACATTGTTATTACTTGTCCTGTTGATTATTGCTATTCTAACAGGTGTGAGATGGTATCACATTGTGGTTTTGATTTGCATTTTTCTAAAAGCTAGCGATGCTGAGTATCTGTGCAAATATTTGTTGGCCATTTATATGTCGTCTAGGGAGAAGTGTCTCTTCAGGTCCTCTGCCCATTTTTTGATTGGATCATTTGTTTTTTGTTGTTCTTGAGTTGTATGAGTTATTCGTATATTTTGAACGTTAGGCTCTTATCAAAGGCGTTGCTTGCAAATATATTTTCCCATTTGAATGGTTGTCTCTTTACCTTGTTGAGAATTTGCTATGCTGTGGAGAAGTTTTTTAGTTTGATGTATTCTCATTCATTTACTTTAGCTTTTACTTCCCTTGCTTTTGAGGTCAAATTTGTAAAATCCTCTTTAAGTCCAAGGTCCTCGAGTATAGGATCTATGTTTTCTTCTATGCATTTTATTGTTTCAGGTCCTTAATCCATTTTGAGTTAATTTTGGTTTGTGATGATAGACAGCAATCTAACTTCATTCTTTAGCAAGTGGCTTTCTGATTTTCCCAGTACCATTTATTAAAGAGGCTTCCCTTTCTCCACGGTATGTTTTTGGCATTTTTTGTCAAAAATTATTTGCCCGTATAAATATGAGTACACTTCTGGACTCTTAATTCTATTCTACTGTTCTGTGTGTCTCTTTTAGTGCCATTACCATGTGGTTTTGATTACTGTCACTTTGTAGTAAAATTTGAAGTCAGGCAGAGTGATGCCTCCATCCTCAATCTTTTTTCTCAGGATGGCTTTGGCAATATGGGGTCCTTTGTGCTTCCTTAAAATCTGATGATTTTTTGTTCTATTTCTTTAAGAAATGCCAATGGCATTTTGATGGGGATTGCATTAAATCTGTACAATGCTTTAGGTAATAAGGTCATTTTAACTATGTTGATCTTTCAACTGAAGAACATGGAATACCTATCCATTTATTTGTATCATCTTCATTTTTTTTTTAAATAGAATCTTATAGCTTTCATTCTATAGGTCTTTCACATGTTTTGTTAGATTCATTCCTAGGTATTTTATTCTTTTTGCTCAATTGCAAAAGGAATTATTTTTTCCACTTCTTTTTCTGACCATTCATTATGAGAGTATAGGAATGCTATGGATTTTTGAACTTTGATTTTGTATCAAGAGCCTTTACTGTATTTGCTTATTGTTTCTAGTAGTGTTCTTGAGGAGTCTCTAGGGTTTTTTTATATATAGAGGATCATGTCATCCACAAATAGTGACAGTTTGACTTCTTCGTTTCCTCTTTGGATGCTTTAATATCTTTTCCTTGTCTGATTACACTTGCTGGGACCTCCAATGTTATATTGAATAAGAGAGGCAATAGTGGACATCTTTGTTTTGTTCCAGACCTTAGAAAAAAGGTTTTTAGTTTTTCACCATTAAGTATAATGTTGGCTGAAGGTTTCTCATATATGGCTTTTATGATGTTAAGTTACTTTCCTTCTATACCAATTTTCTTAAGTATTTTGATCATAAATGGATGCTGTATCTTGTTGAAGGCTTTTTCTGCATCTATTGATATGATCATATTGCTGGAGCCAGCCTTTGGCTAAAGTCAAAGAGCACCTGAAAGAGGGGGTGGGGGGTGAAGCCTAAGGAAAAAAAAGAAGACAGGAAAGCTCTTCGGGAGAGCATAAAGTCACTGCTGCAGCCCCAAGTTTATTTAGCACAGCATATTTATAACCTATCAAGCTCGTGAGAAGCAACACTTACAAGTATGCAAACAATAGCTGATATTGTCCCGGGAGGCCTGTGGTTATCTTAACATTTTCTTCCTCAGGGCTAAAGAACATTGGAAGCTAAAGAACATCAGATACTTTCCTAGAGCTCTAAGTGTACTTTTTCCTGCATCAGCAGATTAAACAGTGTGTCAACTTTGCAAAACATCTTGCTTTCCTGGGAGTTTAATACTGCCTCAAAACAGCTCCTGACATCATATGGTTCTTATTTTTTAATTTATTTATGTAGTATATTGCCTTAATCAATTCGCACATGTTGCACCATCCCTGTGCGCCTGGGATGAAGCCCATTTGATCATGGTATATAATCTTTTTAATATGTTGCTATATTCAGTTTTCTAGGATCTTATTTCAAATTTTTCATCTGTGTTCATGAGAGATATTGCTCTGTAGTTTTCTTTCTTTGTATATTATTTTTACCAGGCTTTGATATCAGAGTAATATTGGTCTCATACAATGAGTTGGTAATTATTGCCTCCTCTTTGATTTTTTGGAAGAGTTTGAGGGGAATAGGTATTAAATCTTTGAATGTTTGTTTAGAATTCACTGATGAAGCCATCTGGTCCTGGACTTTTACTTTTTGATACGTTTTTGATGATTGTTTTAATTTCCATACTGCTCATAGATCTATTTAGATTTTCCAGTTCATGATTCAGTCTAGGAAGGTTGTATTTTTCTAAGTATTAGGCCATTTCTTCTAGGTTATTAAATTTGGTGTTATATACTTTTTCATAGTGTTTTTGTATGATCCTTGTTATTTCTGTGATTTTAGTCGTGATTTCCCCTCTTTCATCCCTGGTTTTGTTTATTTGTGTCCTTTCTCTCTCTCTCTCTCTCTCTCTCTCTCTCTCTCTCTCTCTCTCTCTCTCTCTCTCTTAGTGAGTCTAGCCAGGGGCTTGTCAATTTTATTAACCTTCTCAAAAACAAGCTCTTTGTTGCATTTATTTTTTATTGTTTTTGTTTGTTTGTTTTCAATTTCCTTCATTTCTGCTCTAATTTTGATTGTCTTTTCTTCTGCTGACTTTAGGCTTCATTTGTTTTTCCTTTTCTAGTTTTTTTTTAAGATGAAGCATTAGGTTGTTTATTTGGGCTCCTTCTTGTTCTTTGATATGGACCTTTAATGGTATGAACTTTCCTCTTATGACTGCTTTTGCCATGTCCCCAAATTTTTGATATGTTGTACTGTCATTATCATTTGTTTCTATGTATCTCTTGATCTCTTTTCATTTCGTCTCTGACCCAGTTATTCTTCAGTAGCATGTTGTTTAATCTCCATGTATTTGTGGCTCTTCCTGATTCCTTTCTGCAGTTTATCTCTAGGTTCAAAGCATTATGATCAGGGAATATGGTTGGCATTATTTCAACACTCTTATATTTTTTTGAGGCTATCTCTTTGTCCCAGTATGTGGTCAATTTCTGAGAATGTACAGTGTGCACTAGAGGAGAATGTATAAGCAGCTGTTTTGGCATGGAAGGCTTTGTAAATGTCAATTATGTCCATTTGGCCTAATGTGTCATTTAAAAATGTTATTTCCTTATTGATTTTCTGTTTGGATGATCTGACCATCTCCAACAGTGGGGTATTTAGGTCCCCCACTATAATAGTGTTTTGATATGTTTCTCCCCTTAGTTCTGTTAGTAACTGTTTTACATATTTTGGGGCTCCTTGAATGGGAGCATAGATACTAACAAGTGTTATGTCTCCTTGGTGTGTGATTCCCTTTATCATTATGAAGTGTCCCTCAGTATCATTCTTTACCTTTTTTTGTTTTGAAGTCTATTTCAGCTGATATTAGTACTGCTACTTTCACTTTTCTCTGAATGCCATTTGCTTGAAATATAGACTCAAAGTACCTTTCACTTTGAGTCTATATTTGTCTTTGGAGCTGAGATGTATCTCCTGGAGGCAGCATATGGTTGGATTTTGTTTTTTGATCCAATCTGCAACTCTGTGCCATTTTATTGGTGAGTTCAGTTCATTTACATTTAGGGTGATTATTGAAATATGAGGTCTTCTTCTAGCCATTTTATCTTTTGCTTTCTGGTAGCTCGGTGTTTCCATTGCTTCCTTGTCTTTGTGTTTCTGTTTTCTTTATTTTGTTGGCTTTTTGGGGTTTTCTATGTAGTCCTTATTGTTTTATATTATGTGCCTCAGTTCTGAACCTTTGGTGTGTGGTTACCATTATGAATATGTAAAGGATGGTGTTATACATACATACATATATATATATATGTATATATAGATAGGTAGATAGAGATGATATAGATATAGATATATAGATATATAGATACATAGATATATAGCTATATAGATATATAGTTATAGATATATAGATATATAGATATAGATATATATTCGTCCATTTTCCTCTTTGAGTGCCTTGTCTCCATTGCCCATTTTGAGTCTGGATCTTTGAATCCTCCCCTTTGCGAGTTTAGATTGTTGAATCATCCCCTTTTCAGTCATTGTTATCTCAGTTTTTTCCTATGTATGCTAAACATTTATTACTATTGTGTTATAACAATTCTCTTATTTTTTATTTAAGCTTATAATGCTCTGTTCTTAGTAACGATTCCACCTCTCTGCTTCTATTTGTCTGATAGTCACTTTACTCCTAATTATGTTTTTTTCTTCTGTCATTTTGTTTTAGGTGAGCTAACCTCTTTCAGTATTTCCTGTAGTGCAGGCCTCATAGTGAAGAATTCCCTCATTTTTTGTATGGCTGGAAAGGTTTTAATTTCTCCTTCATATCTAAAGGAGAGCTTAGCTGGATATATTATTCTAGGCTGGTAGTTCCTTTCACTTAACAATTTAAATATTTGATTCCATTCTTTTCTGGCTTGTAAGGTTTTGCTGAGAAGTCTGAGGATAATAAGCTAATGGGTTTATCTTCATATATTACTGTTTTCTTCTCTTTGGCTGCCCTGAGAATTCTGTCTTTGTTGTTGATTTTTGATTAATTTTAATACAAGATGTCTAGGTGAAGGCCTTTTTGGGTTGAGATAAGTGGGTGTTCTGTTGACTTCTTGAATTCCAAACTCCAGCTCATTTCTTAGATTTGGGAAATTCTAGACAATTATTTATCTGAAAATGCTTTCTAGCCTCTGCTCCTTTTCCTTGCCTTTGATAATGTCCCATTATTCTTGTTTCTCTCCTGATGGTATCAACTAGTTCTTGACTTTCTCGTTCATTATTTTTCGATCTTCGGTTTCTCTCTTCTTTCTTCTGATTTATTTCTAGATTTCTGTCTTTGAAATCACTGATTTTTTTTTCTCCTTTTTGTCGACTCTATTTCCTAAGCTTGCTTTTTCCTTTTTTTCTTCAAATCTTGGATTTTTTAATCTCCAGATCTATTCTGTTCTTTTTGAGGGTTTCAATCTCCTTGTTCTGCTCATCTAGAGGTCTTTCAATTCCAAAAATTGATTATATGAATTGTTTCAGAGCTCACTGAGTTTTTTCAGAAGTACCATCCTGAATTCTCTATCATTTAAGTTGCATATTTCTGTCTGTAAGCTTATTTTCTCGAGATTCTTCTCTTTCTTTCTGAAATGTCTTGTCACCTTGTTTATTCATGGTGTTTAATAGACTATTTCTCTACCTGGGCTTTAATGGAAGTGTATTCTGCTGTTTTTCCAGAAAGATTTAGGTGTCTCTTTTACCTGCTGCAAAGAAGGTGCTTTTCTTTTGGTTCCCAGTAGATGGCATCTAAGCCTCTTCGATCCCTGCTTTATATAAAGCCTGAATAACATTTTTTAAAATTTTCTTGTAGATATTTAATCACTTTGCTACCCTCAGTCTCTGCTGTGTTTGCTCAGATCCCCCTGGAGCTCCGTGGTGATAGGTCTTGGAGGGTACATAAGGAGAGGCCCTCTGCTTTGGAAGTTGGGGGGCTGTGGCTCAGTCTCGTTTTTGCAATGGCAGCCAGCAAAAAATCACCTGTTATTTTTATGTGGTCCCATCCTGCTTCTCTGCTTTCTGCCCAGATGACTGGTACTTGCAACTGGTCGGCCCCAGAGAGCTCACAGATTTCCCAGGCCAGGCTGTTCAGGGAAATTGCCTCAAGAAGTCTTTCTCCCCTCTTCTCCTCCTTCAGGTAGCTCTGGCGGCTGTGAGAGGCAGCTTCTTTATTTCTCCCAGATTGCCACCCGACACCCAAGGTTCTGACCTGCTGTAGCTCTTATGCACCAATTCCATGCTCAGACATGTTGGTGTGCAGTTTGGGTGTTTTTTTGTTGAGATTTAGATGTTCAGCTTATTGTTGTTTCAAGGGGAGAGTACTAGGGACGTCTCTCACTCTGCTAAGTTTCCAAAGATATGTCTGGTATACCCACTTTTTAATGCTGTTTTTTTTCTGATGGTGTCAGTTCTTATAGAGTTCTTTCATTTTGTTTCACTCTCAAGTCTCTCTCTTCCATATTTATGACTTCAGTATCTCTAATTCTTTTCTCACTGTGGCCAGCTTTATTGTCTAAGCTTATTTCATTCTTCATCTCTCTTAGTGAGTTCTTCATTTCCAGAAGTTCTATTTGCTTCTTTTTTAGAGTTTCTATTTCCTTGGTAAATTATTCCTGTTGTAGGTTGATTATGTTTCTAAGTTCTTGGAACTTTTTCTTGCATCTCATTTATTTTCAGAAGTGCAATTCTGAATTCTATGTTATTTAAATCACTTATTTCTATGTCTTAGAGCTTATTTTCTGGTGATTTTTTATTTTTATTTTTATGGGGCTGCCTTCTCTCCTTATTTGTTCATGGTGTTCAATAGACTATTACCCCAAATAGGCATTAATGAGAGTGTAATCTACTTTTTAAAAATCTGTTAGAGAGTGATCTCTCTTTAGCAGGTCGATGAAAAGTGGTTCTCTGTTGATTATCAGTAGATGGCATGCAAGCCTCCTGCACTGCCCACGTCTGCTGGATCTATGCTTTGAGGTTAAAAATGCCTTTTTTGTCTCTGCTGTGATTCTATTCTGCACAACTTTTCTGCTGAACAGTAGTTGTTTATCTTCATCTGACTTCTCTCCCACCTAAGTGCATGGCACCACCTCACAGAAGATCCGATGGACGAGGACACAAACCCCCTGAGCCCCAGAACTATGTTTTTAGTTGTAAACTAAATACTGACAAAGATTATTACCTCAAGGTGTATAATGATGAAAACGAGCACCAATTTTCTTAAGATTGGTCAGTTTGGAGGCTGTTGCAAAAGATGAATTGCTCATTGTTAAAGCAGAGGCAATAAATTTTGAAGTCAGTCCAATTAAAGTAACACTGTCAACCTTAAAAATGTCTGTACAGTTAATTGTTTCCCTTGAGGGCTTTTAAATAACACCACACATGGTCTTATAGTTGAAATGTGCTTCAGGGCCTGTGAATATTAGTTGACAGTAACTGTGGAGGTAGATGCAGAGTTAGAAAATGAAGAGGAGAAGGATGTGAAACTTCTTAGTGTATCTGGAACACATTCTGTCTCTGGAAGTGGTAGCGAGCTTCCACAGATAAAAGCAAAACTTGCTGCTGCTGAAGGTGATGATAATGATGCTGAAGATAATGACGATGATGATGAGGAGGAAGAAGCTGAAGAAAAAGCTCCAGTAAAGAAATCTGTATGAGATACTCCAGCTATAAATTCACAAAAATAAAATCAGAATGGAAAAGAATCACAACCAACAACGGCAGTCAAAAGATCAATAATCTTTAAAAAAAAAAACAGGAAAAAACTCCTAAAACATTGAAAAGGTCTAGTTCTGTAATGACATTAAAGCAAAAATGCAAGCAAGTATAGAAAAATGTGGTTCTCTTCCCAAAGTGGAAGACAGGTTCATCAATTATATAAAGAATTGCTTCCAGATGACTGACCAGGAGGCAATTCAAGATGTCTGGCAGTGGAGGAAGTCTCTTTAAGAAAATAGTTTAAACAGTTAAAATTTTCTGTCTTATTTCATTTCTGTTGATATCTGGCTGTCCTTTTTATAATGCAGAATGAGAACTTTATCCACCATAGCTGATAAATGTTATCCTGGTTCCATTGCCAAGAATATGTTATTCAAAATGCCTGTTCAGTTTTTAAAGATGGAATTCCACCCTTTGTTTGGTTTTCAGTATGTATGGAATGTTATGATAGGACATAGTAGTAGTGGTAGCCAGACAAATGGAAATGGTGAGAGACAAAAATATACATGTGAAATAAACTCAGTATTTTAATAAAGTAAAGAAAAAAAGAATGTCTTATTTTCTCTGGGAGGTATGTTTCTCCTCTGTGAACAGTCCACCTTTGTTCCAGTGTTCTGCCATCATGGAAGAATGTGAAGGATTCTGAGCTTCTGAGAAGGCCCTGAAGGTTTGGACTGTTCCCATTGTCAGGTGAAGTGCTTTGCTTCTTTCTTGTGAATCGGTCTGACTGCTTGGGGGTGGGGTACTTGCTAGAGGCCAGCTTTATGTGTGACTGTTTTCCTTCCAGTGATACAGGCTCAGGGCTCAGCTGTTTCCATCTACATTCCCTCCCCTATATCTTGGACCAGCTGTTGTGTATGTTTCAGTTCTGGTTGCAAGATATCCCCTTGGTTCGGTGTTTTTGCTGGAAAGGGACAGGGGGATGCAGGGGAGGCACACTGTGTGATGGTCAGGGGTGATGGCCAGGCTCTGTGTCTCAGATTTCTGCTTGGAAACAGTGGTTGCTGAGACAGCATTATTGCCACTCCATGTTCATTCTCTGCCCTGCTCTCTGCCCTGCTCCTTGAGCTTCACCGTGTGCAATATGCTTATCTCTCAGGTAGGACTGTTCAGGGTTTAAAGGACCAAGAAACTGTCACGTTGTTGTTTTTCCTTCCTCCTTGCTTGCTGGGAAATAAGGGCTACTTTTCGCAGTGCCTGGCTCTGTCTCTGTCTGCCCCTGAAAAGCCCGCATTCTGATGCTCTGATGCACAGATCTCTCAGATGTGCTTATATGCAGATTGGGTGTGATTTGTTGAGATGTAGGTTTTCTGCTCCTTATAGTTTCAAGGAAAGAGATCAGGGAACTCCCTCAGCAGCTATGCTTATGATGTCACTGTAAGAAACCCACTTTAAATTAGGAGATATAGATAGGATAAAAATAAAAGGCTGGGAAAAAGAAATACCAGGCAAATACTAATAGAAAGAGCTGAAATAACTACATTGATATGAAACAAAGCAGAGATATTTGAGGAAAATTACTAGGGATAAGGAAGTACATTACATTATGATAATAATGTTGTTCCATTTAGAAGAAATAATAGTCCTAAATGTTGATTTATCCAACAAAAAAGATATTAAAAAACATTGTTCTGTAACAATTGAACATTCCTATCTAAGAAATAAACTTTAATCTATACTTACATCTTATTCAAAAATTAACTAAAAAGAGTTCATAGATCTAAATGTAAAATGAAAAGGTTCTATAGAAGAAAACAAAGGAGCAAAATCTTTGTGATCTTGGATCTGGTAGAGTTCTTAAATAGTTCCCCCAAAGCACAACCAATTTAAAGAGTGTGGGCCCCAGGCATGGCTGGGTCCAGGTTTGGCTATGATCTAGGCTCACAGCTAAAAATAGGCCCCCAGATTTAGAATGTTACATTACTGTAGTAGGGCACCTGTGCCCAGCTCACGTAGCATGATTCAGCTTATTGTATCACACACGTGTGGCAGAATGCCACTATTGTTATCTGACATATATAAAGTCCATGTGGTCCCCTAATGCAGAAGTGCACTCCCCACAATAAAATTGGTGGCTGCCGTTTCATTCACAAGTCAGCCCCCTGTGCATTATTTAAGCTGGGAATATTAGCACCAAAAACTTCCATTCTCAATCAGCTCTGTGCTGACACTAAGAGAAAAATTGACATCTTAGACTTCATCAAAATTAAAAAAAAACTTTACAAATAACTCTGTTAAGAGGATAAAGACTCTCTGAGAGAATAACTGTAAGTCATACATCTGACAAAGGTTATATCCAGAATACATAAATAACTCTCAAAAATCAAAAATAAGGAGACAAAAAAATGACATAGATGATAGAAGCTCTGTTCCTCTTTCTTGTGACCAAATCACTGTTGTGACAGAAACAAGGAGCAAACAGCAAGGAAAGTCTCCAGGTATTTAGAGGAACAGAAGTACTACAACTAGGGAGAAAATAATCAATCACCCTGCAACAGTAGAAGGCAGGAGAGAGAGAAGACCCAAGGCTGCCAAGTACAAGCTGCTGAGTGTGACAGAGGCTATGGCAGTGGGAGCTAGCAGCTGCAGGTGCCTTTTAGAGGAGATATCTTCACAACCGAACTTTCACAGTGAAGAAACTGTTAACTCTCAGCACCAGCACCAGGTTGTCTGCTCTGGAGGCACCAGGGACTAACAGGGGTACATTGAGTTTTTATAGTGAGGGCTGGAGGCAAGGTTCACTCCATACAGAAGTGCCAGCGGTAACCATTGTTCCTCTGTTGAGACCAACCCCCCACCAGGGTACAGAAGAAGCACCACCATAACTGTCTCTTCTTGAGGCAACTATAAGCACAGTATCTGTGGATTGCTTGCTGAATCTTAACAGGTGGCCCTGGAGGAGCACAGGCTGAAGTTAAACTTGGCCTGCAGCTGAACCCCTCTCAGGACTGTGCCACTGAACACCTATTCCACAAATCTGAACTAATAAGATCCTAAAGCTTAAGTAATTTCCTTAATACATAGAAAAAGATACAGAAAAGCAGTCAAAATGGGAAGACAATGAAACAGAAACCGTATGAGAGAACAGAACAGAGATCCAGAAAAACTGGAGTCAAACAATCTAATAGATGCAGAGTTCAAAATACTAGTTATAAAGATACTCAATGAACTTAGGAGAAGAGTAGATGAAGTAAGTGAGAACTTTAACAAAGAGATACAAAAGATAAAATAGAAATGGAAATTATAAAAGGGAACCAGTCAGAAATGAAGAACACATTATCTGAAATGAAAATTATATTAAATGGAATAAACAGAGTGAATAATGAAGAGGATTAAAACACCAATACATAGGATGGGTAAGCCAAAGACACTCAATCAGAATGGCAGGAAAAAATAAGCCAAGACTATAATAATAATTTAAAGAGCCTATAGGACACTATTAAAAGCAAAAATATCCATGTCATAGGGCTATCTGAAGGAAAATAAGAAGTCGAAGAGCTATTTGAAGAAATAATGATGGAAAATTTCCTTAACCTGGAGAAGGAAATAGACATACAACCTCAGGAAGCTCAAAGGGTTTCAAAAAAGATGAACCCAAAGGGGCCCACACCAATGCACATCATCATAAAAATGCCAAAAATTAAATACAAAGAGAGAATCTGAAAAGCAGCAAGAGAAAAGCAGTTAGTTACTTACAAGGAAGCACCCATAAGACTGGCAGCTGATTTCTCAAAAGAAACTATGCAAGTCAGAAGGGCTTGGCACAAAATATTCAATGTGATGAAAACCCAGGATCTGCAACCAAGAATTCTTGACCCAGCAAAGCTATCATTTAGAGTCAAAGGATAGATAAAGAGCTTCCCAGACAAAAATAAGCTAAAGGAATTTATCAACACCAAGCCAGTATTACAGGAAATGTCAGAGGGACTTCTTTAAGAAGAAAAAAAAAAAACACGTACCAAAAATGGGAACAAAGAATGGTAATAACTCCATATCTATCAACAAGTACCTCAAATGGTAAAGAGTGCTCCAACTGAAAGATAGATTGGCTTGAATAGATAAGAAAACAAACCCCGACATATGCTTCCTACATGAGACTCACTTAAGACTAAAAGACACACACAAACTGAAAGTAAGGGGATAGAAAAAGTTATTGCCTTGATAGACCTAGGGGCTATTGCATTGAATAAAATGTGAAGGATAGAGAAAGACAAATATCACATGATTTCACATACATGTGGAATCTAAAGAACAAAGTAAACAATAACAACAAAAGCAGAAGTAAACTCATTGATACAGAGATGTTTTGAAGGCTTCTAGATGGGAGGAAGTTTAAGGGGATGAAAATAAAGCAAATGGATTAAAAGGTACAAAGGGATAGTTGTTATTTGAAGTTGCTATTTGAATAGACAGAGTTGTAGAGTGTAGCATGAGGAAGATGGTTAATAATGTTGTAATAAAGATATGAAGAGGAAGAGGGTTATTAGATGCTTTGCAAGTTATGTGGATCACTGATCACTGAACTATACAACTGAAATGTATATTTTTGTATGCCAACTATAGTTGAAAAAAAATTCATTGAACTGTACAATGTAAATAAGAGCAACTAATTGTCAATAAACTGTCAATACTTCAATAAAGCCAGAAAAAAATTCCTAAAAAAAAATTAAAAATAAGAAAATATAAGTTAATTTTAAAAATGAGTAAAACACACGAAGTTATATTTCACCAAAGAAGCATAATTAATATAATGATTAGCTACCACCACAAACCTATTAGACGGGTACAGCCAAATGCTAGAGAGGATACAGAGCAACGAGAATTCTCATATATTGCAGATGGAAATGAAAAAGAGTACAACCACTTTAAAAAACAATTAGCTAATTCCTGGTAATGTTAAATATATACTTCTCATCTAGTCCATTAATCTTACTCCTAAGTATTTATGGCAAGAAAAATGAAGTGCTATATTTATACAAAAGCCAGTGAGAGGATGTTTATAGCAACTTTACTCATAATCACCAAAAACAAAACAACCCAAATGTCCATCAACAGATAAATGTATAAACAAAATATGATTAATTCATACAATGGGATACTACTAACCAATAAAAAATAATGATAAATGTAACAACATGAGTAAATTTCAAATGTATTATATGCTAAGTGAAAGCAGCCAGTCTCAAAAGGCAATGTACTAGGTATGATCAGATTTATGTTACACTGGAAAAGGCAAAGTTATAGGGACAGAGAATAGATTGACAAGGGTTGAGAACTGGAGGAAGCTTTGACTACAAAGGGGCAGCATGAAGGATTTTTCTTGGGATGTAGGAACTATTCTATATTTTTGTCTTGGTGATTGTTACATGATTCCATGCACTTGTTAAAACTGACATAAATGCATACCATAAGAATACATGTAAATTTGGTGTACATAATTTTTTAAATTGGGGTAGGACAAAGAAGGGAATTGTAATCTTGTCCACATTTCTATTCCAGAAGAACAACATTTCTTGACAACTTCAGTTCAGATATAATTGTGTGTTTTGGTTTTATTGCTTTTATTTCCATTCTGTATTACTGCTATACTTCCCATGCTGCAAAACCTAAGTGGTGTTGATAATTAACTGGGCCTTCATAAACTATGTCTTTGGTTTTTATTCTTGTCCTCCTGCACTGAGTAGATAATGTACTCCTGTGTCTGATACAATTCAACAGCCTTTACTTCAAACTATTAGATAAAACACCTTCCATAAAGAGGGGCACGACAGTCTAGAATAGCTCTAAATGATCTCAACTCTTTGAGAACAAGTATTATATAAAGTCAGTACACAGTTTTTTAAGAATAAGAGGAGTAGTTTTAAATTCACCTGGTGATTGGCAACTCCAGAATATCTGTCAATTCCAGTTTTATTATAAACTCTTAAAATACTTCCCTCTATTGTAATTACTCTTAAGGAGCTTGCAGCTCTAGTACTAAGGAGAATTTTTCAAGGCCTGAGATACTCTCAAATAAAAAATTCTTACATTTTTATAATGCCGAATGAATTTTAAAATGTTTTTACATGTAGTATTATTGGATTCTTCTAACACAACCCCAAACGTTAGGCAGGGCCAGTTTTAGCATCCTTTTTTATAAATCAAATGTGTAGCTCCAGGAAGTTTTGTGACATGTACAAGATCATAGTTCAGAAATAATATATCTGGGACCAAGATTCAGTTCCTGGGACCCTGAAGGAAGTCTCAGAATATTTTAACATAAACTGGAAAGCAATTTTAGATTTACTGCTTCTTAACAGTTTGTTTCTCTTGCTTTGGGAAGAATAATATATTAAAAAGAATTTTAATCATTCGTGAATGATTAAAGATCTTACAGTGCTTCAGTGTTCCCAATTCTCTGATTATTATTATTATTATTATTACTATTATTATTATTATTATTATTATATCATCATCATCATCATCATCATCATCATCATCATCATTATCATCATCAAGATAAGAGTTGGAAGCTTAGAAATTAAAGCAGAGGTCATAGAGATTGATTCCCTGGCTGGACGATCTTTAGCTTGCCTCTCACCTCAAGTGATTAGATCCTCAGCCTCTTGATTTAGAGGGCTTTTGCTTAATTCCAGCCCTGTCCTATTCCGTGAACTCTACCTTAAGTGCTAGTTTCCCAGTTCTTGCATAATATTCTTCCCCCCTCCCACTCAATTATTTATTATTTATTTATGATTGGAGCCAAATCTCTACCTGGTACATTTTTAGTCTAAGGTCTAGCCCACTTTTAATAAGTTCAGTGTCAGACAGATTTTTTTTTATTGAGGTATAATTTATAAATAGAAATATTTCACCTCCATTATATCTCCAGTACCTACTAGAGTTATGGACATATTACAAAAGTTAAATGTAGATTTGATGGGTAAATGAATGAATCAGTGAGTCAATCAAGGAAGTATAAAGGATTCTTTATCTAGAGGGCAGAAAGTTTGTACTTAAAGGTATTTAGTAATTATTTGCTGCTAAGGAGAATGAGTAGTGGCCACAGTCTCAAGAACAGAGAAGAATATTTGCAGCTGGTCAGGTAATTAAAAACAAACAAAAACAACTATAACTATAATTGTGCACTGATCCAGACTAGAAGAGAGATCAGCAATCTAGGATTAAGGTTCAGCAGATATTTTTTAATGAACATAAGTCTTGAATAACTGTGTTTTCTTTACTTTGGTTTAAAAAAACAACACTCATATTCTAATTTCCTCTTTAAAATCCTCTTGGAAACTTAATAAACTTACAAATATTGTCAGTCTAAACAAACATCCATGATTGAAATTTTCCTTCCCGAGCAGTCATTGAGGATTTTGTGTTTAAGGGCTTTTTATAACTTAATTTGCATAACCTTGAAGAGTGTCTTCATCCTTTAGTTGATTAAAAATATTTTTCACAGCCTGTAAAGCAAAATATGACTCCATGCTATCTGTACTTAATAGAAGAAATATACTTTATGTGCTCCATTAAGTGGTTTGTGAAATTGCATTAGTGTCATGCCATTAGTACAACTCTTGCAGATATAACTGTGGCCCTCTCTTGACAGGTAAACTAACAGTTTCATCAATCTACTCAGATTTGTAATGACCTTCGAATACAAAGAAAAATATTCACCTTATTAGGGCTTACAAAAGAAATCAAAGTTTTCAGTAGAATACCAGAGAAATGAATAGGATGAGATAATATACTTCTTGATGGATGATAATGGTGTATTTTAGAGACATCATTAAAGTATATCCATTTATGAGGCTAAAAAATAAAAAAATGTATAATATATATTTTATAATATAATGAGGCAGATATGGATGATTACAAGAATTATGTTTAAAACATGCTGACTTTTTAAAGATGCCTAAAATTATTAATATAAAAATTATAATAGGTTTCTGTAACATAAAAATTATTTAATTACAAGCATATTGTTAAATGTTGGCATTATCCACAGATTAAGTGATCTTTTACAAAACAACCATTGTTAATTCTTCTCTTTTGCTATTGTATGAAAGGATAGTATTGTAGCAAAATGATATATCTTTAACTCTCCTGTTCAATGCTTTCAATATGATTCATTACTTAATCTTTTGAAGTTTGATTTCAAACGTCACTTCCTACTTTCCTTCAGTCTTTTGTTCTTTGTTTTTTGAACATTTACTGTTAGTGTATCATTTCCATAACAATAAATTATAGCAGAAGCAACTTTTTCCAATGTGCCATTGTCGTACATCATCTCTCCAGTAGTTTTTACAATTTTCATCCCACTCTCACCTCACAATTTGTGTTTTGCTAATTTTGAACTCAGGTATAAAAATTAACATCACCATCACCTACCTCCTCTTGCCCAAAGAGCCCTCACCTTTCTCTGAATTATCACAGAACTTAATGTCTATTCAATTTATCTCATAAATACCATTGGGTACTATTAGTAATAATTTCATAGGTATGCCCCTGACTTTCCCAACTAGATTATAAACTATTGGTTAATAGATATACAATGGTTAAAGCTTGGGCTCTACCATGAGACAGGCTTGGAATCAAATCTCGTGTCTGCCATTTTACTAGTTATGTGACATTGAACAAGTTGCTTCATCTCTTCAGATCTCATTATCCTCACTTTGTAAAATGAAGATGGCATTAGTGCCTACATTATAAGGTTATGGTATCCACCCCCAGCATTATTTATCACTCTGTTCTATATGTAGATGAAACACTATGACAATTTGTGGATGGTCAAAAAGATTGTCTTACTTCAGTGCATCTTTTAAAATATATTGATAAAAATACTTATGGCATGAAATATGTTAATCTAATTTTTAATTCTATTAAATTAAGTTTAAATCTCATCTGCCTAAGACCATTACTGAATTGGAGCCCACTAGAAGAGGTATATAAAGAGTATGGGCTCAAGAGCTAGACTACCTGTGCTTAAATCTCAACTCCGCCACTCATTATTTGTTAGACATAAAATAATTTGCCAAAACACTTTAAGCCTCAGTATCCTCACCTATAAAACAGGGGTGATGATAACAATACATATATCATAAGGTTATTGTAAGTATTAAATGAGTTAGTAAATGTGAATCATTTGGTACATCATCTGATATAAAAGAAATTATTGTTAACAATTATTTTTATATTTGTGTCACTCTTTCAAGTATGCTGAATTCTCAATTTGGGATCTTTATGAAATAAAAAAGAAGTGGTTAGTATATAGAGAAAAATAATTATTATGGAAAATCTCATAGAAGAAGATGCCATCCCTAGCTGTTAGTTCAGGAAACTAAGAGTGGCCAAAGTTTTAAAAGCCTATTTCTAAATTCTGTTTTCAGTTATTTACAATTGGTAGTCTATATATTTTTCAGAGTGATACACTGAGCAACATTTTTATAAATTGCTCTAAGAAGATAAGAATTACCATTTCAAATTATATTTATGGTCTATTTATTCTCTAAGAACCAGATTAAGCCCCACCTTTTACAAGAACTCATACATGTCTGGGGCATACTTCTTTAGTTCCTACAGCATTTTATCATCTAGAGCAAGGATTGTCAAACTATGGTCTCTGGCTAAATTCAGATACAGGATGGTTTTTGGTCAGCCTGTAAGTTAACAGTAATTTTTATATTTTTAAAGAATTTTGAACAAAAATAAAGAATATGTGACAGAGATCACATATCACTTGCAAAATCTAAAATATTTATTATGTGTTCCTTCACAGAAAAAAGTTTACTGATCCAGGACTGGGAAAAATGGTGTAGATGATATAGGCTTTGTTCATCCCCTCTTATAATAATATCAAAGATGTGATGGAAACATGGAGCAAATAGCAAGCTGAGTCACCTGGGGGTCTAGATGAACAGAAGCACTACAAATAGGGAGAGAAATAAGTAATGACTCTGCAAGGTAGAAGGCAGGAGTGGGCAAAGATGTGAGGCTGCCCAGTATGGAGCAGCTGAGTGAGACAGAGGCTGGAACAGCGGCAGCTGGCAACTGCAAATGCCTCTTAAAGGGGCCATGTCAATGACAAGACTTTTGCAGTAATGGACTCACTTGCTCTGAGCACCAGAGCTGAGTCATCTGCTCATGGGGGCACCAGGGACTTACAGGGGATAATGAGTTGTCAGTGCAAGGGCCGGAGGTGAGGCTTCCTCTGGGTCACAAGTGCTGGCAGTATCCATGTTTCTCTGTTGAGCCCTTCCTGCTCCCAGAGTATGGATGCAGCACTGCCATAATTGAGACATCATCAAACTGGGTAACAAAGATTGCTCTGCCCAGAGGATTTCCTGAAACTATGCCTCTCCCAGCTTGCGATCCTACCCAAGTCACATCCAGTTGTGTCTTCAGCAAGTCCCATAAAATATGCAGAGCAAGCTCCAGGACCCACACAGGTGACAGCTGACCTCACTTTCTGGCATGGCCTTTGGAGGCAACTATAAACACAGCATCTGTTGATCCCTTGATGAATCTTAACAGGTGGCCCAGAGAGGCACAGGTAGGGGCTAAACTTGGCCTGCAGCTGAACCCCTCTTAGAACTGTGCTGCTAGACACAAAGCCACACTAAGACTGGGAAACTTAAGAGCTTGCTTAGTACATAGAACTGGCCACAGGAAGGCAGCCAAATTGTGAAGACAAAGAAGCAGAAACCATATGAAAGAACAGAACAGAGATCAAGGAAAAACAGAGTCAAACAATCTAACAGATGCAGGATTCAAAACACTGGTTATAAAGATTCTCAGTGAACTTAGAAGAAGAGTAGATGATCTCAGTGAGAAATTTAACTTAAAGATTAAAAATATAATAAAAATGGAAATTATAAAAAGTAATTAGTCAGAAATGAAGAATACATTAACTAAGATGAAGAGTATATTAGAGGGAATTAACACAGTGGATGAAGAAGAGGATTGAACCACTGATAAAGAGGACAAGGAAGCCAAGGATACCCAATCAGAATGGCAATAAAAAAGAAGCCAAGACTATAATAATATTTTAAGGAGTCTATTGGACAAAATTAAATGCAAAAATGTCCATGTCGCAGGGGTACCCGAAGGAGAAAAGGGAGAACAAGAAGTTGAACAACTATGTTAAGAAATAATGATGGAAAACTTCCCTGACCTGATGAAAAAAAAAGACATATAACCCCAGGAAGCTCAGAGAGTCTCAAAAAAGATGAATTCAAAGAGGCTTATACCAACACACATCATATTTAAAATGCCACAGGTTAAATACAAAGAAAGAATCTGAAATTCAGCAAGGGAAAAGCAGTTAGTTACCTACAAGGGAGCACCCATAAGACTGGAAGCTGATTTTTCAAAAGAAATTTTGCAGGACAAAGGGCTTGGTATAAAATATTCAATGCAGTGAAAAACAAAGATCTACAACCAAGAATACTTTATCCAGAAAAATTATCATTTACAGTCGAAGGACAAATAAAGAGCTTCCCAGACAAAAATAAGCTAAAGAAATTCATCAACACCAAGCCAATATTACAGAAAATGTTGGAGGGACTTCTTTAAGAAGAAAAAAACATGTATCAAAAACATGAATAAAGACTGATAATAACTCCATATCTATCAGCAAGTACCTCAAATGGAAAAGAGTTAAGTACTCCAACCAAAAGATAGGCTGGCTCCTACATATGCTGCCTACAAGAGACTCACTTCAGAGTTAAAGACACACACAGGCTAAAAGAAAGGGAATGGAAAAAGATATCATCTTGATGGGCCTAGACGATATCACACTGAATGAAGTAAATCAGATAAAGACAAATACCACATGATTTCATGTATATGCGGAAGCTAAAGAACAAAATAAACAACAATAAAAATGGAAACACACACAGAGAATATTTTGAGGGCTACTAGATGGAATGGAGCTTGGGGGTACAGTGAAAGGGGCAAAGGGATTAAAAAGTACAAATGGATAGTTATAAAGTAGTTATGGAGCTATAAAGTGTAGCATAAAGAAAATCATCAACAATGTTGTAATAAATATGTAAGGGAGAAGAGGAGTACTGGTTTAGTGGGGTGATCACTTTTTGTGTTATATAGATCTCTAATCACTATGCTGCACAACTGAAACCAAATATGCCAACTATAATTGAAAAAAAATTGGAAAAGGTTACCGACCCCTGATTTATAGTCCTTATTTGGGACTTAATCACATACAGTCTAAAGACATAACCTGCATTCATTTTGTGGATAAATAATAACTATAATAATCATATCATCATTATGAGGTGCTTATAGTGTTTCAGGAACTATTTTAAGTATTTAACTACATTAACTTCACTGTACTCATATTATATTGTATGTAGATAATAATTTCTTCATTTTCTAGATGATAAAACTGAGATTTAGAGTAGTATGTATCATGCCAAGGTTGCATGGTTATTCAGTATTTGAATTTAGATCTATCTTACTAAAAAAGTCATATTTTTTTGTACTGTGACCCACTGCTGTTGTTTTTGTCCTCTTAAGTCATGTAAATTATGTGCATGTTTGTTTAAGCAAAGACTGTGCTTCTCCCACAGTAGAGAATGTTATATACACAATGGATGTTCTAAATGCAAAAATAAATGGATGTAAGTCAATGCTTAATCTTTTATAGGCCCATGGAGGACTATATTATTAAAGAAAACAATCACACATTAAAAAAATAGGGATGTAACTAAGACTTTATAACTTTCCCTAAATCTCTAAATAGATCATCCTATTTGGATCTTTATTTTCCGATGCGGAACTAACCAAAATTCTGTTTGGAATGATGTTATACATTTTCTTCCTTCCTTCCTTCCTTCCTCCCTTCCTTCCTTCCTCCATCCCTTCTTCTCTCTGTACCTTCATTCTTTCAATTCTCTATTCTTCCTTAAAAAAATTTAGCATGCTGCTTAATACACATAAGTTAAAGTGGTAAACAAATTTTCATGTAAACTGCAGTCTAGGTTTTTTTGGTTCTTGTTTATTTATCTTAGATGGATCACTTTCAAGTTATAAAATGTGCAATTAGTTCTCATTAACATCTAGATGTCAACTGCAATTACTTTCTACTTATAGTGGAAAAAAAATTTGGCTTAAAAAGCCAGTTGCCATGTGAGTCTAATATACTCCTCCAACATTTCTGTATATCCTGGGAATTTAAGCTTTTGCTATTCCTCTTTGGCTCTGATTTGTGACTTTTCCTGAATTTTTTTTTCAACTATGCATTCTGCTACTGCTCATTTATCACTCAGTCTTCAATCAATTATTACATATCATTTATTCCCTTTAATCTTAATTCACCTTTCTCTTTCTCCACCTCATTTAGTGACATTCATGAAAGCCAAGTGAGTAAACTAGACTGTAACTGGTGATCTAGAGGCAGTGGTATTTGAAGCTCTAATAAACCAACAAATGACAAAATATAGATTTATCCTCATGTATCCCACATTCTTTTTAGAGGACACAGATAGATATTGAAATATCACCTATAAAATTACAAAATGGTAAAAATAAGTTTCATCATTTAAGAATTGATCTAAAAATTATGCTACACCCATACAATAAAATACTAAACCAGTCATTTAAAATTATGTGTGAGTTGGTTGAGTGGATAGGTGGATGTGTGTATGTCACGAAATAATAGTTAAGGACAGATTATTCCTATGTACTTAGAACAACATTATGTGAGTAACACACCAAAATGTCATCAGTGGAAATTTGAGAAGAATGGGATTGGGCAGAGAAGTAGTGACAGATAAGTCTCTCACTAAAAATATCTGCACACTTCTGTATTTAAATGTTTATAATGAATATAATTTTATAATTAAAATACACATAAAACTTGACCAAAGGGCTACCTGGTTGATACAAACTGATTATAAAAGTACATTTTCATTTACTTGATTTTCACACAGTGGTTATATCTGTATACAAGGTATTTTTGAAGTCTTGGAATGACTTTAGTATATTAGAGAAATTTTAAACTCATTCACCAAATTTCCTATCATCTATTAAAAATTGCAGATTTGGGAACTTATATTAGATATGATATTTCAAGATGGAAAATTAAACCAGAAGTTAAATACTTACATTTCAGGACAATTTGGCCTTAATATAGTTCTTCAAAACCTTCCATATAAGAAACAAAATATTGTAGAAAGTAATAGAGTTGAGTTGAAAAAAAAAACCTTGATTATTGTGTCAACAAAAGATAAAGGACTAATAGTAACTTGCTTGTTCTGAAGTTAGAGTGCTAGTATATAGCTCAGATAATGTTTAGAACAAATAGGACAAAAGTTTTAAATAATTTAGGCCAATAAATCTTTACATCAATAAAAATATTTTTGAGTTAGGAAAGGTAACATTACCTTGCAACATGAGAGATGATGCCTTGCTGTCAAAGATATCTTATTAACACGAATAATTGCATAAATCAATGGAAGAGGACTTTTTGGGACCATTGCTAAAATTCTAAAAACCTAGCCTATAAACAAATAAGGAAAACATTTAATGTAATGTTTTCAGCTCCCTCGAATAAAATGGTTGAAAAGTTTAAAAAAGAAACTTTCAAGTACTGTACAGATTAAAGAGCAAAATAATATTAGGATAGTAGTGTCATTGGGGGCAGTTGTCATGTTTTATTTTCCATTTTTATTCTCTGTAAAAGCAAATAGAAAAAAAAATTCTAACAAAACTGAGAAAATCAACACATATGCATCAAGAGTATATTGGACAGCTAAGCTGGGGCACTGAATAAATAGAAAATCCATCAAAGATATATTTAAATAGAAATTACTTTTGTATCTATTTAGAACTTCTTCTATACACATCTGAGAATGCCTAAAAGCCACAAATTGTTCCAAGGATTTTGTGCCTGATGACACAAGTCCTCATTTGAATGTAGTCCCTAAATACATATTGTAACTTAAGGAGTACATGGAATTTATCATTACTCTATTCTCTGAACTACTATGATGACAGGAAAAGTGCAAGCAATAGACCTGATTTTTATAGAAGGGAAATAAAAGATGGTACAACTTTGGAAATACAAGGTAGAGGGGATGACAATAAGACAGTATTATGAGTTTACATACATCTGGGAAATTCAGTTGAAGTGTAATATATATTGTAACCCTCTTAAATATTTTATGTCAATCCCTTTAATCAGTGTTTCTCAGCTAGATGGTTTTACCCACCTCCCCAAAGAGACATTTGGCAATGTCTGTGCTATTGGCATCTAGTGGGTAGAGGCCATGGATGCTGTTAAACATCATACAATGTATAGGATAGTCCCCTTACAACAGAGAAATATCTTGTCCAAAATGACAATAGCACTAAGGCTGAAAAGTCTTTTATTGTCTTCAACATGATTATGCCAGTACTCTTTAGAACAAAATAAGATATTTTCATATCTCTCTAAGCTTCATATCATAAACTACTCCAAGTTCACCTTCCTTTTATTGTTTTGCACTTCCTCACTTTTCCACTCTAGTTAGTCTGTCTTATTTGACTTTTTATTTCAGCTCTCAATTTCTATAACTCCATTCCAATTTGAGAACTGATGTTAAACTGCTTCTGGTAGGAAAAATGCTTAGGATTTTTCTTCTGATACCTATTCTGGTGCTCTATATTTCAATCTCAGGTAGGAGATATTCTGCTTCCCTATTCCAGGCCTTCAGGCAATTCTATTCCTGCCAGGGCTGCAATCAACAATAGAATCTGGAAGACAATCTGCCAACTAGAAAGACACAAACAACAAACATCTCAAAGGAACTCAAAAGTTTACATTCCATTGCAGTAGAGAGGAAGGAGACAGCAAAAATTAAGGCCTATACCCTTTATCAGCATAACAAATTGATAAAACCAGTACAGCAGAATTACTTTATAATGTTGGTATTGAGATATAGGAGTAATACATATCTCCTGCAAAGTTAAACATATAATATCAGGCTTTAAGGCTTATTTTGGGACTAGGACTTGACTCACGATACACACACACACACACACACACACACATTCATATATATAACAACTTATCATGTTGTATTATATAACCTTGATGTCAGCTTCCTAACAACTCTCAGTCCTCTAAGATTACTTCTCCAGTGTATTTCTAGTAGAAGACAGGAGTTTGTCAAATGGCCACTCTTTAGCCTAAACAGATTAAAACTGCTTTTTGTCTAAATTACTCAGATTAGCATCTTTGGTCTCTGTTCCCTTTGTTGTGGTCATTTCTTGGAACTCCTAGACCACTCACTATCCTGATTTAACACTCCAGTTCTTATAAAGCATCGGCAAAATTGATACAGGGAAAAACCACGCTTCCCTTTAGATTTGCACCAATTCATTCCTTGCAAATTAAATGCACAAGACTATATGAGCATGTCAAACTTTACTAAAGGTTTGAGAAGGGGTCAAGATAGTATATATATATATATATATATATATATATATATATATATATATAGCTATCTATATACACAACTAAGGATTGAATGTTTTTGACTTTATTATTTTAATTTATTCTGATTTATTTTTATTTTTAATATTTACTTACTTATTTTTAAGGCTGTGACATTGCTTAATGAAACCCAACAAGGTGCAGGTATAGGATTTAATAGTAAGGTGCATGTATGTGTGTGTGTATATACACACACACATACACACACACACACACACACACACACACACTGCATTGAAGTTCACCACCCATAGTTGAATTTCTTTTTGTCACCACATATTTGACCCCTTTTACCCCATTTACCCCCACGAGCCCTCCGGGTCTACCCTCTGGTAACCAATAGTCTATTATCCATGTCCATGAGTCACTGTTTGTCCTGTTCGTCTGTTGCTTTTAGGTTTATATCCCACATATAAGTGATATCATGCGGTTTTCTACTTTACCTATCTGACTTATTTCACTTATCATGATTACCTCAAGGTCACATTGTCACAAATGGCAGTATTTCGTCTCTTCTTATGGCTGAGTAATATTCCATTGTATATATGTACTACCACTTCTAAAGCCAATCATCTATCATAGGAAACTTCGGTTGCTTCCATGTTCTGGCCACCATGAATAATGCTGCTGTGAACATCAGTGTGAAAATATCTTTTTGGATATGGGTTTTCAAGTTTTGGGGGTAAATACCCAGTAGAAGGATTGGTGTATCATATGGTAGATCAATTCTTAGTTTTTTGAGGAAACTCCATGCTGTTTTCCATAGGGGCTATACAAATTTGCAGTCCCACCAGCAGTGTATGAGGGTTCCTTTTACTCCACATCCTCTACAACATTTGTTATTACTTGTCCTGTTGATTACAGTTATTCTAACTTGTGTGAGGTGGTATCTCATTGGGGTTTTGATTTGCATTTCCCTAATAACAAGCAAAATTGAACATCTTTTCATATGTTTGTTGGCTATTTGTATATTTTCTTGGAAAAAGCGTCTTTTCAGGTACTCTGCCCATTTTTTTATTGTATCATTTGTTTGTTTTTGTTGTTATTGAGTTGTATGAGTTATTTGTATATTCTGGATATTAGGCCTTTATTAGAGGCATTCCTTGCAAATATATTTTGGCATTCGGATGGTTGCCTACTTACCTTGCTGACAGTTTCCTTTGCTGTGCAGAAGCTTTTTAGTTGATGTAGTCCCATTCATTTATTTTTGCTTTTCTTTCCTTTGCCTTTGAGGTCAAATTCATAAAATCCTCTTTAATTCCAAGGTCCATGAGTTTAGTTTCTGTTTTCTTCTATTCAATTTATTGTTTCAGCTCTTATATAAAGGTCCTAAATTTTGAGCTAACTTTGATGTGTACTGATAGGCAAATCTAGTTTCATTCTTTTGCAGTTGGCTTTCTGATTTTCCCAGTACCATTTATTGAAGAGGATTTCCTTTCTCCGCCGTATGTTTTGGGCTCTTTCGTTGAATTTTTTTTTTTTTGCCCATATATACAGGGATTTATTTTTGGACTCTTGATTCTGTTCCACTGGTCTGTGTGTCTACTTTTCTGCCAATACCATGCCATTTTGATTATTATCACTGTTTAGTATAATTTGAAGTCTGGCAGAGTGATGCGTCCAGTGTCATTCTTTTTTCTCAGGATGGCTTTAGTGATTCAGGGTCTTTTGTGCTTTTATGTAAATCCGATGATGTTTTGTTCCATTTCTTTAAGAAATGCCAATGGGATTTTGATGGGGACGATATTAAATCTATATAATGCTTCAGATAATAAGGTCATTTTAAGTATGTTGATTCTTCCAATCCAAGAACACAGAATATCTTTCCATTTCTTTGTATCTTCTTCGATTTCTTTTAATAGGGTCTTATAGTTTTTGTTACATAGGTCCTTTACATGTTCGTTAAATTTATTCTTAGCTATTTTATTTTTTCTGTTGCAATAGCAAAAGGAATTATTTTCTCCACTTCTTTTTCTAACAATTCATTATTAGATTATAAGAACAATATGGATATTTTAACATTGATTTTGTAATAAAAAACTTTACTGTATTTGCTTATTGTTTCTAGTAGTGTTCTTGTGGAGTCTTGAGGGTTTTCTATATAGAAAACTATTTCATCGCAAATAGTGGCAGTTTACTTCTTCATTTCCTAATTGGATGCCTTTTATATCTTTCTCTTGTCTGATTTAACTCGCTAAGACCTCCAATGTTAAATTGAATACCAGCAGCAATAGTGGATGCCCTTGTCTTATTCCTGATCATAGAGAAAAGGTTTTTAGTTTCTCATCATTAAGTAGAATGTTGGCTGAGAATTTGTCATATACGGCCTTTATTATGTTAAGGTAATTTCTTTTATACCAATTTTCTTAATTGTTTTGATAATAAATGGATGTTGTATCTTCTCAAATGCTTTTTCTGCATTTATCTATATGATCATACGATTCTTAAATTTCTTTATCTGACTTATTATATTAATTGATTTGCATATGTTGAACCATCCCTGTACCTCTGGAATAAGTTCACTTTATCATGGTGTATTTATCTTTTTAATATGTTGCTGCATTTGGTTTGCTAAAATTTATGATATTTGCATCTGTGTTCTTGAGGGATATTGCTCTCTACTTTTCCTTTTTTGTGTTATCGCTACCAGGTTTTGGTATCAGGGTAATATTACATTCATAAAATGAGTTGGAAAGTATTGCCTCCTCTTGATTTTTTGGAAGAGTTTGAGAAGAATAGGTATTAAATCTTTTTCGAATGTTTGGTAGAATTCACTGGTGAAGCCATCTGGTCCTGGACTTTTACTTTTGGTAGGTTTTCAATGATTATTTTAATTTTCATTCTGCTGACCAGTCTATTTCTAGTTTCCAATTCTTCTTGATTCAGTCTAGCAAGGTCATATCTTTCTAAGTACTTTTCCATTTCTTCTAGGTTATTAAATTTGGTGTTATATACTTTTTCATAGTATTCTTGTATGATCCTTTGTATTTGTGCAGTGTCTATCATAACTTCTCCTCTTTCATCCCTGATTTTTTGTATTTGTGCCATTTTTCTTTTTTATAGTGAGCCAAATGGAAGTTTGTCAATTTTATTCAACTTCTCAAAAAACCCCAGCTCTTTGTTGTAATTATTTTTTCTATTGTTTTCTTGTTTTGAATTTCATTTATTTCTGCTCTAATTTTGATATTTCTCTGCTTTTTGGCTTTTTTTGTTCTTCCTTTTCTAGCTTTTTTTTTAAGATGAAGCATTAGGTTGTTTATTGAGTTTGTTTTTGTTTTTCGAGATAGGCCTATAATGGTATGAACTTTCCTCTTATGACTGCTATTGCCATGTCCTAAAAGTTTTGAATATGTTGTACTATCATTATCATTCATTTCTATGTATGTTTTGATCTCTCTTTTTATTTCTTCTCTGAACCAGTTTTTCCTCAGTACCATGTTGTTTAATTCCCATGTATTTGTTCCTCCCTCTTTCTTTTTACAGTTGTTCTCCAACTTCAAATCATTATGATCTGAGAATATGGTTGGTATGATTTCAATCCCCTTATATTTATTGAGGCTACCTCTGTGTCCCAGTATGTGGTCAATCCCTGAGAATGTTCTGTGTGTACTACAGAAAAATTTAGAAGCAGCTCTTTGGGGATGAAAGGCTCCTTAAATGTCAATTATGTCCAGTTGGTCTAATGTGTCATTTCAGGATGTTATTTCCTTATTGATTTTCTGATTGGGTTATCTGTCTATATTCAACAGTCAGGTAGGTATTCAGGTCCCCTACTACGATAGTATTTTGTTCTGTTTCCCTCTTTAGTTCTGTTACTCACTGCTTTATATATTTTGGTACTTCCTGACTGAGAGCATAGATATCAATAAGTGTTATATCGTTTTGGTGTATGATTCCCCTTATCATTATGAAATGCTCCTCAGTTTCTTTCTTTACCTTTTTTAGCTGGAAGTCTGTTGCTTAAAATATCATTTTCCACTCTTTCACATTGAATCTATATTTGTCTTTGGAACTGAGTTGTGTGTCTTGGAGGCAGCATATGGCTAGGTTTTGTTTTTTGATCCAATCTGCAACTCTGCACCTTTTTATTGGTGAGTTCAGTCCATTTACATTTAGGGTGATTTTTGAAATATGAAGCTTTCTTATAACCATTTTATCTTTTGTTTTCTGGTAGCTCAGTGTTTCCATTGCTTCCTTGTCTTTGTGTGTCTGTTATTTTTAATTTGTTTGTTTGTTTTTGGGTGTTTCCTCTTGTATTTCTGCTTTTATGTTATGTACTTCAATTCTGAATCATTGGTATGTGGTTACCATTATGAATATGTAGAGGATAGTTATAAATACATAATAGTCCTTTTTGTCCATGTGTGCCTTATTTCTGTTCCACTTGTGAATTTGTATCTTTGAAACCTTCCATTTTCTGTTATTATTGTCTCAATTTGTCCCTATATATGCTGAATGTTCAATACTATCTTGCTATAGCAAATCTCTTCTTATTGTTTAAGATTATAATGCCCTGTTGCTAATAAAGGCTGCACTCCTTTGCTTCTATCTGCCTGCTAGTCGCCTTACTCATTGTTATGTATTTTTTTTGTCAATTTGCTTTAGGCAAGCTGACCCCATTCAATATTTCCTGTAATGCAGGCCTCATAGTGGAGAATTCCCTCCATTTTTGTATGTCTGGAAATGTCTTTATTTCTCCTTCATATCTAAAGGAGAGCTTAGCTGGATACATTATTCTAGGGTGCTAGTTCCTTTCATTTAATAGTTTGAAAGTTTAAATCCACTCCTTTCTGGCTTATAAGGGTTGTGCTAAGAAGTCTGATGATAATCTATTTGGTTTTCCTTTGTAGGTTACTGTCTTCTTTTCCCTACCTACCTTGAGAATTGTTTCTTTGTCATTGATTTTTGATAATTTTAATACAATGTGTCTTGGCAAAGGCCTTTTAGAGTCGAAATAATTGGGTGTTCTCTTGACTTCTTGAATTCCAAGCTCCAGCTTGTTCTTTTGATTTGGGAAATTCTGATAAACTATTTGTCTAAAAATGCTTTCTAGTTCCTGTTCCATTTCCTCCCCTTTGAGAATGCCTATTATTCTTATGTTTCCTCTCTTGACAGTATCAGCTATTTATTGCATTTCTCTTTCATTATTTTTCATTCTTAAGTTTCTCTCTTCTTCCTTCTGATTTGTTTCTAGATTTCTGTCTTCAATATCACTGATCCTTTTCTCCATTTGGTTGACTCAATTTCCCAAGCTTACTATTTTATTTTCATCTCTTTCAGTGTGTTCTTCATCTCAAGAAGTTCTACTTGGTTCTTTTTGAATATTTCCATCTCCTTTCTAAAGAACTCATTCTGCTCATTTAGTTGCTTTTTCAATTTCTGAAATTGTTTACATGAATTGTTTGGGATATCATTTTTTTTTTTAGAAATATCATCCTGAATTCTTTGTCATTTAAGTTGCATATTTCTATGTCTTTAAGCTTATTTTCTGGAGATTTTTCTCTATTTTTCTTAGGTGCCTTGTCATCTTGGTTGTTCACAGTGTTTAATGGATTATTTCTCCACCTGGTCATCAATTGATGTGTATTCTGCTTTTTTTTATTTTTTATTTTTCCAGAAAGAAGATTTATTATATAAAGGTCTCTCTTTAGCCTGTTGCAAAGGAGGTGTTTTTCTTTTGGTTTCCAGTAGGTAGAACCTAAGCTTCTTGGATCCCTGCTTATAGTTGTTGCATCACAGTCACTACCCTCAATCTCAGTCCTTGTCAGTGTTAGCCACAGTTTCAGTAGTGTTTGCTCGGATTCCCTTGGGGCTCTGCTGTGTTTGTCTTGGAGGATATGGGGGGAGAAGCCCTCTGTTGGAGGGGATGGGAGCTGTGGTTCATCATCTTGTTTTGCAATCAAAGGTGGTAATAACCAAGTGTTGTTTCTCTACTGTCACCACTTCTCTGCTCTCTGCCCTGATGCCTAGACACTTCCACAGCCCAGAGTTCATAGCTATCCCAGGCAATGCTGTTCAAGGAAACCATCAGCTCCTTTTCCCCTCCCCCTGCTTTTTCTGGGAGCTCTGGCTATGAGGCAGCTTCTTTGTTTTTCCCAGTCTTCCTTCCCACTCCCAGGGTTCTGACCTGTGATAGCTCTTTTGCACGGATTTTTTTTTTTTGCTCAGATGTGCTTGTGTGCAGCTTCGTTATTTTTTGTTGAATTTTAGATGTTCATCTTATTTTTGTTTCAGGGGGAGAGATCTAGGGCCACCTATCACTATGCCATGTTTCTTATGCTAGTCTTAGTGAGGCAAACAAAAACTGCTCTGCAACAACTTCATTAATCTGGGACTAGGTTGTCCATTGATCCTTTCAAGAAAGCGTCCCAGGTAAAGTTGTGAGATAATCACAGAAGGTGTTCCAGAGCACCATGTACTATGCACTTGTCACTACCTGCAGTCCGACCTTTGGTTTCTGTGTTCACATGCTGGTCCCATGAGCCTCAGAATGAGGATGAAAGGGGTGTCCTCACAGCTGAAAAAGGTGCTCAGTGGGTGAAAGGATGATCTAGGGAGAAGAGCCGAGGTGGCATTGGCTGTTCCCTCCACTGCTGCTATCAATTCCCCAGGGCTGAAGGTGTCGGATAGGCTCTCTCCTGGGGATTGCAGTCCTGAGAGCACAATGCTTCTCTCTGGTGAGAAGACTTAGAGTCAGGATGCAGCAGGCTAGGACAGCAAAGCAGGACTCGAATATTATTGACTTTAGTTTTTAAAAGTTCTTTAGCTCTCCTATCCCTGATATTGTGTCACTGGACATATCTTTCTGCTGTCTCTGTCCTTCTCTCATGCTATCTTATTTCTTCATCTCTCCTTCTTACACTGCCATTCTGTTCCTCAACCCTACCTCCTGCCTTATATTCCTGCTACAAATTCTTATAAAAAGAAATTTAGAAATCTTTTCATGCCAAGATTGCTCCCAAATCACAATCTCAAAAAATCAACCTTCTTCTACTCCCAAGATGTTTATCATGGAATTTCCCTCCAAAGTCATATTTTTTCTTTAAGTGAAATTTGGAGCCAGTTGTTTAACTATAGCTTATGGGTAAGTCCTTCACTAAAATCATTTTTATGCAAAAATGTCTAGGCATTAAAATACAATGCCTTGCACACAGCAGTCACATGATAGAAAGATAAACTTCAATACAATGGAACATTATATAACCATTAAAACTTATGTAAAGTGCCAGTGGTATCCATTGCTGCTTGTTGAGCCCTCCCCCTTACCAGTGCACAGGACACAGTGCCACCATAGACATAACATCATCAAACTGGATAACTGAGGTCTCTTCACCCAGAGAATTCCCTGAAACCCCACCTCCCCCAACTCATGTACCCACCCAAGCCACATCCTCAATGAGTCAAGTGCTCCTTGCTGAGCAGCGCCTAGACTCACACTGGGGGAAACTGGCCTCAGTTTCTGGGTGTGGCCTTTTCGGTTAACTATAAGCACTGCATCTGTGGATTGCTTGCTGAATCATAGAAGGTAGTCCCAGAGGGGCAGTGGCTGGGACTAAATTTGGCCTGCAGCTGAACCCCTCTCAGGGCTGTGCTACTGGATGCCTACTCCACAAATCCATATTAATAAGACAGAGAATTAGGAGCTTCGCTTAGTACATAGAAACAGACACAGAAAATCAGCCAAAATGGGAAGAAAAGAAGCATAAAACATATGAGAGAACGAAATAGAGATCCAGAAATGATGCAGTCAAGTAATCTAACAGATGCAGAGTTCAAAACACTGGTTATGAAGATGTTTGATGATCATTTTATTATATTCAGTGAGAACTTCAACAAAGATAAAAAAATAAAAATGAAAATTATAAAAAAGAACTAGTCTAAAATGAAGAACACATTATCTAAGATGAGAAGTACATTAAATGGACTAAACAAAGGAATAAGCAAAGTGAATAAAGAAAAGAGTCAAATAGCCCTATCTAGAGGATGGGAAAGTCAAGGACGCTCAAACAGACTGGCAAGAGATAAAATGCCAAGACTATAAAAATAATTTAAGGAGCATGTGGGACACTATTAAGGGTCCAAATATCTGTCTTCTTGGCATAACTGAAGAAAAGAAAGATGTTGAACAGAAGTTTGAAGAAATAATGATAAAAAACTTCCCTAACCTGGTGAAGGGAAATTCACATAAAACTCCAGGAAGATCAGAGAATTCCAAAAATTAGGGATCCAAAGAGGCCCATACCAAGACACATCATAATTAAAATACCAAAGGTTAAATACAAAAAAAATAATATTAAAAGAAGCAGGAGAAAAACAGATAGTTACTTATAAGAGAATACCTATAAGACTGGCAGATAATTTCTCGAAAGAAACTATGCAGGACAGAAGGGCTTGGCAAAAATATTCTACAGGATGAAGACCCAGGATCTACAAGCAAGGATATTTTATCATTTAGAGTTTAATGACAGATAAAGAGATTCCCAGACAAAAATAAACTAAAGAAATTTATCACCACCAAGCCAGTATTACAGGAAATGTTGGAGGAACTTATTTAAGAAGAAAGAGCATGTATTAAAAACAGGAATAAAGTTTGATAACAACTACATTCCTATCAATAAGTACCTCAAATGGAAAAGAATTAAGTGTTCCAACTAAAAGAATGGATGAATGGAAAGGAAAACAAGACCTTTACATGTTTCCTATAAGAGACTCACTTCATATTAAAAGACACACACAGACTAAAGGAAGGGGATGGAAAAATATATTGCATTAATGGACTTAGAAGGTATTTAAGTCAGACCAAGAAAAACAAATACTATATGATTTCACTTATATGTGGAATCTAAAGAATAAAAAGAACAAACTAATCAAAAATAGACACAAATATAGTGGACAATTTGGTGATAAACAGAGGATACTGAGTTTGAGGGGCTGGGATAATGGGGTGAAGGTTTAAAGAAGCATAAATTAGTAGCTGATGGATGGTCACAGTGAAGGGGGGCACAGCATAGGGAAAGCAATTAGCATGAATATGTTGGCTAGGTGTAGTGTCAGGAGAGGAAGGCAGCAATAGGGGGAATAGTTTTATGAACTATATAGATGTCTAACCAATGTACTGTATACTTAGAACCAATTAAAATAAATAAATTAAAAAAAAACTTATGTACATGTACGGCCATGCTACCCTGAAGAAGCACAATTCTGTCTGATCTCAGAAGCTAAGCAGGGTCAGGCCTGGTTAGTACTTGGATGGGAGCCCACCTAGGAAGATGTTGGAGATGTAAAAAATAAAAAAAGAGATTGTAAGCTTACAAGGTCCTTGCAATCTGTGAGGTCAACCAAGGATTGCTTCGTCTAAAAAAAATTACATAGAATAATATTGATATGAATAAATAGTCATAATATATTATTGAGGGTAAAAGCAGATTATAGCATTAAAGATTATAGAATTATGCCATTATTCCTCCTATTAAATACTAATTTATAAAAAGTTGGGTAATATCTGAAAAGATATTTGCACACTGATGTTCATAGCAGCATTATTCACAGTGGCCAGGACATGGAAGCAACAGAAGTGTCCTACAATAGATAATTAGATAAAGAAGCTGTGGTACATATATGTAATGGAATATTTCTCAGCCATAAGTAGAGATGAAATGCTACCATTAGTTACAACATGGATGGACCTCGAGATAATTATGCTAAGCAAAATAAGCCAGACATAAACAGTTGAAAATCCCATAATATAATTTATATAAGGAATATAAACCTAAAAGCAACAAATGAAAAGGACAAACAAACAGAGACTTAGGGACATGAACTATAGACTAGTGTTTACCAAAGGGTAGTGGGTGGGAGAGGAGGGGGCAGGTAGATAGGGTAAAAGGAGTCAACTATAGAGGGATAGGGGGAGGGTGAAGTGGGTAAAGAGGATCAAATATATGGTAGCTGAAGGAAACTGGACTTTGGATGGTAGACACGCAATAGAATATACAGATGTGATATTATAATATATACCTAAAAATTATACAATTGTATTAACCAATGTTACTCCAATAAACTTAATTTTTAAAAAAGGTGGGTAGTTATTTCTAGGAATATGCTATTATGAATGATTCTCATTTAATTCCTTCCAAATTCTTTATCTTTATACTGTATAAGTAAAAATATTCTTGATAAAATTTTTTTAAAAGTACTCTAGAGGGAGTTTTCCTAAAAGTGAGGCAAAAGGTTAGAAACCTAATTAAAAAGAAATAAAGTTGAAGGGAAATTTATACTAATGGCTCAGGTATGCAAATCTTTATGAACTGAATGCAACGAAAGGTAACATATTTAGAAAAAAAATTAAACTTACATTATGAAGGAATTCTTATACACGATGAAGGATAATGAAGAACCAGGCTTTACTAATTGTATTTCTTCTTCTAGTGTTAGAAAATGGCACAAGGAATAAACTTTCAGAGTTGGGGAGGCAGCAGGTATCAGGATTTGTGATCTAGAGTGAAGTAGGTTGATCATCATGGACTTAGAAATGGTTTTGTTTTGTTTTAAAGAGCACTAAGCTGTGCATGATCAGGCCTACCCTAAGCTCCATGATTTTAAACAAGTGAACTTACCTCTTTGAGTTTCAATTTTCTTATTCTCTAATTCCCACCAAACACAATTACTGTCTTATTTGAGTCTTCTGTGGACAGAGTACCTGATACAGAGTAGTCACATTATAAAATGTCTATTAAATTTAATAACTATAAAATGAAGAAGTATTTTTCAGTATCTAATTTCTGTTACTCAATGAAGTGTTTGTTAAAGATTACTATTTATAATGTACTGTGTTTCATATAATAAAAGTTAAAGTTGTGACCATTATTTTCAAGGACCTGATAATTTACTTGGAGAAACAAGATACCTTGGTGGTTCTAGCATTTACTGATAGTACATCTGTCTACTTGTTTATGACATCACATCTAGAAAGAGCAGCCTGAAAGTTTTTCTAGCCAAACAAGTCTCTTTGGATAGGCAGAGCTTCTGTTCTGCCTCCTATTTCCTCCCCTACTTGGAGAATCTAGCCTGATCACATAGAAGGAAACTGACAAACTCCCAACGTTCTTCACCTTACTCTGAAGCCTAGATAAACTCTAAAACCAAATCTCAGCATAAAAATTGCTGCTCTCAGGAAAGAAACAGAAAAGAGATGAGAGTTTTTTATAGTGACCATGTATATCATCAAAAGATTCCACAATATGTTGTTGCAATGTCCTGACATTCTATGGATGGAGGATGAGAAAGACTATGCATGCCATTTTTTCTGCCCCCTAGGCCAAGGTACTTATTTACCGTCTTCTGGTTATATAACACTATAAAAACCTAAACAGGAACCTCATTAAAAATGAAGTATGGAGGCCAGAAGTGGGAGCTCTTATGCACTAAATCAATGGAAAAGCACAACAGGAAGAACCTTTTGTTTGTAATAGCCCACCCAACTTCCTTTTTCCTTCTATAAAAGTGTTTTCTTATCTGTTTTAGCTGATTTGCAGGTGGCTCACCTTGGTTGCAAGTTTTGAATTGCAATTCTTTGTTCTCAAATAAACTCATTTTGCTAGAGAAATATGTGGCTGTCTTTTTGCTGAAGGTCAACAATATCTATAGTGGATTGTTATTTTCCTTTTTGAAGTATTTCTCAACTTTCAAAATGAATGCTTTCTTTTGCTAAACATCAAAATCTCATTAATTTTATGTACTTTGTATAATAAAATAAGTAAGTTTTAAGTTATTTAAACATAAATTTGATATACTTTCTTCAAAGCAGGCATGCCTCTCCCCAAGTCCTTACTCTCTCAAATCACTGATAATGAGGTATAAAAATGGTCAGGGTATAGAGAGAATAACAAAACCTCACATGATCAAATTACTGTCAAACTAGGTAATAACTAAATAATAAAAACATTGTGGAACACATAGTAAGTATTCTAGGAGTTTAAAGGAGAAACTTTACCCTTACTGATCATGAAAGAATTTAGAAAGAGGGAAGGATATGAATTGTGCCTTGAGAATAGTTAGAATATCAACAGATAGAAGACAGAGGCATGAAAAAGATGCGGATGGAAAGAAGTCCAAAATGAATTTAGGAAACAGTAAGAAGACTGGTGTGGCTTGAGGAATAGTTTCATCTAAGAGTGTAGTGGGAGAAAAGGTTGACTGGGGAAGTAGGAGACAGAAGCTAAAGAAAGTAGTTGTGTTTTTGTTTGTTTGTTTTGGTCCAAAATTCCTAAGAAAGATCCATCAATAACACAAGCACATATCCATCGATAACACAAATACACAAGTGTAATTCTGACTCGGGAGTGTATGTGGGGTGGGAAAGTGTATACCACCCTAAGGCACATAAGAGAATTTATTGCGAAGATGCTATGTTACTTGTAAAAAAAATTCTCCCCTGCCCATGATAAAGCTTTACTGCCCTTCATATATAGTATTATTGTCCTAGCTTAGACTATTTTGAATACTTGTTTCAAGAGTTTACATATCATCTTTGAAATTAGTATTCAAGTGATATTCATTCATTAATTCATTCATTCAACTGATGTTTATTAAGCAACTGCTATATGACAGACATTTTGCTAGATACTAGGGACATAGAGGTAAAGAAATAGACTAGATTCTGGCCTCACAGGTCTTATGGTATAATAAGGGAGGTAGAAATTGATTCAATAACTCCACAAATAAATATTTTAGGTTGGACCATATGAAACTGCCAAATTTTACCATTTCTGACAAACATAAACAGCAATTTCACAAGTATCAATTTAATATAATGACATAATGTGATAACTATTACGAAGGAAAAAGAGAGGGTACAATTAGAGTTTATACTAAGGGAATTGTATCTACTCTGGGTGTCAGGGAAAATTTCCTTGAGAAAATTATGCTTAAACTGAGGTATGAATGATAAGTGGCCCTTAACTAATAGAAGTGTAGTGGGGTCTGAGTGTTTCAGACCAAGGGAAGGGTCAACATGATGGGAAGGGCATTCATTTTCCAGCACTCTTCTTTTTGCTTTAGATTAGGCTGATTAGTCAACAGTCCTCAAGGAAGCAAGCCAGGTTGGTAGTCTCAAGGACTCTGAGGACAAACATTAAAAGAGATGGTCCTGAAGATCAAGAAAAATGAAGACCTTGATTGAAAATAAGGTATAATTTCTCATATAAGTGAATTCATATGTTATTTATCTTTCTCCATCTGACTTATTTCACTCAGTATACTACATTCTAAGTCCATTGATATTGTCACAAATGTTAATATTTCATTATTTCTTTATGGCCAAGTAATAGTCTATCATATATGTATACTATCTCTTCTTATCCATTTATTCAATGATGGATACCAAGGTTATTGTTATATTTTGGCTATTGCAAATGATACTGCATTGGATATGTGAATGCACGTGTCTCTTTATAGAAGCATTTTGTGTTTCTTCAGATAAGTAAAGAGAAGTGGGAATACTGGGTTCTCCTTTGTCTCCCATTACAACCTTGGTTTTAAAGTTTATTTTTTCTGAAATAAGTATGACTATGTCAGATTATTTTTTTCATTTCCATTTTTATGGTACATTTTTTTGGATCCCTTTTCTTTCAAACTGTGTGTGTCTTTCTATCTGAAATGAATCTCTTGTAGACAGCATATGTAAGAGACTTATTTATTTATCCATTCAGCACCCGATATATTTTGATTGGAGCATTTAATTCATTTACATTTAAAGTAATTGTTTAAAGTAAAAGCAAAAATAAATGAATGGGACTACATCAAACTAAAAAGCTTCTCCTCAGCAAAAGAAACCATCAACAAGGTAAAGAGACAGCCATCCAAATGGGAAAATACATTTGCAAGCAACACCTCCGATAAGGGCCCAATATCCCAAATATACAAAGAATTCATACAACTCAATAACACAATAACAAAATACAAACAATCCAATTAAAAAAAAAAAAGGAGCAGAGGACCTGAACAGACACTTCTCCCAAAAAGACATACAAATGGCCAACAGACATATGAAAAGATTCTCAACATTCTAGCTATTAGGGATATGCAAATTAAAAACCACAATGAGAGACCATCTCACACCTGTTAGAATAGCCGTTACCAACAGGACAAGTATTAACAAGTGTTAATACCCTCATACACAGCTGTTGGGACTACAAATTGGTACAGCCACTATGGAAAACAGTATAGAGGTTCCTCAAAGAGCTAAGAATTAACCTACAATATGATCCAGCAATCACTTTACTGTTTATTTACCCCAAAGACTTGAAAATATATATCCAAAAAAATATTTGCACACCAATGTTCATAGCAGCATTTCACGGTAGACAGGACATGGAAGCAACCAAAGTGTTCTATGATAGATGACTAGATAAAGAAGCTGTGGTACATATATACAATGGAACATTACTAAGTCATAAGAAGAGGTGAAATACTGCCCTTTGCAACAATATTGATGGACCTTGAGATAATCATGCTAAGCAAAATGTGCCAGAAAAAGTAGAAAACCACATGATATCACTTATTTGTGGGATATAAACCTAAAAGCAACAAACAAATAAGACAAACCAACAGAGACTCAAGGACATGGGCAATAGACCAGCGATTACTAAGAGGTAGGGGGAAGGGGGGGAGTTGAGAGGTAGGTGGGGTAGAAAGGGTCAAATATGTGGTGACAGAAAGAAATCTAACTATGGGCAGTGAACACACGATGAAATGTATACATGCTACAAATATATATAACACACACACACACACACACACACACACACACACACATATATATGCCTTACTGTTAAAGTGTACAGCTGAAATTTATTGGATTTCATTAACTAATGTCACCATAAAAATTAATTATTTTCAAAAAAGAAGATAATTCCAGAAGTAATCAAGATGAAAAAGAGTAGGGCCAGAGACAGGATTGTCCTAGACTCCTGCTTGCTCTTGCTTTCTCTGTCTCTTATTACTGACCCAATAATGTCACCATTCACTCTCAGTAGGCTAATTTTCCTCCCACTTCATAGATAATAGATGTTATTAAGAATAGAGTGGGGGCTCTGTTATTTTCAAATCACTGTTTTTCTTGCATCCATGGCTGTTCTTTTTTTCTACTTTTCTATTACAAAAAAAAAAGATTGTTCTCTTCTTCTGCCAAAGGCTAATATCTTCCTTTATTCTCTGTATTCCATAATGTCTCAGAATACACATTATATTGTCACCTTTCTCCCATTCGTCTTCTACTTATCTCTATTGACTAGATCCTCTTAATCAGTATTTAAGTAAGCTCAATTTCTCCTACTTTAAAAATATAACTCTCTAAATCTCTCTAGGTGTTTTATTATTTCTCTTCCCCAGATCATAAATTTCTTGTAACAATTATCTACAACTTCTGCCTCTGTTTCTAATCTATACTCAGTACCCACCTCAACATAATTTAGTTTCTAACTCCAGAAATTCACCAAAGCATCTGTAACCAAGCTCCTTATATGAAATCCAATGGATATTTCTCAGTCATTATCATACTTGTCCCATCAACAGTATTTGATGTTGAAAAGTCCTTATTCCTGGAAATATTCTTTTTGGTTATCCTTCTACCCTTCTCACCAGGAATTTTACTTCTCTTTCATTTCCTGTTGTTCCTCAAGATTCTGTGCTGGGTACTCTTTCCACTACATTTTCAACTGGGGGAAAATCTTGTCCACTCCCACAGTTTCAATTACCATAGATACGCTAAAGACTCCAAAATCTATATCTCTATCCAAGTTCTTTCTCCTTAGTTTCAAACACATATATTTAATTTCCTACTAGGCATGGCTATTTGAATGTAGGATAGGAATCTTGTTCATCACATATCCAAAAGCAGATGTTTTCTATTTTTATCTCCTGCCACAATCTCATTCCTGAACTCATATTCTTAACTGATTACTTAGAACTTACATAGGTTAGAGTATCTAACAGGGATCTCAAACTCACATATCCAAAACAGAACTTTTGATTCTGTCTCCAAATCCTGTTACTCTCTGAGTCTTACATAGCTTCATAAATTGTTCCATCTACTCAGTAGACCAAACCAAAAACATAGATTTTATCCTTAAAGTCTTGATTTCCCACATTCCCTGTTTAACCTTATAACTATTCTTTTCATAAATAATTTGTTTAAAATCACATTTCTATATTTTTATAAGTAAAACATCTATCCTAAACTTCCTAATCAAACTTATTGCCAATGTTGGTTCACTATAAACGATTTCCTCATAACTTACTCAAAAAGTCCTGCATTTTCATTTAATCTAAGAAATGGTCTTCACAGCAAAAAAAATCCATTACATTCCACTAATTCATGGTAAATATGACATTTAGAAAGCTGAAGTTGGTTGTATAAAACTTCAGAAATCAAACACAAAAGACCTAGCATTAGATTCAAGTAAATCATCTGTGTTACTATAAAAATAAATATTTTGCTTACAGACTCATTATTAGCTAATTCTATCAGCTCTATTTCCAACCTTTCCAAAATTTGTCCTATTTTCTTCATCCCCTCAGCCATTATTCTAACTAGACCACGAGTTTTTTTATTTTTTGACTGGACCACTATAATAGTCTCTTAATGGTCTCTTATCACCTTTAATTTTGCTTTTTGCAGTTTATTCTCTACAAAATAGCCAAAGTAAATCTTTCCAAAGAGCAAATCAGATAATGTTATCTTACTGCTTCAAATCTTTTTTTTACAATATTAACCATTTTTAATTGTATAATTCAGTGACATTAAATACATTCACACTGCTGTGCTGCTATCACCACCATCCATCCATAGAGCCTTTTAATATTTCAAAATTGAAACTCAGTACCCGCTAAACAATAACTTCCTTCTCCCCATAGTTCTGGCAACCACCACTCTACTTTCTGTCTCTATGAATTTGACTACTTTACATATCTCATATAAGTGAAATCATATAGTATTTGTCTTTTTCACTTAGCATAATGTTCTCAGGTTCATCCAAGTTATACATGTGTCAGAATTTCCTTCATTTTAAAGCTAAATAATATTCTACTGTATGTGTAGACCACATTTTATTTATTCATTCATCCATTGATGGACACCTGGGTTGATTGCATAATTTGCCTATTGCAAGCAATGCTACTATGAATGTGGGTACATATGCAAATATCTTTTCACATCCCTGCCTTCAATTCCTATGGGTATATTTTAGAAGTAGAGTTGCTGAATCATAGAGTAATACTTTTTAAAAAATTAAGGAACTAGTGTACTATTTTTCATAGAAGCTGTGACATTTTATATTCTCACCATCAAAACTTTTCATAGCTTACCATTGGAAAAATATTCAAACTTCTTGCCATGGCCTATGGAGACTCGTAAGAAAATAGAAGCATTAGTTCTAAAAATTGCATCTAAGGGTGAGAGACTTAAAAACTTATTTAGCTAGACTCGTATACCAACAGTAGGAATCCCCTAATCCCACCAAAAAAAATGTTCTGTGTTATTTTACTATTTTACATTTGGAAACAAGAAAAAATGCCATCCCTGATTCTGGGATTATCCAATACCACATATCCTTACTATACTATGACCTTCTCCAGGGCAGTAGCAATGTGTTACTCAGGGCATTACTAATACATAGGGCAGTACTTGACACAAAGTATGTCCCTAATATATTAGTGTTGAATAAATATAAACATGAATCAAGAGTTATTTAAGGTTAAATGGCTCTCAATATGAAAGAAGGATAAGTCATTGTTTTGCCTATTTGGTAAATATATTTGCCTACATTTTTAAAAGAGGATTACATGGTCACATTTGAGAAACTCTTGGTTAAACAGGTTTATTGACTATAGCACTTCTCAGAGCCATTAGTATGTTTTAATAATCTACTAGCTTTGTTCTTTATTATGAGGATAGATATGATGAAAATCTATTAAAATAGTGTGAAAAACATACTTTTACTTATTTAAAAGTGAAATATACTTTCTAGTTTACTACAGAACATACCATTACTTAAAATCCCAATTCTAGACTATCTAAAAATTTGTTACCTTCTTAGTTTCTCAAAGTATTTAAATTTATAATCTCCAGCTTAAAAAAAAACATATTTAGATTTAAGTATATTTCTTGATCTGGCTTTAGTCCCAGGCCAACTTATTTCCTAGGAAAGTTTCCATTAGAGGTTAGGAAACTAGTATGGGTGCTCCTCTTTGAATGTCACCTGATAAAATGTGGAAAACTAGCTTAGGGCACTAAATGCTTCCTTGTTTGGTCATTATACTGAAACAAAAGGGTATACTCTGAATAAAGTTTTTTGGCATAAAAAAATAATAACTCTATTTTGTTCTGTTACCAAGAAATAAAAGGAAGAGCTTCTTGATATGGTTTTCTATACCACCAGATTTGCCTCATATTGCTCTTGCTTCAAAATTATAAACTGCAGTGAAGCTAGTTAGCTATAATTTGCTAATACAATAAAGTTGTCTTTGGGGAATTATAAAAGGAGGCTGAAGAAAAAAAAAGTGTTCAGCCTAGTCACTGAAGCAGCAAGAATCTTATATATTTTTGATTCCCATCTTACTTAATAAACTTTAAGCAAAGATATAATGATATTGGTCATCATTTATATTAAGTGGGCTAGAGAATTACATGTTACAATTATATACCTCAAAGCAGAGTGATTGTTATGAATCTGTGCACTTAGCCAATATTGATCAGCAACACTTCACAAAAACACAAGACACTAAAAATGTTCCATCAATGAAGCAGTTTACATGAAGCAAGAAAATTATACCACTTGTGTCACTCTCTTTATGGTCAATGGTTATGTTCCTATTATTCCCTGCCTTTCATCTCCATATTTTATAAAATAAAAATGAAATGAGTTTTCAAACTAGTTGAGAGGGGGAAAAAACCTTTGGAGTAGAGCCTATAAGTATATTTTGGAGTTCATTATGCTTGGTAATAAAATGAAAAGGGACTGTAATAAATTTATGACCTGCTGCTGTGAACTTCCTAGCAAAGAACCACAAGATTATTGCCCACCAAACCTACTCATTTGTTCTTTTTAACTAATCTCTACACTTTGGAAACTTCATTTAGTGAAACTTGACAAATAGCTAGTGACTCACTTTTAGAAATGTGTGGATTTCTTCCCAAAATGGTTCATTGTAAAAGCACGGCATTTGATCCATCTGATACATAAATAATGTGCTTTATCATGGCAACCCTGACAGTATTCCTATCCATGTTTCTTTTTAAATAATTTTCTGAATGACTATATAGACACAACCTGAACAAAGTTTTCAATGTCCAAACAAAATACAGACTATTCACTGTGGTCCATCCATTTTAGCCAAAGAGTTTAAGAAATTGTAGAAAGATTCTAGTTTCTAATTTCTTTTTGGGTTCTATTCTTAGACCCTTGGAAAAACCATTCCCAATACAGCAAATGTGTTTGAATTATCAAAGACAGAATTAGTCTAGATTTGTTTCACTTGTTTGATGGTATAAATGCAAAATAGCCCTCTTACTGAAATTAATGCAGAAGAAAAATAAATATTGTGAGCTACCAGGGCCACATATGGGTATACATGCTCTCAAATGAACAGAGTGAAAATCAGAATCTTGACAACTAGGTATTTCATATAACTTTGAGTTTTATAATTTTGTCATTCTAACAATTTTACTTTTTCTGTGCAATTTTGATGTTTAAAAAAGATTGCATTTGTAATCATTGCCAGTAATGTTTACATAGCAAGCATTAATATGTGGCCCAAGAAGACAGAAAATTGAAGTGAGGGAGGTCTGGTAATAATGACTAAGCAAGGTAGAACAAGGTATTGCAGAAGGCAAAGAGGGAGGGTAATCTGTCAGATCATAATAGGTAAAGATCTAGTTAGGCCTGGCTCACTGCACAACTTTAGGGGCAACCATTCACACTACATTCTTCACAATGATGTCCCCTGTAGTTGAACAGTATAGCACTTAAATGGTCATATGCAACAGGCCTGAGGTTTAGGCAGATAAACAAGCAGTGTGAGAGATATTAGGTAGCACTTATCAAAGGTCAAGATGTGGGAAATAAAATTATGGATCTGTATTTTAGTCTTTAGGATAACATAATGATAAAAAATATTGTAAGACTAAAATTTCAAAAAAATAGAACACTGGGTAAAAAATTAAGCACAGGATAAAATAGGGGTTTAGTTATGTGTACTGAAGAAGTCAGGGACCTAACTGACCATAGGAAACAAGGTAAGAAAAGGCTTGGTTATTGTACAAAGTCATAATGACATACTTAGCAAATGTATCTTGATGTTGAGCCGTTGGCCAATGATTACGTAAATTCCCTTTTCTAGAGAAGAGTACTACTGCCAGAATTTGTGGTAATTTTAAAATTACTGAAATAAGTAAAATTATCTCACTTTTGGAGTTCATATGTATTCAAGAACATAATTGAGTCAAACTTTTAACATACTAGTTTCCTCATTTTATGCCTTTCTCTGCAACAATGCTAAAATATAAAGGTTGTCTATCCGAAAGAAAACTATCAACACAAAAATCAAAAAGTCACCCAATTACAGAGATGGTTGATCTTCTCTATGCCAAAATCCTATGTATTTCCAAACATGGTGTGAGAGAAAAACAATACCTAAATGATAAAAATAATATTTCTCGTTTGCACTTTTAAGTTTCTTAGCTATTAAAACCCTCTATTACCACACTTAACACACGATCTAGTTCACTTCACAGGTATCATAACTTAAAGAACTATTCGATAACATATTTTTTATCTGGAGAAAGAAGATATTTGGGGCCCTTTTCTTCATACAAATTATTAGTGTGCTTACATGTTTGATGAAGCTCTAAGGAGTCACTAAAAAAGAGTATAGGCAAAGGCATTTTTGCCAAGTATTATGTACTATGGATAAGTATTTAAAATTCAAGTTTACTTGCAAAAAAAGCATTAAAATTAATCTAAGAACTATGAATTCATGTTCACAGATCTGCGTATGTTAGATCAAAGTAAACAAACACATTAAGCACTAAAAGTTGTGGAGGGTTTTTGTTTGTTTGTTTTGTTTTGTTTTTAATGAATACTCATGCTTTGGTAAATCAGAACCCTGAAAACTCCTTTTTTTGTATTATCCATGCTTTATAATGATGCTGTTGGGTTTAGGTAAACTGGTGACTTTATTTAAAAAGGGGAGAAAGTGAAGAAGCTTGCTTAGATTTAGGAAAAGGAATTTAGGAGTTTTAGATATGTTGATTCTGAAGTGGTATTACATACAAAAAAAACTAATTTATAACAACTCATCAAATACTTAGAAGTCAGAGTACTTGAGTTCAAAACCTAGCTCCACAATTTACTAGTTTATGTGAACTTGGGGAAGTCTTTTTCAAACTTGTTACTTTATCCATGTAATGAGGATAATAAAAGTACCTACCTCACAGAGTCATTGAGAAATTCATATAATTTGTATATGCAAAACACTTGGAACAGTGCCTGGCAGTGCTTAACACATCATTTGTTTTATTATTGGTACTGCTTTTGTTGTTTTTGCTTTTGTTGTTACTGTTGTTGTTGTTGTTGTTGTTGTTGTTATATTCAGGGGGAGATTCCAGCACATATTTATAAAAGCAGAATCATATTGAGACAGATATTTGGGTTCAGAAATACATGTTTGACATGGCACTGATGAATTTTATGAATACAGATTTAATAGAATGGTAGAAAGAAGTAACAGATAAAATATTTAAGTTAGGGGTTAAGAGGTCAGAGAGGGCCTGAATGTTGAGTATAGAAATTCAATTCATAAAGAGGAAGAAAATAAGGAGGAATGTAGAAAGGGCAGTAGGGCCAAGTAAAGATAATTTTTAGGAGAATGGAAAACCTGTGGGAGAAGCCATGACCTGTCAGTCACTATTTTAGAGAGTTATATCTGCTCTCTTAGCTCATGTAACATATTTTCTCTCTTATTCCCTTTACTCAGCTTATATAATCAGTCCTAATGATTCATCGATTTTCAAACTCTATTTTTCTACTCCTCCTCTTCCTGATTTTGTTCTCCAATATCCCTCTTAGTTGTTTTGTTAATGGGATTCTCTCTCCCTCAAACAGTGTAAAGAAGGGCTATATAATTTTCACAGAGGGCACAATTGTCCTCAAAGAAACAAAAAGCAAAGGTTCTAATTTCCTCTGCATCTGGACTCAGCATGCTCTTTGGATGACCTACTCTCAGAAGTAAATTTTCCACTGTGGCCTCTAATTTTGTGACAAGATTCTCCAAGGTTACAATATGTTTGCAGGTGCAAAAAAAATTGTATGTGAAAGAAAGTATTCTAAATAGAATTTATGGCTCATCAAGCACTCTCTGACTTTTTTTTTATTTACTTAAACACTGATGTTTTGTTTCCTTTACCAGAGAAATTACATAATGTGATAGTATGGCAGCTGTAGCCTTCACAAAGGTAGAGCTGGCTGATAGCTTCAGGGTGGATATCATGAAATTAATATGCTTTATAATGAAATCTCTTGGTCCAGTATATGGCCCTCAACTCTGTAGGTTATAAAATTATAACTTACCAAAATCTAAATAACAGGAGAACTATTTATGAATAGATTATGGTTGGAATATATTATAACAGGGTATATACTGTGGAATGGGAAGAAACTTTCCTTTATTCTCAAGGTTCTTTTGGCTGGTTTAATAATCAAATAGACATGAGACAGATTAATAAGAGAAAATGACAAAATTTGATTATATACATATGTATGGGAACCTTGTGTACATGAAAAAGTCAGAGACTCCACATACATGAACAATTCAAACTCAGATAGAAAACATTATATATGACATTCTGAGCTAAGGATGACTTTGGGGCTTAAGAGGGGGAAAAGGTCATTACAGGATGATGAGAACAGATGCTTAGAATTAGAAGTTTGCCTTGTCATATAGATAGGTCAAAAGGTTATCTCTGATAATCTCTTATTATGAGTAAAGCCTCTAATTCACATTATTCTAGGTATTTAAGTGGGAGCAAAAGTTCCTCTTTAGCCTACAGTGTCTTGGTTGTCTTTGGCTCAGATCAATCTGCATACCACAGAGGCATATTTTAGGGTGACTCATTCTCAATCCTTATAATACTTATTTCCAGTGATATCCCTATCTCAGCATCTAGGCACCTGGAATATCAAACTGTAAATAGTGGTGAACATGGATCAAAGAAAACATAAGTATTTTCATTTTGAGTGTGATAGAAAGTAATGAACTTCCCTTCTCTGAAATAGAATCATTCTACTACAAAATGGGAACATCCATATAAACTGATTCAAAGTCTGCACTGCACAACTCTAAGGGTGCCATTCACATTGTAATCTGTATGAATAATGCACCCTGGAGATATACAGTACCTAATTTGCGATGCTGTACACAGTAACCCTGATAATGCCATCTATGACTCTCATTTCTATGTATGGGGTTGGCTAACTCTTGATAATCTGTACCTTTATATTCCAATTCATTTTAACAAGGTTTTTATATTAAGATACAGTTCTTGTTTTGTACATTACTTTCTATTCATCACATTTTGATGTGGTGTCCTGATAAAACAGTGGCTCTCAAAAATTATTACATAAAGAGAAAGAAAAACAATCCTTGTTTAAGATGCAGATTCCATGTATCTGAATTCAAGGATGCCTTTTCATTAGGGCTGTGGTAGATCCCCAAAATCTGCATTTTAAAAAGTACGTTTGGTGGTTATGGAGTAAGTAGTCCTTATGAAACACTAATTAAAATGTAGATTAGTGTCACTGTTTACTCTTTTCCAAAGCATTCTCTAAGACGTGGCATTGCCGGTCGGGTTTTGCTTATGTAACATTTTATCAATGCCATAGAGTTTTTTTAACCACTTCAGTAACAGATATGGAACGCTCTCTGATCACAAAATCTATCTTTAACATGTGTGACTTTTTGTCATGGATTACATTGATAGAATAACACTTCAAAATAAATTGTATTTTTTAGAGAGAAGTTAGAAATTCAGTGTGAATCTTTTATTCCTTGCCTGAGAATTTTATTTAGCCTAATTCTATTCTGGTGACTGCCAAATGCTCACATCATGGCTGATTTCCAGTCAGTACTCAGCTTAGGCTAAAATATCTTATTTTTGATCATTTCTTCTACATGATTGCTTCTACTTGATAAGTTAAATCTGGCTTTCCTGTCTGCTTACACCCTTAATCTCTTCTGGGGAAGATATTCTTTAGGTCTCAAAAATGTTCGCAACACTTTCTGCTTTACTATCTCTTCAAATTTAATTAACATGCCATTTAAATTATTTTCAAAGTCAGTAATAAAGATATTAGCCAAACACAGTCATAACACTATCCATCTGCAACTAGAAATAATGTCATCTAGCAAACAAAGCCCATGTTTTGATTGCTTCAGCTCTATTTCAAAGCTTCTACAAATATAAGGCCACTTATTAGTAACAAATATATATGGAAAATTTATTTAAACCAAGACTTCATACATATGTAGAATACTCAACCAATAATTTAAAAAGTAAAAATTCAGTCAAACATCTAACGCAAAACCAAATAACTAGGTTTTGTGGTCACTTTGGAGTGATGAGGAATGCTAATCCAATCTGCTCCCTTCCACTGGATCTTTAATTCCCATTTATTAATTTTATAATTCCCTATCATTCTTGACATTTTAATATAAAGGTTAAGTCTTCTCTAAGGTCTTAGAAAAATTTTGTTCTATGTCTTATGAATTTAAGGAGACCAATTTTAGTCAGTAGATTGAATATGAAGTTATCTTTCTTAGACAGTCTCAGATCTTATACTCCAGGCCAACAGTCATCTTATTTTCCCCCATGGTAAAGATTTATAATTTAAATCTGCATGATTTCCATGTCTTAATTTTCTAGGTAATGATTTTCACCGAGATTGGGACTCTGACTTTCTCTTATTTAATTGTCCTCCAAGGGCTACAGTTCAACCCTTCATACCAGGCTAAAATGCAAAAGCCCCAGTAACTGCTGGACTATTTCCCCAGTACTTACCACCATCCTGAGTCCCTGATTTCAGACATCTGTTGTGCATTTTACACATTAGTAGCAAGGAGAATTAGTTAATTACAGAAGAGTGCAATAAGATATATAATATATCTAACTTAGGTTGACTCAGTCAAGGAAGATTCCCTGAGACAATGGCTTTTAAGCTTACCTTTGAAGTTAGTGGAAAGAAACAGGGAGAAGGAAAGCATTTCAGGAAGAAGCACAAGATAATTAAAACCTACCCAACATTTTCTTTGCATGTCAAATAGGCATGTCATATTTTAAATTAGACAAAACCAGAATGTTTTGCTTTTCACCTACTACCGCCATCATTACCAAAACTGTTCAAGTCTAATAACTTTAATATCCTTCGATTCAAGTTTAAAGGTAACATTTACAATAGCAACAAAAAAAAGAAGAAAAGAAAAAGGGAAAAAAGAAAACTAGATTCAGTTAAAATGGCAGAGTAGGTAAATACTGTGCTTACATTCTCTCACAACCACATCAAAATAACAGTTAAACTACAGAACAACCTTTATTGAGAATCGCCTGAAATCTCGCTGAACAGATGTCTCATAACTAAGGACATACAGAAGAAGCCACATGGAGACTGATAGGAGGGGCAGAGACACAAAATGAGCTAGTCCCATAGCTGTGTGTGGCATTTGAGAAACTAGAGGGATATCTCAGCTGCAGAGGTCCCCAAGAGGAGTAAAGGGTTCTGGCCACACACTGCACTTCCTATCCCAGGGTCTCAGTGCCAGGAAGAAAAGTCCTCAGAAACTCTCACTAAAAACCAGTGGAGATTGAGCTCCAGCACTAGGGAAGCTGCTTGAAAAGCACCAGAAGATATGGGAACTAAATTGTCAGGCTTGAGGGTGAGGGCTAGAGGGGCAGCCTTCTCTTAGATAAACCTGCTGGTGGAATGTATTGTTCTTTTGCTGACCCCTCCCCTGTTACAGCATGCAGACACAGGCAGCTGTTATATCTTAGTCTCCATCAAGTTGACTAAAACTAGTCATCCTACCCTGGTAATTTTATAAGACCCTGCCACACCCAACTTGCAGGCCCACCCAAGCCACTTCTAGTGGCTTTTCTATACAAATGCCCTGGCTTGGCTCATGCTGCAGACTTTCCTGAAATCTCTCAAAGGTTCACAAAACCCTAACAAGCAGCACCTGACCTTGGCATGCCCTGTACCTCTTCCTAAGCAGCCCCAACCCTGGCACTAGCAGCAGCTGGCCTTGATTCCCAACTTGACATATTCAGGCATCTCTAGCACAGCCCAGGTGATGGCCATCTCTGAATTGTTTGGTAACTCTTGATAGAAGGCCCCAGGCAGTGCACAGGCTGTGGCTAAATTTGGTCTGCTGTGAAACCCTTGCCAGGAGGCCCAGGGCTTTCACACCCAGTGGCTATAATCTGACCTAGCTGAAGGATCACCCTGAACTGCGTCTGAGGAAAACACACCCAAATGTTAGACTAGGCAGGCACCAGACCCCTGCTAAAGTGAATCTTACTCTGGAGGGTCAGCGCATCACTGGCCAGTCTTCACAACCAAACAGCATGAGGGTCAGTCTCTCCCAGTGATGTACAAACAGCAACTAAAGCACAGCTACAACAGGAGAGAAAACACAACCTATATGAGGGTCACATCTTGAGCACCTGTCTCAGGAGACCAGGAAAGACTGTGCCACTAGGCCCAACAAGATACCTACTATATAAGGCTGCTCTACTGATACTGGGAGACATAGCAGCCATACCTAATAAATAGAAACACAAACAAGTAGACAGCCAACAGGAGAAAACAAAGAAAAAACAAAGCTTGAGAAAAATAACTACTATAATGGAGACAAGCAATCTACAAGAGTTAGAGTTCAAAGCATTGGCTATAGAAATGCTCAGTGAACTTAGTGAAAGAGTAGATGAACTCAGTGAGAATATTAACAAAAAGAAAACATCAAAAACATTCAGAAATGAAGAAGATAATAACTAAAATGAAGAATACATTAGAGGTAATCTACAGTAGATTAGATGAAGCAGAGAACTGAATTAGAGATTTAGAAGATATGATAGCTCAGAACACCCAATTAGAACAACAAAAGAAAAAACAATCCAAAAAATGAGGATAGTTTAGGAGGCCTCTGGGACAACAGCAAGCATGCCAATATATGCATCATAGGAGTACCAGACAGAGAAGAGAGAGAGCAAAAAATTGAAAACCTATTTGAAGAAATCATGGAGGAAAAATTTTCTGTCCTGGAAAAGAAAATAGACAAGCCCAAGAATTTCAGAGAGTCTCAAACAAGATGAACTTAAAGAGACCCATACCAAGACACATGATAGTTAAAATGTCAAAATTTAAAGACAAAGAGAGAATCTTAAAAGCAGCAGAGGAAAAGCAGTTAGTTGCCTACAAAGGAGCTCCCATAGATTGTCAGCTGACTTCTCAATAGAAACTTTCCAGTCCAGAAGAGATTAGCATGAAATATTGAAAGCGATAAAAAGCAGGGACCTACAATCAAGATAACTCTATGCAGCAAAGTTATCATTTATAATCGAAGGACAGATAAAGACCTTCCCAGATAAGAAAAAGCTAAAGGAGATCATCATCATGAAACCACTATTACAATAAATGTTAAAGTTACTTAAGAAAAGAAAAAAAAAAGATTTAAAAAAACATGAATAATGAAGGAGCAATCACTTCAAATGGAAAAGGATTAAATGCTTCAATCAAAAGATAGAGTAGCTGGGTGAGAGGAAGTTGGGGGACTAGGTAAAAGCAGGCTACACCTCCTCTCAGATCCACATTGATTACAATCAAATTATAAAATAATCAACGTGGAGAATCATCTGAAGTCTAACTGATCAGAACACGCAAGGCTGATAATCTAAAGAAAGAGCCACATCAAATCTGGTAGGAGGGGCAAAGTCATGAATCATACTGGATCTGCAACTGAAAGTGGTGGAGGAACACCTGGAGGAGAAGCGAGGCTGAAGAGGCTCCCCTGAAGAAGAGAGGGGCCCTATTCTCATATGGGGGCTCCCCAGCCCAGGGTTCCAGCCTAGGGAATAAAATTTTCCCAAAACTCTGACTGTAAAAATCAGAGAGGATTCTGGCTATCTGAGTCAGATAAACGAGACTGAAACCCTAGACACCCCTTTGAAAGGGCCAATGCACAGTCTCTCTCACCTGCGTATACTCACTCAGGGGCCCAGGGGTGAGTCAGAGATTCACGCAAGTTTTGTACTGGGAAAGACTGTATTACATGGTGCCAGAATGAGGGCTGGATGGGCAGCCACCATTGTGCCTTAGTTGGCCCCACTATGGCCAATCTACAAACCACACTAGCTTGCCCATGCAGATCACTCCCACATGGACAATACTGAAGTACTGGCCTGAGATCAGCCCACCCCATCCAACCAGAAGATTGCCCCAGGTCTTCTGTTGCTGGATGGCTGCCATGTCCTGAACCTATTCAGGGCCAAACATTTGCAACTGGCATCCAGGGCTGCAATTGCACATTTTGGAGACAGTTTCAGTCAGATCACTGCTGCCAACATGAACTTGAGTTGATCTCCGGGGTCTGTGAGTCAGTTCCAGGCATTATTTTGTCTCTCTGTGATCTGTGACTACTGCGTGAATGCACAGACACAAAAATTGCAAAAAACATTCTATTCCCCTGATAGCCCTTGACTCCCTGAGATCCTTCTCTATCCAATCCACAGATTGCCCATGGCCCATTGCTAGGCAGCTATCCCAGCCCTTGGGTGGCACATTCTGAGCAATCAACAAATCTCAGCAGGGAAGTGAGCAATGTTCAGGGAATACAGTGACAAAAAGATCACTACTGCCAACATGAGATATAGTATCACTTGGGCAGATCTCTGGGGTTCTGTGGGCCCATCACAGATGAAAGCAGGTCACAAAGTGCTATAAAATGTTGGTGGGAGCATGCAGTCCCAGAGCTGGCAGCAAATCTGGTGCTGTGTAGGCCTGACAGACCCATGCCTCACTGAGACGATACATCACCTAACTACAAATTACCTGAGGCAAGCCTGCTCCCAGGCAACCCAGTCCCATCCTGTGCTTTCCATGGGCCATTAATTTAACAGCAAACAACAGTACTCTGTCTGTGTGGCCCATGAAAAGCCTGTTCCTCCAGGAGAGGCATTCAATGGAAGCCCACAAACTCAGGCCCATGAACCACGGTAATTCTAAACAGAGTTCGAGTGTTTGCAGTCTCAAGGTGGGCAAGAGCTGGCCTTGCTATGATTGGAAACTTGTACAGGGAACCTCAGAGACAGCTCTGGCATGTAAATTGACACCGCAATGGCAGGGAGAAATATGCTCAGTAGATCCACCAAACATGCATATCCCCCAGACACTCTTCCAGTTTCAGAGATTTATGAGCAACTGACAGGCACTGTCAGGCCTTGGGGAGCACTAGTCCCTCTACTAAACTGTCCTACGTCAGGGATGGGGATAACTGGACAGCTGCATTTGGTGTTGTCTCTTCCACTTACCTATAGATCCAACATAGGCAACAATCATCTACATTTGGCTCTGTAGTTCCAATCAGGTAGCCCTCATCAATCAAAGGCAGCAGCTGACTTTGGCCTACTGGTGAGCATCTCCCAAAAGGCCACAAAACCAACACACCTGGATAGTGGCACTAGACCACAATAAAGCAACTCCTGACTAGTCCCATAAATGGTATACACAAACGAAATCTCAATAAGTACAAAAGCGTACTATGGCAAATCCTACTCAGTGGTGTCAGTCCCCACATAGCAACTCTTACCCTGTAGCACAGCCACTTCCCACAATTAGTCAGCCTGAGCATTAATCCCATCCACTAATGTACTAAAACCAATAAGACAGCTACAACAGAAGATCACACACAACCGACACAAAGATCATGTCCAAAACCTGCAAGACAGTGGATCAGGGAGCATGCACCACTGGACCACACAGGACACTTTCTACATAAGGCCATCTGACCAAGGCTGAGAAACAAAGAAAAATATTCCTAACACATAGAAATGAACACAGAGAGGCTAATAAAATGAGAAAACAAACAAACGTGCCACAAATGAAACAAGAGAAAACTTCAGAAAATAAGCTAAGTGAAATGGAGACAAGCAACCCACCAGAGGCAGAGTTCAAAATAATGGTTATAAGGATACTCAATGAACTTAAGAGGAGAATGGATAAGTACAGTAAGAACCTTAACAGATAGATAGTAAGCATTAAAAAAAGTAAAAACCACACAAAAAAAGATGAAAATGAGGAATGCAATAAATGAAATGAAGAATATCATAGAAAGATGCAACAGAAGATTGGATGAAGCAGAAGTTTGAATCAGTGAACTGGCAGAACAGGTAGCAGAATACACCCAATCAGAACAACAAAAAGAAAAAAAGAATTTTTTAAAGGATATTTCAAGAGACCTCCGGGACAACATGAAGCATAGCAATATCTAGATGACAGGAGTACCCAAAGAACAGAGAAAGCAAGGGATTAAGAATTTATTTTAAGGAAAGATTCCAGGTTGGTGAAAAAGAACCCATCCATGGGCCACTGAGCCAGGTCCAAAGTCCATAAAGGTAAACGCTCCTTGGTGCAGGACCTCACCCTAAGTCTCTTCATCAGGCTGTTGATCTCCCGTCTGAAGTCATTTTTTTTCTTCCTAAAATATATGCTTCAAATTTTGCTACTCTATGTGTGGTCAACAGACTAGCAGCATTAACATTACATAACTTTGAGAACTTTTCAAAAATATACACCCTCAGAGACCTGCTTTTAAAAAATATAGAGCGATTGGATTAAACATGGTGGAGAAAAAGATGTCCCCAGACCTCTCCCCTTGAAACAGCAATAAGCTGAACATGTAAAACTCAACAACAACAACAACAACAACAACAACAACAACAACAACAAATGCACACCAGCACCTCTGAGCACAAGATCTGCGCATAAGAGTTACCACGGGTCAGTATTCCAGGTGTCGGATGGTGGACTTGGGGAAATAAAGAAGCTGCCTCTTGCAGCTGCCAGAGCTCTCTATAGGAAGAGGGGAAGGGGAGAAGTTGAGACGACTTCCCTTAACAGCCTTGCCTGGGAGTGCTGTGAGCTCCACAAGGATGGTGGCAGTGCTCAGTCATCAGAGCAGAGGCAGAGAAATGAGAGTGGCAGAAAAGCGGGGACAGCAGAGAAACAGCAGTTGATTTTTACCAGCCACAGTTGCAAAATGGAGGCTGAGCCACAGCCCCCAATTCCCAACCCAGAGGGCCCCTCTCCCCATAACCTTGGATACCAAACACCACGGAGCCCAAGGGAATCTGAGCAAACGCTACCGAAACCATTGTGAACACTAACGGGAACTGAGACTGAGGGAAGTGAGCATGATTAAACATCTATAAAGAAAAAAAGACATTAATAAGACTTTCTATAAAGCAGAGAACCAAGAGGCTAAGATGTCAACTACTTCAAACTAAAAGAAAAGCATCTTCTTTGCAATAGGCTAGAGATCATTATATAATAAATCTTCATTCTGGAAACAAACAAACAAAAAACAGAACACACTTCTATTAATGCCCAGGCAGTGAAATAGTCCATTAAACATCATGAACAACCAAGGTGACAAGCTATGTCAGAAAGAAAGAAAAAAATCTCCAGAAAATAAGCCTATAGACACAGAAATATGCAACATAAATATCAGAGAATTCAGGATGGTACTTCTGAAAAACTTAGTAAGTTCTGAAATGAGTCAGATCAATAATTTCAGGAATTGAAAAACGACTAGATAAGCAGAGCAAGGAGATTGAAACCCTCAAAAAGAACCAAATACACCTTGGAGATAAAAAAAAACACAACACACACACTGCAACAGTTGAAAAATGGAATAGCAAGCTTGGGAAATAGAGTTGACCAAATAGAGGAAAGAATCAGTGATATCGAAGACAGAAATCTAGAAATAAATAAGAAGGAAGAAGGGAGAATTCAAAGAATGAAAAATAATAAAAGAGAAATACAAGAACTAGCTGATACCAACAGGAGAGGAAACATAAGAATAATGAGAATTCTCAAAGGGGAAGATAAGGAGCAGGGACTAGAGAGCATTTTCACACAAATAAGTGATGAGAATTTCCCAAACATAAGAAATAAGCTGGAGCTTGGAATTCAAAAAGTCAATAGAACACCCAACTATCTCAACCTAAAAAGAGCTTCACCGAGATATTGTATTAAAATTACCAAAAATCAATAACAAAGAAAGAATTATCAGGGCAGCCAGGGAAAAGAAGAGGATAACCTATAAAGGAAAATCCATTAGACTGTCGTTGGACTTCTCAGCACAATTCTTACAACCCAGAAAGGAGTGGAATCAAATATTTAAACTATTAAATGAAAGGAACTACCAGTCAAGAATAATGTATCCAGCTAAGCTCTCCTTTAGTTATGAAGGAAAAATAAAGATCTTTCCAGACATACAAAATTAAGGGAATTCTCCACTACTAGGCCTGCACTACAGGGAAGACTGAAAGGGGTCAGCTCACCTAAAACAAAATAACCAAAAATATAAATAAATAGATAAATAGATAAACAAACAAATAAACAAATAAATAAATAATAAGGAGTAAGGTGATTTGAAGGCTTATAAAAACAGAGGAGTGTAACCCTTCCTAGGAACAGGACATTATAAGCTAAAATAATAAAAAGTGAATTGCTATAGCAAGATGGTGATGAACGTTCAGCATACATAGAGACAAATTGAGACAACAATGACTGAAAAGGATGATTCGAAGATGTAAATTCACAAAGGGGAATAGAGATAAGACACATACAAAAGAAAAGGAACAAATTATATATATATATATATATATATATATATATATATATATATACATACATATATATATATGTATGTATATGTATGTATATTCTTTACATATGCATAATGGTAACCACATGCCAAAGATTCAGATCCAAAATACATAACATAAAACAAGAAGGCCCAAAGAGAAAATCCACAAATTCAACCAAAATAAAGAAAATAGAAAGACAAGGACAAGGAAGCAATGAAAACACCAAACTACCAAAAAGCAAAAGATAAAATGGCTATAAGAAGAGCTCATATTTCAATAATCACCCTAAATATAAATGAACTGAACCCACCAATAAAAAAGCACAGAGTTGCAGATTGGATCAAATTAAAAATAAAAAACACAACCATATGCTACCTCCATGAGACATATCTCAGTTCCAAAGATAATAGAGACGACGTGAAAGGGTGGAAAATGATATTTCGAACAAATGGCATTCAGAGAAAAGCAGTAGTAATGGCACTAATAATGGAAGAAATAGATTTCAAAATAAAAATGGTAAAGAAAGATACTGAGAAACACTTCATAATGATAAAGGGAATCATGCACCAAGAAGACATACACTTCTTAATATCTATGTTCCCAATCAGGGAGCCCCGAAATATATAAATCAATTACTAACAGAAGTAAAGGGAGAAATAGACCAAAACACTCCATAGTAGGAGACCTAAATACCCCACTGTCAGATATGAACACATCATCCAAAACAGAAAAGCAAAAGGAAACATCCCTAAGTGACACATTAGACCAACTGGATATAATTGACATTTACAGAGCCTTTCATCCCCAAACAGCAGCTTATACATTCTTCTCTGGTGCACATGGAACTTTCTCAAGGATTGACTATATACTAGGACTCAGAGATAGCCTCAACAAACATAAGATAGTTAAAATCATACGAACCATATTCTCTGATCAAAATGCTTTGAAACTAGAGGCCGACTGATAAAATAAAGCAGAAAAAAATACATAAATACAAGGAGATTAAACTACATACTACTGAAGAATAATAAAGTCATAGAAGAAATAAAAACAGAGATCAAGAAATACAGAGAAACCAATTATAATGATAGTATAACATATCAAAACTTTTGCAACATGGCAAAAGTTTTTTTCATGTTCATGAAAAGAAAGTTTATATCATTACAGGCCCACTTCCGAAAACAAGAATGAGCCCCACACCCAAATCTAATGCTGCATCTTACAAAACTAGAAAATGAAGAGCAAATGAAGTCTAAAGTCAGCAGAAGGAAAGAAATAATCAAAATTAGAGCAGAAATAAATATTTTTTTAAAAAATAGTCAAAAAGTAAATGCAACAAAGGGCTGGTTAATGAAAAGATTAATAAAATTGACAAACCCCTGCTAGACTCTTTAAAGAAAGAAGAGAAAGGGCACAAATAAACAAAATCAGGGATGAAATAGGGGAAATTACAACTGGCACTTCACAAATATAAAGGATAATACAAGAATACTGTGGGGAAAATTATATAACACCAAATTTCATAACCTAGAAGAAATGGACAGTACTTAGAAAAATACAACCTTCTTATACTGAATCAAAAAAAACTGAAAAATCTAAATAGAGTGCTCAGCAGCATGGAAATTGAAACAATCATCAAAAACCTACCAAAAAGTAAAATTCCAGGACCAGATGGCTTCACCAGTGAATTCTACCAAACATTCAAAGAAGATTTAATACCTATTCTCCTCAAAGACTTCCAAAAAATCAAAGAGGAGGCAATACTTCCCAACTTATTCTATGAGGCCAATATTACCCTGATACCAAAACCTTGTAAAGATAACTCAAAACAAACAAACAAACAAACAAACAAAAAACTACAGACCAATATCTCTCATGAATACTGATGAAAAAATCCTAAATAAGACACTAGTGGACCAAATCCAGCAACATATTAAAAAGTTTATACTCCACGATCAAGTGGGCTTCACCTCATAGGCACAGGGATCATTCTAAATACACAAATCTATTAGTGTGATACACCACATAAACAAATTAAAAACCAAGAATCATATGATCATATCAATAGATGCAGACAAAGCCTTCAACAAGATGCAACACCGATTATGATCAAAACACTTAACAAAATTGGTACAGAAATAAAATACCTTAATATATTAAAGGCCATATATGACAAGACCTAAGCCAACATTCTACTTAATATTGAAAAACTAAAAAACTTCCCTGTGAGATCAGGAACAAGGCAAGGCTGTTCACTATAGCCACAGTTACACAATATAACAATTGGAGGTCCTAGCAAATGAAATCAGACAAGAGAAAGATATAAAATGCATCCAAATAGGAAACAAAGAAGTCAAACTGTCACTATCTGTGAATGACATGATTCTCTATATAGAAAACCCTAAATACTCCACAACAACAGTACTATAAACAGTAAGTAAATGCAGTAAAGATTCTGTATACTAAATCAATGCCCAAAAATACATAGCATTCCTATACTCTAGTAATAATAATGTGTCAGAAAAAGTAGAAAAAAATAATTCCTTTGCAATTGCAACAAAAAGAATAAGATACCTAGGAAGAAATGAAACATGTGAAGGATCTATATAATAAAAACTAAAAGACCCTATTAAAAATTGAAGAAGTATGTAGAAATGAAACAATATCCCATGTTCTTGGATTGGAAGAATCAACATAGTTAAAATGACCTTACTTCCTAAAGCATTATACAAATTTAATGCAATCCCCTTCAAAAGCTCATCGGCATTTTTTGAAGAAATAGAACAAAAAAACATCATATTTATATGGAAGCACAAATGACCCAGAATTGCCAAAGCCATCCTGAGAAAAGAGAATAAGGCTGGAGGCACCACTCTGCTTGACTTCAAATTATACTACCAAGAGACAATCAAAACAGCATGGTATTGGCAAAAATACAGGCATATGGATCAGTGGAAGAGAATCAAGGCTCCAGAAGTATACCTGTATTTAAATGAGCGCATAATTTTTGATAAAAACGCCAAAAACATACAGTGGAAAAAGAAAAGTCTCTTCAATAAATGGTGCTGGAAACTGGAAAGCCACCTGCAAAAACATGAAACTAGACTGTTGTCTATCACCACAAACCAAAACTAACTCAAAATGAATTAAGGACCTGTATATATGACCTAAATAATAAAATGCATAGAAGAAAACATAGGAACAAAACCCAAGAACCTTGTACTTAAAGAGGATTTTAAGAATTTGACCTCAATGGCAAGGGAAGTAAAAGCATAAATAAATGAATAGGAGTACATCAAACTAAAAGGCTTCTGCTCAACAAAAGAATCCATTTATACATTAAAAAGACAACCATCCAAATAGGATAATATATTTTCAAGGAATTCCTTGGATGAGGGACTAATATCCAAAATATAAAAAAACTCATATGACTCAATAACTACAAAAAAAAGATCCAATCAAAAAATGGGCAGAGGACATGAACAGACACTTCTCCCTAGAGGACATACAAATAACCAATAAATATATGAAAAGATGCTCAACCTCGCTTGTTATTAGGGAAATGTAACTCAAAACCACAATGGGATACCATCTCACACATGTTAGAGTAACTGTAATCAATAGGACAAGTAATAACAAATGTTGTAGAGGATGTGGAGAAAAAGGAACCCTCATACACTGCCAGTGGGACTGCAAATTGGTACAGCCACTATGAAAAACAATATAGAGTTTCCTGAATAGACTAAGAATTGGTCTACCATATGATCCAGCAATCCCTCTGCTGAGTATTTACCCCAAAGACTTGAAAACCAATATCCAAAAAGATATTTGCACACCAATGTTCATAGCACAATTATTCATGGTGGTCAGGAAATGGAAGAAACTGAAGTTTCCTATGATAGATGATTGGCTTAGGAAGCAGTGATACATATACACAATGGAATATTACTCAGCCATAAAAAGAGATGAAATTCTACCATTTACAACAACATGGATGAACCTTGAAATAATCATTCTAAGTGACATAAGCCCAAAAGAAAAGGTTGGAAATCACATGATATCACTTATATGTGAAATAGAAACCTAGAAGCAACAAACGAACAGGACAAACAAACATAGACTCATAGACATGGACAATGGACTAGTGGTTATCAGTGGGAAGGGAAGAGTGGGAGTGGAGGGGGAAAATTTTAAAAATAAATTGTAAGAATAAAAAATTAAGAAGTATATATTTTAAGAAATAATGACGGAAAACTTCGTTAACCTGGTAAGGAAATTAGACAAATTAAACATACAATTTGAGGAAGTATAGAGTCTCAAATAAAAGGAATTCAAACAGACACCCAAGGACATAACATAATTAAAATGCCAAAGGTAAAAAGAGAGAGAGAGAGAGAGAGAGAGAGAGAGAGAGAGAGAGAGAAAGAGAGAGAGAGAAAATCTTTAAAGCACCAAGAGAAAGGCAGTCAGTTACTTACAAAGTTACCCCAATAAGAATGTCTGCTGATTTTTCAATGGAAACTTTTCAGGCCAGAAGGGACTGGCAAGAAATATTCAATGCTATGAAAAACAAGAATTTACAACCATAAATATGCTACCCAGAAAAGCTTTCTAAGAAGATAAAAGGTGAAATAAGGAGATTCCCAGACACAAAAAGCCTAAAGAATTCATCACCGACAAGCCAATATTACAAGAAATGTTAAAGGAACTCTGTAAAAATAAACAAATGAAGAAACAAACAAACAAACAAAAAATAAATAAATAAATTAGAAGGTGTAAAAAGGAAAAAGAAAAACCAAATAAGAATAATACAATGGCAGTAACTATGTACCTATCAGTAATCATTTTAAATGTAAATGAATTAAATGTTCCAATAAAAAGATATAAGGTAGCCAATGGATAAGAAAATAAGATCCATGGGTATACTGTCTACATGAGACCTACTTCAGATCAAATGACACTCAAAGACTGAAAATAAAGTGATATAAAAAGATGTTTTACACAAACAATATGGGGGGAAAAGCAAGGGTAGTGATCCTTTTTCAGGTAAAATAGACATTAAAACAAAGGCTGCAATAAGAGACAAAGAAAGGGATCAATAAAACAAGAGTTCATAGTCCTAGTAAACATACATGCACCCATCATAGGAACACCTACATACATGAAGTAATTATTGACTGATATAAAAGGAGAGATCAACAGTAACACACTCATAGCAGGAGACTTTAACACCCCATGACACCAATGGACAGATCTTCCAGATGAAAAATTGACAAGGAAACAATGGGCCTAAAAGATACACTTGAACAGCTGGATTTAATAGATATTTTTAGAGAATTTTACCCCAAAGTAGAAAAATTTACATACTCAAGTCCACATGGAACATCTTCCAGGATAGATCTCACATTAACACAAAAAATAAGCCTCAATGAATTTAAGAAGATTTAAGTCATGTCAACAATCTTTTCTGATCACATTGGTATGAAAATAAAATTCAACAATAAGAAAGAAACTGGAAAATACAAAAAGACATAGAAGCTAAATTTCATGCTATTAAACAATGAATGGGTTACCAATAAGATCAAAGAAGAAATTCAAAGATACCTAGAGACCAATGAAAATGAAAACACAAAGTCACAAAATCTATGGAACATGGTGAAAGCAGTCCTACGAGGGAAATTCATAACAATACAGGCCTATCTCAAATAACAAGAAAAGCTCAAATAAACAGTCTAAACTTACAATTAAAAGAACTAGTAAAAGAACAACAAACAAAGCCCAAAGGGAATAGAAGAAAGAAAATAAAATATCAGAATGGAAATAAGCCAAATAGAGTCTAGAAAAATAATACAAAAGATTAAAGAAACCAAGAACTTGTTCTTTGAAAGGATAAACAAAATTGACCTACTCTTAAGCAGATTCTTCGTGGAAAAAAGAGAGAGGTCTTAAATAAATAAAATTAGATGAAAAAGGAAAAATAACTATGAACTACACAGAAATACAAAGTATCATAAGAAAATACTATGAGCAATTATACGCCAACAAATTGGATAATCTGGAAGAAATGGACACATTCCTAGAAACATACAATCCCCCAAGACTGAGCCAAGAAGAAACAGAAAATCCGAACCCACTGATTACTACCACTGAAATAGAATCAGTAATCAAAAACCTCCCCAAAACAAAATACCTGGACCACATAGCTTCATAGCCAATTTTACCAAATATCCAAAGAAAAATTATCAACTATTCTTCTCAAAATATTCCAAAATATTCAAGAAGAGGGAAAGCTACCTAACTCCATTTACGAAGCCACCATTTCCTTGATTCCAAAATGAGAGAAAGACATTACAAAAAAAAACTATAGTCCAATATCTCGCATGCATATTTATGTAAAAATACTCAACAAAATGTTAGGAAGTGAAATTCAGCAATATATTGAAAATATCATACATCATGATCAAGTCGAATTTATTTCTGGGATACAGGTTTGGTACAATATCCACATATAATTTCATGTGATACACTACATTAACAAATTGAGTAATAAAAAGCATATGATTCTATTAATAGATGCAGAAAAAGCATTCGACAAAATCCAGCATCCATTTATGATAAAAACTCAGCAAAGTGGGAATAGAGGGAACATACCTTGGCATAGTAAAGGCCAAATATGACAAACCTACAGCTAACATCATACTCAATGGGGAAAAGCTAAAAGCATTTTCCTTAAGATCAGGAATAAGACAAGGAAGGCCACCTTCACCACTCCTCTTCAACAGTGTATTGGAAGTCTTAGCCTCAGGATTAGACAAGAAAGAGGAATAAAAGATGTCGGAATAACAAGGAAGAAGCAAAACTCATTATTTGCCATTGACTTGATACTATATAGAAAGAATAATTAAAATTCCACAAAAAAACTGTTAGAAATAATCAATAAATTCATAAAGTAGCTGAATACAAAAGTAATATTCAGAAGTCTGTGGCATTTTCATAAACCAATGATGAACATTCAGAAAGAGAAATTAAGAAAACAATCCCATTTACGATTGCATCAAAAACAATAATATACCTGGGAATCAAATCAACCAAGGAGGTAAAAGATCTGTTCTCAGAAACATGTAAGTCATTTAAAAAAGAAATTGAAGAAGACACAAATAAATGGAAGCATATACTGTGCTCGTGGGTAGGAAAAATCGACATCATTAAAATATCCATACTACCCAAAGCAATCTACAGATTCCATACAATCCCTATCAAAATACCAATGGTATTTTTCAGAGAGCTAGAACAAATAATCCTACAATTTATATGGAGCCATAAAAAAACCCTGAATAGCCATTGAAATCTTGAGAAAGAAGAACATAGTGAGAGATATCACACTACATGATATCAAACTATACTACAAGGCTAAAGTAATCAAAACAGAATGATACTGGCATAAAAGCAGATACATAAATGGAACAGAATATAGAGCTCAGAAATAATTCCATAACTATATGCTCATTTAATATATGACAAAAGAGGCAAGAATAAATAATGGAGTAAAAATAGTCTCTTCAATAATTCTTGCTGGGAAAATTGGACAGATACATGAAAAAAAAAAAAAACCTGGACCACTTTCTTACACCATACACAATTATTGACTTAAAATAGATTAAAGACTTAAACCTAAGACTTGAAATCATAGAACTTCTAGAAGAAAACATAGGCAGTAAACTCTCTGATATTGATAATAGTAATTTCTTTACAGATATATCTCCTTGGGCAAGGGAAGCAAAAGAAAAAAATAAACAAATGAGACTAAATCAAACTAAAAATTTTTGTACAGCAAAAGAAACCATAAACAAAACAAAAAGATAACTGACTAAATTGGAGAAGATATTCGCTTACGATACATCTGATAAGAGGTTAATATAAAAATATATAAAGAATTCATACAACTTAACAAAAAACAAACATTCCAATTTAAAAATGGCAGAAAACCTGAACAGATATTTCTCCAAAGAGGACATATAGATGGCTAATAGATATACAAAAATGATGTTCAAGGTCATTATTCATTAAAGAAATACAAATTAAAGCCACAATATGAAATCGCCTTACACCTGTCAGAATGGCTATCATCAATAAATCAAAGAATGACAAGTGCTGATGAGGATGTGGAGAAAAGGGAATTCTCATACACTGTTGGTTGGATTGCTAATTGGTACAGCCACTATGGAAAACAGTCTGGAGGCTTCTCAAAAAAATTAAAATGGATATACCTTTTGACCCAGCAATTGCACTTCTGGGTATTTATCCAAAGAAATCCAAAACAATAATTCATAAAGTTCTATGCAACCCTATGTTCAAGGCAGCATATTTTACGATAGCTAGGCTATGGAAGCAACCTAAATCCCCATCAACAGATAATTGTATAAAGTCATTATGGTTCATATATACAATGGAATATTTTTCAGTCATTAAAAAAATGAACTCCAACCATTTTAAATGACATGGATGGACTTAGAGCTTATTATGTGGAGTGAAATAAATCCGATGGAGAAAGAAAAATGCCATGTGGTTTCACTTATGTATAGAATGTAAGGAACAAAAAGAACAAACTAATCAAAAACAGATTCACAAATATAGAGGACAATCATGTGATGACAAGAAGGGAGGGGTGTTTGGGGGCTGAGATTAAGGGGTGAATTGTTAATGAAGTACAAATTAGTAGTTGATAGATGCTCATGGGGATGGAGAGTACAGAATAGGGAATGCAGTCAGCATTAATGTAATGGCGAGTTGAAGAGCCAGAGGAGAGAAAAAGAAATTAGGGAGTTCATGTTATAAATTATATAAATGTGTAACTAATGTACTTTGTACTTGAATCTAATAATAAAATAAAATTAAAAACATATGTAAGGTAGCTTAATAGATAAGAAAATATGGCCTTTACATATTTTTCCCAAAAGAGATTCACTTCAAATCAATAGACACAGACACACTGAAAGTAAAGGTATGGAAAAGGATATTTCATTAAAATAGAAATTTTTTAAAAAGAGCTGGAGCTGCCATACTTATACCAGACAAAATAAACTTAAAACCAATGTTTTAATAAGAGACAATGAAGGACTCTGTAATCTTACTTCTGGGGAGTTATCCAAAGAAACCCAAAATACTACTTTGAAGGAACATGTGCATCTATCTGTTCATTGCAGCATTATTTTCAATAGCCAAGATGTGGAGGCAGCCTGGGGTCCATCAATGAATGAACAGATAATGAATTGGTACATATATACATATATACATATGGATTATCCTGGAACATATTGTGCTGAGCGAAGTCAGACAGAGAAAGACAAATGCTGTATGATTTCATGTACATTTGAAATCTAAAGAATAAAATAAACAAACAAAATGGAAACAAACTCAGAGATACAGAGGGCATTTTGAGGATTGACAGATGAAAGGGGGTTAAATGTTGGGTAAAAAGGGAAGAGATTAAGGAGTACAAATTAGTAGTTACACAATAGTCATGGAGATGTAAAGGATAGCATAATAAATATAGTCGGTAATACTGTAAGAAGTATATATGATGTCAGATAAGTACTAGACATTTTAGGTGATCATTTAGTAAGTTATATATATGTATAATCACTATGTTGTGCACCTGAAACTAATATAATATTATATGCCAACTATAATTAAAATATTAAAAAATATCTTTAAAAAAGTTTATGCATTGAAAAAAGAATTTTCCTGTGAAACTCTCTGGGTTCAATGTATTTTTTAATTAAATTTATTCAGGTGAAAATGGTTAATAAAATTATATAGTTTTCAAGTGTACAGTTCTATAATACATCATTTGTATATTGCATTGTGTGTTCACCACCCAAAGGCAAATCTCTTTTCATCACCATATATTTGATCCCATTTACAGGAAGTAGATAAGAATATTTAGGCATTAAAATTTGCTTTTTAAATCAGCTTTTTTTATCCTACATATTTTTGCACATAACATTCTTATTGTACATGATCTTCCCTTCTCCAATATTCTTAAATACGGTTTAGCTATTCTTTTCGAGCAACTTAAAAAAAGAGTATTTTCTATCTATTACTAACATTTTAAAACAATAGGATGTTCTATATTTTCATTTAAATCTCCTTTTTGTTTCACCATTTTGTGGTACAAAGCCTGATTTATGATTTTTGCACTCTGGGTTATTCATTAAGGTTTGCTTTCTGATCAATTCAATTTTGATAAAAACAACATTGACATATTAGTTTGTTTGTTTTGTTATATAGCAAATCATCACAAATTTCTCAGCTTAAAACACCAATTTATTATCTCATAGTTTCTGTAGGTCAGGATCTAAGTACAGCGTGGCTCACTCCGTTCTCTGTTTATTGTTGCACTAGTCCAAAATGAAGGTATTAGATTGAACTCTTACTAGGAGGCCCCAGGAAGAATTTGCTTTCAGGTTCATTTAAATTTTGGCAGAATTTCAGTTCCTTGTAGCTATAGGACTGAGGTGCCTGCTTCATTGCTGTCAGCCCTATCGCATGACCTCCAAACTAACAAAGATGTAATCAAGTAATTCTCGTACTTTGAATCTACCTAACTTCTGCTTCCTCTCTATTGTTCTTCTACCACACATATGTGACTCCAGGCATAGGTGCCCTCTTTTTTTAAGGCCTCATGTGATCATATTTGGGCTCACCTGTATAATCCAGGATAATTTTCCTTTCTCAAGATCCATACCTTAACTACATCTGAAATTTTTTCACCATTTAACATACCATATTTATAGGTTCCAAAAAGCAGAGGGAGTATATGGACATCTTTAGAAATCTACTCTGCCTACCACAGGTGCTTACATTTAAAAAACTTTCTGGTTTGTAGAATACATAGTTGAATAATTATATCAAATTTATTGTGTTATTCAGAACATAAATATTTGTATTTATTACCTACTTGCTCTCTCATGGGCTGAGATTTATTAGCAGAAGGGGTTGTTTCTATTTTGCAGTATGTAATTCTAATCACCTTGAATCCTTGCAATATTTCAGGCAACATTCTAAGCACTTTACATGATTTAACTCACTTAATTTTCACAACACCACGATGAAGTAGATATTTTAATTTTCTTCATTTTACAGAGAAGAAATTGGTGAACACAGAGGTTAAGCAATTTGTCTGAAGCCATATAGCTAACTTGTAGTGGAACCAGGTTTTAAATCCAGGATGTCTAGTTTCAGAGTCCAGCCTCTTAACTGCTACGTGTTTTATATATTTCATATTTCATTGTTATGCCATTTCTATTAGTTTTATAAAGATGTTTATCATCATTGTGAAATGCACCTTTCTTCACTAAGAAGTGACTGTTCTTTCAATGTTTAATGTTTTTACTTTCAAATCAACTTGGCTTGAAGCAAGGGCATAATCACTGTTTTTTTGTAAGAGTAATTAAAATAAAACTTTGTGCAAAAGACTAAAAGTTTCTACATCCAATATCAGATGTTCCTAATCAGGAATGAGAATACCAACACAGTAATATATTGGTAAAAAAAAAAAAACTCTGTGTATTCTTAAGTAAAAATATCAGATTACAAATCAGCACTTCTCTCATGATATAATTTCTATGTGTGTATGTGCATATGCAAATACAGAAAAATATACACATGCACACCCTATAAAATAGCAATTTAATATGAATCAGCTTCTATTTGGTTAGAAGAATTATGTAGGTTTTCTTGGGGAGTGGTTCTTAAATGGTTCTTTATTTTCTGACTTTCTCGTAATAATTTTATAAGGCTTTTGTAATATGAAAAATATATAAAAGAGGCTTTATTTTTAAAAGTTACATGTGGGTTGCAAATCATATATATGATAAGGTGTTAATAGTCAAATAAATAAAGAATTCATAAACTCAATAACAACTCATTAAAAATGAGCAAAAATTTAAATAGACATTTTTCCAAAGAAGATGTATGAATTGCCAATGAATATGTGAAAGGATGGTCCAAATGACTAATCGTCAGGGAAATACACATCAAAACCACAATGAGGTATCACCTCACATCTGTTAAATGGCTATTATCAAAAAGACAAGAGATAACAAGTGTTGGCAAGGTTGTGGAGAAAAGGAAATCCTCGTGCACTGTTGGTGGAAATGGAAATTGGTATAGTTACTGTTGAAAACAGTATGTAGAATCCTCAAAAAAATTAAAAATGGTTTTGCCGTATGATCCATCAATTCCACTTCTGACTATTAAGAAGAAATAAAATTACTCTCTCAGAAATGTATCTATACCCTTATGTTCATTGCAGCATTATCTATAATAGCCAAGACATGAAAACAACCTAAATATGTACCAATGGACAAATGGATAAAGAAAATGTAATTTAATATATAAACATGCATATGTGTACTTATATATTTTATATATGACATATTTATAATTCATATATATATGTATGTGTATATAAATATATATATTTATAATGAAATATTACTCAACCATTAAAAAGAAGGAAATCTTATCATTTGTTACAAAATGAATGAACCTTGATAATATTATGCCAAGTGAAATAAGTCAGACAAAGACAAATAATGTATGATCTTATATATATGTGGAATCTAAAAAAGAAATAAAATAAAAATTTTAAAACAGAAAAAAGAACCCTTATAGAAATAGAGCACAAATTGGTATTTGCCAGAGGCAGGAAATAGGGGTGGTGGTCCGAAGGTACAAACTTTCAGTTATAAGGTAAATAAGTCCTAAGAATGTAATAAAGCATTATGTGTGGGAGATCTGTAACAATAAAAACATATTGTAAAGAAATGTTTGATGAACAGGCCTTGTATCTGTGTAAGGCCCTGTATAATCAAACATACTACTGACATGTAGTTTGAAACAATCTATCCATATCACCGTGCCAATTTTAAAATCTCCCACCTTCATCCCTACCCCATTACGAATCCTGTTATATCATCTACATAAAATTATTCTCTTTCAGTAGATTTTAGAAAGATCACACCCCTTCATCTTTGAGCTGATCAATAGTACCAAAACAAAGTTTGGTACATAGTTCTAGTTCAATGCATTATAACATTGTATAACTAACTTAGTTTAGAGACCAAACTGTTTGGGAATACCAACTCTGTCGCAGAGAAGAAACTTGTCATTAGATAGAAAATTATGTTTGATATCTATCTCCAGAGACAGTTTTACTCTAAATCAGACATTCTATAGAAGCCATGTTTGGTATTTTCCTTCTTGATAAAGAGACCCAATTTGAAAAAGAAACTCATAAATTTCATGAACAGAGTCTCTTCCATTATAGCCATGTAAGTTATAGCCATGATTTTTTCTATTAATTTGTGTATTCAAAGTATTTTTGAATAAAACATTTTGCTCTGCCTAGAAGTGTCACTATGACCTACCTCCCTGCAAGGGTAGAACAACCGTCTGGGCAAGAATATAAACAAGGCTTTTATTTTGCATAAAATCATGTCAATTTTATTACTATATGTATGTTGCCTAAGGCACATGGATTTTTTTCTTTAATCAACAGCAAGGATACTATATCTTCATGCATTCATCTGAGAGTGCAATCAAGAACTATATACATCCTTGTCTTTGACTTAAGTTTATTAGATACATTTGAAAAACCATGTAAGGAAAGATATTAACTATGATATTCTTATTATATTCTTGTCCATAATATTGAGTATTTAATATTAGAACACCGAAAACCAGAGTTTAAGGACATACTTAATTAAGATACAATTTAATGCATTCAAGCAACTTTAATTTAGTTACTACTATGGGTTCAATGTTGGAGGATTATAAACATGAACTGACATAGAGCCTAACCTTAAGAAACTAACAAGATAATTGAGATCATACATGTATTTGTCATTATAAAATAGAAAATAACATGAAAATAAGGAAACACAATGACAATTAAAGATAGATTGCTTATTGCTGTGAAAATCAAGGGTTTTCATGAAGAAGTCTCCATGAAAGATGTGGTATTTTAATTAGACCTTGATAAATAGGGATAATTCAGATATACTGTGATGGGAGTAAAAGGCCTTACTAGAGTAGAGAAGAACAAATGTATAGTGGCAGGGAAGCATAGGGAATTTATGGGAAAATGAATAGTGCAGTTTTGCTGAAGTATAGAATTTGTGAAAGAGAATACTCATAAGACTGAAAACCTAGATTCGAGCCTCATTGAGGTGAGCCATAGGTATAAAGATCAGGAGTATGACCTTCACTCTACAACCTACTGGGAGACACTGTTGATTTCTAAGCAGTAAAGTGACATTATAAGATAAATAATCTGGCAGCACAGTATGGTAAAGACTGGAAATAAGTAGATGTCTATCAGGGAAAAATTGCTTTTGTTAAGGGAATGAGGAATGAGGGTCCAAATTTGTGTAGTGACAGTATGATAGGAGAAAAAAAGAATAAGTAAGAGATATTCCAGAAGTGCAAACAAGAGGATTTGGCAACTGATATTTTGTTAGAAACAAAATATAGGAAATAATTAATTTAATAATTATAACTGAGGTTTTAAGCCTGGTTAACCAGAAAGATACTGGTACCATTAAACAGCAGGGTATTCAAAAAACAGAAAGTTCTGGGAGGGAAAAAATGTGGGTTTCATTATTATCTAATCTTGTTTCTTGTTTTCTATTGTTATTTGAACCATATTCATATTGTTACTATATATTCAGTGCTTATCCTTACCAGATTGAGCAGTTTACAAATATTATACATTTCTTCACTTAGTCCTAACAACAACCCTATAATGAAGGAAATGTTTGTTGCCAATATGGTGGTGCCGAAGTGAGCCTTCTCCCTCCAAGAACTAAGAAATGGGGAAAAAATGAAATTTCTCTCAGAGAATTAAACAAAGGATTATAAACTTAGTGGATCATATAGAATGGACACAGTCTCCTAAGTGGACAGAAGACACTCAATCCAGCAAGTTTATAAATTGTTGGGATGTATTAATATAACTAATGTATGACTGTCAATTTTATGGGAAGCATAAAAAACATTTAGTGATAGAGTGAAATATTAGTTTTTATATATACAATGGAATATTTTACAGCAATAAGGAAAGATGAAATATTGTCATTATGACAACATAGGTAGATCTTGAGCTTATTGTGCTAAGCAAAATAAGTAATACAGAAAAAGTTGAGAACTATATGATTTCACTCATATGTGGGATATAAAACTGAAAGCAACAAATAAACAAGACAAACAAACTCATGGACACAGACAATAGTTTAGTGGTTATCAGAGAGAAGAGAAGGAGAAGGGAGGTCTTTAAGGGTAAAAGGAGTCAAATATATGGTGATTAAAGATTTAACTTTGGATGATGAACACACAATGCAATATATGTATGACATATTATTGAATATACACTTGAAACCTATATAATTTTATTAACCAATGTCAACTCAATAAATTAATTTTAAAAAGAAATTAGCTTTCTAGAGAAAAAGACCTTTCATTATTGAAATTTTGAAAACTCACATCCAATTGGCAAGGGTATTCCTGTGATTAAATGAACATTTTAATCTATCCAATTTTGGTATAATAGACATTTTGGTTCAATTAAATTTCCTTCTTCTCATCCTATGCTGACCAACCAACCTTTTGAATATGACTTGATTGTAATTTATATCTAACAATTTTTTTCACTGTCCTGCATCTCTAGCTTGTGGTGAAGCTCCTTATCCCACCCCACCTCAACCCACATTACCCTACCTCATCATTCTCAGACCCTGTGGTTTAGATAGTCTGATTCTAGCCTTTTCTTCTATGAATTGACACTTGACCTATATATGGTTAATAAAAACATTCCCTTACCCTGAATGCAGTGGCTGGTTCAGGAATGGGTGCATAATAAAAGTTTGACCAACAAAAGCCATACTTGGGACATTGGCTGGACTCTTGAGAAGAGGTTATGTTTTTTGGAATCATTAACTGTATGGTGATTATGAGCCTAGAGTTGCCAGTGGACACCTTCGCCTGAGAATGAAGCCAACTCAGAACAAGAAGAAAGATTGAATGCTAAAGATAATATTTGAGGTCCTGTATCCAAGCTTAAACTTTTAATTTATGTTAAACAATACATTCTCCATGTTAGACAATAATATTATCACATCTAGATCTATCTATATATCATTTAATTTCTAGATTGCAAATGAAAAACTAAAATAATAAAACATCTACATATTTTACAAAATGTTGTTTGAAGAGATTGTCAATAATATAATGTTACCACTGGCTATTTATATAAGGATCCAGGCAGTAAAATCCTTGTACAACTTTCATTTTAGAGTTAAAGAAGTTTCTTTTTTAAGACAAAGTTTTGTTATTCCATTTTATGCAATAATGAGATAAATATAACACAATTTATTTTACTTTTCTTTTTGGCTTCCAGGATGCTCAGAATCAAATTTCATATTCAATCTGTGGTATTAATTCATGCAAGAGCTCTGAAACATGTATCTCTCTCTCTTCTGATGGCTTTCCTTTTTAAAATTTTAATTGCCATATTTTAAAGATATTGTAATATGGCAACACTCTTTGAATATTTTTAAAGTCAATGAGATATGATATATTTATTAAAGACAAAATACAAGCTTTTTTTTAGCTCTGGTATTATCAGTAATGTATTGCAAATGAATATAGAATTGCATTTTAACCCATAATCCCTTTGACTAAGATAGAACCATAGAATGCTATAGGTAAAAGAAACTTTAAAGGTCATCTGTTATAGATAAATCCCTTTATTTTGCATAAAATATTAAGATATTTGCTCAAGTTCCTACAGTTAGTTACAAGCAAATTAGGTTAGCACCCAGATTACCGTAATCTCAATTTCCAATCCACCATTCTTTTTATCTATTCTTTCATATCCAAAATCAAAAAGAATTTTAATAGCCAACTGCAGCCAGGAAATCTACTTTCTCTCTCAGATTCCTATCAGTAAATACTGTCCTCCCTAGCAATATAGCTCTATTTCCTTTCCAAATTGCTTATGACTCACTTCATGCCTTATAATATATGAACATATGGTAAACGAAAATTCAATAGTTTAAGCCGTTCTTTTGTATGTCTCCTCTTTAAATAATGGGGTTCCTTCTTTTTGTTTAGGTAGATCTCTTCACCCCTGATGCCTAAAATTAATTTGTGTTTTTTTCTGCTGCCCTTATCTTTCCATTGCAAGCTCTCACTGAATCAGAGAATCTTGTCAAACGTAGTAACACGCCCTTATCTCAGGGAACTCTGATGAGTGTTTAGCATAATGAGGAGTGGAGTGTCTACTTCTTGGGAGTTATTTGGAGTTGACTGACCTAAATTTTGAAGCTTTATGTCCTGAAATTTTCTTAAATGAACACACATTTCAGGCCTACAGAGGAAAAACTGAGGTTGGGGGAAGGGAGTACAACAATCTGTTGCTGAGCTGCTGGCTGTTCTTCCATATAATTCCACCATGCCTTCAGCTTGTACAGGACTTCCAAGGCTTGGTTGGTTATTTTATCCTTCCTGCATTCTATAAATTTAAGTAGAAATAATAGGCTCAATATTTTGATGACAAAAAATTGAGATACAGAGCTCAGAGGAAAAACAAAAGACAATAGGCAGAAAGAGGCAAAAGGCTTGTGGATCTGTCTTTTGTAAACAATTCTTCCTCTAGCCAAGCTGGCCATTACCAATAGCTGAAAGGTAGGATTAGTCCTCAGTAATGTAGTCATCACTTATTTCTGGGCTGGTTACTCGAAGCCCTTTCAGCAACCTTCACAATGCTCTCAGTTTTCCTTTAGCAGAAAGAAAGAAAATACTAGCTTTCAATGAATATGTACTGTAAAGGTACTCTGCTAGACAATTTCATATACATCATTTAATTAGTAAGTGACCTTACAGCAGTCTGTAGAGTTGGCATTAGGGTAGCCATAGCCCTGACCACCATGCAGGAGACAGTGGCCATCCTGAAGCTCTTGGCTTTCCGCAGCTGGCTCAGTGCAGAGGCATGCGGACCAAACTTTTGTATCTGGGAAAACCCTGCATTGAAATCAATAGGATGTGACAGAAGTGAAAGATCTGGGCTTATATTGCAAACACCTGGTACTATCCACTTATTCTCTTCAAATACTGAGGTACCATGGATAACAGGTCTGGGGCAACCTGCTGGAGTGACCACATGGACAGAGAGTTGTTGGATCCACATCTAGCTTTGAAGTGCCAGACATTTGATAGAAGCCTTTTTGTATTCTTTGGTCTTGTTTGAGTCTCTAGAAAACTACAGATGAATGAGAGATCCTAAACAATAAATCAGAGCAACCAATTAGCTGAACTCAGCCTAGACTACTGAAAAATACTGTAAATATAGGATTGAGAGGGGGGAAAATGTCACAGAGCATAGAGGCTCTGTTCATCCCTCTGGCAACCAAATAAAAGTTGTGACAGAAACAAGGAGCAAATAGCAAGGAAAAATCACTTGAGATCTAGATGAACAAGCCATACAACTAGGGAGAAATCCAAGAAATCGCCCTGCAACAGCAGAAGGTAGGACAGAGTGAGAACACCGGGCTGCCTGGTCTCGAGTAACTGAGTGAGATGGAGGCTGTAGCATTGGCAGCAGCAGACACCTCTTAAAGGGGTCGCACCCAAGAGCAGGTTTTAAGGTGACCGACCTGCTCGCTCTGAGCACTAGTCTAGATTTAGCTGCGCACAGGGAGCACTGGGAACTTACAGGGAGACATTGCTGGAGCGAGGGCCAAGGTGAGACTCTCTCTATACAGAAGTGACAGCAGTATCCATTGTTCCTTGATGAGCCTTCCCTACCTCCAAGTGCTCAAACCAGCGCTGCCATAGCCAAGACATAATCAAAGTCATCACGCTGGAAAACTGAATCTCTCGATCAAGAGGATTCCCTGAAACTCCACCTCTCCCAACTCACAGCCACATCCAAGCCACATCCAGGTATATCTTCGGGGAGTCAGATGCTCCTTGCTGAGCAGCACCTAGACTCACATTAGAGGCAGCTGGCCTCGGGTTCTGGTGTGGCCTTTTGAGTTAACTATAAGCACAACATTTGTGGGTTGCTTGCTGAATCTTAACAGGTGGCCCCAGAGGGGCACAGGCTGGGGCTAAATTTGTCCTGCAGCTGAACCCCTCTCAGGACTATGCCACTGGACATATACTTCACAAATCCCCACTAATAAGACCAGGAGACTAAAGAGCTTTGCTTAATACATAGAAACAGACATGGAAAGGCAGCCAAAATGGGAAGACAAAGAAGCAGAAACTATGAGAGAACAGAAGTCCAGGAATAATGGAGTCAAGCAATATAACAGATGCAGAGTTCAAAACATTGGTTATAAAGATGCTCAATGAACTGTTGGGAAGTATTGATAAATTCAGTGAGAACTTCAACAAAGAGATAAAAAACATAAAATGGAAATGAAAATTATAAAAGGAAAACAGTCTGAAATGAAGAACACATTATCTAAGATGAGAAGTATATTAAATAAAATAAACAGAAGAATAAACAAAGTGAATAAAGAAGAGGATGAAATGACCCATCTAGAGGACAGGAAAGCCAAGGACACTCAATCAGAATGGAAAGAGATAAGATTCCAAGACTATAAAAATAATTTAAGGAGCATGTGAGACACTATTAAAGGTCAAAATATCTGTTTCATTGGTGTAACCTGAAGGAAGACAAGATGTTGAACAGCCATTTGAAGAAACAATGATGGAAAACTTCCCTAATCTGGTAAAGAAAATGGACATAAACCCCAGGAAGATCAGAGAATTCCAAAAATCAGGGCTCTAAAGAGGCCCACACCAAGATACATCGTAATTAAAATGCCAAAGGTTAAATGCAAAGAAAATATTAAAAGCAGCAAGCCCATAGTTACAGATGAGGGAACACCCAGAAAACTGGCAGCTGATTTCTCAAAAGAAACTATTCAGGATATAAGAGCTTGGCACAAAATATTCAACGTGGTGAAGACCCAGGAGCTACAACCAAGAATACTTTATCCAGCAAACTATTATTAGAGTTGAAGGACAAGACAAAGAACTTCCCAGACAAAAATAAGCTAAAGGAATTTATCACCACCAAGGCAGTATTACAGAAAATGTTGGAGAGACTTCTTCAAGAAGAAAAAAGTATGTATCAAATACAGGAATAAAGAATGGTAACAACATTCATATCAATTAACACCTCAAATGGAAAAGAATTAAGTACTCCAAGTAACAAATAGAGTGGATGAATGGATAATAAAATAAGACCCCTGCATGTTTTCTACAAAAGACTCACTTCAGATTAAAAGACACACACACACAGACTAAAAGGAAGGGGATGGAAAAAGATATTACTTTGATGGACCTAGAAGATATTTAAGTCAGACAGAGAAAGATAAACACTATGTGATTTCACTTAGATGCAGAATCTAAAGAATAAAAAGAACAAACTAATCAAAAACAGACTCACAGATATAGTGAACAATTTGGTGATGGACAGAGGAGAGTGAGTTTGGGGGGCTGGGATAATGGGGTGAAGGTTTAAAAAAGTACAAATTAGTAGCTGATAGATGGTTACAAGCACAGCGCAGGGAATGCGGTTAGCATTAACATGTTGGCTAAGTGGAGGGTCAAGGGAGGGAGAGAGCAATTGGGGTGATCATTTTATTAACTATATAGATATCTAACCAATGTACTGTACACTTGAAACTAATTAAACAAATTAAAGAAAAATAACTAGTAGGCATGATGAGCTTTCTTCTCAAAGATAGAAAAACTGTTCACAGAAAGAATAAGTACATTGCCTAAGAATTACACAGTAAATGGCACTGCTAGTGTATAAAAATCCAGATAGCCTGAACTTAAGTACCTTACTCTTTTCACTTTATTATGTTACCTCTGCCTTGATGAAGTAAATCATATTAAGAAATCAAGTGTCATTATCCCAAAGAAAAATGGTGGGAAAAGAAGGGACAGCTAAAGTTGAATTTTAAGGTACTTCAGTACTTTGGTGGAACAGATTACCTTGGAAGAGGAGTAATTATTCCCTTCTTCAAATCATGCAACCAATTACTCTGCTTATGCATAAGAACAAAGCATCTTGATAAAGATCTGAAATAGAACAGAAATAACCAAGAGCACATTGTTGTGATTTCTAGCCCCATCAAACCTTGAATAATAAAATATACTATGAAAGAGAGGTTGAATATTTCAAGAACTTCTGTCCCAGGTCTGAAAATGTAGACACACAGGTACATACGCACACACAGGCATGTGTGTGCCCCATCCTCACACTCCATGATTTGAAGGTCTGTTATTGTCAGGAAATCAGACTTTGGGTCTTAAAATTATGATGCAGGTTATTCAGATTCCTGGCTCTAATAGATGTGTTAAGATGAATGCAGGTTGTAGTAGGTTAAGGCAAGTGTGCTGCATAAGCTGCCAAGAAATTACCAAGCTGATGACATGCCGGTAAATTTTTCCTAACCGCAATCTTCTTCCTCCACTTTCAACTGCTTGCTTAGTTGATTCTTAATATCTTCCCATACATTAAAACACATTCTAACTCTGCACCTGATTGGTTTCACCTATCCAATGTGAAAAAAAGAGACATTACAGACTTGAATACATGACACACACAAACAATGTTTAAGTAACTATTTTTGTTCCATTGTCCCATACTGGTATTTTTTGTTCATTTGTTTGTTTATTTGTTTGGTTGGTTGGTGGGTTGGTTTGTTTTTTTTTTAATTGAGTCATGTCTACTTGCTTTTCATATAACCATAGAAATTAACAGTTTCTTGCTAGCAAGATTTTTGCTTTTTTATCTCTAAATCTGCAGAATATTGCAAGACATCTAGAACACAATAGGAGGTCAATTAATATTTGTAGAAAGATAATTAATATATTTGGAAAGCATCAGAAAACATGTAAAATTAAATCTTTGCCTGTAGAACAGTTTGATATAAATAGCATCATGGTTATAGATCACAAGATTTAGAATTCTGTAACAGAATTCTGTTGCCCCCATGTCATAGCCTCTTAGAGCACCTCAGATTTTAGGGGCTGTTGTGGTAGACAGTACCAGAGGAGTGCAGACAACTTCCTTCTGGCAGCACTTTCACTTCAAGCCTGTACAGCTTAAATTGAAGTCTCTTCTTTCTACCCCAAGGCCTTCTCTCATTTTTCTTGGTCCCCAAACAAATAAACCCCAGGAATGCAGTTGAGTTAACACTCTCAGGGACAACTTTAAACCATTAGAGGATAAGAATCAGTGAACAAAACCTCCAGTTATATTTTCAGGTAGATTATTCTGGGAGGTATTTTGTATTCTTCTCAGGACGTTCCAGTAGAATTTAAGCCCTGTTGTCCACAGTAATGACTTAAAAATGGACTCTTTTATTAGCTTTACCTTCTCTCTTGTCTTAGTCTACCAACTCTCTCACCTTGTTTTCTGGGATGACATCTCAAACAAACTACATTGGCTCAAGTCTTTGTCACAGGCTCTTTCAGGGAAACCGAAATTAAGACAAGTTCATACGGATCACAACTGAATGTATGGTTCTGCCATGTATTAGCTGCATGGCCTTGGACAACTTATTAATCTTCTCTAAGTTTCTCTGTCAATGGACATAGTAATAGCATCTGCATCACATAGTTGTTGAAAAATATTAGATGCGATCATGCATGTAAACTGCTTAGCACAGTGACTAACTTATGGTAAGCGATCAATAAAGTGATAATTATAAATACCACTATGCATTTGACTAAGTTCACATATAGATTGAATCTGTGATAGTCTGCAGCATGCACATAGCCAGCTGCTAACTAACCTAGACTGGATGATACTCCATTCGCTCACATTTCTCCAACCTCGCTTCCCAAAGAATGCCTAGCACAAAGAATGGCTTGGTATATATTTAAGTGCTTCTTATAAATCTGACATAGATGCCTGAGAAACACATAGTCAACAACATAGCAGGACATATTGAAATTTGACTGACAGATTCCATGAGGGACATCATATTGGATGAGGAGATTGGGCTATAGCAATTCCCTAGATTGCACTAATCATGAAAGTTCCTCAAGTGATGAGATTGGTATTTCTAACCTAATGAGCAGAAAATCATAATGAGCAAGTCTTTTATTCAGATGTACTGTCACTGAACATACAAGTGCCAGATTTCAGAATCTCAAGAGTGAACCCTTATTACATTCTCTTATCACAAGAAATATTTTTGTCATTCTGTAATATGAGTTTAAAAAATGGTTCTGCATTCTCTTTATGTGCTACTTATTCAGATTTTGATCCAGAACATTGGAAAATAAAATGTTATCCATTCATTGAACAAATTGTGTTAAATAGGAATACAAAACTTAAAAATTAGAATTAGGAGCTTCTGGTCAAGATGGTGGAGTAGGTAAATGCCGTGCTTGCCTCCTCTCACGACCATATCAAAATTACAACTAAACTACAGAATAGTTATCTTTGGAGTCTCCTGAGGTCTAGTTTAACAGAAGGTTTACATCTGAGGACACACAGAAGAGGCCACCTCAAGACTGTTGTCAGAAACCAATTTGGATGGCTTCAGAATACCATAGTCTTAAATTATTTACAAGTGACAAAATAATTTGAAAATTTTAAGGCCAAGGTTGGTGGTAATCCAGTAGAAGGCCTGCTTCCTAGAAGATTCAGCTGTATGACCAAATGATGACATTGGATGGTCAAACTCATCTATCATCATATCTTTAAAACAAAAAGAGCCGTCCTTAGAATATTATAGTAGAAATGACATATATAATCTAACTAGATGACTAGTAATAGTTCCAGTATTAGTCCCTTAATGCTTATATCCACCTCAGTCCCAAATATCGAGATTATCTTGTTAAATGTTACCCCAACCTAATCTATAATACCAATAATTCTATTTCTAGTTTTCTGCCTTCAAAAAAATCATGTATGTGTGAGACATGTGCAAAATTGTTTTTTTGCAGTACTATTTATTTTTAATATTTATATTTTTATTTTTCAATTATAATTGAAATACAATATTATATTCGTTTCACATGCACAACACAGTGATTAGACATTTATGTAAGTTATGAAATGATCACCCTGATAAATCCAGTGCCCATCTGACACCATACATAGTTATTACAATACTACTGATTATATTCCCTATGATATGCTCTACTTCCCCATGACTATTTTCTAGCTATCAATTTGTATTTCTTAATCTCTTCTCCTTTTACCCATCCCCTCAATTCCCCATCCATCTGGCAACAGTAAAATGTTCTCTGTATTTATGAGTTTGTTTTTGTTGTGTATTTATTTATCTTGTTCTCTAGATTCCACATATGACATTTGCCTTTCTCTGTATGACTTACTCCGCTCAGCACAATACCCTCTAAGACCATCTATATTGCTGCAGATGGCGAGATTTCATTCTTTTTATGACTGAGTGATATTCCATTGTATGTGTGTGTGTATACACACACTCTCTCTCTCTCTCTCTCTCTCTCTCTCTCTCTCTCTCTCTCTCACACACACACACACACACACACACATACACACACACACACTCCATCTCTTCTTTATTCATTCATTCATTTATGGACACTCAGAATGCTCCATATCTTGGCTACTATAAATAATGCTGCATCGAATGTGTAAACTCATACATGCCTACAAATCAGTGTTTGGGGTTTGTTTAAACAAATATCCAGACGTGGGATTACTGGGTCCTTATTTGCCTCTTATTATAGTCCTCATTTTAAAGTCAATTTTGTCTGGCATAAGTATTGCTACCCCAGCTTTTTGTTTGTTTGCTTCCATGTCCATGAAACATATTTTTTATCCCTTTACTTTCAGTCTGTGTGTCTTTTGATTGAAGTGAGTCTCTTATAGGCAATATATGTAAAGGTCTTATTTTCTTATCCATTCAGCTACCCTATTTTTTCATTGGAGCATGTAATCTATTTACATTTAAAGCAATTGTTGCTACATATGTAGTTATTGCCATTTTATTATTCATAATTTTTATCTTTTTTATCTTTTTCTTCTTCTTAAAGAAGTCTCTCTAATGTTTCCTGTAATACTAGATTAGTGGTGATGAACTCCTTTAGTTTTCTTGTCTGGGAAGATGTTTATCTGTCCTTCTGTTCTAAATGATAGTTTTGCTGTAGGTCCTTACATTTCATCACTTTGACTTTTTCCTGCCAGTCCCTTCAGGTTTGCAATATTTCTGTGAGAAATCAGCTGACAGTGTTCTGAGAGCCCCCTTTTAGGACACTAACTGCTTTTCCCTTGCTTCTTTTAAGATTCTCTCCTTGTCTTTAACCTTTGGCATTTTAATTATGATGTGTCTTGGTGTGAGCCTCTTTGGGTTCATCTTATTTGAGACTCTGCATTTTATGAACTTGTATGTCTATTTCCTTCAGCTGGTTAGGTAAGTTTTCAGTAATTATTTCTTGAAATAGGTTTTCAATTTCTTGCTCTCTCTCTTTTCCTTCTGGTTACCCTGCAATGTGAGTGTTGCTGTGCATGGTGCTGTCCCAGAGGCCCCTTAAACTATTCTTATTTTTTTTAGATTCTTTTGTTCTTGTTGCTCTTCTCATTGGGTGTTTTCTGCTACCTTATCTTCTACATTACTGATTTGATTCTCCATTTTATCTCATTGTTAATTCTTCCTAAGGTATGCTTTGTTTTAGTTTGGATGCTGTTTACTCATCATTGGGAGGGATTTACCCTCAGGCTGTTATAGTATTCTTCTTTCCTGACTGTTTTTTTATGCCTTGAATCTACACTTTTAAGTTTCCTATCTTGTTATTAATGTTCTCACTGAGTTCATCTAATCTTCTGTTAAGTTTATTGAACATCCTTATAACCAGTGTTTTAAACTCTGCATCTGGTAGATTGCTTGTTTCCAATTGTTTAGTTCTTTTTCTGGAGCTTTGTTCTGTTGTTTCCTTTGAGACATGTCTCTTTGTCTTTCCATTTTGGCTGCCTCCTTGTGTTTATCTCTATGTATAGGTAGGGCTGCTATGTCTCCTTGTGTCAGTAGAGTGGCCTTATATGGTAGGAGTGCTGTGCATCCTCCATGGTCACCTGAATCAGGTGCTCCAGGTATGTCTCTTATATGGGTTGTATGTGCCCTTCCTATTTAGTAGAGCCTTGGATGCTGTTTACTCATCATTGGGAGGGGTTTACCCTCAGGCTGATTGTTTGTGATGACTGGTTTTGACCAGTGAAGGAGGTGGATTCACTTTAGCAGAGTTCTGGTGCCTTCCCTCTCTGCTCTTTGAGTATGCCATCCTCAGATGGGAATTTCGGTGGTGCTCTAGTTAAGACAAAAGCTGCCACTCGGCATGAAGGCTGGGGCCTCCTGGGAGCAGCATTGCCACAAGCCAAGTTCAGCTGCAGCCTGTGCCCTGCCTGGGGCCACCTGGCATCAGCCACTAAGAAACCTGCAAATGGCTGCCACTCATGCTGGGTTTAGAAGTGCCTCGAGAGGCCAAGCTGCAAACCAAGGTCAGCACCTGCTATTTCCAGGCTTGGGGCTGCTCAGCAGAGATACAGAGCACACTGAGGCCAGATGCTGCTTGTTTAGGCTTTGTGAAACTTTGAGAGATTTTAGGATGCAGAATTTGCCAAGACAGGCCATTTGACATGGAAAATCCACTGGAAGTGGGTTGGTGGGCCACATGTTAAGAAGAATCAGGTCTTAGTTAATCACCAAGGCATGGTGACCAGTGTTAGCTACATTGACAGAGACTCAGATATGACACCGAACTGTGTCTGTAAGGCAGATGGGGGAGGAGTCAGTAAAGGAACAATGCCCTCTGCCATCACTTCTGTCTTGGAGAAATTTGCCCCTCCAGCCCTCACTCTGAAGCCAGGCATTTTAGTTCCTACCCATATTTACCCAGTAGTGCCTTTCAAGCTGCTGCTCCAGAGCTGGAGCTCGATGTGAGTGAGTCATCACCAAGTAAGTCCATTTGTGGGCCCCTTAAGTGCAATGTTTGTGACTCCAGCCACCCTCCATCTCATTCCGTCACAATCTCCATTGGTTTTCACAACCAGAATTTGTGGGAAACTTCTCTTCTTGGTACTAGAACCCTCTACTGGGGAGCCTGGTTAGGGCCAGGTCTCTTCACTCTTCTGGGGTGACCTCCACAGCCAAGATATTTTTCCCAATTCTCAACTGCCACATGTGGGTTTGGGGCTAGCTAGTTTCATGTCTCTGCCCTTCCTCCCATTTCAAGGTGATCTCTTCTGTGTGTCCCCAGTTGTAAAACTTCTGTTAGGCTAGACTTTAGGTAACTCCCAATGATGGTTGTTCTGTAGTTTAGTTGTCATTTTGATATGGTTGTGAGAGGAGGCATGCACAGCATTTACCTACTCTGCCATCTTGATTGAAAGCCTATTTGTTATTTTTAAAAGTTAGAAACAACTGGCTTTCATTAGAGAAATTGATTGAAATACTTTGAATCAGTGCGAATACAGTTGAATAATATGCGACAAATAAAAAGACTGAAATAATATAAAATAAAAATGTACAAATAAATGTGTACATTTAGGATGAATAAATCTCAAAATATATTGTCAAATGAAGGAAACCAACCTTCAAAAGCTTATGTTTAGTATGTGAGTTGTCTTAATTTGTTTGAGCTGCTATAACAAAATATCATAGACTGAGTAGCTTATAAACAACAGAAATTTATTTCTCACAGTTCTGGAGGCTGGCAAGTTCAAGATCATAGTACCAGCCAGCATACTCAGGCTCTGGTGAAGGCTCTTGTCCAGGTTGCCGGTTGTCATCTTCTTACAATGGTATCATATGGTGAAAGGAGGAAAGACTCTCTCTGGAGTCCTCTTTTAATTAATTCAGGAAAGCTCTGCCCTCATGACATAATCAAAAGCCCCACTTCTTACTATTATCCTAATGGGTTTGGATTTTAACATATGAATTGAGGGAATGGGACACACAAACATTATGACCATAAAACTAGTATTTTGGTAAAAATTTAAAACACAAAATAAGATAACATGGGTATATACAAACTCGTAATAAATGAAAACATTTATGGAAATTATGCATGTCGACTTCACAAATGATTACCGCTGGTGAAATAGAAAACAAAGATGGAAAGGAGAGCTTTGCTCTACCCATAATTCTTTAAATTCTTTAGATAGGTATTTACATTTTTTCACAGTAATCAAAACAATAAGGTATTGAGAGGAAGATAGACATATAGGCCAGTAGAGTACAATAGGGAGCTCAGAAATAAACCCTTACAAATGTGGTCAAATAATTTTTGATAAGGGTGCCAAAATTACTCGGCAGGGAAAGAACTGTCTTTAGCAAATGGTGCTGGAAAAACAGAATATCTATATGCAAAAGAATTATGTTGAGCCCACACCTTACACTACATATAAAAATTAACTCAAAATGGGTCAAAGGCCTAAAATATAAAAACTAAAACTACAAAACTCTCAGAAATAAAATATAGGGAGAAACTTAATGGCATTGAATTTGGCAATTATATCTTATATATGACACCAAAGAATAGGCAACAAAAGAAAAAATAGTTAAATTAAACTACATCAAAATTTAAAATTTTGTATTTCAAATGACAAAAGGAAACCCACGAAGTGAGAGAAAATATTTCCAAATCATATATGTGATAAGAGATTACTATCCAGAATACACAAAGAAAAAACTTCTAGAACTTAACAATAAAGTTAAAAAATGGGCAAAGAACTTGAATATGTAAATATATCTCCAAAGAAAATATACAAATCAGCAACAAGTACATGGAAAGATGTTCAAAATTACTGATTATTAAAAAATGTAAATATAAACACAATGAGATCCCACTTCACATTCATTAGGATGGTTATTATTTAAAAACAAACAGAAAAATAACAATTATTGATGGGGATGTGGAGAAATTGAATTTTTGTGCATTGCTGGTAGGAATGTAAAATAGTTTATTCACTGAGTAAGGTAGTATGAGAGTTACTTAAAATATTAACCATAAAATTACCATGTGATCCAGCAATTCTGCTTCTAAGTATGTACCCCCCGCCCCCCAAAATGAAAGCAGGACTTGAACAGATGTACACCAAAGTTCATAGCAGCATTATTCGCAATAGCTGAAATCTGGAAACAACCCAAAAGTGCATTGACAGATGAATGCATAAACCAAATGTTACATATATATGTTATGGGATATTATTCAGCCTTAAAAAATTAAATTTTGATGCATGCTACAACATCAATGACTATCGAAAATGTTATACTAAGTGAAATAGGCTAAACACAAAAAGAAAAATATTACACAATTCCACTTATATAAAGTACTTAGAATAGCCAAATCATAAAGAAAGTAGAATGGTGGTTACCAAGGTCTGAGAGAAGGAGGAATTGGAAGTTATTATTTAATGGGTGCAGAATTTCACTTTGAGGTGATAAAAAATTTCTGGACATGGGTAGTGGCGATGTTGCAACATAATTGGAATGTACTTAATGTTGCTGAATTGTAAAATCAAAAAAAGGTTAAAACGCTAATTTTATGTCACATAAATTTTATTGCAATAAAATTTTTTTTCAATAGGCAGGAGAGATGAACCAAATATGGCAAAATGCTAAAATTAAAATTATTTAAAATTAAAAAAATATAAGAAAGAATTATCAAAACAAATGAGATAGCATTTGAACAATTTCCAGACTGTCCCAGGTATTCACAGAAGGAACAATAGTTTTCCAGTCTGTGGAAACACATGTGGAACCAGATGAAGATTAAGGTAGTGAATCCCAACATCTTCACATACTGGCACACAGAAGAATGCTAACATTTGTATGATATGTGTAGAGGGATAATTAATAAGATCTATTTTTTCTTCCTCTTACCAAGAACATCCACTATTAAAAATCAAACCAAAGCAAAACAACACAATGAAAATATACTAAATCCTCAAACATACTCCCCTCTTCTAAATATACTTGCTTAAAGGTTACAAAAACAATTCTTCCATTTTCCTATTTATTGGTGCTTGATTAGAACAAAAACATACTTACAAATACAATCATAGAAATTCTTTCACATTAGAGTAGAGCTTTTCATCTGACATTCAAAAAGGCATATGCAGGGGTGTAAAAGAAACCTTTTCTCCAATCACAGAGAGAGAAAGTCAGTTTTAACATATGAGGTAGGGGGAATAATTGCTTTCCAGAAAATGACCATGTCCAAATTCCTATAACCTATAAATTTACTAAGTACCATGGCAAAGGAGACTTGAGGAATCAGATGAAATTAAGGTCACTAATCAGTTGTTAACCTTAAAATAAAGAAAATATCCTGGATTCTCTGGGTTGGCCCAATATAATGTCAAGGACCTTAAATGGGAAAAAGGGAAGAGTCCATCAATAACAGCTATTCTAACGGGTGAGAGACAATATCTCAATGTGGCTTTAATCTGTATTTCCCTGGTAGCTAGCTATGTTAAGCATCCTTTCATATATTTGTAGATTGTTTGTATGTCTTCTAGAAAGAAGTGTCTGTTCAGGTCCTCTTCCCATTTTTAATTAGATTGTTTGTTTTTGTCGTTATTGAGTTGTATGAGTTCTTTATATATTTTGGACCTTAGGCCCTTATCGGAGGCGTTGCTCACAAATATCTTCTCCCATTAGGATGATTGTCCCTTTACCTTGTTGACAATTTCTTTTGCTCTGCAGAGCTTTTCAGTTAGATGTAGTCCCATTCATTTATTTTTACTTTTGCTTTCCTTGCCTTTGAGCTCAAATTTATAAAATCCTCTTTAAATTCAGGGTCCAACAGTTTAGTTCCTATGTTTCCTCCTAAGTGATTTATTGTTTCAGGTCTTATATTCAGGTCCTTAATCTATTTTGAGTTAATTTTGGTGTGTGGGGATAGACAATCTAATTTCATTCTTTTGCAGATGACTTTCTAGTATTCCCAGCACCATTTATTGAAGGAACTTTCTCCACTGTATGTTTTTGGCTCTTTTGTCAAAAATTATTTGCCTATATAAACATAGGTTTATTTCTCGACTCTCGATTCTGTTCCACTGGTCTTTGTGTCTGTTTTTCTGACAATATCATGCAGTTTTGATTATTGTCACTTTTTAGTATAATTTAAAGTCAGGTACAGTGATGCCTCTAGACTTGTTCTTTATTCTCAGGATGGCTTTGGCAATTCGAGGTCTTTTGTGCTTCCATATAAATCTGATGATTTTTGTTGTATTTCTCTGAGAAATGACAATGGGATTTTGATAGGTATTACATTAAGTCTATATAATGTAATAAGGTCATTTTAACTATGTTGGTTCTTCCAATCCAAGAACATGGAATATTTTTCCATTTCTTTGTATCTTCATCGATTTCTTTTAATAGGATCTTATAGTTTTCATTATATAGGTCCTTCACATGTTTCATTAGGTTTATTCTTAAATTTTATTCTTTTTGCTGCCATTGCAAAAAAAATGTTTTTTTTCCACTTCTCTTTCTGATAATTCATTATTAGAGCATAGGAACTCTATGTATTTTTGAATGTTGATTTTGTATTCAGAGACTGTACTGTATTTGCTTATTGTTTCTAGTAATGTTCTTGCGGAGTCTAGGGTTTTCTATATGGAGAATCAGGTCATTTGCAAATAGTGACAGTTTGACTTCTTCATTTCCTATTTGGATAGTTTTTATATCTTTCTCTTGCCTGATTGCACTCACTCAGACCTCTAACATTATATTAGATAACAGTGGTGATAGTGGATAGCCTTGTCATGTTTACCATCAAGTAAAATGTTGGCTAAGGGTTTGTCATATATGAACTTTATTATATAAAGTACTTTCCTTCTAGACTGATTTTGTTAAGTGTTTTAATCATAAATGAAGGCCGTATCTTGTTGAAGGTTTTTTCTGTATCTATTGATATAATCATATGGTTCTAATTTTTTTTAATTTGTTCATGCGGTGTATCACATTAATTGATTTGAACCATCCCTGTGCCTCTGGGATGAAGCCCACTTGATCGTGGTGTATAATCTTTTTAATATGTTGCGGTATTCGGTTCTCTAGTATCTTATTTAGGATTTTTGCTTTTTTGTTAATGAAAATATTGGTCTCTAGTTTTCCTCTGTTATTTTTATGAGGTTTTAGTATCAGGATAATATTGTCCTCATAAAATGAATAAGGAAGTATTGCATCTTCTTTAATATCTTGGAAGAGTTTGAAGAGAATAGGTATTAAACCTTCTTTGAATGTTTGGTAGAATTTACTGATGAAGCCATCTAGACCTGGACTTTTGCTTTTCGGTAGATTTTTGATGGCTCTTTCAATTTCCATACTGCTGATTGGTCTATTTAGATTTACCAGTTCTTCATAATTCAGTCTAGCCAGGAGTTTGTCAATTTTATTAACCTTTTCAAAGAACCAGCTCTTTGTTGCATTTATTTTTTTCTGTTGTTTTGTTTGTTTTCAATTTCATTTAATTCTGTTCTAATTTTGATTATTTCTTTCCAACTGCTGATTTTTGACTTCATTTGTTCCTCCTTTTCTAATTTTTTAAGATGAAGCATTAGGTTGTTTGTTTAGAGTCATTCTTGTTTTTTGAGATCGGCCTGCTTTTACCATTTCCCAGAAGTTTTGATATGTTGTAGTATCATTGTCATTTGTTTCTATGTATTTCTTGATCTCTCTTATTTCTTCTCTGACCCAGTCATTCTTTAAAAGCATGTTGTTTACCTCCAAATATTTGTAGTTCTTCCCGCTTTCTTTTCACATTCGATCTCCAGCTTCAAAGCATTATGATCAGAGAATATGGTTTGTATAATTTCAATGCTCTTATATTTGTTGAGGCTATCTCTGTTTCTCAGCAGTGGTCAATTCTTGAGAATGTTCCATGTGCACTAGAGAAGAATGTATAAGCAGCTGTGTTGGGTTAGAGGGCTTTTTATATGTACATTAAGTTCATTTGGTCTAATGTGTCATTTAAAGATGGTTTTTTTCCGTATTGATTTTCTGTTTCGATCATCTGTCGAGATCCAATAGTGGGGTATTTAGGTCCTGTACTAAGACAGTGTTTTTGTCTGTTTCTCCCTTTAGTTCTGTTAGTAATTACTTTACATATTTAGGGGCCCCTGATTAGGAGTATAGATATTAATAAGTGTTATGTCTTCTTGGTATATGATTCCCTTTATCATTATAAAGTGTTCCTCAATATTTTTCTTTACCTTTTTTATTTTGAAGTCTATTTCATCTGATATTAGTACTGCTACTCTCACTTTTCTCTGTTTGCTATTTGCTTGAAATATCACTTTCCATCCTTGCACTTTGAGGCTAAATTTGCCTTTGAGTCCCTTTAGGGTGATTATTGAATATAATTTTTTCCTATATCCATTTTACCTTTTGCTTTCTGGTAGCTTGGTGTTTTCATGGCTTCCTTGTCCTTTGTTTGTTTGTTTTTAATTTTGTTTGGGTTTTGTGGATTTTCCCTCTCGTTCTTCTCAGTTGTGAATCTTTGGTGTATGGTCACCATTACGTATATATAAAGGATAGTTATATAGTTATATGTACATAGTAGTTCTTTTTCTTCTTCATGTGACTATCTCCATTTCCCTTTGTATATTTGAATCTTTGAATGCTCCCCATTTCAGTCATTGTTGTCTCAATTTGTCCCTATGAATGCTGTACATTCATAACTATCTTGCAATAGCAAGTCTCTTCTTATTTTTTAAGCTTATAATGTCCTATTCTTAGTAAGGGTTGCCCTCCTCTGCTTCTATCTGCCTGCTGGTTGCCTTACTCATAGTTATATATAATTTTTTGTCATTTTTGTTTGGGTAAGCTGACCTCTTTCAGTATTTCCCATAATGTAGGCCTCCTAGTGGAGAATTCTCTCCATTTTTGTGTGTCTGGACAGATCTTAATTTCTCCTTCATATCTAAAGGTGAGCTTAGCTGGATATATTATTCTTGGCTGATAGTTACGTTCACTTAATAGTTTGAATATTTGATTCCACTCCTTTCTGACTTGTAAGGTTTGTGCTGAGAAGTCGAACAATAATCTAATGGGTGTTCCCTTATAAGTCACCATCTTCTTTTCTCTGGCTGCCCTGCGAATTCTGTCTTTGTAATTGATTATTAACAATTTTAATAGAAGATGTCTTGGAGAAGGCTTTTTTGGCTTGAGATAATTGAATGTTCTGTTGACTTCTTGAATTCCAAACTCCAGCTCATTCCTTAGATTTGGGAAATTCTTGTCAACTATTTCTCTGAAAATGCTTTCTAGTTCCTGCTCCTTTATCTCCCCTTCAAGAATGCCCATTATTCTTCTTTCCTTTCCTAATGATATCAGCTAGCTCTTGTATTTATCTTTCATTATTTTTTATTCTTCAGTTTCTTTCTTCTTCCTTCTGATTTATTTCTTGATTTCTATCTTCGACATCACTGATCCTTTCCTCCATTTATTAGCTCTATTTCCCAAACTCGCTATTTCATTTTTCAACTCTTGCAGCGTGTTCTTCATCTCCAGAAGTTTTATTTGGTTCTTTTTTAGGGTTTCAATCTCCTTGCTAAAAAACTCATTCCATTGATGTAGTCTTTTCAATTCCTGGAATTGTTGATATGAATTATTTTGCATCTCACTGAGGTTTTTCAGACATACCATCCTGAATTCTCCGTCATTTAAGTCACATATCTGGATGTCCATAAGCTTATTTTCTGGATATTTTTCTCTTTCTTTCAGAGCTGCCTTGTCACTTGATTGTTTAATGGACTATTTCTCCACCTGGGCATTCATGGAAGTGTATGTTGTTTTTTACCCCAGATATATTTATTATATAAAGGGCTCTCTTTAGCCTATTGCAAAAAAGGTATTTTTCTTTTGGTTTCCCGTAGGTGTCGTCTAAGCCTCTTGGATCCCTGCTTTATATTAAACCTTTAATAATGCCTTTTTTAATATAAATATTCAATTACACTCACTACTTCAGTCAGTCCCTTTTGGTGTTAATGATAGTTTCAGTAACATTTGCTCTGATTCCCTTTGGGCTCCATGGTGTTCAGTCTTATAGGATATGAGAGGGTGGTGCTCTCTGGTTTGGAAAATGTGGGCTGTAGCTCAGCCTCATGTTTTGCAGCTGTGGCTGATAATAACCAGTGTCATTTTACTACTGTCCTCACTTCTTTTCTTTCTTCCCTGGTTCCTGGTTCCTGCTGCACCTTCTCCCCCCTCCTGCAGAAAGCTCCAGCTGCAAGAGGCAGCTTCTTTTTTTCTCCCAGTCTACTGCCCAACTCTTACGGTTCTGACCTGCAGTATATCTTATATGCAGATCACTTGCTCAAATGTGCTTATGTGCAGATTGGATATTTTTTTTATTGAGTTTTAGATATCCAGCTCATTGTTATTTCATAAGGAGAGATCTGGGGACATCTCTCACTCCACCATGCTTCTGACTTCATTTCTCTCCATGTAATTTATGAAGTGATCACCCTGATATGTCTAGTGCCCTCCTGGCATCATACATAGTTATTACAAGTTTATTCCCTATCATGTACTTTATATCCCAATGACTATTTTTTAACTCCCAATTTGTACTTCTTAATTCCTTCACTTTTTTCATCCAGTCTGTCAATCCCCCTCCTGTCTGGCAACCATCAGTTTTCTTTCTGTATCTATGAGTTTGTTTCCATTTTGCTTACTTTGTTCTTTAGACTCCATACCTAAGTAAAGTTATTTTTTAAGATATGCTCCCATAGACTCCTTGGTGTGTGAGCTGACTTTTCTTTTACAAACCTTTGTAAAATACTGCATTAAATCAGTATCTGCTATTTTCAGTTTTTCTCACGTGTGTATACTTGATATTGCCAAGTAGAATGTGAGTAGTGTGTGTGTAATATATATATATATATATATATATATATATATATATATATATATATATTTCACACTTTTGAATTCTTTAAGGTGAGACCCAGTCTTACTGGTTTAATGACAAGCCACAAACAGGGTTGTTCATGTTTATTTCATTATAAATAGTAAAAGGAACATACTTCACTAGTGCATGGATATTTATGTTCTGTCATTGCATTATACAAAATCTGCTTCTAGTAGATCTTAGCTAGCCCACTGAGCTGACACAAAGTGAGATAAGAAGGCATACATTATGGCAGGGTTTTATACAAGGTTGTATGACTCTTTACCAAAGAATTGGAAATGCTGTTCATTGCTACTCCTTGTGCCTTGTGTCCTTTCTCATTCCAGACTGGTCTCAGAATTAAAAGGGAAAATAAAAAATTATTAGGAAATATTTGGAAGATCACTGGAATGCTCAAAATTGGCTTCCCATTTATTACTACAGTGCGATTTTCATATCCTGTACCTTACCCTGCATTTTTACTTAACGCTGCTGATGTGGCCTCTCAGCACACTGAAATTTTTTTTTCCTCCTACGTGATCAGAAGAGCTTCCTTTTTCTGAGGCTTATGAAAATAAAAACCTGGTGGAAAGCCATATATCAATTAAAAGTCTGTTTTTTTAATAAGGTATTCAAATGCATAGGTATATGTATATGTGTGTATAGATCTATGTATATATGTATGGACACATATACACACATGCATGCGCACATATACTTATAATGTTTAATTAAATTTTCACCATATATGTATAGTGTTAAAACCTACTTAAATGAGCCAGAGTGGTTAGCTTTCAAAGTTGTAAAATATGCAACTTGTTCTCCTGTTGATGGGGCATCAATCTTTTAGTCACTCATTAACCTGTTTTACCTTGTGTATCCAGCTTTTAATTTTTGCTACATCTTTCTTCTCATCTCCCATGTCTTCTAATGGCTCCTCATGTCTCAGCTTATGCTTTCAGTGGCAAATCAGTTTCCCTGACAAGCAAACTATAATATTATCATGCAGAAGGTATATAATGAAATGCTCTTTGGACCAATACCTGTGGAAGGAAAGGGAATGGAAGGAAGAGGGTTCAGACAAAGGGAGACGCTGAGCTGCCATGCAAGGCCAACAAAAATGTCAGCAAATCCCACCAAGATTGGCTTTCAGATTTAGCCATAGTAGCAGGGCAGGCGACTTTATATCCTTTTGTCAATCAGTCTTTGATATGTGCTGCTCCTTGGGTGAAGTATTTTTCTTCCACCAACCAACAGCTAAGAAAATCACTCCTTTATTCTTGAGGGGGTAACTAGGTGGTACAGCATAATGTCTACCAGAGTCTCCAATAGGGAATCTATTATTAAAATATACCTGCTTAATATTATCATCACCAGATAAAAGTTAAAAACACATGTTTTCTTGAGATGACCCTTAAGCACTACTGGAGCATGTTTGACCTCATGATAAACTGACAGAAAAGATAATTTTTCAAGCCTTTTAAATTGTTCCATAAAAAACACTTACTTTATTAACATGAATAGGCCAAGCACTAAAAGTGAGTGATTTACTGTGTGGAAAGTAAATGAACTTTGGAATCAGATAAACCTTAATAAAAAAAATTGACTAAACTAATTTCTTGACCTTAGTCAAGCAAGTTAATTTCTCTAAGCTTCAGTTTTCTCAGCTGTAAAATCTAGCTAATAATAGCACCTACTTCATAAAGATTTTATAATTATTAAATGAGAGGATCCAGGGGAAATTCTTAGTACAGTGCTTAGCTGATAAGAAGTATAACAATATAGTGATCCAGCTTTGGAATTATAAAAATGAGGGTGACCTTTGAACTTTGCTTCTTACTATCTGTGTTACTTTGGGCAAGTGAATTAATCTATGTAAGACTCAGCTTAGATCTATAAAATGGGGATAATAAGAATACCTACTTTAAAGAATAATCATGAAGACTAAATGAGAAGATGTGTATAAAGACAGCACAGTGCTTAGCACATAATAATTACTCAATAAGTGTTAGCTATTATTAACTTAATATTCTAAAAAAGCTTTAGGCAAGTCACAGGCTGACTCTCCATTTTTCATTGCAACATAGTCCAACAGATGCATTTAGTCATTTAGCATTTAGATTTGATGTAATTTAGTATCAATTCATTATAACATAGTTTTGAAAAAATCCAACAACTCATTTCAATTGCAGACTTTACTGAGAAATTCTAGAAACAGACACCTTTTAAATTTACTTATGAGATTTAAGACCTGGGGATAAAGAAGAGCTGAAATCAGGATCTTGAAGAGATATTTGCATTCCCATATTCACTGTATCACTATTCACAATAATTGAGATGTAGAAATAATCTGCCCATCAACACTAGTGGATTAAAAAATGTGGTATGTGTGTGTGTTTGTCATACACACTTTAGAATATTATTTAACCTTAAAAACAGGAAATCCTACCATATGGGACATGGATGACCCTTGAGGATGTTATGCTAAGTAAAGTAAGTCAGTCACAGAATGAAAAACACTGTATGATACCACTTATGTTAGGTATATAACATAGTCAAACACATAGAAGCAAAGAGTACGATTTAATAATGTATACATACATCAAATTATCACATTGTATACTTTAAATATAAACAATTTTGTTTTTCAATTTTACCTCAATAAAGCTGAAAAATAGATTAAAAAAGAAAACAGTTATTTCCAAAGTTAATTTGTTATTGAGTTATACCTTTGTACTTTACCTATAGGTCCTAATTCTAACCCTTAAAATTAGTCAGGAGAAATTTATTTCCCCTCCTCTATGACAGCTCCCTTATTAGTGCTTTTGTAGCCATATCACGAGTCTCTTACTGAACTTACTGTCAATTAAAACCTTTAATTATGCATTCACCCAGCTGCTCATTCATGCCTCTTTTTTCTCCTTCCTCCCTTCTTTCCATTAATTTCTTAATTTATTCATTCACCAAACTGCTTACTATGTACAGCCACTGAGACAGGTGTTATCAATAGTGCAGAGAGAAAAAAGGGGAGTCTCTGTGATCATACAGGTAATATTATAATCAGGGGAAATTAAAACAATAAACAAATAAATGGTAAAAATGGTCAAATAAATGATAACATTATAATTTGTAAAAATTGTTATAAAGCAGAAAAGCTAGCTGTGATAAAGAATAATGGAAGTGGTTTCATTAGGTAAAGTTTTCAGGGAAGACCCTTCTGAAGAGTTGGCATGCTAAATCTTTTTTTACATATATTCAAATTAATTAAATATAAATTACTTGAAAGTCTTGCAAATCATGAGTTACCACAATTTTCATGGAAATCATAATGAAAACAATAAAAAGGAATAATTTAATTTATTACAAATAAAGATATCATTCAAAACTATATCCTACTGTAAAGTCAAGTATTCTGGTATTCTGAGGAAATTAGTATCAAATAGCTAAGCTCTTGAGGAGAATAAGATAGAAGAGCTATCAAGTCCTGGAGACACTGGCCACAAGAAAAAAGGTTTATACTGAATGATGATGAAATTTACATTTGATTTGTATAAGCTGCAAATTTTTTCTGATTTTATGTCAACAAGATAGTAAGCATAAGTGGCCTTGTGAAGTTCATCAGACTGTCACAATTTCTAGTTTTCTGGCACATCGATTAACTAAAAGGGGCTTTATTTCTCCTAAATCAATAATAATAAGGATTTTTTTTTCACTTCGGCAAAAGTAGAACTGGCCTTGTAGGACATTCATTGATTAAAAGATGTTCATCTTAAGACTAAATACCTCCCAATACTCCTATACATTATTTTCAATAGACATCGGTTGATCAAAAAATATGAAGCAAACACAGAGAGATAATCAAAAATCATGAACTTGAATAAAAGAATCTCAAGAATAAAACTTGTTGGAGGCATTCTTCTACCAAAGCTTAAAATCTTTCTCATTTCACTAAAATCAGAATTCCATCCAGTCTGATTGATGTATGGTGTTGATGATCTAATTGTATAAAAAGATGTGTACCTATGTGAAAATAAGAAAATTTTGTAATGGACACTTTTTAGAAAATCGTAATTCTGTTTTTCATTTGGATTTGGTCCTAAGCCTTTTTCACTATGCTCCCACATTCAAGAAAGTGATATTCTGTCTTGCCTGAAGAAATCTATAAATTAATTGACTACTATAGACCCCATAAGGGTTCAGTATATATCTACAGTGTGTAGCATAAAGTCTGAAACTCAGTAGATATTTAATAGATTTCATTAATCAATTATGCTGATTAGATGGTACTGGCTTAAAAGTCATCATACAAAAGGCTAGAAAAATAGAAAAGAGAGATGGCATGGATCATCTCCAAAACTTGATAATGAAATACACCTCTGCCCTTAGTTGTATAATTATCATAATTAAATTAAGTTAAATCCAATTAAAATTCCATGAAATTTGTAGTTTGTCAAATAATTTAATACATAATATTTCATGTAATCTTCCCAACAATGTTAAAATTACTTAGGGAAGCTTTTATTATTTTCATTTTACAGATAAGAAAACAAGTTCAGAAAGATGTGGATAAAAAAAGAAAGAAAGAAGAAAGAAAGGAAAGAATGTTCACTACCCCCAAGGCCACCTAGTTATAAGGAAAAGAGCTGGAATTCAGCCAAAAAAATAAAATGTTGAACCCAGATCACTTGCTAGTGCAGAAAAATTTTACTAATATTATCACTATTACTATTATATTATTAGTCAAGATTAGTACTATTAAGTACAGCAAAATGCCTAACATTTGTAGAGTGTATTTTTTAAATTATAAATATTTATTACATGTGTCACATAAAATCTATAACAGGGGGCTTAGGTAGTTTTATGCCCATTTTAACAATGAACAGAATATGTGACTTATTTAAGGATCCTTAATGTACAGTTTGATAATTTTTATTTGATATTGATTACTTAAAACTGAAACTCGATTCATTCATTCAACAAATTTTCTGGAGTATATATTGTACAGAATGAACTGGTAACAGTACAAATAGCAAGGTAAGCTAGGCAAGATATTGCAGAGATCTAAAAGCCATATTAGGAAGTTTAGGTTTTATCCTAAGAGCAATTGCAAGCCAAAGAATGTTTTTAAAGAAGAAAGTGTTATGATCTGATTTACACTGAAGGAAGATCTTTCTCGGTGACATGTACAGGTTGAATTGCTTAATAAACCATTTATAATAACACTATAAGACTGATAATATTTGAGAGTGTCCTTAAAGAAAATAATGAAAGGAAGGAGAGCAGTAGATAGATTTGAGAGATATTTAGAAAGTAGGCTCAGTGATTCTTGAGCATAGACTAAACAAAAACTGTGATTAGAAAACTTACTGAGTAATCAGGTAAATGTTAAAACAGTTTATTATAGTGTTAGGAACACCAGGAAATGAAAGACATTGGAGGTTCAGAGAAAACAATAGATTCAGTATGGAATATATTAAATATAAGATATTTGAGTGATATCTTACAAACATACACACATGGAAAATATTCAAGAGAGACAAATAATAATATGTAAATTTGAAGATCTACATTATATTGATAATTTGAGCAACTAAAATGGATAAAATCTCCCTCAAATTACTTATAATCTGAGAAGGATAAACACAAAGAATACTAAAATTCAAAGAATGACCAAGGAATAATAGTCCACAAAGGAGAATAACAAAAACAACAACAACAACAAAAAAGTCAAGAGGAAGGAGAGAAAATCCAAAATAGTGTGGTATAATAGGTACACAATGTTATCAGAAAGACTAAATTGTCAATATTTTTAGAAAGAATGAAACATAAAAATTTCAAAGTCATCTTTGGTGTAACAAGAATATACTTGGTGACTTAAGCAAAAGTAGTTCCACCTGTCTCTCATGAATATCAATGAACTAGGTCATAAATGCATGCAAGACTAACACTGAACTTACTATTATAAATGTCTTCTTATCAAAAATATCTCAATTGATCAATCTCAAGTTGACACTAAAATGCCCTAAACTAAAAGTCTACTTATTCAGTAACTCTGCCCTTTGCCCCAAAAGATAAAGATAATAGCACATTTTATCTTCAACAATATATTAGTAAGTCGAATCCAGTAACATATAAAAATGTATAAATACACACACACACACACACACACACACACACACAAATACAAACAGTCCAATTTAAAAGCAGAGAACCTAAATAGAAATTTCTTCAAAGAGGACATACGGATGGCCAATAGATATATGAAAAGATGCTCAACATCTCTAATAATCACAGAAATGCAAATGAAAAACCACAATAAGATATCACCTCACACCTGTCAGAATAGCTATCATCAATAAATCAACAAACAACTGTGTTGGCAAGGATGTGGAGAAAAAGAAACTCATGTGCACCATTGGTGAAACTGCAAATTGATATAGCCATTATGGAAAACAGTATGAAGATCCCTCAAAAATAAAAAAATATATATATATATAACTTCCCTAAGATCCAGGAATTCTACTTCTGGATATTCATCCAAAGAAATTCAAAGCGCTAATTTAAAAAGATGTATGCACCCCTATGTTCATTGCAGCATTATTTGCAATAGCCAAGATATGCAGGCAACCTAAGTGCCTACAAAAAGACTTTTGGATTAAGAAGAGGTGGTACATATATATGATGGAATATTACTTGGCTATAAAAGAGAATAAAATCATACCATTCATGACAATATGGATGTACCTAGAAAGGATTATGTTAAGTGAAATAAGCTAGAGAAAGACAAATACAATATGATTTTACTTATATGTGAAATCTAAAGAACAAAATAAATAAACAAACAAAACAGAAAAAGACTCATAGATAGAGAACAAACTAATAGTTGCCAGATGAAAGGAGTGAAACGGGGAAAGGGATTAAGAAGTACAAATTGGTAGTTACAAAATATTCATGGGGTTGTAAAGTACAGCATAGGAAATATAGTCAATAACACTGTAATAACTATTTATGGTGCCAGGTGAGTACTAGACTCATCAGGGGATCACTTTATAAATTGTGTAGATATATGACCACCATGATATACACCTGAAACTATGCAAGGCTGGTTTAACATCTACAACTCAATCAATGTAATATAGTATTCTAGGACTTATGATCATGTAAATGCATAGATGCAGAAAAAGCATTTAACAAAATTCAAAACACATTCATGATTTAAAAAAAATACCCTCAGGTAACTAGTAATAGAAGGAAATTTCCTTAAGCTGAGAAAGGGCATCTACAAAAGTAACTCACAGCTAACAACATATTTAATGATGAAAGACTGAGTGTTTTCCCTCTAAGATTAGGAACAAGACAAGAATGTCTGCCCCCGCTACTTCTATTTAACTTTCACTTGAAGATCAATGTAGGCAAGAAAGAGAGATCAAAGCATCCAGATCGAAGAGGATGTAGCAAAAAAAAAATAATCTTTATTTGCAGATGACATAATCTTATATAGAGAAAACAATAAAAAACTCACTAAAAAAGTATTAAAACTAATCTATGAGTTTAACAGGGTTGCAGATTATAAAACTTTATACATAAATTAATTATATTTCTATACACTAGCAAATGAAATTTAAAAAAAAACAATTTTATCTAAAACATCAAAAAAATTTAAGAGGACTTGATTCAAGATGATGTAGAAGATAAAGGCTGTACACATCTCCTCTATTGACCACACCAAAATTATAACAAAACTACAGAGCAATCAATACATGAAATTGCCAGAGGTCTGGATGAACAGAAGCCCTGTATCTAGGTCATCTCAAATAACAGGTCACCTCAAAACAGTAGAAGGATCGGAGACGCAAAATGGCTCGGCCCCACAGCCACATGTGGGGATCAAGAATCAGAATGGCTATCTTGGCTGTAGGACCACCTCCCCCACCTGAGGAGCAAGGGGTCCCAGCCATACACTGGGCACTCCAGCCCAGGGTTCCAGTGCCAAGAAGAGAAGTCCACGCAGTCTCTGGCTGTGAAAACTAACGGAGGCTGTGACTGAGTGAGACAGAGGGATGCAGTAAGTGGAGACCTTCCTTTTAAAAGGTCTATGCCTGACCTTAATCACTGATGGCATTGCTCTGTCTCAACTCCAGTGCTGGGGCAGCTACTCGAGGGGCTCCAAGAACATATGAGAAGGCACTTAGCTGTTAGGCTTCAGGGAGAGGACTGGAGGGGTGGCTTGCTCCCAGACAGAGGTACAGGGAGAAGCCATTGTTCCTTTGTTGGCATCAAAGTTAGAGGCTGTACCTACTACCTCCTTTTTGTTGAGCCCTCCCCACTCCCTGCCTACAGACACAGGCACCATCAACTTGGATAATATAAGTCAGTGCTCAGGGGATTCCCTGAGAATCTGCCTCTCCCAAGCCACTTCCAGTGATTTATTCCATACAAACAGGTTGTCCTGGTTGGTGCTGTGAACTTTTATAAAATATCTCAAAGGCTCACGAAACCCAAAGTAGTAGTATCTGGCCTTGGCGTGCCCTGTACTTCTTGCTGAGCAGCCCCAAGCTCCACATTAGTGGCAGTTGGCCTCAGCTTCTGACTTGGTCCCTCTAGGTACCTATAAACCCAGCATGGTAGATTGCTTGTTGGCTCTTGCCAGGTGGCCTAGGAGGAGCACAGGCTGTGGCTGAACTTGGCCTGTAGCTGGACCCCTCCCAGGTCTGTGCCAAAAGGCCTTGCAGAACACCTACTACCTGAAGCCACTCTACTGAGACCAGGAGACTTAGGAGCCCTACCTAATATATAAAAACAGACACAGAGAGGCAGCCAAAATGGGGAGACAAAGAAACACGTCCCACGTGAAAGAGCAGAACAAAGCTGCAGAAAAATAATTCACCAAAATATAGACAAGGAATATACCAGATGCAGAGTTTAAAACACCAGTTATAAACTGGAAGTTAGAGAAAGAGTAGATAAACTCAGTGAGAACTTTAACAAAGAAATTTAAAAAAAAACATAAAAATGGAGATGGAAAACATAATAAGGAGCTAGTGAGAAAAGAAGAATATAATATCTAAGATGAAAAGTACATTAGAGAGAACAACAGAGTGGATGAAATGAAGGATTGAATCAGTGACATATAGAATAGGGTAGCAGAGGACATTCACTCAGAACAGCAACATGAAAAAAAAAAAAGAATCCAAAACAAGAAAATAGTTTAAGAAGCCTCAGGGACAACATCAAGTGTAACAATATTCACATCAGAATAAAAAGATCCATTTGGTTTTGTAATATTCGCAGTGTGAGAATTCAGATAAATCACTACTTTTTTTTTAAGCAGCAACTCAATTAAACATCATGTAATATTAGGTTGAAGTATAGGGCAACTTACTATGCTAAGGATAAATCCTGCCAATTTGTTGCAACTGTATTGCGTTTTTTACTCACTGAGGCCTTTCTGTGCTTGTGATTGGTATTTAGTGTTGGAAGAAGTGGAAGTGCTTCTCACATGTCTGCTCACTCCCAAATGCTTTTTATTAAAAAACTCAACATCCCATACATTTTTAAGAGGGATTGTTAGTTATAGGATATTAAAGCCCTTTTAGGGAACTTTTGAGATTTCTCAATCATGGATCTAGACAAATAGTTTAATTATACAATAGCGATTCCTTTTGTGGAAATGAAGAAAACAACATTGTACTGTGCTTGAATTCCATGGTAGCCTCTTCACCCTCCAGCTTCATTGAGATATATAATTCACATATAACATTGTGTGAGTTTAATGTATACAGCATGATGATTTGATATATGTATATATTGTGAAATTAGAACCACAATAAGATTAGTTTAACACATTAACCAGCTAAAATAGTTCCATTTGCATGTGTGCTGTCAGAACATTTAAGGTTTACTCTTAGCAGCTATCAAGTATACAATACAATGCTGTTAACTACAGTTAGCATGCTATACATTAGTTTGTACCCTTTGATCAATATCTCCCTATTTTCCCCACCTCTCAGCTACTGGCAATCTATCTGTTGCTATGAGTTCAGCTTTTTTAGATTCCACATGTAACTGAGATCATACAGTATTTGTCTTTCTCTTATGACTTATTTTACTTAGCATAATGCCAAAAAAATGGGTCTTCTGTCCTAATTTGTGAATGGCTCTTCAACTTTGTCCCTCCTTTTATTAAGAGTCATTCATAAAGTTATTCATTGTAGCACAACTGAAATGGTACTGTTATTTTAAATATTTAAAATTAGATATTTATAAATAAGTGTGCTTTATACAATAATTCATGTTAATTTGTGTTAAGTAATTTCAAGAAAAATAACTTAGTGATACTCTGGGCTTTTTTGTTGGTTTTGTTTTTTATTTTGCATGTATTAATTAGTTTGGGAGTCAGTATATTCCAAACCTAGTCCTACTTATAATTTTCCAAGGTGTTGCAACCAAGATTTCTAGTCTTTTGTTATTGTTGTTGTTAGCTTCTATTAAAACGGAATAGAAATATCTAAATTACAGAGACATAAGGATTTTACGAAACTGTGAAGTTCTCGGTCATGCTCTAAGAGTCGCAAGTTAGTAGTGATAAAGAGAAAAACATCAGGATTAGATTAGATTACTTACGTGTTTTGGTGCTGTTTGAGAATAAGTAAATTCATTGAGAAAATACCTTTATGTATGAGGTGAATATTTGTATTCTACTTATTAACATTTAAAAAAAATTAGATAATACAGTGTATAGAACTGAGGAGAACCCTATTTAGTGTTTTTGACATAGTAAACAAGTAAAGTCAGTGAAATTAATTATATTATAAAGTAAATATATCCATCATACTAAAGGCTTGCATGTTATACATAAGGTATCTTCAACTAAAGACTGTCTCAGTGTTGGTGTATTCTTTTCAGATCATTTTGAGCATTTTGCTTACCTTAGAGGAAATCATGGATAGAATTTACAAGAATGTTATGAGCAAAGTCCAAGAGATGAATTATATTTAGAAAACTCTGTTTAAGATAAGGTATGACTACAAACTAGAACAGATTAAAAAGGGATATGATGCACCACCTTATAATCTGTAAGTATATTTTATAGTTTGAGCCTCTAATTATTTTATGTTTTTGTGTGTGTGTGTGTTTATATCTGGAAGATAAATAAGTAGATGTCAATTTAATTTAATTTGAACATCACCACCATGATCATAAAGTTAAATTTCTCTTTTATTTACTTTGAAGCCTCATTGCTTCTAAAGCAAACAGACAACCCTGAACTCTGATCTTGGTAATTTAATGAATTTTAATAATTGAATAAATATTTAAGATTTATTTATAAAATGTAGTCTCAAGAAGAAAAACTAGAATAGATGTTTTTTTAGAATAGACTCTTAAAACTGTCATTTCTATCTTTAAAAAGTGATTTTTCAAGTTTATTCTACATGATAGTTTCTGATTTATTGCTTTCATAAAATATTGTAGTAAGTATATAAGTTATTTTATTTTTATTTATTTTTCAATTATAGTTGACCTTCAATATTATTGTATATTAGTTTCAAGTATACAGCATAGTGGTTAGACATTTATTTAACTTATGAAGTGATCCCACTGATTAATCTAGTACCCACCTGGTGCTATACATAGTTATTATAATATTATTGACTGTATTCCTTGTGCTGTACTTTACATCCCCATGTAAATAGTCATCCTATCTCCATGACTATTTTGTAATTGTCAATTTGTACTTCTTAATCACTTCCCCTTTTTCACCCAGCCCCTCAAACCCCCCTTCCCATCAGACGACTATCATCAGTTTATTCTCTATATCTATAAATCTGTTTCTGTGTAACAGTTACTTTAAATGCAGTGCTGGGGCATGGAGATGGGGGAGCATTTTTCATTGGAAGGGAGATTAGATAGATGCTTAAATGTTCCACAGATAATTTAAATTTTTTTCCTTCGACATCATCATTTCCATTTACTATATGTCAAAGCAATTTCCTGACAGTGCACTTTTTTGGTGTGTTTTTAAGAGTTTATCTGGCCTTTTTTCAAGGTGTTATTTTAGTTGTCTCTTTGTTAACCTTTTATTATCACCATGGTTTTGAAATTTAGATGTCTCAACCAAAGTTTAGAAATCTTCCCAGAGCTTATAAATTACTATGTTGCCAAGAATAATTATGCATGTACTAAAATAATTTATCCCTCCTTTTAGTAAGGTTACTATTTAAAAAGGTGAAGGCTCTGCTAGGAGGGAATGTCCATACAATGCTGTCTGGAGGGGCACCACTGTCTCCTCACAGACACACCGATTCATGAATGTCTGCTTCTGTTGCCCAGTTGGTCAGGGTTATGGATTGATGGAATCATTTGGTGCTGGGACAGTTACTGAAGGTAAATATTTTCAATGTGGCAAATAATCCTATATTAGTCACTACTCTTAAAGCTCCATTGCATTACTTTTAGTAACCATGATCATTTTGTACCTCTTAAGTAATGTCAGGATTTGATGCAAACCTACCTAATTTTAATTTTAGAAACTTTTAGTTCAATATCATATGTACTTTTTAAAAAAAAACCTTGTAAATATTTATGCCACATTGTCAGTCCTCAAAATTCTGTCACCCTTATCCTTTAATATTATTTCTCTAAATGATCGCTTCCTTGGAGAACTGCACTCTTGGAATAAACTATTACTTTTTTGCTCCCTCACAAAGCTATGTATTCCTGCCCTGACTTGTTTGCTTTCTCTTCTGTTATTTCCAACAAACTTTAGCAGGGTTTCTCAGCTTTGGCATTATTGAAATTTTGAACCAGATAATTCTTTATTGCTGGGGGCTCTCCCACGTATTAGAAGATGTTTAGCAGTTAGGTAGTAATAATAAATCACTCCCCCCGGTTGTGATAATGAAATATCTCCCGATATTGCCAGATATCCCCCAAGGGGAAAATCATACAAGGTTATGAAACAATGGGCATAGTAATATTTTTGGATTATCCCACTTTTGCTTTAAACTTCTCGTGTCCAAAATTAGTGTCATCCCAAACTGTTTCTCCATTTCTGAATTGTTTGTGACAGTGGTGTTATCATCTTCAAAGTCATTCAAGACATTAGCTTTGAAGTCCTCTGATTCTTTTTAATATATTTAACTTTCATCATATCTTTCTATTTCTTAATTAGATCACTCCCTCCCCTACATGCCACTTTCAGCATCCAACCTTTCATTACTTCACACTATTCTAAGGTAACAGCCTTTCAACTGCTGTGACTGCCTTCGTTATATCAGTTCTTATCCTGTATACTTCTGTCAGACACATCCACCTCAAACACTGCTTCATATCTGGTGAGCCTAGCTTTCAAGACAGCTTTAACATTTCACCATTGTTCCTACCCATCATTGTTTTCCATTTTTCTACATGTGTATACATACTTGGCTCTCCTCTCCAGACAAAATAATCTTCTCACCCTTCTCATACAGGCATTTTTGGTCTCACCTCTCTGAATTTTCTGTTCCGTTATCTTGGAATGCCCGTCTTCCTAAAAGGTCACAGCCATCTTCTAATGTGTAACTCTTCAATTAAGTCTCTTCAAACTATTTCATTTTACATAGATCTTTCTAGTCTAAGGTACTGTTGTGCCTTACCATCAGTACTGTGCAGTTTAGTATTTAAATGTGCTCTAAATTGTTTTACATGCATTTCTTCCCAGATGGTTTGTTTGTAAGCTCATTGAGGGCAGGGTCTCCTTACCTTTATGTTGCCTTCAAAATATTTAATATAATGTCAGGTACATAATAAGATGTTAATAAATACTTGATTATGGCTGGCAATAAACACAAATTACAAATCATCATCATCATCATCTTTTCTAATAGCAGCTAATATATATTGAATAATTTATTTATTTTTTGCCAAGAAGTGTTAAGCACTGCTTATGTATCACCTCATTTAATCTGCACAAAATATTTCTATATGAAATAGATTCTGTTATTATCTCCATTTAATAGATGAGGAAATGGAGGCTTTGAGAGGTTAAAAAATTGTCTGAGTTATACAACCAGCCAATGAGTGGTAGAGAAGAAATTCCAGTCAAAATCTGTGTTATCAGAATCCTAGTTTGGTAATGCTGGAGCCAGCTTTCCTCCTTTATCAGAGATTTTTATACTTCATTATCTGAAATATAACCATGAGGAGCAAATATGATATAATGACATTGGAATCAATTGCACTGTTGAAATGTTTTCATATTGAAAAATAATCACACTTGGTACTTCTCTCACTATGACCTATTCTTTTGTCATCTTTCAGAATCTGGCTATAACTCCAATATTCCTGTTATCACATTGGTGCAAGTCTGGAATGTGGTATACTAATTTTTTTTTTTGCTTTTTTCCTCATAGTTACTGACTATACTACTGGCAAAGATGGAGCCCCGCTTATTTGCTGTGAAATTAAGCTAAAAGACTGGCAGGAAGGTAAGAATTTTATGACAAGTGCTAGTAATTCTAGATATGCTGAAAACTACTGTGAGCCTCATGATTTCCATTTCTTTAAAGTATTGGGTTGTCTGTTGCTGCTTGCTCCCAGTGCTTTCTTTTTTCTCAATAATATCTATAGGTTCCCAAGAGGAAAAGAAAATCTCTATAATCTAGGCATACTGATTCTGAACTTGGGAATAGTTCATGGTAAAGAGGAAAAAAAATTCTTCATTGGGATAGAGTGACTAATTGTCTGTCTGTCTGTCTCTCTCTCTCTCTCTCTCTCTCTCTCTCTCTCTCTCTCACACACACACACACACACACACACACACACACACACACACACCTTCTCAGATATTGACCCCAGCAAACACTTTCATAGTGGAGACTTAACTGTTCAGCTATTTGTATAGTTGAATTTTTATATGTAACTGTAAAGGCAAGCAACTTAGAGGAAACCTGCACTATACAGATATTTATTATAACCCTTTTTTAACATATCAGCTGAAGACAAAAAGATATCATTCTTTTTATGATGAAATTGTGAAAAATACTAAACATATACATTGACTGCAAAATATACAAATAATTAACAGCCTGGCATTTCCAGACAAAGGAAAATAATTAAAAGCTTAAGATCTTAAAAGAGAATATTCACCTTGGGTTGGTGCCGCAGACTGAGAATTTAGGAGACCAGTTACCTTATGAGACATCACTTAGGTTGGTCAAATCCAAGAAAATGAATAGTTTTTATCTGGCATAAGTTTAAAGTTTCTAACAGTGTTTCTCCTATGTGACTTTCTTATTATGCACATTTTTGTTGGTACTTTATGAAAAAACAATCATTCCTGTTTAAATACTATATTGAAGAGCCAATTTCATTCCCTAGTGTTTTACATCTTGGGAATAAGTCCTCCTTTCTCTCATGATAATGCCCTTCCAATTTTAAAATGAAAATCTGAAGAAGATATAGTTAGTATGCATCTATGTGTATTGGGAATGAGCTTCAAAATTCATTATGGGATAGGTTATTTACTAGGTAGTGGAATCGGAGAGACAAGGTATATATAGTAAAACTTGGTAAGAAAAATTTTGCCATTAATTTTCATTTAATGATTTTCTCATATTGTGCTTCAATGTCAGTTTTTGGAAGTGGTTTTATTTTTGGATATGTAATTTATATGGAGGAACCTTTGCCTTATATAATATGAATTATCTTAATATTTTACATAAAATTGGTTTGTCATAATGAAATATTGAATAGTTTACCTCTCATGACTACACCAAAATTATAATGAAATTACAGAGCAACAATTACTGGGAATTGACTGAGGTCTGGCTGAACAGAAATCATACAACTGGGGACATACATAAGAGGTTACCTTGAAACTGAAAAGAGGGACAGAGAAGTGAAATGGCTTGATCCCACAACTGCATATGGTGGTTGAGAATCAGAAGAGTCATCTTAGCTGCAAAGCCCTCACCCTTCCCTGAAGAGCAAGGGTTCCTGGCCCCAAACTGAGCTCCCCACCCACACCAGGGTTCCATTCCTGGGAAGAGAAGTCCCCACAACCTCTGGCTGTGAAAACCAGCAGAGCTTGTGGCTGAGTGAGACAGAGGGATATGGGTGTTGCAGACATTCCTCTTAAAGGGCCCAAGCCTGGACTTACTTTCTGACAGACTCATTCACTCTAAGCTCCAGTGCTGAGGCAGCTGCTTGAGGAGCACCAGGGACTTACAGGGAAACACTGAGTTGGCAGGCTTCAGGGCGAGGGCTGAAGGGCTGGCTTTCTCCCAGAATGAAGTGCTAGCTATATCCACTGTTCCTTGATTGAGCCCTCCCACTTCCCTGTGTGCTGACTCCAGTGGCTCCCATACCTGAGTCTCCATCAACTTGTATAACACAGGTCACACCACCCAGGTGATTCCCTGAGACCTCGCCCCATCTCCTCCAACCTGTAAACTCACCAAAGCTGCCTCCAATGGTTTATTTTATTGAAATGGCTTGTCTTGGCTCTCACTGCTAACTTTACTAAAATCTCTCAAAGGCTCACAAAACCCAAAGAAGCAGCATCTGGCCTCAGCATGCCTTGTACCTCTGGGCAGGCACCAGAGCCCTGCTAAAGTGAACCCTGCTCCATAGGGTCAACCTCTACACAATGGTTCCTCCACTGTAGTTGCTGGCCAGTTCTCATAACCAATCAGCCCAAGGGTCAATCCTTCATATTATGGTGCAAATAACCACCAAGGCTAAACTATTACAAGAGGGAAAACACAAACCCATACAAGGGACACACCCAGCTTAGCTGACCAGGGAGATTGTGTCAGGGGTCCCCACAGGACACCTACTACATAAGGTTATTCTACTAAGACATAGAAAGGCAGCCAGTATGGGGAGACAAAAAAAAACATGTTTCAGATGAAAGAACAGAGCAAAGCTCAGAAAAAATAATTTAAAAAATGAAGACAAGCAATCAGATGCAGAGTTCAAAACACTGGTTATAAGGATACTTGATGAACTTAGAGGAAGAGTAGATAAATTCAGTGAAAATATTAACAAAGATATAGAAAACAGAAATGGAGAGAGAAAATATAAAAATAAACCAATCAGAAATGAAGAAGATACTAATAGAAATGAAGACAACATTAGACATTAGAGCAATCACCAATAGTTAGATGAAACAGTGTATTTAATGAGCGATGTGGAAGATGAGGTAGAAGAAAACATTCAATCAGAATAGCAACAAGAAAAAAGAATACAAAAAATTAGGATAGTTTAAGGGGCCTCTGGGACAACAGCAAGCATACCGAAATTTGAATCATAGGGGTATCAAAAGAAGGAGAGAGCAAGGAATTGAAAACCTATTTGAAGAAAAGATGATGGAAAAGTTCCCTTATCTGGTGAAAGAAATATACATATAACTCCACAAAGTTCAGAGAGTCCCAAACAAGATGAAAATAAAGAGGCCCACACCAAAACATATTATAATTAAAATGACAAGGGTTAAAGAAAAAAAGAGAATCTCAAAAGCAGTAAGAGAAAATCAGTTACCTACAAGGGAGCTCCTATAAGACTGTTAGCCAATTTCTCAACAGAAACTGCAGGCCAGAGGCGTTGGCACAAAATATTCAAACTGATGAAAAGCAAGGACCTACAACCAAGTTACTCTACCCAGCAAAGCTACCACTTAGAGTCGAACGACAGATAAAAAGTTTCCAGTCAAGTAAAAGCTAAAGGAGTTCGTCAACACCAAACCAGTATCACAAGAAATATTAAGGAGACTCATTAAAAAGAAGAAAATAAGAGGTCAAAATTGGAATAATAAAATGTCAATAACTCCACATCTATCAACAATGACTTAAATGTAAATGGATTAAATGCTCAAATGAAAAGATAGGGTGGCCAAATGTTTAAGAAAACAAGACCTTTACATTTGTTGCCTACAAGTGACTCTCTTCACATGGAAAGGCACACACACAGTAAGAGATAAGAATAGATATTTTCTGAAAATAAAAATAAATGAACAAACAAACAAAAGACCTGGGGTATGTATAACTATATGAGACAAAACTGACCTTGAAAACAAAGGGTATAACAAGAAATGAAGAAGGACCTAGTGATCCACTTCTAGGTATTTATCTTAAGAAACCAAAAAAAAATTACTTTGAAGAGACGTGTGCATCCATATGTTAATTTCATCATTATTTACAATAGCCAAGATATACCGGCAACCTGGGTGTCCATCAATGGATGAAGGCAACAAGAAGAGGTGGTACATATATACAATGGAATATTACTCAGCCATAAAAAAATGAAATCTTGTCATTTGGAACAATGTAAACAGATCTAGAGGGTATTGTTCTCAGACAGAGAACAACAAATGCCATGTGATTTCATTTATGTGTGGAATCTAAAGAAAAAAAATTAAGGAACAAACAAAACAGGAACAAAGGCATAGATACAGAGTATTTTTTTCCTAGTAACAAATTTCAGTTGAAATTATTTTGCTTATTATACAAAAGACAGATGTTTGCCAGAGGGGAGCACTGTCAAGGGACGTAAAATTGGAGATGGGATTAAGGAGTACAAATAGATAGCTACAAAACAATCATGGGTATATAAAGTATTGCCTAAGAAATATAGTTAATAACAGTTTCAGAAGGGTACTAGGTTTATTGGAGTGATCACTTCTTAAGTTATATAAATGTTATATAAATGTCTAACAACTATGTTATACACCTGAAACTAATAAAATATATGCCAACTGTAACTAAAAATTTAAAAAGTAGTTTTATAAACAAAATAGTTTGACATTGTCATAATGACAGATATACATATCATTGGAATATAATTGAGAGTTCATAAATAAAACTTCACATTTATGACCAATTGACTTTTGACAAGGCTAAAAAGACAATTCAATAGACAACCATATGCAAAATAATGAAGTTAGACCTCTTTCTCAACCATATATTAAACATAACAGAATGTATCATAAATCTACACATAAAAACAAAACTATAAAACCCTTAGAATAGGTGAAAATTTACATGACCTTCAATTAGGCTACTGTTTTTAGATATAAAAAAGAAAATATCAATAAAGTAGATTTAATGAACATTAAAAACCTTTCATGCATTAAAGGAGATTATGGAGAATGTAAAAGGACAAGTAACATGATTGGAGAAAATATTTCAAAGTTATATATCTGATAAAGGACTAGAGATCTTTATATAGAATACATAAATAATGATTACAAGTTAAGTATAAAAAAGACAGATAACTTAATTTTTAAAAAATGGTCAAATGTCTAACCACTATGCTGTACACCCGAAACTAAAATAAAATAATATTCAATGTCAACTCTAGTTGAAAAATGAAAGATAAAAAGAAAATGGTCAAAAGATTTGAATAATCATTTCTTCAAGTATTATATACAAATAGCCATGAAGCAGTAAAACAGCACCGATATTATTAGCTATTAGGAAAATATTAATAAAAAATTCAAAGAAATACCACTTTATGCTCACTAAAATAACTGTCATGAAAAGGCAGACGATAACATGTATTGTTGAAGATGTGGAACAACCTGAATTTTCATAACCTGCAGATGGGAATGTAAAATGGTACAGATACTTTGAAAAACAATGTTAGGTTCTCAAAATGTTACACAGAATTATTATACAATCCAGCAATTTCATTCCTAGGTATGTACCTAGGAGAAATAAAAACATATGTACACATAAAAATTCAAACCAATGAAAAATAATGAAATCTTGCCATTTGTGATAACATAGAGGAATCTAGAGGGTATTGTGCTAAGCGAAATAAGTCAGATAGAGAAAGATAAATACTGTATGGTTTCACTTATATGAGTAATATAAAATAAAGCACAGAATAAAAAGAGAATCCTAGAACCAGAGACCAAAGAAATGATTACCAGAGAGGGGATGGTGAAATGTATGAACAGGGGAAAGGGAATATAGTCAGCAATAGTGTGATAAGTTTGCATGGTGACAGATGATTACTAAAATTAGTAAGGCAATCAAATTCTAAGGTATAAAAATGTCAAATCACTATTGTTGTACACATAAAATTAAAATAACCAATCTAATATTGTATATCAACTGTACTTAAAAATTTTATTTAAAAATTGTGGTATATCTCTGTAATGGAATATTGTTCAGCAATAAAGAAGAATCAAATACTGGTACATTTTATAATATGGATAAGTTATTGCAAGTGAAAGAAGACAGACATAATGGACTATATAGTTTATGATTCCATTCATATAAAAATTTTAGAATAGGCAAATCCGTAGGGATAAAAAGTAGTGGTTCTCTAAGGCCGAGGGATCAGAAAGGAATGAAATTGACTACAAATGTTATGGGTTTTTTTTTTTTTTTGATAATTATCAAGGTTGGTGATCATCACATAACTGTGAATATTGTAAAATTCATTGAACTTTATACTTTAAATGGATGGGTTATACATAATGTGAATTATATTTTAATAAAGATTTAAAAACAAACAATTTTAGCAGTTTAAATTCTTCCCCAATGCACCTTCACACATATACATTCCATACTATTTTTTTCTTGTCTAGTATTATATAACGTCTATTTAAATAAACAAAAATATTGTTATTGTTCGTATTCTTTTTCTCGTAGCCAATGCTAACTTTTACCACCAAATGTTATGATTTTTCACATTTGTTTTTCTGATTATATGTCTTCTTTCTTTAGTAGTTTTCCAGATGATGGTCCATGAGCATTTTTAAGTCCTTGAATACCTCAAAATATTTTTTATTTTACATTTGCTTTTAAATGATAATTTTTCTAGTTATAAAATTATAAGTTCACAGGTGTATTGTCCTTCAGCTTTTTAAATATATTACTGTATTATCTTATGGCATACATTATTACTCATAAGAAATTATTTTTGTATGATTGCTGTTCCAAGTAATCTTTTTGTTTCTAATGTAGCTTAGAATTTTTATTTTTCCTTCATGTTCTGCATTTTCACTTTAATGTGTATGAGATTTGGTGGAGATTTTCAATCTTATGACATCACTTTGTACATTAATGAAAAATGATCATTTTTTCTTACAATATTTCCTTTCCCCATTCTTTCTATTCTCTCCTTTCTTTGATAATTTCTCTCTTTATTTCTCTGTTATAAATATTAGGAGACTCTCTTACCCTCTTAGAGACAGCTGTTGATTTGATTTCTATCACCATAACTTAAATTTGCGTATTCCAGAATTTCATATAGTACATTTTTATTAATACATATATTTTTAAAATTTTTATTGCTTTTATTTTTTATTAAATTTATTGGAGAGGTTGTGGGGGAAAATGAATTCTCATATACTGCTGGTGGAAATGCATATTTTAAATTATTTTTTGAATTATTAATTATAGTTTTTTGCATGTGAATTTTGTTTACTACTGATGTGTAGACTATCTTCCACGATGTTGGTCATCTTCATATGTTTTGTAATTTTGATTTGTGAGTTCATTTTCATTCAAAGTCATTTTCCATGAGAGCTTATTTTTATGAATGCCCTGATTTGTGGAGGCTTTTCTATGAAACAACTGTGTAGTCCCAGAGTGTTTATTGATTCTGAACAATTTTTTCATTACTATATTAGTCTGTGGCTTTCACATTATTTGAACAACATGAATTCTGATATCAAAATTGTTTGTGGTACAGACTCAATCTTCTTATTTATTAAAGTGATCTCTTAAGTAAATGCTATAGTATAAGGAGAATAGTAAGTGGAAGCCTCTGAAATTATCTTAAGAGAGTAAATGAAAAGCAATATCAAATCCCACATGGAATACAGAGAATATCAGCACCCTAAGGGAATTAAACAATGCAATTTAATTGATCCATTTGAATTCTATGAAAGCCAGACAGACCCTGGATGATGACAATGGGCTACAAGAAATTCAACCAGCTTCTATGCCATATGTACTTTCTTTGCTACAGATTAGCACAGCCTCTAATAAATGATATGTAGCCATTGATCTAGGAAATGTATTTTTTCTGTCCTAATCAGAAAGGAAGAATAACAAGAGTTCACATTTAGACTTTTCACCTCCAACTGTTAACTCTTTCAGTCTTGTCATATATTCTGAAAAGATCCATATTATGATATATTCCAAATAACATGGCATTGGTGCACTATATCAATTTTATCATGTTAAACTGACCAGAAGAGCATGAAGTAGCAAGTATGTTGAAGGCCTTGGTAAGAAACATTGCTTAAGACTATGAAAATTAAATGCTTTTAAAAGTCAGTAGTGACCACAGTGGTTAAGGTTTTAAGAATTCAATGGTCTAGAGCATGTTATGACATCTTTTCCAAAATAAAAGACAAATTTGTATGATAAGCTTCCCACAGCTAAGAAGGAAGCACAATTTTTGGCAGGCCAGTTTTGAGTTTTCTAAGAAGCATACTCCACATGAGGGATACTACACAAATCCATACATGGAGTAACTTGAAAGGCTGATAACTTTGAGTGAATCTAATAACAAGAAATAAATTTGCAGCATGTTTAAGTTTTGGACCCAGGTCATGCCATAGTAAATAGAGAAATAAACACCTTTAGAAAAAATAGATGCTAGCGTGTTACTGGGTCTTGGTAGAGATAGAGTAATTGACCATGAAGCATCAAGTAACTATGCATCCAGTACAGGCCATCTAGCAGATATATCTTTTCACAATGGTATGGTAAGCCTCACAATATCTATTATAAGATGGAAAGGGTACATCCAGATTTATGCACAAGCAGAGCCAGAGGGAAAAATAAACTGCAAGTATCCATGATCCCCATGACAGCTACTACTATTGCACTGATGCTTCTCTTTTCACCCATGCTTATTATAGTCTCATATGAGTTCCTTATGACTAACTGGTCAAGGAGAAAAAAAGTCCAAGACTGGTTCATAAACACGTCAGCTAGGTTTATGGGCTTAGTGTCAATAGTAACAATGGCTACACTACAGCTTCACTCAGGGGTGGCTTTGAAAGACATTAGTAGGGAGAATCCCTCCTACTGTAACAAAGAGCTTTTATGTGGTACACCTGGTCATTCACTTTCTATGGAATGAAAAGTTATATATATGAGTATATGTAAACGGTGATGATGAAGATCTTTGTTTTATATGCCAGTGCCCACTAGAGAGCATGTACTACAGAAGAAGTACTAAACAATGAAACAGAATAACCTTATAATTCTATATCAGTTTCTGTCATTGACTAGCACAGCACTAACAGAAAAGAACATAGAATAGACATAGTGAAAGAAATTAGAACTATGCTTGGGCCCAAAGCCAGGTCATCACTTTCTGAGGCTGATCTAGCTATTTTAGCTGCCAGATATTCAAATTGCTGTCAACAGAACAACATTGAGTCCCCAACAGGATATCATCTTCAGCGGAAATCAACCAGCCACCTAGTGGCAGATTGACTATATTAGATTCCTTCCAACAAAGCTTCACCCTAAGTGCAATTGACGCACATGAATTTCTATGACTATACTTTGAAATTTGTTACCTTCTCCAGTCTTGTAGTAATGTAGATGAAAATTACATAACATTGCACTGGCTCACTTAGTACAATGTCAATTAAATTCAAAACCATGTATGTCTCTCATGTTAAAATTAGGGCATTTGTTAGGAAACAAATGGAACTCCCAAGAATTAGAATGGGGAATGTGGTAGAGATAATGCTGTATTCATCACACCATTTCCTTTGTTTCCTATATGTACAAGAAGACTATATTCTTAGCTCCCTTGCATCTAGGTGGGGCCATTTGATAGTTCATGCCAATGGAATGTAGGCAGAATGATGAACTATACTTTTACCTTGAGGCCTGACTTCTAAAACCATTGTGTAACCTGTAATTCATTCAATAATTTATTCATTCATAGTTTCTTTCTTTCTCTCTCTCTCTCTCTCTCTCTCTCTCTCTCTCTCTCTCTCTCTCTCTCTCTCCACACAAGAAAATACTATGGTTCATATATACAACAGAATATTACTCAGCTATTAAAAAAAATGAAATCCTATCATTTGCAATGACATGGATGGGCTACAGGTTATTATGCTGAGTAAAATGAGTCAGGCAGAGAAAGATAAATACCATATGATTTCACTTACATGCAGAATCTAAGGAACAAAAAGAACAAACTAATCAAAAATAGACCCACAAATATAGAGAACAATCTGGTGATGGCCAGAGGGGTGGGGTGTTGGGGGACTGGGAGAATGGGGTGAAGAGTTAAAGAAGTACAAATTATAGTGGATAGATGGTCACAGGGATGGGAGGCAAGGCATAGGGAATGCAGTTAGCATTAATGAAACAGCTAGATGGAGAGCCAGAGGAGAAAAAGAGCAATTAGGGGGTTTATTTTGTAAACTATATAAATTTCTAATCAATGTACTGTACACTTGAAACTAATAATAAAATTAAATTAAAAAAAATTATGGAGCTACTTTATTAATGGAGTCCAGATCCCTGAATTGCTACATGAAGAGAGCTGCCTAAGAAGGCCTCCCATCAGGAATCGGACTACAACAGGAAAAAAAAAGATAAAACTTTTGATTTTGGTTAAGCCATTAAAATTTTGGGGTTGGTTTTTAGAACAGTTAGAATAACCCTAAATAATACAATGCAAGCCTTCGAATGTCTGCTCAGCAATATTTGAGATTTCTTTCACACCTTGGCTACTTTGTATCTCCCATTCTTTCCCTTTTCTAATAAGAGAGTTTACTGAAGTTATTACATCCTTGCTTCACCAATGGATATGTGGTCTGGAGGAGTGGGTAGATAACCTGCATTTTAGTTCAGGGGTTACTAAAAATGTAACATAAGAACCTATTAGAGCATAATGTTTATCATCCAGACATCTTGGATTTTGAATTTGATATTATTTGGAACTACAGTTTATCCCCCTCAATGAAGAGTGAGTGTGTTCTAAATGTGGGAGGAAAACTGAAATGGATATGTGATAACAAGAAAAGCAGGCTATGGCAGAGACTGGCTTAGATTTTACCAATCTCATTTTACCTCCCTTGGGGTCTAGCCTCCCTTGTATCTTGGCGGAGACACATGACTATTCTTGGTCAATGGAATGAGGACAATTTCTAGGACTAATCCCTAAAATCTCCTTTGAAATCCTCAGCTCACACTCCCTCCCATGCCATGTGAATAGATGTGAGGAAATTTTGAGATGGCAGAACTCCATGATGTAATGAGCTCAGATCCTTCTGCCATGACTTGGAGAAGAGTTATCTATGACTGTTAGAAAAAAAAACTATTTTATTAAGACACTGAGATTGAATAACTTACCTGTTCCAGTGCCTAATATTGTCATGAATAATATAAGTGAGAGGATTCATAAGATTCAGAGAACCCTAGACTTCAAAAGTTTAGAGAAAGCATATAGAATAATTAAGATTACCTTTGACTCCCCAGTATCACCAAGACTTTCTTGCCAACAGAAGAAACCCTTCTTCCAGTCAACCTTACTTTAGGACCCTTGTAACAACCTCTTCTGAGACAGTGACATTGTACATGAATGGCAATGTTCCTCACACCCCACTGTTAAGAGCTCTCATAGCCACTGGTACTATAACTGGAGTTAAATACAAGAAGGCCCAAGAGGACACATTTCAAGGTCATATCTTGGGTTAAAATCATTATGTACCAAAATAATCTCAAGATTCTTAATTATCTCAACAAACTCCTGGAGAATAGGTGTGGAAATATATTCTGAGGATGAGATATCAGAGAGGAACACGATTTTATTCAAAATAGAGATTCTGGATTACTTGTGTTAATCTAAAAAGCTGTGAGTATTTCTATGTGCTTGTGTGATTGACTGAACTCAGTTTTGGGCTATACTAAGTAAATTTAAGATGCAAGAAATTCCAAGTTATAATAAAAGGAAAATAAATACAATTTTTTTTGGAAACAACAGAATTGGAATGGGATCACCACGTGTAACATACTCACCCATCCTTTAAATCTGTCCTACAAGAGGTTCCAGAAGATTCTTTTTATTGCAACATCAAGAAATACACTGATGAAGGTAGCACCAGGATCTGTGAAAAGTGCTGTGATGGGTATCTTCCCTAGATAGAGGATGGAAGGAGCAGTTGCTACCACTAAACAGAGCTTCTAATTTCAAAGACGATGATGGCTTCTCAAAATGGTAGATAACGAATGTCAGCACTTAACAGCTGGAGACAACATAGGCAGGGCAAATGGAATCGACAAGGCCAAATATTTAATCATGTTGAATTGACCCTCAAGGATATTTGGTAAAAGAAAATTATTGACTACCTAGGACTGAAACAGATGGAAGGCTCACTAATGTCTTATTTGACACTAAAATTGAAAACAATTCTAAATCTGGTTACGAGATTCTAATTTGGATTATAAAAATAATGATTCACTGCCCCTCGATCAGGTCACAAACATAAAGCTAGTTAACAAACTCATCACCTTTGAATAAAAGGGTGGCAGGAAAGACCCTGTGATAAAATCATATGAACTTATGCCACTATCAATGAGCCTTTGCCTCAGAAATTATGTCTTTTAGGTATTACTGGACACTAGCTCTAAGAAAAAGTTAATATCCAAGAATTCAGAATGCCACTGTATTTCTATGATAAAAGAGGAAATTTATAAGCTCAGTTGATAGATGGAGTTTGGATGTCAGTAGATCTCTGAATCATCTAGTAGTTACTGCTCCAGTGCCTGATATGTAGTTGGAACAAATGTACTCAGCAGTGAAAGCAGAACACCAATTTTGGCCCCATGACTAATGAGGAGATGGCTCCTCTTTGTTACCAAAATAAAAAACAATTCCCAGAGAAATCAAAGTGGTTAATGGCACCATCAAATGTTTGAAATACGTACATCTTTTCCTATCATCATTTGAGTCATCTATTTGGCCTGTGCACAAAACAAAGTCATCTTGGAGTAGAGCAATACATTTTGAATTATTCTAAGCTTAATCAGGTGGTGACTCTAAATGCAGCTGCAGTTTAGACAAGTCATTTTCTGGTACAATCTCCAGCACCTGGTATACAACTATGGTGCCGGCAAATACTTTTCCTCCCACCCCAATAAATATTGAACAAATAAGTTAGATTTTATCTGGTAGATACACCATTAAACATTTACCATATTGCCTCAGGGGTATATTAACTCTCCAGATTTATGCTATAATTTTGTCCACAGGGAACTGATCATTTCATAATGTCACAGGACTTCACACTTGTTGATACTAATGATGACAGCATTTTAACAAGACCAGGTAAGCAAGAAGTAGCAGCAGTTATCTTAGATACCTTGGTCAGACACATTCTAATCAGAATGTAGGATAAATCCCATGAAAATATGGAAGTCTAAAAATTGATAGAGTTTACTGGGACTCCAGTGGCCTGGACAATAATATGATAATCCTTCCAAATTAAAAGATGAGCCCCTCCACCTTACTCTTCTAAACTTTAAGAAAGAGGTACAATAATTTATGGGACTCTATATAAACCATATTTGGGTATGCTTCTCTAACTCATATATCAAATAACCTCTAAGGCTTTGGTTAGAGGTTAAAAAAGAACATATTCAGAAATCTCCAGACATTTCAGACTACAGTGTTGTGCAATTAACTTTGCCACTTAGCTACTATGTCCCAGTCCATCCAAGTTTCGAAGTGTATTGGTTTGCAGAAAATTCTGTACAAAATCCAAGTGAATCCCTCATAAGAGGTTGACAACAGAGACTCCTGGCATTTTAAAGTGAAACCATGACTCCTCTAGTAAATATCCTCCATTATGGAAACCACTTGTGACTTATTGGTTGCCCACGCTAGAAACCGAATGCGTGACAATGAAAAGCCTTCTGAACCTTGAAGTTATTACAAAATATATATGCCAAGGAGTATTCTATTACCACATGGAAGTGGTATTGAGGAATTGTGCTTGTGCTTGTAGGCACATATAATTTGTATAAGCAGCAGCAGGGGGCTTACAATACTAGTGTGCCTACTTCCATCATACTGCCATCACTTCTACATATATATATATATATATACACACACACACACACACATATATACACATATATACACACACACACACACACACACACATACAGACTCAATGGCTAAATTTTTAAGAGGAAGAAAAAAATGAAGCCTTACTTAAGAGCGACTCTGAACAATATGCTAGCACCTTCCTAACGTATATTGCTTCAACAATTCAGTCCCACTAATTGGTGGCCCTGAAGAACAATAAAGAAAGGAACTCTTTTCCATGGTCAGAACTTGAGAAGTAATATGGTTGTCCAGTCTGTAAGATGAGATTATCTGAGAGATGGATCTACACTAATTAATGGGTATCAGATAATGGTTTGTTCATATTGTTTGGGACTTAGCCATATTGTCAGGGATTGGAGGGTTAGTAACAAAAAAGTGTGGATAAGAAATATGCAAATTGGCATTTTATCATTGGCCATGATTGTGATTGTATGTGTCCTTTTTGAACAATAACCAAAAGACCCAACTTTACAGAAAAAAAATTGCCGATAATCCAGTAGACAAAATAACAAGTCTCTTTTCTTAGTCTCCACAATATTTTCTCAACAAGGTTATGGATAAAGTGATGGTAACAAGGATGATGATTCTCTATAGTCTCACCTTGACAAGCTGAATTCACTATTGTTCTCTTTCAGTTCCCATGCAAGTTAATTATTTCTGCAGAATAATAGACCCTAAAACCTAGTAGATTAAAATAAAAATAATTTATTTAGCTCACAAATTTGCAATTCAGGCATGGATTTAAATAGAAGCTTCCTATCTATTTCAAGCAGTATATCTGAGGCAGTTCAAATAGGGACTAGCGGCTCCACTTCCAATACGATACATTCATGGCTTACAATTGCAATTGACACTTGGCTGTGAGCTCAGCTATGGCTGCAGTTGAGGGGTTTCAGTTCCTATCCACGTGGGCCTTTCCATGGATTGCTTAGCTTCTTCATATCATGATTACTGGATTCAAAAAGTGAGCATCCCAAGAAAAAGCTCTTTTTGTGACCTAGTCTTGGAATGTACATAGTACAATTTCTGCCGTACTATATTGACAAAGACAGTCAAAAAGTTTATTCAGGATCAAGGAAAAGGGATATAGACTCCATTTCTTGATACGGTAGTGCAAGTCATTTTATTAAAAAGACATACAGAATGAAAGACATTCTTATGGACATTGCTGGAAAAAAATATGCTCTTGTGTCTAATTAAATTGGCAATGATAGAAAACAACTCTGAGTACCAAACACAAATACTGGCAGATGGAGAATATTGTATCTTTTCTATCATAAAGACAATAGCAGTCTGTCCTCAGTATAATAAGTAATCTGAACATCGATTTTTCTTCCTTTCACACCATCCATTAACTTAGCGAATGCCTTATGTAACAAAGATATGTTAAGAATTTTGACCTTTTTATCAAAATAAATAAGACTACGAGGCCATAATTCTGGGAAATTACTGTTTGTGTCTTGAACCTCATTTCACTGAGGTAGTAGGCCAAATGAAATTTTGGGGTTACCTCCAAATGGAAAACACAGTATGGAAGCAACTGGGTACCTTGAAAAGCAATAACCAATAAATGGCGTTGTTTCTGCCATAGCCATACTTGCAGTTATCCCTGCCTGGCTTGTTACATTACTGCTTTCATATTTTTGTATAAACTTCTTTAACTCCTTGCCTATGGAGGAGATGACCTTAGATGAAGATCTACACTAATTTATGGCAGTAGATAATTGTTCAAGTAGATAATTGGTCAGAAATTGGGACAGAACTTTGTTTATGTTTTGATGAAATCTGGAGAAGTCTAAAATATCTTCCCAGCCTTGTCATCTCTGAAAATATTATTGAAAAATGTAAACTCCCCACATCTTTCCTCAGTACCTTTAAATTCTCATTCCCTCTTCCTTTCTTTGCCTTTGTTCATAGTATTTAACACTAAACACTATGTTGTTCTTTATTCTACTTCCAAGTATACCTCATTTTGTTGTGCTTTGCTTTACTGCACTTCACAGATAATGAGGTGTTTTTGGTTTTTTGTTTGTTTGTTTGTTTTTAAATTGAAGGCAAGACCCTCCACTAGGAAAAAGTATCTTATTGTGATACTTGCTTTATTGCAATGGTCTAGAACCAAACCTGCACTATCTCCAAAGTATGCCCGTATTGCCTATCTCATCACACTAGGTTTTTATTTTTGCTTTTTTCTTCACTTATATATTCACAGCACCTACCATGGTATCTTGTAATCATAAAATATTCAATAAATATTTATTGTTTAAATTATCAAGGAGAAATATGATTCCTACTACAAACCATTGTAAAAGAGAAGTATGTTTCAAACAGTTAATGGAAAATCACAGAAACTCCACATAGATAGGCACATTATTCACAAATATAGCAGGAATAAAAATTTGATCTCCCCTAGTGCTATGGTCTGAACATCTCTCTCTAAAATGTATACAGATATACCTCATTTTATTGTGCTTTACTTTATTGCACTTCTAAGATAGTGTATTTTTCTGCATTAAGCAAGTCTATTGGTGCCAATTTTCCAACAACATTTGTATACTTCATTTCTCTGTCACATTTTGGTAATTCTCACAATATTTCAAACTTTTTTATTATTATTTTATGTGATATGGTGATCTGTATTAGTGATCTTTGATGTTACTATTATAATTGTTTTGGGGCACCACGAACCATACCCATATAAGATGGTGAACTTAATTGATAAATGTTGTGTGTGTTCTGACTGCTCTGCCCACTAACCATTCCCAAGTCTCTCTCCCTCCTCTTGAAGCTCCCTATTCTGGACACAGTGATATTGAAATTAGGCCAATTCATAACATTACAGTGACCTTTAAGTGTTCAAGTGAAAGGAAGAGTCAGATGTCTCACTTTAAATCAAAATCTAGAAATGATTAAGCTTAATCACTAAGGCATGTCAAAAGCCAAGTCAGGCCAAAAGCTAGGCTTCTTGAACCAAAGAGTTAGTCAAGTCATGAATGCAAAAGAAAAGTTCTTAAAGGAAATTAAAAGGACTACTCCAATGAGTATAAAAATAATAAGAAAGTGAAACAGACTTATTGCCAATATGGAGAAAGTTTTAGTGGTCTGGATAGATGATCAAACCAGCCACCACATTTCCTTAAGCCAATACCTAATCTGGGGAAAGGCTCTCTCTTCAATTCTATGAAGGTTGAGAAAGGTGAGGAAGCTATAGAAGAAAAGTTTGAAGCTAACAAATGTTGGTTCATGAGGTTTAAGGAAAGAAGCCATGTCCATAGCATAAAAGTGCAAGGTGAAACAGCAAGTGCTAATGCAGAAGCTGCAGCAAATTATCTAGAAGACCTAGCTGACAATTGGTGGAGGTGGCTACACTAAACAACAGATTTTCAATGTAGATGAAACAGCTTTATATTAAAAAAAAAAGAAGAAGAAGCCATCTAGGACTTTCATTGCTCATGAGAAGTTAGTTCCTAGTTTCAAAGCTTCAAAGGGGAGGCTGACTATCTTATTAAAGGCTAATGCAGCCGGTGACCGTTATTGAACTCAATGCTCATTTACCATTAAGAACATCCTAGGCTAAGCAGGGTCAGGCATAGTTCGTACTTGGATGGGAGACAACCTCGGAATACCAGATGCTGTAGGCATTAAAAAAAATAAAATAAAATCCTAGAGCCCTTAAAATTATGCTAAATTGTGCTGTTATACTGCTTGTACTCTATAAATGAAACAACAAAGCCTAGATACCAGAATACTTCTTTACATGGTTTAATGAATATTTTAAGCTCACTATAGAGGCCTACTGCTCAGAAAATAAAAAAAAACATTGCTTTCAATATATCACCACTCAATGACAATGTACCTGGTCATTCAAGAGCTCTGATGGAGATGTACATCAAGATTTGTGCTGTTTTCATGCCTGTTAACAAAGCATCCATTCTGCAGCTCAAAGAACAAGTAGCAATTTTGACTTTCAAGTCTTATTAGTTAAAAAAATGCCATAAGTCTATAGCTGCCATAGATAGTGATTCCTCTTATGTATCTAGGCAAAGTAAATTGAAAACCTCTGAAAAAGATTCACCATTCTAGATGCCATTAAGAACATTTGGGACTTAGGTGAAGAGGTCAAAATAATAACATTAACAGGAGTTTGGAAGAAGTTAATTCCAACCCTTATGTATGACTTTGAGGGGTTCTAGAATTAGAAGTGGAGTCTGAAGATATGATTGAATTGCTATAATCTCATGATAAAACTTGAAGGAATAGGGAGGTTTTGTTTGTTTGCTCGTTTTAATGGATGAGCAAAGAAAGTGGTTTCTTGAGATGGAATCTACTCCTGGTGAAGAGATTTTTGAAATGACAACATAGTATTTAGAATATTAAATAAACTTTGCTGGTAAAGTACCAGCATGGTTTAAGAGTACTGACTCTAATTTTGAAAGTTCTACTGTGGGTAAAATGCCATTAAAGAACATTGCATGCTACAGAGAAATTGTTCATGAAAAAAAGTCAATTTACATGCCAAACTTCATTATAGACTTACAGTAAGAAATTGCTATGGCTACCCGAATTTTCAGTAACCACCACCCTTATCATCAGCAGACATCAATAGTGGGGCAAGACCCTCAAATATCAAAAAGGATTATGACTCACTGAAGGCTCAAAGGATGATTAGCATTTTTAGTGATAAAGTATTTTTTTAATTAAGGTATGTGCATTCTTTCAGACATAATGATATTGAACACTTAATAGATTATAGTATAGTGTAAATGTAACTTTTATATGCACTAGCAAACCAAAAGAAAATAAAATTGCTTAACTTACCTTATTATGATACTTACTTTTTTGCAGTGGTCTGGAAACCTCAATATTGTAGAGGTATGCTTGTATGTTGAATCCTAACCTCCCTAAATAGTGGTATTAAGACGTGGGGCCTTTGGTAAGTGATTAGATTAGAAGAGCAAAGCTTGACATAATAGGATTAGAGTTCTTATCAAAAAAACTCCAGAAAGATTACTATGTTTAAATACGAGGAGAAATCTGTGACCCAAAAGAGTGAACTCATCTGACCATGCTGACACCCTGGTCTTAAACTTCCAGATTCCAGAACTGTGAGAAATAAATTTCTGTGCTTTGTAAGCTATACCATCTGTGGTATTTTATTATAAGAGCCCTAATAAACTAAAATATCTAATAAAGAATGTGAATCAGGTAATTTTCCAGAAGCCAAAGAACATAGAAAGGGTAAAGAAGAAAGGCAGCTATAATAATTGGCCTCTTAACCAATTGTGAAGTGAGGATTATAATAGCCATATGGTGTGTTGGTGTTTGTTTAATTTACATTTTAATCCACGGGCTACACACACACACACACCCACACACACACACACCCACACACACACACCCCCACACACACATACATACATATATATGTTACTGACCTAGAGAACAAATGACCAACATCTAGAGATCCTGTACTTAAAATGTTTAGACCTTGCATTATATTAAATAGGATCTTATTGTCTGTTTCCAGAAACAGATCAGGTAGGTAGCCTACACTAGACTAGAGTGAACATGTGCTATTCATTGCTGCCTAACACCCTTTTACACCTGATAATTTTCCGCATTGCAAGTTCTACCTTCATAAGATAGTACACAGAAAATTCTGTTCCTCAGTCTCCTGTGCAGCTAGTATACAGGCATGAGAATTAAGTTCCACCAAATTGACGCACCTATGCAAGACTCATAAATGAACAATGTGTGGAAACAGCTCTGGTTGGGCATACATTTATCTGGCTTGGATGTTGGCATAAATGGTCACAAAAGCAGTTTCTTTATCTGGAAGTTTTGCAATACGATTCTGTACATTGTTTTAAAAAGCTTAGTTTCCAGCCAGTTTTCCCCGGTTCTCTGAGAGATTCTTTAAAACATGGCTGCTAAAACTAGACAAAATAGATTCTATTTTTTTTTTTTTGCAATTTAAATCCCTAATTGATACATTTTTTTCACAACAATTACGGAATTATTATCTCTTTGTGTTTATTTCAATTTTTCCAGCAAATATTTCAAAACTATCATGCTAGAACCTATGGTTTATAGCTATATATTCTTAGTGCAATACCCCTGTTAGCAATTTAAATTATCTCTTTGAATTCAATGTGCTTCCCCTTGAAATTCATTTCAAATTAACATTATTACACCTGATATTTGCCTGATATATCTTTTTACATTCTTTTATTTCAACTGTCTCTATCATTATGTTTAAGACTTTTTCTTATGCCAAATTTTTCAGTATCCAAGATGAGTGTATCTTTCTTTATGGAACAGTTTAACTCTTTTATGTATTTTATGATTAATACCAAATTTGGACTTCTTCCTGCCATGTATTTTTTTCTATTTCAAGTGGTTTTTTGCTTTAACGTTGTTGGTGCTATTGTTTTATCATACACTGGTGTTTTTTTTTCCCTTTCTCCATTCAGTGTAAAATGATTAATGTTTTGTTTATTCTATTGTTTTCACATTGCCATTCTCTTAACATTCATAATTTTTTATTCTATTTTTTTATAGTAACATTGGTTAACAAAATCCAGTAAGTTTCAGGTGTACAATTTAACACTAAGGCATACATATATCGTATTGTGTGTTCACTTTCCATAGTTATATTTCTTTCTGTTAACACATATTTGACCCCCTTTACCCCATCTACCTCCTCCCTCCTCCCCTACCCTACTAGTAGCGACTAGTCTATAGTCCTCTGGTAACCACTAAACTATAGTCCATGTCCATGAGTCTCTGTTTATCCTGCTCATCTGCTTTTAGGTTTATATCCCACATATAAGTAATATCATGTGATTTTGGACTTTTTTTGTCTGTCTTATGTCGCTTAGCATGATTATCTTGAGGTCCATCCATGTTGTCACAAATGGCAGTATTTCATCTCTTATAATGGCTGAATAATATTCCATTGTACCAGAGCTTCTTCAGCCAATCATCTATCATAGGACACTTCAGTTGCTTCCATGTCCTGACCACCATGAATAACGTTCTCAAATTTTTAATAAATATCACTATAATTTTCTAAAGCAATTTGGCAAACTTTGGCCAAATTAAACTATAATCAAATTAAAATTCAGACTACCTTTTTTTATTGCCCATGTATTAAGAATGTCTTTTACATTTTTAAATGGTATTTTATAAGTGTTTGCTATAGATGGCAACATAAATGACTCTTAGCCTTCCAAGCCCAAAATATTTATTATCTGTTTCTTTAAGGAAAAGATTGCTTACCCCTGGTTAAGAGTTAATAACTATCCATATCCTCCCACTAAATTAAACAAAAATTTTGGTTTACTTTCTCTTTCTTCTTCCTTTCTCCTAATTCATTCAATAAACATATATGGAACACCAACAACTATGTGCCATGAACCATACTGGATATTGTGAGTAGGACATTTTAAAATGTAGGATTTTAATTTTAAGTGGTCATTAGTTTTATTTTACTTTAAGAATTAACCAATATTTAGACTAAATGACTCCTTTAACTGGTGTCATTGATAATTTCTACTTCATGTAACCTATGTTATCTTTCATTATTTTTTTAAATTTTATTGATATTCATTCTTGGGAAATTTTTCAGAGAGAATGTGAAGGAGAAAAATTTTCTAATTCCTTACATATGTCAAAAATGTTTGTTTCCCTGTTTTCTTGAATGTCTGTTTTGCTGGGTATGATTTTTCTTTTGTAAATATTTATAATTTTATTTCCTAGAAGCATTTAGGATTTATTTTCATCCTTATAGTTCCAAAAATTCAACAACATATGTTTGAATGACTACATGTTTTAAATAATTTTCCTTTGCAACAGACCATTTCAATCTGAATATTTGTGTCTTTTGTAAAATTTTATTCTACTATCAGATGGATTATTTCTTCATATGTATTGTTGTATTTTATTTGTTCTCATTCCCTGAAACTATTAGCTAGACATTGTTGCTTCTGGATAAATTTCTATATGCTTCTAAAATTTTTGTGTTTTCTATCTCTTTGATATTGAATAAAATAAAATGTAAAACAGACACAATCCCTGTCTCCATGGAGCTTATATCTGGTAGCTAAAAAGAAAGAAAGAAATAGAACACAGTCATCTTATACCATAATTTATTTCCTCCTCTGTTTATACTGTATGTTTTTGAAAAAGCTGTAGTAAAACTAAATACTTTCAATTTTCCCTGCAGCACAAAAAACAGATAAAGAGAATAAATAAAATAAATTATAGTGAGATTTATAAATAAACAAAGGGGTGTTATAAAAAGTCTGAGGAGAGAAACATGGTGAAATGAGAAACGTCCCCAGATCCATTCCTTGGAAATAACAATAAGCTGAATATCTAAAACTCAAGAACAACAACAACAACAACAACAACAACATAACTGCACACAAGCATGTCAGACCGTGATATCTGCATGTAAAAGATACAACAGGCCAGAACTCCATGTGTCCTGTGGTGAACTAGGAAAAAACAAAGAAGCTACTTCTCCCAGCCTGAGCTCACAGCAGGAGGAGGTTGTAAATAGTTCCCTGAACAGCCCTGCCTGGGAGAGCTGTGAGCTCCAGGCAGCCAGTGGCAGTGCCCAGGCATAATAGCAGAAAGCAGAGAAGTTGGGATGGCAGAGAAGCAGGGATGGCAGAGAAATGACAGCTGAATTTTACCAGCTGCAAATGCATAACAGGCTGAGCCGCAGCCTCCATCACCTAACCCAGAGGCCCCCTCCCCCATTTCCTCCGAGAAGTAACACTGTGGAGCCCCAGGGGAATCTGAATAAATGCTACTGAATCTGAACCTAATATTGACAGGGACTGAGACTGAGGATAACAAGCGAGATTGAATATCTATAAGAAAAAAAAGGCATCATTCAGACTTTATATAAAGCAGGGATCCAAGAGGCTTAGATGCCACCTACTGGAAGCCAAAAGGAAAATGCCTTCTTTGCAACAGGCTAAAAAGATATAATAAATCTTCTTTCAGAAAAAAAGTCGAATACACTTCCATAATGCCTAGACAGAGAAAAGTCTGTTAAACGCCATGAACAACCAAGGTGATAAGGCATCTCAGAAAGAAAGAGAAAAATCTCCAGAAAATAAACTTACAGACATAGAAATATGCAAATCAAATGACAGAGAATTGAGGATGGTACTTCTGAAAAACTCAATGAGATCCAAAACAATTCATATTAACAATTTCAGGATTTGAAAAAAACAACTAGATGAGCAGAATGAATTCTTTAGCAAGGAGACTGAAACCCTCAAAAAGAACCAAATAGAACTTCTGGAAAGGAAGACCACATTGAAAGATGTGAAAAATGAAATAGCAAGCTTAGGAAATAGAGTCAACCAAATGGAGGAAAGGACGAGTGATATCAAAGATAGAAATCTAAAAATAAATGAGAAGGAAGAAGAGTGAAACAGGAGAGTATAAAATAATGAAAGAGAAATGCAATAATTAGCCGATACAATGAGAGGAAACAAGAATAATGAGCATTCTCAAAGGCAAGGAAAAGGAGAAAAGAATAGAAAGCATTTTCAGACAAATAGTTTATCAGAATTTCCCAAATCTAAGGAATGAACTGGAGCATGAAATTCAAGAAGTCAACAGAACACCCAATTATCTCAACCCAGAAAGGCCTTCACCAAGATGCATTGTATTGCCGTTATCAAAAATCAATGACAAAGAAAGAATTCTCAGGGCAGCCTGGGGAAAGAAGATGGTAATCTGTAAAGGAAAACTAATTAGATTATCTTTGGACTTCTTAGCACAAACCTTATAAGCCAGAAAGGAATGGAATCAAATATTTAAACTATTAAGCAAAAGAAACTACTAGTCAAGAATAATGTACTCAGCTAAGCTCTCCTTTAGATATGAAGGCGAAATGAAGACATTTCCAGACATACAAAAATTGAGAGAATTCTCCATTACGAGGCCTGCATTACAGGAAATACTGAAAGGAAGCAGCTCACCTAAAACAAAATGACAAAAACAATACATAATTGGGAGTAAGGTGAATAGCAGGCAGATAGAAGAAGAGCAGTGCAACCCTTAATTAAAAAAAGGCATTATAAGGTTAAAAAATTAAAAAAACAGATTTGCAAGATAGTAGTGAACATTAAACATACATAAGGATATAGTGAGACAACAATTGAAAAGGGAAGGCTTTGAATATCCAAATTATCAAGGGGGAATGGAAATAAGGCACACACAGAAGAAAATGAATATATATATATATATATATATATATATATATATATATATACATACACATACATATATGTGTGTGTATGTGTGTTCATTACATATTCATAATGTTAAGCAAAAGCCAAAGATTTAGACTGAAGTATAAACATAAAACAAGAAGGACCAGAGGGAAAATCCAGAAAACTCAACCAAGATAAAGGAAAAAAACACACACACAAAACAAGGAAGCAATGAACACACCGAGCTACCAAAAAGCAAAAGATAAAACAGCTATAAGAACACCTAATATTTCAATAATCACACTAAATGTAAATAGACTGAACTCACCAATAAACAGGCAGAGTTGCAGATTGGGTCAAAAAACAAAGCCCAACCATGTGCTGCCTCCAGAAAACACATCGCAGTTCTAAAGACAAAGATAGACTTAAAGTAAAAGGTAGAAATTGATATTTCAAGCAAATGGCATTCAGAGAAAAGCAAGAGTAGTGGTACTAATATGGGACAAAATAGACTTCAGAATAAAAAATGTAAAGAAAGATACTGAGGGAAGATTCATAAAGATAAAGGGAATCATTCACCAAGAAACATAACACTTATTAATATCCAGGCTCTCAATTAGAGTCTTGAAACATACAAAAGAATTACTAACAGAATTAGTGAGAGAAACAGACCAAAACACTATTGTACTATAGGATTTAAATACCCCCATTTCATATATGGACACATCATCCAAACAGAAAATCGATAAGGAAATAACATCATTCAATGACACATTAGACAAACTGGGCATAGTTGACATTTACAGAGCCTTTCATCCCAAAACAGCTGCTTATACATTCTTTAGTAGTGCACATGGAATATTCTCAAGGATTGACCACATATTGTGACACAGAGATAGCCCCAACAAATATAAGAGAGTTAAAATCATAACAACCATGTTCTCTGATCATAATGCTCTGAAAATGGAGATCAACTGATTAAAGAAAGTAGGAAGAACGATAATTATATGGAGGTTAAACAACATGCTGCTGAAGGTAACTGGGTCAGACAAACAATAAAAAGAGAGACATAGAAACAAATTATAATGGTCTTTACAACATATCAAATTTGTTGGGACACGACAATAGTAGTCATAAGAGGAAAATTCATATCATTGCAGGCCGATCACAAAAAAAGTAAGAATGACCCCAAATAAACAACCTAACATTTCATCTTAAAATACTAAAAAAGGGAAAACAAATGAAGCTTTGTGTCAGCAGAAAGAAAGAAACAATCAAAATTACAGAAGAAATAAATTAAATTGAAAACAAACAAACAAGAACAATAGAAAAAATAAATACAACAAAGAGTTAGTTCTTTGAGAAAGTTAATAAAATTGGCAAATTGTTGGCTAGACTCACCGAAGAACAAAGATAAAGATAAATAAGCAAAATCAGAAATGAAAGAGGGGAAATGATGACAGACATCACAGAAATACAAAGGGTCATACAAGAATACTGTGAAAAAATTATATAACACCAAATTTCATAACCTAGAAGAAATGGACCAGTACTTAGAAAAATACAGCCTTCCTAGACTGAATAAAAAAAACTGAAAAATCAAAATACACTACTCAGTAGCATGGAAATTGAAGCAATTATCAATAACCTGCCAAAAAGTAAAACTCCAGGATCAGATGGCTTCACAAGTGAATTCTACCAAACATTCAAAGAAAATTTAATGCCCATTCTCCTCAAACTCTTCTAAAGAATCGAAAGGGGGAAATATTTCCCAACTCATTTATTAGGCCAATATTATTCTGATACCAAAACCTGGTAAAGATAAGGCAAAAAAGAAAACTAAAGTCCAATATATCTTATGAACATAGATGCAAAAATCCTAATAAGATACTAGCGAACCAAATACAGCAACAAATTCAAAAGATTATATACCACGATCGAGTTGGCTTCAAACCAGGGGCACAGAGATGGTTCAACATACACAAATCAATTCATGTGATATACCATATGAACAAACTAAAATTAAAGAATTATATGATTATATCAATAGATGCAGAAAAAAATCTTCGACAAGATACAGCATCCATTTATGATCAAAACACTTAACAAAATCAGTATAGAAGGAAAATACCTTAACATAATGAAGCCCATATATGAGAAACCCTCAATCAAAATTATACTTGATGGTGAAAAACTAAAATCCTTCCCTCTAAGATCAGGAACAAGGCAAGGCTGTCCACTATTGTCACTATTATTCAATATAACATTGGAGATCCTAGCAAGTACAATAAGGCAAGAGAAAGATATAAAAGGCATTTGAATAAGAAACGAAGAAGTGATACTCCCACTATTTGCGGATGATATGATTCTTTACATAGAAACCCGTAAAGATTCCACAAAAACACTACTAGAAACAATAAGCAAATATAGTGCAGTTTCTGGATACAAAATCAACTTTCAAAAATCCATAGGGTTTCTATACTCTACTAATGAAGTGTTACAAAAAGAAGTGGAAAAATAATTCCTTTTGCAATTGCAACAAAAAGAATAAAATACCTAGGAATCAATCTAATGAAACATGTGAAGTACCTATAGAATGAAATTTATAAGACCCCATTAAAAGAAATCGAAGAAGATACAAAGAAATGGAAAGATATTTTGTGTTCTTCGACTGGAAAAATCAACATAGTTAAATTGAACTTATTATCTAAAGCATTATACAGATTCAATGTATTCCCTATTTAAAACCTACCAGCATTTTTTAAAGAAATAGAACAAAACATTATCAGATTTGTATGGAAACACAAAAGGCACTGAGTTGCCAAAGCCATCCTGAGGGGGAAAAATGAGGCTGGAGGCATCACTCTGCTCGATTTCAAATTATACCAAAAGGCAACAATAATTAAAATGGCCTAATTTTGGCAGCAAAGCAGACACTTGGAACATAATTGAGAGTTCAGAAGTATACCCATATTTATATGGACAAATAATTTTGGACATAAGTGCCGAAAACATACAGTGCAGAAAGAAAAGCCTCTTCAATAAATGGTGCTGAGAAAATTGGAAAGCCACCTGCAAAACTATGAATCTAGACTGTTGTCTATCACCACACATCAAAATTAACTCAAAATGGTTTTAGGACCTGAATATAATCCCTAAAACAATAAAATACATAGAAGAAAACACAGGAACAGAACTCAAGGACCTTGGACTTAAATAGGATGTTATGAATTTGACCTCGAAGGCAAGAGAAGTAAAAGCAAAATAAACGAATATGACTACATCGAACTAAAAAGCTGCTCAGCAAAAGAAAACGTCAAAAAGATAAAGAGACAACCATCCAAATGGGAAAATATATTTGCAAGTAATGCCTTCAATAAGGGCCTAATATCCAAAATATACAAAGAACTCATACAACTCAATAACAACAACAAAAAAGAAACGATTTAATCAAAAAATGGGCAGAGGACCTGAACAGACACTTCTCCCGAGAACATACAAATGGCCAACAAACATATGAAAAGATGCTCAGCATCGCTCGCTATTAGATAAATGCAAAATAAATCTGATTATCTGATTTTTTTTGTTCTAGTTCTTTAAGAAATGCCAATTGAATTTTGATGGGGATTGCACTAAATTTGTATATGCTTTAGGTAATAAGTTCATTTTAACTATGTTGATTCTGCCAATCCAAGAACATGAAATATCTCTCCACTTCTTTGTATCTTCTTCAATTTCTTTTAATGGGGTCTTATAAATTTCATTATATAGGTCTTTCATGTGCTTTGTTATATTGATTCCTAGGTACTTTATTCTTTTTGTTGCAATTGCAAAAGGAATTATTTTTCCACTTCTTTTTGTAACACTTCATTAGTACAGTATAGGAACCCTATAGATTTTTGAACATCGATTTTGTATCCAGAAACTTTACTGTATTTGCTTATTGTTTCTAGTAGTGTTCTTATGGAGTCTTTACGGGTTTCTATATAAAGAATCATATCATCTACAAATAGTGGGAGTATCACTTCTTCATTTCTTATTCGAATGCCTTTTATATCTTTCTCTTGCCTGATTGTACTTGCTAGGACCTCCAATGTTATATTGAATAATAGTGACAATAGTGGACAGCCTTGCCTTGTTCACGATCTTAGAGGGAAGTTTTTTTTTGTTTATCACCATTAAGTATAAGTTGGCTGAGCATTTGTCATATATGGTATTTATTATATTAAGGTAGTTCCCTCTATATGTATTTTGTTAAGTGCTTTGATCATAAATCGATGCTGCATCTTGTGGAACATTTTTTCTGCATCTATTGATATGATCATATGATTCTTCTTGTTTAATATGTTTATGTGGTGTATCAATGTGGTGTATCACATTAATCAGTTTGCATATGTTGAGCCATCTGTGTGCCTCTGAGATGAAGCCCACTTGATTGTGTAGTATAATCTTTTGAATATGTCTTTGTATTCAGTTCACTAGTATCTTATTTAGGATTTTCATTTGTGTTCATGAGAGATATTGGTCTGTAGTTTTCTTTTTTTGCATTATTTTTGCCAGGTTATGTTATCAATGTAATATTGTCCTCATAAAATGAGTTGGGAAGTATTGCCTCTTCAATTTTTTGAAAGCATTAGAAAAAGAATAGATATATCTTCTTTGAATGTTTGATAGAATTCACTCATGAAGCCCTCTTGTCCTGGACTTTGACTTTTTGGAAGGTTTTTGATGATCATTTAAATTTATATACTGCTGATAAGTCTATTTCGATTTTCCAGTTTTTCAAGAAAAACTGGAAACTTTTTTAAGTACTTGTCTATTTCTTCTAGGTTATTAAATTTGGTGTTACATACATTTTCATAGTATTCTTGTATGATCCTTTATATTTCTGAAGTTTGTTAGTTTTAATAACCTTCTTAAAGGACTAGCTCTTTGTGGCATTTATTTCTTCCATTGTGTTTTGTTTTCAATTCATTTATTTCTGCTCTAATTTTGAATATTTCTTTCCTTCGGCTGACTTTAGGCTTCATTTGTTCTTCTTTTTCTCATTTTTTAAGATGAAGCGTTAGGTTGTTTACTTGAGCTCTTTCTTCTTTTTGGAAATAGGTCTATAATGACACAGACTTTCCTCTTATGATTCCTTTTACCATGTCCCCAAATTTTTGATATGTTTTACTATCATTATCATTCACTTCTTTGTATCTCTTGATCACTCTTTTTATTTTTTCTCTGACTCAGCTATTCTTCAGTAGTATGTTGTTTAATCTCCATGTATTTGTGGTTCTTCTCAATTCCTTTTTATACTTGATCTCTATTTTCAAAGCATTATGATCACAGAATATGATTGGTATGAATTCAACCCTGTTATATTTTTGAGGCTATCTCTGTGTCCCAGTATGTTTTCAATCTTTGAGAATGTTCAATGTGCACTAGAGGAGAATGTATAAGCAGATGTTTTGGAATAAAATGATCTGTAAATGTCAATTATGTCCAGTTGGTCTAAGGTGTCATTTAAGGATATCATTTCCTTATTGATTTTCTGTTTGGATGATCTGTCCATATCCAACAGTGGGTTATTTTAGTCCCCTGCTATGATAATATTGATAATTTTTGGTCTGTTTCTCCCTTTAGTTTTGTTAGTAATTGTTTATATATTTCAGGGCCCCCTGACTGGGAGCATAGATTAGTAAGTGTTATATCTTCTTGATGCATGATTCCCTTTATTATTATGAAGTACCCTTCAGTACCTATCTTTACTTTTTTTTATTTTGAAGTCTATTTCATTCAATATTAGTACCACTACTTCCTCTTTTCTCTGAATGCCATTTGCTTGAAATACCACCCTTTCCCTTTGAGTCTCTATTTGTCTTTGGAATTGTGATGTGTCTCCTGGAGGCAGTATATGGTTGGGTTTTGTTTTTTGATCCAATTTGCAACTCTGCACTTTTTAATATTTAGGGTACTTATTGAAATATGAGGTCTTCTTATAGCCATTTATCTTTTATTTCTGGTAGCTCAGTATTTCCATTGCTTCCTTGTACTTGTGTTTCTGTTTTCTTTATTTTGGTTGGCTTTTGTTGGTTTGCCCACTGGTCCTTCTTGTTTTATGTTATATACTTCATTTCTGAATCTTTTCTGTGTAGTTACCATTAAAATATGTAAAGGATAATTTTATATATATATAAAGATATTTATATATAATATAATTAATATAAATACACACACATACCGTCATCCATTTTCTTCTGCATGTGCCTCATTTCCACTCCTCTTTGCAAATTTGGATCTTTGAATCCTCCACTTTTCAGTCATTGTGTTCTCAATTTGTCCTTATAATGCTGAAATTTCATTAATATATCGCTATAGTAAATCTCTTGTTATTGTTTAAGATTATAATGCCTTGTTCTTAGTAAAGGTTGCACTCCTTTACTCCTATTTGCCTGATAGTTACCATACTCCTAATTATGTTTTTTTGTTTTTTTTTTGTCATTTTGTTTAGGTGAGCTGACCCCTTTCAGTATTTTCTGTAGTGCAGGCCTCTTAGTGGAAAATTATTTCCATTTTTGTATATCTGGAAGGTCTTAATTTCTTCTTTGTATCTAAAGGAGAGCTGTGCTAGATATATTATTCTTGGCTCATAGTTCCTTTCATTTAATAGTTTGAATATTTGATTACACTCCTTTCTGGCTTGTAAGATTTTTGTTGAGAAATCCAACAATAGTCTAATGGATTTTTTGTTTATAGGTTACAGTCTTCTTTTCCCTGGCTGCCCTGAGACTTCTTTCTTTGTCATTGATTTTTGATAATTGTAATATGATGTATCTTGGTGAAGAACTTTTTGGGTTGAGATAATTGAGTGTTCTATTGACTTCTAGAATTCCAAGCTCCAGCTCATTCCTTAGATTTGGGAAATTATTTGTCTGAAAATGCTGTCTAGTCCCTGCTCCTTTTCCTCTCCTTTGAGAATGCCCATTATTCTTATGTTTCCTCTCATTGTATCAGCTAGTCATTTCACTTCTCTTTCATTATTTTTCATTCTTTGATTTCTCTTTTTCTTTCTGATTTACTTCTAGATTTCTGTCTTCGATATCACTGATCATTTCTGCCATTTGGTCAACTCTATTTCCCAAACTCACTATTTCATTTTTCAACTCTTGCAGTGTGTTCTTTCTCTCCAGAAGTTCTATTCTGTTCTTTTTGTGGATTTCAATCTCTTTGCTAAAGAACTCAGTCTACTCATCTAGATGTTTTCTCTCTTCCAGAAATTGTTGGTATGATTCATTTCGGATTTCACTGAGTTTTTTCAGAAGTACTATCTGAATTCTCTGTCATTCAAGTCACATATTTATGTTTGTAAGCTTATTTTCTGGAGATTTTTCTCTTTCTTTCTGATATGGCTTGTCACCTTGGTTGTTCATGGTGTTTAATGGACTCTTTCTCTCCCCAGGCATTAATGAAAGTGTATTCTGATTTTTTTAAAATTTTATTCCAGAAAGAAGATTTATTATATAAAGGTCTCTTTTTAGCCTGTTGCAAATAAGACATTTTTATTTTGTTTTCCAGTAGGTATTGCCTAAGCTTCTTGGATTCCTGTTTTGTGTAGTGCCTTAATAATGCTTTTTTCCCCCATAGATGTTTAATTATGCTTATTACTCTCGGTCTCAGTCCCTGTCAGTTTTTTCAACTATTCCATAGCTTTTCTCAGATTCCCCTGGGGCTCCATGCTTTTTTGTCTTGTAGAATATAGGGGGAGGAGCCCTCTGGGTTGGGTGATGGGTGCTGTGGCTCAGCCTTGGTTTTGCAACTGTGGCTGGTAAAAATCAACTGTCATTTCTCTACCATCCCATTTCTGTGCTCTCTTTCCTGATGACTAGGCCCTGCCACTGGCTGCTTGGAGCTCACAGCTTTCCCAGGCAGTGTTGTTCAGGGAAACTGCGGCATTTCTTCCCTTCCTTTTCCTCCTACAGATATCTCAGGCAGCAGGAGGCAGCTTCTTCTTCTTCTTTTCTTTTTTTTTTCACAGTCTACTGCCTGACTGACAGGATTCTGTCCTCTGGTAGCTCTTATGCACAGATCCTAGGTTCAGACATTCTGGTCCACAGGTTGGGTGTTTTTTGTTCAATTTTACATATTCAGCTTATTGTTTTTTCAAGGGGAAAGGTCTGTGGATCTCTCTTACTCTGCCATGTTTCTGACTTCAGTAGTTCCTGTGAATATTTTGTAACTACCAATTTGTACTTCTTAATCCCTTCACCTTTTTTACCCACTCTCTCAACACTCCTCCCATCTCACAATCCCTATTTTGTTCTCTGTATCAATGAGTCTGTTTCTGTTTTGTTCATATTTTTTTGTTCTTTAGATTTCACAAATAAGTGAAATCTTACAGTAGTTATATTTTTTAATCTGATTTGTTTCCCTTAGCACAATATTCTCTAGGTCCATTTATGTCATTGAAAATTATTAGATTTTTTATGGCTGAGTAATAGTCCCTTATACAAATGTACCACTTCTTCTTTATCCAATCATTTATTGAAGGACAGTTAGGTTGTTTCCATGTCATAGCTATTGTGAATTACACAACAGTAAGCATGTGGGTGCATATTTTTTTAATTAGTGTTTTGATTTTCTTTGGATTTGTTGGATCATAAGGTAGTTCTATTTTTAATATTTTGACAAACACTTACACTGTTTTGCATTGAGTGCACCAATTTGTAATTCATCCTACCGATAATGTACTAGGGTTTCCTTTTCTATACATCCTCACCAACACTTGTTGTTTTTTGATTTATTGAGGACAGCCATTCTGACATGTATGAGAAAATATCTAACTGTGGTTTTAATTTGCATTTCCCTGATGACTAGTGACATTAAGTATCTTTTCATATGTTTATTGGCCATCTCCATGTCTTCTTTGGAGAAATACTTCTTCAGGTCCTCTGCTCATTTTTAATTGGATTGTTTGATATTTTTGTTGTTAATTTGTATGGGTTATTTATAAATTTTTTGGTATTAATCTCTTATCATATGTATCATTTTGGTGAATATCTTTTTTCATTCAATAAGTTGTATTTTCATTTTGGTGATGGTTTACTTTGCTGTGCAAACTTATTAATTTGATGTACTCCCATTTGTTATTTTTTTGTTTCCCTTACTCAAGGAGATGTGTGTGTATATATATATATATATATATATATATATATATATATTCTATTTTTGGTCCAGTTCCATTGTTTTGCATGTATTTGTCCAGTTTTCTCAACACCATTTATTGAATAGACTGTCTTTAGTTCATTGCATATTATCGTCTCCTTCTTTATAGATTAAATGACCATCTAGTAACGGGTTTATTTCTTGGCTTTCTATTTTGTTCCATTAGCACTTGGATATTTTTGTTGTTGTTCTTGTTATTTAGTATTTTTCATGGCATTCCCTCACCTAAATAAATAATATGAAACAAAGGAAAAATAGTCAACCATGCAGGGGAGTCAGGAACTCTTTAAAATAGGCCATAGGGGAAATAAATATTTTGAAACATTTATTTTTCCCAAATTACCTGTTAGCAATTTTAGCATAATCTCAAATAAATGTTACTTTGAATGTGCATATTTTTCAAAGTGTATTTACCTACATTGTATAATGGACCCTTTCAACAAATCTTGCGATAGGTAGGAGACACTAGAAAGACCTGAGTAGCATCTTGTAAGTTTTTATAAACAAAATCATAATCCATTATTTTGATTACATTTCATTCATGTTCATTTTTGTAATTTATATATAGACTTAATTATAGGTTATTTTTTAAATAAATTATCTTAATAGAAGGTGTGGCTCTCGGGCTTGTCCATTTATTCCACAAGACAGACCTGACAGAATCAGACCACAAATATAAATATCTGAATTTCCCTGGACTATCTGTATTGACCAGAGCTGAAAAAAAATAATTTTAAAACATTTTTTCCCCTTTTCAGGTTTGTCTCTGCGAAGCTCAATATGAAACACAGGGAGAAGATATTGATTAAGCTCCTGGGAGAATTACACTTATTGGGCCCACTCTAGCTGTATAAATGAGAAGATTCATTTTACCACATCCCAAACTCAAAAGGCAATTTCATCATTATTATTTCCAAACAATTTATGCTTTTCTGATCCTTATAGCACAGCTATACTATGGAACTCCTGAAAAATGGTCAGAAATAAGAGTTCCACTCGAATGCTGGAAATCACTGACTCTTTACTGAAGGATGGCATTGGCAAACACTACATCCTTTTCTCATTCTCTAGAACTCCGGTTTCAGATTAGATGACACCTTTTCCCCCCTGGGAAACATTTCCAGACATTCTCACCACTTTCTTTGTTTGAAGGTCCTCTCCACTCATCTCCCAGACCATCCTATGTTTTTTTCTGTATAGCAGCAATTATTATTAGTCATTAAAATTGCTTCCAAAATATTAAAAGTTCTACATAATGGTGGCTATGTTTGTCCCCTTCCTCACTGTATAAGTGTTTATCAAAGGAAAGAACAAACAAATGACTGAAAGAATGTATCTGAAGTCCAATACTTTTAAGAAAGTAATTTCATTGTTTTTCCATCTGGGAGCCTTGTTGAAACCAATATTATGTGCTAAACATAAAGCATTATTCAGGAATGACTAAAGACTGGAATTAGTATTTACTGAGTACCATCTATATATCAAGCATGTATAAAACTTCTTATTGGTAAAATTTAATTTATCCTGATTCTTTCACCACCTCTACTAGGTAATTAATATTATTATTTTACATTAACATACAGTAAGATGGAAAAAATTAAGAAACACAAGAAGTTTTGTGTATTTTACCTTGTGCAGCAATTCACCTGTTATTTTTCTACCTGTGTAAAGAGAATGGAAATAATTGGGTTCAGTTATCTTCAAAAATTATAATAATACCCCATTGACACTAATTGACAGGTCTTCCAGGCAAAGAATCAATGGGCCTAAAAGACACACTAGAGCAGATGAATTTAATAGATAATATCAGAGCATTTTACCCCAAAGCAGCAAAATATATATTCTTCTCAAGTGCACATGGAACATTCTTAAGGTTAGACCACATTTTAGGACACGAATAAAGTCTCAATAAATTTAAGAAGACTGAAATTATATCAACCATCTTCTCTGTTCACATGGTATGAAACAAGATATCAACTACAAGAAAAAAAACTGGAAAACACACAAAAACATAGAGGCTAAATAACATGCTACTAAATGATGAATGAATTATTAATGAGATCAAAGAAGAAATCAAAAGATACCTAGAGACAAATGAAAACGAAAACACAATGATTCAAAATGTGTGGGACACAAAGAAAGCAGTCTTAAGAGGGAAATTCATAGCAATACAGACCTACCTCAAGAAACAAGAAAAAGCTCAAATAAATAACCTAACCTTACAATAAAAAGAACTAGAAAAAGAAGAGCAAATAGAGCCCAGAGAAAGTAGAAGGAAGGAAATAATAAAGATCATAGCAAAAAATAAATGAAATAGAGTCTAGAAAAACAATACAAAAGATTAATGAAACCAAGAGTTGGTTTTTTGAAAGTATTAACAAAATTAACAGACACTTATCCATATTCATCCAGGAAAAAAAAGAGAGGACTCAAATAAATAAAATCAGAAATGAAAGAAGACAAGAAACCATGGATTCCACAGAAATATAATTGGTCATAAGAAAATACTACAAGCAATTATATGCCAACACTGGACAATCTGGAAGAATTAGACATATTCCTAGAAACATAATATACCAAGACTGAGTTAAGAAGAAACAGAAAATCTGAACCAAATGATTACCACTCATCAAAGAATCAATGGGCCTAAAAGACACACTAGAACAGATGAATATAATAGTATTGGTAAAAAAAACAAACAAACAAACAAACAAACAAACAAAAAACAATGAAATGGAATTGGTAATTAAAAACCTCCCCCAAAAATCAAACGTTCTGGACCAGATGTCTTCACAGGTGAATTTTAGCAAACATTCAAAGAAGAATTATCACCAATTCTTCTCGAACTATTCCAAAAATTTCAAAAAGAGGGAAGGCCTCCTAACTCCTTTAATGAGTCCACCAATACCTTGATTCCATAATCAAAAAAATACATTACAAAAAAAGAAAACTATAGGCCAATATCTCATATGAATATTAATGCAAAATCCTCAACAAAATATTAGCAAACAAAATTCAGTGACACGTTAAAAATATCATACACCATGATCAAGTTGGATTTATTGCTGGGATGCAAGGTTGGTGCAAAGCCACAAATCAATTAATGTGATACACTACATTAACAAATCGAAAGATAGAAACCATATGATCATATCAATAGGTGCAAAAAAAAGGATTTGACAAAATCCAACATCCATTTATTATAAAAGCTCTCAGCAAAGTCAAATAGAGGGAACATACCTCAATCAAGTAAAGGCAATGTATGACAAACCTACAGCTAGCATCATACTCAATGGAAGAAAGCTAAAAGTGTTTTCCTTAAGATCGGGAATAAGATAAGGATGCCCACCTTCATCACTCTTCTTCATCATTGTATTGGAAGTCTTATCCACAGCACTAAGACAAGAAAGAGAAATAAAAGGCATCTGAATTGGAAAAGAAGTCACACTCTGCTTATTTGCCAATGACATGATAACATATAGAAAGAACCCTAAAAACCCCACCAAAAAAACTGTCAGAACTGATCAATGAATTCAGTAAAGTAACAGGTTACAAAATAAATATTCAGATGTCAGTGGCATTTGATGAACTTTCAAAAAGAGAAAATTATAAGTCATTGAAAAAAGAAATTGAAGAAGATACAAATAATGGAAGCATATACGGTGTTCATAGGTAGGAAGCATTAACATCATTAAAAAGGCCACGCTGCACAAAGCAATCTATTGATTCAAGGCAATCATTATCAAAATACCAATGGCATTTTTCAGAGAGCTAGAACAAATAATCCTAAAATTTACATGGAGCCAAAAAAAAAATAGCCACTGCAATCTTGAGAAAGAAGAACAAAGTTGGAGGTATCGCACCACATGATAACAAACTATACTACAAAGCTACAGTAATCAAAACAGCATGATACTAACATAAAAACAGATACACTGATCAGTGGAACATAATAGAGAGCTCAGAAATAAATCCACACATATACACTCACTCAATATATGACAAAGGAGGTAAGAATATACAATGTGGTAAAAACAGTCTCTTCAATAAATGGATTTGGGAAAACTGTACAGATACATGCACAAAAAAAAAACTGGGCCACCTTCTTACACCATATACAATAATAGAATCAAAATGGATTAAAGACTTAAATGTAAGACCCAAAACCATAAAACTTCTAGAAGAAGACATAGGCAGTAAACTCTCTGATATTACTAACGGGAATTTCTTTTCAGATATATCTCCTCAGGCAAGGGAAACAAAAGAAAAAATGAACAAATGGGACTACATCAAACTAAAAGGTTTTTGTACAGCCAAGAAAATCATCATCAACACAAAAAGACAACTGACTGTTTGGAAGAAGATATTCACTATTGATACATCCGGTAAGGGATTAATATCCAAAATATATAAAGAACTTAGACAACTACACAAGAACAACAAAAACAATGCAATTAAAAAATGAGCAGAAGACCTGAACAAATACTTCTCCAAAGAGGAAATACAAATGGCTAATAGACATGAAAAGATGCTCAAGGTCACTAACCATCAGAGAAATGCAAATGAAAAACACAGTGAGATATAATCTCATACCTGTCTGAATGGCTATCATCAATAAATCAATAAACAAATGTTGGTGAGAAAAGGGAACCCTCGTGCATTGTTGGTGGAATTGCATATTGGTACAGTCACTTTGGAAAATAGTATGGAGGTTTCTCAAAATATTAAAAATGAATATACCTTTTGACTCAGCAATTGCACTTCTGGGTATTTATTCAAAGAAAACCAAAAGAATAATTTGTAAAGATCTGTGCACTCCAATATTCATGGCAGCACAATTTACAGTTACTAAGAAATGGAAGCAACTTAAATTGGATAAAGAAATTATGGTTCATATATATATAATGAAATATTACTCAGTCATTAAAAAATGAAATCCTAACATTTCTAATGACATGGATGGACCTAAAGGTTATTATGCTGAGTGAAATAAGCCAGACAGAGAAAGGTAAATACCATATGATTTCACTTATATGCAGAATCTAAGGAAAGAAAAAAACAAATTAATCAAAAATAGACTCACAAATATAGTAGACAATTTAGTGACAGACAGAGGGGAGGGTGGTTAGGGGACTGGGAGAATGGGGTGAAGGATTAAAGAAGTATAAATTAGTAATTAATAGTTGGTCGCAGGGGTGGGGAGCACGACAGAAGGAATGCAGTTAGTATTAATATGATGACTAGGTGGAGGGCCAAGGGAAGGAGGGAGAAATTGGGGGAATTGTTTAATGAACAATATAGGTATCTAACCAATGTACTATATATTTGAAACTAATTTAAATAAATTTTTAAAAAATAAAAATAAAAAAATAAAATCAATAAGTAATAATAATAATGAGAGACACATTAGCAAATACATCAATACAATAATAATGTCAGGTATCCTCTTAAGTACCTTAGATGCATAACTTCCATGCAGTCCTCAAAATGTCCATGAGAAAATATTAACTTCATTTTACAGTGTGATAAGTAAGGCTCAAAGGATTTAGGTAAGTTTCTAGAATCTTGCAGCTAGTAAATGCTGAATCTAAAATTCAAACCCATGTCAGTTTGATTCCAAAGACTGAATTAGAATTTACACTATAATCTATACTCTTCAAAAATAATCATTAACATTCTTGTATCGAGGCAAAATACATCTTTCGAAAACAACTTTATAAAAATTTAATTTACATACCATACAATTTACTCATTTAAATTATACAATTCAATGGTATTTAGTGTATTTATGTGGTTGTAAAAGCATCATGACAATCGAGTTTTAGAATATTTTGTTCTTCCAAAAGAAATTCTATATCCATTTATAATTTCAAGTGTATTTTAATTTTACTCTGTGACAAACTACTGGGTTATAATTAACTCTGAAAACAAACTTTGTATTATTTATTATAGAGATTAAGAAGAATGGTATTAAGATGAATATTTTCAATGCCTTTAATATTCTACAGTCAACTGTGCTGGGTATGCATCATAGGACTCTTGTTATTCTCCCAGAGAGAGAATAATTATTAAAAAATAAATCCATGTTCTAATACTTTTATAAGCAACTCCTACTATCTCTCATACAGCTGGGTCAACAATGCTGATCTAGAGTAATATCTTAGAAGGAGAATGAGAAATGCTTTTATGCCATTTCAAATCTTGGTCCATGCTCTCTTAGTAAACAAAGGTTTACTAACTCTCTTAGTTTACTGAAAGACAACAGAATAGCAAAGTAAATGTTTTAATTATGAAAATTGAGGTCAGAAACAGACTAGAAGGGATAGATTAAACAATCCAAGAAAAGCAAAGAGAATTCCATGAAAAAGAAGACCTTTAGGCAACCGAGGAGCAAGTCATGGGCACTAAGCATATGAAAAAGTGAAAAGAAGTAAAGGAGAATTTAGAGACACAAAAGGGCGTTTTTTATGACCTGACTAATTGTCCTTAGAGCTGGCACTGGACAGAACTTTAAACAAGAGAAATAAACTTCCCTTCACTCTACTGATAAATGTGGTGTACAAACCACATTTTTAAAATTAGTTTCAAGTGTACAGTACATTGGTTAGACATTTGTAAAGTTTATAAAACAACCCCCCTAATTGCTCCTTCTCTCCTCTGCACAAACCACATTTTTATAAACACAGATCTAGAGATCTCACCTAGGGAAAGTGACATTCTAATTTTTCCACTATCTTTACTTAACTGGGATAAACAAGATCGATACTGCAAAGCAATTAAATAAATACTATTTATTACTGATCACATACTTGTAAACAGCAAAAGCAAACACATAGTAGAATAGTACCTGTAAGGGAATTGCTTATTCATCAGATGTTTACTCAATGTTATTACTGCCAACTCTGTTCAGTTTATAAGTACAATTTTGGAGATAATATTGATAAATTTGCTTCAATTACTTCCACTGTAACATCATATGCTCCTCAAACCTGTAAAGTACAGAGAATCTTTATAAAGAAACTTAGGCCTACAGTTGTAAATTACTGGCAAGAGCTCATTAAAAGAAAAGGAAGTTACAAGTTCTTTATTAACTAAAATTAGTGATATCCACCATTGTAATTTGTCATCATTGCAAAAACATATTGCATTCCAATCAGAGAAGGTATAAAAAGTTGTAAGTTCCACAAAGTCACAGAGATAATCAAAATTAGAGTAGTAAACTAGTCAGTAGTATGAAATCAACTGAATCACTGAGCTCAAAATTCTATGTAGAGTTTTTATAGCAAAAGTATATGATATAATGTTCACTTTGGCAGAACATATATTAAAATTGGAATGATACAGAGAAGATTAATATTATCTGTGACCCATACACAAGGATGATATGCAAATTCATGAAACGTTCCATAATTTGGGGCCTAAAAGACACATTAAGTCAGATGAATTTAATAGATATATTCAGGGCATTTTATCTCAAAGTAGAAAAATTTATATTCTGCTCAAGTGCACATGGAACATTTTCCAAGATAAACCACATGTTAGGATACAAAACAAGTCTCAATAAATTTAAGAAGGTTGAAATCATATCAACTGTCTCCTCTGATCACAATGGTATGAAACTAGAAATCAACTATAAGAAAAAAAACTGGAAAATACACAAAAGTATGGAGGCTAAATAAGAAACTATTAAACAGTGACTCAATCAACAATGAGATCAAGGAAGAAATGAAAAGATACTGAGACACAAATGAAAATGAAAACACAGTGACTCAAAATCTATGGAATGCAGTGAAAGCAGCAATAAAAGGGAAATTCTTAGCAATACAGGCCTACTTCAAAAAAAAAAACAAGAAAAAGCTTAAATAAACAATCTAACCTTACACATAAAAGAACTAGAAAAAAAACAGCAAACAGAGCTCAAACTGGAGAGAAGGAAGGAAATAATAAAGATCGGAGAGTAAATAAACAAAATGAAGTCTAGATAAACAATATAAAAGGTTAAAGAAACCAAGAGCTGATTCTTTGAAAGGATAAACAAAATTGACAAATCCTTAAACAGAATCATTGAGGGAAAATGACAGAGGACTCAAATAAATAAAATGAGAATAAAAGAGGAAAAATAACTATAGACTACACAGAAATACAAAGGATCATAAAAATGCTATGAGCAAAATACACCAACGAGTTGGACAATTGAAGAAATGGATACATTCCTAGAAATATACTATCTCCCAAGACTGAGTCAAGAAGAAACAGAAAATCTGAACTTAATGATTACCACCAGTGAAATAGAATTAATCAAAAACTTCCCCAAAAACAAAAGCCCTGGACCAGATGGCTTCATAGGCAAATTTTAGCAAACATTCAAAGAACTAACACCTATTTTTTTCAAACTGTTCCAAAATATTCAAGAAGAGGGAAGGCTCCCTTACTCCTTTTATGAGGCAACCATTATCTTGATTCTAACACAAGACAAAGACATTACAAAAAAAAGAAAACTAAAGGCCAATATGTCATATGAACATTGATGGAAAAAATCCTCAACAATATATTAGCAAATCAAATTCAGCAATACATTAAAAATATCATACACCATGATCAAGTTAGATTTATTACTGGGATGTAAGGTTGATGCAATATTCACAAATCAATTAATGTTATACACCACATTAACAAATCAAAGGATAAAAAACATATGATCATATCAATAGGTGCAGAAAAAGTGTTCCACAAAATTCAACATCCATTTATGATAAAAACTTTCAGCAAAATGGGAATAGAGAGAACATACCTCAACATAATAAAGGCCATATATGACAAATATACAGCTAACATCATACTCAACGGGGAAAAGCTAAAAACATTTTGCTTAAGATCAGGAACAAGACAAGGATGCCTACATTCACCACTTCTGTTCGACATTGTATTGAAACTCTTAGCCACAGAAATGAGACAAGACAGAGAAATAAAATAATCCAGATTGGAAAGGAAGAAGTACAACTCTTGTTATTTTCCAATGACATGATAATATATAGAGAGAACCCTAAAAATTCTACCCCCCCAAAAAAAACTGTTAGAACTGATCAATGAATTCAGTAAAGTAGCAGGATACAAAATTAATATTCAGAAGTTAGTGGCATTTTTGTACACCAATGATGAACTTTCAGAAAGAGAAATTAAGAAAACAATCCCATTTACAATTACATTAAAAACAATAAAATACCCTGGAATCAAATTAACCAAGGAGGTAAAAGTGTACACTTTTCTGTTTTCAGAAAAGTGTAAGTCATTGAAAAAAGAAATTGAAGAAGATCCAAATAAATGGAAGCATATACTGTGCTCATGGGTATGAAGAATCAACATCATTAAAATGTCCATACTACCCAAAGCAATCTATAGATTCAATACAATCGCTATCAACATACCAATGGCATTTCTCAGAGAACTAGAACAAATAATCCCATAATTTACAGGGAGCCATAAAAAAAAGCTGAATAGCATGGCAATCTTGAGAAAGAAAAACAAAGTTGGAAGTATCACACTACCTGATATCAAACTACACTACAAAGCTACTGTAATCAAAACAGCATGGTACTGGCATAAAACAGATATATTGATCAATGAAACAGAATAAAATGCCTAGAAATAAATTCACTCTCATGTGCTCACTTAATATATAACAAAAGAGGCAAGAATATTCAATTGTGTATGCACGGCCTCTTTAATAGTGTTGGGAAAATTGGGTGGATATATGCAAAAAAAGAAAAAAATAAACTAGATCATCTTCTTACACCATACACAATAATAGACTCAAAACAGATTAAAGATTTAAATGTAAATCCCAAAAACATAAAACTTCTAGAAGAAAACATAGGCAGTAATCTCTCTGTTATTGCCACTAGTAATTTCTTTTCAGACATATCGCCTTGGGCAAAGGAAACATCAGAAAAAAATGAAGAAATGGGACTATATCAAACTAAAAAGATATTCTACAACATAAGAAACCATCAGCAAAATTAAAAGACAACCTACTGAATGGGAGAAGATATTCACTTATGATATATCGGATAAGGGGTTAATATCCAAAATACATAAAGAACTCATATAACAACAATAACAAAAGCTAATAATGCAATTAAAAAAGGGCAGAAGACCTGAACATATATTTCTCCAAAGAGGAAATAAAGATGGCCAATAGACATATAAAAAGATACTCAAGATCACTAATCATCAGATAAATATAAATTAAATTCACAATGGGGATAATAGTTAAAATGGCCTAAATAATGAAGGCTTCGTTTATTTGCTCTTATGACCACATCAAAGTTGTGACAGAGACATGGAGCTAACAGCAAACAGGATTACCTGGGGTCTAGATGAATAATCCCTAAAACTATGGAGAGAAATAAGAAATCACCCTGCAACAGGAGGAGGTAGGACAGGGCTAGTATGTGAGGCTGCCTGGCCCCAAGCATCCGAGTGGTACAGAGGCTACTGCAGATTGACTATCATCAATGAATCAAAAAACAAGTGTTGGCTAAGAAGCAGGAGCAACAAGAACTCTTGTATGGTGTTGATGGGAGTGCAAATTGGTATAGCCACTATGGAAAACAGTTTGGAGATTCCTCAAAAAAATAATAATTGATATATCTTTTGAACCAACAATTGCACTTCTCAGTATTTATCCAAAGAAGACCAAAACAACAATTTGTAAAGATCTATGCACCTCTATGTTCATGGCAGCACAATTTACAGTAGTCAAGAAATGGAAGCAAAATAAATGCCCATCAACAGATAATTGGATAAAGAAGTTATGATTCATATATATAATGGAATATTTTTCAGCTATTAAAAAATAAAATCCTACTTTCACAACAACATGGATGCATCTAGAGTTATTATGCTGAATTAAATAAATCTGATAAAGTTAAATAATATACGATTTCTCTTATATGTGGAATCTAAGGAACAAAAAGAACAAACTAATCAAAAACAGACTCACAATATAGAGAACAATCTGGTAATGGCTACAGGGGAGGAGGTTTGGAGGGCTGGAAAGACGGGCTGAAGTGTTAAAGAAATACAAATTAGTAATTGATAGATGGTCATGGGGATAGGGAGTATGGCATAGGGAACGCAGTCAGCATTAATGTTATGGCTGGGTGTAGAGCCAGAGGAGAAAAAGAGCAATGAGGGGAATCATTAATTAATCTATATAAATGTCTAATCAATGAACTATATACTTGAAACTAATAATAAAATAAAATATTGTTCAAACATTTATGATATACCAGAAGAATGTGTAACACTAATCAATAATGACAGCTCATCCTGACAATAGAATTTGTGAAATATTTTCTGTTTTCTGGTTGATACCAATTAAAGTCAATGCATCATGTTTATCTCAGAGACAACTATTGCCAGTACTTGTGCTTTTCTAGCACAAAGTCTACAACAGACCACCCTGAGAGATGACAGATCTCACCCTGGAACCTGTTTTTGCTATATAATCTCTTTTCTAAAGGGTCTTCTCCTTCTGAACAGGAAGTGTTGAAATTCATCCTGAAAAAAAAAATCAACTCGCAGAGGGGCTTTTGAAAATGATGCAAAAGTAAACTTTGATACACGTGAAAAAATACTCAGCCGTTTTCCATTGTTTCACCCCCACCCACACCCCCACAGTGACCCACAGTGATTTCCTAAAATAAAAATTCTGATTTAAGGGATCTTACTGTCAGTGATGTCCCCATTGCTACATCTCACAAATTATTAGCTACATTTATTACAATAGTTACAGTATTTTGAGAAATTACCATGTGTGAGAAATCATGCTAGTTGCTTTATATATTTTTATTTCATTAATTACCCCAATACTTTCAAGGTATAGATGTTAGTCACTCTTCAGATGATAAAACTAAGAATTACAAACTAAAAGTATTCCCCAAGGTTATACAGTCACAGTCAGAAATCTATTTATATCTATCAATCATCTATATCTATCTATCTATCTATCTATCTATCTATCTATCTATCTATCATATATATACATACATACATATATATACATATATATATGTATATATATCTTTGATTTATTTTTCAAACTTAAAATTCCAAGGGAAGCCCCCATCACTCACCTCTTGTCTACTGGGGTACAGCATAATAGGAATTTTATGACAAGGGAATCTATCGATTCCAGGTAAAGCCATCCATACAGCTGCTTGCTTATTGCCATTTATACAACAAATAAACAACCAAAAACAATTAGGGACTCGAAAATGTAGGATTTAGTTTCCTTTGGGTTCAAATATTTTTATGCTAATATTGTTCAATTCCAATAGTTTTTTTTTACCAGTAGAATTATTAGCTTTATTTTATAAATAAGAAAAGTAAGAGTGAAAGAAGTGACTTATCCAAGACAACACATAGTAGATTTAAGAACTTGAACACTGGATTAGCTAATGTGATTAATACTGTATACTGTTTCTGTCATAAAATATTTTATATAAATCATTCTATGCACCTTTTTAAGAGTTGCAGTTTTTTAAATTTTAGTTTATTATTAGTTTCAAGTATACAGTACATTAATTAGACATTTATATAGTTTATAAAATGATCTCTCGAATTGCCCTTTCTTTCCTCTGGCTCTCCACCTAGCCATTATATTAATGCTATCTGCATTCCTATGCCATGCTCCCCATCCCTATGACCATGTATCAACCACTAATTTGTACTTCTTTAACCCTTCATCCCATTCTCCCAGTCCCCCTTGAAAACATGTATTCCTGGCTACAGTCAGAGCTGGTCCAACGGCATTTTTGCTTATCGTTTGTTTTGCTTTTTAAAAAAATTTAAGTTTTTATAGAATGGTAAATTAATTCAGTATTTGAAAGCAGTTTAATGGTCCATAAATGAATTAAGTTCTTAGTTTACTTCTCTTTAAATACAAATCCATATGATCAGTTTTATAGATATGTGGCTACTAAGCAGGTTCAGTATTTGGGTGACGTCAATGAGGTGCCCAGGGAACAAAAGTTAAGGAGGGAAAGCCCTGAGAATAAGCACTCTCTTAAATTTTGTGCCCTAGACACTTCACTCACCCAACTTTAGTCCTGCTCTTGTAATTGGCTAATCACAGTTTAAGATTCCTGGTGAATCTCGGTAACTAACAAAGGGATGTAATCCAGATGTTTGTCATTCTCCAATAAGCATCATACCTATAGAAATTTCCACTATCTCATCAAAGGTAAAAATGTACTTCAAATACTGAAGTAGCAAAGATGAGATTTAGAGAGATATTCATATTCCATAAGGGGGAAGGGCTGGTGCAGGAACTCCAGTAAATGTTTAGCAGTCTCTGGAACAGAAACATATTTTTCTCTCACACAAAAAGTAATCAACATTTAAGAACACTTACATTATTGGCTTCATGAATAATTAATGCTATGTTCCCACCAAGTGAGTTAAGTAGCTAGATCAAAATTGTCTCAGGCCTATCCCGGGAGATAAACAGTCTCCAATATAATAACATTGGTAGAATTTGATACTATAGCAATTTATGCTATCAGAGCAGATTTAAATCACAAGGTAACTGAATTACAGAGTTTCTTACTCTATCAGAAAAGGTCCCTGCATGATCACAGTCAAGGTATGTTAAAGGTGCCTAAAATTTGTTAGCTGGTGAATCTAGTTTCCATTTCAAATTTCACTTTCATGAATATGAGTATCAAAACTACTTGCAGAAATCAATTTTATGACATGAATTTAGAAGACAGTGTTATTTTAAAACTCCATGACATTTTTAGGATGCTCATTTATAAATTTATATTTAAAAGGCTGAGCATAGGGCATAAAAGACTTCTTGACATGTACATAGCCAGCCCACAGAAATAGTGCTGGTAAATACAGAAGATACATGCCATTAAAATAAGTAAACCCAAAAAAACATATCTTCTTGCACATGGGTATATATTGGTGCACAATCCAGAAACTATGTACCTGAGAATTTCCAATGTGTTTTTACTTCAAATTGAAATAAAATGATTCAAACAAAATTCACATCAAAAGAGCTCTATAGAGGTCACTGAAGGTATTCAAGTGGTGGGATAAATTTTATGAAAAGAAATTTCCAGATAACTTCAGGTTGAAAGGAATACCATTTCAAATATAAAACCTACTCCTTTAACTTTAGATACTAAAAGTATGCTTAATATGTTCTTCTGCCTTATTAAGTGGAGTCAAGTGAACATGGTTAAATTTGTCAAGTTGAAACCTTTCTTCTGAATTTCAGGATTACCTGAAAGCCATTTTTTCACATTACTCAAGCTTATAGGTTAAAAAGGAGAGAAATGATTTTTTGGAGTGAACATTGTCAACCAATGATCATTGGTGTCATTTGATACCAATAGGAATCCTCAAATGGCTCCATGCCACCTGCTTTGCTCCACTTTACCTCCTCTACTCCAGCAAGACTCCTTTAGTGTTTTAGCTCCAGCTGGGAAACACAGTCTTTGGTCTTCACTTGAAAGGGAAAGTGCACTCTCTGAGTCAGAGATGACTTATATAGTGAGACGTCCCAGTCCCAGTCACACAAATGAGGACTCTAAATCTTCAAAGTTTGATTTGTCCCAAAGTCACTGTCCTGATTGGTCAGATTGGAGCCACTCTGATTAGTTGGTGAAGATGCTGATGGGGATGTAGTTGTGCAGCTCCAAGTGGAGAGGGAAAGCTTCACTCATTGATTGAAATACAATTCCAGGAACTTTTCTATAAAGGCTGCCTAAGATGGCAGGAACACAGTGCAGGCAGGCACTTCAGTGCAGGAGACAGATAGTTCAGTGCAGGATTCTCCCTGAAGTGCAATTTGTGTGAGAGGCCCCTGTTTAGAAATGACTGCAGAGTTTTTAAATTTGAGCCCAGTTAGCCACCCAGAGCCCTTCTTTGTAGGTATCTTCTTTCTCAGGGTTCACAACATGTACCTGACTACAAGATACAATATATTTGCTTTTCTTTTCAGTATAGATCTCTAGTTTTTCCTGTCATTTTATTTCTCCTAAACTAAAGACGATGTCAAAATAAAAGTTGATTCAGTGTCCTAGTTAGTCAGATTCTCATTAAAGAGTTTATAGAAACAATTTAATTTGCTGTATTCATGTTACCAGAAAGTCTTAAATAAATAACCTTAACAATAATTATGTGATTATCTCTTTAATGTTTTTAATGTGTTTCTCTAGGATATCAAAAGGAATTACTTTCCTTTAACTCCGTAAAGTATTGCATTAACTATCAATTATAAAATATTAGAATATAAGGATTAGAAAGGCTCCTAAAGCTAATCTAGCTCAACCAGTTCATTTTACCAAGGGAAATTGGGGACACAGAGAAGAAATGATATAGATAGCTGAAGCTAATATCAATGGAAGCAAAATAATAATTTGCCATGCTATTATCATGATCATGTACTATTACATCCCACATTAAAACACACACACACACACACACACACACACACACACACACACACACACACACACCCTAAACAAGAATAGTACCCATAGACCATGAGCCAATGAGAATAAAGAACAAAGCTTGAGGTATCACACTCTCTGACTTTAAATTGTACTACAAAGTAACAATAATCAAAACACTATGGTGTTGGCAGAAAAACAGGCACAAAGACTGAAGGCACAAAATCGAGAGTCCGGAAATAAACTTTCATATACATGGGCAAACAATTTCGACAAAAATTCAAAAATATACAATAGAGAAAAGAAAGCCTCTTTAATAAATGGTGCTGGAAAAATTGGAAAGCGACATGCAAAAGAATGAAACTAAACTGCTATCTGTCACCACATACCAAAATTAACTCAAAATGGATCAAAGACCTAAATAGAAGTCCTGAAACAATAAATTGCATAGAAGAAATCATAAATACTAAACTCATAGACCTTGGATTTATGGATGAATTTATGAATTTGACCTCAAAAGCAAGGAAAGTCAAAGCAAAAATAAATGAATGGAATTATATTAAACTAAAAAGCTTCTGCACAGCAAAAGAAACCATCAACAAAACAGAGGCAACATTCTGAATGGGAGAAGATATTTGCAAAAAAAAATGCCTCCAATACTGGGCTAATACCGAAAATATATAAATAACTCAAACAACTCAGCAGCAGCAAAAACAAAAACAAACAAACAAACAAAAAACTAAAGAATCCAATTTAAAAATTGGCAAAGCACCTGAACACTTTTTCCAAGAAGACATATAAATGGCCAACAAATATATGAAAAGTTGTTCGATATCGCTAGCTAATAAAGAAATGTAAATTAAAACCACAATGAGATACCATCTCACACCTATTAGAATAGCTATAATCAACATGACTAGTAATAACAAATGCTGGAGAGGATGCAGAGAAAAGGACCCTTCATACACTGCTGGTGGGACTGCAAATTGGTACAGTCACTATGGAAAACAGTATGGAGGTTTCTCAATATGGCATAATATTGAATTGTACACTTGAAACATGTAATTTTATTGACCAATGTCATCCAAGTATATTTAATAAAAATAATGCATAATTAATAATAATTATTAATGCAAAAAAACACTTAAAACCATGACATAGACAAAAATAAAAATAGCTGGATCTTGTCTCCAAAATATATAAAATCTTGAACATTTCCTCATTGATTTCCTCACAAAACATTTTCCTCACATTTCAATGCTCACACCTGAAGTTATGCCATGACTTTGTGAATGTGATAGTCATGTGAAAAAGCTTTACTTTCTGCATCACATAAAGACAAACTATATGTTTGGTAACCTTGGTAATTTTGTGGAGTTTTTCTTTAAATACTTGCTGAGTTTTAAGTTAATTTCTTACAAAATAAATGAGTTTCCATATGCCAAACCCCACAATTTCCCCTATTATTAACATCTTGCATTACTGTAGTACATTTGTTATAATTACAGAATCAATACTTAATACTTAAACATTATTATTAACTAAGAACACAATTTACATTTACATTTTTCACTCTTTATTTTGTACAGATGTATGAGTTTTGACAAATGCATATGTGAAGTACCCATCATTATAGTACTATACAGAATAGTTTTACCTCCCTAAAAATTACTGTTTGTTTCATCTATTCAAACTTCCCCTCTTCCCTTGATCATATAGCAATTACTAATCTTTTTATTGTCTCTGTAGTTTTGCCTCTTCCAGAATGGCATATAGTTGGAATCACACAATATGTCACATTTTCAGATTTACTTCTTTCTCTTAGCAATATACATTTTAAATTCATCTATGTCTTTGTGTGGCTTAATATCCCATTTATTATCGCTGAATAATATTCCATTTTAGGAATATATCAGTTTATCCATTCACCTATTGAAGGAAATCTTGGCTCCTAGCTTTTACAATTATAAACAAAATTGCTATAAACATTTGTGCATAGCTTTTTGTATAAGCATAAGGTTTTTTGTTTGTTTTATTAAATTTATTAGGGTGACATTGATTAATAAAACTATATAAGTTTCAAGTGTACAATTCCATAATACATCATATGTATATCACATGTGTGTTTACCACCCAAAGTAAGTTTTCAACTCAATAAGGTAAATAACTTGGAATTCAATTGCTGAATCACATGTTAAGGCTATTTTTAGACTTATAAGAGACTTCCAAACTGTCTTCCTAATGGTTGTACCATTTTGCATTCTCATTAGCAATGGACAAGTGTTTCTATTGCTCTGCATCCTCACCGGCATTTGATATCATTGGTTTTTGGTTATTTGGCATTCTAATAGGTATGTAATAGTTTATTATTGTTACTTTAATTTTAATTCCCTAACGATATAAGCTATTGACCACCACTTCATCTGCTTATTTGTCCCTGAATATTTTCTTTGGTAAAGTATCTGTTCAGAACTTTTCCCTATTTTTTAACTAAATCATCTGTTTTCATATTGTTGAGTGTTAAGAATTCTTCGTATATTTTGGATACCAGTCTTTTATCAGATATTTTCTTTATCAGATATTTCCTTTGCAGATATTTTCTCATAGTCTCTGTCTTTTTATTCTTTTAATTTTTCACTGAACAAAAGTTAATTTTAATAAAGTCCAACTTATCATTTTTTTATAGATTATGCTTTTGATGTTGTATCTAAAACTCACTGACAAACCCAAGGCCACCTCATTTTTCTATGTTATTTAGAAATTTTGTTGCTTTGCATTTTACATTAGGTCTATGATACACTTTGAGTTAATTGTTGTGAAAGGTGTATGGTCTCTGTGTTTTTTTGTTTGTTTGTTTTTTGTTTTTGGCAAATAAATGTCCAGTTGTTCCAGTACTATTTGTTGAAAGACTGTCCTTTCTCCATTATATTGTCTTTGCTCTTTTGTCAAAGACCAGGATACTATATTTAATGTGAGGCTATTCTTGAGCTTTATATTCTGTTCCATTGATCTATTTGTCTATCCTCAGTATTGTGTTGGTAATTCTGTGTCTTTTATTTTCCATAGATACATTAACATGATCTTGTTGATATCCACAAAATTACTTGCTTGGATTTAGATTGTGATTGCATTGAATCTATAGATCAAGTTGGGAAGAATTAACATCTTAACAATATTTAGTTTTCCTATCCATGGACACAGAATCTCTTTCGATTTATTTATATCCAGTTTGATTTAATTCAGCAGAGTTTTATAAGTTTTCTCATGTAGATTCTATATATATTTTGTTATATTTATACCTAAGCATTTCTTTTTGATTGTGCGAATGTAAAATACATTGTTTTTAATTTTAAATTCCAATCATTCATTGCTGACATATAAAAAAGCAATTGACTTTTACACATACACCTTGTATACTGCAATCTTGCTTATACTTGCTTACTAGTTCTAGAATATTTTCAGTTGTGATTTTTTGCAATTTTTCACATAGACAATTATATCATCTGTTAACAAAGAGTTTTATTTCTTTTCCCCAATTCATGTACCTATTATTTTCTTTTCTTTCTTATTGCATTGCCTAAAACTTACAGTATGGTGTTGAATAGAAATGGTGAGAGAGGATATCTTTATCTTATTCTTGATCTTAGAGTAAAAGGATCTAGTTTCTCAACATAAATTTATTTATAGAAAAGTTGTAAAGAGAATACAAAATCTCCCATACAGATTTCACCCTGTCACATGAGAAGATAATCTTACATTATTGTGGTACATTTTTCAAAATTAAAAAAAAATTGTTAATTGTTGTTATATTACTATTAATGAAAATTCGGGCTTTATTGGGGTTTCATGAGTTTTTTCATTAATGTCCTTTTCTGTCCCAGCATCCTATCTAAGATCCACATTGCACTTAGTTACCATGTCTCTTCCTTAGTGTCCTCTGATAGTCTGTCTATCTTTGTTTGTCATGAAGTCAGCAGTTTTGAAGAACAGTAGTCAGATGTGTTATGGAATGTCCTTCTTGTGATTAGATGACATTTTTATTTTTAGGAAATAACACTACAAGGTGAAGTATTACATCATATCGCTTTATATTAAGAGGTACATGATAATCATATGACTTAACCACTGGCGATGTTAACCTTTATCACTTGATTAATGTAATGTTTGCCAAATTTCCTCACTGGAAAGTTACCATTTCCCCCTTTCCATACTCTATTCTTTGAAAAAGAGTCGGTAAATCCAGCCAGCACTCAAGGAGGATTTAGTTTCACCTCCTGGAGTGCAGAATATCTACATATCTACATATAATATTTGTTAATTCTTCTATAAGGAAGATTTTTCTCATCTTCCTCATTCATTTATTTTATTGAATATTTTACTTATGTCAGTATGGACTTGTTGCATATTTATGCTATACTTTAAATTGTAACCTGATACCATGCTATTTATTTTTATAGTGACATTGGTTAATAAAATCTAGTAAGTTTCAGCTGTATATTTTAACAGTAAGGCATATATATATATATATATATATATATATATATATATATATATATATATAATTTCACTGTGTTCACCTCCCATAGATTTCTTTCTGTTACCACATTTTTGACCTCTTTTACCCTACCTACCTCTTCCTCCCTTCCCCCTACCAGCACTGCTGGTTTAGTGGTATCATGCAAGATTCTCATGCTATTTAATTTGTTGCTCAATTTATACCAGCGTTGACCACTGGGAGTTTTCAGGTTGGCTCCTATGCCCCTTTTACATACTTACATTTTTTTTTATGAGCACTTACTTACTTTCTAGTGAAAGAGGCTCCAGGTTCATCTCATATACTCTCTTCCTCACCCATAGAATCATCCATTTCTCCAAGGAGACCTGGTTTCTTTTATTGAATTATGGTACTTAGAAACCAAGATCTGGACCCTAAATTTTTTAATCAGAAAGATTATTTGATTATATTTGAATTTTTAGAGCACCGTAATGCTGCAATGCAAAGAAAATATTGAATGGAGTACAAAAGTGGACATGGGGTGACTCAATAAAAATACACTTAAATATCCATGTATAATGTTTCCTTTACCCTAAATTAAATTCATATAAAAATAACATTTCTGGAGTTTTTATACTATTGCAGTGACCTTCCTATTCATTCTTAAGCCAGTATTACTATATTTTGATTAATTCATCTTTAATATATATTTCAATATCCGATATGTCAAGTATCTCCTCGCTATTACTTTTTTCAAAATTTTCTTGGTCATTCCTGCATATAATTTCTTCCAGGTGATCTTTAAAATGTTTTTAGCCTCTTTCAATTCCCAAAGGGAAAGTTATTGAAATTACATAAATTTGGGAAAGAATTAACAATTCTTCACTACTTATCTGATTACATAGCATGTCTCTGAGAACCCATATAGCTCTAAGAAATATATGGGGTGGGGTTAATTAAGGAAACACACAGGCAAGGGATCATGGCAGGTTGCAATTTTACCATCACGATGGATTGAGGAGATTCAGAATTATGAACAGCTTTAGAAACTGCTAATCCTTGTGGAAAACTAAAGGCTAAAAAATTCTCTCTCAAATTTATCATGAAGAAATTGACTGTGAAATAGCAGAAGCTTCTGCTTGCCCAGAAATCCAACCTTGAAAACTCTCTACACAAATTACTTTCTAATAATTGTAAGGAAGAAATTATATCATTTAAAGATAAGTTATAATAAAAAGGAACCAGACAAGACCCAATATTTAACATTAAAAGCAAAAACAAAGGAGAGTAGCCTTGGGTTGTGTTGTGTTATTCTTCCAAAGTTGTTCTTCTTTAGTGTTGCTTGGCTATTTTTTTTTCTTTTTATATAACACTAAGTATCAGATTTTCAATACCTACAAAAAAGCTTACGGGGATTTTTTTTGGGATTACATTAAATCTATAAAGTTGGGAAGAACTGACATCATACCAATAGTGAGTTTTCTGATTCATGAACATGAATTTTTTTTAGGTCCTCTTTGATTGCTTTGATCAGTATTTTATAGTCTGCTGGATGCAGTTGCTGTACATTTTGTTAGATGTATACCAAAGTATTTATTTTGTGTGCTATTGTGAAGGTTTTTTTTTTAAATCAAAATCTCGAATATTAATTTCCACTATAAAAAGCAATTGACTATTGTATATTTATTCTGTATCTTGAAAAAATTTTATACTTGTTTATTAGTTAAAGGAGGGTTTTGTTTGTTTGTTTGTTTGTTGTAGTTTTGTGGGGTTCCACTTAGATAATAATATCATATGAAAACAAAGGCCTTTTTATTTCTTCCTTTAAATTTGTACATCTTAAAAAATAATCTTATTGTAATTGTCAATCTTAGAAAGAAAATGTCCAGTATTTAATCATTGAGGATAAATAACATTACCTGTATGCTTTTTAAATGTTGTTTATCAAGATGAAAAAGTTCTCTCAGTCTTAGTTTGCCAAGAATTTTATCATGAATAGGTGAAATGCTTGTTCTATATCAATTGGCATGGCTTTTCTTCTTTAACTTGTTGATATGGTAGATCACAGCCATTGATTTTTGAATGTTGAACTATCTTTACATACCTGAAATATATCTGGAGATGTATAATTATGTTTAAAATTTTTAGAATCAATTCGCTAATATTTTGTTGAGCATTTTTGCATCTGTTTATGAGAAATATTGGTCTGTAGTTTTCCTATTGTATAATATCTTTATTTGATTTAGGTATTTTGTAATCTTAATTTCATAGAACGTGTTAGGAAGTGTTCTCTCTACTGGAATTCTATTCTTATTCCTGGAATAGATTGTCAATATTTGTCATCTCTTCTTCCTTAAGTGTTTGATGAAATTCATCAATGAATCCAATCTGTTCTTGGTGCTTTCCTTTTCAGAAGGATATTAATTATTAATTAATTTTTATATACATATATAGTACTATTTGCATTTACAATTTTTCTTTATGCGAATTTTGGTAGTTTTTCTTTCAGGTAATGGGTCCATTTGAACCTAACTATCAAATTTGTGAGATTTTTTCCCATACCTTGGCAATCTTTCTACAATTATTTAAACCATTCATATTTAAAGTGATTATGGATTATAATTAGATTAATATCTACTATGTAACTATTTTCTAATAGCTAAATTTTTTTTCTTTTTCCTTCTCAAAAATTATTTTAGTGGTTGCCCTATGGCTCACAATACTGATGTTTTTCTAATCTAAGCCCACTCTCAAATAGTACCACACCACTTCTCTCTTGTTTATTGTTCCATTGCTATAATTCATTTCACTTATTCATAGTAAAATCATCCAAAACATAGTTACTATCATTGCATTAAGTAAAGTTATCTTTTAGATTAATTAAAAATAAGAAAAATAAAATATTTTATCTTACCTTCATTTATTTTTTCCTTCTCCAATGCACTTTTGTTTGTACAGATTTAAAATCTACATATTTAACCAATATAATTTTCCTTCTGCATAAAGAATTTTTTTTAACTTTTAAAAGAGATCTGCTGATAATTTTCTTAGTTGTCATTTGTTAATTTAATTATCTTTCAGTTTTGAATGGTAATTCTTCCGGATATACAATTATACATTTTTTTTTCTTTCAGCACTTTAAATATTTCACCCATTCCCTTCTTGCTTACATAATTTCTAACAAGTCTACCATATTTCCTCTCGTTCTTCTATGAGTAAGATGTTTTTCTGTGTCTTCTTTAAAGATTTTCTCTTTGTCTTTACTTTTTTTGTAGTTTAAATATATGCCTAGGTGAAGGGTTTTTCTTATAATCTTGCTTGGTTTTTTTTGAGTACACTGGATCTGTAGTTCTGTGTGTGCGTTATTAAGTTTATGAAGTTCTTCACCATTATTGCTTCAAATATTTATTTCACTCCAGTATTTTTTCTCCTTATATTCCAATATGTGTGCTACAACTCTTTATATTTTCCCTCAGTCATTAGATATTCTGTTTCATTTATTCTTTTTTTTCTTTTTGTATTTCAGCTTGGGAAGTTTATATTAATCCATATTCAAAGTCACTGATTCTTTCCATGGTCATGTTCAGTCTACTAATGAGTCTATAAAGGACAATTCTTAATTTTTGTTAGTGTTTTTTTTATTTCTAGCATTTCCTTTGGATTCTTTCTTAGTTTTTACCTCTCTGTTTTATTGCTCATCTATTTTTGTATGTTACATAATTTTTTCTGTTATAGCCCATAATATATTACTTATATTTACTTTAAATTACCTATCTGGTAATTATAACACATTTTTGAATCTGGTTCTGAGGCTTTTTTGTCAATTTATACAATTCACACCATGGTTTTCTATGTCTTTAATATCTCTTATAAATTTTTGCTGAAAGCTGAAATGTGTCACTATTATGAAATGTAAACAGGCCTTTGTTATTAGGGTTTATGTTAATCTGACTAGTAGTTGTGTTGTTTTAAATCTCTTTTTTATAGGTGCCAGTGGCTTTAAACTTCTCTGATGTCTTTTTTGTTTGTTTGTTTTCCATGTTGACTTTGGGCTTTTTAAGTATTTCAGTCAGAAAGAATGTTTCTTGCAGCTCTTTCACATTTAATCTTAATTTATAATCCTAATTTTATTACACTGGTGCTCTGGTGTTATGGTTATACAGTATGGAGTTGGGTATTTTTTATAATCATAATTAAATCTTTATCTTTTAGGGGCCCTGTATCTGTGATACATTTTTTCAAAAGTGTTTCTCCAGTTTTACAGATTTTTTCTCAGTTTCCTTACTGTGTTGACTGCACCCAGCATTTCCAATCTATTTTCTTGAATCCTTGAACCCTGTTGACTATGTTTTTTCCCTTTTAGGTGATAAAGGGAGTTTATAGGGAGCTGGAATCAAAGAAATTCTCTTCGTCCAACTGGGATAAGGGATAATAAAGTCTTTAACCCTGGAAAGTAGGATTTTATTATGGAAAAGGCTTTTGACATATTTCACAATTATCGCTCTTCCCTCTCTTTTCCAGAGCCACAGATCTTTCTTAAATATTGAACATGAAAATCTGGTGGATTACTTTTAAATCAAGAATGTGAAAGTGTGTATATGTGTGTGGTAGGGTGTTCCCAATAATACTGAAGCCCTGAGAAACTGTACTCTAATGATAGTTAATGTCTAACCTCAGCAATTAATCAAAATGATGATTTTAGTACTTTTACTAGTTTATGTCTTTAGAGGCTTAAGCTTTAGATAATACAAGCTTGACTGTGACTCTCTGGGTGAATCTCTTTCAAGATTTTGGGGTGTCTGTTTGATCTGCAATGTCTATTCTATGATTAGTACAAGGAAAGTCATAGATTTTCAGATTATGTAATTTTTTCTTATAGTTAACTTGGGAATGAAGGTGTTTATATGCTACACGTTGGAGCTGAAACTAGAAGACCAAATTGACTTTAAGAGTTCTAAACAGAGCTACAGCAGAAAACTGAAGAAATAGAAATATATGAAAAATTATTTGGGAAAATGGGGTTAAAAATGATAGAGAAGAATGAAACCATCACAGATATAAATGCCATATTGAAGCAGAAAAAAAAGGAAACATGTTGCTGAAAAGATGGCCAAGGACATAGAGAAGAGATTGAATAAAGGAAGCAAAATTAAATGGACATGAAAATGATAGAATATCCAATAAATGCAAAATGAGTATTCCTGAAGAAGAGAACCAAAGAAGTGTAAGAGAAATGCAAAGATTTAATTCAGGAAAATCACTTAGAATAAAATATGATTTAGCCTTAAGATTGAAAGTTTCCTTTCACTCTGTCACAGGATAAACTGGCACAAAAAAATCAACACTGAAAAATAGTTAAGTTTATTACTAAACTTCATAAATATAGAGTTCCTGTGTAGTTTAGCAAAAAGATCAAGCTTAAGCTTGTAAAGGTAATCTATCAGTCCAGCCTCAGTGACCTAAGCATTTGATACTCAGTCACGGTGTTGTTTAAGCATAATGGAACAGTCCAAAAAATTCAAATGTGCTAGAACTCAGAACATATAGTTCTAATCAGCCTTTACTGAACAATGGAGAAACTGCTGTGCAAGACTTGACATTAAGTGGTTTTAAGATAGCATGATGGATATTAACTAGACTTTTTTGTGGTAATTATTTCACAGTTAATATAAATACTGAATTATTATGTTGTACACCTGAAACTAACATAATGTTACATGTCAATTATACCTCAATTTAAAAAAAAAAAGTTAACACAAGAATATAAGAATTGTTGTTAGAGAACAGAATGTAAATGTTTTAACTATAAAAATATAAAAATAATATAAATAACAAGTAAAATAACAAAGGAGATAAAAATATAAAGGGTAATATAAGTAAATTAATTGTCTAAATTTCTTAGGCATGGGTCCAAAGATAGCTTTAAACTTACCAAGTTGACAAACTGAATGATACATATATGTAGATATATAGTGAACACCAGTTATTTTGAAAATATTAGCAAAATTAACTAAAATTGAATAATATAGGGGAAATGGGGCAATGGATCGAAGTATTTGTGAAATAATTTCATGAATTCTCATAATGGTACATCAATAGATGGAAACTCCCACTGCCCTCGCCTTGGTAGACAACTACCCCACTACAAGTTTCTCAGCAAAAAAAAAAAAAAAATGGCCTAATCTGTGTTGGGTTTGTGATTTCCAAACACCATGATTTTATTCTTTGAAAGTGTTGTTTGTGACATCAGTTGGTTGAGAGTTTTGGTCTTTTGTAGGGTTTACAGTTGCTTGCAGCATAGAGTGGAGCACAGCCAACACCATTATAGGTTAGCCTCAAGATGATTGTATTGCCTGCCTTATTTTGAAATGTCACTGCCACTTCTCAATATAAAAACCATCTTCCCATGTGGTTCTGACATTCTAAACCCTGATACAAAGTTCCCCTTCTCCTCCAACTCCATACAAACAACAAGATCTTTTAACCCTGTGAACATGGGTTAACGTATTATGGCGGAGGCAGGGAGTATTTGTCCTAAGTGCTTTGTCCTTACCTAGTCTTTATTCCAAAATATACTTCTTGGGGATCAGCCAATCTAGTCCTCAATCCTAGAGGGCCTTAACTCCCTTCTCTTACACGTAACTGTCTCTTCTTTTCATCCCTCCCTTCCCAACATCAGAGAACAGAAATACATGCATATCTACTAAGAGTAGGGGCTTCTCTCACATTGTTGACTTTATTTTAATAATTTCTGGCTGTGTCTTATATTGGTGCTGTAACTTGGAATGGTGTAGTTCTGCAGCATCCCTTGGGCCTAGCATAGGAGCATTTGGCTTGGGCCCCTATTCAGTTTGTGGTCATGGTCAAAACATGTTACCCTTCATCTTAAGTTCTGCTTTCTTAAAATAGTTGCCATTCTGTGAGGAGATATATTACTTGAACTCATGCGAAGCATTCTTTTAGCTCTTCTTGTCTTCTGCAACTAGAAAAATAAGAAGGTGAGCTCAGAAGGGCACTGGGTTATGGGAAGAGAATGAGGAATAAATTGGAAGGAGGCTAATGAGAATGGGTGCAGGCTAAAGAGATGATTTGTACCAGGCAATGACAAGAGGGCATCTTGTATGGGAGGTGATTAAGAAGAGAAGCTTGAGTAGAATCATCTGAATTTGCCACCACCTCTAGACCTTAATTTAAAAAAAAATCTTCCTCTTATTTCTCCCTTTTATGCTCATGGTTCAGTGTCTCCTAAATCCACTAGACTCCTGTATTTCTTGGTCACATTAGCCATGTTAAAACCTCCCAGTTTTTGCCCAAAATTTCTTGACCTTCATATATATACCACTCTCCAAGACATTGAGGGCCACACCCTTTCAGATTTGTTTGGTCATCAAGGCACATCATCAGCCAATGATAGCCATGGGAGGCTTATACCTCACAAATCACTATTCTGACATATCCCTCAGGGTTGGGGATGCTGGAGGGAAATGTGCTGCAGTTTGAAATAAGGGATATTTCCTTGGCATTCTTAAAGAGACTTACCAAATGACCTTCTACTTTTTCACATATTTCAATGTTCAATTCTGGTGGTACATGTGGCAAGGAGAGGATGTTTCCTCTAAGCCATTCTTCACGCCTCTCCCATAGCCCAAGTTTATTCTGTCTCCCACCCTTCAACATCAACAAGTTTGGATGCCAGCTCACTAATCTCTTCAACATGTCATAGCTGTAGTTAACCCTTGGTGATGGTATGAATCATCCCACTTTTTCCCAACAAATTTATTTTATATGTTTTGAAGATTATTCACTTCCTGGCTACTGACATACAACTTTCCCATCCTTCCGTCTCTTCCTAATGTCCACATTGGTCATCCTAGTTTTCTGTTTATTTATTTTGTTTGTTTGTTTGTTCATTTGTTCATTTTAGTCTGAACACACTGCCTTGGTTTTTTCAAGTATCTGGTAGAATATCTTGCTATATTTGTTATCCTAGTATTATTTCAAATTCAAGAGTTCATGTTCATCTCCTTAAACGAAGTGTCCAGACTTGGTTTTAGCAGTGTGGAAGTAAGAATACATATTTGCTTGCTGAAAGTTTTGCTATGTGTTTATGTTCAGGAAACTACAACCTAGAACTGATGAATTCTCCCAGTGAAAAGGTTAGATTGACAGGAGATATGCCTTATAAGAAAAGTTTTGTCAATATATGTCAGCACTGAATAGACACTTTTAGAAATGTATTTTACTGCTGATGATTTGAGCATCTTATGTCTGTCTCTTCCCTCTCCTGAGGTCTTCTGGAGAAAAGAAGCTTACTTCACAGGAGGGACACTGGTGGAATTCATTTTTATGAACAGTGATAATAAGCATCCAGTTTCTTGGAAGAAACAAATCTCCCAAGATGAAGTGCTTTCCATTTGGCTTCTTAGGTAGAGGGTCCCTCATTCAGGTTTTTGATTTTGACTCTGGAGGAAAGATATGGTGAGATTAGCTATAGATATATGATACAAAGTTGAACAGCAGGTTCATCTACCTTGTGGCCTTTACAACCTTTAAGCCTAGCAGGTCATTTCTGAATTTTTCATTGAATACTCACTTCCAAGTGGCCCCCAAAGATGTCCATGGCCTAATCCCTGGAACCTGTGAATATATTAGTTTTCATTGTAATGGGCAATTAAGACTGCAAATGAAATTAGAGCTTCTAATTACCTGACCTTAAAATAGGGAGATTATCTTGAATTACCCAAATGGGTCCATAAAAATGGAAGAGAAGAGCAGATGATAGGAATCAGAAGAAAATGTGATCATGGAAGTAATGCAATATGAGACTCAACTTATCTTTTGAATATGAAGGAAGGGGGCTGTACGGGATGAGTATATTCTCTAGAAGTTAAGAAATAGCAAGAAAATAGATTATTCCCTAGAGCTTCCAGAAAGAAATGCAGCCTTAGTGACTCTTTGCCTTTATCCCAGTGAGATCCATGTCAGATTTCTATTCCAAAGAAACTATAAGATATTAAATTTATTTTTTGAGCTGCTAAGTTTGTGGTAACTTGCTAAAACAGCAGTAGCAAAGTAATATGCCTCTCAAGGTACATACATTCATAAATAATTTATTGAAAAAATGTTTTGAGTAAAGCACTCACAGAGGCTGTGGATGACACACTACAGAAAAAAAGTATGACTCTTGACTCCTGATTTAGCCCAATAGAGGAAAGAAGTCTTCACAATACATCTCAAGATTGTAAATCAGGTTTTTAGAATCCTATCTTCCAGACTTCTGTTCCTGTTATTATTTCCTGGACTCTGTTTTCAGAACTCTCTCAGGTCACCCTCACTTCTACTGAAGTCTTCAGATCCCTCTTCCCAACTGCTTCTCCTTTTACTTCCCTTCAGACTTGCTCCCAAGTTGGTACAGACCTTCCTTCATTAAGACAAACCTTTAATAGCAGTTTTTTAATTTCTAACATTTTCTCTAACCAGAGAGTAACCTATTTTTAATAAAATTTTGTCTCTTTTTCTGCATGTCTATATTTTCTGCCAGAGAGAATAGCACCTCAGTATAAGTGATATAGGCATCTTTATTCAATTAGCATGTGCTACCAGTATCATTAGTACAGAGACAGAATATAAGTCCAAAGTAGACAATGGCCACATTATTTTGAGGTCAGAGAAATCTGGGTAGAAGATGAGAAACTTAACATGAAGCTGATGATGACTTAAAAATTCCAGAGTTTTAGACTTGGTACAATTCTTGATGGAGATAGGAAGTTAGGCGGGACTTGCAGGTTATGTGGAAGGGCAGAGGTAGGACTCAGAAGGACCGATTTAACTGGAGTTGTGAATCATCGACCAGGTTTGTAGAGATAGATAACAAATTACTGACACTGGAGTGTTCAAATGTATTAAACAACCACTCTAGTAGCTTCCTGAAATCTGGTGAATCATATCTAATTATTTCCCTCAGAAAAAAATTCAGGGATTGAGACATGTGTCCATATAAGTTTGACAAATGATGTGGGTCATAGGCCTCTAGAGTTAAGAAATAAAGGGTTTTCTGTAATAAAGCTCCTAGTACTTAATGCTGTTCTGTGCAAAGAGCAGTCGAATAAAAATACAAATTTTATAATCTCTTTTAGTAAAGTTTATGTACTCATTTCTGAGTATGTATTCCAGATATATCCTCATGTAGGATCTAAGATCATTTGTTCAAGGCTGGTCTTAATAGCAATCCTGTAAAAGTGATAAGTTAGAGACTAGGTGTTCATCTTCAAAGCCAAAGATAAACAAAGGAGAGTGTTTACCCATTTTGAAATACTAACCCGTAATTAAAAGTAATGGACTAAACAACTGGACACATACACAACAGCATGGACACAGTTTATCACATTGATATACACACTGACTGAAAAACTTATACTTAAAAATATAAGATTCCTGTATTTGCTTTCTGAATACTCTAACAAAAATATAGAAATGGTAGAGAGCTAGATAAAATATGAATAGTAAAATGTTGATAGCTCTTGAAGCTGAGTGACGCATACACCATTATTATATATTCTTTGAAAATTTATCTGTTCAAGTCCTTTGGCCATTTTTTATTATAATATTATAATATATATATTATAATATATATTATAATATATAATATATATATAGCATAAAATTCATCAGCTAAACCATTTTTGAAGTTAAGCATTCAATGGCATTAAGTATATTAACACTCATATGCATTCATCTTCACTATGTAGTTCTAGAACATTTCCATCACTTAAGCAGGAAAATCATAACTGCTAAGCAGTGTGACAGAAAGACAGAATAAAAACTTAAACATTAAAAATAAAAGTTTCATCACCAATAGACCTGCATTACCAGATATTTAAAGTTATTATTTCAGGTAGAAAGAAATAGATTCTCCAGAGGAATATGAAATCTATACAATGCAGTGGAGAATGAGAATAGTTTTCCATATATAAACATTTGGATAAATATAAAATATTTATTATTTTTAAAATTTCATTGAAAAATATTTTAAAGCAAAGATTGTAACAATGTATTGTAATATTTAATACTTATATAAAAGAAAAATAAATGACAACGATAGTACAAAAGCCAGAAGAGGGTAAATGGATATATATTGTTATAAGGATCTTATTCATAAAATGTTATAATAGCAAATAAAGGTGGAATCTGAGAAGTTATAGCTGCATACTGTTAAACAAAAGCACTAAATTATAAAAGAATAAACAATTATAGCTAAACGGTAAAAGGAGATAAAATGTAATAATATAGAATAATTAATTCCAAACCATTTAGGAAAAGAGGAAAAGCAAAGTACATATAAAATATTTTTTAAAAATATAGAATGTATGATTTAAAACTAATCTAATCAACAATCTACATTAATTGTAAATGATATGTAGGATTAATTCAGAATATAGCCTCTTCATGAACACAGAAAACAGAAGGCTAATTGGCCTGCAGCCATAAAGAAGGCAGTGCACAAAGAGTTATCAGTGGTGCCAGCTCCCAAGGATGTTTTCTGCTGTTCTCATGGACAATATCTGTTTCTGTAATTAAGCAGCATACCTTGCTGTAATCTGCCTGAGAAGGCAATAACTCCCCCAATGAGCTATTCCCTCCTCGCTTGAGGATGAAATGTTACTTGACTTTGGCTAGGTCTCTTTTCTTGCATCTCTGACCAGGCAGGGCAATGCATCCCTGTCCCATGAGTAATAAACGTCATGTCTCACCACTCTGATCATCCTGGTGGATTCTTCATAATATCCAAAGCCCAGAAGCAAGTTCCAGACCTTGAGCTCTGATGTTACATGGTCTAAATTCTTCAAATAAATATACAGATTACAATATTGAATTCAAAAATGAAACAACTAAATACCCAACTTTCAGATATGGACATATCATCCAAAAAAACTAAATAAAGAAATAACATTCTTAAATGACACTTTAGACCAAAATAACTGCTTATACATTCTTCTCTACTACACATGGAACATTCTCAAGGAATGACCACGTTCTGGGACACAGAAACATCCTCAACAAATATAAGGAGGTTGAAATCATACTAACCATATTCTCTGATCATAATGCTTTGAGGCTGGAGGTCAACTGAATCAGGAAGCAGGAAAAACCACAAATACATGGGGATTCTACAATGTGCTGCTGATGAATGACTGGGTCAGAGAAGAAATAAAAAGAGAGATCAAAGGATACACAGAAACAAATGATAAATATACTACAACAAATCAAAACTTTTGGGACACGGCAAAAGCGGTAATAAGAGGAAATTTGACATTATTACAGGCTTATTTCAAAAAACACAAACAAGCCCAAATAAACAACCTAATGCTTCATCTTGAAAAACTGGAAAAGGGATACAAAAATGAAGTAAAAATCAGAAGGAAAGAAATAATCAAACTTAGAGCAGAATTAAATAAAATTGAAAACAAAACAAAAAAAAGAAAAAAAAAGAAAAAAAAGAGCTGATCTTTTGAGAAGGTTAATAAAAATGAAAAATCCTTGGCTAGACTCACTAAAGAAAAAAGAGAAAGGATACAAATAAACAAAATCAGGGATGAAAGGAGAAGTTACGATAGATATCACTGAAATACAAAGGATCATACATGAACATTTTGAAAAAATACATGACACTAAACTTAATAACCTAGAAGAAATGGACAAATACATAGAAAGATACAACCTTCCTAGATTGAATCAAAGAGAACTGGAAAATCTAGAGACTGATCAGCACTATAGAAATTAACAATCATCAAAACCTACCAAAAAGTAAAAATCTAGGACCAGATAGCTTCACCAGTGAATTCTATCAAATATTCAAAGAAAATTTAATACCTATTCCCCTCAAACTCTTCCAAAATAATCAAAGAGGAGGCAATATTTCCTGATTTTATGAGGCCAATATTAACCTAATACCAAACTCTGGTAAAGATAACACAAAAAAAGAAAACTACAGACCAATATCTCTCATGACCACAAAAGCAAGAATCCTAAATAAGATACTAGCTAACCGAATTGAGCAACATATTAAAAATATTATACACCACGATCAATTGGGCTTCATCCCAGGGGCACAGGGATGATTCAGCATATACAAATTGATTAATGTGATACAGCACATAAACAAATTAAAAAACAAGAATCATATGATCATATCAATATATGCAGAAAAAGCCTTAGACAATATACAGCATCCATTTATGATCAGAACACTTAACAAAATCGGTATGGAAGAAAAGTACCTTAACATAATAAAGGCCGTATATGACAGACCTTCAGCTAACATTATACTTAATGATGAAAAACTAAAAACCTTCCCTCTAAGATCAGGAACAAGACAAGGCTGTCCACTATCACCTCTGTTATTCAATATAACTTTGTAGGTCCTAGTGAGTGCAATCAGGCTAGAGAAGAATATAAAAGCATCCAAATAGGAAATAAAGAAGCCAAACTCTCACTATTTGCAGATGATATGGTTCCCTATATTGAAAACCCTAAAGACGCCACAAGCAGACTACTATAAACGATAAGCAAGTACAGTATATTTTCTGGATACAAAATCAGTGTTCAAAAATCCAAGCTTTCCTATACTTTAATAATGAAGTGTCAGAAAAAGAAGTGGAAAAAATAATTCCTTTTGCAATTGTAACAGAAAGAATAAAATACCTAGGAATAAATCTAACAAAATACGAGCAGGACCTATATGAAGAAACCTATAAGCCCTTATTAAAATAAATCAAAGGAGACACAAAGAAACAAAAATATATTCCATGCTCTTAAATCGGAAGAATCAATACAGTTAAAATGACCATATTACCAAAAGCATTATACAGATTTAATGCAATCCCCATCAAAATCCTATTGGCACTTTTTAAAGAAATAAAACAAAAAAATTATCAGATTTGTATGGAAGCACAAAAGACCCTGAATTGCCAAAGCCATCTTGAGCGAAAAGAACAAGGCTGGAGGTATCACTCTGCCCGATTTCAAATTATACTACAAAGTGAAAGTAATCATAACGGCATTGTATTGGCAGAAAAACAGACACAGAGGCCAGTGGAACAGCATCGAGAGTCCAGAAGTAAACCCATGTTTATATGGGCAAATTATTTTTGATGAAAAAATCAAAAAACATACTGTGAAAAGAAAACCTCTTCAATAAATGCGGCTAGGGGAACTGGAAATCCATCTGCAATACAATGAAACTAGACTGTTGTCTATTACCACAGAACAAAATTAACTCAAAGTTGATTAAGGCCCTTAATATAAGACTTGAAATAATAAAATGCATAGAAGAAAACATGGAAACTAAACTTAAGGACCTTGGACTTAAAGAGGTTTTTATGAATTTGACCTCAAAGATAAGGGAAGTAAAAGGAAAAATAAATGAATGGGAGTACATCAATCTAAAATGCTCCTGCTTAGCAGAAGTACCCATCAACAAAGTAGAGACAACTATCCGAATGGGCTTATTATCCAAAACATACAAAGAAGTCATACAACTCAATAACAAAAAAACAATGCTCCAATCAAAATAGGCAAGGAACTGAACAGACACTTCTTCAAAGAAGACATACAAATGGCCAATAAATATATGAAATGGTACTCAACATCACTAGCTAATAGGGAAATGCAAATCAAAACCACAATGAGATACCATCTCACACCTGGTAGAATAGGTATAATCATCCAGACAAGTAATAACAAATGTTGAAGAGGATGAGGAGAAAAAGGAACCCTCATACACTGCTGGTGGGACCGCAAATTGGTACAGTCGCTACAGAAAACAGTATGGAGGTTCCTCAAAAAACTAAGAATTGATCTACCATGCATTCAAGCAATCCCTCTCCTGAGTATTTACCTCAAAGACTTGAAAACTCATATCCTTAAAGATATTTAAACACTGATGTTCATAGCAGCATTATTCCAGGACATGGAAGCAATGGAAGTGTCTTACTTTAGATAATTGGTGAAAGAAGCTCTGGTACATATATACAATGGATTATTACTCAATAATAAGAAGAAATAGAATAATTCCATTTGTCTCAACATGGATGGACCTCAAGATAATCATGCTAAATGAAATAAGCCAGACAGAAAAAGTTTAAAATCACATGATATCACTTATATGTGGGATATAAACCTAAAAGCAACAAACAGAGACTCATGGACATGGACAATAGACTAGTGGTTACCTGAGTGAAGGGGTGATGGCGGAGGGGAGAGGTACATGGGGTGAAAGGAGCCAAATATGTGGTAACAGAAAGAATTCTAACTATGGGAGGTGAACACACAGTGTAAATATATATATGCCTTAATGTTAAAATGTACAGCTGAAACTTATTGGATTTTGTTTAACAATATCACCATAAACAAACAAGCAAGCAAACAAACAAACAAATAAATAAATAAATTTAGGGGAAAAAAGGAAATGAAGGATACAGTAACTAAATGAAGAATATCTTAGGAGAAACCAACAGTAGCTTAGATAAACCAGAGGATTGAATCAGTGATTTAAAAGATAAGGCATCAGATTACATATATCAGAATAGTAATATGAAAAAAAAAATCCAAAAAATGAGAATAGCCTAAAGTACCTCTGGGAAAACATCAAGCATAACAACATGTGCATCATTGGGGTACCAAAAAGAGGAGAAAGAGAGCAAGGAACTGAAAACCTGTTTGAAGAAATAATGATGGCTAACTTCCTTAGCATGGTAAAGAAAATAGACATATAAACCCAGGAAGTGCAGAGAGTCACAAATAAGATAAACCCAAAGAAGCTCACACCAAGACACATCATAATTAAAATGCCAAAATTTAAAAACAAATAGAGAACCTTAAAAGCAGCAAGAGAAAAAGTTACTTAAGGGGACCTCCCATAAGACTGTCAGCCAATTACTCAGCTAAAACTTTGCAGGCCAGAAGGGATTGACAGGAAATATTTACAGTGATAAAAAGCAAGGACCTGCAACCAAGATTACTCTACCCAGAAAAGTTACCATTTATAACTGAAGAACAGATAAAGATCTTGCCAGACAAGAAAAAGTTAAAGGAATTCATCATCACAAAGCCAGTATTGCAAGAAATGTTGGAGAGACTATTTTAAGAAAAAGAGAAGAAAAACAAAAGAGGAAGAAGGGAAGAAGAGGACGCAGTAGGGGAAAAAAAGGTAAAAATATAAATAATAAATTGATAATAACTACATATATATCAACAATTACTTTTAATGTAAGTGGATCAAATACTGCAATCAAAAGATAGGGTGGTTGAATGGATAAGAAAAAAATATCCTTGCATATGCTGCCTACAAGAGGCTCACTTCAGTTCAAAAGACATACACGGACTGAAAGTAAAGGGATGGAAAAAGATGTTTCATAAAAGTGGAAATAAATAACAAAAATCTGGGGTAACGATACTTATACCAGACAAAATAGATTTTAAATCAAAGGCTATAACACGAGACAAAGGATAACCCTGCAATTCCACTTATGAATATTTACCTGAAAGAGTCCAAAATCCTGCTTTGAAAGGACATGAGAATCCATATGTTCATAGCAGCATTATTTACAATAGTCAAAATATGAGCAACCTTGGTGTCTATCATGAGATGAATGGATGAAGAGGTGATACATTTATGCAATGAAATATAGCTAAGCCATAAAAACATATGAAATCTTGCCATCTGCAACAACATGGTTGGACCAGAGGATACTGTGCTGAGTGGAGTAAGTTGGACAGAGAAAGACAAACACCATATGACCTCACTTATGTATGAAATCTAAAGGACAAAACAAACAAACAGAAACACTAATAGATATAGAGAACAAATTGGTGATTGCCAGATTGGAGGGTATTGAGGGGCTCAGTGAAAGTGGTGAAGGGTTTACAAAGCACAAATTGGTAGTTACAAAAGAATCGTGATGATGTAAAATACAGCATAAGGAATATAGTCAGTCAATAATATTGTAATAATTATGAACAGTGTCAGGTGGGTACTAGATTTATCAGGGTAATCACTTCATAAATTACATAAATTTATAATCACCATGTTGTACATCTGAAACTAGCATAATATTGTATGCTAACTGTATTTTGAATATAAAAAAATATTTTTAAAAAAATAGCCAGTGAGATAGATGAAAAAAAGGAGAATGGTACCCTGGAAGCCAAGAGAAAAAAGTATAACAAGAAAGAGGGAGTGATTACCTGTGACAAATGTTGCTGATATGGCAAGGAAATAGACTGAGCTGCTGGATATGGCAACATGGTGGGTCTTGTTCACATTGTTAAGAGTGGTTTCAGTGAAGTAGTGTGGCAAATATCTGACTAAATTACATTTAATGGAGAATGTCAGGAAAAGAAATACAGACAATAGTTTTAGATAACTTTCTGTAGTTTTTGTTGTCGTTGTTGTTTTGTTTTGTTTTGGTTTTGTTTTGTTTACAAAAGAGAGGAGAGAAATGTGATACCAGACAGTGGTATAAGTAGAGTCCAAAAAAGTTATTGTTTCATTTTTTTAATGTTTTTAAAGTTGGGCGTAACATTAGTATGCTATTTGTGTTTAAGATAAATACCACATAATTTCTCTTTTAAGTGGAATCTAGGAAACACAAAAAATAAACAAACTAAATGAAAACAGACTCAGATACAGAGGACAAACTGGTGATTGCCAGAGGGAAGGAAGGTTTGGGCTGGGTGAAAAAGGTGAAGGGATGAAGAAATACAAATTAGTAGCTACAAAACATTCATAGAGAAGTAGAGTACAGCTTAGGGAATATAGTCAATATTATTGTAATGGCTGTGCATGGTGCCAGATAGGTGCTAGAGAAATCAGGGGATCATTTTATAAATTACATAAATGTTAAAACAAAAACAAAAATTAAAAAAATGAAAATTGTCCAGTAAAGAGTGCTGGAATGATTTATTAAAAAAAAAGATGAATGTTTAATAGGTTGGAATAGGCTCATGATATAATCTTAATTAGTTTCAGGTATATAGTACATTGTTTAGACACATATAGATTATGAGGTGATTCTTTTCATTACTCTCTCACATCTCTGGCTCTATACACAGCTTAAGTAGGCTATAGGGGATGGGACTTAGTGCTTAAGTGGAGTTGTTGGCTTTGGTTTGGATCATGAATCATAGCACATTGGGAGGTAGAGATGTGGATACAGATGCTGGTAGGTGAGTAAATATGGTGTGGAAGTCTGTGGAAGTTCTCTTCTGATTGCTTTAATTTTCTCAGTGAGGTAGGATAGGGAAGCCAGAAGGAAGTTTGGGGGCATCTTAGAAGAGTGAAAGTTTGAAAAGGTTGTCCAAGAGAGTGAGAAACTGAATGGTCTTTGGAAATTAAATTCTGAGTTCCTGGTAGCATTAAGAGCATATTTGAAGATTTGTTTGTAGTTTAAAGTGATACAATTCAGCATTACTGTATGTTTTTCCTCAATCATATTTATATTTATTTAGTTGCATTGTGGAGGTTTGGGCATAGGACAGATAGTTGGATTTTAACAAAGATTCTAATCTTTCAAGTGTGATAAATCTGAAAAGAGGCAAAAGATTTAAGGGTATATATGTAAAGAACAATAATAAAGATTAGTCATCAAATTTAAGCTTGGTAATTAGGGTGATAATAATATTAAGGGGAAAGGAATAATTAAATGGTAGTAGATCAGTGGATTAGAGGTCCCAGTGAGTTTGAAAAATGATTGAGTTTAAAGGTTATTCTTAATTATACTAGTCTCAACTCACTCTATTACCAACAGAATTCATCATTTAACATATTCTATATTATTTCCTTGAATCTAATCTGTTTTCAGAGCACTTTAAAATTTCATTTTTCTCAGTGTGCACTGTGACTTTTTGAATCTTCCTCTAGAAGTGTTGATTTTAGTGGACTGTCTGAGAAGAAACACACTAATTGATTGATAATAGAAAAAAGTTCCAATTACAAATGTAGTTAGACAAAATAATTTTTAAATGTATTATTATTGTAAAAGTATCTTTTTTAGTCTTGCATTCTATCGGTTCTTTTTTTAGAAAAAGCATTTTGATCTATGTGAACTGTTATAAATAAAGCAGAGATATGCATAAAAGAGAAAGATGATTAGGACTAGGGTAGTAGAAGAAGTGAGCTGGAAAGATAGAAGGTGGTGGTCAGAAGGTGGAACATATGAAATTAACATCAAGAAGAGTTGAATTTATTGCTAGTTACATGGTCCAGGGCCATGACCACATGATTAGAAGATGTGAAATGGCTGCCATAATCAATGGAGAAGTTCAAGAAACTGAGAGGCCAAGATGTGATCTTGGCTAAGATGATCTATTTGTATGTTCATAGCTCTAGGAATTCAGGCAAGAGTAGCATTGATGATTACAACTATGAGAAAAAAGTTAGGATCTAGAGAAATGAATGGGATGGCAGAGGCAATGCTAATGTATGGCATATAATGATATAAGATTCAAGCTGACATTTTGGTGCAAAGAGGAAGGAAAAAGTGTTTGAAAGCAACAAGGAGCAGGGATGACACCTACCTATCTCCAGGCTAAAAGATCGGAGGGCTACAAAAGAAAAAGCAGTTTCTAGTTGGGAGGCTTATGGGGTGTTCTCAGGGGAAAAAGTCAGGTTTCGATGAAAGCAAAAATTTGAAAGAAATGTTCAGATAACGTTTTGTGAAAATAAGGGCATGGCATCAAGTCACCAGTGATCCCTACCTTCTGGTTTTAAGTCTCTTTTTAGTCCTCTCCTAATACAGCTGACCTGTATGATCAATAGAAAACTGCAGAAGTGATGACATACAATTTCTGAGGCAAGGTTATAAAAGGCACAGTAGCTTCTGCCTTGCTCTCTTAGGTCACCAGCTCTTGATAAATCTAGCTACCAGGCCATGAAGACACTCAAGAAGCCCTTGTTGAAAGAGAGGTCACCTTTCCATAAACTAGCACCAACTTGCCAGCATGCAAGTGAACTACATTGGAAGTAGATCTTTCCTTCTCAGTCAAATGTTCATATGATTGCAGCCCTAGCTAGCATCTTACTACAGCCTCATGAGAAAGTCCAAGCCAAAACTGTCTAAACAAGCCAGTTTAGTAATGACCTAATTTCCAATCTGCCGAAGCTATGCCATCTAATAAATGATTGGTCTTATTTTCATTTTATAAAGTAGTAGGATGGAAAAATACTCTAATAACATTAAAAGGATACTGGAATGGGTCTGTTAGTATGATATAAAGTAGATTTCAACACAAAAATTAATCTGTATATTATATCATATTATAATATATAAATTTATATTATGATATCATATCATATTATATTACACTATACTATACTATAATATACTATAGTATATTATGTTATATTATAGTATATATTAGCAATATCATAAAATATTGCTAAAGACAAAGGTCACTTTATAATAATGTCAAGTCATGAAGAGTACATAACAATTGTAATAACAAGTAATTAATAAACAGCTTCAAAATACATAAAGAAAATGATAGAAGTACAGAAAGAATAGACAAATACACCATTATAATAAGAGATTTAAATACTATTCTCCATCGCTGATTAAACAATAGAAAAAATTAATAAAGATATAGAATACTTGAGTCTTGGCTTCCAGTCAAGATGATGGAGTGGGTAAATGATAGACATGACTTCTCCCATGACCACATTAAAATTGCAACCAAATTATAAAACTGTCTACCTGGAGAACAGTTTGAAGAACAGCTGAACATAACTCCTATAACTCCTACAACTGTGGATATAAAGAGGAGGCCATATTGAGACTCGTAGGAGAGTTGGAGACCCAAAACAAGCTGTCCCACACTTACGTGTGGTGGTTGAGTATCTAGAGGGATATTTCAGCTGTGAAGTTTCTCCTGGAGAAATGAGGTGCCATAGCCCCACATTGGGGCTTCCAAGGCCAAGTTTCCATTACTGAGATGAGGAATCCCCACAAAATATGGCTCTGAAAATCAGTGGAATTCTAACTATCTGGGTGAGATGGAAAACAGGTGAAAACTCATGTCCTCTTATAGGACCCACTCACAGACTCACTCACTCTCAGGCACTCACCCTGGGCTCCAGCAGGGGGATGGCAGCTCAGGAGATGTCAGAGGTATACAGGGAATAACTGAGTTTTATGGCCTCAAGGCAAGGGCTGGAGGCACAGCCTCTATTGTTTTGTTGTTAAGCCCTTCTCCTATGCAGCCTATAGATGGGTACCACCTTGCCTAAGTTGAGCTCTCCCCTCATATGTCCCAAACTGAATCTGCGTTGGCCCGGTGAACTCCACTCTCTCCACACTGGTGTCTCCCTGAGACACTGCCCCACCCAACTCACAAATTACTAGTGGCAATTCCATTCTTGGACAACCAATCTGATTCCCCACTACTAGCAGGAGACTCCTTCAGCAGCATTCAACAAGCCTCTGCTCATGAATCTCAGGAGGCACTTTAGATGGCAGGCAACCATCCCGAGCCCTAACTGCAGTATTTCTTGAACAAATATCAGGGGTCTGCAGGTTCCAGTTGGGCAGAAGCTGGGCTCAGTGTGAACTGAGACTGTTGCAAGTAGCCACAGGCTTAGCACTAGCAACAAGTCTGAATCTGCACTGAATTGGGAAACATCACTTGCCCCACCATGGTGATTCCCTGAGATCCCATTTCATCCAACTCCCTTACCACCCAAGGCTTATGCAGCTGCTGAAACTAACTGACAACCTGCAGGCTGAATCAAACCTTGAGGTAACCTGGGCCTTTTTGCTGAGCTACCCTTGGCATGGTACTGGTGGTAGCCAGTTTCTATTTGCTGCGTGGCCTCTCCACATGCTTCCAAGTCCAGCACAGACAGCAACCAATCACAGATAGCTGAGTAACAACTATCAGGTAGTCTTGGGTTCATCACAGGCAGTTTCTAAATGGGGCAGCACAGCAGACCCACACAAAAAGCTAAAGAAGAAACACACCCAAAGATAGACATAAGTTCTCAAAAGACCGCCACTTGGTTAGTTCCCAAAGTGGCACAGCAAAGGGTGATTTCAACAGGCACATGAGCCCAATGGGGTGAATCTCACTCCGTGGGATCAGCCCTCACAAAGCAGTTATGTTCTCTGAGCATGGGCAGTCAGTCTGAGAGTCGATTCATCCCACTGACATGCCAAAATCAATTGAGGCTCAACTACAACAGAGAGAACACCAAATCCAAACAAAGGAAACTGCTGGAGCACCCCGTGCAGGTGATCAGGGAGACTGTGCCACTGGATACAGAAAACCTACTACATTAGGCCACTTGGTTAAGACTGGGAGACACAGCAGATCTACCTAATAAGGAAAGGAACACAGAGTGGCAACCAAAATGATAAAAAAAGAAACATATTCCCAAATTTTAAAAAAATCTAGAAAAGGAACTAAATGAAATGGCGACAAGCAACCTTTCAGAAACAGAGATCAGAACACTGGTTATTGGAGTTCCAAGTCAAGGTTGTGTAGACAGTAGAGGCTTCGTACATCTCCTCTTGCAACCACACCAACATTGTGATAAAACCAGACAAAACAGCAAGCAGAGTGGCCTGGGATCTGGATGAACAGAAGCCCTACATCTAGAGAGAGAAATAAGAAATCACCTTGGAATTGTAGGAGGTGGCAGAGACGTGAGGTGCCTGGCCCCATGCGGCTGAGTGAAACAGAGACTACAGCAGCTACAGCTGGCAGGTGCGGATGTTCCTTTTAAAAAGGCCATAACCATGACCGGACATTCACAGTGACAGACTTGCTTGCTCTGAGCTCCAGCACTAGGGTGGCTGCTCGGGGGGTGCCAGGAACATACAGGGAAACACTGAGTTGTAGTACTTCTGAGTGAGGGGTAGAGGAGTGGCTTTCTCCTCTTCATAAGTGCTGTCAGTATCCATTGATTCTTCGTTGAGCTCTCACCCTTCCCACTGTGAGAACTCAAGTGCCACAATAGCTGAGGCATCATCAAACTAGATGAAAAAGGTCGATCCTCAAGAGGGCTATGAAATTTCACTCCTCCCAACTCGTGACTCTATCCAAGCCACATCCAGTGGTGTCTTTTGTAGTGCCCTGTTTCCCTTTCTGAGCAGCTCTAAGCCCCACCCTGGCGTCGGCCTGACTTGGTTTCTGGTGTGACCTCTTGAGGCAACTATAAGCACAGCACTGTTGGCACTCATCTTTAGATTGCTTGCTGACTCATACCAGGTGGCTCTGAAGGGTCACAGGCTGAAGCTAAAATTGGCCTGCAGATGGATCCCTCTCAGGACTACGGCACTGAGCCCAATAAAGCCACACTACTAAGACCAGAAGACTTAGGAGCTTTACCTAGTACATAGAAACAGACAAGGCAGGCAAAGTGGAGAGACAAAGAAGCATGTCCCATTTGAAAGGACAGAACAACACTCCAGAAAAAGATTTAAACACTATGGAGTAACACAATCTAACAGAGGCAGAGTTCAACACATTAGTTATAAGGATGCTCAATGAACTCAGAGGAAGAGTAGATGAACTCAGACATTAACAAAAAAGTAAAAAAAAAAAACATAAAAATGGAGATGAAAATTATAAAAGGGAACCAGTTATAAATGAAGAATACAACATTTGAGGTGAAGAGCACATTAGAGAAAATCAACAGAGTGGATGAAGAAAGAGATTGAATATAGAGAATGGGGTAGTGGAGGACGCCCAATCAGTAACAAGAAAAAAAAAAGAATCCAAAAACATAAAGATAATTTAAGGAGACTATGAAACAACATTAAACATAACAACATTCATACCATAGGGGTACCAGAAAGAGAAGAAAAAGCAAGAAGTTAAAAAAGTATTTGAAGAAATAATGATGGAAACTTCCCTAAATTGGTGAAGGAAATAGACATACGATCCAAGGAAACTCAAGGAGTCCCAAACAAGATGAACCCAAAGAAGCCCAAACCAAGACACATCATCATTAATGACAAAGAGAGAATCTTAAAAGCAGCAAGAGGAAAACAGTTACCTACAAAGGGAGCTCCTATAAAACTGTCAGCTGATTTCTTAACAGAAACTTTGCAGGACATAAGTGCTTGGCACAAAATATCCAAAGTGATGAAAACCTAGAACCTACAAGCAAGAATACGTTATCCAGCACAGCTATCATTCAGAGTGGAAGGACAGAAAAAGAGCTTCTCAGATAAGGAAAAGGTAAAAGAGTTCATTACCATCAAGCCAGTATTACAGGAAATGTTAGAGGAATTCTTTAAGAAAAAAAAAATATATATATATATTATATATATATTATATATATATAATAAATAATGGCAACAATTACATATTGATCAATAATTCTTCAAAAAAATCAATTGTTCCAATCAAAAGATAGGGTGGTTGAATGGATAAGAAAACAAGAACCTTACATATGCTTCCTACAAGAGACTCATTTCAGATTAAAAGACTCATACAGATTAAAAGTAAAGGGATGGAAAAATATATTGCATTATGGACTTTGAGGGTATGGTGCTGAATGGAGTAAGTCAAATAAAGACAAATGCCATGTGATTTTACGTACATGAGGATTCTGAAGAACAAAATAAACATCAACAAAAAAATAGAAAAATTCATAGATACAAAGAACAATTTGATAGTTACGAGGTGGGAGAAAGAAAGAAGATTATGAGTTTTTTATTACAACAAATATAAGCATAATAACCTTTTCATTTTCTGGAAAAAAAAACAAACACACACTGATTGTGAAAATGCTCCATGAAGTTAGACAAAGAGTAAATAATCTGAGTGAAAACTTTGACAAAGAGATAGTAAGCATAAAAAAGAACATTGAAACCTTAAAAATAAGTCAGAAATGAATACAATGACTGACATAAAGAATACACTAGAAAGAATCAACAGTTGATTCAATAAAGTAGAGAATCAAATAAGCAATTTGGAAGATAAGAAAATATAAAACACTTTATTTGAAATTATTTGTCCATATAAACAGGGCCTTACTTCTGGACTCTCACTTTTGTACCACTGGTCTGTGTGTCTGTTTTTCTGCCAATACTGTGCTGTTTTGATTATTATTGTTTTGTAATATACTTTGAAGTCAAACAGAATCATATGCACCTTGATATTCATAGCAGCATTATTCACAGTGGCCAGGACATGGAAGCAACTGAAGTATCCTAAAATAGATGATTGGATAAAGAAGATAAGGTACATATATACAATGGAATATTACTCAGCTATAAGAAGAAGTGAAATACTGCCATTTGTGATGACATGGATGAATCTTGAAGTAATCGTTTTAAGCAAAATAAGCTAGACAGGAAAAGGCGAAAATCATATTATATCACTTTTATGTGGGATATAAAACTGAAAGCAAAAAGCAATATGATGGTAAAACAGAAACTTGTGGACTTGGACAATGAACTAGTGGTCACCAGAAGAAAGTGGGGAAGGAGGATGTAGATAGGAGTAAAAGAGGTCAATGTGTGGTGATAGAAAAAAATATAACCATGGACAGTGAATACACAATGCTATATATATATATATATATATATATATATATATATATATATATATATATATATGACATACTGTTAAATTGTACTCTTGAAACTTATTGTATTTTGTTGGTCAATGTTTCCTAATAATTTTTAATAATAACAAGAACTAAAATTAAAAATTAAAAGAGACAAGCCAATTTTTAAAAAATAAGAAAAAAATACCCTATCAAAACAGCAAACAGAAAAAAAGAACAAAAAAAATAAGAATAATTTAAGAGACCTCTGGCAAAACATAAAACACAACAACATTTGCATCATAGAGGTACCAGAAAAAGAAGATCAAGGGATTGGCAAGCTATTTGAGGAAATAATGATTAAAAGCTCCCTTAACCAGGTGAGGGAAATAGACATACAAGTCCAGAAAGAGTAGAGTCCCAAATGAGAGAAATCCAAACAGGCCCACACAAAGACAAATAATAATTTATATTCTGGAGTTTAAAGTTTAAGAGAATCCTAAAAGCAGCAAGAGAAAGGAAGCTAGCTATAAGTAAGTATACTTCCATAAGAATGTCACCTGTTTTCTCAACAGAAACTTCATAGGCCAGAAATAATCGGCATAAAATATTCATTGATGAAAACCAAGAACCTACAATGAAGATTACTCTATACAGCTAGGTTATCAGTTAAAATTGAAGGTGATATAAAGAGGTTTCCAGAATTCCAGAGAGGAAAAAATCTAAAGGAATTCATCACCACCAAGGCAGTATTACAAGAAATGTTAAAGGGATTTCTTTAGAAAAAGAATGAGAAGGGGGGAAAAACATAAAATGGAATAATAAGATGACAATAACTGTGTACCTATCAATAATCACTTTAAATATAAATGGATTAAATGCCCCAATCGAAAGACACAGAGTGGCTGAATGGATAAGAAAACAAAACTCTTACATATGCTGCCTATAAGAGAACCACTTCAGATCAAAAGATATATACAGACTGAAAGTAAAGGTATAGAAAAAGATATTGCATAGAAATAGAAATGCAAAAAGGCTGGGTAGCAATATTTAGACAAAATAAATGACTTTAAAACAAAGGCTATAATAAGAGACAAAGAAAGAAATCACATAATGATGAAGGAATCAATACAAGAGGACATAACTCTAATAAACATATACACACCTAACTGAAAAGCACCAACATATATAAAGCAATTATTGATGGGCATTAAGAGAGAGATTGACAGTAATTTACTCATGGTAGGAGATTTTAACACCCATTGACACCAATGAACAGATCTTACAGACAGAAAATCAACAAGAAAACAGCAGCCATTAATAATACGCTAGATTAGATGAATTTGACTTATATTTTTACAGCATTTCACTACAAAGCTACAGAACATACATTCTTCTCAAGTCTACATGAAACGTTTTTTAAGGTAGACCTCATGTGAGGAGTCTCAATAAATTGAAGAAGATTGAAATCATATCCTACCTTCTCACAATGGTAAAAACCTACAATTCAATTGCAAAAAAAAAAAACTGAAAAATACACAAAAACATGGAGGTTAAATCAATGAGAAAAAGCTAAAAAGGTTTTTTCTTAAGATCAGGAAAAAGACAAGAATGTGTACTTTTACTACTTTTATTTAACGCAGTATTGGAAATCCTAGCCACAGCATGCAGAAAAGAAAAACAAACAAAACACATACAAATTAGAAAAGAAATAAAACTGTCATGATTTGCAGATGACATGATACGATATATAGAGAACCCTAAAGATTCTACCAAAAAGCTGTTAGAACTGAAGTACCAGGGTAAAAAAATTAACATTCAGAAATTAGTTGAATTTTTTATACACCATTAATAAACTATCAGAAAGAGAAATTAAGAAAAAATTTCCATTTATAATTGCATTAAAAAGTATCAAGGAGTAATTTTAACCAAGGCAGTAAAAGATCTGTACTCAGAAAATTAGAAGTCACTAAAGAAAGAAATTGAGAAGACACAAATGAAAAGAAGCATATACCGTACTCATGGATAGGAAGAATTAACATCACTCAAATGTCCATACTAACCAAAGCAAAATAGATTTAATGTAATCCCTACCAAAATGCCAAAAACATTTTTTTTTGCAGAATTAGAAAAAATAGTCCTAAAATTTATATGGGACCATAAAAGACACCAAATAGTTATGGCAATCGTGAGAAAGAAGAACAAAGTTGAAGGTATCATTCTATCTGATATCAAACTATACTATAATACTATACTAGTCAAAACAGCATGGTACTGGCATAAAATTAGACACATAGATCAATGGAACAGAATAAAGGGACCAGAAATAAATCCTCAAATCTAATAAAAATGAAACAACAATATAAAATAGGGTAAAGACAGTCTATTCAATAAATGGTGTTGAGAAAACTAGACAGATACATGCAAAAATAAAACTGAACAACCTCTTTACACCATATACAAGAATAAACTCAAAATGGATTGACTATATAAATGTAAGACCCCAAAACATAAAACTCCTAGAAGAAAACATAGGCAGCAAACTCTCTCACATTGCCTTTAGTAATATTTTTTCTTATATGTCTTCTTGGAAAGGGAAACAAAAGAAAAAAAATTAGCAAATGGGACTACATCAAACTAGAACATTTTTTTACAGCTAAAGAAACCCTCAAGAAACCAAAAAGATAACCTACTGAACAGGAGAAAATAGTCACCAGTGATACATCTGATAAGGGTTTAATATTCCAAATTTATAAAGAACTCATGCAACTCAAAATTTTTTTAAAAAATTCTAATAAAATAACCGGGGAGAAGTCCTGAATAGGCATTCTCAAAAGAGGATGTATAGATGGCCAATGGACATATGAAAAGATGCTCGATGCCACTAATCATCAAGGAAATGCAAATTAAAACGACAATGATATATCACCTCATACCTGTCAATACGGTTATAAACCATAAGCCAAAAAAAAAAAAAAAAAGCTTTGGTGAGGATGTGGAGAAATGGGAAAACCCTTGCACTGCTGGTGAGCTTGCAAAGTGCTACAGCCAGTATGAAAAACAGTTTGGACATTTCTCAAAAATTAAAAATACAACACTTTAAGACCCAGCCATTTAACTACTGGATATTTATTCAAAGAAAACCAAAACACTATTTCATAATGATTTATGCATGCCTATGTTCATGGCAGCACAATTTATAATAATCAAGATATGAAAACAACCTAAATAACTATCGACAGATGATTGCATAAAGAAGTTATGGGTCATATACACAATGGCATATTACTTATCCATTGAAAAAGTTCAAACCCTACAATTCGCAATGACATGGATGGACCTAGAGGTTATTATACTGAGTGAAATAGGTAAGAAAAAGAAAGAAAAATACCATACAATTTATCTTATATGTGGACTCTAAGGAACAATAAGAACAAACTAATCACAAACAGACTCACAAATATAGAGGACAATCTGGTGACAGCCAGAGGATAGGGGATTTGGGAGGCTGGAAGAAAGGAGTAAAGGGTTAAAGAAGTACAAATCGGTAGTGGATAGATCATCACAGGAAAGGGGAGCACAGCATAGGGAATGCAGTCAGCATTAATATAATGGCTAGGTGTAGAGCTAGAGGAGAGAAAGAACAAGCAGAAGAACCATTTCATAAACTATATAAATGTCTAAACAATGTACTGCATACTTGAGATTAATAATAAATTTTTTAAAAAAATTTTAAAAGAGTGTTTTAGAGGGAATCAACAGAGTGGAGGAAGGAGAATTGAACTACTGATATAGAGGTTGGAAAACCAAGGACATCCAATCAGAATGGCAATAAAAAGGAGGCAAGAATATGATAATAATTTAAGGAGCCTATGGGACAAAATTAAATCTAACCACATCCATGTCATAGTGATATCTCAATGAGAAGAGGGAGAACAAGAAGTTGAAAACATATATGAAGAAATAATGATGAAAAACTTCCCTAACCTGGTGAGGAAAAGATGCATACAACCTCAATAAGCTCAGAGAATCCCCAAAACCAGGAACTCAAAGAGGTGCAGACCAAGACACATCATCCTTAAAATGCCAAAGCTTAAATAAAAAGAGAGAATCTTAAAAGCAGCAAGAGAAAAGCAGATAGTTACCTAAAAGGGAACACCCATAAGACTGGTAGCTGATTTCTCAAAAGAAACTTTGCAGGACAGAAGGACTTGGCACAAAATATTCAAAGTGATGAAAACCTAGGATTTGCAACCAAGATTATTTTAGCCAATAAAGCTATTATTTAAAGTAGAAGAAGAGATAATGAACTTCCCAGACAAAAATTTCTAAGGAGTTCATCACCATCAAGCCAGTATCACAGGAAATGTTGGATGGACTTTTTAAGAACAAAAAACATGTATGAAAATCATGAATAAAAAATGGTAATAACTATATATCTATCAACGAATACCTCAAATGGAAAATAATTAAGTTCTCCAACCAAAGGGTAGGTTGGCTGAATGAATAAGAAAACAAGACCCTTACGTAGGCTGCCTACAAGAGACTCACCTCAGATTAAAAGACACACAAATAAAAGGAAAATAATATTGCCTTGATGGTCCTAGAGGGTATTGCACTGAATGAAGTCAGATAGAGAAAGATGAATGTACGTGATTTCATGTTCACATGGAATCTAAAAAACAAAATGAACAACAGCAACAATGGAAAGAAACTCATAGATACAGAGAATATTCTGAGGGCTACTAGACAGGAGGGGCGTTTGGGATTTATGAAAGGGGGAAAAGCAATTAAGTAGTTCAAATGGATAGTTACAAAACACACATGGAGGTATAAAGTATAGACTAAAACATAGTCAATAATGTAATAAATATGTAAAGGAGAAGCAGGGACTAGATTTAGTGGGGCGATTACTTTGTGAGTTACATAGATCTCTAATCACTATATCGTATGACTGAAAGTAATATATCATTGTATGTCAACTATAATTTTAAAATCTCTTCAAACTGTACACTGTAATTATGGGTAAGTAATTGTCCATTATATTTCTATAAAACTGTAAAAAATAGGTAACAAGAGATAAGATTGTATATTTCATAATGGTAATAGAAAAAAATACACAAAGTAACACTTATCATTACATTTGTTCCCAATCATGGAGCACCAAAATATATAAAGCAACTACTAATAGAACTAAAGGAAAAAACTGACAAAAACACAATTATAGTAGAGGACCTAAATACCCCACTGTCAGCTATGGATAAATCATCGAAAAAGAAAATCACTAAGGAAATATCGACCTTATGTAACACATTAAAATACATGTTATATGGACATAATCAACATTTACAGAGACTTTATTCCCAAAACACAAGATTATATAGTCTTCTCTAGTGTACATGGACCATTCTCAAGGATAGACCATACGCTAGGACACAGAACTAGCCCTGACAAATTTAAGAAGATTAAAATCATATCAATTATATTCTTCAACCATAATGCAATGAAACTGGAGATCAACTGTAAAAAGAAAGCAAGAAGGACCACAGATGTGTGGAGATTAAACCACATATTACTAAAGCAACTGGGTCATAAAAAAAATTAAAGGAGAGATTGAGATACATTGAAACAAATGAGAATGAAAGAACAGATAACAAAAGGAAATTTTACATTATTACAGGCTTATCTCAAGAAACAACACAGATCTCAAATAAACAACTTAACATTGAATCTTAAAAAAAAAAAACAGAAAAAGAACAAATGTGCCCCAAACTCAGTAGAAGGAAGAAAATAATCAAAATTAGAGCAAAATTAAGTGAATTTGAGAACAAAAAGACAATATAAAACTTAATGCAACAAAATCAAGTTCTTTGAGAAGTTCAATAAAGTTAACAACCCCCTGCCTAGACTCATTGAGAAAAAAGAAGAGAGAAAGAACACAAATAAAGTGAGACAGATACCACCAAAATGCAAAGGATCATACAAAAATATTATGAGATTATATCCCACCAAATTTAATAACTGAGAAAAAATGGACAAGTTCTTAGAAATATTTCACCTTCCTAGACTGCTTATGAAGAACTGGAAAATATAAATGGACCAATCAGCAGCAAGGAAATTTAAACAATCATCAAAAGCCTCCCAAAAAGTAGAAGTCCAGAACCAGATGGTTTCACTAGTGAATTCTATGAACTATTCAATGCAGATTTAATACATGTGGTTCTCAAATTCTTCAAAAAAATTGAAGAAGATGCAATACTTATTAACTAATTTTAAGGGCCAATATAACTTTGATACCAAAACATGGTAAGAATAACAAAAAGAAAACTACAAACCAACATCTCTGATGAATACAGGCACAAAAGTCCTAAACAAAATATCAACAAATCAAATACAAAAATACATTTAAAAGATTATATATCATGACCAAGTGAGGTTCAGTTCAGGGGCTCAAAGATGGTTCAACATATGCAAATTGATCAATGTGATACACCATATAAACAAAATAAAGGATACAAATTATATGATCATATGAATAAATGCAGAAAAAGCAACTGACAAGTTACAGCATTCATTTATGATTATAATAATTTATGATTAAAACACTTAATAAAATGGGAATAGAAGGAAAGTACCTCAGCATAATAAAGGCCATATTCAAAAAACCTCAGCTAATATCATACTTAATGGTGAAAAAGTAAAAACATTCCCTCTGAGATCAGGAACGAGAAGAGGCTGTTTTCTATCACCACTCTTATTCAATTTAGTGTTGAAAGTACCAGCTAGAGCAATCAGGCAAGAGAAAGAAACAAAAGATATTTATACTGGGAGTGAAGTCAAATTGTCACTTTTTGCATGTGAAATGATTCTCTATATGGAAAACCCTAAAGACTCCACCAAAGAACTATTAGAAACAATAGACAAACACAGTAAAGTTCAAGATAAAAAATTGATGTACAAAAATTCATTGCATTCCTAAATACTAACAATGAAATTTTAGAAAAAGAAATGAAAATTTTCATTTGGCAACTGCAACAAAAAGAAGAAAATACCTAGAAATAAACCTAACAAACATGTGAAGAACCAATACACAAAAAATACAAGATGCTGTTAACATAAATTGGAGAAGACACAAAGAAATAGAAAGATATTTTGTGTTCATGATTTGGAAGAATCAACACAGTAAAAATGGCCATATTACCCAAAGAAATATACAAATTTAATGCAACACTCATCAAAATAACAATGACATTTTTTAAAGAAATAGAACACAAAAATCATCAGATTTGTATGTAATCACAAAAGACCCTGAATAGCCAAATCAATCAGTGAAAAAAGAACAAGGCTGGAAGAATCACTGTTCTTGATTTCAAATTATACTACAAGTGATAATAATCAAAACAGCATGGTATCGGCAGAAAAAAAAAACAGACATAGAGTCCAAAGAAACAGAATTGAGAGCTTAAAAATAACTCCACATATATATATGGGCAAATAATTTTCAAAAAAGGAGCTAGAAACATACAGTAGAAGAAAGCCTCATCAATAAAAGGTGTTGAAAAAATTGGAAAGCCACATGCGAAAGAATGATACTAGACTGCCGTCTGTCTCCGTACGCCAAAATTTATTCAAAATGGATCAAAGACTTAAATATAAGCCCTGAAACAATGAACTACATAGAAGAAAACAAAGATAGTAAACTCATGGACTTTGATCTAAGGAAAGATTTTTAAGAATTTGATTTCAAATGCAAAGAAAGTAGAAGCAAAAATAAATTAATAGAGCTATGTCAAATTAAAAAGCTTCTGAACAGTAGAATAAATCATCAATGAAGCAAAGAGGTAACTAACCAAATGGGAGAATATATTTGCATACAATATTTATGATAAGGAGCTAATATCCAAAATATACAAAGAACTCATACAATTCAATAACAAGAATACAATCCAATTAAAAATGGACAGAGAAAAAAAATGGACTGAGAACTTGAATAGACACTTCTCCCAAGAATCCATATAAACATCCAAAAAACATACGAAAAGGTGCTCTACTTCACTAGCTATTAGGAAAATGAAAATCAAAACCATAATGAGCTAATACCTCATACCTGTAAGAATGTTTATTATCAGCAAGACAAGTAATAACAAGAGTTGAAGAGGTTGTGGGGGAAAATTAATCTTTATATACTGTTGTTGGAAAAGTAAATTGGTAAAGCCACTATGGAAAATAGTATGGAGTTTCCTCATAAAATTAAGAAACAATTACCATATGCCTCAGCAATTCTTCTTCTGGATACCTAACCAAAACATAGAAAATATCCTGAAAGATATATGCACTCTTATGTTCATTGTAGCATTATTCACAATGGCCATGACATAGAAACAAGCAAAGTTTCCTATAATAGATGATTGGATAAAGAAGGAAAGGTACATATATAAAATGAAATGTAATTGAGCCATAAGAAAAGATGAAATATTGCCATTTGCAACAACATGGATGGATCTTGAGATAATCATGCTAAGCAAAATAAATCAGACAGAAAAAGTCGAGAACCATATGATTTCACTCATATGTGGAATATAAAACCGAAAGCAACAAATGAACAGGACAAATAACAATTCATAAACACATATGACATGTTAGCGGTTACCAGAGGGAAAGGGGATGCGGGCAGGTGGAAAAAGATAAAGGAGGTCAAATATATGGTGACAGAAGGAAATTTGACTTTGGGTGGTGAATACACAATTGAAATATAGATGACATATTATTTAATTGTACACTTGAAATCTATATAATTTTATTAACCAACGTCTCCCCAACAGATTTAATTTTGAAAATGTAAAAAAGGAAAAAGAAAAGAAGCAAAACTGAAAAACAATTACTTTAACCTCCATCTGAAAATAACAAGCTAATCTTCAGTAATACAGACAAAAGGAAATAATTAAAAATAGAATAGAAATCAGTAACATAAAAAATAAAAATACTCTAGAGAAAATAAATGGTGCAAAATTTGTTCATTGAAAAGATCTATAATATTTGTAAAGCTCTGATAAGAATGACCAAGAAATGTCAATATACAAAGACTATATATACTTCACATATCAACAACTGAAAACTAGAATATGAAATTTAAAACTGATATAATGTGTAATAGCATCACAGAGATATAAAGTCAAAAGGCTTTTTAAAAATTTACAATACTAGTAAAGAAAGACATGCAAGGACTTCACCCAGAAATATTGCAAAACATTACTGGTAAGACCATCTCACTATACACAGAAAAAAGGAAAGAAAGGTACATATTTGACAAACTCCAAAACCCATCCTTAATAAATACCATAAAAAAGGATAAAATATTTCAAATTTAATTTAACAAAAATACAAGACCCGTACAATGCAAACTTAAAATATTTTTAGAGAAATTTTGAGAGCATATTTCTAGTTCATGTGTTGGAAGACTTAATATTGGGCAGTTTTCCTTAAATGTTTTTTTACATATATATAACATATATTCAATGAAATTCCAATAAAATTTCTGGAGGTAGGTTTGTACACTGAGAAGTTAATACTAAAACTTTATGAAATAACTATATAGAATAAACAAAACAATTAAAAAATAACAATGTTGGGAAAGTTATATCACCTGATTACAATGCTTTCTATAAAGCTACAGCAATTAAGAAAGTACAGTATTGGCATAAGGACAGAAATATATATCAATGGTACAAAACAGTCTAGAAATAAGCCTTTATGTATGTAGTTAAGTGATTTATCACCAAGATGTCAAGGTAATTCAATGAGGAAAGCATAGTCTTTTAAACAACTAGTTGTAAAAACAATTAGATATTCCTTTTTTTAAAAAAAATTAAAAGAAAAAAGAAAACGAACAAATAAAAAGATCCTGAAACCTTACCTCACAGTGATTACCCTCCTCAAAAAAAAAAACCTTATCTCACACTATATACAAAATCTAACCCAAAATGCATCAAATATGTAAACGTAAGGTCTAAAACTAACAAACTTCTATAAAAAACACACAGAAGAAAAATTTTTTGACCTTGGCTTAAGCAATTATTTATGAAATATGACACAAAAATTAATTAAAATTAAATAAAAGGAAAATATGAATTAGACTTCTTCAAAATTAAAACTTGTTCCAAAAGCACCAGTAATTAAAAGAAAAAGAAAAACAAGTCACAGAATAAAAGATAGTTTCTGCAAAATATATATCTAATAAAGAACTTGTAACCAATTGGATTTTTCAAAATTTCTCCCAACTAATCAAGAAGACAAACTAATAAAGAATGAGCAAAAAAATCAAATAATCACTTCTCCATAGAAGATAATAACATGATGAATGTGCATATGCTCACCATCATTAATCATTTAGGAAATAAAAATTAAAATCACGATGAAATGCCACTATATAACACTAGAATGTCTAAAATAAAAGACAACAAATAAGTGTTTGTGAGGATTAGGAGAAACTGGAACCCTCATACATTGTTGGTGGAAATGTAAAATGAAACTGCCACATTGGGAAACAATATTTCATGAACAATAGAATACAATCAAGTAAGAGAATTTGCTGGATCAGAATAATGGTCAGACATCTACTTTCACATACACAAAAAATTAATGGTAATTTTCTGTACCTGGGTTTTTTGGGTGGACTTGGTGGTTTTGAGCCAACTTTCAAACTATCTGAACACCACTCATACTTAGAACCCAATGCCCATGTTTTACTTTTTTTCTTAAATCTTTCCTGACTTCTTTGTTTTTTTTTTATTTCTCTGAACAACTAGAGTACTTGTAACCAGTATTATAAATTTAGAACTTAATTATATGCTATACTGTATTGTTTAAAGTTGTGGCCTAAGTTTGTTTAATTTCCCAAACTAGATTTAAGGCAGTGATTAAGTCTTATTGCATATGTTTAGAAGTGCTGGTTTTAACTTATAAATAACTTGATTAACAATCAGATGGATGAATACTTCCCACCACTTTTTGTTTTGTATTATCTTTAAGGTTATCTAGAAATTGTTCATTTTATTACCAATTAAATGCAGAATATTTTATTGTTTATGGTAAGGGGGATTCACAATAGCCTTGATTAAACAATCATTTAGTAACCATATGATTACCAAACACAAACTTAAGTCTATTGGATATTTTGGTCATTGTAACTAAAGATCCATTAGGTTGTTGATACCATTCAATTTTCAACATTATAAATACTTCTAATGAAATAGTTAATAAGCTTAAAAACACTTCTTTCCATTGTTTCCCTTAAATACCATCATTTCCATTTATTAGCAAGATAATATTTTCCTACATTGTATCTTTTTTCTTTGTGATTGAGACATCCCATGAAGTTACAGCAAGGTGGGGAAAAGATGGAAATTCTAAATCATTAAGTTTGCAAAAATGTAAGCTATTGCATAAGCATTTTATGATAAACTTTTTCTCTCTTTAAATCAGTGATTGCCAATATATTGGGTTTGAATTTTAAAAGTTTATGTACATTCAGGTTGCCTCCATATCTTGGCTATTGTAAATAATGCTGCAATTAACATATGAATGCACATGTTACCTATGATAGATGTCCTGTATTTTTAGTGTGGGGCTCGACTAAATGTTAAATTTAAGTATTTATGTTTGATTTTCCAAGTATGTGTGTGTGCACCCACACACATACACACACAGAGTCACTTGTATGAGTTGCATACTTTTAGAAAGATTTCACTTAATGAGCAAAAAATTTTCTTTGTAGCGGTGTTAATAACAGATTCGAATGTTAGGAACTATTCTTCCTAAAAATCCATGTCATTTCTATCAATAGCGTATCTCACCTTGCATGTTATTTCTCAGGTACTACTCTGTCTTCTTGCCTGCTCCCTTACTCTCTTTACATCTCTATGATCACATTTTTTAAAAAATATAATCTTAACATTATTTTTTAATTTTTTCAATTGTGGTTGACATGCAGCATTATATTAGTTTTAGGTATATAATACAGTGATTAGACGTTTATATAACTTACAGAGTGATCACTCCAATTAATCAAGTACTCATCTAACTCAATACATAGTTATAATACTACTAACTATATTTCCTATGCTGTATTTTACATACCCATGACTATTTGTAATTGCTAATTTGTACTTCTTAATCCCCTCCCCAATTCACCCATCAGCCACCAGAAATAACTGGCAACTATCAAAATATTCTTTGTATCTGTATGTTTATTCCAGTTTTGTTTATTTATTTTTCTTTTTAGATTCCACATGTGAGTGAAATTATATGGCATTTGTACTACACTCAGCACAATACCCTTTAAGCCCATGCATATTGTCACAGATGGAAAGATTTCTTTCTTTTTAGTGGATGAGTAATAGTCCATTGTATATATGTACCACCTCTTCTTTATCCATTCATCCACTGATAAACACTCAAGTTGCCTTCATATCTTGGCAATTCTAAATAATGTTGCAGTGAACATATGTATATACATGGTCCTTCAAAGTAGTGTTTTGGGTTTCTTTAAATAAATACCCAGAAGTGAAATTACTGAGTCTTTTTCTGTTTCTAGTTATAGCCTTTTTTAGAAGTCTACTTTGTCTGGCATAAGTATTGCTAACCTGGCTTTAATTTTTTTTATGAAAAATCTTTTCCATCCCTTTACTTTAAGTCTGTGTGTCTTTTGATCTGAAGTGAGTTTCTTGTAGGCAAGGGTCTTATATGTAAGAATCTTATTTTCTTTTCCATTCAGCCATCCTAGGCCTTTTGACTGGAGCATTTAATCCATTTACATTTAAAGTAATTGTTGATAGATTTGTAGTTATTGCCATTTTATTATTCACATTCAATCTTTTGTACTTTATTTTTAAAGAAGTCTCTCTAATATTTCGTGTAACACTGATTTAGTGTTGATAAACTACTTTAGCTTTTTCTTGTCTGGGAAGCTCTTTGTTTTTATTTTTTGGTTTTTGGGTTTTTTTTTTTTTAATGATAGCTTTGCTGAGTAATCTTGGCTATAGGTCCTTACTTTTCATCACTTTGAATATTTTGTGACAATCCCTTCTAGCCTGCAAAGTTTCTGTTGAGAAATCAACCCACAGTCTTATGGGAGCTCTCTTGTAGGTGACAACTGCTTTTCTCTTGCTGCTTTTAAGATTCTCTCTTTGTCTTTTACCTTTGACATTTTAATTGTGTCTCCAGTCCAAAGGCAAGAAAATTTGAGACCCAGAAAGAGCAGATGTTTCAGTTGGAACACAAAAGCTGTTTGTAGTGAGATTTCTTTCTTACTCAGGGGAGGATCAGCTTTTTTTGTTTTATTCAGGGTTTCAACTGGTTGCGTGAGGCTCACCCACATTACATAGAGCAATCTGCTTTATTAGTCTAATGATTTACATGTTAATCTCATCCAAAACTACCCTCATAACATAAGCACCCAGAACAGTGTTTGAACAAATATCTGAGCACCCTGTGACCCAGTGAAATGTATATATAAAATTAACCATTATATAATTCCTTTGCCATTTCTTTAGCATGGTTTAGAGTTATTTTTAAGTTGTTTACTCTGTCAATATAAATTATTATAACAATCTAGTTCAGATAATAATAATGATATAATTTTAATTGTATACAAATCTTTTCTCTTATATAGATTCATTGTATTCTCCCACTTTTGTGATGTTATTGTCATACAAATTACTAGTCTATACCTTGTATGTTCATCAACACAGATGTATAATTATTACTTTACACAGTTGCTTTTTTAATTAAATAAAAGATAATAGTTATAAACCGAAAAGTAAATTTACATTGTCTTTTATAATTTATCTATATAGTTACCTTTACTAATATTCTTAATTCTTTATGTGGATTCAATGTACTGCCTACTGTCTATTAATTTTAGCCTGATGAACTCCTTTTAGTATTTCTTGTAGGTAAATTCTGCTAATGACAAATTCTCTTAGTTTTTATCTGAGAATATCTTATTTCTCCTTCATTGTTGAAAAATAGCTTTTCTGCATATAGAATTCTGGATTTATGGTTTTTTTCCTTAACACTCTGAAATGGTCATACCCCTCCATTCTGGTTTTCTGATGAGCAATCAACTATTAAACTTATTGAGGATTCTTTGTACATAATGAGTCACTCCTCTCCTGCTGCTTTGAAAATTCTCTATTCATCTTTCAACAGTTTGATTATAATGTGTATCTGTGAGTATCTCATTTGACTCATCTTATTTTCATTTCATAGAGCTTCTTAGATGAGTACATTTATGTATTTCATCAAATTCTGAAAGATTTTATCCATTGTTTCTCCAAGTATACTTTCTATTCCATTCTCTTTTTCCAATTCTGGGACTCCCATTGTTCCTAGATTAATATAATCATTTGTGTCACAGAGGTCTCTTAAGCTCTTCAATTTTCTTCTTTTTATTTCCCTTCTAGTTCTAAGATTTAGTCATCTCTATTGACTTATCTTAAAATTCACTGATTATTTCTTTTGCTTGCTCAATTCTGCTATCATGCCCCTCTAGTAATTTTAGGTTGTTATTGTTCTTTTCAACTCCAGAATTTCTATGTGAGTCTTTCTAAAAAATAATTTCTATATTTTATTGATATTTTATCTTTGGTGAGGAAGCATTTTTATACTTTCTTTTGTAGTTCTTTAGACATGGTTTTCAGTAGTTTCTTTAACAAATCTAAAATAGCTGATTTAAAGTCTTTGTCTTATAAATTCAATGTTTTATCTTACTCAGGGACAGTTTCTGTTCATTCTTTAAAATCATGTCTATGGGCAAACTTTTCTCACTCTTCTGTATGCTTCTTAATTTTTTGGACATTTTTCATAGTATATTTTAGCAACTCTGGAAATCAAGTTCTTTCCCCTTTCCAGAGTTCGCTATTATTATTGTTTGCTGTTGTTGTTATTGTTGTTGCTAGTTTACTAATTTTTCTGAACTAATTCTGTAATATGTGTATTCTTGGTCTTGTGTGACCACTGAAGTCTTTGCTCAGTTAGATTCTTTGTCGACAAATGTTGAACAGAGATTTCTTTGGATATATGTAATTAATATGTCTCCTTTTCTCTTCTGAGGAGCTTTGTGTTGATATGGCATGTCTTGAACCCTCATCCAGGCAGCTTACTTCATTGGCTCAGTCCTTATCTACAGCTTGTGTAGATTCTCAAGGTTAGCCAGTGGTGAGAGCTTACCAATTTCTTATATCATTCTTGAGCATTAGCACGGTCCTAAGCTTTTTGGTTAGCCTATTGTTCATACCAATTCTTATCCTCTGTCTCAGGCAGCTGTGATATAAAACCATTGCTACTGATTATTTTTAACAAATACTCCCAGGGAAAAATTGTTCTCACTGGGAAAGCTCTGATTCAAGTCAAAGAAAGAGAGGCACTATGAATGAGGTCTTCCAGGAAGCTACCAGACTTGTTAAATAATGACAATTCTCTGGAAACGGGGCTTTGAAGGAGTTTTAACTCATATCAGAACCATAGAGCTAAGATATAACAAAATTTATATAACACAAATAACATGAAAGTATTTAGCATTTTAAAGGTGTGGTTCAGTGGTATTAAGTACATTCATATAATGCAACTATCATCACCATCCATCTCCAGATATTTCATGTTGCAAAACTGAAACTCTATGCCCATTAAACAATGACTCCCCATTCTTCCATACCCCTAACTTTTGGCAACAACCATTATACTTCCTGTCTATGACTTTAACTACTGTAGGTACTTCACATAAATGGAATCTTTTATTTATTTTTATTTTTTTTTTATTTTTTGGTGTGACTGGCTTATTTCACTTGGCATAATGGTAGACAGGGTTTTTAATCTTTTTGGATCCCCACTTAAAGCAGAGTAACTGGGGAACAAAACCAAAGCTCCATACACAATATTTGTAACAAAGCTAAGTGCTATGAACTGAACTTTGTCCTACCCCAAATTCATATGTCGAATCCTAAATTCCAACGTGACTGTATTTGGTGGTAGAACTTTTAGGAGGTAACTAAGGTTAAGTGAAGTCATAGTGGTGATTCTCGAATAGGGGGGCCTTGTGGGAATAAGAGAAAGAGAAATCACTCTTGCTCTCTTGACAAACACACACCAAGGAAAGGCCAGATGAGGACCAGTGAGAAGGCAGCCTTCTGCAAACTAGGAAGTGAGTACTCACCAGAAACCAAACTCTGTTGGACCTTGATCTTGGACTTTCCACCTTTTAGGACTGTGAGAAATTTGTTTATTAAGCCACTTAGTCCTTGGTATATTTTTATGGCAGCATGAACAGATGCCATACTATGTGAACTTCCCATGAACTTCAAAATACAAGCTGCTGAGGATCAACTATTGGCAGCCACAAGACTTTCATGATATCAGCATATGAATGCTGGGCCACCCAGAATCTTGCAGGGCATGCTGTAGAGCTTGGCTGAAGAGATCATTCTTAGTGAGCATCCCTCACTGAACAGAGGAGGATATCGTTGAAGTCCCTGAGAAATGGCTCTGGGGGACAGGAATTGGTGTGTTACAACTGCTCTCTGTAGTGCTGACCAGGGCCAGGGCAGTGGCCAGCTTGCTCTGGGTGATGGGTCAGTCAAGCAGCACTATTGTACCCCAGGGAGGCTGGTTGGGAGGGAGGTGGCTATGCTGCTGGACAGCATGGACTTTGCATGTGGGTTAAAGTCATCCTCATCATCAGAGAGTCCAATAAACAGGAAGCCACCTTTCTAGACAGTAGATATGTAGGTTCCACTCCTCCAATGGACTTGGGTGATGGCAGCTGCCCAGAGCAGCAGCAGTAACATGGGCAGCAGGAGCCTGGACCCAGCTAAGGAGCCTGGGATACAGGAGTGTGGGAGAACTGGGTTGGTGCCTAGGAAAAGCTTATTAATTTTTTGAAAAGGTAGAAAAATGGGAAGTTTAGAACACATTTAATAATTTCCATAGTTTGAATTTATTTGTCTCTACACATGAATATCTATTTTGTCATCTCAAGCATTTTTATACCCTTACCTCACCTTTTTTGTTTTGTACAGCCACTGATAATAATGAGAAAATGAATCAAATTATTTCTCATGGGAAGTAGTGCATTTAGTTATTAAGTAGAAATATTACTGGTTTTGATGGTACATGGAAGTATCCAAAAACCTGATTAATATAAATTTTCATTCTTTACTTTCTATTTTCTTTTAGTTTGCAATATTTTGGTTAAATTTTCTGCCCAAAAAGCAGAAAAAAAGTTATAGAAATGGTTTTCATAGTATGTATTACTTCTAACAAACATTTGCTTTTATACAATCAACTTCATTGTAGAAAGAATGTATATTTGTCAATGACATTTTAAAAGAAAATTTTGCTATTTTGAATATGACTCACTAGATTCCTCAAAAAAACAGTAAATAAAAAAAAACCAAATGAATAGAAACAGTTGTCTTATTGTACAAAAGTTGAAACAAAAGCTTTATAAAAAATTCGCTTGGCATCTTATACCCCTAATATTAAGATACATAATGTTTAATTGCTTTGTTCATCTTTTGTTCACCTGATGTAATCTATGTGCATGTGAATGAAAGAAAGCAAAATATATTTCAAGGTCAATGGAAAGAAATCGCTGATTGGCTATTCAATTGGGCAAATATTATCTGAACTACATTTACCATTTATTTTCAGCATCAGTATTAACTGAAACTTCCTCTTCAGTGAAAATGTTGTTGTTTTGTGTGAAGTTCTAAGTTAGTCTAAATATTATACCATGATCTATAAAAGATGTCTTAGCATTTGGTCACATGGTCATCCTTATTTACAGTGTTTACTCTTTTATTAATTTATTTTTAATTTAATTTTATTATTAGTTTCAAATATACAGTACATTGTTTATATATAGTATAGTTTATAAAACAATTTCCCATAATTATTCTTTCTCTCTTCTGGTTCTCCACCTAACCATTAAATTATTGCTAACTGGATTCCCTATGCTGTGCTCCCCATTCCTATGACCATATATCAACTACTAATTTTTACTTCTTTAATCCTTCACCCCATTCTCCCAGCCACCTAATCCACTCATCTCTTGTTTCCACCAGATTGTCCTCCATATTTGTGAGTCTGTTTTTGATTAGTTTGTTCTTTTTGATTTCTAGATTCTCCATATAAGTGAAGCCATACGGCATTTATGTTTCTGACTTATTTCACTCAGCAAAATAACCTCTAGGTCAATCCACATCATTACAAATTGTAAGATTGCATTTTTTAATGGCTGAGGAATATTCCATTGTATATCTTAACCATAACTTCTTTATCCAATTGTCTGTTGATGGGCATGTATGTTGCTCCCATATCTTGGCTATTGTAAATTGTGCTGCCATGAACATAGGGATACATAAATATTTAGAAATTATTGTTTTTGTTTTCATTGGATAAATACCCAGAAGTGCAATCACTGGGTCAAAAGATATATCCAATTTTAATTTTTTGAGAAACTTCCAGACTGTTTTCCTTAGGGCTGTATCAATTTTCAATCCCACCAACAGTGAATGAGAGTTCCCTTTTCTCCACATCCTCACCAACACTTGTTCTTGGATTTATTGATGGTAGCCGTTCTGAGAGGTAATCTATCTTTGTGGTTTTAATTTGAATTTCTCTGATTAGTGACCTAGAGCTTCTTTTCATATATCTATTGACCATATGTATTTTCCCTTTGGAGAAATATATGTTCAGATCTCTGTCTATGTTTTAATTGGATTGTTCATTTTTGTTGTTATTGTTATTGTTGTTGAGTTGCATGAGTTTTTTATATATTTTTTATATTAACTTCTTATTAGATATATCATAAGTGAACATCTCCCATTCAGTCAGTTATCTTGTTTTCAGAGAAGAATTAAATGTAAGATCCTAGAAGAAAATTTCTAGAAGAAAACATTGGCAGTAAACTCTCTGATATCGCTAACAGTTATTTCTTTTCAGATATATCTCCCTAGGCAAGAGAAAAAAAAGAAAAAATAAACAAATGAGACTACATCGAACTAGTTTTTGTACAGCGAAGGAAGCCATTAACAAAACAAAAAAAAAACTGACTCATTGGGAAAAGATATTCACTTATGATACATCTGATAAGAGGTTAACATCCAAAATATACAAAGAATTCATACAATTCAACAACAACAAAACAACAACAACAACAACACACAGTCTAATTAAAAATGGGCAGAAGACCTGAAGAGACATTTCTCCAAAGAGTAAATACAGATGGCCAATAATAGACATAGAAAAAGATGCTCAGTCACTAATCATTAGAGAAATACAAATTAAAACCACAATGAGATATCATCGCACACCTGTCAGAATGGCTATCATCAATAAATCGAAAAATAATGTGTTGGCAAGGATGCTGAGGAAAGGGAACCCTCATACATTGTTGGTGGGATTGCAAATTGGTACAGCTGGTGTGGAAAACAGTCTAGAGGTTTCTCAAAAAATAAAAAAATATGGAAGCAACCTAACTACCCATCAACAAACGATTGGATAAAGAAGTTATAATTCAAATGTAAAATACGATATTACTGAGCAATTAAAAAATGAAATCCTACCATTTGTAATGACATGGATGGACCTAGAGATCATTATACTGAGCGAAATAAGTCAGACAGAGAAAGATAAATACCATATGATCTCACTTATATGCATGCAGAATCTAAGGAACAAAAAGAACAAACTAATCAAAAACAGACTCACAAATATAGTGGACAATTTGATGATGGACAGAAGGGAGAGGTTTAGGTGGCTGGGAGAATGAGTTGAAGGGTTAAAGAAGTACAAATTAGTAACTGATACATAGTCAGGGAGATGGGTAACACAGCATACAGAGTGCAGTTAGCATTAATATATTGGCTAGATAGAAAACCAGAGGAGAGAAGGTGACATTAGGGGGATTGTCTTATAAACTATATCAATGTCTAACAAATGTACTGTATACTTGAAACTAATTAAAATAAATAAGTAAATTTAAAAAACCTATTATCCATTTCTAAAATAGGGTTGTCTTTCTATTATAGAATTCTAAGTGTTGTTTACATATTCTTATCACAACACTCTTATCACATATATGATTTACAAAAATTTTCTCTAATTTTGTGCGTTGTCTTTTTACTTTCTTGATAGTGTTTTTGGAATCAGAAAGTTTTTAATTTTTATGTAGTCCAATTTATCTATATTTTTTTGTCACTTGTGCTCTTGGTGCCATGCCTAACATCATGTGTATTTACTCCTTTATTTCCTTTAAAGATTTTTGTAGTTTTAGTGTATATATATATATATATATATATATATATATATATATAATGTTTATAATCTATTTTGAGTTACTTTATAGGGTGATGTGTCTAATTTCACGCTTTTGCAAGTGGATATCCATTTGTCCCTTTACCACTTATTGAAAAGATTATTCTTTCTCATTGAATTGTCTCAAAATTCTTCTTAAAAGGCAATAGATCATAAATGCATGTTTATTTCTCTACTTTCATTTTCATTTCATTTAACTATATGTCTATCTTTAGGCCAGTACCACATTTTCTCACAGTAAGTAACTATTGTAGCTATTGTAGTAAATCACTACCGTAGCTTTGTGGTAAATTTTAGGTTAAGAAAATATGAGTCTTCCAAGCTTGTTCTTTGTAAAAATTGTTTTGGCTATCTCTTTCATTTACAAATGAAGTTTTAGATAAGCTTATTAATTTCTTCCCAAATGCCAGGTGGTATTTCGATAGGGATTATAATGAATCTGTAGATCAATTTGAGTAGTGTTGCCGTTGTAAGTGTTAAGTCTTCTAATCCATTATCATAGATGTCTTCCCATTTATTTAGGTCTTCCTTAATTTCTTTAAATGATGTTTTGAAATTTACAGTGTATAAATCTTTCACTTCTTTTGGTAAACATATACCTAGGTATTTTATTTTTATGCTATTTTTATTGCTAGTATGTACAGTGATTTTTTGTATATTGATTTTGTATCTTGCAGCTTTACTGAATTCATTTATTCTAGCAGACTTTAAATGGTTTCCATAGGATTTTCTCTATATAAAATAATCTGCAAACAGAGTTTTGTTTTTTTCATTTCCAATCTAGATGCCTTTATTTGATCTCGGCTAGTTGCTCTAGCTAGAGTTTCCAGTACAGTGTTAAATAGAAGTTGTTAGAGCACATATCCTTATTTTGTTCCTGAATTTAAGTAAAATATTTTAGTCTTATACCATTAATTATGAAATTCGCCATGGAGTTTTATAGATGCCCTTTATCAAGCTGAGGATATTTCCTTGTATTTCTAATTTTTGAGTGTTTTTATCCTGTAAGAGTTCTTGATCTTGTCAAATACTTTTTCTGAATCTATTGAGATGATGATTTGGATTTGTCCTTCATTCTTGTTATGTGGTGTATTACACTGATTTTTAAAAAAATATTGAACTAATCTTGCAATCATAGGATAAATCTCACTTATTCATCATGTATAATCTTTTTATATATGTTGCTATTAGGTTGGGTTTCCTAGTATTTTGTTAAGGATTTTTGTGTCAATACTCAAAACTATTATTGGTCTATATTTTCTTGTTAATTAATATCCTTTTCTGATTTTAGTATAAGGATAACATTGCCTTCATAGAATGAGTTGGGGAGGTTGCTTTTTCTTCCTTTTAGTTTTTGGAAGAGTTTCTGGAGGATTGGTATTAATTCTTCTTTAAGATTTCACCAGTGAAGCCCTCTGTTCCTGAACTTTTTTTTTATTATGGGGATTTAAAAACCATTACTCATTCAATTTCTTTACTTTCTATAGATATACTCATATTTTGTATTTCTTTTTGAGTCAATTACAGTAGTTTGTGTCTTTTTAAGAATTTGTGCATTTCCTGGGTTATTTTTTTTTCAGAAAACAGTTGCATAATCATAGTATTTCCTTATAATCCTTTTTTTTTAAATTATTTTTATAAGGTAATCTTCTCCCTTTTTTCTTGGTCAGTCCAGCCAAAGGTTTGTTAGTTTTGTTGATCTTTTCAGAGAATCAAACTTTGATTTCACTAACTTTTTCCTATTGCTTTTCTATTCTTATATTTTATTTATTTCCTCTCTAATCTTTATCATTTCTTTAATTCTGTTTGTTTTATGCTTAATTTGTTCTTATTATTCTATGGTAGAAGGTTAGATTATTGATCTGAGCCATATGTGCCAAGGCGGGCTAACATCAGCTTAACAGAGCCAATTGTATACATCAATTCCCAACTCTGCATATTCATCTCTTGAAACAAGTCTAGGTTGGGGCATTTATGAAACAGAAATTAGGAAATCTTTTTGGAGAGCTGTTTTACAAACATACCACTGATCATGGCTGACTCATTCCAACCTATCTAATTATACTACTGGCTTTATTAGATGACATTAAGTCCACCTTTCTAGGTTGCATTGCAATTCTGAATTTTTTTTCAGTGCTTCATGTTAAAGACATTCACACTTACAGTTTGTTTGATCTTAGACATGCCTGGAGTTATTACATTCTTCCAGTCACAAGCAAGTCGTTATCTTTAACTTCAAGGTCAGAATATTTACTTCACTTATTTTGGAACTATGTTCTCATCTTCATTTTCTTTCATTGATATTTGCAATGTTTGTGGTGATGAAATTTTAGCACAATAAACCTCGAAAAAAGAAGTGACTGTTTGGAGCATCTTTAGATGAGGGCATTGGTCGAACTAGCTATAGCTGTAATTATTTTTCTTGCAGTTCATCTATTGTTGCATGTGCAAATACACAGAAGCCATCTTCTGGAAAGCATAAAACAAATATTTAAGTCTGACACCTTGCTGTAAATTACAATAAGGTGAAAAATCTGCCTCTGTTCATGTGTCTCACTCATACTTAAGTTGGCCAAAAGGAGTTTTTATTTTAAATTTGCTCTTGAGCTACAACCCTTAACGACAAACCTCAGTTCAATATAGATTTATTATGACTGAGTTGCAAAGTATCCCTACAGCATTTAGAGTGGAAATGATGTTTGTGTGTGCTTTTAGTAAAGCCAGGTTAGCAGTTGCAACAGGATTGTAGTTCACAAAAGGTTGGCAAAGTATTTGAAGCTGAAAGATTAGAGAGTCTCTTCATTATTTAGAGATCCATGAATGGAAAAGTCACTTTCTATTTGGAACCTCTGTCAGAAAGCCAGTTCATTTTCCTAGGATGATAATGAAATAAAAATTTGCAACTCCATTCAAATCCTGGTTTTGCCATTTACTAATTGTATGGCTGTCATCAAATTTAAGTTCTTTGAACTCGGTTTCCATCAAATATATGGTAGCTGAAGGAAACTGGGCTTTGGGTGGTAATCACACAATAGAATATGTAGATGTCAAATTATAACATACACCTGAAAATTATATAACTGCATTAGCCAATGTTACTCCAATAAACATAATTTAAAAAGAAAAAAAGGAAAGCAAAGTCAAAGCAACTGCACAATCTAAGAGAAAAAATAAAAATATAAAAAATATCCTCAGTTTCCTCACCTGCATAAAGAAAACATTATAATCTATAATATATTGTATAATGAAAATCTGCCTTGCAGGTTTATTATAAGATTTAAGTTAAGGCTATATGTATGGATATTCATATGCATCTAGTATCCATATGTTTCTTTCCTTTTAACACTAGTTGTCACTGACTACCCTCATTCTCAGTCCCTGTCAGTGTTAGTGACAGTTTTGGTTACATTTGGTCAGATTTCCCTAGGTCTCTGTGATATTGTCTTGGAGGGAATGGAGGGAGGAGTCCTCTGGGTTGGAGAATAGGGACTGTGGCTCAGCCTTGGTTTTCCAATGGTGGCTGGTAATAATGAACTATTGTTTCTCTGCCATCCCATCTTCTCCGTCATTCCCATTTCTTTTCTTTCTGCTCTCAACCTTGGGCACTGCCACCATCCACGTGGAGCTCACAGCTTTCTTAGGCAGGGCTATTCATGAAAACTGCTGCTCCTTCTCCCCTCACCCTCCTTCTGCATGGAGCTCTAGCTGTGCGAGGCAGCTTCTTTGTTTCTCCCCGTCTACAGCCTCACTCCCGGAGTTCTGACCTGTGGTAGCTCTTATGCACAGATCCCACACTCAGAAGTGCTGGCGTACTGTTTGGATGGTTATTATTGTTGTTGTTATTGTTGTTGTTGTTGTATTTTAGATGTTCAGCTTATTGTTTCAAGGAGAAACATCTGGGGATGTCTTTCACTCTGCCATGTTTCTGACATCACTTATGTTTAACTTTTTAAGCTGCAAAATCTGCTTTTGTTGGCCTCTTATTCTTCAAACCTGCTGTCTTTAGGAACTGTCCCTATGTCTCCACTATTACTATATTTATCTCAGTCCTAATTTTATAGAAAAGATATCCTCAAGAACCTATTTAGATAAATACAATACTTATTGAGCTCCTATTTTATGACCAGAATCAGATCACATGGAAAAATGATATAAACAAATAATCTATACCATCAAGGATTTAATTATTTTATTGAAAGAAATAAGACTAAAGGAGATAATGCAATAGTATATCATGTTCCAAATCAAAGATTGTAAACCATGGCGCATATACCCCTGGTTGTACATGAAAACCTATTCAAAGTGTTTGTAGGAAATTGGAGATTTTTAAAGATAATCAGTTTCATACTTTCAGCTTCCATATGAATTCATTCCTACTAGTTATCTGCCTGAAAACACATCTACACTCCACAGATTCTCTGCCAGTTCCCCATTCACAATCCTTTTCTCCCACTTCACCAAAGGAAAGCATATCATTCAGCCATCAATAATGTTACAATAGTGCAGTGCCACAGGATGGAAATATCTGTGGTAGACCAAACAGCAAAACGATTTGAAATTATGTTAATAAAGTTGACAGAATGAATGACTAATGGCTGAGTAATATCCTCATGCAAGTTAAGTGATTTCTAATTCTTTGTTTTTAACAAAATTGAAAGAGAACCTAATTGAACTATCAGCTGAGCATTCATAAAATATTTTTTATGATAAATTAGTACAATCATGCCTCACTTAATGATGGGGACATATTCTGAGAAATGCATCATTCAGTGATTTTGTCATTGTGCACATCAAAAAGTGCACTTACACAAACCCAGATGGTTTAGCCTATTATATACCTAAGTTATGTGGCATAGCCTATTGCTCCTAGGCTATAAATCTATACAGCATGTTACAGTACTGAATTCTGGAGGCAATCATAATAAAATGGTAGTTGTGTATCTAATCATATCTATATATTGAAAAGGCACAGTAAAAACACAGTAGAAAAGATGAAAAATGGTACACTTGTATAGGGTACTTACCATGAATAGAGCTTGCAGGAATGAAAGTTGTTCTGGATGAGTCAGTGAATGAATGTGAAGGCCTAAGACATTCTTATACACACTACTGTAGACTTTATAAATACTGTCTCACAAACCCTCCCTCTGCTTCTTTCTGACAAGATCAGAAGTAGAACATCAAATCTATCTATTCTGTTTTATGAAGAGGGATGTGGACTTGTTTGGTTGGAAATATTGAGGGGGAAACTGGCTAAGTGAGTCATTGATCTCCATAATAGTGATTGTCAAGAAGGAGTAAAAAATGGCCTAATGATTAGTAAGAACAAGATACCAAGAGAGTGAGATAAAGAAGCTTAGGAGATTGTTATGGCAATGTGGTTTTGACTATTACATGTTAGTAGTCTTTGCAGCACTCATTTAAAAAAAAGGTGGTGTTTAACATGGAGAGGGTATAGAACTGAGGACTCAATGTTTTGACTTTGCAAATTTTATTTTGGTTCCATTGGCATCATCTGGAACAAAGGGGTCTCTCTCTGGCATTGAAATGATGTAATAAATTAAATTTATGCTTTATTTATGCTTTACATTATTGCAACCTTAAAATATTTCCAAAGTACATGGACAGGCTCGCTCCACAATACCACAGGAAGTTTTTACTAAAGCAGCAATGGTACTTAAAACATATTAGGTTAACTCCTGGGTACCTGTATCCTGATACAGGATCTTAGGTTCTCAAGAAAGATTTCATAGTAATGTACTCCGAAGGCCACTAAGCAAGATATGGGAGACCTAGAGCACCCTCTGAATATGTAGTGCTGGTAGACAGACTCCTCTGTGCTGAAATGGGTCTGTGGCTAACTTACTGGGATGTAATCTGTACACTCAAAATTGAAGTGCTCTGAGTGAAAAGGAATCTAGCCTCAAAGATATTACTCTTGTCAAAGAAAAATAAAACTCCTGAATCACATATTCTACCATTTCTTACAGGAATCACATATTCTACCATTTCTTACAGCTCCACTATAATCTTATAGTACTACCATAATATATGAAGTTTGTCATTGACCAAAAGTCGTTATGCAGTACATGACTGTGTATAATTTTTGGTATTCAAAAGATTGAGACATTGCTATAACAAAATTATTTTCATTCACATCTAATTGCCTACAAGAACAAATTTCTCTATTTTTACATATTCTAAAAATCAATAAAAATTAGAAAAAATAATAAAACCTGTCCTATTCTTGTAAAAAATAAAAATCATCTACAAATTTAAAAGAAACTAATTGAAAAAAGTTCTTATCATTTCATTAAAAGATGTATTTCCAAAAACATTGTATTTTTAAATTATCTGTCAAAATATTGATCTACTTAAGTTGTTTTGACCAGTTGTGTATTAAAAATTAGTAATACTTCATTCTAGTATAAAAGATCCAAGACGGAGAACTTTATAAACAAAGAAAAAATTAAATCATTTTACTAAAATATATTACTAGATAAATATAGATGATCAACATGGCTTTTAAGCACTAAATCACATAAATTAAGATAAAATACCTTAGGAAGTATAGAATTAAAAAAAAACAGTTAAAAAGGAAAAATGAATAATGTAAACCTTCCAAGTGTTAATATATTTTGAACTTGTTCATGTATTGTTCAAATAGATGATGGTAGAAATCAGTTAAAAGATTTCAAACACTTAAAAGGGATACGGCTATTTTATTTCAAAACATCAATATTTACACTATAACAAATAACATTCTGTGCAACTATTTAAATTTATTATGAATAATTTGTAACATTATTCTAGGTATTTTTTTGCTTATGTAGATCCATTCACTACTCCTCTCCATACTCTTCCACAAATAGACTGCATAGACTCATTCTATGAAATGTTTACTTGACTAGACAGTTGCACAGTCTCACTTGTATAAACAGGCAATTCGCATGCACACATACACACATGCACACACACACCAACATATTGGTAATAAAAAATATGAATAAAAATAAAATGCTACTTTATTGTCTTAAATTAGTCATTTCTCCCATTCTTTAAATAATAGTACCCAGTGTAGATAAGTGCATAGAAAAATGGGCACTCTCATAAACTACCATGTAGAATGTAAATTAGTAACTGTTCCTAAGAGATTACTTGAAAGGATGAATCAAAGAATGAAAAATTGTCTTTCTGTTGGTGGATGCCACAGAGTAAGCATTATTAAAGTCACCCCTCCAGTAGTCATCATGTCTCCCAAAGAGCTCAAACAGCTGCAGAAGCTCTTCATTGGAGGTTTGAGTTTTGAAAAACCAATGAGAGTTTGAGGAGCCATTTTGAGCAATGGGGAACACTCACAGACTGTGTGGTAATGAAGGATCCAAACACTAAGTGCTCCAGAGGCTTTGGGTTTGTCACTTATACCACTGTGGAGGAGGTGGATACAGCTATGAAATGCAAAGCCACACAGAGTGGATGGAAAAGTGGTGGAACCAAAGGGGGCTGTCTCAAAAGAAGATTCTCAAAGACCTAGTGCCCACTTATCTGTGAAAAAGATTTTTGCTGCTGGTGTTAAAGAAAACACTCGAGAACATCACCCAAGATCATTTTGAACAGTATGGGAAAATCGAAGTGATTGAAATCATGACTGACAAAGGCAGTGGCAAAAGGAGAAGCTTTGCTTTTGTAACATTTGATGATCATGACTCTGTAGACAAGACTGTCATTCAGAAATACCATACTGTGAATGGCCACAACTGTCAAGTAAGGAAAGCCCTATATAAGCAAGAGGTGGCTAGTGTTTCATGCAGCCAAAGAGGTCAAAGTGGTTCTGAAAACTTCAGTGGTGTTCGTGGAGGTGGTTTTGGTAGGAATGACAACTTTCATCGTAGAGGAAACTTCAGTGGTGGAAGTGGCTTTGGTGGCAGCTGTGGTGGTGGAGGATATGGTGACAGTGGAGATGGCTATAATGGATTTGGTAATGATAGAAGCAATTTTGGAGGTGGTGGGAAAATCATCAAATTGGAACCATGAAAGGAGGAAACTTTGGAGGCAGAAGCTCTGGCCCTTATAGTGATGGAGGACATTACTTTGCCAAACCATGAAGCCAATGTGGCTATGGTGGTTCCCCCAGCAGCAGTAGCTATGGCAGTGGCAGAAGGTTTTAATTACTGCCAAGAAATAAAGCTTAGCAGGAGAGGAGAGCCAGAGAAGTGATAGGGAAGCTACAGATTACAACATATCTGTGAACTCAGCTAAGCACAGTGGTGGCAGGGCCTAGCTGCTACAAAGGAGACATGTTTTAGACAATACTCATGTGTACATGAGCAAAAACCTTGAGGACTGTATTTGTAACTAATTGTATAACAAATTATTTTCGTTTCTATTCTGTGGAAAGTGTAAAGCATTTCAACAAAGGTATTTAATGTAGATTTAATGCTGTTGATTTCTAAATGTAATAGTCTGATCATGATGCTGAATAAATTTATCTTCTTTAAAAAAAGATGAAAAATGTGGATAATCTGAGGAAGATGGAGGGCTGGGAAAAATGTGAGGTTTGCCTCTTCCCCAGTCCATATTGAAATTACAACCAAATTGTAAAATAATCAACGTGGAGAATCACCTGAAATCCAGGTGATCATAATATGTACCTCTGATAATAAAAGGAGCCACATCAAAGCCAGTAGGAGGGGCAAAATTGCAAATTGGGCTAGAATAGCACCCGCAGGTGATAGAGGAACACTGGGATGAGGAGTGAGTCTTAAGAGACTCTCCTAAAAGAGAGAGATGTCCTGGCCTCATTTTAGGGCTCCCTAGCTCAGGGTCCCAGACCATGAAAGAGGAGTTCTCAAGAACTCTGTTAAAATCAGAGGGGATCCTAGCTGTCTGGGTGAGAATGGAAGGAGACTGAAAACCTAGATGCCAATTTGAAGGGCCCAGGTACAGCCTCTTGGACCTTTGGACACTCATCTGGGGCACCCATGGTAAGTCAGAGGTTTGCATGAGGTTTGTACTTGGAAAGACTGCATTTCCTGGCACCAGAACTAGGGCTGGTCTGGCAGCCACCATTGTACTTTAGTCTGGACCCCTATGGGGCAATCTACATACCATGCCAGCTAGGCCCCTCCCACAGGGCCATTAGGAAACTCTGACCTGAGGAGATCAGCCTGCCCCACCCAAACTACAGATTGTTTAGGGCTTTTCTTGCTGGATAGCTGCTACACACTGTACAAATTCAGAGCCGAGCATTCACAGCTGGCAGCCAATGCCATTAGCTCCCACTTCGGAGATAGTTTCAGGCAGATGTCTGCTGCCAGCATGAACCTGGGGGGATTTCATGGATCTGTGGGCCAGTCCCAGACAGCAGCTGGTATTTCTGTGATCTTAAATTTTCATGGGAATGCATGAACTGTTACCAAAGTTACAGCAAGACTTAGGCTGTATTCATCTGACGACCATTGTCTCCCTGAGACCCTTACCCATCCAACACAAAAATTGCAACAGGCACTCCATTGATAGTCAACCTCACCATCCTGCTCCCCCCTCCTCCCCATCTCTCAATCCACATGGGCAACAAACTTTGGCAAACACAGAGTGGGAAATTCAGGGAAATCAGTTACAGGCAAACTTCTGTTGCCTGCAAGAGGTGAAATATTGCTTCTGAGGATTGTAGGGGTCTGTAAAACTGCCCCAGATGGCAGCTGGTCTCACTGTGATCTGTGACTACAGTGGGAACGCCAGGGCACAGAAGTTGCAGCAAAACTGAGGCTGTATTGGTATGCTGGCTCTTTTCTCCCTGAGATCACCAAAGCCACAAAGCACCTATAGCACACTGACAGGTGATCCCCCCCTGCATTCTTTTCTCTAGGGTTGCATATTCTTCACAGGCAATAGACTTTGGCTAGCACAGTGAACATATTTTGGGGAAAACAATTGTGGGCAGACCATTCCTGCCTGTACGAGCTGCTGTTATCTCCTCAGGGGATCACAAGGATCTGTGGGACCATGCTGGCACAAGATACAGTATTGCTTGGGCAAATCTCAGGGGTTTTATGGATCCACCACAGACAACAATAGGTCACACAGTGATATCAGACTTTGGTGAGAGCCTGCAGGCCCAGAGCTGGCAGCAAATCTATTGCCGTGTAGACCTGACAGCCTGTGCCTCATTGAGAATATGCTCTGCCTGAACCACAAATTACCTGTGGCAAGCCTGCTCCTAGGCAACCCAGTCCCATCCATGCTTTCCTTCAGTAATAAATTCAACAGCAAACGACAGCACTCACTTCCCGTGGCCAAAGCAAAGCCCTTTCATCCAGGAGAAGCATTCAGTGATGGGCCACAAACTCACGCCCACAAGATTCAGTAATTCTTAAACAGAGCTTGGGTGTTTGCAGGCTCTGACCTTGCTACAATTGGAAACTTGTACAGGGAGCCACAAAGACAGTGTTGGCATGTAAACTGACACTGAAGCAGCAGTGGGAAATTTACTCAGTAGATCAAGACTCCTGGCGTCCCTGCACCATCAAACATATAAATCACCCAAAGGTTCTGCTAGTTTCAGAAACTTATGGGCAACTGACAGGCAGTGTCTGTCCTTGAGGAACACAGATCCCCCAACTAAACTGCCCTGGGCAGGAGAGGGGATAACTGGACTGCTGCCTACAGCCTTGTCTCTTCTACTTACCTATAAATCTAGCACAGGCAAAAACCATCTGTAGATTCCTTTGTATATCCCACCAGGTAGCCCTAAAAATCAAAGGCAGCAGCTGAACTTGGCCTACTGGGAGACCCTCCCAAGGGGCTAGAAAAACACTGCATATGGAGGCTGGCACTAGACCACAACAAAACACCTCCTGAATAGTCCCATGAGAGGTACACACAAAAGGTGGTCTCAACAAGTACACAAGCCTGCTAAGGCAAATCCCACTCAGTGAGCTTAGTCTCCTCCACATAGAAACTTTTACCCTGTGGATGCAGCCAGTTCACACAACAAGTCACCCTGAGTGTTAATCCCATCCACTGATGTACTAACAACAATAAAAGATTGAAAACAGCAGAATATTACACACAACTCATGCAAAAATGACATCCAAAGCCCCCCGCATAGGGGATCAGGGAGAGTATGCCACTGAGCCACACAGAACTTTTTCCACATAAGGTCATCTGATTAAAGCTGAGGGACGAAACAAATATTCTTAACACATAGAAATGAACACAGAAAAGCTAATAAAATGAGAAAACAAAGAAACATGCTAAAAATGAAACAACAGGAGAAAACTCCAGAAAATAGATAAAGAAATAGAGGTAAGCAACCTACCAGAGACAGAGTTCAAAATAATGGTTATAGGATGTTCAACAAACTTAGAGGGAGAATGGATGACTACGATGAGAACTACAACAAAGAGATAGTAAACATAAAAAAAAGACATAGAAACCATAAAAAAGAAGCAGATGGAAATGAGGAATACAATAACTGAAATGAAGAATACACTAGAAGGATCGAACAGTATATTAGATGAAGCAGAAGATTGAAACAGCAAGTTGGAAGACAAGGTAGCAGAATACATCAATCAGAACAACAAAAAGAAAAAAGAATTTTGAAAAATGAGGATAGTTTAAGAGATTTCTGGGACAACATGAAGCATAAAATTATCCAGATCATTGGAGGATCTGAAGAAGAGAGAGAGCAAGAGATTGAGAATTTATTTGAAGGAATAATGACAGAAAATTTCCCTAACCTAGCAAAGGAATTTGACATACAAGTCCAGGAAGTACAAAAAGTCCCAAACAAGAGGAATTCAAAGAGATCTACACCAAGACAGATAATAATTAAAATGTCAAAGATCAAAGACAAAGAGAATCTCAAAAGCAGCAATAGAAAGGCAGCTAGTTACTTTAAAAGGTACCCCCATAAGAATGTCTGTTGACTTTTCAATGAAAATTTTGCAGGCCAGGAGGAACTGGCAAAAAATATTCAAAGTTATGAAAAACAAAGATCAACAACCATAATGAAGATGTTGCCCAGCATGTCTTTCAATTGAAATGGAAAGTGTATCAGAGGGTAGGGAGGAGGGGGGAGGGTTAAGGTATATGGGGAAGAAAAAAAAGGAGGAGAAAAATAAGAAATAAAGTAAAAATTAAAATCATTTCTTCAATTAAAAGAACAAAAATAAAATAAAAACAATTTTTTAATTAAAAAAAATTAAAAATGGAAGATTAAATAAAAAACTTCCCAGACAGGAAAAAGCTTAAGGAATTCATCACCAACAAGCCAGTATTACAAGAAATGTTAAAGGAACTTCTGTAAAAAGAGAAAAGGTAAAACACAAATAAAATAATAAAATGGCAGTAACTATGCATCCATCAATAATTACTTTAACTGTAAATGGATGAAATGTTCCAATAAAAAGACACAGAGTAACCGAATGGAAAAGAATATAATACCCATGCATTTACTGTCTGCAAGAGATCCACATCAGATTAAATAACATTAACAGACTGAAAGTAAAGGGATGGAATATTTCACATAAATGGAAATGGAAAAAAAGTGGGCGTATTGATACTTTATATCAGATGAAATAGACTTTAAAACAAAGGCTATAATAAGAGACAAAAAAGAGGGTATTAAATAATGATTAAGGGATCAATAAATTAAGAGGACATAACCATATATGCACCCAACATAGGAGCACCTACATACATAAAGCAATTATTGGTTGATATAAAAGAAAAAATCAACAGTAATACACTCATAATAGGAGCCTGTAACACCCCACTGACACCCATGCACAGATTTTTCAGACAAAATATCAACAGGGAAACGATGGCCTTAAAAGACACAGAAGAGCAGATGGATTTAATAGATATTTTCAAAGCATTTTACCCCAAAGCAGCAAAATATACATCCTTCTCAAGGGCATATGAAACATTTTCCAGGACACACCACATGTTAGGATACAAAAAAATTTCAATAAATTTAAGAAGTATGAAATCGAATTAATCGTCTTCTATGATCATGATGGTATGAAACCAGAAATTAACCACAAGAAAAAAACTGGAAAATACACAAAACCATGGGGGTGAAATAATATGCCACTAAACAATAAATGGGTCAACAATGAGAACATGGAAGAAATCAAAAGATACTTAGAGATAAATGAAAATGAAAACATAATGACTCAAAATCTATGGGACACAGTGAAAGCAGTCCAAAGAGGGAAATTCATAACAATATAGACTTACCTTAAGAAACAAGAAAAAGTTCAAATAAACAATCTAACCTTACACTTGAAACAACTAGAAAAATAACAGAAAACAACCCAAAGTAACTAGAGAAAGGAAATAATAGAGAACACAGTGGAAATAAACAACATAGAGTCTAGAAAAAAAATACAAATAATTAATGAAATCGAGACCTGGATCTCTGAAAGGATAAATGAAATTGACAGACTCTTAACAAGACTCATTAAGGAAAAAAGAGAGGACTCAAATAAATAAAATCAGAAATGAAAGAGGAGCAATAATTAGGGACCTAACAGAAATACAAAGGATCATAAAAAAATACTATGAGCAGTTACACACCGAGAAATTGGAAAATCTGGGGAAAAAAAATAATTCCTAGAAACATACAATCTCCCGAGAGTGAGTCAAAAAGAAACAGATCATCTGAACCAATCTATTACCATCAATAAAATTGAATAAGTAATTTTTTTAAAAAAAACTGCAGTGACATCAAAAACATGGCAGAGTAAAAGATGTCCCTAGATTTCTCTCCTTGGAACAACGATAAGGTGAACATCTAAAACTTAACAAAAAACACCCAACCTTCACACCAGCATGTCTGAGTGTAGGATTTGTGCATAAGAGCTACCACAGGTCAAAACATCGGGAGTTGGGCAGTAGACTGGGAGAAACAAAGAAGCTGCATCTCACAGCCAGAGCTCCCTGCAGAAGGAGGGAGAGGGGAGAAGGTGCAGCAGGTTTTCTGAACAGCCCTGCCTAAAAGACCAATGAGTTCCCTGTGGCCAGTGGAAGTGCCTAGGGATCAGGGCAGAAAGCAGAGAAGTAGTGATGGCAGAGAAACAACAGTTGATTATTACCAGCTGCAGCTGAAAAACTGAAACTGAGCCACAGCCATCATCCCCCAATCCAGAAGGCTCTTCCCCTCATATCCTCTGAGACAGAACACTGTGGAGCCCTAGGGGAATCCGAGCAAATACAACTGGAACTGTCGCTAACGTTGACAAGAGACTAAGACTGAGGATAGTGAGAATGATTGAATATCTATAAGAAAAAAGACATTATTTAGACTTTAAAAGAGGAGTCCAAGAGGATCAGATGTCACCTACTGGAAACTAAAAGAGAAATGTCTTCTTTGCAAATACCCTAAAGAAACTTTTATAAAATAAATCTCCATTCTGGGGGGGGAAAAAGCAGAATACACTTCCATTAATTCCCAGATGGAGAAATAGTCTATTAAACACAATGGACAACCAAGGTGACATGGAAGCTCAGAAAGAAAGAGAAAACTCTCCAGAAAATAACCTTACAGACATAGAAATACATGACAAATGACAGAGAACTCAAGATGTTACCTCTGAAAAACTCAGTGAGATCCAAAGCAAGTCATATCAACAATTTCAGGAATTGAAAAAACAACTAGATGAGCAGAATGAGTTCTTTATCAAGGAGATTGAAACTCTTAAAAAGAAACAAATGTGGGTGGGGAACGGCATAAATGATAGAGGCTCTGTTCATCCCTCTGGCAATCAGATCAAAGTTGTAATAGAAACAAAGAGCAAACAAAAAGGGAAAATCATCTGGGATCTAGATGAACAAGCCATACAACTATGGAGAAATCTAAGAAATCACTCTGAAATGGCAGAAGACAGGATGGGCCGAGGATGTGAGGCTACCCAGTTCTAAATGGTGTGTGGGATGGAGGATGCAGCAGCAGCAGCAGCAGCAGCTACAAATACCACTAGAAAGGGCTGTGTCCGCGAGCAGACTTTCCTGATGATGGACTCGCTCACTCTGAGCACCAGTGCTGGGTTGGCTGCACATGGACTTATAAGGAGACACTGAGTAGTTGGAGTGAGGACCAAGGCAAAGCTCTCTCTTGGGCAGAAGTGCCAATGGTATCTATTGTTCCTCTGTTGAACCCTCCCCGCTCCCAGAGCACGAACTCAGCGCCACCGTAGGAGAGACATCATCAAATCAGATAACAGAGATCACTCAGCCCAGAGGACACCCTGAAAATCCATCTCTCCCAACTCACGGCTCCTTGCTGAGGGGAACCTGGACTCACACTGGAGGCAGCAGGCCTCAGTTTCTGGTGTGGCACAGCATCTGTGGATTATATGATGCATCTTAACAGGTACCTTCAAAGGTGCACAGGCTTAGGCTAAATTTGGCCTGTAGTTAAACCCCTCTCAGGACTGTCCCACTGGACATCTACTTCACAAATTCACACTAATAATACTGGGAGACTTAGGAGCTTTGCTTACTACATAGAAACAGACACAGAAAAGCAACTACGATGGGAAGAAAAGGAAGCAGAAAACGTATGAAAGAACAGAACAGAGATTAAGAAATAATGGAGGCAATCAATCTAACAGATGCAGAGTTCAAAACATGAAGATGCTCAGTGACTTATGGGAAGTGTAAACAAATTCATCGAGAACTTCAACAAAGAGAGAAAGAAACATAAAAATTGAAATGGAAATTATAAAAGGGAACCTCATGAGTCAGGTCTGAAATTAAGAACACATTATCTGAGATGAGAAATATATTAATTAAATGGAATAAACAAAGGAATAAACAAAATGAATAAAGAAAAGGATCAAATGTCCCATCTAGAAAACAGGAAAGCCAAGGACACATAATCAGAATTGCAAGAGATAATATGCCAAGACTATAAAAATAATTTAAGGAGCATATTGGACACTACTAAGGGTCCAAGTATTCATCTTCTCGGTATAACTGAAGAAAATAAATATATAGAACCGCTGTTTGAAGACATAATGATGGAAAATTTCCCTAATCTGGTGAAGGAAATGGATATAAAACCCCAGGAAGCTCAGAGAATTCCAAAAATTAGAGATCCGAAGAGATCCAGACTAACACACATCATATGTAAAATGCCAAAGGTTAAATACAAAGAAAATATTAAAAAGCAGCAAGAAAAAGGCAGTTAGTTACCTACAAGGGAGCACCCATAAGACTATATCTTATGAACATTGATTTAAAAATCCTCAACAAAATATTGTTCAACTTATTTCAGCAATATAGTTAAAATATCATACACCATGATCAAATTAGATTAACCCTTTGGATGCAAGGTTGATAAAATATCCACAAATTAATTAATGTGAAACACCACATTAATGAATCGAAAGATAAAAACCATATGATCATATCAATAGATGTAGATAAAGCATTCAACAAAATTCAGCATCCATTTATGATAAAAACTCTCAGCAAAGTGGGAATAGAGGGAATATACCTCAACCAAGTAAAGGCCATGTGTGACAAACCTACAGCTAACACCATACTCAAGGGGGGAAGGCAAAAAGTGTTTTCTTTCAGATCAGGAACAAGATAAGGATGCCCACCTTCAACATTCTTCTTCATCATTGTATTGGAAGTCTTAGCCACAGCAATAAGATGAGAAAGAGAAATAAAAGGTATCCAAATTGAAAAAGAAGTAAAACTCTCGTTATCTGTCAATGACATGATACTATATAGAGAGAACCCTAAAGATTCCACCAAAAAACTGTTAGAACTGCTCAGTGAATTCAATAAATTAGCAGGATACAAAATTAATATTCAGAAGTCAATGGCATTTTTATACACAATGATTAACATTCAGAAAGAGAAATTAAGAAAACAATTCCATTGAAAACGGCACAAAAAAAAATAAAATACTTGAGAATCAAATTAATCAAGGAGGTAAAAGACCTATTCTCTGAGAAGTATAAATATTCAAAAAAAGAAATTGAAGATACAAATAAATGGAAAGAAGAATCGACATCATTAAAATGACCATACTACCTAAAGCAATCTATAGATTTAATGCACTCCTTATCAAAATACTGATGACATTTTTTAGAGAGCTAGAACAAGTAATCCTAAAATTTATATGGAGCCGTAAAAAACCCTGAATAGCCACAGCAATCTTGAGAAAGAACCAAGTTGGAGGTATCATACTACCAAATATCAAACTATACTACAGGCTACAGTAATCAAACAGCATGGTACTGGAATAGAAAGGTACATCGATCAATGGAACAAAATAGAGAGCCCAGAAATAAATCCATGCCTATAGCTCACTTAATGTATGACAAAGGAGGCAACAATGGGGTAAAGACAGCCTCTTCAATAAATAGTGTTGGGAAAATTGGACAGATACATACAAAAAAACAGTAACTGGACCATATTCTTACACCATATACAAGAATAGACTCAAAACGGGGTAATGCACTTAATTTTTAAAAATGAAGTAAGGAATTAAATGTAATACCTGAAACCATAAATCATATAGAAGAAAACATAGGCAGTAAACTCCTTGATATTGCTAACAGTAATTTTTTTAGATATATTTCCTCAGACAAGGAAACCAAAGGTAAAAATAAAAAAATGGGATTATGTCCAACTAAAAAGCTTTGTACAGGAAAGGAAATCATCAAGAAAATAAAAAAGACAACCAACTGATTGGGAGAAGATCTCACTTATGATACATCTGATAAGAGATTAATATCCAAAATATACAAAGAACTCTTATAACTTAACAACAGGAAAAAAAAAACAGTCCGATTAGAAAATAGGCAGCAGGCCTGAATAGATATTTATCCAAAGAGGGAATACAAATGGCCAATAGACATATGAAAAGATGCTCAAGGTGACTATTCATCAGAGGAATACAAATTAAAACCAGAAAGAGATATCACCTCACACCTGTAAGAATGGCTATCATAAATAAATCAAAGAACATCAAGTGTTACCGAGGATGCAGAGAAAAGGGAACTCTCATACACTATTGGTCGGAATGCAAATTGGTACAGCCGCTATGGAAAACCATTGGAAGTTTCTCAAAAAAAATTTAAAATGGATATACATTTTGACCCAGCAATTGCACTTCTGGGTATTTATCTGAAGAAATCCAAAACAATAATTCGTAAATATCTATGGACCCCTATGTTCATGGCAGCACACCTGACAATAGCCAAGCTATGAAAGCAACCTAAATGTCCCTCAAGAGATGATTGGATAATGAAGTTATGGTTTATATATACAATGAAATATTATTCAGCCATTAAAAAAATAAAATCCTACCATTTACAGCAAAATTGATGCACTTAGAGGTTATTATGCTGAGTGAAATAAGTCAAGCAGAGAAATACAAATGCCATATAATTTCACTTATATGCAGAATTTAAGGAACAAAAAAACCAAACTAATCAAAAACAGACTCACAAATAGAGGACAATCTGTCAGCCACCGGAGAGGGGGTTTGGGGAGCTGGGAGAAGGGTTGAAAAAGTAAAAAGTAGTAGTTGATACATGGTCACGGGGATGAGGAGCACAGCATATGGAATGCAGTTATCAACAATGTAATGGCCAGGTGGAGAGCCCAAGGAGAGAAAGAGCAATTAGGGGGATCATTTTATAAACTATGTTAATGTCTAACCCATGTACTGTATACTTGAAACTAATTTGAAAATATTTAGGTGAGATATTTTTCACAATCAACTTAGGTATAAGACCATCTTGCCATTCTATTGTACAGATCATAAATTCAATTCCAGAAACTTAGAGGTGAAATGTTGGTCCAGACAGGAACAAAAAGCTATGACTACTAAGGTGAAAGAAAGAATTGTTCTCTTCTTTGGGAAAGGTATGAAGAGGTGGGACAATGTATTTGCAGATACTTTTTCATTTGTAGACTGGGACAGGAGTTAAATTAGAAGGAAAAAGATCATATAAGTTATTATAATTGCTGTTTAGTAAGGTAAAGAATAAACAAAAATATAATTAAATAGTTTAGAAAACAAATAAAAGTTCAGAACATTTTATAGTATAGTGTAACAACATAAGCCCTAGAATCAGACTTTCTGAGTCCAAATTTTGTTATTCTCACTTATTTAACAATTGTAAGAGATGATACCTTAGTTTCCCTGCTTTTCAAATGGGAATAATAATAATATCTAATTCTCATTATATTCAGGAGGATTAGATTAAATAACTTCTTAATAAATGCTAGCTAATAATACTGGGTTTTGTACAGAATAATATATAGAATATGATATTTATGAGCCAATACTTTAGTTTGTTATCTGTGTGATCCAGATCAAATAATTAAAGTTATTATGCTTTAATTTGTCATCAGTAAATGAGTGTAGTAAAATACTCTTTCATGGTATTGTTATAAAAATTAAAGGAATATATATATTGTGCATAAGGAACAAAATGGTAATTTTCCTGATTGATGCATTTCCGGACTTTACTAAAGACTAGAAACTGATGTAAGTAGATATCTGAATAAAGAAAACCTGACAGATAAGTGTGCATGTCAGGAAAAATGAAGTAGTACAAAGTATGCAAAGTATGAAAGACAACATTAAAAGGAAGTAAAAGGATGAGATCAAGTCCTTTGACTTTCATGTATGTTAAACGAATATTAATTAGGTGCACTTGTGGAAAATTGCCTCTTATAACAACTGCCATCTAGAATCATAAATGAAATCCTAAGTGTAAACAAAGAATAGTACATTGTATGATTAAAAGCATAAAACCCACAGATAATAGCACTCTCTTTAATGTATAATTTATAAGTGAGCACTATATTAAAGATAATTACATTAAGGTACAGTTAAATGTACATTTAGAGAAATTTAACTTCTAGATAACTTTATTTTCTGCCAAGATAACTGGATACCACCAAAGTCAATAAAACAAACACAAAACTGTCCATTACTTCAACTTTGAATTCTGAAGTACTTAAAGGCCACTTTTACTTGCTATTTATTAGGAAAAGAATTATGAATTTTCAAGAGGGGACTTCTGTATATTCTTTTAATGTTTATGGGATTTGGTTATCCAAATACTTCACTGTGTCCATGACACTTCTTAACTGTAATTAAACTGTGTTCCAAATCATACTATACATAGAAATTGAACTATTCATGCTCTAAATTGAATTCCTCAAAATGAACCCTTTAAAAATAATACATATTAACACAAAAACTATCTAAATTAAATAAGGTCATTTCTATTTATCAAAGGAAGCTTGATTTGCAGCTCCATCAACTCCAAGAAGACATATCAGAATAAGCAAATGGCAAGATGAACCTCAATCCTATGAAAATTAAAATCCAGCTCTTTCTTAAAGGACAACTGTACTGCACAGCTACTTTTTGCAAAGTCTTAGATATTCAAAGAACTTTAGAAGTCATACATAATATGATATCTCCCTTATTTTTATAAATCAAAGAACTGAGGACAAAATAAACCAGGGGAAGTGCCTAAAATATCTCCTATCTAGCCTCCACAAACATGCAAACAAATAAACAAAAATAGAGCCTAACAATACTACTGTAAGATAATGTTAGAAAAGTGTGCAACCTCATTTCAGAAATGGAATTATAAATGGTAAGATATGTACCTAGTAAAGAAAACAAATTAAGAACAGGTACTTAAATCTCATGCTCATGATCACACCCATGAATATACAACATGGACACCTAACAAGTTCGAGTTGGCCCTTGAGGGCATGAATTACAATAAAATAAGAGAGAAAGTATAAAGATAGGGTTATAGTAACATGGAAAAACTGAGTTAATGTGAAAAGCTCACTCCAGCTAAAGACACATGGAACTGTTGGCTAAAATACGTATTTAAAAAGCTAAATGACTAAATATTTTTTTTAAAAAAACAAAATTCTTAGTTGTAAAAATATAATCAGAACCAAAAAACAGAACAATTAATACCTGAGAAGCTTAGGCAGCCCAGAGGGTTAGCTGGATGTTTATAGGTCCTGGGGTTTAGGGTTGTAATGCCTGCTGAGGAAAAAACGATAACCTTAAGGCCGTAGCATGAAAATGAGAGCATGGCACCTCTGTTAAAGGAAGACTAGAAAAGTTCCGCTCATCATTTATGAGGAGAATGATTGGAATTTTTGTTAACTGGGGTTCAGGTGAAGAAAATATACCATAAGAAAAAAGTTCCAACATATGTGCTATGCAAGTATCAAATATGAATTTAACATACACACATAGTAGGGGTAACCCTGAAGCATAAAATTAACATAAAAAAACATTTTAAAACAAAAAAAATTCCTGGGTCTCTGGGCAAAAGTAAATGTAAAAATACTCTGATATAATACTTCCACAACCTGGGACACATGGAACCTCAAAGCTTTTCATAATTCTAAGCAAAGGAAAGATAAGCTCCTAATAAAACAATTACAAACCACATGAAGAAATTATATATTAAGAGAGAGACATCGGTCATAATGCACAGGAGGAAGATTAGCACGTCTAAGAATTCAAGATGGAACAATATGGAATAAGCCATAAAATAAGTATTTTTAAGATGATTAAAGAAATGAAAGAAGGAATGGAAACCAAAAGGAATAAACAGAACATTGACAAAGAACTGATTGGTTTGAAAAGTAATCAAACAGAATTCTACAAATAAAACTCCATTAATAGGTTGAACAACAAATGAGATAGACACAGGTGAAGAATAAATTTTTAATCTGAAAGCTAGACCTGAAAAAATTATCCAAAATACGACATATATAAATGATAAGATGGAGAATTTAAAAGAGTTTAAGAGACATGAAGAAAAATAAAAAGGACTGTTATGCAGCCAATACGAGTCACAGAAAGAAATATTATAAATAATATGAGAAGTAATATTTAAACAGATAATGTTAGTAAATGTTCCAGAATTGAAGAAAATCATATTTGAGGTCTAAAAAGATTATTGAGCATGAAAAGCAAAAATAAATCCATACCTAGATATTAAAGGTATTTACAACCAAACCCAAATTTTGCTACTCATAACCCTTCCCTGGGAAAACTACTAAAGAATGCAATTCAGTAAGAATAGAAATAAGACACTCGAAAAGGAATAGGATACAAAAGGCAATAATGAACAATGGCAGTGGTGAAAAAGAAGAATGAATGTAAATAAAATTAACTACAGACAAGCAATAAACATAATGATGACAAATTGTAGTTAAAAATAAAGTGAAACTAAAGTATTAAGTAACTATTGCATAGGAAATAGGAGGAATTGGAATTAACCTGTCATAAACTCCTTCAATTGTTTGAGAGGAGAATAGTTATGTTGCTTTAATATTTAATAAATTGAAAAGTGTGCCATATTTATTGATGAAAATATTCAACACCATGAAGTTATATCTCTTTTGAAAATTAATCTGTAAAATAAATGTTATCCCAATTAAAATCCTCAATAGAATTTCCCCTGGAGATAGAGAAACTGACTTTAAAATTTGTGAGGACTAGCCAAGCAAATTTTGAAAAGGAACAAAGAGTAAATACAAAGCTCTATGATGTATCATAACATTATAATGTTTCATAAGTCATGTGATATTGGCCCAAGGTAGACAAATAGACTAATAGGATGAAATAAAGAGAGCAGTAGACTCAAGCACATATGAAAATGTGGTTTATGATAAAGTAGACATCACAAATCAGGGGGAACATGAGCTATTAAATTGAAAGAAGACTATTGGTTATACATATACATGCCATGGACACATAATTATTAAAGAATAACTATAACATTGTAGGTTTCTATAATATTAAAGATTTCTTAAATGCCTCCAATAAGGCCTAATATTCAAAACATACAAAGCACTCATACTACTCAATAACAACAAAAAAACAAATGACCCAATCAAAAAATCGTCAGAGGACCTGAACAGACACTTTTCCCTAGAGGACATATGAATGGCCAATGAATATTTGAAAAGATGCTCAACATCACTAACTGTTATGGAAATTCAAATCAAAACCACAATGAGATACCACCTCGCACCCATTAGAATAGCTATAATCAACAGGAAAAGTAATAACAAATTTTGGAGGGGATGCAGAGAAAAAGAACCCCTCATACACTACTGGTGGGACTGCAAATTGGTACAGCCACTATGGAAAACAGTATGGAGGTTCCTCAAAAAACTAAGAATTGGTCTACCATATGATCCAGCAATCCCACTACTGGGTATTTACCCCAAAGACTTGAAACCCGTATCCAAAAACGTATTTGCACATCGATGTTCATAGCAGCGTTATTCACAGTGGCCAGGACATGGAAGCAAACGAAGTGTCCTACGATAGATGATTGGCTAAAGAACTGGTGGTAGATATATATAATGGAATATTACTGAGCCATAAGTAGAGATGAAATATTGCCATTTTCAACAACATGAATGGACCTCAAGATAATCATGCTGAGCAAAATAAGCCAGACAGAAAAAGTTAAAGATCACATGATATCACTTATATGTGAGATTCAAACCTAAAAGCAACAAATGAACAGGACAAACAAACAGAGATTCGTGGACATGGACTAGTGGTTACCAGAAGGCAGGAGTGGGGGGAGGAGAGGGTAGGTAGATGGGGTAAAAGAGGGTCAAATATAGAGGGGTAGAGGTAAGGTGAAGTGGGTAAAGGGGATCAAATATATGGTAGCTGAAGGAAACTGGATTTGGGGTGGTAAACACACAATAGAATATACAGATGTCAAATTATAATGTAGACCTGAAAATCATATAATTGTATTAATGAATGTTACCCCAATAAACTTAACAAAAAATATTTCTTGACTAATACAAACAAAAATCATATTTAATTACAGAAAAAATACAGGTATTGGATATGGAAAATATAAATGCTTATTGATTCCAAGTGGCAGTAAACTGACTTTATACATAGGTAGATATATGATATAGATAGATAGGTATAGATATAGATATAGATATAGATATAGGTATATAGATATAGATATATTCATTCTGATATATATTGCTATATATACAGCAGTATTTAGTAAAATTAAAGATGTACATTTACTATGACCCAGCTATTTTGCTATTTTGTTTCTATATATATGCCCTAGAGAAATTCTCCTATTGCGTACATGTATAGAAATACTCATTGTAGAGGTTTTTGAAAAACAAAGCGTTTGTAAATAAAATGTCCACCGGTAAGGATCTACATGTATCAGTGCATTTCCAAATTCCTGGAATTGCCAGTCAAACATAACTAAGAACGTTTGATGCGAACAGGACACATAACATGGCAGGTTATAGATATTCTTCAATCACTGCAACACAAAATAATACAATAATGCATTCAAATTTAGCACTGGTAATAGAGGATGAAAATACCAGTTGAAGAACAATATACTTAAGTCTAGCCTAGGTAAAATGTATCTGTCGAGACTGAGGAAAACTATGAGGTAATTCTGTCAGGAATGGAGACTACCATATCATTTTTCTATTTCCTAAGCTTCATCTTCTAAGTCACCAAATCCTATAGATATCTAGATGCATTCTCTGTATGATCCTAAATATTTGTCTTGACTTCTATGAGTCTTGAATTATCCAGATGGTGATGGTCCAATTTGTACTACTCCCTGTTTGTTTTATATTTGTTTTTAGCCCTATTATGAGCTCCTTTTCTCAATCCAAGGAAAAAAGTCTCAATGTGCAGTTCCTTTCTGGTAAATAAAGAACCAAATACATGGGGACAATCACTACTAGAAACTCAATAAATGCTTGATTTAACTATATCATTTTATTCATTTTTATGTAAATATTTATCAAAGACCTTTTATGTTATCAACTACTATTCTAAGCACTACTTCTTTTTTGTTATATTGTTTCCATAACCCTTCTCATGCCAGTCACTAGGTATAATTTCATGACATATTGTTCTTACTGTCATAAGAGAAGGAAAAATCTGTTAATATTTTATAGATCCCTTAACTCAAGGGTACCCAGTACCAGGCAAAGTAGCATAAAGTCTTGGAGAATACTCACCAAAGTAGGAGAAATTTATCACCATGATGGGCAATCACAAAATAAATATCAACTCACCAGAGGAGAAAAAAATATATAATGTATATTGCTTTCCACTCCAAATTCTCTAACTATTCACAACATAAGAAACTTCTTTTAATGACCTACCCCATAATCCTTAACAGGGTTGGAAAAGTTCAATTTGTAAAGCAACCATGGCTCATCCAGACCATAAACATAAGTGGTCCCTAGAATAAAGCCAGCTGAAAAAAATGGACTCCAGTTCTCAGGTTTGGAATATATACAAAATAAATAAATAAGTAAATTTTTTCCTCGGGAAAACAGTAGAAGCTTTATGCCAAGCTCTTTCGGAGAGGTTGAATGTTTTGATACAAGTGAAAAACAAACTGGATTTCCTGAAGTGATGAATTAGCAGAGAAAGCAACCCAATTAGCTATGATTTTAAACATGTACTACTTTAAATTATGTATCACAATAAACAGGAACACAGCAAAAAATTCAAGTGGCACAGATTCAAATGCTAATTCAAGTGCTAATATTTCTTGTCATTACATAATTGTAACAGCAGTATTTTCTGATACAAGAGTATAGCGGTTATGGGTCCTATGCCCATCTCTAAGCTTTCTAGATCTCTATCCTATTAGTTATGATGTCCAAAGTTTGTGGCTTTAGAGCAAAAAGGAAATTTCACCATAGTTCATCATGCAACATTATCCCATAAGAGCAGTTGTTGCTCCTGCCCCAGCTGGTCATCAGGTTGGGCATACACAATAAAGAGTATCTGATGTGATGTTCACTCACCCTAATACTTCCATTACCTTATGCATGGAACACATATAGGTAAATCAGTACTAAGACTTACATAACCTAACATTACTTATAAAACTTTCTTGTGAGGTGAACTCAATAATCCCTGCTATCCCTTCCAACTCAGAGACTAAGCACTCTTATAAGAGTGGAATATTTTTATGGCCAACTTTGGCATTTTGAGAGACATGAGTATTTTATTTGGCTCAGAACCACAAAGACCTTCCAAAAACTGAAAAAAAAGTCCTACATTATCTCAAGAGATATATTACTTTAGAACAGTTCTCTTAGCATAGGAGGTTCTTCAACCAAGAATAACCCAGGGGTAAATGTATGTCCAATTGTTTATCAGAGAGTTTTTTATAACCTTGTTATTCATGGACAGAAGTTAGAAATGTAAATGAAGTTGTGGCTTCACTTTCCTGTCCCCAGTACTAACAAAGGGGCCAAGAGGCCACTAAGATAAAAATGAGGGAATTAAAAGCATACTTTCACCTTCTCCAGTTCTATTTTGAGCTAATAGCTCTATCAGCAAGAGGCAGAAAACAAGAGTGCCTCCAAAAACTCTTGGCTCCAGGATTAACTCTACCCAAGAGAAATAAAGGGAAACCAAAGCATTAACAAGAAAGAAAAAATGAACGTAGGGGGAAAAAAAGTCAAGGAAATATGAAAGATTTGGAATAAGTACTTTCAAGTTTTTGTAACCTACTCTAAGAAGTCACATTTTATCATATGTATCCTATGTTAAGGCCACTTATTCTCAACATATTCTCACCAATTAGTACAATGTGGATTGACAATTATGTATAGAGATGCTGGCTAGTATGTTTTTAAAAGAAAGCAAACTACTATTGTTGTGTGCCTACCACATTCAAAACCCTGTTAAATCCCTTAACTTGTACTGATTTGTCTTTCCATATTCATTTATTCATCTAAAATTTATTGAGTATTCATGTTCCAGGAACTATTCTAGGTGCTGAAGATACACCATGAAACAAAACTAATAAAAATCCCTGCCATAGGAGCTTACATTCTGGTTAAGAGAGAGAGATAATAAAAATCAAACATAATACAGAAAATTATGTAGTATGTTATAAGGTGATAAAAGCAACATGTAAAAATAAAATGCAGGTAAAGGGACTTAAGAGTGTGGAAAGATGTTAAGTTACAATCATAAAATAAAGTAACCAGGGTAGGTAGGCTTCACTGACATATTTGGGAAAGAATATTCTAGGTAAAAGGAACAGTAAATAAAAAAGTGAGCATGCATGGAATGTTCAAGACAGAGAAGGGCAGTTGGTGTGCCAGGAAAAGAAAGAATAATGAGGAAAGAGTATTAGATGAATTCAGAGAAGCAGATGGGAGAACACCAAGTGATGCCTTATAGGCCTTTGTAAAGACGTCAGGTTTATACTGGAAGAAAGAAATATACTACAGTGTTTTGAATAATAGAGTGATATCATTTGACTTAAGTTTTAACAGGATACTCTGTCAGTTGTATTGATAATAGATTGTAGGGTGATAAGGCTGAAAGGAGAAAATCCAGAGATAAGCCTATTGAAATAATCCAAGTAAGAGATAATGGTGGGTGAGGCAACAATGATACCAGTGCAGATTGCAATAAGTGGTTAGATTCTGGTTATCTTTTGAAGGTAAGCCCAAAATGGTTTCCTGAAGGACTGAATGTAGTTTCTTAAAGAAAAGAGAGCCAATAATATTTGTAAGTCTTCACCTAAATAATTGAGTAGATGGAGTTGTTATTTACTAAGAGGACAAAGATATCAAAAGTATTAGAATTCAGTTTTGAATGTGGTAAATTTGAGATGCCTATTGGATATCAAAAGAAACATTTGGTAAGCAGTTGAATATAAAAGTCTGGGTTCTGGTAAAGATGGTAAGGTAGATAAATGCTGTGCTGCCTCTTCTAATGGACACATTAAAATTACAAATAAATTATAGAACAATCAACCTGGAAAACCATCTGAATACTAGCTGAACACAATCCTATATAAGGATATAAAGAAGTGTCCACATTGAGACTGGTAGGAGAGACGAAAATGCTAAACTAGCTGGTCCCACACCCACATGTGGCAGTTGAGAATCAGGAGGGATATCTCACCTTTGGAGGTTCCCTATGAGGAGCAAGGGGTCCTAACCCCAGGAAAGGCTCCCCAGACTGTAGCACCAGTGTGAGGAAAAGGAATCTCCACAACATCTGGCTGTGAAAATCAGCATGGATTATGTTCGTCCTTGTGGAATGAAAAGCTGCTGCAAATGCAAGTGTCCTCTTTTTCTTTTTAATTAACAAATTTATTTTTATGATGACATTTGTTAACAAAATCCAGTAAGTTTCTGCTGAACATTTTAACAATAAGGCACATATATATTTACATTGTGTGTTTACCTCCCGTACTTAGATTTCTTCCTATCATCACATATTTGACCACTTTTACCTAATCTAACTCTCTCCTCCCCTCTGCTCTCTACTCTGTAGTAACCACTAGACTACTGTGCACTCCATGAGTCTCTGTTGGTTTGTTCTGTTCATTTTTTTGCTTTTAGGTTTACATCCCACATATAAATGATATCATGTGATTTTTAACTTTTTTCTGTCTGGCTTATTTCGCTTAGCAGGATTAATTCGAGGTAGATCCATGTTGTTACAAATGGCAGTATTTCATTTCTTTTTATGGCAGAGTAATAGTTCATTGTATATATGTACTACAACTTCTTTAGTCAATCATCTATCGTGGTACACTTCACATGCTTCCATGTCCTGGCCACTGTGAATAATGCTGCTATAAACATCAGTGTGCAAATATACTTTGAATATGAGTTCTCAATTCTTTGGGGTAAATACCCAATAGACTGATTGTTGGATCATATGGTAGATCAAGTCGTAGTTTTTATGAGGAACCTCCATACTATTTGCCATAGTAGTTGTACAAATTTGCAGTTCTACTAGCAGTATATGAGGGTTCCTTTTTCTTCGCATCCTCTCCAATACATAATATTACTTGCCCTGTTGATTACAGCTATTCTAACAGGTGTGAGATGGTATCTCATTGTGGTTTTGATTTGCACTTTCCTAATACCTAGTGATGTTGAGCATCTTTTCATATGTTTCTTGGCCATTTATATGCCTTCCTGAAAAAATTTCTGTTCAGGTCTTCTACCCATTTTTTGGTTAGATGTTCTGTTGTTGTTATTGTTGTTATTGACTTGTATGAGTTCTTTGTATATTTTGAATATTAGGCCCTTATCACAGGCATCACTTGCAAATATATTTTGCCATTCAGATGGTTGTCTATTTACCTTGTCGATGGTTTCCTTTGTTGTGCAGAAGGCTTTTAGTTTAATGTAGACCCATTCACTTATTTTTGCTTTTAATTCCCTTACTTTTGAGGTCATATTCATAAAATCTTCTTTAAAGCCAAGGTCCTTGAGTTTAGTTCCTGTGTTATCTTCTGTGTACTTTATTGTTTCAGGTCTTATATTTGGGTTCTTAATCCATTTTGAGTTAATTTTGGTGTGTGGTTATAGACAATAGTCTAGTTTTATTCTTTTGCAGGTGGCTTTCCAGTTTACCCAGCACCATTTATTGAAGAGTCTTTCCATCCTCCACTGTATGTTTTTGACTCTATTGTGGAAAACTATTTGTCCATATAAACATGAGTTTACTTCTGGACGATTGATTCTATTTCACTGGACTGTGTGTCTGTTTACTGCCAAAAACATGCCCTTTTGATTATTGTCACTTTGCAGTATAATTTGAAGTCAGGCAGAGTGATACATCCAGCCTTGTTCTTTTTTCTCAGAATGGTTTTGGCAATTCGGGGTCTTTCATACTTCTATACAAATCCACTGATTTTTTTGTTCTATTTCTATAAAAACTACTGACGGGATTTTAATAGGGATTGCATTAAATCTGTATGATGCTTTACACAATAAGGTCGTTTTAACTATGTTGATTCTTCCAATCCAAGAACATGGAATATCTTTCCATTTCTCTGTATCTTCTTCAGTTTCTTTCAATAGAGTCCTGTATTTTTCATCATATAGGTCCTTCACATGTGTCTTTAGTTTATTCATAGGTATTTATTCTTTTCATTGAAAATTCAAAATGAATTATTTTCCATTTCTTTTTCTGTCATTTCCTTATTAGAGTATAAGAATGCTATGAATTTTTGAACATTGATTTTGTATCCAGAAACTTTACTGTTCTTGCTTATTGTTTCTAGTAGTGTTTTTGTGGTGTCTTTAGAGTTTTCTACATAGAGAATCATGTCATTCGCAAATAGTGATAGTTTGAATTCTTCATTTCCTATTTGGATGCTGATTATCTTTCTCTTGCCATACTACACTTTCTAAGACCTCCAATGTTTTATTGAATAACAGTGGTAATAGTGGACATCCTTATCCTGTTCCTGATGTTGGAAGGTTATTAGTTTTTCACCATTTAACTATAATGTTGGCTGAGGGTTTGTCATAGATGGCCTTTATTATGTTAAGTTACTTTCCTTCTATATCAATTTTACTAAGTGTTTTGATCATAAATGGATGCTCTAAGTTTTCGAAGGCTTTCTGTGCACTTATTGATATGATCATATGATTCTTATTTTTTAATTTGTTTATGTGCTATATCACATGAATTGATTTGCATATGTTGAAACATTCCTGTGCCCCTGGGATAAAGCCCATTCAATCGTGGTATATAATTTTTTTAATATGTTGCTCTATTCTGTTTGCTAGTATCTTAATTAGGATTTTTGCATCTGTGTTCATAAGAGATATTGGTCTGTAGCTTTCTTTTTTTGCATTATCTTTACCAGGTTTTGGTATAAAGGTAATATTGGTCTCGTAAAATGAGTTAGAAAGAATTTCCTCCTCTTCAACTTTTTGGAAGAATTTGAGGAGAATACGTATTAAATCTTCTTTGAATGTTTGGTAGAATTCAGTGGTGAAGCCATTTGGTCCTTTCTGTACTTTGACTTTTTTGTAGGCTTTTGATGATTGTTTCAATTTCCATACTGCTGATTGGTCAATTTAGATTTTCTAGTTCTTCTTGATTCAGTCTGGGAAGGTTGTATCTTTCTAAGTACTTGCCCATTTCTTCTAGGTTATTAAATTTGGTGTAATTTACTTTTTCAAAGTATTCTTGTGTGATCCTTTGTACTTCTGTGATGTCTGTCACCATTTCTACTTTTTCATCCCTGATTTTTTTTGTTTCCTTTTTCTTTTTTCTTTGTGAGTCTACCTAGAGTTTTATCAACTATATTAACCTTCTCAAAGAACCAGCTCTTTGTTGCATGTATTTTAGCTATTGTGTTTATTATTTGTTTGTTTGTTGGCTTTCAATTTCCTTTAATTCTGATTATTTCCTTCTTTCTGCTGACCTTAGGTTTCCTTTGTTCTTTCTTTTATAGTTTTTTTTCTAAGATGAAGCTTTAGGTTGTTTATTTTGGATCATTATTGTATTTTGAGATAGGCCTGTAATTTTCCTATTATGACCACTTTTGTCGTGTCACAAAAATTTTGATATGCTGTACTATCATTATCATTTGTTTCTATGTAATTCCTGAGCTTTCTTTTTATTTCTTCTCTGACACAGTCATTCTGCAGGAACATGTTGTTTAATCTCCATGTGTTTGTGGTTCTTCCCTCTTACTATTTACAGTTGATTTTCAACTTCAAAGCATTACGATCAGAGAATATTGTTGGTATGATTTCAAACCTCATATACTTGTTGAGGCTATATCTGTGTCCCAGTATGTGGTCAATTCTTGAGAAAGTTCCATGTACACTAGAAAATAATGCATAAGCAGTTCTTTTCATGTGAAAGGCTCTGTAAATATCAATTATGTCCAGTTGATCTAACACATCATTTAAGGATGTTATTTCCTTATTGATTTCTGTTTAGGTGATCTGTCCATATCCAACAATGGGGTCTTTAGTTGCCCTACTATGATAATGTTTTTCTGTGTTTATCCCTCTAGCTCTGTTAGTAATTGCTTTATATATTTTGAGGCTCCCTGATTGGGAGCATAGACATTAATAAGTATTATGTCTTCTTTGTGTATGATTCCCATTATCATTATGAAGTGTCTCTAAGTATCTGTCTTTACCTTTTTTATTTTGAAGTCTGTTTCATCTGATATTAGTACCACTACTCCTGCTTTTCTCTAAGTTCCATTTGCTTGAAATATCATTTTCCACCTTTTCACTTGCGTCTCTATTTGTCTTTGGAACTAAGATGTGTTACCTGGAGGCAGCTTATGTTTGAGTTTTATTTTATGATCCAATCTGCAACTCTGTGCCTTTTTATTGGTGAGTTCGGTCCATTTACATTTAGGGTGATAATTGAATATGACGTTTTTCCTATAATCATTTTATCTTTTTCTTATGGTAGCTTGGTGTTTCTATTGCTTCCTTGTCCTTTTGTGTCTGTATTTTTTATTGTGATTGGGTTTTGTAGGTTTTCCTTCTGGTCCTTCTTGTTTTACATTAAAGACTTCCCTTGTGAATCTTTGGCATATGGTTACCATTATGAATATGTTGAGGATAATATATATGTATGTGTACACATGCACATGCGCACGCACACACACACACACAATTTTCTTCTGTTGTGCCTTATCTCCACCCCCTTTGCGAATTTGGATCTTTGAAACCTCCTGTTTTCTGTTATTGTTGTCTCAATTTGTCCCTATTTATGCTGAATGTTCACTACTATCTTGCTACAGCAAATCTCTTAAGCTTATAATGCCCTGTTCTTATAACGGTTGCACTCCTCTGCTTCTATGGGCCTGCCAGTCACCTTACTCTTAATTACGTATTTTTTTGTCATTTTGTTTTAGTTACAGTATTTCCTGTAATGCATGCCTCGTAATGGAAAATTTCCTCAATATTTGTATGTCTGGAAAGGTCTTTATTTCTTCTTCATGTCTAAAGGAGAGCTTTGCTGCACATATTATTCATGGCTGGTAGTTCCTTTCATTTAATAGTTTGAATATTTCATTCTACTCCTTTCTGGCTTATGAGGTTTGTGCCAAGAAGTATGACAATACTCTAATGGGTTTTCTTTGGTTACCATCTTCTTTTCCCAGGCTGCCCCGAGGTTTCTTTCTTTGTCATTGATTTTTGATAATTTTAATACCTTCAGTTTTGGTGAATGCCTTTTGGGTTAAGGTATTTGGATGTTCTGTTGAATTCTTGAATTCCAAGTTCCAGCTCACTCCTTAGATTTGGGAAATTTTTGTTGACTATTTGTCTGAAAATGTTTTCTAGTCTCTGCTTCTTTTTCTTGCCATCAATAATGCCCATTATTCTTATGTTTCCTCTCTTGATGGTGTCAGCTATTTCTTGCATTTCTCATTCATTATATTTCATTCTTTGGCTTCTCTCTTCTTTCTTCTGATTTATTGCTAGATTTCTTTCTTCAATGTTACTGTTCCTTTCCTCCACTTGGTCGACTCTATTTCCCAAGCTTGCTACTTTATTTTTCATCTCTTGCAGTGTGTTCTTCATTTCTGAAAGTTTTATTTGGTTATTTGTGAGGGTTTCAATCTCCTTGTTACAGACACATTCTTTTGATCTAATTGTTTTTTTCAGTTCCTGAAATTGTTGATATGAATTGTTTTGGATCTCATTGACTTGTTTTCAGAAGTACTATCCTGTATTCTCTCTCACTGGAGTCACATATTTCTATGTCTGTAAGTTTATTTTCTGAAGATTTTCTTTCTGAGCTGCCTTGTCACCTTGGTTTTTCATGGTGTATAATCGACTATTTCTATGCCTGTACATTAATGAAAATGTATTCTGCCTTATTTCCAGAAAGATTTATTATATGAAGGTCTCTCTTTAGCCTGTTGCAAAGAAGGTGCTTTTCTTTTGATTTCCAGTAGGTGGTGTTGAAGCCTCTTGGATTCTTGCTTTATATAAAGCCTTAATAATGCTTTTTTTCCCCCTTATAGCTATGCAGCACGCCGACTGCCCTCAGTCTCAGTCCCTGTCAGTGTTAAGGAGTTTGGTAGAATTTACTTAGATTCCTCTGGGGCTCCTCAGTGCTCCATCTCAGATGATATGGGGGGAGGGGCCCTTTAGGTTGGGAGATGTGGGCTGTGACTATTTCTCAGTTTTGCAAACACAGCTGGTAATAATTAGCAGTTCTTTCTCTGCTGTGCCCACTTCTCTGCTGTCCTTACTTCTATGCTTTCTGACATGAACCCTGAGCATTGCTGGGGGCCTCCTGGAGCTCACAGCAATGTCAGTCAGGGCTGTTCAGGGAACCCGCCACACCTTCACCCTTCCCTCTCCTCCTGCAGGAGCTCTGGCTGGAAGAGGTAGTTTCTTCATTTCTATTAGTCTACCACCTGGTTCCCTGGTTTCTGAAACTGTGGTAGCTCTTATATGCAGATCCCACAGTCACATGTGCTAGTGTGCAATTTTCATGTTTTATGTTGAGTTTCAGATGTTCAGTTTATTGTTGTTACAAGTGGGGAAATCTGGGGACATCTCTCACTCCATCATGTTTCTAACATCTGATTCCATGATTTCTCTTAAAGAGCAAATGCACAGACTCACTCACTCTCAGGTACTAACTATGGGCTCCAGCAGAGAAATAGTGGCTTGAAAGGGTCAGAGACACAGGAGAAAATGAGTTGTGTGGCTTCAAAACAAGGGCAGGAAAGACATGATAGCTCACTATTGTTCCTGTGTTGGGCTTTACTTTCATGCAAGCAGTGAAGTGTGGTGGGGGGGCACTATTTTTCCTATGTTGAGCTCTTCCTCCAAATGACCTAAAGTGAATCTGTATTAGCATGGTGAACTTCATACGCTCCACTCTGGTGACTACCTGAGATACTAGCCTGCACAATAAAGCAAGTATGGAGGCACTTTCCTTATCAGGCAACTGGCATTGACCTCTGCTGTAGTCACTCATGGACAACTCTCAGGGGCCTGCAGGATCCTGGCAGGTGATGCATCACCTTGGTGGGCTTTGTGACTTGTGCCGAGTGCTCCCAGACTCAGCATTGGCACCAAATCTGAATCTGCATTAACTAGTGAGCACCATGTGCCCCACATTAGTGACTCCTAGAGTCCTCACCTCACTCAAGGCACATATTGCCCAAGGTTCTTTCATCTGCTAAACATTATTGGCAGATAATAGTCAGCAGAAAGCCTTAGGATAGCCTGGGCCTTTTGCTAAGTTGTCCCAGGGCTGGTACCAGTGGCAGCAAGATTCAATTCACAGTGTGGTCTATCTCACACTCCTCCATGTCCACCATAGTTAAAGACCAACCTCAGATCACATTGTAGCTCTTACCAAGTAGCTCGGAGCTACTCATAAGCAGCAGTTGAAATTAGGCTCTGAGGGAGCCACTCATAAGAGGACCTAGAACTAGAACACCCAATGGCCAGCATCAGGCCACAACAGAACACCCTCTAATTACCCAACAAGTTGCACACACAATAGGTGGCCTCAGAAAGAACCAGAGCCTACTGGGGCAAATCATAGTCCATGGGGTCAGCCACTACACAGCAGCTTTGTATACTGTGGTGATGGCCAATCCTCATAGCCAGTAAGCCTGAAGGTCAGTCTAAACCATTAATGATGCAACAGCAATCAAAACTTAACTACAACAGGAGAAGATGTATAAACCACACACACACACACACACACACACATTCCTGCAGCACCTAGCTCAGGTGATCAGGGAGAATGTGCAAGTGGGACCCACCAGACACCTACTACATAAGGCAACCTTGCCAAGAAAGGAAGATGTACCAGATCTATCTAATTTATAGGAAAAAAAAACAGTGAAGCAGATAAAATGAGAAAACAAAGAAATATGTTCCTCCCCCCAAAAAAAGGATAAAATAAAACTCCAGGAAAACAACTAAACAAATGGAGGCAAGCATTCTACTAGATACAAAATTATATACTGGTTATAAAAATACTCAAAGAACTGATTGAGAACGTCAACAAAGACATAGTAAGCAAAAAAAAAAAGGAACATGGAAGCCATAAAAGAGAACCATTCTGAAATGAAGAATAGAATAACTGAAATGAAGAACTACTAAAAGAAATTAACAACTGATTAGATGAAGGAGAGGATCGACTTTGGGACAAGGTAGCAGAAAACACTATCAAAAAGAAAAAAATAAATAAATGAGCAGAATGACGTCAGAAGCTTGGCAGTGTGAGGAATTTCCCCACAACTCTCTCTTTGAAATAGTAACAAGCTGAACATCTAAAATTCAACAGAATCCAACTTGCAAAAAAAGCACACCTGAGTGACCTTTGCATAAGAGCTGCCAAAGGTCGGATCCCTGTAAATCTGGGAGTGCAGATTGGGAGTAACAAGAAGCTGCCATACACAGCCAAAGCTCCTTGCAGAAGGATGAGAGTGAAGAAGTTGCAGCCCATTTCTGGAGCAGTCCTGCAAGAGGGCTCAGCATGTTATACTGATCAATGTTCAGGGAAGAAAAAGTAACTGAAACTAAGTGCAAAAGGACAACAACTATATCTTAGCAGCCACCTTTGCAAAGCAAAAGGCTGAGACACACAGCCTAGGAACATCTCCCTCCACCAACCCATAGTGTATTGTTCTCCCGCTACATATCCTCCCATACTTAGCACTGAAGAGTTTTAGGGGAATTTGCACAACTGGCACAAACAAACAAAAAAAAAAACATGACCAGTACCACAGACAGCCACTAAAGCAGAGGGCCGCTGATGGTTGTTTGAATATTGAATATATCAGAGTGAGAAAGGAGCATTTTTAGCCTCAAAGCAGAGATTCAAGAGTGGATGCCACCTACTGGAAATCAAAACAAAAAACCCTTTGCATCAACAGGCTAAAGAGAGACTTTTAAATAATAAATCTTCATTCTGGAAAAAGGAAGAGTACGCACCCATTAATGTCCCAGCAGAGAAATAGTCCATCAGACAACATGAATAACCGACGTGAAAAAGCAGCTCAGGAAAAAAAAAAACTCCAGAAAATAAGTTTAACGACAAAGAAATATGTCATTTAAATTACAGAGAATTCAGGATTGTACTCCTGAAGAAACTCAATGAGATACAAAAAAAAAAATCTAATCAACACCTCCAAGAAATTAGAATCAAAATAGACGAATTGAGTTTCTTAGCAAAAAGATTGAAACCCTATAAAAGAACCAAATAGAAATTTTGGAGATGAAGAAAACATTAAAAGAGATGAAGAGTGAAATAACAAGCTTAGGAAATAGAGTTGACCAGATGGAGGAAAATATCAGGGGTATCGAAGACAGAAATCTAGAAATAACTCAGAAAGAAGAAGACAAAGACCTGAGAATGTAAATAAATGAACAAGCTATATAAGAACTATATGATACTATCAGAAAAAGCAATATAAGTATAATGGGTATACCAAAAGAAGAGAAGGAGCAGGGAACAGAGCGCATGTTCACACAAAAAGGCAATGAGAATTTCCAAAATCTAAGGAATGAGCTGAATCTTTGAGGCCAAGAAGCTGGCAGAACACCAAATTATCTCTAAAAAAAAAAGCCTTCTCCAAAACACATTATATTAAAATTATCAAAAATTAATGATGAAGAAAGGATTCTCAAGGCAGGCAGGTGATAGAAGACAGAATCTATAAAGGAAAACACATCATAATATCTTCAGACATTACAGCACAAACCTTACAAGCAAGAAAGGAGTGGAACAAAATACTCAAACTACTAAGTGAAAGAAATTACCAGCCAAGTATAAGGTATCCAGAAAAGCTCTCCTTTAGAAATGAAAGAGAAATAAAGACCTTCCCAAATATAGAAAAGTTTAGGCCTGCATAATAGAAAATACTAAAAGGGGTCAGCCCACCAGAAACAAAATGACCAAAAAAAAGTACATAACTATGAGTAAGATGACTAGCAGGCAGACAGATGCAGGACAGTGTAACCCTTATTACATCTAGGTTATTATAAGCTTAAACATTAAGAAGACAATTGCAACTGCAAGTTAGAAATAAACATTCAGAATGTATTAAGATAATTTGAGAAAACAATAACAGAAAAAACAGGCAACAAAGATCCAAATTCGCAAAGGGGAATGGATATAAGGCGCACGCCAAAGAAAATGGACTACTGTTGTGTGTAGTCCACACACACATACACACACACACACATATATATATTCTTTACATAATCTTAATAGTGAATACACATGAAAGATACAAAACTGAAATACAGAATATAAAACAAGAAGGACCAGAGGGAAAATTCACAAAATTCCACCAAATTAAAATAACAAACAAAAACCCAAGGACAAATAAACAATGGAAACACTGAGCCACCAGAAAACAAAAATAGAATGGCTATAGCAAAACCTGATATTTCAATACTCATCTTAAATGTTAATGAACTGAATTCACCAATAAAAAGTCACAGAGTTGTAGATTGGATCAAAAAGTGAAACCCAACCATATGCTGTCTCAGGAGACACATCTTACTTCCAAAGGCAAATACATACTCAAACAAAAAGGGTGGAAAATGATAATCCAAGCAAATAGAATTCAGAGAAAAGTGGGAGTAGTTGTACTAGTATCGCACAAAATAGACTTCAAGATAAAAACAGGTAAATAAAGATACTGAGGGACACTTCATAATGATAAACAAAATTATACACCAGGAAGACATAATACTTGTGAATATCTATGCTCCCAATCAGGGAGTCTTGAAATATATAAAGATATAGAAACAATTACTGACAAATAAAAGGAGAAATTAACGAAAACATTGTCATAGTAGGAGACTTACATACCCACTGTCAGAGATGAATAGACCATTCAAACAGAAAATTAATAAGGAAATAGCATCCTTAAATGAAACATTAGATTAATTGAATATGATCGACATATACAGAGCCTTTTATCACAAAAATCTTGTTATACGTTCTTCTCTAGTGCACATACAGCATTCTCAAAAATTGACCACATGTTGGGACACAAAGCTAGCCTCAACAAATATAAGAGGATTGAAATCATACAAGGCATATTCTCTGATCATAATACTTTGGAGCTGGAGATCAACTGTAAAAAAAAAAAGGCAGGAAGAACCACAAATGCATGGAGATTCAACAACATGCTGCTGAAGAATGACTGGGTCAAAGAAGGGATAAAAACAGAGATCAAGAGATACACAAAAGAGGATGAAAGTACAACATAAAAATTATAGACATGACAAAAGCGATAATAAGAGGAAAGTTCATATTATTACAGGCCTATTTCAAAAAATCAAGAATGGGCCCAAATAACCAACCTAATACTTTATCTTAAAAAATAGAAAAAAAAAGAACAAAAGAAGCCTAAGCCAAAGAAGGAAATTAACAAAAATAGAGCAGAATTAAATAAAATTGAGGGGTAAAAAAAGGTAGAAAAAAACAAATGCAACAAAGAGCAGGTTCTTTGAGAGGATTAATAAAATTGACAAAACCGTGGCTAGACTCACTAAAGAAAAAAGAGAAAAAACACAAATAAACAAAATTAGGGATGAAAGAGGAGGTTATGACAGATTGCAGAAATACAAAGGATAATACACAAATACTATGAAAAAATATATAACACCTAATTTAATAACCTAGAAGAAAAGGACTAGTACTTATAAAGATACAACATTCTTAGACTGAATCAAGAAGAACTAGAAAATCTAAATAGACCAACTAGCAGTATGGAAATTGAAACAATCATCAGAAACCTACCAAAAAGTAAAAGGCCAGGGCCAGATAGCTTCACCAGTGAATTCTACCAAATATTCAAAGAAGATTTAATACCTATTCTCCTTAAACTCTGTCAAAAAAATAAATAAAAGAGAAGGCAATACTTCCCAACTCACTTTATGATGCCAATATTACCCTGATTTCAAAATCTGGTAAAAATAGCACACAAAAAAGAGAAAACTAAAGACCAATATCTCTCATGAACACAGATGCAGAAATTCTAAATAACATACTAGAGAACTTAACATAGCAACATATTTAAAAAGATTATACACCACAATCAGGTAGGTTTAATCCCAGGGACACAGGATTGGTTCAACATACACAAATCAATTGTTATACACCACGTAAACAAATGAAAAAAATATACTGCCATTTGCAACAACATGGATCACCCTCGAGAGAATCATGATAAGTGAAATAAGCCAGACAGAAAAAGTTGAAAACCACATGATTTGACTTATATGTGAGATATAAACCTAAAAGCAACAAATGAACAGGACAAACAAACAGAGATTCATGGACATGGATAATAGACTAGTGGTTACCAAAGGGTAGGGGAAGTAGGAAGCAGGAGGTAGACAGGGAAATAAAGGTCATATATGTGGTTACAGAAAGAAATCTAACTATGGGAGGCAAACATACAATGTAAATATATATATGTGGCTTACTGTTAAAATGTACAGCTGAAATTTATCCGATTTCATTAACAAATGTCACCATAAAAATAAATTAATTAATTTTTTAAAATGTCCTTTAAAATAAGAAGAATCATATGATTATATCAATAGGTGTAGAAAAAGCCTTTGACAAAATCCAGCATCCATTTGTGATCAAAACAATTAACAAAATCGGTATAGAAGGAAAGTAACTTAATATAATAAAGGCCAAATATGACAAACCCTCAGCCAACATTATACTTAATGGTGAAAAACTAAAAACTTTTTCTCTAAGATCAGAAAAAGGCAAGGCTCTCCACTATCACCACTGTTATTCAATATAACATTGGAGGTCCTAGCAAGTAATCAGGCAAGAGAAAGATATAAAAGGCATCCAAATAGGAAAAGAAGAAGTCAAACTGAAACTCTTTGTGGATAACATGATTCTCTATGTAGAAAACCCTAAAGATTCCACAAAACCACTACTCGAAACAATAAGCAAATACAGTAAAGTTTCTGGATAAAAAAAAATCAATGTTCAAAAATCCATAGCATTCCTATACTCTAATAAGGAAGTTTCAGAAAAAGAAGTGGAAAAAATAATTCCCTTTGCAATTGCAATGAAAACAATAAAATACCTAGAAATAATGTAGCAAAACATGTGCAGGACATATATGATTAAAACTATAAGACTTTATTGAAATAAACTGAAGAAGATACAGAGAAATGGAAAGATATTCCATATTCTTGGATTGGAAGAATGAACATAGTTAAAATGACCTTATTATGTAAAGCATCATACAGATTTAATGCAATCCCCATCAAAATCCCATCGGCAGTTTTTAAAGAAATAGAACAAAAATCATCGGATTTGTATAGAAACACAAACGACCCTGAATTACCAAAACTATCCTGAGAAAAGAGAACAAGGCCAGAAGCATCACTCCACTTGACTTCAAATTGTACTACAAAATGACAATAATCAAAATGGCATGGTTTGGGGAGAGAAACAGACACACAGACCAGTAGAACAGAATCGAGAGTCCATAAGCAAACCCACATTTATATGGGCAAATAATTTTCCATAAAAGAACCAAAAGCATACAATGGAGAATGGAAAGCCTTTTCAGTAAATGGTGCTGGGAAAACTGGAAAGCCACATGCAAAAGAATGAAACTAGACTGCTGTCTATCACCACATACGAAAATTAACTCAAAATGAATTAAGAATCTGAATATAAGGCCTGAAACAATAAAGTGCACAGAACATAACATAAGAACTAAACTCATGGACTTTAGGTTTGAAAAGGATTTTCTGAATTTGACCTCAAAGACAAGAAAAGTAAAAGCAAAAATAAATGAATGAGACTACATTAAACTATACAGCTTCTACACAGATAAAGAAACCGTCAATAAGATAGACAACCATTTGAATGGGAAAATATTTACAAGCAATTCCTGCGATAAGGGCCTAATATTGAAAATATACAAAGAACTCATACAGCTCAATAACAAGTAAAACAAACCATTCAATCAAAAAAATCGTCAGAGGACCTGAACAGACTTTTCCATAGAGGACGTACAAATGGTCAAGTAATATATGAAAAGATGCTCAACATTGCTAGCTATTAGAGAAATGCAAATCAAAACTACAATGAGATACCATCTCGCTCCTTTTAGAATCACTGTTATCAAAAACAAAGTAATATGAAATGTTGGAGAGGATGCAGAGAAAAAGGAACCCTCATACACTGCTGTTGGGACTGTAAATTGGTACAACCACTGTCGAAAACAGTATGGAGGGTCCTCAGAAAAGTAATAAATGATCTACCATATAATCCAGCAATCCCTCTGCTGGATATTTACCCCAAAGACTTGAAAACTCATATCCTAAATGATATTTGCACACTTATGTTCACTATGGAAAACAGTACTGAGTTTCCTCAAAAAATAAAGAATAAAATTATCATATGACCAAGCAATCCTCCTTCTGGATATCTACAGCGAAATTATGAAAACATTTATTCATAAAAAAATATATGCACCTCAATGGTCTTTGCAGCACTATTCATAATGGCCAAGATATGGAAACAATCAAAGTGTCCTACAGTAAATAATTGAATAAAGAACTTGTATTTCATATACACAATAGAATATTACTCAGCCATAAGAAGGGATAAAATACTGCCATTTACAATAACATGGATGGATCTCGAGGCAATCATACTAAGTGAAATAAGTCACACAGAATAAGTTGAAAATTACATGGTATCACTCATATGTGGAATATAAATCTAAAAGTGACAAACATGACAAAGACCCATGGACTTAGACAGTGGACTGCCAGTTACCAGAGGGAAGGGGGAGGGAAGGTTAGGGTGAAAAGCGGTCAAATATGTGGTGATGGAAAAAAATCTAAATATGGGTGGTGATCATACATACTGTTGAATTGTACACTTGAATCTTATTATAGTTTATTGATTAATGTTACCCCACATATTTTTTTTAATATTGTTCTGGTCAAGATGGTGGTTAGGTGGAAGCAGGGTTCACCTCTTTTTATGACTGCATTAAAATTACAACTAAATCATAACACAAACAACTTAGAGAACCACATGAAGTCTAACTGATCATAACAACAACATCTCAGGATGCTGAAATATTCACATCAAGATCAGTAGGAGAGACAGAGATGCAAAACTGGCTTTTTCTGCACTGTGTGTGAGAGTTGAGCATTGGGACAGTGAGCACGGTTTCAGAGGCCCCAATGAAGGAACCTAGTCTCACACAGGTACCCCTCAGATGAGGGTTTGATTTCAGGGAAGATATCTTCTCACAAATTCTGAATGTGAAAATCAGTGGGGATTCTGGTTGTCTGGGTAAGACAGAGGGAACCTAAAAACCTGGACAACCCTTTATAAAAGGGTTACGCACAAACTCACTCACATACATAAATCCAGGGCTACAGTGAAGGATTAGCAGCTCTGGAGGTACAGTAGACATATAGGGAGGGACTGAGTTGTACAGAACTGGAGTGAGGGCTGGAGGGACAGCTGCCATTGTTCCTTTCAATGGGCTCCCCTTTGGGGCAGTCTGAATATGGGTGCCATCTGGCCAGTGTTGACCCCTCCCACATCACTGGTCAATTTTGAATCTACACTAGCACAGTAAGATCTGCCAGTTCTACCTCATATATCCTTGAAACCCATCCCCACCCAACCCACAAATTGCCTGAGGCAGGCCTGTTGCCAGGCGCTAGCTCCACACTGCACCTTCCCTAGTCTGAGCATTCCTAGGAAGGCAGCAGCCCTCATTTCATGCTCCCCATGCATTGCCCATACATTACAGGGGAGACTTTTGATGGAAGCCACTGGTGCCGACCTGAACCGCAGTGTCTCTTGAACAGTATTCTGGGGTCTGCAGGCCCTAGGTGAACAATGGCTATCCTCACTGTGATATGTGAATTTTGCAGGAGTTTACAAGCTCACCACTAGCAGCAATCTGCATTGGCCTAATGGAATCAGTTTGCTCCACTGCATTGGCCATGAAAAATTTGCTGGCTTTACCCCGGTGACTCCCTGGATCTCTGCCCCACAAACACCTGTACAAACAAAAGGCTCTTATAGCTACAGAGATTTTCAGGCAACTTGCAGAAAGCCTCAGCTCTTGAGGTTCACTAATCCTTTTGCTGAGCCTCTCCAGGGGCAGTACAGGGGGTAACGGACCTTGGCTCTCAGGGTGGTCTCTCCCACTTGCCTCCAGATACGTCACAAGCATCAACCATTTTCAGATGGCTTTGTAGCTCCTACCAGATAGCTCTGAACAATCAAAGGCATTAGCAGACTTTGACCTACACAGAAGCCCCATATAAGGGGCCCCTGAACCAACACACCTGGATGCTGACATCAGACCACAACAGAGTACCAACTGACTAGCCCCATAAGCAGCACACCCAAAGGGTACCCTCAACAGGTACATGAGCCTGCTGGGGCAAATCCCACTTAGTGGAGACAGTCCTCACATAGCAGCTCATAAACAGTGGGGATGGCAAATAACCACAGCCAGTCTGTCCAAGAGTCAATCCCATGTACTGATGTGTTAAGAGTAATCAAGAATTAGCTACAACCACAACCGCAACAACAACAACAACAACACACACATACAGACACACACACACGAAACACACCCAGAATCCCTAGCATAGGTGTTCAGGGAGACTATGCCACTGGGTCACATAGGACACCTACTACATAAAGGCACCTGGCCAAGACTTGAGGACAAAACAAACCTCCCTAATACACAGAAATGAACAAAGAGAGAGAGAGACAACTAAAATGAGAAAATGAAGATACATGCCACAAATAAAACAACAGAAAAAAAAACTCAAAAAAAAATTTCAAAAAAATGGAAGCAAGCAAACAACCAGAGAGAATTCAAAGCACTGGTTATAAGAATGCTCAATGAACTTAAGGGGAGAATAAATGATCTCAGTGAGGACTTTAACAAAGAGATGGTAAGCATTGAAAAATATGGAAACCGTTAAAAAGAATCAGTCAGAAATCAAGAATACAACAACTGAAATGAAGAAAACACTAGAAGAAATCAGCAGAAGACTATATTAAGCAGAGGATCTAATCAGCCAATTGTAAGACAAGATAGCAGAAAGTGTCCAATCAGAAGAGCAGCAAGAAAAAATAATGTAAAACATGAGGAAAGTTAAAGAAACCTCTACGACAATATCAGTCATACCAACATGTGCATCATAGGGTACCAGGAAAAGAGAGAGAGCAAGTAATAGAGAACCTATTTTTAGAAATAATGACAGAAAAATTTCCTAACCTGGTAAAGGAAATAGAAATGCAAGTTTAAGAAGCACAAAGAGTTCCAAACAAGAGGAAGCCACACAGATACAGGCTGAGACATATCATAATTAAAATGTCAGAGGTTAAAGACAAAAATAGAATCTTAAAAGCAGGAAGAGAAAGGCAGCTAGTTATTTGTAAGGGTACCCTCATAAGAATGTCAACTGTTATTTCAGTAGAAACTTTTCAGGCCACAAGGGATTGGTATGAAATATTCAAAGTGATGAAAAAAGGAATCTACGACCTAAACTACTCTGTCTATCAAGGCTACCAATTAAAATTGAAAATGAGGTAAAGAGTTTCCCAGACATGAAAAAGTCAAAGAGATTCATCATCAACAAGCCAGATTTACAATAAACTTTAAAGAGACTTCTGTAAAAAGAAAGGGAAAAGAAACATAAATACAAATAATAAAATGGCAATAACTAGGTATCAATCAGTAATCACTTAAAATGTAAATAAATTAAATGATGCAATCAAAAGACATAGAGTAGCTGAATGGATAAGAAAACAAGACTTATGCATACGCTGTCTACAAGAGTCCCACTTTAGGTCAAATGTAATACAGAGACTGAAAGTAAAGGGATGGAAAAAGATATTTCATGCAAATAGAATTTAAAAAAATGCTGGGTAGCCATACTTATATTAGACAATATAGATTTTTAAGAAATGCTATAATAAGAGATAGACAAAGGCATTATATAATGATGAGAAGGATCAACCCAACAAAGAGGACATAACCCTAGTAAACACAGACACATCCAACATAGGAGCACTTTCATATAGAAAGCAATTATTGACTGGCATAAATGGAGAGATGGACAGTAAAACATTCATAGTACAGGACTTCAACACACCATTCACACCAATGGACAGATCTTCTAGACAGAAAATCAACAAGCTAGACCAAATAATTGTAATTGACATTTTCAAAGCATTTCACTTCAAAGCAGCAAAATATACTTTATTTTCAAGTTCACATGGAAAAATTTTTTCCAAAATAGACCACATGTTAGGCCATTAAACAAGTCTCAACAAATTTAACAAAATTGCAATCATATCAATTCTCTTTTTCATCCACAATGATATAAACTTAGAAGTCAACTACAAGGAAAAAATAACTGAAAAATATACAAACACTTGGAGGCTAAACAAGATTCGACTAAACAATGAATAGGTTAACAATGAGATCAAAGAAGAAATCAAAAGCTACTTAGAGACAAATGAAAATGAAAACACGATGACTTAAAATCTGTGTTTCTCTTAGTACACAGAGAAAGCAGTCCTAAGAAGGAAATTCATCGCAATACAGGCCAACTTCAAGAAGCAAGAAAAAGTTCAAATAAACAATCTAACCCTACACTTAAAAGAACCAGAAAAAGAACAGCAAACAAAACCCAAAGTGACTAAAAAGAAGGAAACAATATAGATCAGAGTGGAAATAAATAAAATAGAGTCTAGAAAAACAATACAAAAGATTAATGAAACCAAGAGGTGGTCTTTAAAAGGATAAAAAAATTTGACAAACCCTTAACTGGACTCATCAAGGAAAAAAATAGGACTCAAACAAATACAATCAGAAATTATAGAAGAGAAGTAACCACAGATTCCACAGAAATACAAAGGATTATAAGAAAATACTATGATCATTTATATGCAAATGAATTGAACAATCTGGAAGAAAATGGATACATTCCAAGAAATATACAATTTTGCAAGACTGAGTCAAGAAGAAACAGAAATATTAACCTACCAACTACCACCAGTAAAACCGAATTGGTAATCAACAAACTTCCAAAACACTAATTCTGGACTGCATGGTTTCGCAGGTGAATTTTATCAAACATTTGAAGAAGAGTTAATACTTATGCTTCTCAAACTATTCCATACATTCCAAGTGGAAGGAAGGGTCCATAACTCTTTTTATAAGGCCATCATTACACTGATTCCAAAACTAGACAAAAACAATACAAAAAAATACACTATCTGGTAGTATCTCTGATAAACATTGATGCAAAAACCATCAATGAAATGTTAGCAAACCGAATTCAGTAATACACTGACATATCTGAGTCTCTGTCAACCTGGCTACCACTGGTAACTCCACCCTTGCAATTCACTGAGACCCTACCCCACCCAAGTTGCAGACCCACCAAAGACGATACCAGTGTTTTTCCATACAAACTACTAAACTACTTGTGTTGGCTCATGCTGCGAACTTTCCTGAAATCTCTCAAAGGTTCATGAAACCCAAATAAGTAGCATTTGGATTCAGCGTGCCCCATAATATTTGCAGAGCAGACCCAAGACCAATACTAGTAGCAGCCAGCTTTGGTTTTCTGATTAGCTTATCAAGGTATATCCAAGCCCAGTATGTGTAGCAGCCATCAGCAAATTGCTTGTTGGCTTATGCCAGGTGGTCCTGGGAAGGGCATAGGCTGCAGCTAAACTTGGCCTGTGGCAGGGCCCCTCCAAGGAGGTCCCAATCAGCCAATCTAGTGGCCAACTTTAGTCTGAGCTTGAGCACCATCCTGGGTCACATTCTGAGAATGACACACTCAAAAGGCAAACTGGGTAGGAACCAGAGCCCTACTAAAGCAAATCCTTCTTCATAGTGTCTGCCTTTGAACAGCAGCTGCTTCAGTGTGGTCATGGCCAGTCCTCATATACAGTTAGTCCAAGGGTTGATCTTTCCCACTGAAGTGTCAACAGCAACCAAGGTTCAACTACAATGAGATGGCACACACAACTCACACAAGGGATGCACCTGAAACACCCAGCTTAGGGTACCAGAGAGATTACACCACTAGGCCCTGCAGGACAGCTACTATATAAGGTTACTCTATTAATACTAGGAGACACAACAATCCTACATAATACACAGACAGAAACACAGGGAGGCAGCAAAAATAGGGAGACAGACATGGATCAAATGAAAGAACAGAACAAAGCCCTAATAAAGGAAGTAAACAGAATGGAAACAAGCAATCTACCAGATTCAAAGTTCGAAACGCTTGTTATAAGAGTGTTCTATGAACTTTAGGGGGAGAGTAGATGAACTCAGTGAGAATGTTAACAAAGAGATAGAAACATAAAAATGGAGATAGAAAACATAAAAAAGAACTAGTCAGAAATAAAGATACAATAACTGAAATGAAGGATGCCTGAGGAAGAAGCAACATCACATTAGATGAGGCAGAGTATTGAATCAGCAATTTATATATTAAGGTAGCAGAAAATAATCAGAAGAGCAACAAGAGAAAAAAAATCCAAAAATATTTGGATAGTTTAAGGGGTATCTGGAACAACATAAAGTATAACAATATCTACATCATAGGGTACCAGAAGGAAAAGAAAAAGAGATTAAGGAATTAAAACTCTATTTGAAGAAATAATGACTGAAAACTACCCTAATCTGCTGAAGTAAATGGATATATAAGCCCAGGAAGTGCAGAAAGTCTGAAACAAGATGAACCCAAAGAGGCCCACCCCAAGACACATTATAGTTAACATGTCAAAGATTAAAAACAAAGACGGAATCTTAAAAGCAGTAAGAGAAAAGCAATTAGTTACCTACAAGGGCAGTCCCATATGATTGTCAGCTTATTTCTCAACTGAAACTTTTAAGGCCAGAAGGGATTGGCAGGAAATATTCAAAGTGATGGAAAGCAAGGACCTACAACCAAGATTATTCTACCCAGTAAAGTTATTATTTAGAACCAAAGGACAGATAAAGAGCTCAGGCAAGAAAAAGTTAAAGGAGTTCTTCACCACCAAACCAGCATTATAAGAATTATTAGAGGACTTCTTTTAGAAAAAAAAATATGAGTAATAAAATGGAAATAACTACATATCTGTCAATAACTACTCTAAATGTAAATAGATTAAATGCTCCAACAAAAGATAGGGTGGCTAAATGGATTTAAAAAAAAATAAGACCCTTACATATGCTGCCAACAAGAGACTCACTTTAGATCGAAAGACACACGCAGACTAAAGGTAAATGGATGGAAAAAGATGTTTCATAAAAATGGAAACAAATAAACAAAAAGCCGAGGTAGCAATACTTGTATCAGACAAAATAGACTTTAAAACAAAGGCTATAACAAGAAACAAAGAAAGACCCAGTAATCCAACTTTTGAGTATCTAAAGAAAATTTAAAAAAAAAAACTTTTTTGAAGAGACATGTGCATCCATATGTTCATTGCATCATTATTTATAATAGTCAACATATGGAGGCAACCTGGGTGACCTTCAGTGGATGAATGGGTAAAGAATAAGTGGTCTATATACAATGGAATATACTCAGTCATAGAAAAGAATGAAATCTTGCCATCTGCAACAACATGGACAGACCTTGAGTATATTGTGCTGAGTGGAGTAAGTCAGATAGACAAAGACAAATGCTATGTGATTTCACTTGCATGATGAATCTAAAGAACAAAACAAACAAATAAAGCATAAGCAAACTCATAGATACAGAGAATATTTTGAGGGTTTCCAGATCAAAAGGGGTTTGGTGGGGGTGGGTGTAAAGGGGGAAAGAGATTAAGAAGTACAAATTAGTAGTTACAAAATAGTCATGAAGATGTAAAGTATAGCATAGGGCATATGGTCAATAATATTGCAAGAACTATGTATGGTGTCAGACAGGTACTAAATTTATCAGGGTAGTCTCTTCATAAGTTATATAAATGTCTACTCATTGTGTCATACACCCGAATCTAATATATTCATATACGAACTAAAATTGAAACATAAAAAAATAATAATAAAAAAACACTGTTTTGTTGTTATATTGATAACTTTGGATATTCTGAAAACCATAAATGTTTCTTCTGAGAAAATGATAATAGTTTTTGAAGCAATATGAACTGGATCTTTCCCAAAGTCTAGGTCTTAGCAATTATGTCTCAAAATTACATACTATGCATTGCGCATTTCACAGAAGGCCAATAAAAGTTGGGACCAGAAAATTCCCTTAGTGTTCAATAAAAGAAAGAGCTCAGCTATCCAAATGTTCCCAAATAAATATTATAACTGTTATTTTGAATAGCTTGGATCAATAAACGTTCAAATACTGCATTTGATTTGTGTTTCTTATCTTTTAATCTTGTGTTTCCACCATTTTTTATGACATTGACTTTTTGAAGAGTATAGGCCTATCATTCTATAGAATATCCCACTTTCTGGATTTCTCTGATTGTTTACTTGTGATATTATTCAATCTGTCCTCCATTCCCTGTAACATTTAGATAAGATTCAGTTTGAGCATTTTTGGACATTTTGTCAGTGATATTGTGTAATTCATTTTGCCCGCATCAAAGCATCAAGACACAAAATTCCCAGTTATTCAACTATTAGTTATATGAAGTTTAAGCATTTGATTAAAATATTGATCACTATATTTTTCATTTATAAAGGTCCATTTTTCTCTTTGCAATTTTTATATTATCTGTAGGATAAACTTTAAATTATCTGTGGGGTAAAATTTTGACACCATAAGACTTTTTCCCAAAAAGCCTTTCACCTATTTTTTTAACAGTTACTGATAATCATTACCTCACTTAATTATTACATTAGAGGTTATGAAATAGTTTTTCTTTTTTTCAAATTCTATTATTGTTTCTACATTTATTAGCCAACATTCTTTCATTTTCTTATTTCCATGAAAACTTTTTAAGGCTGGAAAAATAATAGTACATTTATGCTGATAAGAAATATACAATAAAGTGGAGAAAAGTGATGCAGATGAGAGAAGGAAGAATATTTGGAGTATTAACCTTGAGTAGGAGAATGGGGATTTAGTACACAGTATAGAAGATTGTCTGTAATAGAAGTTGAACACTTTTTTCCATATTAACAGAAAACAAGGTGGAGTAGATGAGCACAGATGAGTAGATGACTTAATAGTTTATGGTTAATTATTCATAGTTTAGAAAGTAAGGTTATCAGCTGAATGTTAGATTAACAGGGGAAAGGACTGTTGGGCTCACTTGAGATTAATAACCATGAACTTAAAATGAGATCAGCCAATATGATTGTGTTTTTTTTCTAGACATGTTCAGCTGTACAGGTGTCAGTATGAGTAGGATAAGAGTTAGATATTATTGTAACTATTATTTCACCAAACAAGTACAATTAAATGAGATAGTTACAAAGAAATGAAGGGCATATGCCAGGAAGAAGCTATAATTATTTTCTATGACATTTAAGCTGGATAAGATGTAAAGATATGACAAGATTTGAGGGACAGTAAAATGGTAGTAGAATAAATGGACTGTAGGCCTTGGTGGGGTTAAAATATTGTTGGAGTTAGGGTAGTAATGAAAGTGAGCTAGAAAGAGAAGAGTTGGAACTCAGAAAATAGAATGCATAAAATTTGGATTACTGATGAGTTATAGTAAGTATTAATGAAAAGGTCTAAAATATGATCATGGAAGTGTCCAAAATAGGGTGGAGGACTGATATTTAGAGAAGTGAGTGGAAGTCAAGGACTTATAAGTATCAGAAATACAATATTAGAAGGATCATCGTTACTCATAATGAAATCATCAGAAAATATAATGAGAGCAGAATTGGAGGGAATGATAGTGAACCAGGAGCTAAAATCTTCAAAGAATAAGAAAAGTGATATGCAAGTTAATTGTTAAAAGCATTAAGAGGATAATGTTTAATGTTAAACATTTTGGGGTTGGAAAAATGGCTTGTAAAGAACAATGAGAAGAAAGTAGGGCCTCTACCCCACCTTCAAGCCTATTTATTTAAAGGATATAAGAAAGAAAGCAACCATCACATGAAAGGACTGTAGAGGAAGCAGTGTCCTCGGGACAGATTCAGCTTTCAATTAAAGAAAAAAAGGAAAGAGAGCTTTCAGAGAAGCAGTTGAAGATACAGATTTTGCTGATGACGAACCATGAATTTTAGAGGGCTCAGTGAGAGATAGTTTGGAGGACAAACGATGGGATCAGAAAATGGGTATGTGGAAGGATATGCTGATTAAAAATGGCAGGACAAGGGGCCACCTGAACATCTCGTGATGACTAAAATAAAGGATAAAAGACATAATTAGATCATTCTCAGTGTTCTCAGTGCAGGTAGTGGGGGTGCAGGAGAAGAGGTTAACTGTGAGTGTATGTATGGCTGCAGAGGAAAAGTAAGCATCTTACCAGAAACGTACAGTGTGGAGAAGTATGTATTTAAATACTGGTCATGAAGGTATCAAGTTCCACAGGGAAACTGTCTTACTCTGAGAAGTCAGAATGCATCTATGATACTTACCGACTCCAGCCAACAGAGACACAGAGTCCAAGAAAGCAGTGGCCTTACCTCAAGCATAAAGGTTTCCTTTTTCATTTTAGCCAATGTACACCAATATCTAACTCAAATAACAGGGACCATCTTGACCCCTGCTAAAATTCCAACAGAGAAATCGGTCTACTTTAAGCATGGGAGCACTTATTTTACCCCAAAATATCATTTAATAATAATTTTAAGTGATATAAATTTCTGAACTTTGAAAAGTCAGTGAAAGATATAAAAGTGCTTTCCTACTGGGACTTCCAATTAAAGCAATCCAATCATAATCCAGTACCTTGTCTATATAAACACAAAGGAATGATACTTTTTAACCACCCAATATACCATATCTTAATGCAGAACTACCTTTTGAATACTTGAGCTAGTTCACATTAGAATATGAAGGTACTTATTTTCAACTTAAAAAATACCAGATACTTCTGTTGAATTTCCAACTCTCAGTTGTAAATCTTATAAACATATCTACATCATTGTCAGGACTGAAAGAACTCAAATATTTACTCCAAGGTCAGGACCACAGAGAAAATAAGAAATAGTTTCTATTGGCTTAATACAAAAATTTGGTAAGAGTACGCATTTCTACTTAAAAGAAAGGGTCTTATTGGATTATTTCAATAATCTCCAGTTAAAATTGAGTTTAAAATATGTCCAGAAAGATAAACATTTACTTTATAAATCACTTCCCATAGAATAACATAGTATTCTTATAGTTATATATAACACTTCCCATTTTATTATTTAAAACACAGAAGCATAATAAATTCACAATAAGCTGAGGCAAACTTTGGACAAGACCTAGGCATTGAAAAGTAATTCTATGTTTTTGCATAATTTCCTACATTAACCTCATTGGCTATTAAATTTTATATTTTAAAATCCCAAACACATAATGACTTAACAGGATTTTGATAACTGAGACTGTATAATGCCTTAGCCAATTTTTGTGAAAACTATATACCTAAATATAACTGAGTTCTTTTAGATCATTTAAAGTAATGGATCACAGTCAACCAAGAAATATTTACTGATGATTTTCGATAAATAAGCTATCTTCTAAGGGAAATGGAGTCAAAGTAGATTTAAAATGGCCTCTACTTCAAGAATTACATCATGTGGTTTGAGCACTGAGAGGTGATCAGGACAAGCACATACCAAGTCAAAGAATAAGACAAGCCAGTGTATACTAAGTTTCAAATGGGAGGCAGAGAGAGGAAATGCTATAGTTACTAAAAGGAAGGCAAGATTATTGAGAGCTGGCATGGTCAGAAAAGACTTCCTACATGAGATAAAACCAGTGGAATCTTTATAAATAAGTAAGATTCAGAGTAGTAAAGAGAAGGGTAATGGTAGTCTAAGAGGAGAAGAAGCCATGAAAAATCACAGGGGCATCAATGTATTTGGCATTCATGAGGTACAGTAAAAATATGACCGTGGCTAATGTTAAACAAATTTTAGTAATTCAGATATAATATTAAAAATCATATCTTAGTGATAGTTTGCAAATGATGCTTTCCTTTGTAAATTTTCAAGGCCTCATTGAAAAGAACAACTCAAGTCTAAAATCAGTACATAAACAACACTCAATAAATTAAGAATACCTCTGATGTGCTTTTAACTGGCTCCTATAATTAATTATTGCATATTAATAGACTTTTGTTTATGGTAGTTTATTACTTGGTGTAGAATTAGTCTGACTTTTCATTTTTTTATCAAATTACCTAATTCTACTTATTAGGTAAATAATAATCTAATAAGTAGGTTATTTATATCAATATATAATATGTAGTATATTTCAAAGTTAAATATTATTTTAAAATTTCAATTTAAATCTGATTGACCTTTCCCTGGGATTCTGAAGTAGAGGGATTTGTCTCTAATTCAAACTCTCCATCTGTAAAATAAAGGAATTATAATAGATTTGTGGTTTTGAAAACATTTTTTTAAATTAATGAAATAGCTTTTTAAATAATTTATTTAAAGAAATAATAGAGGGAAAACAGTGGACTATATGTTTTCTACCTAAATCATGGGAAGGGGATCTAGAGCTATCTATGTTATTCCTTTTCTTTGCCCCTACAGTGGTCTCAATATGTTTTTTTTTTCAGAATTACAGGGTTCTAGGGAATACAGTTTGAAAAACAGAGTCCTGGATGCTCCTTAAATGTTCTTGCAGTTCTAAATGTCTTACAGTCTAAGGAAATACCTTCAAAAGATTTAGTCAGTGCATATTAATATGTGATTACATTTTGATAATGATCTTTGGATTAAAAGCTGAAATCTGTAAGTTTGCCAAATTCTATTAAATGGATAATTTGTCATGCTTCCTCGGGAATTTCGTAAAAGAAAGATTGTATAAGAGGAAAAATTATACACCTTCCCTTTAGGCATGTTTGGACCTAGCAGCCCAGAGCACATTCCCCAGTACCCATCATCTTAGCCCAACAAAGGTAGCTAGCTTTAGCCTAAGTACCCTTAGAAAACAATCCATTCTCCATAATTCTCTTTCGTCCTAAAATATCTTTGTTCTAGGTAATATTTCCTCTAGGAATTAAACTCTGTCTGATAGCAATTAACTTTGCTTAATAAACACTTGCCTGCTAATGTGACAATGAATGTTGATGAATGAGTGCCTTATCCCATCCAGTTAATGTTTATAGACTAAATACAATATTGCCATTGTGATAACTTTTGAAACTATTATTGGTCTGGGGAGGAGTCAATTTTAGAGAGGTAGGTCATTCAATGACCCTCAAATCACAACACATTGTTGTTGATCTGCTTTTCTTGTGTATAGAGGACCCAGTTTAATAACTAAAATGATTGAATCTTCTGCTAAAATTGTGATATCTCATTTTAGTTTCAGTTTCTTTTATTGTCCATATATATCTTTGAAAGTCTTTGTACTTGAAGATATGACATCGTCCATAAATAGTTCTCTCTTCTCTTTAAACAAGAAGTTTATATCACCTTCCTCAGTTAATAGTTCAGACATCTAATTTTTCTCTAAAAATAATTCTTTTTCTTTATTAAATCTATCTATGGTGGGTATAGGGGGCCTGGAGTGTAGAAAATAACACGAAACTTCCCAAACAAGGACACAATGTCAACATGGTTTAAAATAAGGAATCTGAAACACGGCATCAGATTATAAACAATTCATCTGAAAGATACATAACCTTCTTTTTTATCTAGCTTGGACTAAAGTTAAGCATAATGCTCGTTTTCTGTACATACAATATAAATGAAATTGTATGAAGGTGGTCCAGAGAAACTCTGGATATAAAAGTAATTCATCTTGAAGCTTCATTTTGGGTGGGACTAATCTATACCTAGATGGCTTAGACAAATATAACAACTGGAATCCTCATTTTTTCCTAGTCCACAATCTTTAGTGGAGATGGGTTTAATGTTTAGGCATTATTTTTCATCAAACCTCATACATTTACACATGCAAAGTATAGATTTTCCCTAACAAAACCATTTTTTTGGAAAGCTAATTATTACCTTACTCTATTATATGATATACCAATGTTTCAGATTATTGGTACTCTTAGAATAGTTTCTTTTAAAACATGCCATACAGGTCACTTTTATAAAGAAATTTATTTATTAAACTATCACAATCACGAACACTGCGTCATTTTACAGAAACCACAATTCAGCAAAGACAACATAATAGCTGCCTTGAATCCAAGGGCAGATTCTGAAAGAAGGTCAGAGACAAAGCCCAAGGGAAGCTTGAAAAATCATTTCAAAATTAAGCTCAAAGAAGTATGGTTTCATATTGAAAAATATTACAAGTAATTCCAATAAAGATGTTGAAGTAGGTGGATGCTGTGCTTGCCACCTCCTATAACTACATTAAAATTACAACTGAAATATAGATCAGCTTGGAGACCCATTCAGTGTCCAGTGAACAGAAGTCCTATAACTAAAGATATAAAGAAAAATTCCCTATGAGACTAGTAGGAGGGACAGAGATGTTAAATGGGCTAATTCCACACCTATGTGTGGTGATCAAGAATCAAGAAAGATATCATGGCTTCAGAGGTCACCCTGAACAATGAGGGGTCCCAGCCCCACACTGAGTTCACCCGCATAACATCTAGCTGTGAAAGTTAGCCACAATTCTGTCCATCTGAATGAGACAGAAGGTGGCTGGAAATTCAAGCACATTTTAAAGAACCCAAGCACAGATTCTCACACTCAGGTATTTGCCCTGGGCTCCAGCAGAAGGACAGAAGCTAGAGAGTTGCCAGAGACATGCAGGGAGAGACGGAATTGTGTGGCTTCAGAGTAAAAGTTGGAGGAAAAACTGACATTGTCTCTGAATTGTCCCTCACATGAAACCTACATGCAGTTTCCAACTTTCCTCTGTTAAGCCATTATCCCACATGGCCAAATCTGAATTTTTACTGCCCTAGTGAGCCCAGCTCTTGACAATCTGGTGACTCCCTGGAACTCCACTCCACCCAACTTGCACAATATCAGAGGCTTTCTCACAGCTGACAGGCAGCCATTGGTAGCCCACACTAAAATTTTTCTTGGATAACTCTCAGGCATCAAGAACCTCAGGCAGGCAGCTACTGGCATTAATGAGTTCTGAGAATTTTGCAGAGTGGCCTCAGGCTTAACAATGGTGCCAAATCTGAATGTGCATTAACCTGTTGAACACTAATTATCCCATGCTGGTGACTTGCTGAGACCTTGACCCACACAACTCATGAGACACCAGAGGCTGTTTTGGCAACCTGCAGGCAGCCAGTATTGGACCACTCTACAGTTTTTCTTGGATAACTTTAGGGAGTCCACAGGCCCTAAGCAGGCAGTAGTTGGCTTTGGTGAACTATGAGCCTTTTATGGAGTGACCCCAGGCTTAGAATTGATGACAAATCTGATCTGTGTTAACCCTTTGAATACTTGCTCCATAGTAGTGATTTCTAAGGCCCCACTTTAATCAACTCCCATGCCACCAAAGGCTCTATCAGTGGCTAAATCTTATACATAGCTGGTAGGTGATGAAAGGCCTCGGGGTTCCCTAAGTCTTTTGCTGAGCTGCACCAAACTTAGTACTGGTAACAGCTAGCTTCAATTCATAGTGTGATCTCTTCCATGTTCCTCCAGGTCTACCAAAGGAAGAACTTCAGATTACATTGTAGTACATACCAAGTAGCCCTGTGTCAGTTGTGAGCAGCAGCTGAACTTGGCTTGCACAGGAGTCTCTTCTAAGAGACCCTAGAAATAGCAGACCTGGCGGTTAGCTTCAAACAAGAACAAAATACCACCTAATTAGTCCCAGAAGCAGCATACCCCAAAAAATGATCTTGGCAGATATCTGAGCCCAATGGGGGGAATCTCATTCTGTGGGGGTGAACCACTGCATAGCAGCTTGTAAACTGTGGTCTTAGCCAGTCCTCACAGCCAGTATGCCAGAGGGTCAGTCCCAACCACTGACATACCAACAGCAATCAAGACTCAACTGCAACAGGAGGGCACACACAAAACACAAAGGACACTCCTGGAAAATCCAACTCAGGTGACCAGGGAGACTTGCCACTGAACTCCACAATATAACTACTACATAAGGTCACCCAATCAAGGCTAGGATATGGAGCATATCTACCCAATGCATAGAAATGAACATAGAAAGGCAGCCAGAATAAGAGGGGGAAAAAAACATGCCCCAATTGAAAAACAGGAGAAACTCAAGTAAAAGAACTCATTGCAATAATGGCAAGCAATTTACCACATACAGAATTAAAAACAATGGTTATAAGTATGTTTCAGGACATAAAAATCATAAAAAATAACCAGTCAGAAATGAAATATGTAATAATTGAAATGAAGAATACGCTAGAAAAAAAAATCAACAGCAGATTAGATGAAGCAAAAGATCAAATCAGTAATTTAGAAGAAAAGGTAAAAAACACCCAGTTGGACAGCAAAAAGAATAAAGAATAAGAAATGAGGATAGTTTAAGGACCCTCTCGGACAAGATTAAGTGCAACAACATACACATCATAGGAATACCAAAAGACAGAGAAAACAAGGGATTAAGAATGTATTTGAAGAAATAATGATTGAAAACTTTCCTAATCTGGTGAAAGAAATAGATATACAAGCAGAGGAAGCACAGAGAGTGCCAAATAATTGAAATGCCAAAGGTTAAAGACAAAGAGAGAATCTTGAAAGCAGCAAGAAAAAAGCAGGTAGTTACAAACAAGGGAACCCCCATAACACCGTCAGCTGATTTCTCAACACAAAATTTAAAAGCCAGAAACAATTGGCAGGAAATATTCAAAATGATGAAAAGCAGGGAACTACAACCAATACCACTCAAAATAGCAAGAATATCATTTAAAATTGAAAGAGATATAAAAAGCTTCCCAGACAAAAAAAAAAAAAAAACATAAATTTATCACCACCAAACCAGTATTAAAAGAAATATTAGAGTTCTTTAAAAAGAACAGAGGAGAAGATAAATATGAATGATAAAATGGCAATAACTGTATACCTACTAATCACTTTAAATGTAAATGGATTAAATGTTACAATCAAAAGACATAGCTTATTTGAATGCATTAAAAAAACAAGACCCATACATATGTTGTCTACAAGAGACTCACATCAGATCAAAAGACACACAGAGACCAAATATAAATAGATAGAAAAGAATATTTCATGTAAATGGAAATTTTAAAAAAAGAGTAAAGTAGCAATACTTACACCAGTCAAAATGAACTTTAAAACAAAGGCTATAAAAGACAAAGAGGGACATTACATAATGTAAAAGGATCAATCTGACAAGAGTTTATAACCCTTATAAGCATTAATATATCCAACACAGGAGCACCTACATACATAAAGCAAATATCAACTGATATATAGGAAGAAATTGTCATCAATACAGTTTGGGGACTTTAACACTCCATTGACATTAAGCAATAAATCTTCCAGAAAGAATATCAACAAGGAAACAGAGGACTTAAATGACACATTAGATCAAATGCATTTAACTGATATTTGTAGAGCATTTCACCACAAAGCAGCACAATATATATTCTATTCAAGTACACATGAAAAACTTTCCAAGAAAGAATATTAGGGCACAAACCAAGTTTCAATGAATGTAAATGGATTGAGCTCCTACCAAACACCTTCCTGACCACAATGTCAAGAAACTAGAAATCATTACAAGAAATAAGCTGAAAAGCACACAAACACATAGAGGCTGAATAACATGCTATTAAACAATGAATGGGTTAACAATGAAATCAAGGAAGAAGTAAAAAAAATACCTTGAAACAAATGAAAATGAAAACACAACAACTCAAAATCTAGGGGACACAGCGAAAGTAGTCTTAAAAAGGAAATTCATAGCGCTACAGGCCTAACTCAAGAAACAGGGAAAATCTCAAATAAACAATCAGCCTTACCCCTAAAGGCACTAGTAAACAACAACAAGAACAAACAAATGAATCCTACAGAAAATAGGATAAAACAATAAAGATAAGAGTGAAAATAAATGAAACAGAAACAAAAAATACATACATACATACATACATACATACATACATTAATAAATAAATAAGATCCATGAAACCAAGAACTAACTAGTTCTTTGAAGGATAAACTTAATCAATAAACCTTTAACCAGAATCATAAAGAGAGAGAGAGAGAGAGAGAGAGAGAGAGAGAGAGAGAGAGAGAGAGAACTTAAATAAATAAAATCAGAACTGAAATAAAAATGACAACTGACTCCACAGAAATACAAAGGATTGTATAAGAATATACTACAATTATATGCAACAAATTGGACAGTTTAGAAGAAAGGAATAAATTTATAGAAACAAACATTCTTCCAAAACTGAGTGAAAAGAAAATAAAATCTGAACAGACCTATGACTATTAACAAAATCTAAGAGTAGATGGCTTTACAGGTGAATTTTACCTAGCATTCAAAAGAATTAAAACCAACCTTTCTCATATTATTCAGTTGGATAAAAGGCTCCCAAGCTCATTTTACGAGGCCACCATTACAGATTCAAAAACCAGACAAAGGTTTTACAAATAATAAATTCAGGCTGATATCCCCAATAAAAAAGGATGCAAAAATCTTCAACAAAATATTAGGAAACCAGAGGTACCTAAAAATTGTCATAAATGATAGAGGCTTTGTTCATTGTGTTGTGACTGCATCAATGTTGGGATGGAAATAAAGACCAAACAACAAATTCCCCTGGGATTTAGATGAACAGTAGCACTACAACTAGGGAGAGAAATAAGAAGTCATCCTGCAACTGGAGGAGGTAGGAGAGGATGAAGACGGGAGGCTGTCTGATGCCTTGCTGCTGAGCGGGACAGAGGCTATAGCTGATGGCAGCTGCAGATGCCTCTTAAAAGGACCGTGTCCCCGAGCGAACTTTCCCAGTGACAGACTTGTTTGTTCTACGCACCAGCAGTGGAAAGGCTGCTCAGGGGGCACCAGGGACTTATATGGGAATGCTAAGTTGTGAGAGCGAGGAACAGAGTGAGGCCTTCTCCCTGGCAGAAGTGCTGGCGCTATCTATTGTTTCTCTGTTGAGCCCTCTACTCTCCAAGTGTGCGGATGCAGTGCTGCCAGAACTGAGATATCATAAAACTGGACAACAAAGGGTGCTCTGCCTAGAAGATACCCTGAAATGCCTCTACTCTCAACTCGTGGCCCTACCCAAGCCACATCCAGTTGTTTCCTTGGCGAGTCCTGTGCAACTTGCCGAGCAAGCTCCAAGACCCACACTGGTGGCAGCTGACCTCAGTTTCTGGCATGGCTTCTTCAGACAACTATAAGCACAGCATCTGTGGCTTGCTTGTTGAATCTTAACATATGGCCCCAGAGGGATACAGGCTGATCCTTAAATCGGCCTGCTGCTGAACCCCCACCCAGGACTGTGCTGCTGGACACTTACTACACAAAGCCATGCTAATAAGACTAGGAGACTTAGGAGTGTTGCTTACTACATAGAAACAAACACAGAAAAGCAGTCGAAATTGGACGACAAAGAAACAGAAACCATATGAGAGAAGGGAACAGATATCCAGGAATAATGGAGTCAAACAATCTAATAGATGCAGAATTCAAAACACTGATTATAAAGATACTCAATGAACTTAGGAGAAGAGTAGATGAACTCAGTGAGAACTTTGACAAAAATATAAAAATGTAAATGGAAATAATAAAAAGAAACCAGTCAGAAATGAAGAGTACCTTATCTGATATGAAGAGTATATTAGAGGGAATTAACAGAGTGGATGAAGAAGATGATTGAACTACCTGTATAGAGGATGGGGAAGCCAAAGTCACCTAATCAGAATGTCAAGAAAAAAAAGCCAAGAATATAATAATTTAAGGAGACTTTAGGTCAAAATTAAATGTAAAAACATCCATATAATAAGGGTACCTGAATGAAGATAGGGAGGACAAGAAGTGGAAAAGCTATTTGAAGAAATAATGATGGAAAACTTCCCTAATCTGGTGAAGGAAATACACATACAACCCCAAGAAGCTCAAGAGAGTCTCAATAAATAGGAACTTAAAGAGGCCTACACCAAGACACATTAGAATGAAAATGACAAAGTTAAATACAAAGAGAGAATCTTAAAATCAGTGAGAGAAAAACAATTACCTACAAGAGAGCATCCATGGAGATATAAAGTATAGCATAAGGATAATAGTTAACAATGTTATAATAAATATGTAAGGGGGAAGAGGGGTACTAGATTTAGCGGGGTGATCACCTTGTGAATTATATAGATCTCTAATCAGTATGCTGTAAAACTGAAACTAATATATTTTGTATGCCAACTATAATTGAAAAAACTCATTGAATTATACAATGTAAATATAAGCAGCTAATTGTCTATTATATTTCAATAAAGCTGGGACAAAAATTATTGACCTACAAAAAAAAAGTCAATCTTCATATCTATGAACTTGTTTCTGTTATTTTTTATTTATCTTGTTCTCTAAATTCCACATATGACAACTGTCTTTCTCTGTCTGACTTATTCCATTCAGCATGATACCCTCTAGATTCATCTATTTTGTTGCACATAGCAAGATTTCATTCTTTTTCATGGCGGAGTGATATTGCATTGTATATGTATACCACTTTTTCTTTATCCATTCTTCCACTGATGGACACTCAGGATGCTTCCATACCTTGGCTACTGTAAATAATGCTGATATGATCATATGGATCTACATGTCCCTTTAAAGCAGTGTTTTGGGTTTCTTCAGAAAAATACACAGAATTGGGATTATGAGGTCCTTCTTTGTTTCTGTTATAGCTTTGTTTTAAAGGCCATTTTGTCTGACATAAGTATTGCTACCCCAGATTTCTTTTTGTTTTTGTTTTTATGAAATATCTTTTTTATCTATTTACTTTCAGTCTCTGTGTGTCTTTTGATCTAAAGTGAGTCTCTTGTTGTTAGCATATGTAAGGGCTTTGTTTTTTTTTATCCATTCAGCCACTCTACCTTTTGTTTAAACATTTAAGTCATTTACATTTAAAATAGTTGTTGATAAATATGTAGTTATTGCCATTTTGTTATTTATGTATTTTCACTTTGTCTTTTTTTTTCTTGTTCTTAAAGAAATGTCTTCAACATTTTCTATAATACTGGCTTGGTGATGATGAACTCCTTTAGCTTTTTCTTGCCTGGAGAACTCTTTATTTGACCTTCATATCTAGATGATAGCATTGCTGGGTAAAGTAATTTTGGTTGTAGGTCTTTGCTTTTTATCACTTTGGATATTTCATAACAATCCTTCTGGTCTGAAAATTTTTGGTTGAGTAAAGTAATCAGCTGATGGTTTTATGGGAGCCCACTTGTAGGAAAATAACTGCCTTTCTTTTGCTGCTTTTAAGATTCTCTTTGTCCTTAAACTTTACATTAAATTATGGTATGTCTTGGTGTGGGCCTCTTTAAGTTCATCTTGTTTGGTACTCTCTGAGCTTCATGAGCCTGTATGTCTACTTTCTTCAGCAGATTAGCTAATTTTTTGAAATAGGTTTTCAGTTCCTTGCTCTCTCTCTTCTTCCAGTATCCCTGTAGCGCAAATGTTGGTACACTTGATGTTGTCCAAATGATCCCTAAAATTATTCTCATTTTTTTGGATTCTTTTATTTTTGTTGCTCTTATGATTGTGTTTTTATTGCTACCTTATCTTCTAAATCACTGATTCGAACCTTTGCTTCATCTAATCTACTATTAATTCCTCTTAAAGTATTCTTCATTTCAGTTATCATATTCTTCATTTCTGACTTGTTCTTTTTTATGTTTCTTATCTCCATTTTTCTGTTTTCTATCTTTTTTTTAGTGTTCTCACTGAATTCATCTACTCTTCCCCTAAGCTCATTGAGCACCCTTATAAGCAGTGTTTTGAACTCTGCATCTGGTAGATTATTTGTCTCCATTTTGTTTAGTTCTTTTTTCTGGAACTTTGTTCTGTTCTTTTATTTGGATCATGTTTCTTTGTTCCCATTTTGGCTGCCTACCTGTGTTTGTTTTTATGTAGTAGGTTGGGATGCTATGTCTCCTGGTCTTAGGAAAATGGTCTTATGTAGCTGTGAGTTCCAGTGGCACAGTTTTCCCTGGTCACCTGGTCTGGTTGCTTCAGGTCTGTTCCTCATATGGGATGTGTGTGTCCTCTTGTTTAATAGAGCCATAGTTACTGTTCACTCCTCACCGGGAGAGACTGACCCTCAGGCTGATTGTGATGACTGGCTGTGCTCAGTGAAGGAGCTGTTGTGCTGGGGTTGACCATACAGAGCAGGATTTCATTTAGTTGGGTTCTGGTTACAGCCTTTTTTGCCCTTTGAGTGTGTCATCCTCAGATGTGACCCTGTGTCATGCTCCAGTTAAGTCCGAAGCTGGCCGCTGGACATGAATGCCAGGACCTTATGAGAGGGGCACTGATGCAGACTTTGTTTAGCTACAGCTTTTTCCCCACCCAGGACCACCTAACATGAGCCACCAAGCAATCCACAGGTAGTTTCTACCCATACTGAGCTTCAAAGTGCCTCAAGAATCCAAGCTGCCAACTGAGGCCACCTACTCCTAGTGCCTTGCTCGGGGCTACTCAGCATGAGGTATGGGGCACACTTAGGCCATATGCTGCTTGTTTAGCTTTTTTGAGCATTTGAGAGATTTTAGGAAAGTTCACAGCATGAGCCAAGATAGGCCACTTGTATGGAAAATTTACTGGAAGTGTCTTGGATGGGCTGCAAGTTGGGTGTGGCAGGGTCTCTAGGAATCACCACTGTGGGTGACCAGGGTTAGCTATGTTGATAGAGACTTAGATATGGTATTTGTCTGTGTCTACAAGCCATATAAGGGAAGGCTCAACAAGAGAATAGTGGCTTCTGCTAGCATTTCTGACTGGGAGTACGCCGTCCCTCCTTTCCTTGCCTTGAAGCCAGGCAGCTCAGTTCTTCCTCATATGTTCTTTGTGCCTTTAGAGCTTCTGCCCTAGTGCTGGAGCCCAGAGTGAGTGGGTTTGTCACCAAGTAACTCTCAGTGCATGCCCCTTAAATGGAAAGTCTGTTACTCTCTCAGCCCTCCATTTTACTCTGCTACAATCTTCACTGGTTTTCACAGCCAGAAGTGTGGGGACTCCTCTTCTTGGTGCTGGAAGCTTGGGTGGAGACACCAGTATGGGGCCAGGATACCTCGCTCTTCCTGGGGGACCACCACAATGAGATATTTCTCCCTGGTTCTCAACTGCCACATGTGGCTGTGGGACCAACCCGTTTCATGTCTCCACCCTTCCTACCCATCTCGAGGTAGATTCTTTTGTGTGTCCCTATTTATAGATTTCTGTTTAGCTAGACTTCTGGCTACTCTCAGCAATAACCATTTGGTAGCTTATCTGAATTTTTGATGTGGATGTGAGAGGAGGCAAACACAGAATTTACTGACTCCTCCATCTTGACCAGAAGCCCTAGTCAATAATATTTTAATATCATTGTACTGTGTCAGGTGGTTGCTGGACATATCATAGTGATTACTTCTTTAGGTACATAGATGTTGAATAAATAAGTTGTACACCTGAAGCTAGTACGATATTGTATGTTACCTACATTTTAATAAAAATCTTTTTAAATTTAAAAGAAGTAAAAATCTAAAAGTACAAAAAATATAAAATAATCATCTATCTAAATTTTCTTAAAATAAAAAATATACATGTAAGTTATTACTATTATTTGCTTTTTTACATTTTGATGAAAATCAATACTTGTGATAAATATGTCTAAATTAGAAAAAAAGAAAGAAAATATCACAAGTATCTCAAATGCTCAGAAGTTCTTGTTTTGTGTTTAATTTTATATGAAATAAACTTATTCAGACAGAAATGAAATATAGGAAATGTGTCAGAAGTAGAAGAATTGAATGTTACTAATTAAATGGAAGTTGGATGAGGAGAAAGAAAAACAGATAAATAGACACATGCCAGGATACTTGTGTGGTATTGGATTCTGAATATGGAAATTGTAAATCTTGTCAATGACTTTCTGGCATTCCCCAGAAAATCATGAATCAACCTCATTGTTAGTGATTTATGCAAGCTATTATATGTGTTTTGCCGCTGGTGCATACCATGTATACAGGAATGAAGAAAATCTATCAAAAGTAATAAATTCCTAAGTAAGAGTAGTAAAATCCACGAATATTGTCACATTAGAAATATGATAGATTCATCAAAGCAAAGATGCTATTTCATAAACAACAAAAGTTTCTGCCCACATCTGAGCTAGTTAACACACACACACACACACACACACACACACACGCACGCACAAGCATTCAAAGACCCCCCCACGTACCAAGTAATCATCCTTACTTATTCTCTCACCATATGGTTTCAGAAACAAAGTGAGATGAGATGGCCTAAACAATATAAAGGCAATTCACATAAACAGAAACCAGTTCTTACAATGTGACCATTAATTATTTCGCAAGTATTCTCCATATAAGTTTTTTTATAGAGAATTATGTCTTACTATTCAATTGGGAAAACTAGTTCACAGAGGATAATAAATATAACTAAGAAAAAAGTTGCTATTGAGCAAATAAAATGTGATAGTGTTAATTTAAGTCAAGGAAAACTTTCAAGGATGGATCTCTGGCACCTCTGATTATGTCTGGTTCCCTATTTGTGATTCCCTCTGACTCTGACCTCGGCTTATCTAAATCCTTCTTCTCCACAGGGATTTTTTCTCCTCAAGACCAATTTCCCCTACAATTCACTCATACTGATAAAAATTTCTACAAACTGTTACTTAAATAGGGAAATAGTACACAAAATTTTACTACACTGTTCTCTGTTTTCAGTGTAATTTTTGTCTCTAATCAAGTAGACTACATGGTCCTTGAAGACAAGAACAATTTCTTATATTTTAATGTGCTAATAGTACTGTTTAGCAGAACCCAATAAATAGTTTTTAACTGATTAATATACAGTAACACACCATTCTACCTTAAGGTCCATGTTCGACCTCTATAACTTTGGAAGCATCAAAAACCAAGATGTTGAATTAAAGTTAGCTTATATATGGAATATAGAAGACTTCACAGAATATTGTAATCTTACTTCTAGTAAGGACTTCAAGAGGTTATTTGGTCTAGCCTGTCTTCAGAAAGATAGGTAGTTAAGCAAAATTTGTTTTTCTACTAAGAAACAGGGACAGAAACATCCACATCTCACTTCAAGTGTCTATTCCTCTATTCTAATATCCCACCCCTGTCATTAGTTAGTCTTACCTCTTGTAAATAAACCCTCATACATTAATTCATTCTATCTCAAAATGTTGCAGGATTCTCAAAAAGAGAGACAGGACACTGAGGCTATAAGCAGGAAGCAGCATTTACTGATGCCAGCACCCGCTCAGTGGATTCTTATCCAAAGACTGAGTCCCGATTGTAACATGGAGGACAGTTTTATACCATTTTGTACTTCCACATTCCTACACAGCTATAGATATTCCATATAAGAAAGGAAAACATAAGGAGAACATTGATTGGTTGACAAACTATAAGGAAACCAGCTTAACTGTTTAAGCAGAGTTTTGGACTGCTGCATTGGCTGGAGAGACCTGAGTAAGTGGGAGGCAGTCAGGAACTAACTTGTTCAATCAGAAAATGGTCAGGCAGGGTCATGCTACCACAATCTCATTGTGGTTTTCATTTGCATTTCTCTGATGATTCATGACCTTGAGAATCTTTTCATATGTCTATTGGCCATCTGTATTTCCTCTTCGGAGAAATATCTCTTCAGATCTTCTGCCCATTTTTAATTGGATTGTTTTGTTGTTGTCATTCTTGAGTCATATGAATTTTTTATATATTTTGGATATTAACCTCATCAGAAGTATCAAAAGTGAATATCTTTTCCCATTCAGTAAATTGTCTTTTCATTTTGTTGATGGTTTCCTTTGCTTTGAAATTTTTTTAGTATGATATAGTCCCATTTGTTTATTTTTCTTATTCCTTGCCAAAAGAGTTAAGTTCGAAAAGAAATTACTAATAGCAAAATCAGAGAGATCACTGCCTTCTTCTAGAAGTTTTATGGTTTCAGGTCTTACATTTACATCTGTAAACCATTTTGAGTCTATTCTTGTATATGGTGTAAGAAGGTGGTCCACTTTCTTTCTTATCTTTTCTTTTTTTGCACGTATCTGTCCAATTTTTCTAGCATGATTTATTGAAGAGGCTGTCTCATCCCATTGTATATTCTTACTTCTTTTGTCATACATCAAGCGAATGTATAGACATGGATTTATTTCTGGGCTCTCTATTCTGTTCCATTGATCAATGTATCTGTTTTTATGCCAGTACCATGTTGTTTTGAGTACTGTAGCCTTGTAGTATAGTTTGATATCACATAGTATGATACCTCCAACTTTGTTCTTCTTTCTCAAGTGATTATTTGGAGTTTTTTATGGCTCCATATAAATTTTAAGATTATTTGTTCTAGCTGTCTGAAAAAATACCATTTGTATTTTGATAAGGATTGCACTGAATCTATAGATTGCTTTAAGCAGTATGGTCATTTTAACGATGTTGATTCTTCCTACCCATGAACATGAGATATGCTTCCATTGATTTGTATCTTCTTCAATTTTTTTCTTCAAGGACTTATAATTTTCTGAAAACAGATCTTTTGCCTTCCTGGTTAATTTGATTCCAAGGTATTTTATTGTTTTCAATGCAATTGTCAATGAGATTGCTTTCTTAATTTCTCTTCCTGAAAGTTCATCATTGGTGTATAAAAATGAAACTGATTTATGAATATTAATTTTGTATCCTGATACTTTACTGAATTCATTGATTATTTCTAACAGATTTTTGGTAGAATCTTTAGGGTTCTCTAAATAAAGTATCATGTCATCAGCAAAAAAAAAAAGAGTGTTGTACTTCTTTCCAATTTGAATACCTTTCATTTCTCTTTCTTGACTTATGCTGTGGGTAAGATTTCCAATATGATGTTGAAGAGAAGTGGTAAAAATGGCCATCCTTGTCTTGTTCCTGATCTTAAGGAAAATGCATTTAGCCTTTCCCCATTGAATATGATGTTAGCTGTAAGTTTGTCATATATGGCCTTTGTTATGTTGATGTATGTTCCCTCTATTCCCAGTTTGCTGAGAGTTTTAATATAAATGTATGCTGGATTTTGTTGAATGATTTTTCTGCATCTATTGATATGATCATATGATTTTTATCTTTTGAATTGTTAATGTGACATATCAAATTAATTGATTTGTAGATACTGTGCCAACCTTGCATCCCAGGAATAAATCCACCTATATTGTTGTGCGTGATATTTTTAATGTATTGCTGAATTTGGTTTGCTAATAGGTTGTTGGGGATTTTTCCATTAATGTTCATAAGCGATATCAGCCTACAGTGTGTGTGTGTGTGTGTGTGTGTGTGTGTGTGTGTGTGTGTAATATTCTTTGTCTTTTGGAGTCAAGGTAATGGTAGCCTCATAAAAAAGAGTTAGGGAGTCTTCCATCTTCTTAAACTTATTGGAATAGTTTGAGAAGAATACATTTTAATTCTTCTTTGAATGTTGAGTAAAATCTGCTTATGAAGGCATCTGGTCCAGGACTTTTGTTTTTGGCAAGGTTTTAAATGCCCAATTCAATTTCATTGGTGGTAATTGGTCAATTCAAATTTTCTGTCTCTTCTTGACTCAGTCTTGGAATATTGTGTGTTTCTAGGCTATGTAAATTTCTTCCAGATTGTCCAATTTTGTGACATATAACTGCTGATAGTATTTTCTTATGATCCTTTGTATTTCTTTGGGGTCCGTACTTATTTCTCCTCTTTCATTTCTGATTTTATTTGAGTTCTCTCTTTTTTTTTCCTTGATGAGTCTGGTTAAGGGTCCGTCAATTTTGTTTATCCTTAAAAAGAATTATCTCTTGGCTTCATTAATTATTCATATTGTTTTTCTAGACTCTATTTCATTTATGTCCACTCTGATCTGTATTATCTCTTTCTTTTTATTCACTTTGGGCTTTATTTGCTGTTATTTTTCTAGTTCTTTTAAGTATAAAGTTAAATTTATTTCAGCTATTTCTTGTTTCTTGAAGAGGGCCTGAATTGCTATAAATTTCTCTCTTATTGCTGCTTTCACAGATCTTGAGTCATTCTGTTTTCATGATCATTTGTCTCTAGGTATCTTTGCATTTCTTCCTTGATCTCATTGTTAGTTGATTCATTGTTTAATAGCTTTTGATTTAGACTCCATTATTTTGTGTATTTTCCAGTTTTTTTTCTTGTAGTTGATTTCTAGTTTCATATCATGTCATCATAGAAGACAGTTGGTATAATTTCAGTCTTCTTAAATTTATCGAGACTTGTTTTGTGTCCTAATATGTGATCTAGCTTGGAAAATGTTCCATGTGCACTTGAGAAGAATGTATATTTTTCTGCTTTGGGGTGAAATGCTCTGAAAATATATCTTTAAATCCATCTGGTCTAGTGTGTCTTTTAGGACCATTGTTGCCTTGTTGATTTTTTGTCTGGAAGATCCATCCATTGGTGTCAATGGATGTTAAGTCTCCTACTATGAGTGTATTTCTATTTATCTCTCCTTTTATGTCAGTCAATAATTATTTATGCATATAGCTGCTCCTATGTTGGGTATGCATATATTTACTGGGGTTATGTCCTCTTGACATATTGATCCCTTTTATCATTGTGTAAGGCCCTTCTTTGTTTCTTATTATAGCCTTTGTTTTAAAGTCTTTTGTATGATATAAGTATTGCTAGGTGGCTTTTATTTTTTATTTATCTTTACATGAAATATCTTTTCCCATCCACTTTATTTTCAGTCTGTGAGTTTCATTTGATCTGAAGTGGGTCTCTTATCCAGCATATGCATGGGTCTTGTTTTGTTATCCATTTGGCTACCTTTTGCCTTTTGATTGGAGCATTTAATCCATTTACATTTAAAGGTTTTACTGATAGATACATAGGTACTTCCATTTTATTATTCATATTTGTTTTTTTTTTCTTTTTGCCCCTTATTTTTTTACAGAAGTCCCTTTAACATTTCTTGTAATACTGGCTTTTTGGTGATGAATTCCTTAAGTTTTTCCCTTTCTGGGAAACTCTTTATCTCACCTTCTATTTTAAATGAAAGCCTTGCTGGGTTGAGTATTCATGGTTGTAGATATTTGTTTTTTATAACTTTGAATATTTGTTCCCAGTCCCTTCTGGCCTGCAAGGTTTCTGTTGCAATATCAACAGGGAGTAACCTTGTAAGTATCTATCTGCCTTTCTCTTGCTTCTTTTAAGATTCCCTCCTTGCCTTTGACCTTTGGCATTTTCATTATGGTGTATGTCACTGTGGGTCTGTTTGAATTCCTCTTCTTTGGGACTCTTTATGTTTCTTGGACTTTCATGTCTAATTCCTTAGGAAAGTTGGTTGTCTTTACTTCTTCAAATAGATTATCAATCCCTTGCTCTCTCTACTCTCTTTCTGGTACTTATATGATGTGGATATTGTTATGTTTCATGTTGTTCCAGATGTCTCTTAAATTATCCTCAATTTTTTAGAAGCTTTTTTCTTTTCGCTCTTCTCATTGGGTGTTTTCTACTACTTTGTCTTCCATTTCACTGATTTAATCTTCTGTTTCGTCCAGTTTACTGGCGAATACTTCTAATGTATTTTTCATTTCAGTTATTGTATCCTTCATTTATTTTTGGTTCTTTTTTATGGTTTCCATGTCATTTTTATGCTTACTATCCTTCTGTTTGGGTTCTCATTTAGGTCATCCATTCTCTCTAAGTTCAGTGAGCATCCTTATAACCAATATGTTGAACTCTATCTCTGAGAATGCTTGCCCCCTTTTCATTTAGCTTACTTTCTGGACTTTTCTCCTGTTGCTTCATGTGTGGCATGTTTCTTTGTTTTCTCATTTTATTAGCTTCCATGTTTTCATTTCTGTGGAAAGATTTGTTTCATCTCAGCCTTGGTCAGATGGCCTTATTTGGAATGTGTCCTGTGTTGCCCAGTGGCACATTCACCTTAATCTCCTGTGCTGGAGAATCTGGACCTTTTCTTTGTGTGAGTTGTGTGTGATCTTCTGTTGTAGCTAAAACTTTATTGGTGTTAGTTCCTCATTGGATGGGATTAATGCTTAGGCTGACTAACTGTGGGAATTGGTTACACCCATAGTTATGAGTTGGTATGCGGGGGCTGACTCCACTGAGTTGTATTTGCCCTAGCAGACTAGTGTACTTGCTGAGACCACCTTTTGTGCATATTGCTTGTGGAGTTAGTCAGGAATTGCTCTCTTGTGGTCTAGTGCCAGGTTCCAGGAGCCTTGGTTTTGTGGCTCCTTGGGCAGGGCTCCTCAGTTGGCCAAAATCAGTCACTGCATTTAATTGCTCAATGCATTCTGGTAAGAGCTAGAAAGCAGTTCTCAGATGGTTGCTGCCTATGCCTGATATATAGGTAAGTGGAAGAGATAATGTTGTATGCTGCAGTTCGTCACCCCCAGTATCAGGCCTGGGGCATTTAGCAGAAGGACCAGTGCTCCTCAGCCCCTGAGGGTGCCTGTCTTTTGCCTGTAAGACTCCTCAACTGGAAGAGCCTCTGGGTGATATACATGTTGGGTGGTGCAGGAACCCAGGGAGTCAACTGGATAAATTGAGTAGATTTCCCCCTACCACTGCAGTGTCAGTTTACATAACAGCATTGCCTCTGTGGCTCCCTATAAAGGTCTAAGTTCACAGCAAAGCTAGCTGTTGTCCTCCTCTGGCCTGTAAACACCTAAGATCTACTCAAGATTTACTGAAGCTCATTGGTATTGGCTTCTGGTCACCACAGAGAGCATTTCCTGGATGCATGGGCTTTGCATGTGCCACCCAAACTGAGTGATGTTTTTTAGTGTTGAATTCATGTCCCAAAGAAAGCACAGGATGGGACCAGGGTGCCTGAGAACAGGCTTGCAACAAGTAATTTGTGGGTTAGTTGGGGTGGTGTCTCAGTGAGGCACAGGGTTGTCACCCTTATACAGCACCAGATTTGCTGCCAATTCTGTGACTGCAGACTCTCACAAAGTTGCATGTCACTGCGATTTTACCAAGTGGTATTGTATCTTGTGCTGGCAGCAGTGATCTGCCTGTCACTTTTTTTTCCTGAAATTTGTTCACTGTGCTAGCTGATGTCAGTTGCCTATAAAGAATGTGCAATCCCAGATAAGAGTATGGCAGAGGCAGCTGCCTATCACCATGCTGCAGGTACTTTGTTGCTTGGGTGGAGCGTAATCTCAGGGAAACAAGGTTCGTGAGGCCAATACAGCCTCAGTTTTGCTGCAGCTTCTGTGCCTGCATTTTCTCGCTGTAGTCACAAATCACAATGAGACCACCTGCTATCTGGGGCAGTTCCACCAACCCCTTTGATCCCCACAAGTAATATTGCAGCCTGTGCAGGCAGAAGGGAGTCTATCCGCAACTGATTTCCCCTAAATGCACTCACTGCACTAGCTAAGATCTATTGATTGCATAAAATACACGATCCCAGAGATGGGCAGAATGGAAGCAGTTGTTTATCAATGGGCCTCCGAGGACAATTTGTAGGTTGGTTGGGATGGGGTTTCATAGAGACAATGGCCATCAGGCCAATATAGCCTCAGTCTTGCCACAACTTCTCTGTCCACCAATGCATTCCCACAAGTCTCAGATTACACAAGACTAGCTGCTGTCTGGGTCAGGTCCAAAGCTCCCTGCTATCTACCCAGGCTCAGGTTGGCAGCAGTAGTCTGCCCAAAACTGTCCCCAAAAGACTCTCACAGCACTGGCCAAGGTCTACTGCTTGCCTGGAATGTTGGGCCCTGGGGAGGAGTGGTGAGGAGCAGGGCAGGGCAGCCACCTGACAACAAGCTGACCCAGGTCAATATGTGGGTTGGGTAGAGCAGGCAATCTCTTCAAGTCAGAGCAGCTTCAGAATTGCCTGTGTGGGAGGGATCTGCACAGGCAAGCTGGCTCAGTCTATAGGCTGCCCTGTAAGGGTGCCCCAACTAAGGCACAATGACAGCTGCCTGTCCATCCCTGATTCTGGCACCACGTAATGCATTCTTTCCCAATATGAAGCTTGTGTGAGCCTCCGTCCCACTGCCAGTGCCCTGGGTGAGTGTCTCCTGGCAAGAGGGTCTGTGCATGGGCCCTTCAATGGGTGTCTGGGATTTCAGTTGCCTTCTGTCTCATCCCAACAGCCAGAATCTCCTCTAATTTTTACAGTCAGATTTTTTGAGAACACCTTTTCCTTGGGCAGAGGAGCCTCTGTATGGAGCTGTCTTAGGTAGCTAGTCAGACATGAGCAACAAAGGGGAACAAAGGAATAGGAGTCCAGACTAGAGAACACCCAAACAACACCCCAATGGTAGTAGAATTCTAGGTACACACATGCACACTAAGCAAAGTTATATAAAAGCCAGGCATCAATCAAAATGACCTCACTTGCCAATCACCGAAAAATGCCTTTGGAACCACACATTGTGGCCCAAATATAAGGCAGACATTCCCACTTCAGGGCCCTTTTGTCCTTCTGGGCTTTCCTCCCATTTTGCCTTTCTGGGTTCCCCTCTGTATTGCCCTTCTGGACTCCACTTCTTTATTTCCCTTCTGGGTTCTCTCTCTTTTGGGAGGCCTGGAGGCCTTTTGTGACTTTTTTGCCCTTTTGTGGTCATATTGGCCCATTTGTATTGGTTACAGCACCAGGATCATGTGCCTTCTTGGGGCATACTTTGTCTTTCTCTATGTGCCTCCTTGGGGCATTCTTGTTTTTTTCTAAAATATATTTTTATTCAAAGTATTAAATCTCAATGACCTGATATTCTTCACTGCCTTCATTTGGGGAAGAACTGAGAAAAAATGTTAACTGTATATCTGCTCCATTGTTATCTCTCTCCCTACCCCCTACCATTGGGGCAACACTGAACTCCACTTGGACCCAACAGTAAAACTAAGACCCTTCACTCCTTCAGGGGGGCCTCTGCAACCTTTCCCTCAATCCTGCTGTTCCTTTGCCACCCAGTAGTTTAAAGAGTTTTATTTAATTGGCTTAAAAACAAATTATCACTTATATAAATTAATGATTGTCTATTATAGAAACCTCAGGAATATAGAAAGTAACACAAATATTTTTCAAGTACACCTGTCTAAGGATTAATCTTTGGTAAATAAAAGTTAGTTGAATATTATTGTTTAATTTCAATAGGTATGTCTTAAGTGTGATACAGATAAAAAATTATTTTGCTAGGGTTTATTTGTCAAATTCATGTTACCTAAGTTGCAAATTTGTCAGCAAAACTATAACTTAGAATGCTGGCTGATTTTTTCTAAATTCTGATAGTTTCCATTGGTAATCTAAACATAATTGGGAGTAAATAATTTAGATAGATGTAAGTGAAATAAGAGTTTACAGATGACCTTTTTGGAAATAATTATAATTTATAGTATATGTATTTAAAATAGCTTTCGAGTGATGTCAGAAACATGGCAGAGTAAGAGATGTCCCCAGATCTTTTCCATTGAAACAATAATAAGTTGAAAATCTAAAAAATAACAAAAATACCCAAGCTACAAACAAGCACATCATAAGAGCTACCACAGGTCAGAACCCCAAGAGTCTGGCAGTAGATTGGAAGAAATAAAGAAGCTGCCTCTCACAATCAGAGCTCCCTGCAGGAGGAGTTGGAGAGAAGAAAGGGTGGTGATTCCCTGAACAGCCCTGCTTGGGAGAGCTGTATGCTCCATACAGCAGCAGTGCACAAGTTTCAGGGCAAAAAAAAAATGGAGAAATGGGGACAGCAGGGAAGTGGGGATGGCAGAGAAGAAACAGTTGATCATTACCAGCCATGACTGAAAAACAAAGGCTGAGTCACATGTGCCATCCTCCAATCCAGAGGGCCCCTCCCCCCAAATCCTCTAAGACTAATCACAGAGCTCCAGGGGAATCTGAGAAAACACTACCAAAATTGTCGGTAACATTGACAGGGACTGAGACTGAGAGTAGTGAATGTGATCAAATATATATATATATATATATATATATATATATATATATATATATTTAAAAAGGCATTATTAAGGATATATAAAGCAGGGATCCAAGAGGCTGAGACACCACCTATTGGAAAAGAAAAACACCATCTTAGCAACAGGCTGAAGAAAGATCTTTGTATAATAAAACTTATTTCTGGAGAAAAGGAGAACACATTTCTATTAATGCCCAGGTAGAGAAATAGGCCATTAAACACCATGAACAACCAAGGTGGCAAGACATCTAAGAAAGAAAGAGACAAATCTCCAAAAAATAAGCTGAACGACATGGAAATATATGAATTAAATAAAAGAGAATTCAGGATGGTACATCAGAAAAAATGCAATGAAATACAAAACAATTGATTTTGACAATTCAAGGAATTTAAAGAACAAATAGATCAGCGGAATCAGTTTATAGCAAGAAGATTGACACCCTCAAAAACAACCAAATGTAACATCTGAAGATGAAGAATACACTGAAAGAAATGAAAAAGAAAATAGCCAGCTTGAGAAATACAGTCGACCGAATGGAGGAAAGGATCACTGATATTGAAGACAGAAATCTTGAAATGAATCAGAAGGAAGAAGTCAAAAACCTAAGTATGAAAAATAATGAAAGAGAAATACAAGAACGAGCTGATACCATCAGGAGAGGAAGCATAAGAACAATGGGAATTCTCAAAGAGGAGGAAAAGGAGCAGGTATTACAAAGCATTTTCAGACAAATAGTTGATGAGAATTTTCCCAAATCTAAGGAATGAGCTGGAGCTTGGAATTCAAGAAGTCAATAGAACATCCAATTATCCCAAACGAAAAGGCCTTCGCCAAGACACATTGTATTAAAAATTATCCAAAATCAACAACAAAGAATTCTGAGGGTACCCAAGGAAAAGAAGATGGTAACCTATATAGGAAAACTCATTAGATTATTGTTGGACTTCTCAGCACAAACCTTACAAGCCAGAAAGGATTGAAACTGAACATTCAAACTATTAAATGAAAGGAACTACCAGCCAAGAATAATGTGTCCAGCTAAGCTCTCCTTAGATAAAAAGGATAAATAAAGACCTTTCCAAACATTCAAAAATTGAGAGAATGCTCCACTATGAGGCCCACATTACAGGAAATAATGAAAGGGGTCAGCTAACATAAAACAAAATGACAAAAAAAAACACATAATTAGGAGTAAGGTGACTAGCAGGCAGATAGAAGCAGAGGAGTCCACCCTTATTAAGAACAGCGTATTACAGAAAAAAAAATGGTGTAGATGATAAAGGTTCTTTTCATCCCTCTGGAGACCAAATCAAAGTTGTGATGGAAATAAGGAGCAGCAGCAAGGAAAGATCACCTGATATTGAGATGAACACACCATACAACTAGGGAGAAATCCAAGAAATCACCCTGCAAGGGCAGAAGTTAAAATGGGGTGAGGACTCAGAACTGCCCAGTCTCGAGCAGCTGAATGAGTTGAAGACTGCACTAGCCACACCGGCAGAAGCCTCTAAAGGGATCAAGTCTGCAAGCATATTTTCATGGAAATGGACCTGCTTGCTCTGAGCACCAGTGTTGATTTGGCTGCGTGCAGCAGGCATCAGAGACTTACAGAGAAACATTGTTGGAGGGAGGGCTGAAGTAAGACTTGCTCTGTACAGAAGTGCTGGCAGTATACATTGTTCCTTGTTGAGCCCTCCCCTCTACCAGTGTGCCTGATGCAGCACAACCAAAGCCATGATGTCATCTAACTGGATAACAGAGGTCGCTCTGCCCAGAAGATTTCCTGAAATACCTCCTCCCCATCTTGTGGCCCAACCCAAGCCACATCCAGGTATACCCTCAGCAAGTCAGGTGCTCTCTGCAGAGCAGAGCCTAGACTCACATTGGAGGCAGCTGGCCTTGGTTTCTGGTGTGTTCTTTTGAGGCAACTATAACCACATCATCTATGGGTTGCCTGCTGAATATTAACAGGTGATCTCCAGAGGGGCACAGGCTTGGGCTAAATTTGGTCTGAAGCTGAACCCCTCTCAGGACTCTACCACTGGACACTTACTTCATAAATTCACACTAATAAGACTGGGAGACTTAGGTGCTTTGCTTAGTACATAGAAACAGACATAGGAAGGCAGCCAAAATGAGAATACAAAGAAGCAGAAACCATATGAGAGAACAGAACAGAGATCCAGAAATAATGGAGTCAAGTAATCTATCAGATGCAGAGTTCAAAATAATGGTTATAAAGATGTTCAATTAACTTTTGGGAACCGTAGATGAATTCAGTGAAAAATTCAACAAAGAGATAAAAAAACATAAAAATAGAGGTAGAAATTATAAAAGGAAACAAGTTTGAAATTAAGAAAACATTGTCTGAGATGAGAAGCATATTAAATGGAATAAACAAAGGAATAAACAGAGTAAATAAAGAAAAGGATCAAATACCCTATCTAGAGGATGGGAAAGCCAAGGACACACACACACACACACACACACACACACACACATACAATCTCTGAACAATGGTATACTTTAAACTAATTAAAATAAACAAATCTTAAAGAAAACAACATTATAAGCCTAAACAATAAGAAAAGATTTGCTATTTCAAATGAACGTTCAGCATACATAGGGACAAATTGGGACAACGATGACAGAAAAGGGGGCGATTCAAAGACCTAAATTCTCAAAGGGAAATAAAGATAAGACACACAGAAGAAGAAAGTGGATATATATATATATATATATATATATATATATATACACTCTACATATTCACAATGATAACCACACACAGAAGATTCAGAACTGAAGTATATAACATAAAACAAGAAGGAACACCAACAAAACCCAATGAAAATTTTTTAAAAAAACAGACACACAAGGACAAGAAAGCAATGGAAAAAGAGAGCTACCAGAAAGGAAAACAAAATGTGGCTATAGAAAAACCTTCAATAATCGCCCTAAATGTAAATGGACCAAACTCGCCATTAAAAAGGCACAGAGTTACAGATTGGATAAAAAACAAAACAAAACAAAGAAACAAACAAACAAAAATATATGCTGCCTCCAGGAGACACATCTAAGTTCCAAAGACAAATATGGACTCAATGTGAAAGGGTGGAAAATGATATTTCAAACAAATGGCATTCAGAGAAAAGCAGGAGTAGCGGTATTAATATCAGACAAAATAGACTTCAAAATAAAAAAAAAGGTAAAGAAAGATACCGAGGGCCACTTCATATAATAAAGGGAGTCATGCAACAAGGATACATAACAATTATTAATATTTATGCTCCCAAACAGGGAGCCCTGAAATATAAAAGGAATTACTAACAGAACTAAAGGGAGAAACTGACCAAAACACTATCATAGTAGGGAACCTAAATACGCCACTGTGAGATGTGGACATTTTATCCAAAAAGAAAATCAGCAAGGAAATAAAATTCTTAAATGTCTCATTAGACCAACTGGACACAACTGACATTTACAGAGCCTTTCATCCCAAAACAGCTGTTTAGACAACACTCTTCTCTAATGCACGTGGAAAATTCTCAAAGATTGACCACATACTGGGGCACAGAGATAACTTCAACAAAAATAAGAGGGTTGAAATCATACCAGACATATTCTCTAATCATAATACTTAATGGACAGAAGGGAGGGGACAAATCCCAATTTCTCCCTATGTATGCTGAAACTAGAGATCAACTGTAACTAGAAAGCAGGAAGAACCACAAATACATAAAGATTAAACAACATGCTACTGAAGAATAACTGGGTCAGTGAAGAATTAAAAAGAGAGATCAAAAGATACATAGAAATGAATAATAATAATAGTACAATGTATCAAAATTTTGTTACATGACAAAAGCCTTAATAAGAGGAAAGTTCATATCATTACAGGCATATCTCTAAAAACTAGAATGAATCCAAATAAGCAACCTAACATTTCATCTTAAACAACTAGAAAAGGAAGAATGAATGAAGCCTAAAATCAGCAGAAGAAAAGAAATAATTTAAATTAGAGCAGAATTAAATGAAATTGAAAAAGTGGAAAAAATAAATGCAACAAAGAGTTTGTTCTTTGAAATAGCTAATAAATTGATAAACCCCTGGCTAGACTCACTAAAGAAAAAAGAGAAAAGACACACACACAAAGAAAATCAGGGATGAAAGAGGGGAAATTATGACAGATACTGCAGAAATACAAAGGATCATACAAGAATACTATGAAAAAACATATAACACTAAATTGAATAACCTAGAAAAAATAGACAAGTACTTAGAAAAATACAACCTTCCTACCTGAATCAAGAAGAACTGGAAAATCTAAAGAGACCAATCAGCAATAAGGAAATTGAAATAATCATCAAAAACTTAACAAAAAGTAAAAGTCCAGGACCAGATGGCTTCACCAGTGAATTCTACTAAACATTAAAAAATTTAATACCTATTCTCCTCAAACTCTTCCAAAAAATCAAATAGGAGGCAATACTTTTCAACTCATTTTATGAGACCAATATTACACTATACCAAAGCCTGGAAAAGATAACTCAAAAAAAGAAAACTATAAACCAATATCTCTCATGAACACAGATGCAAAAATCCTAAAAAGATACTAGCAAACTGAATGCAGCAACATATTAAAAAGATTATAAACCACGATCAGGTGGGCTTCATCCCAAGGGCACAGGGATGGTTCAAGATGTGCAATTCAATTAATGCGATACAACAAATTAAAAAATTAAGAAATTAGAATCATATGATCATATCAATAGATTCAGAAAAAGGCTTTGACAAGATACAGCATCAATTTATGATCAAAACACTTAACAATCGGTGTAGAAGGAAATTACTTTAACATAATTAAGGTCATCTATGACGAACTCTCTGCCAACATTATACTGAATGGTGAAAAACTAAAAACCTTCGCTCTAAGATCAGGAACAAGACAAGTCTGTCCACTATTGCCACTATTATTCAATATAATATTGGAGGTCCTAGCAAGTGCAATTGGGCAAGAGAAATATATGAAAGGCATCCAAATGGAACATGAAGAAGTCAAACTGTCACTATTTGTGGTTGACATGATTCTCTATATAGAAACCCCTAAAGATTCCACAAGATCACTACTAGAAATAAGCAAATGCAACAAAGTTTCTGGGTACAAAATCAATGTTCAAAAATCCATAGCATTCATATACTCTCATAATGAAGAGTCTGAAAAAAAATTTGTTTTGTCATTGCAACAAAAGGAATAAAATACCTAGGAATAAATCTAACAAAACATGTGAAGGACCTATATGGTGAAAACTATAAGACTCTATTTTAAAAAAAATTGAAGGAAAAAAACAGAAAGATAATCCATGTTCTTGGGTTCGAAGAATCAACATAGTTAAAAAGACCTCATTACTTAAAGCATTATACAGATTTAATGCAATCCTCATCCAAATCCCATCAGCATTTTTAAAAAAGAAATAGAAAAAAAAATCATCAGGTTCATTTGAAGCACAAAATACTCTAAATTGCCAAAGCCATTCTGAGAAAAAAGAATGAAGCTGGAGGCATCACTTTGCACAACTTCAATCTAAACTACAAAGTGACAATAATTAAAGTGCCATGATTTTTTGCAGAAAAACAGACACTGAGACCAGTAGAACAGAATTGGGAGTCCAGAAGTAAACCCATGCTTATATGAGCAAATAATCTTCAACGAAAGTGTCAAAAACATACAGTGGAGAAAGGAAAGCCTCTTCAATGAATGGTGCTGGGAAAACTGGAAATCTACCTGCAAAACAATGAAACTAGACTGTTGTCTATCACCACATACCAAAATTAACTCACAATGGATTAAGGACTTGAATATAAGACCTGAAACAATAAAATGTGTAGAAGAAAACATAGGAATTAAACTCATGGATCTTGAACTTAAAGATAATTTAATGAATTTGACCTCAGAAGCAAGTTAAGTAAAAGGAAACACAAACAAATGGGACTACATCCAATTATAAAGCTTCTAGACAGCAACAGAAATCATCAACAAGGTAAAGAGACAACCATCCGAATGGGAAAAATATATTTGCAAGCTGTGCCTCCGATGAGGGCCTAATATCCATAATATAAAAAGAACTCATACTACTCAATAACAACAAAAGAAGAAACAATCTAATCAAAAAAAATGGGCAGAGAACCTAAACAGATACTTCTCACAAGAAGACATATGAAAGGCCAGTTCCCAGCCTTTAATCCATAGGTTCCATATCATTTTAGCCATGGGGAATGAATAATTTTATTTGTATAGGACAGCCACTTAAAAGACTCCCATGTTCCTATTTCCCCTTATACAGGTATGAGAAATGGGTTGTTATCAATCCCAGCAGAAATCTTCCTTTTTTCTGCAGGTGTCCTCCTGGCCTAGCTGCAGAGCTATCAGCATATTTCAGTCTCTGAATGTAAATTGATTAACATTTTAATTCTTTGCCTCCTCCCTACATTAATAGATAGTCTGAACATAAAATTTCCTAACTAAAAGCAGGTTATGGAGGATAGTCACATCCTGAGCCTGTAGCTTTCTTAGCAAATGCCAATCTTTACCTTAAGTGAGCCTGTGCATTGTCTTTTTGCATCTCAGATAACATATCTTTGGAATGTCAGAGTCATCCATTTTTTCCCCAGACTCCTTAGGGCACAACCCACTGCACCAGAGCACAAGACAACAAAACCCCTCAGAGATATCTTGTCCCCCACATATCATCTCTATGTGCTATAAATGTTAATTATTAACTCCTATACCCATCAATATAAAAGAAGTATGTATCACTTCATTTTACTTTGTATACAATCCCAGGGATTTTCCCACTTTGCTTTGTCCTGCTGCATTAATCTACTACCAAAGAATTTCCTGTAACCTTCCTTACACCTTCTCCTTTGATTCTAATGTAAAAAATAAGATGTAAAACTGCCATTCTCTGGAGCATTTTCTTAATCCATTGAGATTTTGCTTTCAGCCAAATGTCGTCAATTTTGTTGTGGGATTCTCGAACAGAGAGACAGGATACCGAGGCTATAAGTAGGAAGCAGCGTTTATTGATGCAGGCAACAGCTCAGTGGATTCTTATACAAAGGCTGAACCTCTATTATAACATAGCAGGCAGTTTTAAACAAGTTTGTACTTCCGCATTCCTACACAGCTATAGATATTCCATATAAGGAATGAGAACATAAGGAAGACATTCATTGGATGCCAAACTATAAGGAAACTGGCTTAATCCTTTAAGCAGGTTTTTGGACTGCTGCTGTCAGTCAGAGTGTCCTTGGAAGGGGCAGGGGGTGCAGGCAGGAAATGTTCCTGGCAGGATCAGGCTGCCACCATTGGGTTCAAATAAATTCATTAGAAGTCTTACATCTACACTTTTTTTTTCAAAATTGAAAGGCTGTGCAATTTTAAAAGGCAGCTGTTTCTAGAAACTATAAAATATACTCATAAATTTGCCAATCTAAAAAATGCTGATGTAACAATTGCTTACAATGGTTCACAATTGGTTACTACTCAGTTTTCACTAGAAAATTAAAAATTTTAAGGGCTAAGAATTCTACTATATGTGATCGAAACTACTAGAAATAAGGGAAACATCGCTATACAGAAAAAGAAAGTGTGAGGAATGTAGATGCATTTTTATTGAGGAAAAAGAAAGTTGTAGAAGAATTGTGGAAAAGGAATCTTTGGAAAAAAATTTTATGGTGGTCAGAACTGGCTAATAATTGGAATGGATTTATTTAAGAAAATGAGTTTTAATATCAAAAGTAAACTGGTGCAAAATTAGAATTTGGTTTTTTTTCTGTTAAAAGATAAAGTTTTCTTGGACTATTAGACTGCTCTTAATAAGAGATTATGAAAGGTTTTTCCTTGTGTTTTGGATAATTTGCCTAGAAAACAAAAATTTTGTGTTTTATCGAAATAATCCTGTGTTTTCATTATCAGGTCTTTTGATTACTTAAGAAAATGAAAACTTATTGAATATTTAATCAATATTAAAATAGCTATGTTTCGCTGACAGCTATGTAACATTCTGCACTTGCCTTTAACATCTTCTATTGTCACTTCGGTTAAATGGATACTAAGTATTGTATCACAGTGACCTATTATCATATTTGATCAAGTGTTTTAGAGACCCCTTTGATATTTTTGACAAAAACTCCCGAAAATCAAATTCTAAATGAAGTCTTTTTATTCCTGAACTAACTTCAAAATTTTACAGAGGATCCCTAAAACATGTCAAGGGATCTGTTCCCTATCTTTATAAAATGGTAAATATTTAAACTAATTAGACTTATTTAACATGTTAAATTACATGGGGACCATTGTCAAATAAAAAATAATACTAATCCTTCTTTATGTTGTGTCTGTATAAGTAAATGTTATGTGTGACAGAAAATCTATGAAATTCCTAGAAATCTGATATGATACCAAACCTGGTATAATGTTATCACTCATAATTCTAGTTATTACCTTAGAATATTGTGTGTTACAGATAACCAAATTTCCTTCTCATTTCCATTACTGTGATTCCTCGTTAGATTTTCAACAATGGGCAACAAATAAATAACCTTACTTTTGCTTTCTTACTGTCTGAAATTGCTGTCAGCAAAATTGAGGATCACATGAAAAAGACTAAATCTGAATATCACGGAAATGTTCAAGCTGACTTTCATACAAATGCAGTGCAACTAAATCTGTAAAGATTGTGGTATATGTGGATAAAGTCCATTCTGTTTCTTCGAAAAATTATCCCTTATTACCAGACTTTTCCTATCCTAATGTCTTTGTAACATGGCAACAGACTGCTCCTGAATCAGCAGTTAAGATGACTAAACTATGGATGTAAATTAAACAAGCATTCAGGGCTATGGGAAACTCAAGACAGCCACTTGGTTCTTCCTAGTGCCCTGACACACTCCATTTTTCAATTTTCGCATTCCTTTACCCACCATAGTACATTAAAGATTACTTAAATTATGAATAGGCACTGCTATGGCCAACACCACTGATGCACCCAGATTAACACTTCAGGGGAAGTTGAAATTCAATTACATAAGATCACTGAGCAAGCCAATTGGCTCAAAATAATGACTCCTTCAACAGGCTCTTTCTTTCACTGATTTAATTTTGATTGGTTTAAGTCTTAGGGACCATGGCTCTGAAATGCACTACAAACTTTGGGAATTATCTTGCTTATAATTATGCTATTAATCTCCCTGGCACATTGGATACTATTAAAAAGCTGTAAGTGAATGTTCACAGCTGCTGATCACCAGGCAAATCATGTCCCTAAGACTAGAATGTTTAAAAAAAAAGAAACAAAGAGAATGACCAACCTAAAGATTATGAGCTTGGAACTGTGATTTATGAATGTCACAGGGATTAATAAAACACCATGACCTATAGATACCACATCAAGGATCAACAAAGCTCTGAAAACTGCAGAGTGGTAGCTGAGAGTGTCAATAATGCTTTAAATTTTGATCACATCTCTCAGTTAGACTGAGTTTGATTTAAAGCAGCGAGCTGGTAAAAAAGAAGCAAGAGGCCCTTGCTAGATGGTATGCTGCCCAATTCATGAATTGCTCAATAAAGTCAATTAGATTTTCAAATTTACTTTATTGAATCTTTTCTTTAGTATCCACAATGCCTTCTTTGAAAAAGCTACATTCATTCCAAATTAACTGTATTTATGAACTCAATTGCTTCCTGAATTTGAAAGACAAGAAAATACTTCCAATAGAGCACCATTTCCACAGTAATTTATATCTTTTAAGATGCATTCCACTATTGCAGTCACTCCAGACATAACACTGCTGCATCATGTTCAAAGTCATGTTTTTAAAATCTTTCCTTAAAGCCTTCAATATAAACCAAGCCATAAAAATATATCAAAATGGTCATCTTCTCAATAATCAAAGAAATGTCAGTTAAAATATAGATACTATTTTCACTCATAAAATTTTCAGATATTTTTAATTATATTACTAGATTGAAAAGGGAACTTGTAGGGAAATTTTCTTAATCACTAATAGTTTGAACATATAATATTATAATCCTCTTGGAGAGTAATTTTAAAATAAGTTAACAGAAAAATTACTAAATGTGCATATTCTGTCTAATAGTTTTTTCAGCATTTAATTCAGCATTTAGCTATTGTGGGAGACAATATCTCGTTCCCTACTTTTTAAGCAAATGAGAGCACTGACTTTCTCTACCTCTTGAGGTTAAACGTGGCCATGGTTCTGACCAGCGAAATGTGAGAATCTATGTTTAACTTTCAATCAAAAGCATTTAGGAGCCAGTAAGCTATTTTCTAAGTCCTCATTCCTTGCCAAAGTGTTTGTGGAAGCACACGTTGAGAGGAAAGTGTCAGAAAATGATGGAGCTTAAGTAAGTTTGAGTCTCTAGTTAATGATTAGAACTTTTCTACCAATCTATAATATAGTTGTAGCATGAACAAGAAATAAAGAACTGCTGTTTTAAGCCATAGAAATTTTCAGGTGTTTGTTATCACGTCACCTTGCTTATCCTGGCTGAAAGAGTAGAGTTTGTCTTAAACAATAAGTAAAAATTTGCATAAATGGATTTTTAAAAATATGCTGGAAAATTGAAAACAACCTAAAAGTGCCACGATGTAGTTTTAAATTACATATAGTTAATACTACATAACCATTAAAAGTGATATTGTAGACATATATTTACTGACAAGGAAAGATATTTAAAATATAACATTGAGTGAATAAACAGGTTATTAAAAACACATGCACTATGATTCAATTTTTGTTACAAATACATATATACATATGTGTGCGTTTTAGCATTGGTTATCACTGTTGATGAGTTTATAGTGATTTTTTTCATCTTTCTGCTTATCTGAATTTTTTTAATTGTTCAAAATTAATATGTATTACATGTATAATGAAAACAAAATAAAACATTAATTTTTAAAATAAGACTCAATTACACAAGATGATAAAAACTAAAGACCTAACATATAACACAATACCTCTAGTTAACAATACTTTATTATATACTTAAAATTTTGCTAACAGAGTAGATCTTATGCAAGTGTTCTTGTCATACACACACAAAAAAACAGAATTATGAATAGAGAGCAAAAGTTCACTTCTAGAGACGATGGATAGTTTATAGAATAGATTGTAGTGATGGTTTCACAGGTGTATATTTATCTCCAAACTCATAAATTTGTATACATGAATTATTTACATCTTTTTATATGTTATAAACAAACAAATATAAATAAATATATATAATAGAATTAAAAAAACAATCCAAAAGGAAAAAAAGAGCCCGGTCACTAGTTATACAAAGACCTCATTGAAGTTGATTCATTTTAAGAAACTAAAAGTTTTATTTTGCCACTATAACTAGGAAATAAATTCTATCTTCACCTAGTTTAAGGAAAGGAAAAAAAATATTTTTTAAAAAGACACTTCGGATAATATGGATCTTCAGCATAAAATAGACAAGCTTGATGTATTTTCTTTCATTTTCCTAGCAGATAGGGAGCTGTCCTATTTCTTACAAACCTCCTGTTACAAAGAGGAGATTCAAGCCAAGACCCTGAGGGGTTACTTTTAATCATTTATGGTGAACTCTGGGAAAGAAGAGAGAATATTGTCATGCAACTCACAGAAGCACTGAACCTTCTCTTTTCAACTTCATTTTGGCTTTACCAGTTCAAGTTTCACAAACTAGCTGCACTTCGAAAGGTGATTCTAATATAACATGCATCTTTAAATAATTAATTTATTTTTAACATGAAAATATCAGATTTCTTTTCAAAAAAGACAAGAAAAAAGTACTAATTTGAATTTACATTGCAATATACATTAACAAGAAAAACATATGTTCTATTTGTCTCAACTTAACTCCCAACCAATGTGGTATCCAGAAGAAGGGAAATATTTCTGGCCTTTGGTCTACAGAACCTAAAACTTGACATGAAAATATGTGAGATGTGTGCAATCTTTTAACAGGCTAAAAAATTTCTTCTACATAAGAGAGGTACACCACTGAATGCCCATATTAGAATGACTAGGCCTCCTATTATTTTCACAATGCCTCACTACCGATTTTCATGGGGGAGAGCCAATACATGTCCAAAAATAGGACATGTTATAGTATCAGTTCATGTGTGCACGTGAGCAATTCATTTAATACTTTTATTTACCATGACTACCACCCCAAAAATCAGCAATGCCAAGAAAATTGATACACGATAAAGAAGTTTATAGACTGAGAATGTCTAAATTCAACAAGAGCCACAGTTGGAAATATTCAATTTTAACAAGAAAAATCACCTAATCTTGCAACACTTAAACATCTGTGTTTAGCTCGCATAGCTAAGGTAAAAAGAAAAAAAAGCATAATAGTTATTCAAAAAACATTTACTGAACATATACTGTGTACCTGGATTACCACGATACAGTGATGAATTAAAATAGACATGATTCTTGTCCTCCTGGGTTCTTATAGGAGAAAATACAAAGCAATGATAACTATTAACCAAAATATGTACAAAGCATTCTAGTTCTTTGGACATAGAAAATTTATAAGTGAGGAGCAGATTATGGTGTATAAATATTACCTTGTTGACACTGTGAAGAACAGGTTGAAAAAATGAAAGAATAAAATCAGAAAGACTGAGTTAGAAAACTATTGCAGGAGGAAACATACATCAGCATAATAAAGGCTACATATGACAACCCACAACTAACAACATTACCAATGGTAAAAAGCCAAAGTATTTTCCTTCAGATAAATAAGAAAAGGAGGATGACTTTCACCACTTTTATTTAAAACAGTACTGAAAGACATAGCCACAACAATCATTCAAGAAAAGGTAATAATAAAACACATCCAAATTGGAAAAGAATGATAAAAGGAATCACGCCCCAAGAAGAGACAATTCTTATTAGTATCTATGCTTCCAGAGAACCCCGAAATATATAAAACAATTACTAACAGAAATAAAGCGAGAAACAGACCATAACACTATCATAGTAGGGAACCTAAATAACTCGCTGCCAGATATGAACAGATCATCCAAACAGAAAATTATACTAACAGGACATAATTGACATTTACAGAGCCTTTCGTCCCCAAGCAGCTATTTACGCATTCTTCTCCAGTGCACATGGAACATTCTCAATGATTGAACACATACTGTGACAGAGAGAAAGCCTCAACAAATATAAGAGGGTTGAAATCATACCAACAATTTTCTCCGATTATAATGCTTCGATGCTGGAGATCAACTGTAAAAAGAATCTGGAAAGAACCATACATACATGGAGATTAAAGAACATGTTACTGAAGAATGACTAGGTCAGTGAGGAAGAAAAACAGGGATCAAGAGACACATAAAAAATAATGATAGTACAACATATCAAAACATTTAAGACGCAGCAAAAGTGGTCATAAGAGGAAAGTTTATATCATTACAGGCCTATCTTAAAATATAAGAATGACCCCAAATAAACAACTTAATGCTTCATCTTAAAAAAATAAAAAAGGAAGAACAAATGAAGCCTAAAATCATCAGAAGGAAAGAAATAATCAAAATTAAAGCAAAATTAAATGAAATTGCAAACAACAACAATAAAAAAATACAATAGAAGAAATAAATGCAACAAAGAGCTGGTTCTTTGAGAAGGTTAATAAAAGTGACAAACCTTTGGCTAGACTCACTAAAGAAAAAAAAGAAAGGGACACAAATAAACAAAGTCAGGGATTAAAGGGGGGAAATTATGACAGAGGCCACAGAAATACAAAGGATCATACAAGAATACAACAAAAACGTATATAACACTGAATTTAATAACCTAGAAGAAAAGGACTAGTAATTAGGAAAATATAACCTTCCTAGAAAGAATCAAGAAGAAATGGAAAATCTAAATAGACATTTAGCAGTATGGAAATAGAAACAATTATCAAAAACCTGTGAAAAAAAAAGTCCAGGACTAGATGGCTTCACCAGTAAATTTTACCAAACATTCAAAGATTTAATGCCTATTCTCGAATTCTTCAAAAATTTCAAAGGGGAGATAATACTTCACAATTCATTTTATGAGGCCATTATTGCCTTGATATCGAAACTTGGTAAAGATAACAAACAAAAAATAAAACTACAGATTAATATCTCTCATGAACACATATGCAAAAATCCCAAATAAAATACTAGTGAACTGAATGCAGCAACAAATTAAAAGGATTATACACCATGAGTGGGCTTCATACCAGGGGCACAGGGATGGTTCAACCAACACAAACTGATTAATGTGATAAACCACATACAATTAAAAAATAAGAATCATATGATCATATCAATAGAGGCAGAAAAAGCTTTTGACAAGATACAGTATACATTTGTGATCAAAACACTTAACGAAATTGGTAGAAGGAAGGTACCTTAATGTAATAAAGGCTATATATGACAAACCCTCAGACAACATTATACTTAATGGTGAAAAACTAAAAACACTCCCTCTAAGATCAGGAAAATGGCAAAACTGTCCACTATCGCCAGTGTTATTCAATATAACATTGGAGGTCCTAGCGAGTGCAATCAGGCAAGAGAAAGATATAAAGGCATCAAACAGGAAATGAAGTCAAACTGTCACTATTTGCAGATGACATGATATATATAGAAAACCCAAAAGACTCCATAAGAACACTACTACAAACAGTAAGCAAATACAGTAAAGCCTCTGGATACAAAATCAACATTCAAAAGTCCATAGATTTCCTATATACTTTATGAAGTGTTATAAAAGGAAGTGGAAAAAATAATTCCTTTTTTTCAATTTCAACAAAAATAAAATACCTATGAATAAATCTAACAAAATATGTGAAAAACTTATATAATGAAGACTATAAGACCCTTTTAAAAAAATCAAAGAAGATACAAAAACTGGAAAGATATTCCATGTTCTTGATTTGGAAGAAACAGCATAGTTAAAATGACCTTATTAACTAAAGCATTATACATTTTTAATGCAATTCCCATCAAAATCCCATCAGCGTTGTTTAAAAAAATAGAACAAAAAAATCATCAGATTTGTATGGAAGCACAAAATTGCCAGAGCCATCCTGAGAAAAAAGAATGAGGCTGGAGGCATGACTATGCCTGACTTCAAATTATACTACAAAGTGACAGTAATCAAAACATCATGGTATTGGCATAAAAACAGACACACCAACCAGTGGAACAGATCAAGAGTTCAGAAGTAAACCCATATTTATATGGACAAATAATTTTCCACAAAAGAGCCAAAAACATGCTGTGGAGAAAAGAAAGCCTCTTCAATAAATGATGCTGAGAAAACTGGAAAGTCACCTGCAAAAGAATGAAACTAGACCGTTTTCTATCACCACACACCAGAATTAACATAAAAATGGATTAAGGATCTGAATATAGGACTTGAAACAATAAAATGCATAGAATAAAACATAAGAACTAAACTCAAGGACCTTGGATTTAAAGAGGATCTTATGAATTTGACCTCAAAGGCAAGGGGAGTAAAAGCTAAAATAAATGAATGGCACTGCATCAAACTAAAAATCTTCTGCTCAGCAAAAGAAACTGTCAACAAGGTAAAGAGACAACCATCTGAATCAGAAAATATATTTGTAAGCAACACCTCCGATAAGGGCCTAATATCCAAAATATACAAAGAATTCATACAACTCAATAACAATAAAAATGCAAACAATCCAATCAAAAATGAGTAGAGATCTGAACAGACACTTCTCCCAAGAAGACATACAACAAGGTAAAAGACAGCCATCCAAATGGGAAATATATATTTTTTCAAGCAATGTCTCCGATAAGTGCCTAATATCCAAAATATAGAAAGAACTCGTGCACTCAGTAACCACTACAACAACAACAAAAACGGCCTAATCAAAATATGGGCAGAGGATTTGAACAAACACTTCTCCATAGAGGACATACAAATGACCAACAAATATTTGAAAAGATGCTTAATGTCACCAGCTATTAGGGAAATACAAATGAAAACCACAATGAGATACCATGTCATATCTGTTAGAATAGCTATAATCAACAAGACAAGTAAGAACAAATGCTGAAGAGGATGCAGAGGAAAAGGAACCCTCATCCACTACTGGTAGGACTGATTGATGCAGCCACTATGGAATCAGTATGGAGGTTCATCAAAAAATTAAGAATTGATCTACCATATGATCTAGCAATCCCTCTACTGGGTATTTACCCCAAGACTTGACAACCCATATCCAAAATGATATTTGCACACCAATGTTCATAGCAGCATTATTCACAGTGGCCAGAAGATGGAAGCAACCGAAGTGTCCTACAATGAATGATTGGCTAAAGAAGTTGTGCTACATATATACAATAGAATATTACTCAGCCATCAGAAGAGATGAAATTCTGCCTTTTGCGACAACATGGATAGAACACTTGAGTAAAATAAGCCAGAGAGAACAAGTTGAAAATACATGATATCACTTATATATGGGATATAAACCTAAAAGCAACAAATGAACGGGACAAACAGAGACTCATGGACATGCACTATAGACAAGTGGTTACAAGAGGGGGTTGAGGGTGGGGGAACAAGGGAGGTAGACGGGGTAATGGGGATCGATTATGATGTGATGTGACAGAAAGAAATCTAACTTTGAGAGTTGAACACATACTATTATATATATATATATATATATATATATATATATATATATATATATGCCTTAATGTTAGTTTACAGCTGTAACTTACTGGATTTCGTTAGCCAATGTAGCCATTAAATGAATGAATGAATGAATGAATGAATGAAAAAATCTATTTGGATGTTCCTCTCTTCATATCTGATTCTAGTTATTTTTGAATTCTCGATTTTTGTCTTGGACCATATTTGTAGAAGTTTATTTTATTAGTCTTTTCAAACCAGCAAATTTTGGCTTTGTTTAGTTTCTCTGGCTTTTTTTTTTGCTACTTCATTTCTTTTCTTATCTTTATTTTCTCTTTTCTACGTTTCTTGAGCTTAATTCACTGTTCTTTTTCTAACTTCATAGAATGGATTATCATATCATTGCTTTTCGGTCTGTCTTCTTTCTAAAATATGTATGGCCATAAATACTTTTATAACCACAGCTATATCTCACAAGTGTTGATATATATTTTTGTTTTATTTTAATTAAAATATTTTCCAATTCCCATAATATATTTTTCTTTGACTTATGGATTATATATAAGTATACTGTTAGTTTTTCAAATAAATTATGATTTACTGGTTTTCATTTTGCTCTTGATTTCAAGCTTTACTCCATTATGGTCAAACACCATTCTTTGTAAAATTTGAATCCATTTAAATTTATTCAAACTTGCTTTATAGTCTAAGATATGGTCAATTGGGGAAAGATTTATATATGTAATTGAAGAGAATTTGTAGTCTGCAGGTCTTGATGCAGTGCTCTGAACATTCAGTGGTATGTTGGTAAATGTTTAACTGGATCTCAAATGAATGCTCAAATGTGTACTAGTGGCTAATTTCCCTGGTGTAAATACTCCCATGATGGCAAGCTGCAAGCTATTAAGATGATATCACTGAATGCAGAGTTGGAAAGAGATGCACACATGTGACTCTTACAAGTCAGTATGAGCTCACACCAGTACATAACTGTATAGATGTATTATTGGGTCAAGTTATTAATTGTATAGTTCAATATTCTATGTCCTTACTGATTACTTATTACTATGGATTAAATATGTGTGTCCCTTCCTAAATTCATATGTTGAAATAATACCAAATACAATAGAAGATGGGGTCTTTAGGAGGTGCTTAGGTCATGAAGGTGAAGTCCTCATAATTAAATTAGTTTTATGAAAGTCACCACACACATCTCCTACTCCCCTTCCACCATGTGAGATTACAGCAAGAAGATGGCCATCTATGAGGAAATGAGTCCTCACCAAACACCAAATCTGCTGACGCCTTAATCTTTGATTTTTCCAGCCTCCAGAGAAATAAATGAAAAATAAATGCTTGGTTTTTTTTAATATTTCACCCAGTTTATGGTATTTTGTTATAGTATCCTTAAGAGACTAAGACACTTATCTTCTTATTCTATAATTTATCAAGGGAAATGTAAAATCTCTCACTATGATTATGGATTTGCTAAAGTTCCTTTGTATTTCTGCTAATTTGTGCTTTATATATTTTCAAGCTATAACTAGGTTCATATAAATTTATGATTGTTATATACTCCTGAGTGGTTGACACTTCTATTATTATATATATCTTGTTTATACTCCAGTAATTCTTGATTTAAAGTCTACTTTTTTTGGCATGGGGGCAGGAAGGAGATACTAGAAGAGGGCTAGGATTCCTAGACTTCCTAAACACTATCATACAAGCAAGACTTGATGTGACCATGTTTCTTACTATCTTTGACTGCACCACCAGATATTTACTCATATGAAAAAAAAACCTTTTTATAATTATTTGAACCAAAAGTTCAACTTCATTTTATATAAAATGTTTTTGCATGGTTATAATATATACTGAATTTTCCAGGAAAGCAAGTACTATATACATAAAAAATTGTACTTTGTTTTGTTCATAATGTAAGCAAGGATTGCTCACCATTTAAAATAATTATATCACCAACAACGATACAGCCCATTGTACATAAGTTATCACAACTCTGCATTCTGTGTTTGTAGATATTTTATTCATAGTGGTTCTACATGGGGATAGAAGTGTTTACATGATTATAATTTCTGGTGTAGTAGGGCCTGAACATCTATGTATTCAAATACATATTTTATTTAAAATTATTTCCTGTCCTTTATCCTTTACAAAACATTTAGGAATATATACCGATTCCTAAATAAAGGAAGGTTATATTGTCTACGAGTTTCATTATAGCGTATTTAAGAAATGATTGCATATTTGTTATAATTTAAACTATTTTAGCTGAATATTTAGGAGGAGAAGGACTTTTTGAGTATGGATACTTTTTTTATAAGAATTGCAAATATCTCTAAGAACATATGGCCTCAAAGCTTTTGGATACTAAAGTCTGAACTGAGATAATTATATCAACAGAAGAGATAGCAGATTATAAGTAGAATTTTATCTTTTAGTTGTAAATATCAAGACATTTCTCATTCCTGTAAAATGCAAACAAAGCAGTAAGCCAATTAGAATAATATAATGGCCATTTGAAAAGACTCACACAGTGGGAGAAAGGTCAGGTGGTCCATGCAGTGTCAACAGCTTTGACATTTTTTGGCCACTAATTCAAAAGTTATACAGTCTTTATATTAACTGGGTTGTGACCGCAAACAAATCTGGCCCAATAGAGCTGAATAAAAATTAGATATCTATTTGTCTTACAATATGTACCACTCTCATGCAGACTTCCTGACTATACTAGCCCTATAGAAGATTATCTTCTCTAATGTTTACAGCCTTTACAATCTGTACCTGACAACCTAATCCTATATAATGACTAAGAGAACAAGCTCTCAGAAATGACTTTCTAGAAAAAAAATTCAGTTATTCTATTTATTAGATAGGTAACCTTGGACAAGTTATTTAACCCCACTGTGCTTCAATTCCCTTGTTTGGAAAATGGAGATAGTATCATCTTCTTCATAAGAGTTGTTGTAAAACACAATTTAATATTCATAAAGTTCTTAGAACAGTGCTAGTTTTCATTAGGTAGCTTTTATTACCTTTTTAAATCTATGCTTAGTACAGAGCATAGCATATAGTATTTGCTTACGAAGTACCGGTTAACATGGCATTGTGCTATAAACTTTGACTGTGGAATAGAACAAAAAAATGATCTACCAGAGAAAAAGCTTACAAACTCTGAACATATTAGCAGGAGCAATAGCTCAAAGCTTTCCAAGATGTGTTCAAAAGACAGATCACCATATATTTATTGAGAAACTATTATGTGTCAAGCACTGCGCCCAACCCTAGAGACACAAATATGAATACAACAAATGTGGTCTCTTCCCAACTTACAGTGGAAGAGAGAAACATGAAAACAAACCCTTTGAATATAATGTTAAAAGCTATATAATCAAGGTGTAAAGACAGTAAGAAAAATATTTCTCTAAATTTTAGAGGAGTTGGGAAAAGCAGATGACCCTTATGGAACCATCCTTCATGAAAGAATCATTTGGGGTCGCAATTAAGTTGCATGGAGAATAATTATTCTATATTTTCAAGAGAGCTAAATGATGCTTGGAGAATCACTAGTTAAAAAGGCATGCTTTGAAAGGTAGGTGAGCATAAGGAGAAGAGCTCTAAAGATAGGACAATGCTGTACAGTAAAAAAAAATTCATTCTCCACAATATTCCAAGTAATTAGTAAGCCTTTTATTTTTATTTTTTATTTTTCAGTTACACTTGACATTTAAATTTTTTATATTAATTTCAAGTGTACAGCATAGTGGTTAGACATTTATAAATTTTACAAAGTGATTCCCTCCAATTAGATGAGTACCCACCTGGCACTCTACATAGTTATTACAATTTTATTCACTGTGTTCTCCATGCTGTACTTCACATCTCCATGACTATTTTGTAACTACCAATTTGTACATTTTTGGTCATTTTTAATTTTTTCCAGTTTTATTGTAATAAAATAGACAATAAGTTGCTCATATTTACATTATATAATTCAATGTGTTTTTTTCAATTATAGTTCACATACAATAATATATTAGTTCCAGTTATACAGCATAGTGATTAGAGATCAAGTGATCACCCTACTACATCTTCCCCTTTACATATTTATTACATTGTTGACTATTTTTCTTATGCTACACTTTATATCTCCATGACTATTTTGTAACTATCAATTTGTGTTTCTTAATTCCATTGTCCTTTTCATGGTCCTCCCAACCCACATCCAGTCTAGTAGTCCTGAAATATTCTCTGTATCTATGAGTTTGTTTTCATTTTTGTTGTTTATTTTGTTTTATAGATTCCACATTCATGTGAAATCATGTGGTATTTGTCTTTCTCTGATTTATTTCATTCAGCGCAATATCCTCTAGGTCCATCAAGGCAAGATCTTTTTCCATCCCCTTCCTTTAAGCCTGTGTGTGTCTTTTAATCTGAAGTGAATCTCTTGTACACAGCATATGTAGGGAGCTTATTTTTTTAATCCATTCAGCCAACCTATCCTTTGGTTGGAGCACTTAATTCTTTTCCATTTGAGGTACTTGGTCATAGATATGTAGTTATTACCATTTTTTATTCATGATTTCAATATATGATTTTTCTTCTTGAAGATGTCTCTCCAACAATTCTTGTAATACTGGCTTGGTGTTATAAATCCCCTTAGTTTATTTCTGTCTGGGAAGCTCTTTATCTGTTCTTTGATTCTAAATGATAGCTTTGCTAGATAAAGTATTTTTGGTCGTAGATCCTGAGTTTTCATCACATTGTATGCCAATCTTTTCCATCCTGTAAAGTTTCATTTGAGAAATCAGCTGCCAATCTTATGGGTGCTCCCTTGTAGGTAACTAACTACTTTTCTATTGCTGCTTTTAAGATTCTCTCTTTGAATTTAACATTTTGCACTTTAAGGATGTGTCTTGGAGTGGGCCTCTCTGGGTCCATCTTTTCTGGGACTCTCTGAGCTTCCTGCGGTTGTATGCCTATTTCTTTAACCAGGTTAGAGAAGTTTTCCATCATTATTTTTATAAATAGCATTTCAACTCATTTTTCTTCTTTTTCTCTTTTTCAGGTACCCCTATGATACAAATTTTTACATTTAATTTTGTCCCATAGACTCCTCAAATTATTATTATAGTCTTGGCTTCTTTTTCCTTGACATTCTGATTGAGGGTCCTTGGCTCAATTTTCTTCTTTATCCACTCTGTTGATTCCCTCTAATATACTCTTAAGCTCAGATAATGTATTCTTCATTTCTGACTGGTTCTCTTTTAAAATTTCCATTTCCATTTTTATGTTTTTTTATCTCATTATTAAAGTTCTCACTGAGTTCACCTACACTTTCCCTAAGTTCATCGAGCATCATTATAACCAGTGTTTTGAACTCTGCATCTGTTAAATTGCTTGACTCCATTTTTCCTGAATATGTGTTCTGTTCTCATGTGGTTTCTGCTTCTTTGTCTTCCCATTTTGGCTGCATTTCTATGTACTAAGCAAAGCTCTTAAGTCTTTCAGTCTTATTGACATGGCTTTGTGTATTAGGTGTCCAGTGGCACAGTCCTGAGAGGAGTTCAACTACAGGCCAAGTTTAGTCCCAGTCTTTTCCCCTCTGGGGCCACCTGTTATGACTTATCAAGCAATCCACAGATATTGTGCTTATAGTTGCCTCAAGAAGCCATGCCATAAACAGAGGTCAGCTGCCACCAGTGTGAGTCTTGGAGCTGTTCTGCATGTTACACAGGACTCCCCGAGGACACAACTGGATGTGACTTGAGTAGGGCCATGAGTTGTGTGAGGCAGAGTTTCAGGAAGTCCTCTCAGTGGAATGACCTCTATTATCCAGTTTGGTGATATCTCAGCTATGGCAGCACTGCATCCACACTCTGGCAGGGAGGAGGGCTCAACAGAGGAACAATGGATACCTTCAGAACTTCCATCTGTTCCAACAACTCAGCATCCGTTCTAAGTCCTTCTCCCACCCCACGCAGCCAATCCATTGCTGATACTCAGAATGAGGGAGTCCATCATCACAAAAGTCCTGTTGCAGACACAGTCCTTTAAGAGGAATGTTTGCAGCTGCCATAGCCTCTCTCCCACTCAGCCTCTCTGAACCAGGAAGCCTCATGCTTTTGCCCCCCTCCTATATCCTCCTGTTGCAGTGTGATCTTATTTCTCTCTCTAGTTGTAGATCTTCTGTTCATCTAGACCCCAAGTGACTCTGCTTGCTGTTTGCCCTGTTTCCATCACAAATTTGATGTGATTGCAAGAGTAGATGAACAAAGCCACTATCATCTATGCCATTTTGCCCGGTCTCCTCCAATTTGTACATCTTAATCCCTTCAATTTTTATCCTTCCCCCAAACCCCCTCTTAACTGGCAACAATCAATTCATTCTCTGTATCTATGAGTCCGTTTCTGTTTTTATTTATTTAGTTAGTTAGTTCTTTAGGTTTCACATATAAGGGAGATCATATGGTATTTGTCTTTCTCTGTCTGACTTATTTCGCTCAACATAATACCCTCTAGGTGGATCCATGTCATCACAAGTGGTTAGATTTCATTTTTTATGGCTGATTTATATTCCATTGTGTATATGTACCACATCTTTTTTATTCCACTTCTGTTGTTTCCATGTCTTGGCCACTGTGAATAGTGCTGCAATAAACATTGAGGTGCATATATCTCTCTGAATAAATATTTTCATATTTTGGGCATGGAAACCCATAAAAGAAATCATTGGTTCTTATGGTAACACTATTCTTAATTTTTTGAAGAAACTCCATATACTTTTTTTAAAAAAATTAATGGAGTGACATTGGTTAATAAAATTATATAGGTTTCAAGCATATAGTTAAATAACACATCCTATTGCATTGTGTATTCACCACCCAAACTGGTGTTTTCTATAGTGGCTATATCAATTTACATTTCCACCAGCAGTATATGAGAGTTCATTTTTCCTGCAACCTCTCCAACACTTGTTTATTTTCAACCTGACCTTTATTATTTCCTTTTTCTTATCCTCACTTTGGGCTTTGTTTGCTGTTATTTTTCTAGTTTCTTTAAGTATAAGGTTAGATTGTTTATTTGATATGTTCTTGTTTCTTGAGGTATGCCTGTATTGCTATAAATTTTCCTTAGCACTATTTTTGCTGTGTCCCATAGATTTGAGTCGCTGTGTTCTTATTTTCATTTGTCTCAAGGTATCTTTTGATTTCTTCTTTGATCCTGTTAACCCATTTATTTTTTAGCAGCATGTTATTTAGCTTTCATGTGTTTGTGTGTTTTTCCATTATTTTTCTTGAAATTGCTTTCTAGTTTTATATCATTGTGGTTGAAGAAGACGCTTGATATAATTTCAATCTTCTTAAATTTATTGAGACTTGTTTTGTAACCTAACATGTAGTCTATCTTAAAAAATGTTCCATTTGAACTTGAAAAGAATATATACTGTGCTGCTTTGGGGTAAAATGCTCTAAAGATGTGAATTAAATCCTTCTGTTCTATTGCGTTTTTTGAGGCCACTGTTTCCTTGTTTATTTTCTGTCTGGAACATCTGTCCATTGGTGTCAGTAGGGTGTTAAAGTCCCCTACTATGAGTATATTACCATGAATCTCTCCCTTTATGTTGTTAAATATTTGCTTTGTATATTTAGGTGTTCCTATGTTAGGTGCATGAATGTTTACAAGTGTTATATCCTCTTCTGGGTTGTTTCCTTTATCATTATGAAATATTCTTTGTTATTATAGCCTTTGTTTTAAGGTTTATTTTGTCTGGTATAATTATTCTTACCCCACCTTTTTTTATTTTCATGTGTATATAATATAATTCTCCATTCCTTTACTTTCATTTTGTGTGTGTCGTTCAATCTAAAGTGGGTCTCTTATGAATAGAATATGTAAGTGTCTTGCTTTTTTATCCATTCATCTACACTATGTCTTTAAGGCATTTAATTTATTTACATTTAAAGTGATTATTGATAGGTATACAGTAATTGCAATTTTATTAGAACATAAATATGTTCTTTTATTCTCCCATTTCTCTTCTTTAATATTTTAACATTTAATACTGGTGCAGTGATGATGAATTCCTTTAGGTTTTTTTTTTTTTTGGGGGGGGTCTGGAAAGCTCTTTATTTTTTCTTCCATTTTTAAATGATAGCCTAGCTAGGTAGAGTAGAGTAGTATTGGTTGTAGGTCTTTGCTTTTCATCTCTTTAAATATTTCATGTCAATTCCTTCTGGCCTGCAATGTTTCTTATTTACTTCCCCAGGTTAGGGAAATTTTCAGTCATTATTTCTTTAAATAGTTTCTCAATTCTTGCTGTCTCTCTCTCTTATCTTTTTGATACTCATAATGTGAATATTGTTATGCTTGATGTTGTCCCAGAAGTCCCTTAATTATTCTTATTTTTTTTACTGTTCCAATTGGTTTTTTTCTGGTACCTTTGTTCCAAATAACTGATTTGATCTTCTGTAATTATGTAATCTAATGTTGATTCCTTATATTGTGTTCATTTCAATTATATTCATCATTTATAAGTGGTTCTTTATTATGATTTTTATGTTTTGCTTTATGCTTACTATCTCTTTGTTGACATTCTTAAGAAGTTCATTGAGCATCCTTATAATCAGTGTGCTAAACTTGTATCTGGTAGTTTGCTTGCCTCCATTTCATTTAGTTCTGTTTCTGGAGTTTTCTCTTGTCCTTTTATTTGGGACATATTTGTTTCCTCATTTTGGGTACCTCTATGTGTTTGTTTCTATGTATTAGGTAAGACTGCCACGTCTCCCAGTCTTGGCCAGGTGGCTTTATGTTGTAGTTGCCCTCTGAAACCCAGTGGTGCAGTGTCCCTGAGCTGCATGCTCCCAAAATGTTCTTTGTGTGTATTGTGTGTGTCTTCCTGCTGTAGTTCAGACTTTATTGCTATTGGAATGTTAGTGGGTGTGATTGACTCTAAGTCTGACTCGTATGAGAATTGGTCATATCCACAGCATGTGACCTGCTGTTTGAGTGCTGACTCCTTGGAGCAGGATTCACCCTAGGGAGCTCATGTGCCTTCTTAGGCCACCTCTTGGGTGTGCTGTTTGTGGGCTAATTGAATAGTGTTATGTTATGGTTTGAAGCCAACCTCTAAGTTTGTTTGTTCTGGGTCTTTTTGAGAATAGCCCCAATGCATTTCAAGTTCAGTTACTATCCATGATTGGCCCAGGGCAACCTTGTCAGAGCTACAAAGCTATCTGAGGTTGGTTGTTACTTATGTTGGACCTTGGAGGCACGTGGGAGAGGCCACACTGCAAGTTGAGGCTAGCTGCCTCCAGTACCAGGCATAGGGTAGCTTAGAAAAAGACCCAGGGAACCTTGAGGACTGGCATCATCATCTGGCTGCCTGTAAGTCTCAGCCCCTGAAAGAGCCTTGGGCAGTATGAGAGTTGGGATGAGGTGAGGAAGGGTCTCTGGGAGTCACCATGGTGGAGTGAGTCAAGGCAACTGTTTTACTGCTTAAAGACCCTCCTGCAGTGCTCTGGGATGGGCTCATTGACCAGCTATCAAAAGTTCTTCCTTTGGTGTGGGCAAGTAGAGACAGGTAGTTGGCTGCTGAAAGAGCCTCCTGTGGTGTATGGGGCAGGGCTGGTTGCCAGTCTACCATAAATACTTCTAGAGTTTTGGGAGTTATGTTGAGTGGGGTCCCAGGGAGTCACCAGAGTGGAGTGAGCCAAGTACACCAGGCTAATGAAGATTTACATTTAGCTGTGTGAGGGGAAGGCTCAACACAGGAAAGATGTCACCCACCTGGAGGCTGCATAAAAGGAGGTCTCCACACAAGGACAATGGCAGTTTTCCCTGCAGCCTTCACCCTGAAGCCACATGACAGTTTCCAGCACCTCAGAATCACCATCCCTTCATGGAGCCCAGAGTGAATTCCTAAAAGTGAGTGAGCCTGTGCATGGGTCCTTTAAGGAGACATCTGGATTTCCAGCATCCTTTTGTCTTACCCAGACACCTTGAATTCCCACTGGTTTCCACAGACAGAGGCTGTGGGGACTCCTCTTCTCAGCACTGCCACCCTGGGCTGGGGAGCCCAGTGTGGGGCTGAGGCTCCTCACTCTTCATGAGGTACTTCTGCATCTGAGATATCCTTCCTGATGCTCAACTGCCACATATGGGTGCAGGGACAGCACGTTTTACACCTCTGCCTTTCCTACAAGTCTGGATGTGGCCTCTTTTTATATCCTTAGTTATAGGAATTCTATTCAGTCTCATGTGGTTCTCCAGGTTGACTGTTCTAATACTTAGTCGTAATTTTAATGTGGTCATGGGAGAAGGCAAGCAGTGTTTACCTACTCTACCATCTTGCCCATCACTCCTTAGTAAACCTTTAAAAATTCCCTATATGCTTGGTGTGATTAGACTCTTTGTTGAACACATCAAATTAGAAGAGTTTGGTCTCCTTGTTCAGCACTGAGGAGAACCCAAGAATCTGTGTGGACTCAAAAATGGAAACCATAAGAAAATAAAGTTAGGAGTTTACAAAGATCGTGGGAGGGCACTGAATTGTCCCAAGTTGTACAACTGGGGATTTGAGACAAAGTTAAATTTCTGACAGAGAGTTGCCAGGGGAACAGAGGGGAAAACTATAAACCCAATGTGTGGAAATGATGGGTAAAGAAAGTCTGTCTGGACGAATCAATAATTGAGCCTAATCTTGTATAACAAATGGATTAATCAGAAAAAGTTTCAATAAAAGAACAATCCAAGCATGAAGAGAAGTGTAAGTTAAGGCTGAAAACCTGAAACAATATGCCGTGTTAGAGGAACTACAAGTATTGATGGAGCTTATAATATAAGACAGAGAGTTGTATAAAATAAGGTTGGAAAGTCAAGTGTGTGCCAGACCACACAAAGCTCCGTAAACCGTGTTAAGAAACACTATCTTTATCTTAATTGTAATGGCAAAAGTGAATGCATACTGAGTAAAAAAAAGCATACATTGTTACCTGTACTAGCAAAGCAGACAGGTGCTTGCAGTAGTTGGAATACCACTACTCTGATGAGTTAGGCTCATTAGCAATTTACACTTTTGACCATCCAAGAGTGAAGAATTCTGACCAAAACTACAAGACTAAAGAATTCATGAACATAGATTTTAACAATAGTTTAAAACTTCATAATGTGGATTTAGGTGGTCTCCCCCTTCTTCCATTTTTTTGAAGAAAATATAATATTTTAAGTGTTATTTTAAGCACAATAATCTCTTATTGTGCTTTTATATCCTTTCAGTCTTCCATGTCCTTCTTTAGCAAGTATATCACATTTACTGCAAAATTAAAATCCATAAATCTCTATGTAGATTTAGTGTAGCACATAGTTTCTGACAGTTTCTCATAGAACTTTTGGATTTTTCTCAGCTACTATGACAATTCCTATGAGAAATCCCAGACTTAAAGTCTTTTTAGATCTTTAGAGTTTACTCTGGGATTAGAATTTCAGGACCTGATTTCTGATCTCTCTCAGATTCAGTACAATAAAGGTTAAAGATCATTGTAACAAATCCGATTAAAACAAACTCATATATGTGTATGCTCCCACATTTAATGTGCATTGTCATCTTTAAACCTGTATTACAGTTATTGAGATAGGTGTCCATTCCATTACATTATAAAATTTCTGAAAGCAAGGACTATAACTTTGTCATCTTCATAATCCACAGCACCTAACGTAGCATCAATAAGTACTGATAAATGTTTATTGATTGACTGATTGATTTAAAAATGTATAAAACTTTTGGAGAAGCTACTTCCTATCTTTATTTTAAAACCTCATAGATTCTAATAAATACTGTTCTTAAAACACTTTAGTTTGAAAGACACAGTAGCCCATTTAGAAAGCCATTTTGCTAATAAAAGAAGATTGGATAAATATAAGGTTTTTCAAAAAATGAACTCATTCTGAAAGAAGATGCATTTGATTTTGTGTGAGGGTTGCTAAGGAAACACCTTAATGTAAATTTCATTTTACATAAGATTCAGTTAAAATATTAAGCAGAAGAGAGGGACAAAGTTTCAAACCAACTAATGAATGGATTAATCAGTAATAAAGTGACTGAGAACTTCTTTCTGATTGGATGGGGAAAATATTGTTTTATGTAATTGATCTTTCTATTTCAGCCACTGTGCATAGATATAGAGAGGAAAGCTAGTAGCAAGGAAGCAGAGAGGGAATTCTGTCCTTCTACTCCTTGACAGTTTCTGTCTCATGCTGATTTAGAATAGTAGAAAAAGCAAAATAGCTACATGTTGGCAATTTAATTTGTTCAGCACTTAATGATCTAGATTTCAACTGAAAGTTCATATCTTATGGCAAACCTCCCCTGCCCTTAGAAAGGTGAGGTGCCTTAATATGTGTTCTTACAGTACACAGAACCTCTCCAATCAGAGTTCTCAGTATACTATATCATAATTTCTCTATTACTTCATCTTCTCCTCTTTAATGTAAATCCTTGGAAACTAGGGACCTTGTCTTATTCATGCCTACATCCTTAACACCTGTCCCAATGGCCTGCTTCCCTTTTCAGTTTCTTCTCCTCTTATTCCTCACTTCACATTCTACACTTTATATGAGACTGAAAAAGATCCGAATTTCTGCAATAAGCAACTCTTCCTCTCATCTCTGAACTTTTTCACATAGTACTTATTGTTCTCTCTACCTTAAGTCCCTAAAACCAGTTATTCCCTAACAAAATAACTTTAATCTTTCAGTTCTCTGCTTATAAATCCCTTCCTTAAAAACCTCCCTAATTCTTCAAGTCTGAGGGAGGGGGCCCTCATATGTGTTCCAGGTCTACCCTAAAACGGTTCACCTCATGTTGTTGTAACAATTTATTTCATGGTGAAAAGTACCTCATCTCATGTTTCATGCCTAGCTCAGTGCCTGCTACATCATATAATCTTAATAAATAGTTAATGACTATGTAAAAAATAAGAATGGCTACTGTAGACAAAGGAATTTGATAGGTATGGGGAGACACAGGGGTGCATATGACACAATACTTACTGACAACATCAGGAAATATCCAAACAAATACATAATTAACACCAACACAAGATAGAGTGTAATAAATGCTATAATTAAGTTAAACATACACTCTGAATTTTTTAAAACAATTTTGATTTCAATAATCTTTCATATCCTATAAATATAGTTATAGTTGTCAAAGCACATGTCTGATTTTAGAGGCCAGCAAATGCAGTTGCTATAGTAATAACGAAAGAATAAGGAAATGCTATGGTACTATACAATACAGAAAAAAATGAGTTCTGAGGAAGACTTAATAGAGGAAGTACGATTTTCATTGACTTATGAATGGGAAGAATGAGAGACAGAAATGAGTTAAGGGGAAAGGAATTTCAGGCAAGGGAAATTGGCCTAAGCAAAAGCCCTGAAGCAGTCAGGTGAGAAATGGTGAAGAAATTATGAATAAATCAGTATGAGTAGAGCAGAAGAGATAATCTTATTTTTAACACTTTTTAATTTTTCAATTACATTTAATGTAATAGTATATTATTTTCAGGTGTACAGCATAATGCATAATGCTAGTAAGTGGCAGAATTGGAATTTGAACTCAGGAAGACTGACACCAGAGCTTCCATGTTTAGCCATGAGACTACACTACCGTCTTGATTCTGTAATTAGGTATTACAGATATTATATAATTTACAAAGTGATTCCCCCCTATTAAACTAGTACCCACCTGGTACTCTACATAGTTATTACAATATTAATGACTATGTTCCCTATGCTGTACATCCCTGAGACTATTTTGTAACTACCAAATTATACTACATTTTTATGTTTATATTTTTTATTTCTTTCACTTATAGTTGACATACAATATTATATTAGTTTCAGGTGTACAACGCATTGATTAGACATTTATAAACTTATGAAGTGATCACCCCAATAAACCTAGTACACATCTGACATCATACATAGTTATTACAATACAATTGACTATATTTCTTATGCTGTACTTTACATCCTCATGACTATTTTGTAACTACCAATTTGTACATCTTGATCCCTTAACCTTTTCCACCAAGCCTCAAAACCCCCTTCCCGTTTGGCAACCATCAGTTCGTTCTCTGTATCTATGAGTCCGTTTTTGTTTTGTTTGTTCATTAATTTTGTTCTTTAGATTTCACATGTAAGTGAAATCATACAGTGTTTGTTTTTCTCTGTCTGACATATTTCACTTAGCACAATGCTTCCTCATTCCATCCATACTGTTGCAGATGGCAAGATTTCATTCTTTTTTATGTCTGAATAATGTTCCATTGTATATATGCACTACCACTTCTTTATTTGTTGATGGACACTAAGGTTGCTTCCATATTATGGCTATTGTAAACAATGCTGCAATGAACACATGAATACATACATCTTTTCAAATTAAATTTTTGGATTTCTTCAGATAAATACCCTGAAGTGTGCTTACTGGGTCTTTCATTGTCTCTTGTTATAGCTTTTGTTTTAAAGTTAATTTTGACTGATATAAGTATTGCTACCCTAGCTTTTTGTTTGTTTCCATTTTCATGAAATACCTTTTTCCATCCCTTTAGTTTCATTCTGTGTGTGTCTTTTGATCTAAATGAGTTTCTTATAGGCCGCAGAGGTAAAGGTTGTATTTTCTTATCCATTCAGCCACCCTCTGTCTTTTTATTGAAGCATTTAATCCATTTAAAGTAATTGTTGAGAGATATGTATTACTGCCATTTTATTATTAATATTTTTTATATATTTTTTCTTCCTCTTAACATTTCTTGTAATACTGATTTAGTTTTAATGAATGTCTTTAGCTTTTTCTTGTCTGGGGAACTCTTTATTTCGCCTTCAATTTTAATTGATAGCCTTGCTGGGTAGAGTAGTCTTGGTTATAGGTCATTGCTTTTCACCATTTTAAATATTTTGTGCCAATTCCTTATGGCCTAAAAAAGTTTCTGTTAAGAAATCAGCTGACAGTTGTATTCAAGCTCCCTTGTAGTTAACTGTTTTTCTCTTGCTGCTTTTAAGATTCTCTCTTTGTCTTTATTTTTACCATTTAATTGTGATGTGTCTTGGTGTGAGCTTCTTTGAATTCATCTTGTTTGGGACTCTCTGTGCTTCCTGGGCTGCTATGTCTGTTTCTTCTTCAGGTTAAAAAAGTTTTTCATCATCATTTTTTCAAGTAGGTTTTCAAACCCTTGCACTCACTCTTCTCCTTCTGGTACCCCAATGATACAAATGTTGGTATACTTTATGTTGTCCCAAAGGGCCCTTAAACTGTTCTCATTTGGGGGATTCTTTTTTTTTCTTTTTGCTATGGTGATTAGGTGTTTTCTGCTACTTATCTTCTAAATCACTCTACATAGTGATTTAGAAGATAATTTACTGTTGATTCCCTTTAATGTATTCTTTATTTCAGTTATTGTATTCTTCTTTTCCACTGGTTCTTTTTTTTATGTTTTCTATCTTCATTTTTATGTTTTCTATATCTTTGCTAAAATTCTCATTGAGTTCTTCTACTCTTCCCCTACAGTCATTGAGCTTCTTTGATACCACTGTTTTGAAATTTGCATATTGTAAATTTCTTGTCTGTTTTTTTGTGGAGCTTTGTTCTGTTCCTTCATTTGAGACATGTTTCTTTGTCTCCATATTTTGGTTACCAGTGTTTGTTTCAATATATTAGTTAGAGTTGCTATGTCTCCCAGTATTAGTAAAGAGGCTTTATGTACTAGGTGTCCTGTGGGGCCCAGTGGTGCAATCTACCTGGTTAGCTGAGTCAGGTACTCCAGGTGTGTCCCTTGTGTGCATTGGGTATGCCCTCATGGTGTAGTTGAGCCTTGACTATTGAACAGGAAGTCATCTTAAATCATAAGGGACGTTAGAAATGGCAAAGGAATTCTTGACCTTTGATTAGTTGTAAGCAGGTAGTTATTTTTCTCACAGGGGAGCTAAATTGATTGTTGACAGAAGAAGAAAGGCTACAGGGTCCATGACAGTTGGTAAGTTTCCAGAAGTATCAGACCCATGGAAACATTTTTGGAATAGTCGTAACTCTTAAAAGAATTAGAAAGAAGTCTGGTAGGATGAAGGGATGAGAAGAATAAGAATGCTGTATTTATTTTTTTTTAATTTACTTTAACTTTACATCTTTAATGGTGATGTATAACTATTTAATAAAGAATTCTGTTTAGAGGCAGAATACAATTGAGTAGGAGAACATATTAATTCATTTTTTCAGTTAAGAATGCCCACATAAAGCATCATTTAACTGAAAGCAAACAAAATTAGAGTTCTAATATAGTGATAATCATATCTCAATACCTAAATCTAATTTATCTATACATATGTATAGATCCTTATTATCAACCAAATTGTGTCCTTAATTATTGATGAGTATCACACACAATTTTTGCATAATTAATTGATTCATTAAAATGGGTTTTTGTAGACAATACTTAATTTACTTAAGTATCTTCTTTTGAATCTATGGTGTTTACACTTAATTTTCAGGCAGTTCACATTATAGCAAATAAATTAATTCACTTAACCATTTCTTTACTCCTGGGGATATTTGAGAAAGGAATTTTGTTTCTGCTGTTTTATGAATCGGCTACAGTTATAAACTGTCTTTTCATGATATTGAGAACTTGAACAGGGAAGCATAGAAGAAGACAAGACAGTTCTCCTAATCCTTCAGTTCCAGTTCTTCCCAGTGTCATCCTTATTTTGTTTATTATACCAATTCATTTAATTATATATGTGTATAAATCTCTCCAAAGCAAATTAGAAATTATTTTTGAATTATCCACACATTCACACTATAGATCATCAGCTAGAAGAGGCCTGGTAATCAATTGGCTCAAACTTTTCATTTTAGGGACAAGGAAATGAAAATACAGATAGGTTAAGGAACTTCTCTGAGATCATCCACGTGACTGTGCAGATTATTCACTACTCCTAGCCCATATGATTAGCATATTCCTTGAATTGTGCAGTGTATAATCTACACAAACGTACAGGTTCCTTTTTATGCTCTTGGCATAGAGCTACCTAATTACAGAATCAGGAAGGTAGTATAGTCTCATGGTTAAACATGGAAGCTCTGGTGTCAGTCTTCCTGAGTTCAAATTCCAGTTCTGCCTCTTACTAGCTATGTAATTTTATGCAAGCAGTTAAATCTTTTTAAACCTTAGTTATCTTACATTTAAAATTGGAATAATGGCATTACCTACTTAGTTTTGTTACAAGTATTTAATGCTTAGTAAAGGCCTAATAAATATTAATTTTTATTTCATTATTATTATTAATCAGACTAAAGCACAGATATCTTAACTTCCACTCATTATTCTTTTAACTACCTTTCTTTATATGCAGAGTCAGAAATTTGTCATATAACAAAGTATTGGCTAGTTGTACTATTTCCAGTACTATTTCATTTAGCATCCACACTAACAATAAAAATAACAAATATATATTGAGTACTTTTGCCAGGCACAGTGTTAAGCACATTTATAGACATCTTATTCAATCTTCATAATAACCTCATAAAGGAAGTAGTCTTATTATCTTTATTTTACAAATGAGGAAACCAAAGTTCATTAACATTAAATAACTTGATGAAGACCCCCTCAGCCGGTAAATGGCAGCACCAGAATTCAAATCCATTTGACTCCAGAGTATACGCTCCTAGTTTCTTCAGTATGATGGGAACATTTGAGCCTCTTTCATATTTCATTACAAATGGCCTTTGACCTGGCTCATTCAGTCCCTAGACTTCTGCTCACTTGCTTACTCACTCAACAACTAAGTCAACTCTGAAAGTGATGGACAGCAACCTGTTTTCTTCACTATATTATTCGTTAACAAGTGGTAGAATCTAGATCTACAATGTTATACAAGTGTTACCATGAAGGGTAAATATTTATTAGGTGCTAATTTCTTATTTCAATAATCTTCTTGTATTTAAATGTTTTGTAAAAAAAATGATAGTTTAATATCAAGTGTTGATTTATTAAACCGGCACTGACAGGAACATCTTTACTGAATACTTTTGAGCTCATCATCTATGCATAACAGGTAATGGTACTGCTGGGGAGAAAACCAGAGAGAAAAGAGCAGAGAAGAAAAGCTTTACTCTCTTTGCTTGGGAAGAAAAATTGGAGCCATAGTTTTGAGTCAGAAGTGTTAGTGATAAACTCAGAAAAGAATAGCAAAAAGTAAATAATGTCTTTACTTGTCATTTGACTCAGTGGCTTTTCCAGGATTCACAACAGTCATAGTGAAGCCTGAAAGCAAACTCAAATGAACAAAAATATATAAAATATATACATTGCATATATTTATTACATGTCCTATTTATTACAAGTTCTATATAAATATAATCAGCTAAAATATGAATCTTAATATGTGCTTATAGCTTCTAATTGATCATAGCCATTGTAAAGAGTTTTTAAAATGTCTAGGAACACTATGATTAGAGATATAATATAGGTTTTTCTTAACTTTTATAGATTCCATGTGAATTGAAATCACTGGATCAACCTACGTTTACTATTATCATTATCTTTTCCAGAATATAGTGCTGATGATTTACATTTCTCATAATCGTGAGCTCTTTCATGTTCTATACATGGGGTTAGGTCTTACCTCCAGGCCAGGGGTCAGCATACTTTTTCATAAAGTATCAAATAGTAAGTGTAAAGGAATGAGTGTGGTTGTGTTCCAATAAGACTTGATGGACACTGGAAATTCCATGTCACAAAATATTATTCTCTGTTCGATTTTTAAAAACCATTTAAAAATGTAAAAATTAGTCTTAGTTCACAGACTATACAAAAATAGGCAGCAGACTGACTTTGGCCTTTAAGCCATAGTCGCCCACTCCTAACCTAGGTATGGATCAAGCAGATATTAAAATGAGGTAATATGTATTTTGACTTTACTATTTGTCCTGAAGAGTCAGAAATTGATAATGGAAAGACTTAATAGGCTACATTAATTATTGAGGTCACCTGATGCATTATGTCTCATAATATTGTAAGGCTCAGATATATGGAGGCACAAATCCCCACCATAATAGCTGTAAATATGAGTTGACCTTAAATTTGACAGTTACTGGAAGCAGAAAAAAAAACTTTCAATTGGCAGGAGATCTATGTCAATAGATATCTTTTAGTTCCAAAGAAATACCATAAATAAATGTTTTTCAATTGTTTCCTTTTAGTTTGATATATATTACAAAACCTACAGAGAACAATCACCTTCACTTTCTTATTTCATCAGCTGTGGCTCATCTTGGCATAATTATTTTAGCTTTCTAAAACAAGACCCTTATCTTTCTAGGACTAGTATATATGTGGTCTAGTCACTACTTATAATTGCTTAGGCATGAACATCAAGAAATAACATACCTCTCCCTCTGGAATTCTGGTTCACATTAGTATAGTAATGTTCATGTAACTAAAATTACTTCAAAATAAAAAAAATTAATTTTCATATGAGTCATTTTAACATGAATTGAAGCTCCTTGAGGGTAGGAATCATGTGTGCTTTGCTCACTGCTCTATCTCAGAGGCCTCGCACAGTGCTTGGAATATACGAAGTTCTCAATAAATAAGGCAATAAGAGTATGTACTTTGAAGTTAGACAGACATGAATTTGAACCCTGGCTCCACTTGACCTTGCAAGTCACAGAGACTCACTGAGCTTCAATTTTCTCATCCGTAAAATGAGGATAATAATAGTGAACTGAATTAGGTGGTATCTATAAAATAACAACATGGACACTGGCAAATATAAAACATTAAATAAATACTAGTTGTGATTCTTTCCCCTCCTTATCCTCTTGTTCTTCTTCCTCATCATTATCGATATTGTTTCTCCTCTAATTGGTGTGTTTCAGCATATTTACTGAGTCTCAAGAACTTTGCTTTCCTATGGTCTAAGGGATGTATTGATATGGAGACACTGCCTTTCAGCCTAGCCTGCCACAGCTTTTCCCAGAGAACTTAACCCATGGTTTCCAGAATAATGCTTCCTAATAGGACCTGTTAGAGTGACCATCCTGGTTTTCCCAGGACTTGGGGGGGTTCCAGAAATGTCTGTTAAAACTGGGTTGTACAAACTGGAGTGAATTTGTCAACCTACCCTTAAGTTTCTTTTCCTTGTCATGCTAGCATTGAGATGCCACCCATAAAAAATCAATTTGCCTTTGTGAGTGAGTAGATGAATAAAAGGGAGATAAAACTCAATGTGTCCTGAGGAGACCAGAACAGAAGGCCAAAGAAGAATGCCTCTTTTTCCTCCTCTGCAAATAGAAGTGTTTGGCATTTCATACAATGGTGAATTAACTGGCTCCAGCCTATAGCAGAATTGGTATTTACATTAGGACCCTTAAAAATGCTGATTGAAATTATTTGCAGCTGAAAGTAGTTTGAAAACTTCATTACACAGACAAAGCCTGGGAAGGTGGCATTTTTCTCTTTTATTTTTCTTTATTATAAGCTTTTGTTCACAGATCAAAGAGCAGCCAGGCATTTTGTAGTTGGCCATTCTAACTTCTGAAGTTTTATTTATATGAAAATCTAAATATAAGCTTCAGGCTTGGCTGCTGAGAGGTAAGAATTCCTTCTCTGACAGGATTTCCTCCATACAGCTGAAGGAACTGCCCAGCACTACTTTTCTACTGCATACAGTTTCTCATGACTTGTTTTGGGATAGGGATGGCCTTAGAGGAAAATGTATCTCATTGAAAAGGAGATTATCTCTTTTCCTTTTCCCAACAGTTTTACAATTCCTGCAGAAATGCTCTAGAATTAACTAAAGAGTGTAAGCTCCTGTGAAGGAAAGTGTGAAAACCCATTGTACCTAAAGTAATCAGGCATCTCAGGAACTAGTTTTATAAAGATAAGAACGTATTATATAATATGTTATAGATATATGATAAAATATATTATTATAACAAAAGCTAATATTTATTCAAAGTTTACTATATGCCAGGAACTTTGCAAACAGTATTTCATTTAATTTTTTCAATGATCCTTGAGGTAAAGGGTATTATCATTATTCATATTTTACAGTAAAGAAAACCCAGGTTCTAAGAAGTTAAGCAATCTGTCCAAAATTACACATCTTTAGGAGGCTGACTTTAAATTTTAAATTTAAATTATATAATCTTAAAAATAAAATTATGACAATTGATCCATGTATTTTCATTGAAAAAAAGAAATTGGAGGAGAGATGATAATGTAACCACAGAGCCAGTTCAAACTGGCCTTATTCTGTTTCTAACAAGATACTGAGTTATTTTTCAAAGACAACAGAAAACTGCAAGTCATGAAGCCAAAGCATGCACAGAGAAGATAATTTTGACCTCCAATACCTCTAGAACTAAAGTTTCCCTCTCACTCCCTGCTCCCTCAACCCCTACCGCAGACCCCCAACTCATGGAACCAAAGAACCACATTCCCTTCCTATCTGTAAATTTTTCATGCATTTAGGGTCTCTGACTCTCTCATGTATGTGAGTTTCCGTACACATATGTTTATTAAATTTGATTATTTTCTCTTATTAATCCGTCTCATGTATATTTGTGTATTAGACCAGCCAAAAGAACCTTGTGAGGAGAGGAAAATTTGTTCTTCCCCAGAGAACCCTGCCCATAACTGACTCCTCGCCCTTAACATATTCTTCTGTTTTTAGCTGGAGATAATTTATAAGGTGATGGCTTCAGCCATTTTGGAGAATTACTCAGTTTTCCCCATGGGATTCTTCCATGTATACAAGAGATATACAAGTTATTAAACTTTTGTGTTTTTTTTCTGTTAACCTGTTTTATGTCTATTTAATTATTAGACCAGGCCAAAAAAAAATCTAGAGGAGATGATGGAAAACTTTTCCACCCCTACAGCATGACTTATCATTTAGTCTAAATTTTAACACATCTAGGATGAAGAATTCACTACCACATAAGGACTGTTTCTCAAGAATGTACTCTTTACTATAAAAACTCTTAGCTTTTCTTTCTTCTTTGGAACATTCTTGGTATTGCCTACATGTTTTTCCAATGTGCAAACATTGAATAAATATTTATCACTTATTTCTAGCCAAAGCCTCCAGAATAGTTTTGAGTTCATTCAACACAAGTATACAGGCGATGCATATGTTGTTAAATTTCTGTTTGTTTTTCTTCTGTTAATCTGTCTTTTAATTAGAGGAGCCATGAACCTAGAAGGTTAGAGAGAAAATTATGTTTTCCTTCCCTGCAGTTCCATATGATTGCTAGCCTCTGAGTGTGTCACTATCTCTGGTTAGTACCTATATCCCTCCCCATACTTCTATAAACACCCCTAATTAAACTTTTCCCAAATTTGTCTTTAGAAGGCATCATCTGTTTCCTGCCAGGTATCTGAATGGTTCAACCTCCTTCCCTTTAAATATTATGCTTAATTTAACCAAGTCTAAATTTGAATTAGCTTACCTGTACAGGGGACTGATCCAAGCCTCACATAAGAGTTTTAACTATACACCTTAAGGGTTTTCCTCAATCTTGAAATGCAATAATGCTATGGCTTATAATTTGCCATTTTATACTTGAACACATAACAGAGAACTCATTAATTCCCTAATTACAGTGTGCACTGAAACTAGAATGAGTAAAGGGAAATCAATAATATATAATGCAGCTGAACCCTGTCGTTACATGATTTTGGACATACGTAAGTCAAATTAAATCCTTTTAGACTTCAAAACTTATACAATAGAAGTTTAATACAATTTCTCAAAGAAAATTTGTCTTACCTCTACACTAATATTATAAAAGTTTCACTATACATTGAAAACACAAATAAGTCAACACCTAAAAAAAATAAGGAAAAATTACCTTGAAACTATTTCTGAACAGTCTGTATTCATAGTTACAGACTCAGAAACACTAGAATCTAATAATGTTACTAAAGTGAAGTATGGAACTGATATCGATTTAGCTTTAGTTACTTCAAAACAATATTGATCCTTAAAAGATACATTTCAACATTTTACAGTTAGGGCATAAAGTAGTTTCATCCAATTGATTAATAGACACTGTGTATCATTTTTACTTTTAATGAGATCTTTTTCTCCTGGCTGAGGTACTAGTACTTCAGTGAAGGATTAAAAGTAGATTTTATAGCTGAAAAGTTAACATGAATGAGTCCCTATTCCATCTTGTAAAAAGGAAAAAAAATGGCACATCCATTTTTAGAAAATGAGTGACTGGTGAAAAATAAATAAGCTGGCCTAGTGCCTATGAAAAATAGCTACCTCTCTGTTCCTCTGACAATAATAGCATTTTCCTTGCACATTTAAAAATTCAGAGATGAAGTGAAAGAGTCAAAGTAAGCTTCCCAAAATCTCCTCAATTGTTCGCCATGGAACAATGAAAGAATTTCCAGATTCCTACATTAGAAAAGCCTGAAATGGGGTTTTAGCTCCTCTTTTTCTAGTTAGTGAATTGTGAGTCCTTTCTAACATTGCTAACAGAGATTATGGGTCACTTCTCCCCTAACTGAGATGCAAGAAATGGACATATTCTCCCAAACATTTAGATATATTGCAGAGCCAGATAAAAGAGACCAAGGAGTACCAAGAATGAAAAAGCAGTAGTAATGTGTGAAGGAAATACCTAGCTGTGAATCCCAGCTCATCATTGAGTGATGATGTGAACTTACACAGGGTTACTTAAGCTCTCAGCTTTTCATCTATAAAAAGAGATAAAAATTCCATTTCACATGAATGCTCTGAGAAGTCAATGAGACAATGTATGTGAAAGAACCTAATAAAATAATCATTGCATTAAATTTTTCTCAATGACAGTTTCATTTCATTTAAAAATATTTGTTTTAAAACCATATAATCTAGTTAGAATGATAAACCAAATGTACTGAAAATAAATGGAGAACACTTTAAGGCAATATAAACTTAGGTGTTACATGGAATAATCTCAGATCTCAAAATTAGTATTTTGATGAAAAATAACTACTCTGTGGATTAGTCAGGTGAATGTTTCATTCCTAAACTCAATTCTCCCTATCTTATGTGCTTGTGTTCAGGCACAGCCAACTGGTATTTCTATTGGTTTCAATAAAACACAACAGTAAATCTGTGATATGGTGCACCTCTAACTCAAATACCAAAGATGCCTAGATTATCTGCTGCTGTTGGATTAACTGTGCCAATGTTCTCTCCAGTGGAAGAGATATTAATAAATTTACTGTTTTATCTCTGCACCTGGCCCAGCATGATCTCCCTGATAATTAGAAATTTTTAAGGGCTATCCAATTTGTTCAGATATTTGCTAGCATTCCTTCAATTTATAAAATAGTTTACAGTTTTCAAAGTACTTTAACATACATATGAATTTATTACTGAATACTACAAACAGGACTTACAGATTTGGTTTTTATTAGTTATTTAAATAGAGAGAGAGACATATGCACGAGCTGCCCCTACTCCCTGACATGCATACATACACATAAACTAGAACAACTGAGTACATTCCAAGTATAGATTTGATTCCAACTCATACATTGTGGGTCATTCATAGCAGATAGTACCCTTAGTGACAATGAGTATAAATAATCTAACTTAAAAATGTCTATGTACCAGGAAACAAGGGAGCACCTAAAATTGCAGCAAGCTACAGAAGCATCTCCTGTTTCCATAGATACCTGCAATTACTAAAATTCACACCAACATTAAAGTCTGAAAGAATAATTTAATGAACCAACTATGTACAAGCAAACAAGCAAATGAAGAATTAGGCTCTCAGGACACTCGAAAGAAGGGCCAGATAGGGGGAAAACTATATGGTTTCCCTCCTCACCTCATTTACTACTTAAACTAAGGCACTAAATACATCTCAAACTTCTAGTTTTTCCTGCTGAGAGATAACATCCAGATTCAACCTTTTCTATGGCCTTCATTTCCTTTAAAATATCCACATTTTATGTACATGGCTACCAAATCCCTGGTTATCAGAGATTGGACCAGGCTTCCTTTGGATATAGACTCGGTTCTGAACAGGACCTGGACACATATAAAGTGTATCTCTATTCTCTGTCAGCAACTATCCAATAATCCCACTGCTGTCCCACTGCCCTAGTCACTTAGACCTGCTATTAGAGCTACTATACAATGAAAAACCATGACTTTCCATTCTGAAACATACCACAGGCTCCGACTCATCACTTTCCAAAGTGATAACTGAAAACCTAAGTAACTCATTTGTGCTAAGGTGTCAAGGAAGAGTCAATGTGATACGTATCCTGTGGTTATTAGTATTTTTCACAAATTTATTTCCAGTAGGCACTATACCTTGAGCAAAACAAAAGACCTCTAATAAAAGGGATTTTAGATGCTTGTAGAAGATCAACATGAGAAAAGTTTTAGATCACATCTTTACGCAACTTTGAACTCTTTGCCACTTCACCCTTTTGGCTTGGTTCTGATTTTTAAGCCCTAGATTTCTCCTACAGAGTTTATTTTGGCCCATTCCTCTGATACACACTAGTCCTTGGTGCCTGCTTCAGCATTGTTCCTCCAATTTAATACCCCAATCCCAGCACCAGATCAAGGATGCCTATCCTGCCTACCCCAAAGTGAAAATCAGACAAAAACAAAAAAGAAAATTAGAGATAGAAGAAACATTTTCGTTTCTGAAGAAAATAGGATAGTAAAGGGAAATACACTCTTTAAATTAAATATTTTTAAATTTTTTTTCAATTACAGTTGATATACAATATTATACTACTGTCAGGTGAACAAAACAGTGATCAGACATCTATATAACTCATTAAATGACCACATTGATAATTCCAGCAACCATTCAATACTATATATAGTTTTCACAATATTATTGACTATATTCCTTAGGCATGACTATTTTGTAACTGTCAATTTTTAGCTCTTAATATCTACTTTTTTCACCCACCATCAAACACCACTCACACTTGGAAACCGTCAAAGTGTTCTCTGTATCTATGAGTTTGTTTATTTTTTGTTTGTTTGTTTGTTTTTTATTATCTAATTGTTTTAAATTAGTTTCAGGTATACAATATAATAATTAGACATTTATATAATTTATGGAGTGATCCCTCTCAATTACTCTAGCACCCATCTGGAACTACACACAGCCATTACAATAATATTGACATGCCTTTTATTTCCCTTTCTTGTCTAATTCCTCTATGTAGGTCTTCCAATACTATATTGAATATAAATGGTAAAAGTGCTCATCCTTGACTTGTGCCTGATTTTAAAGAAAATGCTATTAGGCTTTCCCCACTGGGTATGATGTCAGCTGTAAGTTTGTCATATATGGCCTTTATTATATTGTGGTATGTTCCCACTATTCCTACTTTGCTAAGAGTTTTCTTTTTTAATCAAAAATGGATGCTGGATTTTGTTAAATGTCTTTTCTGCATCTATTGATATGATCATACGATTGTTATCTTTCAATTTATTAATGTAGTGTATCACATTAATTAACTTGTGGATATTAAATCAAACTTGCATCCAACGAATAAATCCACTTGATCATGGTGTATGTTCTTTTTAATATATTGCTAAATTTGGTTTGCTAATGATATTTGCATCAAAGTTCATCAGGGATATCACTGTACAGTTTTCTTTTTTTGTACTGACAGCGCTTACATTTTTTTTTATTTCCCCACCACCACCACCACCACACTTCCACCCCTGACCTACGGATGTTGCCAACTCCCCTTAAGAACTGAATCTCTAAACATGGGGTGTCTCCTCCCACATGGTTGCAGCACACACCAGGGGACTGGCACGCCTGGAGGACCTGGCACACTCGAGGTATCCGCTAGAGCTTGAACCCATGACCTTCTGTGTGTAAAGCAGACATGCTAACCACTACTCTATGAAACAACCCTTGCTTGCTTTTTTTTAATGATAACATTGATTAAAGAAATACAGTAAGTAAGTTTTAGGTGTACAATTTAGCAGTAAGGTATATATTTGTGTGCGTGTGTGTGTGTGTGTGTGTGTATTGCATTGTGCATTCACTATCCACAGTTAGGTTTCTTTCTGTCACAATATATTGGACAACTTTTATCCATCTACCTCCTCCGTTCCCCTGACTCCCACCCTCTGGTAACCACTAATCAATTGTCCATGACCATGAGTCTCTGTCATTTTCGTTTGTTGTTTTAGGTTTATACCCCACATATAAGTAATGTAACATGGTTTTCAAGTTTTTCTATATGGTTTATTTTGCTTAGCATGATTATCTCGAGATCCATCTATATTGTCGCAAATGGCAGTATTTCATCTCTTCTTATGGCTTAGTAATATTCTATTGTATATATGTACCACAGCATCTTTATCCAATCATCTGTCATAGGACACTTCAATTGCTTTCATATCCTGGTCACCTTGAATAATGCTGCTATGAACATCAGAGTACATATATCTTTTTGGATATGGGTTTTCAAGACTTTCAGGTAAATACCCGGTAAAAGGATAACTGGATCATATGGTAGATCAATTCTTAGTTTTTGAGGAATCTCCATACTGTTTTCCATAGTGGCTGCATAAATTTGCAGTCCAATGAGCAGTGTATGAGGGCTCATTTTCTACCCATACTCTTCAACACTTGTTATTATTTCTCCTGTTGATTATAGCTATTCTAACAGGTGTGAGTTGGTATCACATTGTGGTTTTAATTTGTGTTTCCCTAATGGCTAGTAAGTTGACTTTTTTTTAAGGTGAAGCAACCCTTGGTTCACCTCATAGATTGCAAGGACCTTGTCAGCTTACAATCCTTTATTTTTATTTTTCATGCCTGGAGGACCTGGTCTTCTTAGGCGGTCTCCCATACAAGGACTAACCAGGCCTGACCCTGTTTAGCTGCTGAAATCAGATGGAATCAGGCTGGTTCAGGGTAGGATGGCCATAGACCCATTTTTTTCATATGTCTGTTAGTGATTTGTATGTCTTCTTAGGAGATTTGTCTGTTGAGGTCCTCAGCCCATTTTTTTATGAAATTGTTTGTTGTTGTTGTTGTTGTTGTTGTTGTTGTTGTTGTTGTTTTGAATTGTAGGAGTTCTTTGTATATTTTGGATATTAGGCCATTAACAGAAGCATTGCAAATATCTTCTCCCACTTGGATGGTTATCTCCTTACCTTGTTAATTGTTTCTTTTCCTGTGCAGAAGTTTTAGTTTGATGCAGTACCATTCATTTATTTTAGCTTTTACTTCCCTTGCTTTTGAGGTCAAATTCATTAAATCCTATTTAAGTCAAAGGTCCATGAGTATAGTTCCTATATTTTCTTCTATGCATCTTATTGTTTCAGATCTTATATTCAGATCCTTAATCCATTTTGAGTTAATTTTGGTGTGTGGTGATAGACAATAGTCTAGTTTCATTCTTTTGCAGGTAGCTTTCCAGTTTTCCCAGCACCATTTATTGAAGAGGCTTTCCTCTCTCCACTTTATGTTTTTGTTTTTGGTTTTTTTTTTGTCAAAAATCATTTGTCCATATAAACATGGGTTTACTTCTGAAATCTTGATTCTGTTCCACTGGTCTATATATCTGTTTTTCTGCCAATATCATGTCATTTTGATTATTGCCGCTTTGAAGTATAATTTGAAGTTGGGCAGAGTTATCCTTCTAGCCTCATTCTTATTCTCAGGATGGCTTTGGTAATACAGGGCCTTTTATGCTTCCATACAAAACTGATAACTTTTTATTCTATTTCTCTTAAAAAATGCTGATGGGATTTTAATGGCGATGGCATTAAATCTGCATGATGCTTTAGGTATAAGGTCATTTTAATTATGTTAATTTTTCCATTCCAAGAACACAAAATATCTTTCCATTTCTTTGTGTATTCTTCAATATTTTAAATAAAGTCTTACAGTTTTCATTATATATGTCCTTCACATATTTCATTAGACTTATTCCTAAGTATTTTATTTTATTCTTTTTTTTTGCAAAGGCAAAAGGAATTATTTCTTACAGTTAATTTTCTGACACTCCATTATTAGAGTATAGGAAAACTATGGATTTTTGAAGATTGATTTTGAATCCAGAAACTTTACTATATTTGCTTATTGTTTCTAGTAGTGTTCCTCTGGAGTCTTTAGGATTTTCTATATAGAGAATTACGTCATCCACAAATAGTGACAATTTGACTTCGTTTCCTATTCGGATGCCTTTTATATCTTTCTCTTGCCCTACTGCATAGGAACCCCCAATGTTATATTGAATAACAGTGGCACTAGTGAACAGCCTTGTCTTGTTCCTGATCTTAGAGGAAATATTTTTAAATTTCACCATTAAGTATAATGTGGAATGGAGGTTGTCATATATACAGTCTTTATTATGAAAAGGTATTTTCCTTCTATACCGACTTTGTTAAGTGTTTTGATCATAAATGGATGCTGTATCTTGTCAAAGGCTTTTTCTGCATCTATCGATATGATCATATGACTCTTATTTTTTAATTTTTTTATGTGGCATATCATAATTATTGATTTGCATTTGTTGAACAATCTCTGTGCCCCTGGGATGAAGCCCACTTGATCATGGTGTATAATATTTGTAATACGTTGCTGTATTCGGTTAGCTAGTACCTTATTTAGGATTTTTGCATCTGTGTTCATGAGAGAGATTGGTCCGTAGTTTCCTTTTCTTGTATTATTTTTAGCATCCTCTATGATTTTTTTGGAAGAGTTTGAGGAGAATACTTATTAGATCTTGTTTGAATGTTTGGTAGAATAAACTGGTGAAACCATCTGTTCACGGACTTTTACTTTTTGGTAGGTTTTATGATGATTTCAATTTCCATACTGTGATCAGTCCTTTTTGGATTTTCCAGTTCTTCTCAATTCAGTTTTAGAAGATTGTATTTTTCTAAGTACTGGTGTATTTCTTCTAGGTTATTAAATTTGGTGTTATATGCTTTTTCATAGTATTCATGTATGATCTTTTATATTTCTGTGGTGTTTGTCATCATTTCTCCTCTTTCATCCCTGATTTTATTTGTATCCTTTCTCTTTTCTCTTTAGTGAGTCTAGCCAGGGTTTTGTCAATTTTATTAAACTTCTCAAAGAACCAGCTTTCTTTCATTTATTTTTTCTATTGTTTTTTGTTTTGTTTTGTTTTCAACTTCATTTAGTTCTGCTCTAATTTTGATTCTTTCCTTATGCTTACTTTAGACTTAATTTGTTCTTCTTTTTCTAGTTTTATTTTTTGTTTTTTGTTTTTGTTTGTTTGTTTTTACAATGAAGCATTAGTTGTTTATTTGGGCTCGTTCCCGATTTTGGAGATAGGCCTGAAATGATATGAACTTTCCTCTTATGATTGCGTTTGCTGTGTGTGTCCCAAAAGTTTTGATATGTTGTACTATCATTATCATTTGTTTTTTTGCATCTTTTGATTTCTCTTTTTATTACTTCTCCAACCCAGTTATTCTTCAGTATTATGTTGTTTAATCTCCATGAATCTGTGGTTTTTCCTTTTTTTTTTACAGTCGATCTCCAGTTTCAAAGCATTATGATCAGACAATATAGTTGGTATGATTTCAACCCTCTGATATTTGTTGGGGCTATCTCTGTGTCCTATTATGTGCTCAATCCTTGAGACTATTCCTTGTTCTCTAGAAAAGAATGTATAAGCAGCTGTTGAGGGATAAATGGCTCTGTAAATGTCAATTATGTCCAGTTAGTCTAATGTGTCACTTAATAATATTTTTCTTTATTTATTTTCTGTTTGGATGATCTGTCCATAACTGACAGTGAGGTGTTTACGTCCCACTGTTTTGGTCTGTTTCTCCCTCTAGTTCTGTTAGCAATTTCTTTACATATTTTTGAGCCATAAATATTAATAAGTGTTATATCTTCTTGGTGCATGATTACCTTTATCATTATGAAGTGTTCCTCAGTATCTTCCTTTACCGCTTTTACTTTGAAGTCTATTTCGACAGATATTAGTACCACTACTCCTGCTTTTCTCTGAACGCCATTTGTTTGAAATATCATTTTCCACCATTTCACTTCGAGTCTATATTTGTCTTTGGAGCTGAGATGTGTTTCCTGGAGGCAGCATATGGTTGGGTTTTGTTTTTTGATCCAAACTGCAATTACGTGCTTTTTTATTGGTGTGTTCAGTCCGTTTACATTTAGGGTGATTATTGAAAAAGAGGTTTTCCTATAGTCATTTTATCTTTTGCTTTCTGGTAGCTTGGTATTTCCATTGCTTCCTTGTCCTTATGTGTCTATTTTATGTTTATTTTGGTTAGATTTCATGAATCTGCCCTCTGGTCTTTCTTGTTTTATGTTCAGAATCTTTGGTGTGTGGTTACCATTACAGTTATGTAGAGGGTATTTATATATACATACATATATATATATATACACATACTAGTCCATTTTCTTCCATGTGTGCCTTATCTCATTCCTCTTTGCAAATATGGATCTTTAAATCCTCCCCTTTTCTGTTATTGTCGTCTCGATTTGTCCCTATATATGCTGAACATTCATTATTATCTTGCAATAGCAAATCTCTTCTTACCGTTTAACCTTATAATGCCCATTCTTACTAAGGGTTGCACTCTTCCACTTCTATCTGTCTGCTAGTCACCTTACTCATAGTTATGTTTTTTTTTTTTTTGGTCATCATTTCATTCTAGGTGAGCCAACTCCTTTCAGTATTTCCTGTAATGTAGGCCTCATAGTGAAGAATTCCCTCAATTTTTCTAAGTCTAGAATAGTCTTTATTCCTCCTTCATATCTAAAGGAAAGTTTTGCTGGATCTATTATTCTTGGTTGGTAATTCCTTTCACTTAATAGTTTGAATATTTGATTCCACTCACTTCTGGCTTGTATGGTTTTTGTTGAGAGGTCCAACAATAATCTATTGGGTTTTCCTTTATAGGTTGCCATCTTCTTTTTCTTGGCCCTGAGAATTCTTTGCCAATGATTTTTGATAATTTTAATACAATGTGCCTTGGAGAAGGACTTTTTCGGTTGAGATAATTGGGTTTTCTGTTGATTTCTTGATATCCAACCTACAATTCATTTTTTAGAATTGGAAAATTCTCAACTATTTTTCTGAAAATGCTTTCTAATCCCTGCTCCTTTTCCTCCTCTTCGAGAATGCCCATTATTCTTGTTTCCTCTCCTGATGTTATCAGCTGGTTCCTGTATTTCTCTTTCACTATCATTTTATTCTTTGGTTTCTCACTTCTTCCTATTTGTTTCTAGATTTCTGTCTTCAATATCACTGATTCTTTCCTCCACTTGGTCGACTGTTTCCCAAGCTTACTATTTCATTTTTCAACTCTTGCAGTGTGCTGTTATTCATCTCCGGAAGTTCTATTTAGCTATTTTTGAGGGTTTCAATCTTCTTGCTAAATAACTTATTTTGCTGATCCAGTGGTTTTTGCAATTCCTGATATTGTTGCTGCGATTTATTTTGGATCTCAGTGAATTTTTCAGAAGTACCATCCTGAATTCTCTGTCATTTAAGTTGCATATTTCTATGTCTTTAAGCTATTTTTTGGAGACATTTCTTTTTTTTTCTGAGATGCCTTGTCACTTTGTTGTTCATGGTGTTTAATGGATTATTTCTCTGTCTGGGCATTAACGGAAGTGTATTCTGCTTTTTTTTTTCTTTCCAGAAAGCAGATTTATTGTATAAAGGTCTCTCTTTAGCCTGTTGCTAAGATGGTATTTTTCTCCCCCCCCCCAATAGGTGGCATCTAAGCCTCTTGGATTCTTGCTTTTTATAAAGTCTTAATAATGCCTGTTTTTTCTTATACATGTTTAATCATGCTTGACACCCTCAGTCTCAGTCTCTGTGTTAGCGACAGTTTCTATAACTTTTGCTCAGATTTTCCTGGTGCTACATGGCATTCGGTCTTGGATGATATGGGGATGAGGCCCTCTGGGTTGGATGTTGTGGGCTCTCACTCTACCTCGTGTTTTGCAACTGCCAGCAGTAATAATTAATTGTTGCTTCTTTGCCATTCCCTCTCCTTTGTCTTTCCTGCTTTTCTGTTGTCCCTACTTTTCTGCTTTCTGCCCTGATCCCCGGGCACTGCTTTCAGCCGCATGGAGCTCACTGCTCTCCCAGGTAGGAGTGTTCAGGGAACTTGGAACAACTTCTCCCCTTCCCCTTCCTCCTACAGGAGTTCCAGCTGCAGGAGGCAGCTTCTTTGTTTCTCCCAGTCTACTGCCTGACTCCCAGGATTCTGACTTGTGGTAGCTCTAATGCACAGATCTCACTCTCAGACATGCTTGTGTGCAGGTTGGGTGTTTTCTGTTGAGTTTTAGATGTTCATCTTATTCTTGTTTCAGGGGAGAGATCTGGAGACATCTCTTGCTCTGCCATATTTCTGACGTCAGTCTCCTGACTTTGCCTAGTTTTGAAATCAGGATAATGGTTTCCTCTTAAAAAGAGTTAGAAAGCCTTCCTTCTTTTGAAATGTATGGACTAGTTTGAGAGGAATAGATGTTAATCCTTCTTTGAATGTTTGGTAAAATTTAACTATGAAGCCATCCTATCCAAACTTGTTTTTTGGACATTTTTTTTTACTGATTTGTTTTCATTGGTGGTAATCTGTCTGTTCAGATTTTCTGTTTCTCTTGACTCAGTCTTGGAAGTTTTGTATGTTTCTAGGAATCTATCCATTTCTTCCAGACTTTTCAATTTCTTATAATTGTTTGTATTTCTGTGGAGTCTGTAGTTCTCCTTCAATTCTGATTTTATTTATGGGGATCTTCTCTCTTTTTGATGAACCTGGTTAATGGCTTATCATTTTTTTTATCCTTTCAAAAACCCAGTTCTTGGTTTCATTGATATTTTGCATTTTTTTTCTAGACTCCATTTTGTTTTATTCCACACTGATCTTTAGTAATTCCTTCCTTGTATTCACTTTGGTTTTAGTTTGCTGCTCTTTTTCTAGTTCTTTTAAGTATGAGTTTATATTATTTACTTAATATTTTTCTTGTTTCTTGAAATAGGCCTGTATTGTTATAAATATTTTGCATAGGACTGCTTTTGCTGTGTCCCATAGATTCCATGGATCATTGTATTTTCATTTTCATTTGTCTCTTGGTATCTTTTAATTTCTTCCTTGACGTCACTGTTAATATCAAGGCTTAGTAGCAAGTTGTTTAGTAGCATGTTATTTAGCCTCCATGTGTTTGTGTATTTTTCAATGTTTTTCTGTAGTTGATTTCTAGTTTCATACCATTGTGATGGAGAAGCCATCTGATATGATTTCATCTTCTTAAATTTATTGAGACTTGTTTATTGGTCTATCATGTGGTTTATCCTGGAAAGTGTGTCCATGTGCTCTTGATAAGAATGTGTATTCTGCTGCTTTAGGGTGAAATGCTCTGTAAATATCAATTAAATCCATCTAGTATACTGTGTCATTTAAGCCTGTCATTTCCTTGTTGATTTTCTATCTGGAAGATCTGTCCATTGGTTCCAATAGAGTGTTAAAGTCTCCTGCTATGAGTGTGTTACTGTTGACTTCTCCCTTTATATCAGTCAATAATTGTTTTATACGTGTAGGCGCTCCTATGTTGATGTCATATATGTTTACTAGGGTTATGTCCTCTCGTTGTATTGATCCCTTTATCATTATGTAATTTTCCTCTTTGCTTCTGATTATAGCCTTTGTTTTAAAGTCTATTTTGTCTGATAACAGTATTGCTGCCACAGCTTTTCTTTCATTTCCATTTTCATGAAATATCTTTTTTCATTCCTTTATTTTCAGTCTGTCTGTGTCATTTGATCTGAAGTGGGTCTCTTGTAAATTGCATATGTATGTGTCTTGTTTTCTTATCCATTCAGCTACCCTGTGTCTTTTGATTGGAGCATTTAATAGATTTACATTTAAAGTAATTGTTGATAGATATGTAGCTATTGCCGTTTTATTATTCATAATTTTATCTCTTTTCCTTTATTGTGTTATATGGGTTCCACATATAAGTGAAATTTGGCATTTGTCATTTTCTGTCTGACTTACTCTACTCAGCACAATACCCTCTAGGTCTACTCATGTTATTGCAATGGCAATATTTCATTCATTTTAATGGCCGAGTAATAATCTTTTTATATATGTGACAATCCTTTTTTTCTCTTCATTCATTAACAGAAACCCTGGCAGCTTATATATCTTGACAATTGTAAATAAGAATGCACATGTATCTTTGAAGTAGTGTTTTGGGTTTCTTCAGATAAATATCCAAAGATCGCATTACTAAGTCCTTCTTTGTTTCTTGTTATAGCTTTGTTTTAAAGTCTTTTTTTTGGTATAAGTATTTCTACCTCAGTTTTTTTGTTTGTCTAATTCTATTTTCATAAAACATATTTTTCTATCCCTTTACTTTTCAGTTTCTGTGTATTTTTTTATCTAAATTGGGTCTCTTGTAAGCATCATATGTAAGGGTCTTCTTTTCTTATCCATTCAGTCTCCCTATGTCTTTAGACTGAAATATTTAATACATTTACATTTAAAGTAATTGTTGATAGATATTTAGTTATTACCATTTTATTACTCATACTTTTTATCCTTTTCATTCTTCTTCTGGAAGTTTCTTTAACATTTCTTTTAATACTAGTTTGGTGGTAATGAACTCCTTTATCTTTTTCTTATCTTGAGAAGCTCTTTATTTGTCTGTCCTTAGATTTTAAAAGATAGCATTTCTAGGTAATCTTGGCTGTCGGTCCTTGCTTTTCATCATTTCGAATATTTCATGTCAATTCTTTCTGGCCTGCAAAGTGTCCATTGATAAATCAACTGATAATCTTATGGGAGCTCCCTTGTCAGTAGCTGCTTTTCTCTTGGTGCTTTTAAGGCTCTCTCTTTACCATCAACCTTTGGCATTGTGATTATGATATGTCTTAGTGTGGATCTTTTGGGGTTCATCTTGTTTGGGACTTTCTGGGCTTCCTGGGCTTTGATGTCTATTGCTTTCATGAGGTTCAGGATGTTTTCTGTTATTTCTTCAAATAGTTTTTCAATTCCTTGCTCTCTCTCTTCTCCTTCTGGCACCCCACTGATTCAAATATTGCTATGCTTGATTTTATCCCAGAAGACCCTTAAACTATCCTAAATTTTGGATACTTTTTTTTCGTTGATGTTCTAATTGGCTTTCTACTAACTTATCTTCTCCATTACTAAGTCAAGCCTTTGCTTAATCTAATTTTTCCATTGATCCCCTCTAATGTAGTCTTTATTTCATTTGTTGTCTTAATTTCTGACTGATTCTTTTTATGTTTTATCTGTCTATTTTTATGTTTCCTCTTTGTTGATGTTCTCACTGAGATCATTGAGCATTCTTATAACAAGTATTTTGAACTCTGCATTTGGTAGATTGCTTATCTATATTTTGTTTAATTCTTTTTCTGGAGCTTTGTTCTGTTCTTTCATTTGCAACATGTTTCTTTGTCTGCCCCTTTTGGCTTACTCACTCCATTTGTTTCTAACTATTTGCTAGCGATACTATGTATTCCAGTCTTGGTAAAGTAACTTTATATAGTAGGTATCCTATGATTCCTAGAGTCGCTGTCTCATTTGTCACCTGATCCAGGTGCTGTAGGTGCGTCATTTGTGTGGGGTGCTTTTGCCTTCTTGTTGTAGGTGAATCCTGGCTTCTGTTTGTAGGTCAATGGATAGAACTGACCCTCACAGGTTAATTGGTCCTGAGAACTCGCCAGTGACTACAGTGGAGAAGCTATTGTGCAGGGGTTGACCTTACAGAGCAGGATTCACTTTAGTATGACTGTTGCCCTCCCAGTCTACTCTTTTGATGTGATATCTGTGACTGTGGTCTAGTGGTTCTCTGGCCACTAGATGTGCCAGACCCCTGGTCATCCTAGGATCAGTGCTACCACAGGACAAGTCCAGGTGTTAACAGTACCCTGCCTGGGGCTAACTGATATAATCCACAAGCAATCTTCAGATATCTTTTACCCACGCTTTCCTTGGAGGTGCCTGAGAGAATCTAAGGTATGAAGTAAGGCTGCCTGCTACTATTGCCAGGCTGCAGGCTGCTTAGTAAGGGGTATGGGGCTCACTGAGGCCAGATGCTACTTCTTTGGAGATTATAAACTTTTGAGAAATTTTAGGAAAGTCTGCAACATTAACCAAGACAGGACATTTGTACGAAAAAGCAACTAGTAGTGGCTTGGGCGGGCCTACAAATAGGGTGGGGTGGGGTCTCATGGAATCACCAGAGCTGGGTGAACTGTGCAAGCTGGGCTGAGAAGACTCAGATAAGGAGGACACATGTATATACATGCTGAGATAGGGGAGAGGTCAACATAGAAACAATGGATTCTTCCAGCACTTTTGTTTTGGAGAAAGCAACCATTTCAGCCAATACCCTGAAGCTGGAAAATTTAGTTCCTCCCCACATGTCCTTGGTGCTTTGTAAGCTGCTGCCCCAGCACTGGAACTCAGAGCAAGTCTATTAATAGTAAGTTAGTGCATGGGTCCTTTAACTGTAACACCTGGGACTCCAGCCACCCTCCATCACATTCAGCTGCAGTCTCCACTGGTTTTAACAGTAAGAGGCTTGGGGACTCTTGTCCCTGCACTGCACCTCTGGGCTGGGAAGCCTCGTGTGTGGCTGGAACCCCTTGCTCCTCAGGGGGAGATCTCTGCAGCTGATATAGTCCCTAATTATTTTAAATTAAATTTATTGCTGTAACATTGGTTAACACAATGATATAATTTTCAGGTGTACATTATAATTTGACATCTGTATATTCTATTGTGTGTTTAGCACTCAAAGTCCAATTTCCTTCGGCTTGCATATATTTTATCCTTTTTACCCACTGCACCCTCACCCTACCCCCCAATATATGACACCTTTTACCCCATCCACCTTCTCCCTCCACAACCGCCCTCTAACCTCTGGTAACCACTAGTCCATAGTCCATGTCCATTAGTCTCTGTTTGTTTGTCCTGTTCATCTCCTTCTTTTAGGTTTATATCCCACATATAAATGATATCATGTGATTTTCACCTTGTTCTCTCTGCCTTATTTCAATTAGCATGATTATCTCAAGATCCATCCATGTTATCACAAATTGCCATATTTTTTCTCTTCTTCTGGCTAATATTCCATCGTATATATGTACCACAGCTTCTTTAGCCAATCAACTATGGTAGGACACTTTGGTTGCTTCCATGCCCTGACCACTGTGGAAAATGCTGCTATGAACATTAGTGTGCAAATATCATTTTGGGTATGGGTTTTCAAGTCTTTAGGGTAAATACCCAGTAGAAGGATTGCTGGATCATATGTTACATCAATTCATGGTTTTTCGAAGAACCTCCATACTATTTTCCATAGTGCCCGTAACAATTTGGAGTCCCACCAGCAGTGTATGAGGGTTCCTTTTTCTCTGCATCCTATTCAACATGTGTTATTACTTGTCCTGCTGATTATAGCTATTCTAACAGGTGTGAGGTGGTATCTCATTGTGGTTTTAATTTGCATTTCCCTAATGGCTCGCAATGTTGAGCATCTTTTCTATTATTTGTTGGCAATTTGTATGTCCCCTAGGGAGAAGAGTCTGTTCAGGTCTTCCGCCAATTTTTTGATTGGATCATTTTTTTTCTTTGTTGTTGTTATTTGGTTGTATGAGTTCTTTGTATATTTTGGATATTAGGCCCATATCGAAGGTATTGCTCACAAATATATTTTCCCCATTTGGATGGTTGTCTCTTTACCTTGTTGATGATTTCTTTAGCTGAGCAGAAGACTTTTAGGTTGGTGTAGTCCCATTCATTTATTTTAGCTTTTACTTCCCTTGCCTTTGAGGTATAATTCATAAAATCCTCTTTAAGTCCAAAATCTTTACATTTAGTTCCTATGTTTTCTTCTATGCATTTTATTGTTTCAGGTCTTATATTTAGGTCCTTAATCCATTTTGAGTTAATTTTGGTGTGTGGCGATAGACAACAGTCTACTTTCATTCTTTTTCAAGTGGATTTCTAGTTTTCTCAGCACCATTTATTGAAAAAGCTTCCCTTTCTCCACTGTATGTTTTTTATATTTCTGTCAAAAATTATTTGCTCATATAAATATGGGTTTACTTCTGGACTCTCAATTCTGTTGCACTGGTCTACATGTCTGTTTTGCTGCCCAAATCAAGCTGTTTTGATTACTGTTGCTTTGTAGTATAATTTGAAGTCAGGCAGAGTGGTGTCTCCAGTCTCATTCTTTATTCTCAGGATGGCTTTGGGAATTTGGGGTCTTTTGTGCTTCCATACGAATCTGATTATTATTTTTTCTATTTCTTTAAAAAATGTCAATAAGATTTTGATGGAGATTGTATTAGATCTGTACAATGCTTTAGGTAATATGGTCATTTTAACTATGTTAATTCTTCCAATTCAAGAATAAGAAATATCTTTCCATTTCTTTGTGTCATCTTCTATTTATTTTAATAGAGTCTTATAGTTTTCATTATATATATAGGTCCTTCACATCTTTCATCAAATTTATTCCAAGATATCTTCTTCTTTTCATTGCAATTGCAAAAAGAATTATATTTTCTACTTTTTTTGTCACTTCATTATTAGAGTAAAGGAACGCTATGGATTTTTTAATATTGATTTTGTATCTAGAAACTTTACTGTATTTGCTTATTGTTTGTAGTGTTCTTGTGGAGTCTTTAGAGTTTTCTATATAAAAAATCATGTCATTTGCATGTGATAGTTTGACTTCTTCATTTCCTATTTGGATGCCTTTTATATCTTTCTCTTGTCTGATTGCACTTGCTAGAACCTCCAATGTTATATTAAATAACAGTGGAAATAGTTATTCCCAAATTTTTAACCACTACACATGTGTATGGGGAACATAACCTGTTCTGCATCTCTGCCCCTCTTACAAGTCTTGATGTGTCTTTTTCTCTATATCCTTAGTTATAAGATTTATGTTCAGCTAGATTTCAGGAGATTCTTAATGATGGCTGTTTTGTAGTTTAGTTATAATTTTAGTGTGGTCATGAGGGAAGACAAGTCCATCATTTCCCAACCCTGCTGGTTGACCAGAAGTCAGTACACTCTTAATTATAATCTTAATATGATAATTTCCTTTGTAGTTGGCAATTTGAGAAGACTTTATGTAGGAAGGGACATTTACTGTATATTTAATGTGAAAAGGGATTTTGCCAGTCAGGGATGAGAGGACATTCCATACAGTTAAGACTTAACATGAATTTGCCTCGTATGTTCGGGAAAAAAGCAAGAAGTTAGATGATTCGTGGAGGTACCTGATGCTTAAAAGGTGATCAATTTATTTTTTAATTGTGGTAATAAATAGCATTTATTATTGTAATAATATTTAATTGAAAATTTCAGGGGCATTATGTCCATTCATGTTGTTTTGCAACCATCATCATCAACAGTTTTTTTGAATGGATGAATGAATGTAATAAGATTATAAATGGCCTTGTAAGACATGCTAAGGAGTATGTCCTATACTCTGTAGTTAATGGAAAAATATTTAAAGGTGATGGGCATAAAAGAATAAATAGGAATCAAAATATATTTGTGAGACAATATTTACAGTAGTGATTTTCAACTCTGACTACACATTAGAAATGTTTAAAAAATCATATCTAGTCTATGGCCATGCCACCCTGAACAAGCTCAATCCCATCTGATCTCGGAAGTTAATGAGGATCGGTCATGGGAGACCACCTAGGTAGACCAGGTGCTGTAGGCATGAAAAATAAAAAATAAAGGATTGTAAGCTGACAAGGTCCTTGCAATCTGTGAGGTCAACCAAGGGTTGCCTCACCTAAAAAAAATCATATCTATACCTGAGTCTCAGTCCACACACACACACACACACACACACACACACAAATCAGAATCTTTGGAGAAAAGAACTCACATAGGTATATACAGAAAACTTTCTAAATGATTCCATTGTGCAGATAAGGCTGAGAACAGCCTCTGTACTAGAGCAGAGACTCTGCTCAAAGTCGAAGTGTGGTCCCCACCTTGACCTACTAATCAGAACCTCTGAAACTTGGATCCAGTATTTCTGTGCTTTAAAGAGAATTTCAGGTGCTTTATGCTGAAATTTGAATTTTATTGAACTATAGGAATTGTAGGAACTGTGGTTTTATTTTAAGGAATAGAAAGTGAGTGACAGAAGTGGCCAAAATAATGCCTAGGTTGTATAGTTTTAAGTATAAACAACTGGAAAATGGAAAGATTATTATTCTTGGTAAGAAACAAGGAAAAATGGGTGTCATAAATAATCAGAGTTAAGACACTCTTGGGAATAAAAGTAAAATTTATCAATAACCAATGTATTTGATGGGTTCCAGGCAAGATGGTGGAGTAGATAGAGAAGATGGTGGGATTGACTGTAAATTGAGGTGTGGTAGAGGTGCTCCCTTCCTCCCATGAGTGCATTATAATTACAATTAACTTACATAACAATCGGTACACTTTAGAAAAACATGACAGAGTGAAAAACATCCCCAGATCTCTCACCTTGAAACAACAATAAGCTGAACATGTAAAACTCAAAACAAAAAAACCCACCCAAACTGCATACTTCCCCATCTGAGTGTGAGATCTGTGCATAAGAGCTATGACAGGTCAGAATCCTGGTCAGAATCCTGGGTATTGGGTGGTGGACTGGGAGAAATAAAGAACCTGCCTCTCACAGCCCCCAGAGCTTCTTGCAGGAGGAGGAGGAGGGGAGAAAGTTTTGTGACTTCCCTGAACAGCCCTGCCGATGAGGGTTTAAGTTCCACGCAGCCGGCAGCAGGGCCCAGTCATCAGGGCAGAGAGCAGAGAAGCAAGACAGGACTGCAGATAGACAACAGCTGATTTTTACCAGCCACAGCTGCAAAATCAAGGCTGAACCATGGCCCCCAAATCCCAATGCAGATGGCCCCTCCCTTCATACCCTTCGAGATCAATCGCCACAGAGCCCCAAGAGAATCTGAGTAAACACAGCTGAGACTGTCACTGACACTGACAGGGACTGAAACTGAGGATAGCAAGTGAGATAAAATATCTATGAGAAAATAAAAAAGGTACCATTAAGGCTTTATATAAAGCAGAGATTCAGGAGACTTAAACGCCTCCTACTGGAAACCAAAAAAATAGCACCTTTGCAACAGGCTAAAGAGAGACCTTTATATAATAAATATTCTTTCTGGAAAAGAGTAGAATTTGTTTCCATTAATGCCTAGGCAGAGAAATAGTCCATTAAACACCAAGGTTGTTCTCAGAAAAAAAGAGAAAAATCTCCAGAAAATAAGCTTAAAGGCATAGAAATATGCAACTTAAATAACAGAATTCAGGAAGGTACTTCTGAAAAAACTCAATGAGATACAAACGCATCATATCAACAATTTCAAGAATTGAAAAAAACAACTAGATGAGCAGAGTGAATTCTTTAGCAAGGAGATTAAAATCCTCAAAAAGTACCGAATAAACCTTCTGAAGATTAAAAAAATAAAAACACTTCGAGAGTTGAAAAATGAAATAACAAGCTTGGGAAATAGAGTTGACCAAATGGAAGAAATGATCAACGATATCAAAGACGGAAATCTAGAAATAAATCAGAATTAAGAGGAAGGAAATTGAAGAATGAAAAATAATGAAAGAGAAATACAAGAAATAGCTGATACCATCGGGAGAGAAAACATAAGAATAATGGAAAGCAAAAGATAAAATGGCTATAAGAAGACCTCATATTACATAATCATCCTAAATGTAAATGGTCTAAACTCAAAAATGAAAAGTCACTGAGTTGTAGAATGGATTAAAAAACAAAACCCAACCATATCTTGCCTCCAGGAGAAACATCTCAGCTCCAAAGACAAATATAGGCTCAAAGTGAAAGGGTAGAAAATAAAATTTCAAGCAAATGGTATTCAGAAAAAAGCAGGAGTAGTAGTACTAATATCAGACAAAATAGACTTCAATATAAAAGCAGTAAAGAAAGATACTGAGGGACACTTCATAATGATAAAGGGAATCATGAACCAAGGAAACATAATACTTATTAATATCTATGCTCGTAATCAGGTGCTCCGAAATATGTAAAGCAATTACTAACAGAAATAAAGGGAGAAACAGACCAAAATAGTATCATAACAGGGGACCTAAATGCCCCACTGTCAGATATGGACAAATCATCCAAACAGAAAATCAATAAGGAAATAGCATCCTTATTGACACATTAGACCAACTGGACATAGTTGACATTTACAGAGCCTTCTATCCCAAAACAGCTGCTTATATATTCTTCTCTAGTTCACATGAAACATTCTCAAGTATTGACCACATACTGGGACACAGAGATAGCCTCAACAAATATAAGAAGGCTGAAATCATACCAACCATATTATCTGACCATAATGTTTTGAAACTAGAGATCAATTCCAGAAAGATCAGGAAGAACCACAAATACATGGAGATTAAACAACATGCTACTGAAGAAATACTGTGTCAAGAAAGAAATAAAAAGAGAGATCAAAGATACATAGAAACAAATGGTGATTATAGTAAAAAAAAATATTTAAAATTTGGGGGCACGGCAAATGCGGTCATAAGAGGAAAGGTCATATTATTACGAAAACAAGAATGAGCCCAAATAAACAACCTAATGTTTCATCTTAAAAACCTAGAAAATAAGGAACAAATGAAGCCTAAATTCAGCAGAAGGAAAGAAATAATCAAAATTACAGCAGAAATCTTTTAAAAATGAAAAAAAAAACCAACAGAAAAAAATGCAACAAAGAGCTGGTTCTTGAAGGTTAGTAAAATTGACAAATTCCTGGTTACACTCACTAGAAAAAAGAGAAAGAACACAAACAAAATCAGATGAAAGGGGAAATAATGACAGACACCACAGAAATACAAAGGATCATATAATACTATGAAAAAAGTATATAACTCCAAATTTAATAACCTAGAAGAAATAGACCAGTACTTACAAAAATACAATTTTTCTAGACTAAATAAAGAAGAACTGGAAAATCTAAACAGACCAATCAGCAGTATGGAAATTGAAATAATCATTAAAACCCTACCGGAAAGTAAAAGTCCAGGACCAGATGTCTTCACCAGTGCATTCTACCAAATATTCAAAGACTTAATACTTTTTCTCCCAAAATCTTCCAAAAAATCAAAGAGGACCCAATACTTCCCAACTCATTTATGAGGCCAATATTACTCTGCTACAAAAATCTGGTAAAGATAACACAAAAAACGAAAGCTACGGATCAATATATCTAATGAACACAGATGTAAAAATCCCAAATAAGATACTAGTGAACTGAGTACAGTAATATATTAAAAAGATTACACGCCACACTCAAGTGGGCTTCATTCAAGAAGCAAAAGGATTGTTCAACATATGCAAATCAATTAATGTGATACACCATTTAAACAATGTAAAAAATGAGAATCATATGATCATATCAATAGATGCAGAGAAAGCCTTCAACAAGATACGGCATCCATTTATGATCAAAACACTTAACAAAATAGGTATAGAAGGAAAGTACCTTAACATAACAAAGGCCATATATGACAAATCCTTAGCCAACATTATACTTAATGGTGAAATACTAAAAACCTTCCCTCTAAGATCAGGAACAAGGCAAGGCTGTCCACTATCGCCAGTGTTATTCCATATAACATTGGAGATCTTAGCGAGTGTAATCAGGCAAGAGAAAGACATAAAAGGCATCCACATAGGAAACAAAGAAGTCAAACTGTCATTATTTGCAGCTGACATGATTTTCTATATAGAAAACCCTAAAAACTCCATAAGAACACTACTAGAAACAATAAGCAAATACAGTAAAGTCTCTGGATACAAAATCAACGTTCAAAAATTCATAGCTTTTCTATACTTTAATAATGAAGTGTCATAAAAAGAAGTGTAAAAAAATAATTCTTTTTGCAATTGCAAAAAAAAAGAATAAAAAACTTAGGAATAAATTTAACGAAACAAATGAAGGACCTATATAATGAAAACTATAAGACCCTATTAATGGAAATCAAAGAAGATACAAAGAAATGGAAAGATATTCCATGTTCTTGGATTGGAAGAATCACCATAGTTAAAATGACCATATTACTATAGCATTATACAAATTTAATGCAATCCCCATCAAAATCTCATCGGCATTTTTTAAAGAACTAGAACAAAAAATCTTCAGATTTTTCTGGAAGCACAAAATATTGCCAAGTGCCAAAGCCATCCTGAGAAAAAAGAATAAGACTGCAGGCATCACGCTGCCTCACTTTAAATTATACTACAAAGCAACAGTAATCAAAATGGCATCGTATTGGCAGCAAAACAAAAACATGGACCAGTGGAACAGAATCAAGAGTCCAGAAGTAAATCCATATTTATAAGGGCAGGTAATTTTCAACAAATAATCCAAAAACATACAGTGGAGAAAGGAAAGTTCCTTCAGTAAATAGTGCTCAGAAAACTGGAAAGCCACCTATAAAAGAATGAAACTAGACTATAGTCTAACATCGCACACCAAAATTAACTCACAACGGATTAAGGACCTAAATATAAGACCTGAGACAATAAAATACATAGAAGAAAACATAGGAACTAAATGTAAAGATTTTGGACTTAAAGAGGATTTTATGAATTATACCTCAAAAGCAAGGGAAGTAAAAGCTAAAATAAATGAATGGGACTACATCAAACTACAAAGCTTCTGCTCAGCTAAAGAAATTGTCAACAAGGTAAAGAGACAACCATCCAAATGGGGAAAATATATTTGTGAGCAATACCTTCGATATGGGCCTAATATCCAAAATATACAAAGAACTCATACAACTAAATAACAACAACAGAGAAAAAAAATGATCCAATCAAAAAATTGGCAGAAGACCTGAACAGACACTTCTCCCTAGAGGACATACAAATGGCCAACAAATATATGAAAAGATGCTCAACATCGCTTCCTACTAGGGAAATGCAAATTAAAACCACAATGAGATACCATCTCCCACATGTTAGAATAACTGTAATCAACAGGACAAATGTTGGAGAGGATTCAGAGAAAAAGGAACCCCTATACACTTCTGGTGGGACTGCAAATTGGTACAGCCACTATGGAAAACAGTATGGAGTTTCCTCAAAAAAATAAGAATTGATGTACCATATAATCCAGCGATCTCTCTACTGGATATTTACCCCAAAGTCTTGAAAACCCATATACAAAAAGATATTTGCACACCAATGTTCATAGCAGCATTATCCACAATGGCCAAGACATGGAAGTAACCAAAGTGCCCTACAATAGATGACTGGCTAAAAAACTGGTGATACATAAATACAATGGACTATTACTCGGCCATAAGAAGAGATGAAATACTGCCATTTGTGACAACATGTGAGGAGTTCAAGATAATCATGCTAAGCAAAATAACCCAGACAGAACTTGTTGAAAATTACATGATATCACTTATATGTGGGATATAAACCTAAAAGCGACAAATGAGAAGGACAAAAAAAAAAACACAGACTCATGGACATGGACTAGTGGTTACCAGAGAATTATAGAGGAATGGGGAGGTAAATGTGGTAAAGTGGGTCAAATAGAAGGTTTAGGGGGAGGGTGAAGTGGGTAAAGGGGATCAAATATATGGTAGCTGAAGGAAACTGGACTTTGCATAGTAAACACCCAATAGAACATACAGATGTCAAATGATAATGTACACCTGAAAATTTTATAATTGTATTAACTAATGTTACCCCAATAAACTTAATTTAATAAATAAATAGACAGACAGATAGATAGATAGATAGATAGATAGATAGATAGATAGATAGATAGATAGATAAAAATAAAAATAAAAGCCTCATATGGAAAAACCCACAGCTAACATCATATTCAACATGGAAAAACTAAAAATATTTTACTTCAGATCAGGAAAGAGACAAGGATGTCCACTTTTACCATTTTTATTCAACATAGTATTAGAAGTCCTTGCCACAGCAAGGAGACAAAAAAAAGAAGAAAGAAAGAAAGAAAGAAAGAAAGAAAGAAAGAAAGAAAGAAAGAAAGAAAGAAAGAAAGAAAGAAAGAAAGAAAGAAAGAAAGAAAAGAAAAGAAAGAAAGAAAATAAGAAAAAAAGAAAAAGAAAATAAGAAAAGGCACCCAAATTGATAAGGAAGAAGAAAGACTGTCATTATTTGCAGATATTGTAATACTATATATAGAGAACCCTAAAGATTCCACCAAAAAAAATCTTTTAGAACAGGTAAATGAATTCAGTAAAGTAACAATACAAAATTAATATTCAGAAATCAGTTGCATATTTATGCACCAATAATTAACTATCAGAAGGAGAATTTAAGAAAACAGTCCTATTTAGATTTGTATCTAAAACAATAAAATACCTAGGAATAAATTTAACCAAGGAAGCAAAAAACCTATACTCAAAATTATGTCATTGAAGAAAAAATTCAAGGAGATACAAATAAATGAAAGCATATACCATGCTCATGAATAGGAAGAATCAATGTCATTAAAATGTCCATACTTCCCAATGCACTCTATCGATTCAATGCAATCCCTATCAAAATACCAATGGCATTTTCAGAACAAATAATCCAATAATTTATATGGAGTCATAAAAGACACCGAATAGCCATGACATTTGTGAGAAAGAAGAATAACGTTGGAGGTGTCCTACTACTTATTAACAAACTATACTATAAGGCAATAGTAATCGAAACATCATGGTACTAGCATACAAACAGACACATGGATCAATGGAACAGAATAGAGACCCCAGAAATAAATTCATGCCCATATGGTTATTTAATCCATGACAGAGGAGGCAACAATATAAAATGGGGTAAAGACAAACTCTTCAATGAATGATGTTGTGAAAACTGTAGAGGTACATGCAAAAAAATGAATCTAGATCACCTTACAGCATATACAATATCAAATTAAAAAGCTTCTGCACAGCAAAAGAAACCATCAACAAGGAAAAGAGAGAACTGTCCAAATGGGAGAATATATTTGCAAACAATGCCTCTGATATGGCCTTAATATCCGAAATATAAAAGAACTCATACAACTCAACAACAACAAAAACAACAACAACATCCAATTTAAAAATGGGTGGAAGACCTAAACAGACATTTTTCCCAAGAAGACATACAAATGGCCAAAGGCATATGAAGAGATGCTCAACTACACTAGCTATTAGAGAAATGCAAATCAAAACTAGAAGATACCATCTCGCACTTGTTAGAATGGCTATCCACAGCACAAGTAATAACAAGTGTTGGAGAAGTTGTGAAAAAAAAGAAACCCTCATTTACTGCTGGTAGGAATGCAAATTTGTACAACCACTATGGAAAACAGTATGGAGTTTCCTCAAAAAACTAAGAATTGAATTACCATATGATCCAGCAATCTCTTTGCTGGGTATTTACCCCCCAAAAAACTGAAAACATTTATCCACAAATACATAAGCACCCCCCATTGTTTATAGCAGCATTATTCACAGTGGCCAGGACATGGAAGCAATTGATGTGTCCTATGATAGATGATTGAATAAAGAAGAGGTGGTACATATATACAATGGAATATTGCTCACCCGTAAGAAAAGATGAAATACTGCTATTTGCGATAAAATGGATGAATCTTGAGATAATCATGCTAAGTGAAATATATCAGACAGAAAAAGTTGAAAATCATATGATTTTACTCATATATGAGATATAACTGAAAGCAAAAAAGAAAAATCATGACAAACAAAGACTCATGGACATGGACAGTGGATTAGTAGTTACTAGAGGGAAAAGGGGAGAAGGGTTAGATATGGGTAAAAGGGGTCAAATATTTGGTGACAGAAGGAAATCTAACTTTGGGCAGTGAATACACAATGTGTGTCTATATGTGGGCAGAGGACCTGAATAGGCATTTCTCCAAAGAGGACATATAGATTGCCAATAGACATACAAAAAGATGCTTCGCATCAGTAATCATCAGAGAAATGCAAATTAAAACCACCATGAGATGTCACCTCACACTTGTCAGAATGGCCATCTTCAATAAATTAAAAAATAACAAGTGCTGGCAAGAATATGGAGAAAAGGGAATCCTTGTGCACTGTTGGTGAAATTGCAAATTGGTACAGGAAACAGTATATAGTTTCCTCAGTAGTTTAAAAATAGAATTACCTGTGTCCCCAAAATTCTACTTGATATTTATTCAAGGAAATCCAAAACACTAATTCAAAGAGATACATGCACTTCTATGTTCACTGTTGTGCTATTAACAGCCAAGATACAGAAGCAACCTAAATGTCCATGAGTAAATGATCAGATAAAGAAGAGGTGGTACATATATACACTGGAATGTTACTCATTCATAAAAAAAAATGAAATCTTACCATTTGCAATGACATCAATGATCCTAGAGGGTAATATGCAAATGAAATAAGCCAGACAGAGAACAACAAATGCCATATGCTTTCACTTATATGCGGAATCTAAAGAACAAAACAAAACAAACAAAATGAAAACAGACTCATAGATACAGAGAACAAACTGGTGATTGCTAGATGGAATGGGTGTTGGGAGGCTGGGTGGAAAAGATAAAGGGATTAAGAGGTAAAAATTGGTAGTTACAAAATAGTCACAGGGATGTAAAATACAGCATAAGAAATATAGTCAATAATATTGTAATAGTCATGTGAAGTGCCAGATGGGTACCAGACTAATCGCTTCATAAATTATATTAATATCTAACCACTATGATGTACACCTGCAACTAATAAAAAATGATATTGAATGTCAACTCTAATTGAAAAAATTTAAAATTTAAAATAAAGAACCAATTTACTTGAAGCTCCTTCTCATGCTTGTAAGTTAGATGGGTTCTATTCCTGTTCTCCACATGGGCAAAGCTGAAAAATGGGACAGTCAAATCAGGTAGCTTAGCTAGACAAAAAAAAAAGCCTGTTCAAAGAGAGTTTAGATTCAATCTTCTTTAAGGAGACTTGCACTTACTCTCTTACTCTAGGGCTTAACTCTTTTTCTCCACATTCTCTCAGTACCATATTTATAAACAGCCTATGTTCTTCTTTGGCCCAACTAGCATACTTTTTGCTAAAAGGCAAGCTTGGATAATTGGAAAAGGCAACATATTACCTTTGTTGTTACTGTTAAATGTCAAAATTGAATGCTCATCTGATTTCTCCAAGAGTATGTAAAGATGGCATATTTACTATAACTTGCTGCCTTAAAAAAGCAGTTCAGAATTCTCTGGGGGTTATATCTTAAATTATTTCACAAGAGATTTAACAGCAATGCTTCAGACAAACTGGCCTCTCGAAATGCACTTCAATGTGTGTTTGCTTTAATCAATCAAATTGACTGACAAAGATATTTGCAATTAGTTTATCAGGAAAAACTTCAATAGTCCTTTGGTCTTGAGAGTTTGTTATACCTATGATTTGCTTTAAAAAGTAGGTATATTTATTAATAAAGTTATTTTCTCTTTCCAAACACAAAAATTACAGCTTTGATTTTTCCACAAAATGTTAGAGACTTCTCTTGACAAGTAAACCTAAGCTCTGTGAAATTGATCAATGCGAAATGGACATGACTTCAACAAGTTTAAAGTGAGTATATATTATGGACTCAGCTTCACGCCAAATTTCGGGGCGCTGGTTCTCAAATGAGGCTGCACATTGGAATTACCTGGGAAGTTTTAAACGTGGATGATGCCTGAACCCCACCCCTAGAGATTTTTATATAATCAGTTATGGTGAGGCCTGGGCCCAGAGATATTTGGAATGTTCCTAGATCATTCTAATGTACACCCAAGGTTGAAAACCACTGTATAAAAGTATTTTGAAAAAATGAATAGAACCTATTTGATGGAATAACAGATACACAGGTAACAATGAAGAGTAATACAAGACAGTTTATTAAAAAATCTGTTTGAACATAAAAAAGATGCCAAGAAGAAGAATCTTTAAAAAAAAAAACACCATTTAGGTTCTTAAATGGGCAGGAAAATGGTGAAAACTCTTCTAGGAAAATCAGTCTAACAGCTCTTTGGAATGGACTGAAAAATGTATGAATGGAAGCATAGAGATCAATGGAGAAGCTATTTCTAGAAAAGCTGAAAATTACTCTATTGCTCATACGATGAAGTTGAATCTTCTTACCATAGTATTTAAGACTGTCCATTATGTTTTCAATCTATATTTTTAGTCTTAGTTCTCACCCTACTTCCTCATGCAAGCCATAGTCTAACGCAGAGTCCCACAAAGTGAAATGGTATGTTAATAGGTACTATATGAAGAAAGGGGTTCCATGGTCAAATAAGTTGTAAAACACTGATTGAAATTTAAAAACTAAATAAATAAAACAGGCTCCTTTACTTCAGGATTCCTCAGAACCTTTAATAACCCTCTCCTTGAAAATCACTGTTTTAAAATCCAGATTTTCTCAATGACTCATGTTTCTAAAATGGTTCTTTCCTTAGTATCAATCTTCAATTCTATTGTGTTTATAAATAAAAGGTAAATAACAACCTTATATTCAATTATCTGATCAGTTTTCTTTTATTATATGGACAATATAAACATCCAAAGATCATGTGAAATATTGAGTGAAACCCATATATTCTTAAAACAGGATGTTCTTTTTCCTGGTCTGTTCAATACCTACTACTCAATGTATGATAAAATAGCATTGAGAACCATCTCTCACAACTGTCCCCATATGCGCATCTCATTATCTGTTTTCAAAATACAAATTAAATCACTCATTACTTAGAAAATAAAATAGGACAGTGACACTGAAACATATGTAATACTTTAACACTAGGCCCTATCAGGCTTGCTTGAGGAGGTAGCAACTGCTCAACAGTTAAAGTTAAAGGGATATATCAATTCGCAACTCTAAATATTCCATTAGAAGTTACATCCTGTCAGCACTCTGGTTCTAAAAGATGACCTTCAGAGCATTCTAATTCGCCTGGGAAAGTTGTTTCTGAATGAGTTAGCATTCAAAGTTTCACCCCAAGGGTGATTTTATTTTTTAAATGTTGAGGTAGAAATTACCAAACATAATTGGCACTTCCACTGGAACCAGCTGCAGAGAGGTGAGACAGGATAAGCATTCTCAAATGCAAAGTCTGATTTGCACTCTGTTGTAGAAGCACAAGAGGACAAATATGCTGCCTTTCCCAAAGTGAAGAGGTCCAAAAGAGAAGACTTGCTGGAGACAGTAGGGGCTTTCTTTTGTTAGATTCCCTCAGAGCATTCATGTCTATCAAAAGACCAGCTACTTTTTCATTGTTTATGACTAGAATTACCCATTCCTCTTTGGATATATCTATCAATTCACAAATAATTGCTGAGTGCCTAGTAAGTGCCAAGCATTAGGCATAGGAGCAGAAAAACATGGATTTTTTACCTGACTCTGACTTGTGTGACTTAAGGCAAACCCCTTTCCCATTTGAGCTCTTAGTTTCTTTAGCTTTCAAGACAATTATCATCCCCACCCATCCTTTTTAACATGAGATTGTTATTGGGAACAAGGAAGATAATAGATATGAAAGCCTTTGGAGATATTCTTATAAACCTTTGTGTACCAAATTAAAATTATTCCTATTCACAGATTGTAGTTTGAAAGGAGCAGAAGCCCACTGGAAGTAGATTTATTTTAGGAAAAAAAATGAGATTTATTTTAGGAATGCAGGGCATTCTTATAAAATCTAATTGCAAGAAGTATTTGATTTCACAGGAACTAGAAAGTCAAAAGGCAAGTACACCCTTTCTTGGTCATGTGGTCTCTCATATATGTCTCTCTACATATCTGCCTTATTATTCCTGCTAACTAACTTCTACATGCTCATGACTCAACTATCTAACTGTCTAACTGTCTAACTGACTTTATAATCCCAACTCCACAGTTCCTGAAGAATCTGACATTCACCCAAATATCATCAGCCATAGCAAAGAGGGTGGGATCTTGTGAGAGCAGGGCAGAGTGCTCCTTCTCAGAAGTTAATGAATCAAGTTCACTAAGAAGATAATAGTGATGATGAAGAAAATGGTCGGTCGGTGCTCTACTACAGAAATGTGATGAGTATAAAACTACATAAATAACCTACCACTTCGTTAGAGTCTCATTAAAAACAGAATTATTCTTCCCAAAAGCTAAAATGAGTATTTCTACTTGTACCAGGCAGAAAAATGCCTCTGCATACTGGAGAGTATGCATGGTTCCTTACCTATAACTAGTGCTAACAGAAAAGACTTTAATGTTATAAATGCCTTTCTATTTCTCTGGCTTGCATGATTCATGGTTTAAAAAAAGCCTCTATGATCCATTTATCTTACCTGTCCCCACTGAAAACCCAATAAAGTTACTAAAGAAGATGCTTTCAAATGTTTGAAAAAAATAATTTAATTGATAATTTATGCTTTTTAACTCAATGAGATAAATAAATAAAACATTTTAACTTGGTTTTTAATGTGATATTTTAAGCCTTAAATGAAGATTTTCTATGGATAAACAGGTAAGTAATTTTGCCAAAAGACCTATCTGTTTGAAAGTCTGTCTCCACCTGAGCTTTGATTAATACATGTTACCTCCTCCTTTTCTATATCAACCAGGGTAATCACCAGTTTCACTCTCTTGCTCAAAATCAGCAAATCTAAGATCCCAAAAAATCTTCCCAGTAGAAAATTTTGAAGGCCCTAGAGAGATATTTCCCACAAATTCAAAATTAGCTATCTGATGTGATGGGTAATGGGTAGAAGAGTAAAAAACATGCCTAACAGCTGATATGGAATGGACCAAGGGAGACTTTCATGTCACTCACTGATGACCCTTGCACAAGCAGGAATATGGTGACAGAGCAGCTCTGTGGTTTATATTGAGAGCAGAGATTCTTTACTTAGCTAAGCCTGGCTTCTCTGCAATCAGAGAGTCTATCTACTGCATCAACATAAAATTCAATATAGAAATTATGGCACCAATTCTAAGAATGGACACTTCTGGCATCAAGGTGACATTTAAGTTATATTTTTATTCACTATGTATCTCTTAAGCAAATCTAGATATCTGAGTTTTAAAACATCTTCCCATATGAAATGACTACATTGAAGCCCAAGAGAGAAACAGCTTTATAATCTTTTTTTTTCTTCTTTTTCCTATTTCACTTTCCAGGATACCCATGAATCTCCCCAGAAAGGAGAACAAGATTACAAGACGGGAAATAAAATACAACCATATTTTGAAGACTCCCTCATTTACCTACCAACTTTCCTCTTTCTTTCATGGCATAGCTACTTTCAAATCATAAAAGAGTGAGTTGGGTCTTCTTATTATGGTGAAGTAGAGTGTTTTTGGTTTTCTTATTATGGTGAAGTAGAGTGTTTTCTGCCAACATAGCTTTACATTCGATAGATATTTATCGAACATAGTATATGTCATGAAGTGTAGCTAGACATGGAAATTATAATTTTTGCAGGGAAAAAACTCATTCGAGAGGTCGCAGGTTATGCACATACTTTCTGTATACAAGAGAAGAAGACCAACGTTCTTGGAAAGACAAAGTCAGACATAGACAAAGATTCTGGTGCACTGCATGTATTTAGGGCAGAAGAGAGTGGAAAGTGGGTAATGATGACATATGAAATGTAATTTTAAAGGCAAGATGTCATCACTCAGCCTAACAATGATGACTGCTACCTGCTAACATGTTTACATACCTGCAGTAAATGCTTTAATTATAAGCGCAACATAGGGTAGTAATTCTCAAATGTTGTATGTTTCAGAATCTCCTGAGAATTTCATTAAAACAAAGAATCCAGGTCCTAACCCCTTGAGTTTCTAATTTAGGAAATCTGTGGTCAGTTCTAGTAATGCACATATTTTTATCAAGCACTCACTTAAGCTATTGCTTCTAGTAGCACACTGTTAGAATCACATGTTATAAACATATTGACCCATAAGCTCCTAGTCGCTCTTTAACAAAGGTGGACTTACTACATAAGTTGACTCCATGTGGAATTCTGTTTGGAATAGAGGAAAGAGGAAGACTGGGATTTGAGGTACTGTTTGGGTAGGAAAACAGCAATAGGGGAACCTTAGTCAGCCCAGGGGTAGCCCAAGGGAATTGTGTACAGTAAAAGGATGAGGGCAATTATGATTAAGCTAGGTGAAAAGAGAGAGAAATGGGAGAAAACTGTAGAGAACTGAAATTCAACTTCGCTTCCTTTGGATCAAGCATGTCCCACAAGAGAAGTGTCAGGGGAGTATGACTATCCAATCAATAAATCATCCTTGTTATCGACTCTGCTGCCATAGCTCTTGGTTGCCTGCTAAATACTAGGGGTGACATAACCAATAGGCAAAAGATAAAAAGATAACCATGGCACCATCAGAAACATACCAATAAAGTTTGCCAGCAGAACGGTGCCACAGAAAGAGTCATGGACTGGGATCAGGAGCCCTGAGTTCCAGACCAGGCTCACCACTAATTTCACTTTGCCTTTTTGAGACTCCTTTGTAGCATCTTTAGCTATAATCTCTAACTCAGTCCCAGCAGGCAGGGCAGCTGAGAATGCCAGGGGGTGAAGCAAGGAAGAGGATTGCTGAGGAGATGGGTATTAAATCATATTTCCTCAAGCATTGCTGATGAACAGAAGAGCTCTTTCTGTCATGCATCCAACTCACCAACTTCAGTTTCAAACTTTAAATGGAAAAGTGAAAAGACACACAGGAAGATTATTTAATATGGCACGTACCACCAAAATCGCAGTCAAATTAATCAATATTCAGCCTTTAAAGAGAAGTTTGCAAAAACCACGTCACAAATAAAGCATTGTAGTGAAGCCTACAGAAGCAGAAATGCAAACTAGAGAAAAATTGGAGAGGCAGAGCTGTCCCTGGGATGGAACTTCCAGGCCAAGATCTGTGTCTAAATGAAAGGAGAAGGTACAGGTTCTGGTTACATGAAAGTCATGCTCTTGCAAAAGCCTGAAATTGCTAATTAGATAATGTGGGCTTTCAGCAACCCAGTTGCTCCTTTTACTGCATCCTTATAGCTTTTGTGGGCTCCCAACCCAACACTCCAAATATCCTCTGTCCTCCTGCTGCCCATCCCCTGGATTCCCAGGAAGTCTTCTGGCCTCAACACCTGCCCTGTGCTAGGTGAATGCAGGTCGCAGTTAGGTAAACAGATATCTCTAACTAGTAAAAATGCACATGTTTTAAAACCTCCTCTAAAAAGTAATTGAATAGGTAGAAATTTCAGGCTTTATAGACATTTAGTAGAGAATAGAGTTAATCCAAGCCCTGACTGCCAAAAAGAGAAATGTTCTATGGTCTCAGTCTCCCCTTTCTGTACTTTGATTCTTCCTACTTGCCTACACTCTGAAATCAATTTTGTCCCTAATCAGAAAACCAGTGTCTTCATTTTCTCTCCTCTCCTTTTATCAAAGTCTGCTCTAATAAATGAAAACTGCAATGTCAGGGTAGAAGGGAGAAAATGGCAAACTAGGTAAAAGCAGGGTTTGTCTCTCCCAGGTCTGCATTGAAATCACAACCAAATTATAAAGTAATCAATGTAGAGAATCACCTGAAGTCCAGGGGATCATAATACCTACCCCTGATAATATAAAGGAGACACATTGAAGCTGGTAGGAAGGGCAAAGTCATAAATCGGGCTGGACCCACACCTGCGGGTAGTGGAAGATTGCTGGGAGAGCAAAGCCACAGAGACTCTCCTGAAGGAGAGACAAGTCCTGGTCTTATTTGGGGGCTCCCCAGCCCAGGGTCCTAGCCCAGGGAGGAGGAGATTCCTGTAACTCTAACTGTAATAACAAGAGGGGATTCTGGCTGTCTGGGTGAGATAGAAGGAGACTGAAACCCTAGACGTCTCTTTAAAGGAACCATGCACAGGCTTTCTGACCTGTAGACACTCACCCAGGACTCTGGCGGTGGATCAGAGGCTTGCTTGAGATTCATTTTGAGAAATTCTGCATTCCCTGGCACCAGAACAAAGGCTGGAAAGGCAGCCACCACTGTACCTTACTCCGGCCCCGCTACAGGGTAACCTACAGACCACACAACTTGACTGTGCAGACCCCTCCCACAGAGCCATTAGGAAGCCCTGGCCAGAGGGGATCAGCCTGCCCCACGCAACCTACAGATTGCCCAGGGAATTTGTTGATGGATGGCTGCCAAGCCCTGCTCCTATTCAGGGCCAAGCATTCCCAGGAGGCTGCCAGCACTGTGAGCCACATGTCCATTCCCAGTGGGCAACCAACACTGTGAGCTGCATTTCCCAGATAGGGTCAGGCAGATCGCTGCTGCCAACGTGAACTTGGGTGGATATGTGGGCCAGTCCCAGACAGCACCTAGTCTTGCTGTGATCTGGGACTTATACAGGAACTCACAGAACAGTTACCAAAGTTGCAGCAAGTTGCAGCAAAGTTGATCTGACTGCCATTGTCTCTCTGAGACCCCGCCCAAACCTACCCACAAATTGCCCCAGGTGGCCCATTGACTGAACTGCTACAGCCCTGCCACTCCTCTCCCATGATCTCCTAATCAACATAGGCAACAAACTTTGGCAGGCACAGGAAGGGCGCTGCACTAAAATCACCCGCAGGCAGACATTTGCTGCTTGCAAGAGTTGCAATATTGTGTCCAGGGAGCACAGGGATCTGTAGGACTGCCCCAGATGGCAGCTGGTCTCACTGTGATCTGTATCTACAGCAGGAATGCCCAGGCACAGAAGTTGCAGCCAGATGGACCTTATCTCCTGAGATCCTACTTCACCCAAGCCAAAAAGTGCCTTAAGCCCATTGACAAGCAGCCTCTTGTGCCCTGCTTGGCTCTGGGGTTATTCTCTCAGTGCAGGCAACAGACCTGGGATAGGGCAGTGAGCACATTTTGAGGAAAGCAGTTGTGGGCAGCCCATTGCTGCCTGTACAAGCTGCAATATCTCTTGAGGGGATTGCAGGGGTCTTTATTGGCCTGATGGGCATTGACTCCCTGAGCTCCTGCACCATCAAATATACAAAGTGCCCACTGCACATGGACAGGCAGCTGCCCCTGCCCTAGAGGTAGGTATTATGATCCCCTGGACTTCAGGGCGGCAGCAGCTAACTTTGCTACAAGTGGAAACTTGTACAGGGAGCCACAGAGACAGCATTAGCACATAAACCGACACTGCAATGGCAGGGGGAAATTTACTCAATAGACCCATGAGACTCCCAGGGTCCCTGCACCACCCGACACGCATACCACTCAGAGGATCACCCAGTTTCAGGGACTTATGGGCAACTGACATGCAATGTCAGGCCTTGAGGAGCACTGGTCCCTCTGTTAAACTGCCATAGGTCAGAGATGAGGGATAATCAACTGTTGCCTACAGTGTGACTCTTCCACTTACCTATATAGCTAGCATAGGTAACAACCATCTGCAGATTGCTTTGTTGTTTTCACTGGGCTGCCCTGAGCAATCAAAAGCAGTGAGTAAACTTGGCCTATGGGGGAGCCCCTCACAAGGTGCCACAAAATCAATACATCTGGAAGCTGGCACCAGACTACAATGGAGCAACTCCTGACTAGTCCCATTAATTATACACATAAATGGTAGTTGCAACAAGTACACAAGCTTTCTAGGGCGAATCCCACTCAGTAAGGTCAGCCCACACACAATAACTCTTACCTTGTGGGTATAATCAATTCCCACAATTAGTCAGCCCAAGCCTTAATCCCATCCATGAATTTACTAACAACAATAAAAATTTGTCCACAACAGAAGATCACACACAATTCACACGAAGATCATGTCCAGAATCCCCAGCATCAGAGATCAGGGAGAGTATGCTAAAGGGCCATATAGGACACCTTCCCATTAAGCAACATGGCCAAGGCTGAGAGACGAAACAAATGTTCCTGACACATAGAAACTAACACAGAGAGGCTAATTAATTGGGAAAACAAAGAAACATGCCACAAATGAAACAACAGGAGAAAACTTCAGAAAATAAGCTAAATGAAATGGAGGCAACCTACCAAATATAGAGTTCAAAATAATGGTTACAAGAATGTTCGACAAAATTAGGGGGAGAATGGATGAGCACAATGAGAACCTCAACAGAATAAAAGAAGACGTAAAAAACAAAAAAGAACAAGACAGAAGTGAGGAATACGATAAATAAAATAAAGAATACACTAGAAAGATTCAACAGTAGATTGGATGAAGCAGAAGATTGAATCAGTGAATTGGAAGACAAGGTAGCAGAATACACCTAATCAGAGCAACAACAACAAAAAAAGAATTTAAAAAATGAGGATAGTTTAAGAGATCTCTGGGATGAAATGAAACATAAATATATCCGTATCATTGGCGTACCTGGAAGAGAGAGAGCAAGGGATTGAGAATCTATTTCAAGAATTAATGACAGAAAACTTCCCTAACCTGAAAAAGGAGGTATACATACAAGTTCAGGAAGCACAAAGAGGCCCAAACAAGAGGAATTCCAACAGATCCACACAAGGACACATCATAATTAAAATGCCAAAGGTCAAAGAGAGAATCTTAAAAGCAGCAAGAGAAAGGAAGCTAGTTACTTACAAGGGTACCCTCATAAGTATGTGTGCTGAGTTTTCAATGGAAATTTTGCAGGCCAGAAGGGAATGGCAAGAAATATTCAAAGTTATGAAAAACAAGAATCTATAACCACAAATACTCTACCCAGCAAGGCTTTCAATTAAAAAAGAAGGTGAGATAAAGAGGTTCCCAGACAGGAAAAAGCATAAGGAATTTATCTCCAACAAGCCAGCATTACAAGAAATGTTAAAGGATCTTCTGTAAAAACAGAAGGGGTGAAAGAGAACATAGGTATAACAAATACAAATAATAAAATGGCAGTAACAATGTATCTATCAGTAATCACTTTAAATGTAAATGGATTAAAAGCACCAATCAAAAGACATAGGGTGAAAGAATGGATAAGAAAACAAGACCCATGCATATCCTATCTACAAAAGACCGATTTCAGATCAAATGACACTCAGAATGAAAGCAAAGGGATGGGAAAAGTATTTCATGCAAATGAAAATGACGAAATAGCCAGGATAGCAATACTTATATCAGATAAAATAGACTTTAAAACAAAAAGCTATAAAAAGAGACAAAAAAGGGCATTGCATAATGATAAAGGGATTGATAAATGAAGAGGACATAACCCTAGCAAACATATATGCACCTGACATAGGAGCACCTACATACAGAAAGCAATTACTGACCGAGGTAAAAGGAGAGATCAATATTAATACACTCATAGTAGGAGACTTTAACACCCCATCGACACCAATGGACAGGTCTTCCAGGCAAAGAATCAACAAAGAAACAATGGGCCTAAAAATCACACTAGAACTGATGGATTTAATAGATATTTTAGGAGCATTTTATCCAAAAGCAACAAAATATACATTCTTCTCAAGTGCACATGGACTATTTTCAAGGACAGACCACATGTTAGGACCCAAACCAAGTCTCAATAAATTTAAGAAGATTGAAATATTATCACCCGTCTTCTCTGATCATAATGTTAGGAAACTAGGTATTGACTACAAGAAAAAAAACTGGAAAATACACAATCACATGGATGCTAAATGGCATGCTACTAAACACTGAATTGGTTACTAATGAGATCAAGAAAGAAATCAAAAGATACTTAGAGATAAATGAAAGGGAAAACACAATGACTCAAAATTTATGAGACACAGCAGAAGCAGTCCTAAGAAGGAAACTCATAGCAATATGGGCCTACCTCAAGAAACAAAAAAAAAAGCTCAAATAAACAACCTAACCTTACAATTAAAAGAATGAGAAAAAAAGAAGAGCAAATAAGGCACAAAATGAAGAGAAGAAAGGAAATAATAAAGATCTGAGCAGAAATAAATGAAATAGAGTCTAGAAAAAACAATACAAAAGATTAATGAAACCAAGAGCTGGTTCTTTGAAAGGATAAACAAAACTGACAGACCCTTAAGAAGATTCATCAAGGAAAAAACAGAAAAGACTCAAATAAATAAAATCAGAAGTGAAAGAGGAGAAATCACCATGGACTGCATAGAAATACAATGGATCATAAGAAAATACTAAGAGTAATTATATGCCAACAAATTGGACCATCTGGAAGAAATGGACACATTCCTAGAAACATACAATCTCCCAAGACTGAGTCAAGAAGAAACAGAGAATCTGAACTGACCAATTGCCACCAATGATATCATTCATATTGGTAATCATAAACCTCCAAAAAAACAAAAGACCTGGACCAGATGGCTTCATAGGTGAATTTTACCAAACATTCAAGGAAGAATTATTGCCTATGCTTCTCAAACTATCCAAAAAATTCAAGAAGATGGAAGGCTCCCTAACTTCTTTTGTGATGTCACCATTACTTTGATTCAAAAATCAAAGGCATTACAAAAAAAAACCTATAGGCCGATATCTCATAAACATTGATGAAAAAATCCTCAACAAAATATTATCAAACCAAATTCAGCAATGCATTCAAAATATCATACACCATGATCAAGTTGGATTTATTCCTGGGATGCAAGGGTGGTACAATATCCACAAATCAATTAATGTGATATACCACATTAACAAATCAAAAGATGAAAACCATATGATCATATTAGATGCAGAAAAAGCATTTGATGAAATCCAGCACTTATTTACGATAAAAACTTTCAGCAAAGTGGGAATAGAGGGAACATGCTCAACCAAATAAAGACCATATATGACAAACCTACAGCTAACATCATACTCAATGGGGAAAGGCTGGAAACGTTTTCCATAAGATCAGAAACAAGACAAGGATGCTCACTTGCACCACTCCTCTTCAGCACTGTATTAGACGTCTTAGCCGCAGCAATAAGACAAGAAAGAGAGATAAATCGCATTAGAATTGGAAAGAAAGAAGTAAAACTCTTGTTATTTGCCGATGACAAGATACTATTTAGAAAGAACTGTAAAGATTCCACCAGAAAACTGTTAGAACTGATCAATGAATTCAGTAAAATAGCAGGTTACAAAATATATATTCGGAAGTCAGTGGCATTTTTATACACCAATGATGAACTTTCAGAAAGAAACGAAGAAAACAATCTCATTTGCAATTGCGTCAAAAACTATAGAATACCTGGGGATCAAATTAACCAAAAAGGTAGGAGACCTGTTTTCAGAAAATTATGTCTTCGAAAAAAGAAATTGAAGAAGATACAAATCAATGGAAGCGCATCCCATGTTCATGGGTAGGAAGAATCAACATCGTTAAAATGGCCATACTACCCAAGGCAATCTATAGATTCAGTGCAAGGCCTATTAAAAAAATGGCATTTTTCGGAGCGCTAGATCAAATAATCCTAAAATTTATATGGAGCCATAAAAAAAAAAACAAATAGCCATGGCAATCTTGAGAAAGAAGAACAAAGTTGGAGGTACCACACTACCTGATATCAAACTATATTGCAAGGCTACAGTAATCAAAACAGCATGGTTCTTGAATAAAAACAGATACATTGATCAATGGAACAGAATACAGAGCCCAGAAATAAATCCATGCCTATATGCTGACTTAATACATGATAAAGGAGGTAAGAATATACAATTGGGTAAGAACAGTCTCTTAAATAAATGGTGTTGGGAAAATTAGACAGACACATGAAAAAAAAGGGGGGGAGCTGGACCACCTTCTTACATTGTATACGAGAATAGACTCAAAATGGATTAAAAACTTAAATGTAAGACTGGAAAGCATAAAACTTCTAGAAGAAAACATAGTCAGTAAACTCCCTAATATTACTAACAGGAATTTCTTTTCAAATATATCTCCTCAAGCAAGGGAAACAAAAGAAAAAAATAAACCAATGGGACTACATCGAACTAAAAAAGGATTTGTACAGCAAAGGAAACCATCAACAAAACAAAAGGACAACTGACTGAGAGAAGATATTTGCTAATGATACATCTGATAAGGGGTTAATATCTGAAATATATAAAGAACTTATACAACTCAACTACAAGAAAACGAACAATCCAATTAAAAAATGGGCAGAAGACCTGAATAGATACTTCTCTAAGAAGGAAATACAGATGGCTAATAAACATATGAAAAGATGCTTAACATCACTAGCCATCAGAGAAATGCAAATTAAAACCACAATGAGATATCATCTGACATCTGTCAGAATGGCTATCATCAATAAATCAAAAGGCAACAAGTATTGGCAAGGATGTGGAGGAAACGGAACCCTCATACATTGTTGGTGGAATTGCAAATTAGTACAGCTGGTATGGAAAAAAACAGCCTGGAGATTTCTCAAAAAATTAACAATGGATATTGCACTTATGGGTATTTATTCAAAGAAAATCAAAACAACAATTCATAATGATCTACGGACTCCAATATTCATAGCAGCACAATTTACATTAGTTAGGATATGGAAGCAACCTAAATGCCCATCAACAGATGATTGGATAAAGAAAGAATGGTTCATATATACAATGGGATATTACTTAGCCATTAAAAAAAATGAAATCCTGCCATTTGCAGACATGGATGGACCTAGAGGTTATTATACTGAGTGAAGTAAATCAGACAGAGAAAGATAAATACCATATTATTTGACTTATATATGGAATCTAAGGAATAAAAAGAATAAACTAATCAAAAACAGACTCACAAAGATAGTGTACAATTTGGTGACGTACAGAGAAGAGGGGGGTTTCGAGGGCTAGGAGAATGGGATGAAAAGTTAAAGAAGTACAAATTAGTAGTTGATATTTGGTCATGAGGATGGGGAGTATGGCAGAGGGAATGCAGTTAGAATTAATATGATGGCTAGGTGGAGGGCCAGGGGAGTGAGGGAACAATTAGGGGGATCATTTTATGAACTATATAGATGTCTAACCAATGTACTCGGTACTTGAAACTAATTCAAATAATTATTTTTTTAGAAAAGTAGGAAATTCTGACATATGATACAATATGAGTGAATCTTAAAGACCTTCTGCTAAATGAAACAACCCAGTAGCAAAAAGACAAATACTGTGTGATTCCATTTATATAAGGTACTTAGAGTAGTCAAATTCATAGAGACATACCATAAAATAGTAGTTACTAGGGGCTGGGGAAAGGGGAGAATAGGGAGTTGTTGTTTAATGGGTACAGAATTTCAGCTGGGAAAGATGAAAAAGTTCTGGATATGGATGGTGGTGATGGTTGCACAACAAAATGGCTACATCATTGCCATAGAAGTGTGCACTTAAAATGGTTACATGGCAAATATTATGGTATGTATCTTTTACCTCAATTTTAGAAATGAGTACCAGGGGAAATTTATGAAATGCAAAAATGTAAATGACCCTTATATCTCAGTATCTGCTTAAAAAATCTCTCTGAAATAATATTCATTTTTTTTTTTCAGCAAAGGTAATTCTTTTTGTTTCCCAAATAAGCAACTGTTTTTCAAAGACAAGTGGTCTGGGCAATTCCATTTTTTTACCCATGAGCAGTGGTTAGAGACAAGTAAAGAAGTGCACTCTTAATGACTCAGAAAAGTTACCAAAAACTTCAGAGGTTTACACTCTATGAAGCCAAAATATTTTTCCCTTGTGCAGTTTAATAGTTGCTTTGATTACTTCTGGTTGAAAATAAATAGCCAAGTCTTTATTTTTGCAATACTCTTTTTGATTTATCCAAAGGCATCAGGAATAAATTTTTTTCTACTCCTTTACAGTTAGTTTTTCTTTGATTACAAGAAACTCTTATTAAAAATATGCTCCATGTTATCAGGAAAAATCAGGTATTGGATACTTATCCTGTCTCCTACCTTGCAAAGGCATTTCAGTTTCTCCGATATCCTTTTAGAAATTGGGTAATGACCAAACTGCAAAGGATCATTATTTATTAAATGACAGGAAGGTTTCCCATGAACATAGATGATATGAAGCAACACATTTAAGATATTTAAAATGGTGCTCATTTTTATTGACAAAATACATCATATCTTGAGATTAATATTTACTTAATCATCAATGAAAAAATATTATTATTATTATTATTATTATTATTATTAAAGATTTTAGGAAGCTGCTAGTGTATGCTAGTTCATTTACTAAGCTCCTTTGACACAAAGGGCTGACAGATACGGTTCTTGTCTCAAAGGACGTTACCATTTATTACCGGGATATATGGATAGATCTTGGTTAACTTACTTTATAGAATTTAGTGATTGAAATGGTTCAGAAGCAATTCTGCCTCTAATATTGCCATACCATGCATCTGTCTTATGCACCTCCATCTCTTGTGGTGTCTATATTAACTTGATTTTACTGTTCTATGGTAATCAAAAGCATAACTTTACTATTTCCAGAGTCTCTTGCCCAAGGAAATAATGAGATTGTTTATTACAGAAATTTCCTGAAAGATCCATCAACCCTTAAATTGAAAACATCGGCAGGCAATTCACATCCCAAGACTATCTGAGCCTTTGCCTCAAATGTTTGTCATTTCTATCAATCCTAAACTATTATATAATGATCCTTACTCAGTCCTATTAAAGTACTGGCTTTCAAAGACCATAATTGAACCCAGACTTCAAAATCCAATAAATCAGACCTCACTCTTCCCTCATATATGTGGTATTTACAATAGCCAAAAGATAAAACAACAAAAACCCAATACCCATCAACAAAAGAATGGATATGTAAAATTTGGTATATCCATACAATAAAATACTGTGCAGCCATAAGAATGATCAAGGTACTGATACATGCTACAATGCAAATAAGCCTGAAAAACATGATGCTAAGTGCAAGTAGCCAAACACAAAATGACTTGGGGTGGTGGCAGGGGAATAGGGAGTGACTGCTTAATAGTTATAGGATTTCTTTTGGAGGGGGTAATGAAAATGCTTTGAAACTAGATAGAGATGATGGTCACACAACATTGTAAATTTGCTAAATACTAGTGGATTGTATACTTTAAAATAGTTGACTTTACCTATGTAAATTTTACCCCAATTAAAAAAAATTTTAAGTTAAAACAAAAAAACAATCTGCAATGTCATTAATACCTCCATGAAGGTAAGACACTGTGCTCTTTTCCCAGTGATGAGTGAATCTGAAGGCCTCTCTCTTCTTCTGGAATGATAGACTTTGTCACCTCATACTGAAAGGATTTCTGGATTTAGTGAGGAATTTGGGATGGGGAGATAACAACACTTCTCAGGTGCCCTGAAGTCAGAGACACCATCCAAAACTAGGACTGAATTTAAGCACAGACCTAGCATGTAAGATAATACTTGACATTACTCATAAAAGTTGAAAACAATAAAATTGCTAAACCCTAAATCACATATCAAATTCCTTATCTTCATGTAATTTCTAATCACTAGTAGAACCTCTCTATAAAATAATGACCCTTACAGTTGATAGCTATATTCAAAGTACTCTGAAGTAGTAGACCAGAGGAAATCTGTTGTCAGAGTGATTTTTATTGTAACAAGTTATTTTATTTTATTTTATTTTTGAAATGATTCAAAGTGAAGAATACATTAGAGGGAATCAACAGATGAAATAAAGATCAAATCAGCAATTTAGAAGATAAGGTAGAAGACAGCACCCAATCAGAACAGCAACAAGAAAAAAGAATTCAAAAAAATGAGGATAGTTTAAGATACCTCTTAGACAACATCAAGCATACCAACATTTCCATCACAGAGGTACCAGAAGGGAAGGAGTGAGAGCAAGAAATTGAAAACCTATTTCAAGAAATAATGACTTCCCAAACTTGGTTAAGGAAAGACATATAAGCCCAGGATGCACAGAGTCCAAAACAAGATGAACCTGAGAGGCCCACACCAAGACACATCATAAATAAAATTCCAAAGGTTAAAGACAAAGAGAGAATCTTAAAAGCAGCACAAGAAAAATAGTTAGTTACCTACAAGGTATCTCCCATAAGACTGTCAGCTGACTTCTTAATACACACTTTGCAGGCCAGAAGGGATTAGCAGGAAATATTCAGACTGGTGGAAAGCAAAGACATACAATCAAGATTACTCTACTCAGCAGTTATTATTTAGAATTGAAGGACAGATAAAGAGCTTTTCAGACAAGAAAAAGCTAGAGAAGTCATCACTACCAAATGAGTATTATACAAAATGTTGGAGGAACTTCTTTAACAAGAGGAAAAAATACATATATGAAAAATATTAATAAAAATGACAATAACTAAATATCTATCAGCAATTACTTCAAATAAAAAAGAACTAAATGCTCCAATCAAAAGATAAAGTGGCAAATCCAGTCAAAATAATGGAGTAGGTAAAAACTGTGCTTTCTTCTTCTCACAACCACATCCAAATTACAACTGAACTACAGAATCACCGTCATTGGGAATCACCTAAGATCTAGCTGAACAGAAGTCCTACAACTGAAGACACACAGAAGAGGCCACCTTAAGACTGGTAGGAGGGGCAGAGACACAAAACGAGCTGGTCCCACATTTGCATATGGCAATTGAGAGTCAGGAAAAATATCTCAGCTGTGGAGGTCCCCCAGGAAGAGCGACGGGTCCTGGCCCCACACTGGGTTCTATACCTCAGGGTTCCAGTTACAAGAGGAGGACTCCCCACAACTTCTGGCTGTGAAAACTGGCAGAGATTGTGACAGTGTGATGGAGGGCTGAGGGAGTCACAGACTTTTCTCTTAAAGGGCCCATACACAAACTTATTCGGTGATGGACTCACTCGCTCTCATCTCCAGCTCTGGGGAAGCAGCTCAAAAGGCATCAGGGAAATACGTGGAAGAAATAAGTTGGCTGGCTTCAAGGCAAGGGCTGGCCCTACCAGACAGAAATGCTGGCAGAGAGCATAGTTCCATTGTTGAGCCTTTTTTCATTTGGCTTGCAGAGCCAGGCAGCCACCATATATGAATCTCCATTAACATAGATAACACTGGTCACCCTGCCCTGGGATCCACAGCACACCTACTACATAAGGTCACTTCACAAAGACTGGGAAACGTAACATCCCTACCTAATACACAGAAACACAATTAAGCAGCCAAAACAGAAAGACAAAGAAACATGACCTAAATGAAAGAAGAGAACAAATTTCAGAAAAAGAACTAAACAAAGTGAATACAAGCAATGTACCAGATGCAGAGTTCAAAACACTGCTTATAAGGATGCTCAATGAACTTAGATGAAGAGTAGATGAACTCAGTGAGAATATTAACATTAATGAAGAATACCTTAAGAGGAATTAACAGTATTAGATGAAGCTGAGGACAGTATCAGCGATTTACAAGATAAGGTAGCAAAAAACACCTAATTAGAAACAGCAACAAGAAAAAAAAGAGAATAGTTTGAGGGATCTCTAGGACAACAATAAGCTTACCAACATTTGCAGCATAGGGATACCAGAAGTAGAAGACAGAGAAGTAGAAGACAGAGAGTAAGGGATTTAAAACCTATTACAGGTAATATTGATGGACTACTTTCCTAATCTGATGAAGAATACAGACATATGTGTCTAGGAAGCACAGAGAATCTCAAAAAAGAGAAACCCAAAGAGGCCCATACCAAGACCCATCATGATTAAAATGCCAAAAGTTAAAGACAAAGAGTGAATTTTAAAACAGCAAGAGAGAAGTACTTAGTTACCTACAAGGGATCTCCCATAAGACTGTCAGCTGATTTCTCAACAGACATTTGCAGGCCAGAAGGGCAGGAAATATTCAACATGATGGAAAGCAAAGACTCACAATCAAGATTACTCTACCAAGAAACACTATCAGTTAGAATTGAAGGACAGATAAAGACCTTTCAGACAAGAAAAAGCTCAAAGAGTTCATCATCTTCAATCCAGTATTACAGGAAATGTTGGAGGAACTTCTTTACTTAGAAGAAAAAAAAAAGGTAAAAAAAGTATAAACAATATAATGGCAATAACTACATATCTAGCAATAATTATTTTAAATGTTGGTGGATTAAATGCTTCAATAAGAAAATAGGGTGGCTGAATGGATAAGAAAACAAGACCCTTACATATGCTGCCTACAATAGATTCACTTCAGATCTAAAGACACACACAGATTGAAAGTAAAGGGATGAAAAAAAATATTTTGTGGAAATAGAAACAAACAAAAAAAAGCTGAGGTAGCAATACTTATACCAGACAACATAGACTTTAAAACAAAAACTATAACAGAGACAAACAGGGACTCAGTTATCCCACTTCTGGGTATTTATCTAAAGAAACCCAAAACACTATTTTGAAGGAAGATGTAAATACGTATATTCAATGCAGCATTATTTACAGTAGCCAAGTTATGGAGGCATCCTGGGTGTCCATCAATGGATGAATGAATAAAGAATAAGTGGTACTTATATACAATTGGATATTACTCAGCTATAGAAAGGAATGAAATCTTGCCATCTGCAACAACATGGATGGAGCTAGAGAGTTTGTGTTGAGTGGAGTAAGTCAGATATAGGAAGACAAACGCCATATAATTTCACTTACATATAGAATTTAAGGAACAAAATAAACAAAACAGAAACAAGCTCATATATACAGAGATCATTTTCGGCATTGCCAGATGGATGGGGGTTGGGGCAGGGTAAGAGTGGGGAACAGATTAAGAAGTACAAATTAGTGGTTACAAAATACTCATGAGAATTTAAAGTATATCATAAGGAATATAGTTAATAACATTATAATAATTATGTATGGTGCCAGGTGAGTAGTAGACTTATTGGGGGAATCACTTCCTAAAGTATATAAGTATCTAACCATTATGCTATACACCTGAAAGTAATATAATATTGTATGTCAAATATAATTGAAAATTTTTAATTAAAAATGATTCACACCACATATATTTCATTTGTTTTATTTTTCAATTAGAGTCGACATTCAATAATATTTTGTCAGTTTCAGCTGTACAGCATAGCAGTTAGACATTTTTATAATTTACAAAGTGATCCCACCGTTATTAGTCTAGTACCCACATGGCACTATCAACAGATATAATGTTATTTACTATATTCCTTATGCTGTACTTTACATTCCCATGAACATTTTGTAACTACCAATTTGTATTTTTTAATCCTTTCACTTTTTCACCCAGCTCACAACCCCTTCCCATCTGGCAATCACCATTTTGTTCTCTGTATCTATGAGTCTGTTTCTGTTTTATTTGTTTGTTTATTTTGTACTTTAGATTTCACATATAAGCAAATTTATATGGTATTTGTCTTTCCCTGTCTGGTTTTTGATTACTGGTAGCTTTGTGGTAGGTTTTGAACAGTACGTATATTTTAGAAAAAAACTTGTATCAAAGATAAAAGCAGAGCTTTTACAACTCATTAATAAAAAGACAAATAATTAAATTAAAAGTGACAGACATTTTGATTTCAAAACTTACCACAAAGCTACAGCAATCAATATAGTGTGGTACTACATTAAGGAGAGATGTATATGTCAATATCAAGGCATTTTAAAAAGAAATTTCATAATATCCTTATGGGAAAGATGAAAAAAATATAGAATGTCTAGATAACAATACAGAGAGGTACAATATTAAATGATTCATGCTAATTAATTACTCAGTGTCAATCTGAGAGAAGGAGGTAAAGGTTCTAGGAGACAAGTGGTTTGAAAGAATAGAAAATACACTGGTTGAGAGACTCAAATATAGCATGTCAAAATAGAATAAGAATAAAGTACTATATCTGTACTCCAAAAATCAAATGTATAGATACAAGATAAGGAGATCTGGCACAAGAAAATGTTTTAAAAGTTTCTATTAACAACAAATTCAGTTGAGTCAACAGCGTGCTGTGGTTCTTCAAAATTGCCAATATAACTCCTTTAAGAGAAATGTACTATCAGTCATTACAAAGCCAATAAATAGGTGTCACTATTCAATTGATCCAAAAAACAGAGTGGTTCTTCTTCATAAAATTCTGTGTTTGGTTTATGATTACTCTCATTTAGAAGCAGTATTGCCCCCAGTGAGCATATGGAAATGTATTGGGAGAATTTGGGTGTTGTCACAATGACTGAAGAGAACTACTAGCATCTAGTGGGTAGGGGCGGAAGTTGCTAAACACCTTGCAATATGCAAGAGGAATCCTACATGAAGCCTCCTCATACATCCCAGCATAATGCCACCTGTTTCCAGGCAGCTTTCAAAGGTGTCCCCCATGATTCCTGCTTCCTGGTATTCCTGCCCTTTTATAATCTCCCCTAGAAACTAAATTCTAATGAATAGAAGGTGGTAAAAGTGATTGAAAGTCACTTCTATAATTAGGTTACAGAAGACTGTGACTTGCGTCTTTGCTAACCATATTGTGAGCTGTCCTATGATGAGGTCCAGGAGTCAAAGCACTGACAGACACCTCCAGCCAAAAGTTAGCCAGAAACTGAGACCTGTTAACAACCATGTGAGTAATCTTGGAAGCAGATCTCTCCCCCAATAAAGCCTGATTATAGCCTGTTAGAGACTCTGAGTTAATTTATGCCCAGATTTGTGATCCACAAATATAATGAGAAAATAAATGTGTGTTGTGTTAAGCCATTAAGTTTTGAAGTAATTTTTATACTACACTAGATCATTGATGCGATACAATATTATAATACTATGCCTATAGCATACTTATATCTTGATTTAATACTGTTGCTACTATTATTAGTTCTATTATTAATAATAATTGCTAACATTTGTTAAGCCTTTCAATTTTCCGGGCATTTTTGCTAAGCACTTTACACATAAGTTCTTTTCTAACCCTTCTAGCAATCATATAAGGTAGGTACTGTTATTATTATATACATTCTTATACTTGCAGCTCAAGAAACTCAGGCGTTGAAACTGAAAAGTTAATAACTTACACAAAATTAATGAGTTAGCAAATAGCAGAGATGGGGTTCTGACTCAAGTAGTCTGGATCCAAACTTACTATATGCATTCAGATAGACTAAAGTTTGAGTTTTAATCTCAGTTCTCCAATTAATGCTTTCTTTGACCTTGGATAAGTTATCTCAATTCATTGAACCTCAGTTTCCTTATCTGTTAATTGGAGACACTTATGGTGCAAAACACAGAGTTGTTATGAGGATTCAATAAAATTTTGGATATAAAGCACATGGCATAGAAACACATTTGGTAATCCACTGCCATTATTAAAGTTCCTCCACTAATATTTGTGGAACCTGGGACAAGAGCACAAATGAAGGTCCACATAATGTCTACATATTTTAAAAATATAAATCAAAATTTAAAAATAGGTTAAAAATACATTTGTTCCTCCAACCTTGAAAAATATAATTCATAAAAACTTTGAAGGCCAGGTTCAAATTTTGAATTCTCGGGTTCCTCAGGGTTCTGCACCAGAATATGTCATTGGAGAAAAAGGTGGCCCCATGTTCCCAACTAGTCCCCTTCTTTCCCAATTCCAGCCTCTGTCCTACAGAATAAAGAGCTTTGTACATATGCATGTGGACATTCCAGACTATAAATCCAAGTTCTGACTATACCAGAGTTGCCAGATTCAGCAAATAGAAATACAGGGTGTCATATACTTTATCTGGCAACCCTAGACTGTACTCTCTTCCACATGGAATTTCCCTCAGACCTAAGGGTTCATGTAGTACTAAGTCCTTTCCCTGTGGAGAGTGGTAGCCAAAGGAAAGCCGGAGTTGGGGGGGGGGGTCCTTTTAGAGCATGGAGCCCAGTCAGTTGCATCCCTTGCCCAAATCTAAGATTAGGCCAGCCCTAAGTAATTAAATGAGTTTTGATTTGAGAGCTCTCCTTTATAAACTCCACCTGTACCTTATTCTGTATGGCTTTCTCTCAACAGCATCCTCGAACAGCTTCTCACTTCCCAATTTCCTAGTCCCTATATTCTTGATTTAACTCTGGCTCAGAAACACTGAAAAAAAGTCTTGTCCAAAGTATTATATTCATTTGTGTAATCTATGTAAGTCACAACTCATATCTGTCCTCTTCTTATCCACTCCCATTCCCACTAATGATTCCTCACCCTCTGAATTATTGCCAAAGATTTCTAGAGACCAGTGAGGGAAGAAGAAACATTATACATGACTTTGTCTGTGCATCTGAAAAATAAAATAAGAAATAGCAATGCAGATAAAGTTTCAAAACAAAATGAAGGAGCAGGCAAAGGCAGCCAAGCCATTATTAAATATATTACATTAAGAAATTGAATTAATTTTTTCAACAATCATCTTGTAAAATTACATTCATCAAAGAATTACTAAATATAATAAAGCAAGGCACAAATAGAATGGTCAACATTCCACCTCCCCAATTGAAGTGTTATATATAGTTTATTCATCTACAAAAAGATTCTGAAGCTGAGAGAAGCCATAAGCCTTATCACCATATTCATAGCAAATCCAGAGATAAAGAGAAGTCAAGTCAAGGACATTGATCCAGACACTGCAATTACATCTATCTCTCAGGAATATGATGACATAGAAGCCTGGCAAACAGACAGAGTTGTTCAAAATGTGTCTCAAAGAGGTTGATAGATACTTGACATCTGATTGCAGCTCTGGAAAATAAAAGTAATCCCCAGGAAGACAGAAAATGACTTGAGGGTTTAGAATGATTGTAACCTCAGGAGGCAATAACAGAATAATATATCTGACAAAAATTCTAATGCCATCCTAGGCTGTTTAACAAATATGAAAAAAAAATGTTTCATCCTTTATTAGGTATTTACATACCAGGTTTTTGTGCTAAGTGCTTTTAATGTATATTATCTTGTATAATCCTCATGACAGCTCAGCAAATACTATTTGAACCCAGATATGTCAACCATTTGTCAGATAATTTCTGATTTGTGACCCACACTTTGTGGAGGGAAATTGATGACATGTCTAGAGGAAGATGACAGAAAATGACTCAAGGCAGTGAGAACAATCCAAAACATGCTATGTGTGGAAAACTTCAAGAAACTAAAGATATTCAACATGAAGAAAAAAAAACGGACTTAGATCATAAACTCAGAGATAATGTGTCTTTTATTCACTCATATATCCCAAATTTCTACCACAATGTCTAACAATATATGAGGTGCTCAATAAACGTTTGCTGAATAAATGGATGAATAAATGAAGTAAAAGATGAATGAATGACTTTAAGATATATAAGAATAATCATGTAGAAGAGATATATTCTAATATACTATTTGGTATATTAGTGTGCCAATTATTAATCAAATATAAGAAAGATATTTCTACATCTTCTTATGGGATATCTTGAGAACTCATTAATACCTTACCAGCAGGAATATTTTTCATTTATTGACAATCAGCCAATGACAAAAAGACAAAACACATGGAGGTGAAACAACACGCTACTAAATAATGAATGCACTAACAGTGTAACCAAGGAATAACTAAAAAGAAACCTTGAGACGAATGAAAATAATAACATAAAAACTCTATGGGACACAATGAAAGTAGTCCTAAGAGAGAAATTCATATCAATTCCAGCTTACCTCAAGAAACAAGAAAAATCTCAATTAAAAAATCTAAACTTACACCTAAAGAAACTAGTAAAAGAACAACAAATAAAGCCCAAAGTAGTAGAAGGAAGGAAATAAGAAAGATCACACCAAAACATAAATACAATGAAGTCTAAAAAATGATGAAAAGGATCAATGAAGCCAAGAACTGGTTTTTCAAAAGAAACAAAATTGATAAACCTTTAACCAGACTCATTAAGAAAAAGAAAGGACATAAATAAATAAAATCAGAACCGAAAAAGGAGAAGTGACAACAAACACTGCAGAAATACAAAAGATTGCAAGAAAATACTATAAGCAATTATGTGCCAACAAATTGGACAATCTGGAAGAAGTGGATACATTCCTAAAAACATACAGTCTCCCAAGACTGAGACAGGAAAAAAAAAAACAGGAAATCTGAAGAAAGAGAAAATTTGATTACCACCAATGAAATCGAACAGTCATCAAAAAATTCCCAGAATACAAGAGTCCTACACGAGATGGCTTCATAGGTGAATTTTACCAATAATTCTTCTCAAACTATTCCAAAAAAATTCGAGAAGAAAAAAGTCTCCCAAACTCATTTTACGAGGACACAATTAACTTGATTCCGAAACTAGAGAAAGACATTACAAAAAAAAAATTATAGGCTGATATCCCTGTTAATATAGATGCACATATCTCAATGCCCTAAATTCAGGAATACATTAAAAAGAACATACACCATGATCAATTTGATTTTATTCCTGAGATGCAAGTTTGGTTCAATATCTACAAATCAATGAAGGTTATACAACACGTTAACAAATTGAATGATAAAAATTATATGATCATATCAATAGATGGAGAAAAAAGTGTTTGACAAAATTCAGCATTCATTTATAATAAAAACTTTCAGCAAAGTTTTTATTATAAATGAGGGAACATACCTCGACATAATATAGATCATATATGACAAGCATACAGCTATCATCATATTCAATGGGGAAAAACCAAAAGCATTTTTCTTAAGATCAGGAACAAGACAAGGATTCCACTTTCACCACTTTTATTCAACATATATTGGAATTCCAAGCTACAGCAATTGGAAAAAAGAAATGAAAGGCATTAAAAATTGGGAAAAAATGGAAAACTGTCATTATTTTCAGATGACATGATACTGTATATAGAAAAATCTAAAGATTCCACCAAAAAACAGTTAGAACTAATAAATAAACTTGATGAAGTAGCAAAATACAACATTAACATTCAGAGATTGGTTGCATTTTGAACACTAACAATGAACTATCGGAAAGAGAAATTAAGAAAACTATTCCATTTACAATTATATCAAAAACAATAAAATGCCTAGGAATCAAATTAACTAAGGAGGAAAAAGACCTGTTCTCAGAAAATCATAAATCATTGAAGAAAGAAATTGAAGAAGATACACATAAATAGAAGCATATACTGTGCTCCTTGGTAGGAAGAATCGACATTGTAAAAGCATTCATACTACTCATAGCAATCTACATTTTCAATGTAATATTTTATGTTGAGTGAAATAAGTCAGACAGAGAGAGATAAATACCATATGATTTCACTGATATGCAGAATCTAAGGAAAAGAACAAACTAATCAAAAACAGCCTCACAAATATAGTGGACAATTTGGTGATGGACAGAGGGGAGGGTGGTTGAGGGGCAGAGAGAATGGGTTGAAGGGTTAAAGAAGTACAAATTAGTAGTTGATAGATGGTCACAGGGATTGAGAGCATGATGTAGGGAATGCAGTTAGCATTAATATATTGGCTAAATGGAAAACCAGAGGAGAGAAAGAGCAATTATGGAGATTGTTTAATAAACTATATAAATATCAGTAAAATTCCACTGATTGAATTAAGCATGGTGGAGAGAGAGGTGTTCTCAGATCCCTCCCCTCGAAACAATAAGCCGAACATCTAAAACTCACCAAAAAAAAACCCACCCAAATGCACACCAGCACATCTGAGCGTGGGATCTGCGCCTAAGAGCTACCACAGATCAGAACACTGGGTGTTGGGCGGTGAACTGGGAGTAACAAAGAAGCTGCCTCTCACAGCCAGAACTCACAGTAGGAAGAGGGGGAAGGGAGAACGTGGGGCTACTTCACTGAACAGCCCTGTCCAGGAGTACTGTGAACTCCAAGCAGCTGGTGGCAGGGCCCAGTCATCAGGTCAGGAGGCAGAGAAACGGAGACGGCAGAAAAGAGGGGAACAGCAGAGAAACAACAATTTACTTTTACTAGTTGCAGTTGCAAAACTGAGGCTGAGCCATAGCACCCATTCCCCAATCCAGAGGGCCACTCTTCCCATACCCTCTGAGACACCACAGAGCCCAAAAAGAATCTGAGAAAATGCACCAAAACTGTTGCTAACACTGATAGGAACTGAGAATGAGGGTAGGGAGAGTGATTAAACATCTATAAGGGAAAAAAATCATTATTAAGACTATATAAACCAGAGATCCAAGAAGCTTAGATGCCACCTACTGGAAAATGAAATAAAACCTTCTTTGCAACAGGCTAGGGACCTGTTGCAGGCAGAAAAATAGTCCATTAAACCCCATGAACAAACAAGGTGACAAGGCATCTCAGAAAAAAAAGAGAAAAATCTCCATAAAATAAGCCTACAGACATAGAAATATGCACTTAAATGATAGAGAATTCAGGATGGTACTTCTGAAAAAAATTCAGTGAGATCCAAAACTAGTCATAACAACAACTTCAGGAATTGAAAGCGCAACTGGATGAGCAGAATGAGTTCTTTAGCAAGAAGATTGGACCCCTCAAAAAGAATGGAATAGACCTTCTGGAGATAAAGAACACATGGCAAGAACTGAAAATGAAATAACAAGCTTGGAAAATAGGGTCACCAAATGGAGGAAAAGGTCAGTGATATCAAAGACAGAAATCTAGAAATAAATTAGAAGGAAGAAGAGAGAAACCAAAGAATGAAAAATAATAAAAGAGAAATACAAGAAATAGCTGATACCAGCAGGGGAGGAAACATAAGGATAATGGGGATTTTCAAAAGGGGGGGGGGGAAGAAGCAAGAATTAGAAAGCATTTTCAGACAAATAGTTGACAACAATTTTCCAAATCTAAGGTATGAGCTGGAGCTTGGAATTCAAAAAGTCAATAGAACACCCAACTATCTCAATCCTGAAAGGCCTTCACTAAGACACATTTTATAAAAATTATTAGAAATTAATGACAAAGTCAGAATTCTCAGGGCAGCCAGGGTAAAAAAAGATGATAACCTATAAAGGAAAAGGCATTAGATTACTGTCAGACTTCTCAGCACAAATCTTACAAGCCAGAAAGGAGTGGAATCAAATATTCAAACTATTCATTGAAAGAAACTACCAGCCAAAAATAATATATCCAGCTAAGCTCTCCTTTAGATATGAAAAAGAAATAAGACCTAATTAGGACACAAAAATTTAGGTAATTCTCCACTACAAGGCCTGCACTACAGGAAATACTAAAAGGAATCAGCTCACCTAAAACAAAATGACAAAAAAAAAAAACATAATTAGGACTAAAGGTGACTAGCAGGCTGATGAAAATAGAGGAGTGCCACCCTTAATAGGAACAGGATAATAAAAGCTTAAAATAAGTAATTTTCTATAGCAAGATAATATGAATGTTTAGCATACATAGAAACTAACTGAGACAACAGTGACTGAAAATGGGAGGATTCAAAGATACAAATTCACAAAAGAGAATGGAGAAAAGGCATGCGCAGAAAAAAAGGGGCGACTGTATATATTTAACTATCATTTACATATTCCTAATGGTAACCACATACCAAAGATTCAAAACTGAAATATATAACATAAAACAAGAAGAACCAGAGGGAATATCCACAAAACCAAACAAAATAAAGAAAACAGAAACACGAGGACAAGGAAACAATGGAAATACTAAGCTACCAGAAAGCAAAAGATAAAATGGGTATAAGAAGACTGCACATTTCAATAATCACCCTAAATGTAAATGGATTGAAATCACCAATAAAAAGGAACAGTGTTGCAGAATGGATTAAAAACAAAACCCAACCGTATGTTGCCCCCAGAAGACACATCTCAGCTACAAAGATGTGAGATGTGGAGAGTTTATCCAAACAGAAAATCAGTAAGGAAATAACATCCTTAAATGGTACATTAGACCAAGTGGACATAATTGATACTTACAGATCCTTAAATCCCAAAACAGCTGCTTATACATTCTTCTCTAGTTTACATGGAACATTCTCAAGGATCGACCATATACCGGGATAAAGAGATAGCCTCGACAAATATAAGAGGGTTAAAATCATACCAACCATATTTTCTGATAATAATGCTGTGAAGCTAGAGAGCAACTGAAAAAGAAAGGGAAAAGAAACACAAATACATGGAGAATTAAACAACATAAAACTGAAGAATAACTGGGCAGGAAAGAAATAAAAAGAGAAATCAAGAGATATGTAGAAATGAATGATAATGATAGTAAAACATATCAAAATGTTGGGACATGGCAAAAGCAGTCATAACAGGAAAGTTCATATCATTACAGGCCTATCTCCAAAAACAAGAACGAGCTCAAATAAACAACCAAATGCTTTATCTTAAAAAATTTGAAAAGAGAGAACCTATGACTTAATTTCCCAAATAGCTAGCAAGGTTGAGTATCTTTTCATATATTTGTTGGCCATTTGCATGTACTAAAGGGAGAAGTGTCTGTTCAGGACATCTGCTCATTTTTGATTGGATCATTTGTTTTTTTGTTGTTGTTGTTATTGAGTTGTATGAGTTCTTTGTATATTTTGGACATTAGGCCCTTATTGGAGGCGTTCCTCACAAATATCTTCTCCCATTTGGATAGTTGTCCCTTTACCTTGTTTACAATTTCATTTGTTGAGCAGAAGCTTTTTAGTTTAATGTAGCCCCATTCATTTATTTTTCCTTTTACTTCCCATGCCTTTGAAGTCTAATTCATAAGATCCTCTTTAAGTCCAAGATCCTTGAATTTAGTTCCTACGTTTTCTTCTATGCATTTTATTGTTCAGGTCTTACATTTAGGTCCTTAATTCATTTTGAGTTAGTTTTGGTGTGTGGTGATAGACAACAGTCTAGTTTCAGTCTTTCGCAGATGGCTTTCCAGTTTTACCAGCACCATTTGTTGAAGAGGCTTTCCTTTCTCTATTGCATGGTTTTGGCTTATTTGTCAAAAATTATTTGCCCATGTAAATATGGTTTTACTTCTGGACTCTTGGTCCTGTTTCACTGGTCCTTGTGTCTGTTTTTCTGCCAATATCATGTTGTTTTGAATACTGTCGCTTTGTAGTTTAATTTGAAATTGGGCAGAATGATGACTCTAGCCTCATTCTTTTTTCTCAAGATGGCTTTGGCAATACAGTGTCTTTTGTGTTTCTGTACAAATAGGATTATTTTTTTCTTCTATTTTGTTAAAAAATGTCAATGGGATTTTGATGGAGATTACATTAAATCTGTATAATGCTCTAGGTAATATGGTCATTTTAACATATGTTGATTCTCCCAATCCAAGAACATGAAATATCTTTCAATTTCTTTGTATCTTCTACTATTTCTTTTAATAAGGTCTTATAGTTTTCATTATATAGTTTCTTCACCTGATTCATTAAATTTATTCCTAGGTATTTTACTCTTTTTGTTGCAATTGCTAAAGACATTATTTTTTCTATTTATTTTTCTGACACTTACTCCAGTATAGGAAAGCTATGGATTTTTGAACATTGATTTTGAGTCCAGAAACATTACTGTATTTGCTTATTGTTTCCAGCAGTGTTCTTGTGGAGTCTTTAAGGTTTTCTATATAGAGAATCATGCCATCCACAAATAGTGACAATTTGACTTGTTCCTATTTGGATGCTTTTTATAGCTTTCTCTTGTCTGACTGCACTCACTAGGACCTCCGTGTTATATTGAATAACACTGACGATAGTGGACAGTCTTGCCTTGTTACTGATCTTAGAGGGAAGTTTTATAGTTTTTCACCATTAAGTACAATGTTGGCTGAGGGTTTGTTATATATGGCCTTTATTATGTTAAGGATCTTTCCTTCTTTACTGATTGTTAAATGTTTTGATCATAAATATATGCCTTATCTTGTCGAAGGCTTTTTCTGCATCAATTGATATGATCATATGATTCTTATTTTTTAACTTGTTTATGTGGTGTATCAAATTAATTGATTTGCATATGTTAAACCATCACTGTGCCTCTGAAATGAGCCCACTTGATCATGGTGTATAATCTTTTTAATATGTTGCTGTATTCGGTTTGCTAGTCTCTTATTTAGGATTTTTGCATCTGTGTTCATGAGAGATATGGCTCTGTAGTTTTCATTTTTTGTGTTATATTTACCAGGTTTTGGTATTAAAGTGATATTGACCTAATAAAACGTATTGGGAAGTATTGCCTTCTCTTCAATTTTTTGTAAGAGTTTGAAGAGAATAGGTATTAAATCATCTTTGAATGTTTGGTAGAACTCACTGGTGAAGCCATCTGGTCCTGGACATTTACTTTTTGGTAGATTTTTAATTACTGTCTCAATTTATACTGCTGATCTATTTAGATTTTCCAGTTCTTTTTCATTCGGTCTATGAAGGTTGTATTTTTCTAAGTAGTGGTCTATTTCTTCTAGCTTATTAAATTTGGTGTTATATACTTTTTCATAGTATTCTTGCATGATCCTTTATATTTCTGTGGTGTCTATTGTCATTTCTCCTCTTTCACCCTTGATTTTGTTTATTTGTGTCCTTTCTCTTTTTTCTTGAGTGAGTCTAGCCAGGGGTTTGCCAATTTTATTAACCTCCAAAAACCAGCTCTTGGTTGCATTTATTTTTTCTATTTTTTTTTCATTTTCATTTATTTCTGCTCTAATTTTGATATTTCTTTCCTTCTACTGACTTTAGGCTTCATTTGCTCTTCCTTTTCTAATTTTTAAGATAAAGGGTTAGGTTATTTGGCTTCATTCTTGTTTTTTGACATAGGCCTGTAATGATATGAACTTTCCTCTTATGACTGCTTTTGCCATGTCCCAAAGTTTTGATATGTTTTACTATCATTATCATTCGTTTCTATGTATCTCCTGATCTCTTTTTTTATTTCTTCTCTGACCCAGTTATTCTTCAGTAGCATGTTGTTTAATCTCTATGTAATTGTATTTTGATTTCTTTTTGCAGTTGATCTCTAGTTTCAAAGCACTATGATCAAAGAATATGGTTCGTATGATTTCAACCCTCTTATATTTGTTGAGGTTGTCTCTGTGTTCCAGTATGTGGTCGATTCTTGAGAATGTTCCATGTGCACTGGAGAAGATTGTATAAGCAGTTGTTTTGGGATGAAAGGCTCTATAAATGTCAGTTATGTCCAGTTGGACTAAAGTGTCACTTAAGGATGTTATTTCTTCATTAATGTTTGTTTGGATGATCTGTCCATATCCAACAGTGGGGTATTTAGGTCCCCTACTACGATGGTGTTTTGTCTGTTTCTCCCTTTAGTTCTGTTAATAATTGCTTAACATATTTCGGGACACTTGATTAGGAGCATAAATATTAATAAGTGTTATGTCTTTTTGGTGCATGATTCCTTTTATCATTATGATATATTCCTCAGTATCTTTCCTTACCTTTTTTATTTTGAAGTCTATTTCATCCGATATTAGTACTGCTACTCCCACTTTTCTGTAAATGCCATTTCGTTGAAATATCATTTTCCACCCTTTCACTTTGAGCCTATATTTTTCTTTGGAGCTAGGATGTGTCTCCTGGAGGCAACATACATTTTTTGTTTGTTTGTTTGTTTATCCATTCTGCACCTCTGTTCCTTTTTATTGGTGATTTCAATCCATTTACATTTAGGGTGATTATTGAAACATGTGGTCTTCTTATAGCCATTTTATCTTTCGCTTTCTGGTAGCTCAGTGTTTCCATTGCTTCCTTGTCCTTGTTTTTCCGTTTTCTTTATTTTGGTTAGCTTTTGTGGGTTTTACCTTGGTCCTTCTTGTTTTAGGTTCTATCCTTTGGTTCTGAATTTGGACGTGTGGTTGTCATTATGAATATGTAAATATATATATATATATATATATATATATATATATATATATATATAGTCATCCATTCCTCTTTGTGAATTTGGATCTTTAAGTCTCCCTCTTTTCAGTCATTGTTATCTCAGATTATCTCTATGTATGCTGAACATTTATTAGTATCTTGTTGTAATAATTCCCTTCTTATTGTTTAAGCTTATAATGCCCTGTTCTTAGTATGGATTGTACTCCTCTGCTTCTATTTGCCTGATAATAATTTTACTCCTAATTATGTATTTTTTTTAATTTTGTCATTTCTTTTATGTGAGCTGACTCCTTTCAGTACTTCCTGTAGTGCAGGCCTCGTAGTGGAGACTTCCCTCAATTTTTGTATGTCTGGAAATGCCTTACTTTCTTATTTATATGTAAAGGAGAGCTTAGCTGGATACATTATTCTTGGCTGGTAGTTCCTTTCAATGAATACTTTGAATATTTGATTCCATGTTTTTCAGGCCTGTAAGGTTTGTGCTGAGTGTCCAAGGATAATCTGTTTTACCTTTATAAGTTATCTTTTTTTTCCTTTGGTTGCCTTGAGAAATGTGTCTTTGTCATTGATTTTTGATAGTTTTTATACAATGTGTCTTAGTGAAGGCCTTTTTGGGTTGAGATAACTGGGTGTTCTCTTGACTTCTTGAATTCCAAGCTCCAGCTCATTCCTTATTTCGGGAATTCTCATCCACTATTTGTCTGAAAATGCTTTCTAATCTCTGCTCCTTTTCCTCTCCTTTGAAAATTCCCATTATCCTTATGTTTTCTCTCCTGCTGGTACCAGCTATTTCTTATATTTTTTTTCATTATTTTTTTTTCATTTTTGGTTTCTCTCTTCTTCCTTATGATTTATTTCTAGATTTCTGTCTTCAATATCACTGATCCTTTCCTCCATTTAGTCGACTTTATTTCCCAAGTTTTCTATGTCATTTTTCAACTCTTAAAGTGTGTTCTACATTTCTAGGAGTTATATTCCATTCCTTTTGAGAGTATCAATCTCCTTGCTCTGCTCATCTAGTTTTTTTTTTCAATTCCTGTGGTAGCTTTTATGCACATTTCCCACGTTCAGACATGCCAGTGTGCAGTTTGCATATTTTTTGCAGAGTTTTAGATATTCAGTTTATTATTGCTTCAAGAGGAGAGACCTGTGGACATCTCTCATTCCACCATGTTTCCACCTGGGCATATAATTTTTGACAAAAAAAAAGCCAAAAAACATACACTGCAGAAAGGAAAGCTTCTTCAATAAATAGTGTAAGGAAAACTGGAAAACTACCTACAAAAGAATGAAACTGGACTGTTGCCTACCACCACACAGCAAAATTAACTCAAAATGGATTAAGGACCTAAATATAAGACCTGAAACAGTAAAATGCATAGAAGAAAACATAGGAACTAAACTCAAGGACCTTGGACTTAAAGAGGATCTTATGAATTTGACCTTAAAGGCAAATGAAGTAAAAGCAAAAATAAAGAAATAGGGCTACATAGAACCACCCAAAAAAAACAACTTCTGTTCAATAAAAGAAACTCAATATGGTAAAGAATGGGGAAATATATTTGCAAGCAATGCCTCCAATAAGGGCTTATTATCCAAAATATACAAAGAACTCATATGACTCAATAATGCCAAAAAATGGATCCAATCAAAAAATGGGCAGAGGACCTGAACAGACACTTCTCCTTTTAGGACATACAAATGGCCAACAAATATATGAAAAGATGCTTAACATTGCTAGCTATTAGGGAAATGCAAATCAAGACCACAATGAGATACCATCTCACACCCGTTAGAATAGCTATAATCAACAGGACAAGTATTAACGAATGTTGGAGAAGATGCAGAGAAAAAGAAACCCTCATCCATTGCTGGTGGGACAGCAAATTGGTACAGCCACTATGAAAAACAGTATGGAAGCTCCTCAGAAAACTAGAATTGAGGTTATCATATGATCCAGCAATCTCTCTATTGGGTATTTATCCCATGGACTTGAAAAAGTGATGTCAAAAGATATCTGCACATCAATGTTCATAGCAGCATTATTTACAGTGGTCAGGACATGGAAGCAACCAATGTGTCCTACAACATATGATTGGTTAAGGAAGCCATGGTACATATATACAATGGAATATTACTCAGCCATAAGAAGAGATGAAATACTGCTATTTGTGACTACATGGATGGACCTCGAGATAATCATGCTAAGTGAAATAAGCCAGACAGAACAAATTGAAAATTACATGATATCACTTATATGTGGGATATAAACTTAAAAGCAACAAATGAAGAGGAGAAAGAAACAGAGACTCATGAACATGGACAATGGACTAGTGGTTACCTGAGGGAGGAAGGAGGAGGGAGGAGGAACAATAAATAAAATGTTAAAAATAAATAAATAATGAAGGGTTAGAAAAATCAACTATATAAATTTCTAACTAATGTACTTTATACTTGAAACTAATTTAAAGAAAAAGAGAGAGAGAGAGAGAGAAAGAAAGAAAGAAAGAAAGAAAGAAAGAAAGAAAGAAAGAGAAAGAAAGAAAGACAGAGAAAAACATATATTACAATAAAAAGAAAATACCAATGGCATTTTTCAAAAAAGTAGGACAAATAACCCCAAAATTTATATAAAACTCTAAAAGACCTGGAATAGCCATGGCAATCTTGAGAAAAAAGAACAAGGTTGGAGGTATTCTACTACTCGATCTCAAAGTATACTACAAGGCTGTAGTAATCAAGACAGCATGGAACTGTTATAAAAACAGGTACATAAATCAATGAAACAACATAGAAAGCTAATAAATAATTACATGTCTATTTGGTCATTTAACTTATGAAAAAGGAGGCAAGAGTATGCAATAGGGTAAATATAGTCTTTTCAGTAAGTGGTGCTAGGAAAACTGTACAAATACATGCAAAAATGAAACTGAATCACTTTTTTACATCATATATAAGACTATACTCAAAATTGATTAAAACCTTAAATGTAAGACTCAAACCATAAAACTCCAAGAAGAAAACATAGGCAGCAAACTCTCTGACACTTAGTATTTTTTATATGTGTGTGATATGTCTTCTTGGGCAAAGGAAATAAAAGAAAAAATAAACAAATGGGACTACATGAAACTAAAATGTTTTTTATACAGCAAAGGAAACCATCAACAAATGAAAAGACAACCTACTGAATGGGAAAAGATATTTGCCCGTGATGCATCTGATAAGGGGATAATATCCCAAGGGGCTAATATCTATATAGAACTCATACAACTCAACACTAAAAAAAAATTTCAATTCAAAAATAGGTGGGATAAAATTTTTTTACGTGAGCAGAAGTCCTGAATAGGTATTTTTACAAAGGAGAAATGCATATTGCCAACAGACATATGAAAAGGGGCTCATGGTCACTAATCATCAGAAGAATGCAAATTAAAAACAATGAGATGACACCTAACACCTGTCAGAATGACTATTATTAATAAATCAGAAAAACAGGTGTTGGTGAGGATATGGAGAAAAGGGAACCCTCATCCACTGTTGGTGGGATTACAAATTGGCATAGCCGCTATGGAAAATGGTTTGAAATTTCCTCAAAAAAATTAAAAATAGAACTACCTTACAACCCAGCAATTGCACTTCTGGGTATCTATTTAAAAAGAACCCCACTAATTTCTAAAGATTTATGCACCCCTATGTCCACTGTGGTGCCATTTACGAAGCCAAGATATGGAGATAACTTAAGTGGCCATCAATAGACAATTGGATAAAGAAGTGGTGGTACATATATACAATGGAATATTACTCAGCCACAAAAAAATGAAATTTTATCATTTGCAACGCCATGAATGAACCTAGAGGGTATTATCCTGAATTAAATAAATTAGACAGAGAAACATAATACCATATGATTTCACTCTTATTCTGAATCTAAGGGACAAAGGAAACAAACAAACAAAACCATAACATATTTTACAAATCCCAAGAACCAACCAGTAGTGACTGTCAGATTGGGCAAAGGCGGGGCAGGGTCAAATAGGTGAGGGAACGAAGAAGTACAAATTAGTAGCTACAAAAACAGTCATGGGGATGTGGAATACAGCATAGAGAATGTAGGCAATAACATCATAATGATTATAGTTCCAGGTGGGTACTAGAGTAACTAGAGAATCACTTCATAAATTACATAAATGCCTAACCATTATGCTATATACCTGAAACAAACAGAAATAAAAATAAAATAAAAACCAATAGATTAATGCTATTTGAGGAAGTCTGTTCAACCTAATCAGTGCCTTGTAATACAACCCTTATGATCTGATTAACTGACCTCTACCCAATTCATATCATCCTTTTTCCCCATAATGGAGGACTGTGGATAAGACTAAGAATTTTGATAGTTAAAATATAGATAATGCTATATATCCATCATCAGGCAGATACAGTTGATCTTCAGTACTAATGAAATCCAAATTTGCCTAATCTCTAAAATTTATTTGTAACTTCTAGATCAACACTAATGGTACTTTCATGGTAATTCATATCATGCACATGTACAGGCTGGAGAAAAATATGACTTGCCCCAATGTGCACATTTCTAGTTGAGATGGAAAAATGGAATACTCTGCCTCCTTTCACAGTCTTTTTAGTCCTATATTTTCCACATTACCTTTTTTGGGGGGGTATTTAAAATGACCCCCAATCATAGTACTGAAGTGTTTGCTGTGAAGATCAAGAGGCTGTGATGTGCCTTACAGAGAAAATACATGGGTCAGATAAGCTTCATTTAGGTATAAGATATTTATAGTGCTGCTGGTTGTGAGTTCAATGTTAATAAATCAACAACATACATTAAATGATGTGTCATTAAAAATAAACACCTATAAAACAAGGTTAATTTTTGGTTAATTGACAAAACAGCTCACAGGAACCTAAGCTAACCTAATTCAGTATTTGTGCCAGCTTTATAGAACATAACTACCATGAATAACAAGAAACAGTTGTATATGCTTTGAGACTCTCCTATTCCTGTCTGAGGTGTAAGGGGTTTGTGCTCAACACCTACAATCCCACCCTGGTTTCCTGGAGCTCATGTGCAAACATCTACAAGCATCTGGGCAGCAGCATGGAGACAAGGAACAGAACTCATAAACAGAGACTCCAGTCTCAAATGCCTCCTCAAGATGTAGTACCTATAATTCTGAAAATCATCTGAAATAAGACCAGCAAATCCAAGCCCTTATTCAAGTTTATCAATTACAGCCAAATAGCCACTAATCTTCCCAAGGATGACGCTGCCTATGGCCTAGTTAGACATACTTTCTTCTTCTTTCCCAGGCCTCATGCTGGAGAGTAAACTTCTTACTAAAAAGCAAACTTTTCCAAGATTTCTACTTGTGTCGACATAAGCTATTCCAGGAAAGGGCTTTGTAGTTGGAGGCAAGGTACAGAGAAAGAGTGTAGGATTCGTTCCTGTGTTCAGCTTGGCAGAGGACATCATGCTATTGTAGTCCCAACTTGGGGAGACAAAGTATGCTATTTCCTGAAGGCTGAATGAGTCCTGATAGAGGTGACACACTGGGTCTTGGGAACCTCCCTCCCCAACAACAACAAAAAAATCAGTCAGATCTAGGGGTTGCGGAAATACTCCTCACTGATAAAGTCAGCAAAATAATCACTACATCCAGTAAGAAAGAGCCCATCATTACTACCACAGCTGGAAAACAGCAGTCTATCTTACCTGACAAGATGTCCAACAAAGAACAATTAGCCAACAAGCCCCTGAATACGTCAAATCACAGTACTTGCCACAAACACATGCCACCCACTACCAAGAGAAGTTATTTTTTTAAAGAAATGAAATGTTTTGTTTGTTTGTTTGTTTTACTTTTTAAAAAAAGAGCACTTGACGAAAGTCGAAGCTATCAAAGGCATCAGAATAACACACTGCAAGTACATACAAGAATTTGTGGTGCTTCTTCAAGCCAGGCCACCTACTGAACAAGAATGACCTTTAACCTGGCCTTGTCTATTCTGAATGCTTCCTAAATATTCATTCTGGGACACATGGCCATTGTTTACCCTGTGCTCAGGGCAGTTTGTCAACAGGACAAACAGACCCCTCTGTGAGCCAGCAGCACCATCTTCTCTGGCACCCACCCACCAGAGAAAACTTGAAGAAATTCAATGGCAAGCCAGCACCAGTAGACACTGACTCATTTGTTCCATGACAGAAGCTGGGGGAGGCTTAGTCCAAATGAATGTGAAGAGATGTACATCATGCTAAAATAAACTGAACCACCAGACAACCACGGGGAAGAAACTGCTGACAGGCATTTGAGGAAAGGCACCCATAACTGTGAATCACACAGCATAACAGCTGGGTTCCAAATAATTTGTAAATCTAGAATATTCAGAAATAACTTTGCAGCAACAGCCCATGTGAGATCTAATACCTAGCCCAGATCCCTTGGCCTGAGGCCACTGAAAAGCAGCAGTAGGCCTGGGATTAATTACTTCCCAAACTATTACCTACCTGCCTTTGAGCACCCACAGTTAGTGCTCTAGTTGCAAACCTAAAATCCCAGGTTATGGGGGGAAAGAGTTCAGGGGAAAACTGGATACCCAGCCTGAGAGGGTGATATTTCCACTTGCTGGATAAGTATTTTATAGTTGTTAAAGATCATTTCTTTTCTCAAGAGAGAGACAAGAACAAGGGAAGTAGAAAAAGGAGAAAAGAAAAAAAAGGAGGGAGTAACAATGACAACTCTTTTTACTGAATGCATCTTACGTGCCTGATATTTCTCTAAGCATTTTAACATGCCACTATTTCTAATCATCTCAACAACATGACTAGTTTTACAGAAGAGGAAACAGATTCAAAACAGTAAAAGTCCTTGCCCAAGGTTGCATAGATAATGAGACAGAATCTGGATTGTAACTAGTTATTAAAAATTAAGGGAGAAAATGAAAGAAGACTTGGGCAGAGCTGCTGCTTGAAATTATCTTCCACATCAAAATTAAGCAGACAGAGCTGACCACTTGAAATAGAACCAATTTTGTTAGACATTGAAGTGGTATTTATGTATCTAGGCAAGACAAAGCCATACCTGTAAGAAGTTATTATTTACTCCTCCAACTGAATGGTTCCCATTATCAGAGAGATAGTAATACTTTCAACTCTTGAAAATCTGTGCTTCAGGAGTGGGGTTGAGACCTTAAGCTACAAAGGCAGATAATATACATGCCACTGACTAACAATTAAAAGAATATGTGGCTTACCTTTAACTTGTCACTCCAAATAATAGAACAATGTAGTAAATACTCAGAAAATTTCTAAAACCTTTCATCAACTTTCCATAATTCATAACACTTTGACGAGTGGATAAAGCAAGTTCAAATGGATGCAAAGGACCATATTAAGAAGAGCTAGCCTTTCTCAAACTTTCCCCAGTGCCAAAGAACCGGTTAAGCATTTGAATTATATCCAAGTACACACCAACCTAAGATACTACAGCTAGAAAGGAACTCTCAGACATAACCTAGTCTAATACACTTATTTGACAATAAAGGGACTAGGACACATAAAAATAATTTCATCATCTAACTTCTTTCTATCATTAACTCAAGAATTTCAAAGACCTATTATACTAGTGTTGTAGAATACTCTGGGAAATATAAACAAAGTGTAAGACACAATTTTTAGCCTCCAAAGTTTCTGGCTGAGCTCTAGTTATAGATCATTTTTAAAGGATTCTTGTAAAACATCACAATATTTTGTGGATCTGCCCATGATAGCAATTATACTTTTAGCATTCATGGATTATAAAAGTTGATATGACCAAAGCTGCTCTGAATATTCTTAAATACATCCATATTTAAATAAATTCTGGACATTAATCTGAAAAATGGTATGCTTCCATTTTTGAGAAAGCATTTATTTAATTTCCAGATAGTTTTTAGTAAGTGCAGTTATGTATCTTGCAGCTGCAGGCCACAGGCAGAGAACTACTATTATGGAAGTAAAATCTGAAGACACTGCAGCCATATCCAATGTTATAGTCTGGAAAAATTGGAGGTGACCTTCATGGTATGTTTTAATAAGTTCCAGGAATATTTACCTGCCCCAACATATTCCCTTTCCCACTCCTTGAGATTCAGAACTTTCTGAAATTCCAATGACCAAAGCAGACGTAGTTTCACAAGCAATCACTTCTCAGATGTAACCCCCTCAGAAAGGTAGACAATCATGTATACCTTTATATAGGTCCTTTATATTCACCTTAGCTGAGTTTGAATAAAAGGCATTATGGAAGGTAAATCAATGACAGTTTCCTTCTAGTTGGGAAGATCTAAATGGTATCTGGGAAGACCTAAAAGGAGTTTAGGAAGGATATGCCAGCAGTTGAGTATGGGTAAGGGCTTGTAAATTCAGAAAAGAGCATGATGGTACTAGATACAGGAGAATGGTAAGGAGATTAAGGGGGAAAGAAAGGTATCGAAGGTAAATTTTACTAAAATTGAAAAGTTTCCTTGAATCATCCCATACTACAGAGAACATCATGGAGTGCTAAATGTTATAATACACAAACTAATTAGCAGAACAGTCAAGAAAAGAAACAAGATCTCTTTGTATGTTGAACTCTTTTGAGAAATCTTTCTGAAGAAGTGTGGTATAAACTGAACCTTAAAGTATAGGCAGAATTTGAAGAGGTGAGGGAAAGGTGTCCCAGGTCTACAGGAGATCATTAAGCAGAAATGAGCAATGGAGAGAGTGGCAAACAATGATTAAGTCCACCTGGTTGGATCAATGAGTAGGTATTGAGAGTCATAAGAAATGAGATTTGAGAAAGATGGTGGTACAAGAACATGGAAGACCTTGGAACAAGGTAATAATAGTTCACTTGTGTTGTAGGCACTGGGAATCTCCATGTGTACTTGTACAGGTAAGTGACATAATGAAAGGGGTACACTAGTTTGGTAGTGCTACAAACAGTATTTGTTATTAACTCATGGCCTTCAAAGTTAAAATCCCAGTTTTTTTCAACTTATTACCTATGAGGACATGGACAAGTTATATAACCTCTAAACCACAGATTTTTAAATCTCTAAAATGTGGATAGCAATATATAATTTATCCAGTTGTTATGAGAATTGAGTAAGATAATGCTCATAATGTACATCAGTATAATGCCTAACACACAATAGGTAACTAATAAATAACAGTTATTTATGTTACTAATTATCATTTTCATCATTACTAAAAAGAACAATACCAGGAAAATCAATAACGAAGCTGTGGCAGTAATCTAGAAGTAATCTAATATTTAGGCTTATATAAAGTCCAAAACTAGGTTATATTCTGAGGTCACAAAGAGAAGGGATTGAATCCCAAAGACATTCCAAGGAGGTTTTGGGGATAGACTGCACATAAATAGTGAAGAAGAAAGGAATAAGAATGAAGATTCCAAGACCTAGGAGACTTGGATGATACAAGTATACATAAATACAAGAAATAAATTATAAAGAGGAGGTCGTTTCGGTGGTAGAAAAGATAATAAATTTCTTTTGTAAAATATCGATTTTGAGATGACTGAAATATACCCAAGTGACAATATTCCACCCATTTTGACAACGCTATACCAATGTACATAAGATAGGCATAGAAAGGTAGATTTGGGAAGTAACTAGAAGGAGATGATAGTTGAAGCCAGATGTAAATAAACTTGCCAAGAGGATGAATATATCAAAAAGAGAACAGAGGGTGAATAACAGAGACTGGGGGAGGAACTAAAATTATAAAATAAGGTAGAAAAAAGTGTAGGAACTGTTTAAGAAATAGGGGGAGAGAATAAGCAGTGCCTCTCTTTGAGAACAGTTACACTACAGTGTAATAAAAGGAATTCAAATTAATCATTAAAGAGAACATCCAAGCTAAGGTTAGAATAGTCTTTAATAAAAAGATATACTTATCTGCCTGGAGTAATGTATGGTTAACTGGTAATTTAAAAATGGAATTATTACTTAATACATTCATTTTTTCTAACATATCTACCAGGGTTCTAGAAAGGATGACATTAAGTGTTTTAGGAGATACAATAAAGTTTACAAGTCTGTCTCAAGGAAGGGGTAAGAGATATTATAACAGGTATTTACAAACACTTAATTCACCATGCCAGAGTAAATTAGCCGTTTTAGACAATAGTTGTCACAGGGCGATATGTAACTAAGTGTCAGTTAATTGCTAATAGTTCAGAAAAGAGAAAAATCTATTTGGTCTAGAGTACTCAAGGAATGCTTCCCAGAGGATGTAAACCTTAATTGGGATTTTTAGCCGTGGGTCAATAACAGAATAATTGGAATGAAATTCTGATACTTTATTATACTTTACCATGAAATTTAGAGTCTACAGAATGAAAAGCTTCCTTAAGCTGATGTTCTTAGAACTTTCTAAGTATGGTCAACATCAAGTTTGCCTTCTCTTCTCAACTCCACCTCATAGGGCTCTTCTTGGGCAGTTTTAGTTACACTAATTAGAATGTTACAATTATTATGAATGAAACTTCCCAATACCTAGAAAACACACTAGGAAGAAAAACCTCATAAATAGAAAATAGACCTGACCTTAATCCATATTTTTTCATATACACAAGGCAAAACTAGAATGCCAAAGGATGATCAGGGAAATAAAACTACGAAGTAAGTAATGTCTTGATTTGGCTGAGGAGACTTACTGAGGAAGAACTGAGAGAGGTGAGAATAAGGGTAAAAAGAAAAGGTCTGGGCTCATCTAGCTTGAAAGAATTTTGGTTTTGAAGGGTAAAGAGATAGAAAAAGAGGAGAAATAGGCCTTTGCTTTCCTGGTGAAGTCTGACATTAAGAGGGCAGAAAATGGTTTGTAAATTATACATGTGTCTCATTCTTTAGGGCACAGAAGTGCTGACTGTGTCTGTAATATAAAAGAAAAGTTGCCATGTCCCAGAGGAAGCATCACCCTTTGAAGAGAATATTAGGTTGTTGTCCTTTTGTATTTCCCAAAGACAACCCACTGAAATTTCCCATAGCAATACCGAAGAATGGCTTTGCAGAGAAAGAAACAGCAGGAAGTCTGTGCTGACAGGAAGGTCTTGCTTAAAGGAAACCTGATATGTTTTTGTTTCTCTTTACAAAAGAGATTATTTGAGGCAATTATTAGATTTACAAAGGAATTCTTGGCTACAAATAAATAAAAGCAATAGACCAAATATTCCATAACAATCATTCCCATGGAATTCACTTGGGCAATTACCCAAAGTGAAATCTAGAGGCGAAGATGAAAAGGGCTGGTGATAGCCTTTCTATCTTTGGTAAAAATCAGAGAGAAATTGTAAAGTAGGTGAGGAAGGTCAAACAGCAGGACTGCACAGTTTGGAGGGAAGCCAACCTAGCTGCAAAGTCAGGTGGGCTGGAGGCAAGGAAAGGCCATGACAAAGACAGAATGAAGGGGAAGATAGAAACAAGTCCAAATTGGTGAAGGGTATCAGCAGAGCTAATGTGATAAGTGGAGTTTCCTAGGTATTCTCATAAAGCCCTCATTCCCATTATCCCTTCTTGCTTTCCTTTGATGTTTCTAGGACAGACATTTCGTGACATCCAAGATGACCTCTAGAAGAATCTGGTAAATTAAAATTAAAAAAAAAATACTTGGAAAATATCTCTGATTTTTTTAAACATTGGTCTCATGGAACCAATGTTCTGATCTTTATTCGCAAATAGCTCAGTGGTGGAAATTTTAAACTAGGTAATAAGGGCCTAAAGCGTTAAGGGTAAATTAGCACAATACAAGATTCTTATGCTGTGGTCAAGGAGCTGACTGTTCCTGGGGAGCAGTGAGAGGTTCTGCAGTCTCAGATTATATATCCGTCTCTAAATCAGCCAATTGATGAAACAGAACTTATTTTCCCCAAAGTCTCTTTCCATATCCAGACTATTATAGTCTTTTAGAATATCTTGTGAAAGATTAGAAAAGGCTTTAATATTTGAGAATTTGCTTCTGCTGCAGTTAATACATTTTACAGCTACCTGTCAATATCTCAGCTACTCAACAAAAATTTTAGGGCAGATCAATTTCTTTATTCACAGAACAAGCAAGTTTAGAAAAAAAACCATCTATAATGTTAGTATGGTGAAGAAATATAAGGAAAACTGAAAACACAGATAGAATGGAAATAAGAACCATAATGTAATGTGTTATATATAATTCAGTTAGAAATCTCTTCCCATATAAATTTGACCACCCAAATCTTTTCATCCTTCAAGGCCATTGTAGGCTCATACACATTCTGAAAAGCTCCCCAACCCCCTTTCTAATAATGGATATAATTACAAATGATATATTTAGAACAGTGATTCTCAACCAGGGGTGGTGAAAGAGTACTAAAGAGATGAAGAACAATCAGGAAACTTCCCATGGAGCAAGCATAAGATTTTCTGGGGAAAGCGATAGGTGGGTAGTATTAAAAAATAAATTCTAAAATGGTAATTTCTTTTATGTATTTTTAGTCACACTAATTTTTTTTTAATTTAAAACAACAATAAAGGCATAATATTTTCATGTTCATCAAGAGGGATATGGGTTAGAAAACAAGAAATACTTGGATTTTCTTGGAAAAAGAGACTAGAGACTATGTTCACTTCTACTTTTTATCTCCAGTACTTATCACAGAGCCTGGTTTACAGGAGATGTTCAGCAAAAGTCTGTTGGATGGATGGATGGATGGATGGAAGGAAGGAAGGAAGGAAGGAAGGAAGGAAGGAAGGAAGGAAGGACGGATGAATATGAATAAATGAATGACAGGAAACTTTGAAGAATCAACAAAAACAGTCACATGAACAAAGTATAATTCTTCCGGTTTCTTATCACTGCTAAGACATCATTTTTCACTAATACAGTTTAGAAAAAGAAATGTAGGAGGCTGGAGATTACCAGATCCTGCCGTCAAATAACAAGTGAAACCAGAGGAAGACTTTGGAAAAAAAATATGTTTATACTGACTTTATTAGGGAATCTAACTCTATAAACTAGGCTTCAGAGATAAATTCACAATGGCCCAATACCAGAAAGAAGGTCCAAAGCAAAACTGATAAATGATTCCTCTCTTGTAGATCAGAGGCCTCAAAAAAGTGTGAGCAATTTAGTTACACTGGTCAAAATATTTGTTTTTCCCCTCTACCAGGCAAATAGTAAGACTGTTCTTCCTGATCTCTTCATGGTTCTTGGTGGTTCTACCAGGAAACTGATAGTTCATGTATGACCAGTTCTGGCCAATGAGTTGTTATTGAAAGTGATATATATATATAAAGAAATAAAGAATTGTCATTGTAAGAACCCTAAGACATCTGTTTTCCTCTCTGCCACAAAAACTGTTCCCTACAGTAGCTTCTTCATCAGCCTGAGTTATAGGGTCATGGCAATAAATATCACAGCCCGCAAAGACCTGGGATGGATATATAGCCAGAACAGACAGAAAATAAACTTTCGTTGTTTGAAACCACTACGATTTCAGGGATCTTTGTTCCTGTAGCATAATCTAGCCTATCATGACTAACACTATTGGTTTACTATAATCAATGTAGTTTATATTCATTAAATTGTTCTGACCCATTCTTTAAATATTAGAATCTAATTGCTGCTAGCCATTAACATTCTGCCAGAAATGAAATAATATAGAGAAAAAACATATTATATTTAATCATTGAAACAAGATATGAAGAAAAAGAACAAAGGGGAGGTCAAATATATGCCAGCAAATATAGTAGTTCTAAGATAAAAAGCAAAGAGAAAAATTTTGAAACAATTTCAGGTGACAGGAACAGTCTCTCACCATCCTCTCCTGTAATAGAAATCCATTAAATACAAAGGGAAATGTCTTCAGAAACTAAGATAGCAGACCACACTCAAAATGGTCCACTGAAAATACACTACCCTTGAGATAGTGATGGGAATTATTTACAGAAAAAATGAGAAGGAAATAGAATTCAATAAAGACATATATATATGAGTCATTCTAAAGCTAATACAATAATCTTCCTCATCTGTATAGTACTTCACATGAAGCTCTTTCACATGTATTTCCTCATTTGGCCTCATAACTACCCTATGAGATAGATAGGGCAGGGAATATTATCTACACTCAATAGTCAAAAAATAAGAGGCCCAGATAAGTTGTGAATCACCTAAGATCAAATAGCTAACACATGTCAAAAGCAAGATTAGAATCTACGTCTCTTACCCTGATTCCATCCATCCTTTTTGGATGATATCACATGTATTTCTAATAAGCCCCCTGAAGTCAATTAATTTATAGAAACCATTTTTCCAGAACTGAAATCGTACTATTAGCTTCCTAGAATCAGTTGCGATCTAAATGTACGCTTTATTTGCTTAATTATCATCTGAGTAATAGGTGCAATAGCCAAGTTTATATTCTGTTTAAAGATGAGGCATTCACAAATAAGATGTTGTATACTATGCATTAAACATGGCATCCTATTAATTCATTTCTCAGCTGATGATGGCTATGGGTATAAATTAGTACTGTGCTTTTTCAGATCCAACAGATGTTTCTGGGTATTTATTTTTATAATTTTTTCTCACTAGACATAATACATGGAGTAAGTAAGTACTACATGTACTGATAGACAACTATCCTTATAGCAGAGCATGAAGATTAAAATCTAGAGTCTTTCAAACTGGAGCTTTGTAAAGTTTAGGGATATAATTCTTAATTTTCATTTATATATGTATTCTTTGGGGGTGACTTATCCCACTATTGCCACTTATATACTAGAAATATTGAAGACATATAGATGGGCCTTCTTTCCTCCACCTGCGGTCAGGTACTACCTTGAGAGTTCTCTATTTTTAGGACTCAGTAAAGGTTGTTAATTAAGTTTATGCAATCAGTTTCTGTAGCAATCACTGAAGTAGTTCCTCTACTACATAGCCCTGGCATGGTAAAAGCATTTCTGACTTTGTTAATGATTAGGTACTCAAATATTAGATGTGTAACAGGAAAAAAACACTTACATTGCACTCATATGCATGAAGAAAATGTAGCTTATGCATTTATTCTATAACTGATCTGATATACCTCATAAGCCCTTAGCCATTTGATAGAAGAGAAATATTTTTCTATCTCAATTTATTTACTTTAGCTCAATCTAATAACTTAAACTCTTTAAGTTACACATCTGATGCAAATTTAGTCTTTAAAATGTGCTCTTCATTCCCCTTCTCATTCCCAAGATGGCACCTGGACTTTATGGGAGGGTTTTCATGAATGTAAGAAGATATTAAAATGTGGCCCTCTCAATTTGTTTAACCTGACACCTCAAAAGAAATCAAGAATTAAAAAAAAAGTGTTCACAAGTATGCTTACATCCCAAAGTGAATTTCTTGAATCACCAATGCAATGATTTTGAAGGAGGTATCCAAATCTTGTTTTGCATCCCTTAATGCAAGATCCACCTCTGACATAAGCGAGTTGAGGTTGAAGAGGGATTGAAAAATGAAAAGAAAGAATCCTTTTCAGGAAGAGTTATGATTTCTAGTAATACTACTCTTTCTTCTCCCCACAGAAGAGGGGGTTTTGTATTTTTCCCTTACCCAAGTAAAATGAGAGGGATCTCAAAAAAAAACCATCCAGAGAGCTTACTTTTTGTCACCTGCCATTTAGGAGTCATGGGAGCTTAGTGTCTACTTGGAAATCTAAAGGGCAACAGGTTGTGGATGGCTAACTCACTGCTCTGAGAAAACTTTTAATTATCCAAGAGCTTTAAGACCTGCTGAAATTTCACCCAGTGGCAAGAAAAGAACCAAACCACCCAATAAGTTTGAGCAGGCAGTGAAGAAGATGGAAAGAATGCAGTTACTTTGTGAATTGACTTTACCAAGTTCCATTTTTCAGTGTAACCATTGCATAACCTTATAGGAAAGGAAATGTGAGGGAAGCTCACAACTGTACATAGATTCTTGTAACTGTCCCTGGCTCTCCATTTCCTCTAGTCTCGGTGGCAATGTGCCTTGTCTGCCTGATCGCTGCTCATTCTTTTAGTATTTGCTGCCGAAGTTAGAGATTAGTGAATTCTAAGATGTTTTATCTTAGCAAGTTTGGGGCCTAAAAGTTCTTGCTGCTGATTAGGCTCCACCATGGCACTTGTTAGCACAAGGGACACCCAGATGTTTGGTTCTGACTTAACATTTGGTCCTCAGCCCAGGCTAATCACCCCCACAATATTCATGTACAGAGCTACTTAACTCTCGCTAGCAAACTCCCTAGTCAGACCCTTAACTAACTTCCATTTGCTGCTCCCAGTGGGGTCATAAATAAACTTCTGGTTCCAACTCCACAAAGAAACAGAGAGCAAACAGCCCAGGAGCAGAGCCAGCTACATAATTTGTGAATTAAATGTAGTATGAAAATGTGGGAACCCTTGTTCAAAAATTAATAATTTCAAGACAATGAGAGTAGAGCTTTAAGCCAAGTACAGGGCTCTTCGGAGCACAGGACTGTGTGTGACCACCCAAGAATACTAAACTATTTCTGTCGAGGCATGTCATGTCACCAGTTTTATGTTGGTGTGGCTGTTCTCAGCCAAGGAAGTGAAAGACAATGCAATTTTAAGGAAAATCAGGGGCAGGGAGAAAACATTAAAAACATAAGAATATTCTTAAACTATTACCCTGAGTTACAAACATCTTAGCTTTATACAGCACTTTATATCTTTTGGGTTTCCAAAATGATTTTATATCTATTATCTCATTTGTTTTATGTGACCTCCTTAAAAGTTAGGTAGGCATAAGGCTCATTTTATTTTTGAGGAATTCAAGTATAGAGAGGGTGAAGAGGATTCATCTAAGCATATATAGTGAAGAAGATGTTAGAATGATATACAAGCCCATCAGGCCTGACTCTAAATGTGGTTTTACTAAATTATACAACTTTATCTTTCTTAATCATTAGTCATAAAATTCTTAATAAGAATAGATATTATGCTTGCTTTCCCATCTTCCTACAACATATAGCGCCATTCAAGCCATAGTGGATGTACATGTGATGAGACTTGTTTCCTCCCATATCGCACTCCTCTTTACATCTCTATTCTCCAATGCCACCACCCCCACACATATAGTGTCAGAGATCAAGTCAGAGATTTGGTCAACCACAGTTCAACTGCCACTCAGCATGGATACTAGTCAGGATCAGGCTATGAAAAAAGACTAGGAAGAATGGGACAAAATTAAATGTAAAAATATCTGGGTCATAGGGGTACCTTAAGAAAAATGAGAATTTGAAGAGCTATTTGAAACATAACGATGGAAAACTTCCCTAACCTGGTGAAGGAAATAGACATACAATCCCAGGAAGCTCAGACAGTCCCAAAAAAGATGAACCCATGAGGTCCACACCAAGATGCATTATCATTAAAATGCCAAAGGTTAAATACAAAGAGAGAATCCTAAAAGGAGCAAGAGAAAAGCAATTAGTCACTTACAAGGGAGCTCTCGTAAGACTGGCAGCCGATTTCTCAAAAGAAACTAAGGAGGACAGAAGGGCTTGGCACAAAATAATCAAAATCATGAAAACCTAGGATCTAAACCAAGAATTCTTTACCCAGAAAAGCTATTATTTAGAGTCGAAGGACAGATAAAGAGCTTCCCAGACAAAAATAAGCTAAAGGAATTCACCACCACCAAATAAACAACAACAAAAATGGAAACAAACTCATACAAAGAATATTTTGAGGGCTACTAGATAGGAGGGGGGTTCAGGGGACAGTTGAGGGGATTAAGAAGCACAAATGGATAGTTACAAAATCGACATGGAAATATAAAGTGTAATATAAGGAAAATAGTTAACAGTGTTATAATAAATATGTAAGAGGGAAGAAGGGTACTAGATTTAGTGGGGTTATATAGATCTCTAATCACTATGCTGTACAACTGAAATGAACATATTGTTGTATGACAACTATAATTGAAAAAAAAACCTCATTGAATTGTACAATGTAAATATGAGCAACTGTCTATTATATGTCAATAAAGCCGGGGAGGGGGGAGAGAACAAAAAAGACTAGGAAGACCCCCAAATGGATATTTTGGTTGTTGGTGAGGGGAGGAGATACAGAAAGATAATACTAGCCAATAAAATGCCCTTTCCACTGAAGGACTAATTCCTGAAAATATCCTATGAGAAGCTTTCTTTTGGGTAGCTTATTCAAATGCAAATGCATTAGGATAGTGACAACGTTATGCCATTAAGTTATTCAGACTTTAGATGAATAGATTTCCAATTCTTTCATAAGACCAAGTTTTGTCAGGGTATAGAAAGCATGTGGTATTTCCAAACAAACTAAGGAGAAGGACCTTACAGTGGGGAAATTCAGAGAAACTGGGTGATCTACACTGTCTACTCTCAGTTATGCCTGCTACCCTTCCTTCTCACACAGATTCCAAGTGATAGATATATATTTAAGAAACTAACTTCTCTTGCATGGAGAATGTGGTTGGTTTAACATGCTTTTTCTTCACAATTAATTTCCTTCTGCTTAAATAAAAAAGAATGCCTCGATATCCCTAAGTCATTAGGGCAATTTTAAGAGCTCGTTTTAGAAGTTCCATTTCCATTTACTCTCATGTTAAAGGGGATAAGCCTCCAAAAAGGAATCCCACTGGGGTGGAGATAAAAAAATCAATAGAGGTTTACAAAATATAAAATCGAAATTGCACATAAAAGGCTCTCTCCAAGATCCACGTTTTTAGGATAAATATATGTTCTACAAAAAGTACATTCAGATACTTATAAGTAATAGTTGCAATTTGCTCAGATGGTTGGAAAATTAAAATGGTATGGGCCAAAAATGTAAAACCTTATGATTTACAATGCAGCATCATTCAATTAATAAAAACCTGATATATTAGTATTCCAGAAGCCTCAAAAAAAACGTGATATGCAACTTAAGCAGGTAGGGATTTTTTTAAAAGACAGAAACATTTTAAACACTTTTCTTTAGAACAACTGTCAGAGTACAAACCATGTCAGTGTAGAGTTCTTTGAAAAAGATGCCAAAATGCCCTTTCAGTGCAGTGTGGCAGCCATATTTGACTAAATACCACTCTAGCTAACACCTACACAATTCTTTTCCCCTAGAAACAATTACCCTTTCTCCTCTGCTGGCACTAATCTTAAGCATCTGCAGTATATAGTTCAGGGATAAAAGCAATCCAGCTCTGCAGATAAAGTTAGTATCTTACAAGAAAGAGTCACTTAGGAACAAGCAGATAAGAGAAGCCAGTATCCGCATCTGCAGCAGGAAATCTTATAAAGCCATAGATTTCAAAAAAGTACCTGAGCCCCACAGTTCCATCCTTTGAGGCCACAGCCCAAGAGCACATAGTACAAAAATAGAGACACTAATCGATTCCCACAATTACAAGCAAAACACCCACAAAATATGATTGACTTAAAGTTACCAATGAAACTAAAAAAGGCAATTTGAGAGCTACGAGTTAAGATGTTCCCCTCAGAAGTTGAGATCAGTAGTAAGGGCTCTTTATTCTACTATAATCTTCATCCTCCACTAGAACAGAATATCCCTGAGGGCACAAACCAGATGTTATTTATTGTGTAGAATCTGATGCCAAATAGGTCATCAGTAAATTAACTGATAATTATAAAATCCAACTTTCGTCCCTTTGCTTCTCATAATTGCCAGGCTCCTACAATCCCCTTACTCAATGAAAAAAAGAAATACCTATTAGTAGCATAGATTCAAGGTAACTTCAGAGAACTTGCCTTTACACTTCCGTTTTTGCCTCTGTGGGAAAAAATATTCTAGACTAAGGAGAAAACCATATTTGGATTTTTTCCCCACATAGCACCTTGTGATGGTGGCTGGACCTCAAAGGAAAATGGGTGCACAGTGGTATCCTGGGCACTGAGGCACTAAGATACCAAAAATCCATGGAAGTCTCAGTGGAACTTACCTTCAAGGGATTGGGCAGGCTTGGATGAGAGTGTGTCAGTAGTGATCAGCATAAGCCAAATATCAAGAGCTCTCTTTGCATGCATGCCATGTTCTGTGCCAGGACTCCTAGGACCATTGTCTAATATAGAAGGCAAGGGCATAGGAAAAGAACAAAAGTAATTAAGACTGCATTTCCAACCAGCCTGATAAATTGGGGACTCAGAACTGATTACATTTAATTTAGAGGAAAATACACAAAATATTCATTGTATACTTAACATTATAAAGTTAAATTTATGTTCACAGTACTACCTTGTCTATTTCCCCCACTCTTGCCAGAGATTCAGACCCATTGAGTACTTAAAAGATAGAGGCACCATGCCCTCAGGAGTTGCATTATGCTTCATGCATCTTTAGAAGATTCATAGAAAAGCTATTGAGTTCCAAAAAGCAGTCACTTCCACCAGGTGAAATCAGTATCCTGAATAACAGATGCAATGTGGGTCCCCCTTAATCTTTACTTTTATGCTTTAGGTTTATAGTCAAAAATATCTCAGGGGAATGAGTATAGGGGATTCCTCCAACTGCGCATTAGAAGAAAATGGCTGGATTAGTTGAGATCCTCCTGAGGTAGAGCTAAATGTAAAACACCCAGTTTGGGGATTATGCAGACTTTATGCAATCATCTGTGTGCTTGCTGCACTCTTGGGTCTGCTACAGAAATCATAGTTAGTCGAATTGTCACATGTGTCACCATGCATTAATGAATTCCTAAGCTTTCAGAACAGCCTGATTAGAATTAACAACAAACCAAGGGAAAGGATTAAGAGATAAACTATTCAGTCATCATGGTATTAAATTAGTTCAATGGTACAGAGCCCTAGCTTATATTATTCTATGCCTTTCCAATTTCCTTCCCTCTGGCACTCCTCATCTTTAAAATCCTAGTTATGCCATCTAATCTAAGCCTTGAATAAATATAGTATTCTACAAATCACTAATTACTTCATCCACAGTAAATATGATTTATTAACTAGATATAAAGCTCTTCAATCACATAGATAGAAGATTTTATTTATTTTGTATCCCTTTAATCGGTGGCTTTTAAACTTATGGATTTTATGCATAAGTAAAATCTCCACAGAAAGACTCTGGGTATTTAATAAAACATTGCAAAAGTTTTATTTAGCTGAGTAAGGACTTTTTAAAACCAACTAGCATTTCCACTCTGTATAAAGGTGAACTAGGTAAAAAGTAGTAATAAGGATCCAGTTTTCTGTGAAACCACTAGAAAACTTGGCAGAGGGCATTGTTCTTTTCTTGAGCCTTCCCCTGCCCAGGTTGCTGATCCAGGCAACCACCATATCTGGGTCTCCATCAATGTACTTAACACTGCTAACTGTGCCCTGGTGATTCCCTGAGACTCCACCCTTCCCAACTTGAGGGCCAGTCCAAGTTGTTTCCAGTGGGTTTTCCATACAAATGCCCTGTCTTGGCTCATGCTGTGGGCTTCCCTAAAATCTCTCAAAGGTTCACAAAACCTAAACAGGCAGCATCTGGCCTCAGCATGCCCAGTAACTCTTGCCGAGCAGCCCCAATCCTGACACTTGGCCTCAGTTTGCAGCTTAAATGATAAAGCAAGTTATAAAATGGTAAAAAAAAAAGAGAAAAAGAAAATGGATTAAATGCTTCAATAAAAAGACATAGGGTATCTGAATGGAAAAGAAAACAAGACCCTCACATGTGCTGTCTACAAGAGACTCACTGCAGGTCAAAATACACACACGGACTGAAAGTAAAGGGATAGAAAAAGATATTTCATGAAAATGGAAAAAATAATCCTGGAGGTAGCAAAACTTATACTAGACAAAATAGACTTTAAAACAAAGGCTATAACAAGAGACAAAGAAGGACCTAGTAACCCCACTTTTGGGTATTTATATGAAGAAACCTGAAACACTAACTCGAAAAGACATGTGGACACATATGTTCATTGCAGCATTATTTACAATAGCCAAGCTATGGAGGAAACCTGAGTGTTCATCAATGGATGAATGAATAAAGAAGAGGTTGAATGTATAGACAAAGGAATGTTACTCAACCATAAAAAAGAATGAAATATTGCTATCTGCTACAACATGGATGGACCTAGAGGGTATTATTGTGTTGAGTAGAGTAAGTCAGACAGAGAAAGACAAATGCCATATGATTTCAAATACATGTGGAATCTAAAGAACAAAATTTAAAAAACAAACAAAACAGAAACAAACATAGATACAGAAAACATTTTGATGGTTGCCAGATGGGAGGGGGTTGGGGAATGTTTGACAAAAGGGAAAGGAATTAATAAATATAAATTGATAGTTACAAAATATTCATGAGAATATAAAGTATAGCATAAGAAATATAGTGAATAACATTGTAATAACTATATATGGTGTCAGATGGGTACTAGATTTATTGGGGTGATATCTTCACAAGATATAGAAATCTCCAATCATTATGTTGTACACCTTAAGGTAATATAATGTTGTATGCCAACTGTAATTGTTAAAAATATTTTTAAAAAGAAAAAGCAAAAGAACTTAGAATAGATGAAACACCTGAAGTATTTAGTAACGTTTAACTGCAAATATATGTGCTAATGATAGTTCAGGTATATGAAGAAGATATTTCTATTAAACAACTGTCATACTAAATATAAATATATATGCTTAACACAGAAGACACATCTTAAATATAAAAATATGAAAAATTGAAATTAAAAATAAAGACGTGTCATGAATTCTCTAAATGAAAGAAAGCTAATGTAGCTAAACTAATATCAGGCAAGAAGCATTCCTAGAGACAGAGAGAGAAGCTTCATGTGATAAAGATGTGAAGCCATTAAGAATATTAAACAATTCTAAGCTTACATGAACTGGAAAACATAGCTTTGAAATATAAAAGGAAAATTATATAGAATTAAAAATGGAAGTAAGGTGGTCAAAAAGTACAAACTTCCAGTTATAAGATAAATTAGTATTAGAGATGTAATGTACAACATAACAGCTATATTAACACTGGTGTGTTACATTCGAAAGTTGTTGAGAGTAAATCCTGAGAGTTCTCATCATAAGAAAAATATTTTTCTTTTTTTTAATCTATATGAGGTGATGGATGTTCACTAATCTTATTGTAATCATTTCATAACATATGTAATACAAGTCATTATACTGTATACTTTAAACTCATATAGTGCCATATGTTAATTATATCTCAGTAAAACTGGGGGAAAAACGGAAACCACTTACACAGACATACACACAGAGAGGAAATGGAAAGAAACAAATATACAACCATAGTGAGAGATTTTAACACAATTATCCCACTAACTTATAGAATAAGGAAACAAACAAAAATATAAAAGTTATGAATAAAATAATTAACAAATTAGACCTAGCTGACACATAGAGAATACTGCACCAAACTGAAAAGACAATCCTTTGTAAGTATACAATAAAATTATACTAAAATTGATCAAAAAAGCTTTAAATTATATAGAGCATGCTCTGTGCCCACAGTATAATTAATGTAGAAAATAACAACAAATATAACGTTAAAACACGTTTTGAAAGTAATCTATACAGTTCAATATAACCATGGGTTAAAAAAAATCACAATGAAGTTTTAAAAATATTTGAAAAAAATAACCATGATAATATAATATATCAAAACTCGAGGCTTAGAGAAAAAGTTATAATCTTAAATGCATAACTTAGAAAACAAGGCCGACTTAAAATCAATGACGTAGGCAAAGTGTTTTCTAACTGTGGCCCACAGGCCAGTCGCCTGACGTTTATAGTCTTAAGAAAACATAGCCACACCAGTTTGCTTAAGTATTGCCTATACCTGCTGTTCTACAACAGTAGAGATGAGTAATTGTGACAAAGACTATATGGTTCACAAACTAAAAGATCTACCATTTGCAGCTTAAAATTTGCTAATGTCTGATCTAGGCATTCCTCTTGAGAAGTTAGCAAAAAACAAAACAAACAAATTAGTTCAAAGAAAATTGATAATTTAATTGAAATAGACAAATTGATAGAAAATTACAACTTACAACAACTGACAAAAGAAACAGAATATCTATATACTCTTACAGTTATTAAAGGAATTAAATTTGTTGTTATCTTCCCACAAAGAAAACTTCAGTCTCAGAGGCCTTTCCTGGAGAATTTTACCAAACATTTAAAAGTTTGAAAACATAATGTATTACCAATCTTAAACTCTTACAGAGTTTAAGTTTAAAAAGAGGAAATACTTCTATAATTACTTAATGAAGTCAGAATAATTTTAACACCAATAATTGACCAAAAAAATATGAGAAAGGATAATTACATGCCAGTATCATTAAAGGACATAGATGCAAAAACCTAAAGCGAAGTTTAAAAACTGAATCCTGCATTATATAAAAAGGACCATGGTGTATTTATTCCAAGAATAAAGAGTTTTTTTTATCATTGATTTTACGATTTTATTTACCACATTAACAGAAAAATCAAAATATCAAACAACCATTTTAGTACATGCAGGAAAAGCATTCGATAACATCCAACACTCAATTTTGTTTAAAAAAAAATTCTTAGCAAATTAGAAGCCCAAGTAAAATTTCTTGATTTGATAAATGGCATTCACCAAAAATAAATCATATAATGGTGAGACAGTGACCATTTGGCCTCTAAATTTAAAATAAGATCAGGATTTTACTCTTATCACTTCTATTCAACATTGCCCGTGAGGTCCTATTGAGTGCAACGTGGCAGAAAGAAGACATAAGTGCATAAACATCAGAAAGGAAGAGAAATAAACTTTTTTTCTATAGAGGACATAATTGTATACATAGAAAATTCTAAGTAACCAACAAAAACCCTTGAAATATTAGTTAAATTATTAATAAATTAAAAGTTCAGAAATCGATTGTATTCTATCATAGGAACAAGCAAACTAGAAAATACATTTTAAATTATTGGTTATGATAACATCAAAATAATATTTAAGAATAAGTTTAACATAAGATGTGTAAAGTCTCTGTACTAAAAACTAGATAATATTGATGAGCAAAAATAAAGAATGTATAAGTAGATCGAGAGATGTATTATGTTCATGGAAGATTTCAAAATATAAATTCTCCCCAATTTGAGCCACATATCTAAAGTCAGAGGACTTACATTACCTAATTTAAAAACTCATTCTATTTAAAGATACAATTATTAAGACGTAGTACTGGTACACTAGATAAATAGATCAATAGATAGAGTAAAAAGTCTAGAAATAGACTCACACGCATATATGTTCAATAAATTTTCAAAATGGCACCAAAATAAATTAATTAGGGAAAATAAAGTTTTTTTCAAAATATAAGAATTACAGGACAATCATTTTTTTTTTAACAAATTCTTCGGGAACAACTGAACATGCGTAGGTGAAAAAATGAATCTAAACACAGACCTAACATCTTTCACAAAAATTAACTCAAAATGGACCACAGGCCTAAATGTAAAATTCATAATAACTACAAAACTAGAAGATAACATAGGAGAAAATCTTAGATGACCTTGAGTATGATGACGACTATGTAAATACAACACCAAAGTCACAAACTATGAAAAAATAATTGATAAATTAGAATTTGTTAAAATTAAAAATCTGGAGAGTGTCTACAGCCATGCTACCCTGAACAAGCCCGATTCAGTCTGATATCAGCAGCTAAGGAGGGTCAAGACGAGTTAGTACTTGGATGGGAGACCACCTAGGAAGACCAGGTGCTGCAGGCTTAAAATAATAAAAGAATGAGGGATTGTAAATTGACAAGGTTCTTGCAATCTGTGAGGTCAACCAAGGGTTGCCTCGCCTAAAAAATGAATGGAATGAATGAATGAATGAATGAATAATAACATGAAAAAGCCTGGAGAAAGAAGTCAAAACGACATAGATGATAGAGGCTTTGTTCATCTGCTCTTATGACCACATCAAAGTTGTGAAGGAAACACAGAGCAAACAGCAAACAGTTGCCTGGGATCCAGATGAACAATACCTACAACTAGGAAGAGAAATAAAAAAAAATCACCCTGCAATGGGAAGAGGTAGGACAGAGACAGAACATGAGGCTGCCTGGTCCTGAGCGGCTGAGTGGGACAGAGGCTATGTCAGTGAAGACAGGCAGCTGCAGATGTTCCTCTTAAAGGAGCTGTGTCAGTAATCAGACTTTCATGGTGATGTACTCACTTGCTCTGAGCACCAGAGCCCGGCTGGTGGCACAGGGTCGGGGCAGCAGAAACTTACAGGGGGAGGCTAAGTTGTTGAAGCCAGGGCCAGAGGGAAGGTTTTCTCCTGGGCAGAAGTGCTGGCAGTATTGATTGTTCCTCTGTTGAGCTCTCCCTACCTCCTAGTGTGCAGATGTGCCTCCATAGCTGAGACTTCATTGAATTGGATAACAATAGTTGCTCCATCCAGAGGATTCACTGAAAACTGCCTCCCCCAACTCATGGCCCCACCCAAGCCACATCCAGTGTGTCCTTGGCAAGTCCTGTAAAACTTGCAGAGCAAGCTCCTAGATCCACACTGCTGACAGCTGACCTCGATCTCTGGCGTGGTTTTTTGAGGCAACTATATGCACAGCATCTGTGGATCGCTTATTGAATCTTAACAAGTGACCCTGGAATGACACAGGCTGGGGCTAAAATTGGCCTGCTGTGGAACTCCTCTCAGGGCCGTGCCACTGGACACTTACTACACAAAGCCATGCTAATAAGGCTGGGAGACTTAGGAGCTTTGCTTAGTATATAGACACAAAAAGGCAGCCAAATTGGGAAGACAAAAAAGCAGAAACTATAAGAGAACAGAACAGAGATTCAGGAATAATGGAATCAAGCAATCTAACAGACGCAGAGTTCAAAACACTGGTTATTAAGACACTTAATGAATTTAGGGAAAGAGTAGATGAACTCAGTAAGAATTCTAACAAAGAAATAAAAAACATAAAAATGGAAATGGAAATTATAAAAGGGAACCAGTCAGAAATGAAGAACATATTATCTTAGATGAAGAGTATATCTGAGGGAATGAACAGAGTGGATGAAGAAGAGAATTGAACAACCAGTATAGAGGATGGGGAAGCCAAAAATACATTAAATTTTGGGACAAAATTAAGTGTAAAAACATCTGTGCAATAGAGGTACCTGAATGAGGAGAGGAGGAACAAGAAGTAGAAAAGCTATTTAAAGAAATAATGATGGAAAACTTCTCTCACCTGGTGAAGGAAACAGACATACAACCTCAGGAAGCTCAGAGAGTCCCAAGAAAGAGAAACCCAAAAAGGCCCACACCAAGATATATCATAATTAAAAAGCCAAAGGTTAAATACAAAAAGAGAATCTTAAATTTGTTTTTATGGTGATATTGGTTAACAAAATCCAATAAGTTTCAGCCGTACATTCTAACAGTAAGGTATATATACTCTGTGTTTATCCTATAGTTAGATTTCTTTTTGTCACCACATATTTGGTCCCCTTTACCTCGTCTACCTTCTCCCTACATCCACCCCCTGCCCTCTGATAACCACTAGTCTACAGTCTATGTCCATGAGTCTCTGCTTGTTTGTCCTGTTTATTTGTTGCTTTTAGATTTAGGTAATGATTATAAATGATGTCATGTGATTTTCAACTTTTTCAGTCTGGCTTACTTTGCTTAGCATGATTATCTTGAGGTTCATTCATGTTGTCACAAATGACAGTATTTCATCTCTTCTTATGGCTGAGTAATATTCCATTGTATATATGTACCACGGCTTCTTTAACCAATCATATGTTGTAGGACACATCGGTTGCTTCCATGTCCTGACCACTGTAAATTATGCTGCTATGAACGCCGATGTGCAAATATCTTTCAACATCAGTTTTTCAAGTCTTTGGGATCAATACCTAGCAGAGGGATTGCTGGATCATATGGTACATCAATTCTTAGTTTTGTGAGGAGCTTCCATATTGTTTTCCATAGTGGCTGTACCAATTTGCTGTCCCACCAGCAATGGATGAGGGGTCCTTTTTCTCTGCATCTTCTCCAACATTCATTAATACTTGTCCTGTTGATTATAGCTATTCTAATGCGTGTGAGATGGTATCTCATTGTGGTTTTGATTTGCATTTCCCTGATAGCTAGCGATGTTGAGCATCTTTTCATATATTTGCTGACCATTTGTATGTCCTAAAGGGAGAAGTGTCTGTTCAGGTCCTCTGCCCATTTTTTGATTGGATCATGTGTTGTCATTATTGAGTCATATGAGTTTTTTGTGCATTTTGGATAATAAGCCCTTAGTGGAGGCATGGCTTGCAAATATACTTTCCCATTCAGATGGTTGTCTCTTTATCTTCTTGACAATTTCTTTAGCCAAGAAGCTTTTTTAGTTTGATGTTGTCCCGTTCATTTATTTTAGCTTTTACTTACCTTGCTTTTGAGGCCTAATTCATAAAATCCTCTTTAAGTCCAAGGTCCTTGAATTAAGTTCTTATGTTTTATTCTATGCATTTTATTGTTTCAGGTCTTATATTTAGGTCCTTAATCCATTTTGAGTTAATTTTGGTGTGTGGTGATAGACAACAATCTAGTTTCATTCTTTTGCAGGTGGATTTCCAGTTTTACCAGCGCTATTTACTGAAGAAACATTCGTTTCTCCACTATATGTTTTTGGATTATTTGTCAAAAATTATTTGCCCACATAAATATGGGTTTACTTCTGGACTCTTAATTCTGTTCCACTGATCCATGTGTCTGTTTTTCTGCTAATACAATGCTGTTTTGATTATTGTTGCTTTATAGTATAATTTGAATTCCAGCAGAGTGATGCCTCCAGCCTCGCTCTTTGTTTTTTCATGAGGGATTTGGCCATTTGCGTTCTAAAAGAAAATCTTAAAATCAGCAAGAGAAAAGCTGTTAGTTACCTACAAAGGAACACCTATAAGACTGGCAGCTGATTTCTCAAATGAAACTTTGCAGGCCAGAAGGGTTTGGCGCAAAATATTCAAAGTGATGAATATCCAGGATCTACAACTAAGAATTCTTTACCCAGAAAAGCTATCATTTATATTTGAAGGACAGATTAAGAGATTCTCAGACAAAAGCAAGTTAAAGGATTCATCAAAACCAAGCTGGTATTACAGAAAATGTTGGAGATACTTCTTTAAAAAGAAAAAAAATGTATCAAAACAGAAATAAAGAATGGTAATAACTACATTCCTATCAATGACTACCTCAAATGGAAAATAATTAAGTGCTCCAACCAAAGATAGGGTGGCTGAATGGATAAGAAAATAAAACCCCTACATATCCTACATAAGAGATTCACTTCAGATTAAAAGAGACACACAGACTAAAAGGAAAGGGATGGAAAAGATATTACCTTGATGGACTTTAGGGAGTATTGTACTAAATGAAGTAAGTCAGATAGAGAAAGAAAAATACCATGTGATTTCCCATATATTCAGGATCTAAAGAACAAAATAAACAGCAATAACAACAAAAACTGAAAGAAACTCATAGATACAGAGATATTTTGAAGGCTACTAGACAGGAAGGATTGCGAGGGATGGTGAAAAAAGGTGAAGGGATTAAGTACAAATGGATAGTTACAAAATAAACATAGAGATATTAATCGTAACATAAGGAAAACAGTTGACAATGTTGTAATAAATATGTAAGAGGGAGAAGGATACCATATTTAATGGAGTGATCACTTGAGCTATAGTCACTGTGCTGTACAACTGAAATAAATATATGATTGTATGCTAACTACGGTTTTAAAAAACTCATTGCATTGTACAATGTAAATAGGGGCAATTAATTGTCTATTATATTTCAAGAATGCTGGGGGGGGGAATCTTCTGCTCTGCAAAAGGTAATGCAAAGAGAATTAGAACACAGGTCACATAATGATGAAAAAGCCAATCTGAAAAGTCTACCTATACTACAATTCCAGATATATGACTTTCTAGAAAAGGCAAAACTACGGATATATTTAAAAGGCTAGTGTTTGCCAGGGGTTAGGAAGGTGGGAGAATTGAATTGGCAGAGCACAGAGAATTTTTAGCCCAGGGAAACTATCCTGTATTGTAGCTGAGCCACTTGTGATTTTAATGTCCCTAGTATTTTTGACAGCTAGAATTAAATAATTTAATTCTTAATTAGGCCTTCGTTCACATGTTTACTGCACTTCTTGCTCAATTCCTTTTTTTCTCACAAATATAGTCATATGTTGCTGATGTGTTGTGTCTTTGTAAAGGAGGAGGAGATAACTTTAGAGTCTTAAGGAGAACTTGAGTTTATTCTGCAGAAGGAAGGAATGTCTCCAAGTTAGCTGTGAGCAGCTGCTGAGGCCCAGGATTCTGTTGTGAAAAAGTGTTGTCTATGACTAAAGAAAAAGAGTTCTCAGTTCTTTGGAACTCCCCTCCACCACCTGCTCCCTTTAAAATTCTGCTTGGTCCACAATTTAAGAGATAGTGTTTGTACATCAGTGTACCATCTTCCCAGAGTTTTGGTTGCCTGAATTAGGCGACCTTTCCTTTCTATCCAATACCGGTCTCTCAAGTGGTGAGCAGTAGAACTTGGATTTTTCAGTAACAGTATGATATTAAAATAGTGGATTCATGTCATTATAAATTTGTCAACACCCACAGAATGCACAATACCAAAAGTAAACTCTAATGTAAACTATGGACTTTAGATGATTATGATGTGTCACAGCAAGTCCTTTCATTGTAAAAAGTGTACCTCTCTCACGTAGGTTGTTGATAGTTGGGGAGGAAGTACATGTGTGGGAACAGGAGATACTTCCTACTAAGTTTTGCCATGAATATAAAACTTCTCTGAAAAATAAAAACTATTGAAATGGGGGAAAAAATGAACCATTGCCTGTATTTCACACTATACACAAAATTTAGAGTGAATAGTAGTGGAGAAGGTGGTTAGAGTGGCCATGAAGTACATTCTGCTCAATTTTGCAGTGAATCTAACATTTCTCTAAAACTTAGTCTACTAAAATTTAAATAAAATGTATTGTAATGACCTCTACATCACACCATATGCAAATTTAATTGTTCATGGTTGATAAATCTAAATGTGAAAGCTAAAAATGTAAAGCTTCTAGAAGAAAATACGGGTGAATATCTTTATCGCCGTGGGTAGACAGATTTTCCATAGATGGGACACAAAAATACTAAACATAAAAGAAAAATGGATGAATCCTTCTTCATTAACATTAACTTCTCTTTATCAAAATATACCTTTAAAAAAGTAAAGAGAAAAGCTACCAAATGGGAGAATATATTTTTAATGCATATATCTGAAAAAGGATTTGTATCCAGAACCTAGAATTCCTATAATATAACAATAAAAAGACAACCAAACAAATTTAGCAAAAGAGATAGGCACTTCACAAAATAAGGTATATGAATGGCCAATGGGTACATAAAAAGATACTCAACACAATTAATCACCGGAGAAATAAGAATCAAAACCAAAATGAAGTAATACATCACAGCCACAAGAATGGCTCAAACAAAAATACTGACAACACTCAATGTAGGTGAGGCTGTGGAGAGTTTTAAGGAAATATATTAGCTTTATTCATCTCTTTGTCCCTGTTAATTAGTGTTGTGCTTTTAATTACATGGGTGTTAAATATTCAATGGATGGATTAACGAATAGGAGGGAGAAAAGGTGGCGGAGGAGAGAATAAAAGAGCAAAAATTGAGTAGCAGGAAAGAGAGGAGGGGAAAATGGAGGGAAAAAATAGCATCAGGTAGCTCCTTATTTAAGTAAAAATTAAATTGTACAATTTAAAAGTAAAACACGTTTGAAAAACAGAATATATGAAATAAACCATCTTTAACAAAATCTAAAACAATTTCAAAAATTAATTACCAAAAACATGCAGGAGGTTATTTTGTACAACCAGCTTGGCAGGATCTGAAATGTAAAAATTCTATGTTCCATAAGGTACAAAGATCAACATAAATCTGAATTACCACTTTAGGCCCTATACAAAATTTTTTAGTACACCTTATGTTTTGATAAATTATTCTATAAAGATTTCTTTGTATTAAAAATATTGTTCAGGCATCACTATTAATACTCAAGGCCCAAGTTTATTCAGATCTGTGCTTAACAAATGCTTCTTGAATGTGTCCTATTATACATTTAGGATCCGAATCACAGAGGACATTGTTTCATTCTTAAATACCATTTGAGTAATGATTTTGCATTTTCTTGGTAATTCATATTGTCTATATGTAAAACAATATATTTGTACCATAAAGGTATGCTGATCTCTTTATAAACATTCTCTATGTTGAATGAGATTAATTTCTCCAATTTACCTTTCAGCAATCAAACTGCCATGGCGTTCCTTTAAACTCCCACCACTGACTTCATCCCTGTTCCATTCATAGCTGAGGTCTGGAAATAATCTTAGACATAAGCAATAGACAACCATATAACCTACATATTCATTATATTCTTCTAAATGTTTGAAACCAAGTGAGATTGACAGGTAAACACAAAGCCTAAAATCGTATCATATTCCAAATACTTGGCCTCCGAAAACATCGGGAAGTTGGAGAAATATATCTTCATATTGAATTCATATTGAAAATTCCCCATGTCCTCAGAATGTTCCTTTGGTTCTCAGGAATCCTTATGGATCCTCATAAATTTTCCATTTTAATCCCTCTATGCCCCAGACCTTCACTCCTACTTTTTCAAATAAAAATGTTTCCGTCCATCCTTACTTTATGGTTTCTTCTCTGCTAGATTATATGTTGAATTACAATATAAAGAAAATTATGTAGTGTCAAGAGAAGTTAATTAGGAAATGTTTCCCTTGCCAGGAAATATTTTAAGATTGTTACAAGGGGACTCTAGAGACAACCATTACACACATAAGACTAGTGGTAGTGACTATTCCACAAATCTGGTCTGTGTATTGGCTTCTACAATGTTAGTTAGTCTCTGCTTAGAACATATATACCACAAAAGAGGCCCTTTCATGGTAAGGTAGTAGTATCCACTTGCATTCAACATTTTGAGAGCAATGAATCATACTGCCTTCACACTTCTCTGAAAGAAGTAATTCAGCACTCAGAATTAAATGAAAAGCTGGTGTACTATATTTGGTACCATCATGGTATGGTAAAGAATTAACTCAGAAGGCCTTGGTTATCCAAATCATGAACACTCCAAAGGTCTTCAGGACTGACTAACCCTTGATAGGCTTCTGGGAGGTTACCTCTGTGAACAGAAACATCTAAAATGGAGTAAGAAGGCCTTTTAGGAGTCAGACTTATGCACATTCGCACCTAGATAAGGTTTAAAATTTTGGACTTTCATGTTTGCCATAGAATCACATCCTGGAATTTGTTTCCATGCCAGTGCCTACTACAGAGTATCAGCATCATTTGACTTGACCATCCTTTGGAACTAGTAATCATGAATTGCTGTATGGCAAGTAGGAAAAGTTTTCTTTGTTACAACTCATGTTTTTTGACTGTATAAGCTCTGGCTTTCTATGTCTTCCCTGGAGCAAGTTTCAGATCATCTCTGGATCTGTGTCTCACAGATTCAAATCCTTCAAGCCCCTCCCCGCCAAAAAAAAAACTAAAAACTTCTGATTTTACAACATCTACTCTTTTTAAAATGATTTTTTCAGTTACAGTTGGCATACAATATTGCATTTGTTTCAGATGTACGATATAGTGATTAGACATTTATATAACTTGCAAAGTGATCACTCTAAGAAATCTGACACCCATCTGACATCATACATAGTTATTACAATATTATTCACTATATTCCTCATGCTATACTTTATATCCCCATGATTATTTTTCATAATTTTTAAAATTAATTTATTTTAAATTATAGTTGGTATACAATTTTGTATTAGTTTCAGACATATGACAGTGATTAGACATTTATATAACTTACAAAGTAATCATACCAATAAATCTAGTACCCATGTGACACCATATATATTTATGACAATATTATTAACTATATTCTTATGCTATACTTTATATCCCCATGATAATTTTGTAACTACTAATTTGTACTTCTTAATACCTGTCCCCTTTTGCCCATTCCCCAAACCCCCTTCTGTTTGGCAACCGTCCAAATGTTCTCTTTGTCTATGAGTATGTTTCCATTTTCTTTCTTCATTTATCCTGTTCTCTAGATTCAACATATAAGTGAAATCATGTGATACTTGTTTTTCTCTGTCTGACTTACTCCTCTCAGCACAATACCCTCTAGGCCCATCCATGCTGCTGCAGATGGAAAGATTTCATTCTTTCCTATGGCTAATATTCCATTGTATATATGAACCATTTATTCGTTATCCAGTCATCTATTGATGGATACCCAGGTGGCCTCCATATCTTGACTATGATAAATAATGTTTCAATGATCATATGAATACACATTTCCCTTCAAAGTAGTGTTTTGGATTTCTTCAGATATAACCAGAAGTGAAATTACTGGGTCCCTCTTTGTCGGTTATTATAGCCTTTGTTTTAAAATCTCCTTTGCCTGGTATAAATATTGCTATCCTAGCTTCTTTTTTTGTTTCTTTCTTTCCAATTCATTAAATATCTTTTTCCATTCCTTTACTTTCAGTCTCTGTGTGTCTTTATCTGAAGTGAGTCTCTTGTAAGCAGCATATATGATGGTCTTGTTTTCTTATCCATTCAGCCACCTTATCTTTTTATTGGAACATTTAATACACTTTTGAAGTAACTGTTGATAGATATGTAGTTATTACCATGATAGTATTCATATTTTTACTCTTTAAAATCTTTTTTTTCTTCTTCATAAAGAAACCCCTCTAACAATTCTTATAAAACTGACTTTGTAGTGATGAACTTCTTCAGCTCTTCAAGGATGGAAAGCTCTCTATTTGTCTTTTGATTCTAAATGATAGCTTTGCTGGGTGGGGTAATCTTGATTGTAGGTCCTTTCTTTTAATCACTTTAAATATGTCATCCCTCTGGCTTGCAAAGTTTCTGTTGAGAAATCGGCTGACAGTGTAATGGGAGTTCTGCTGTAGGTAACTAACTGCTTTTCTCTAGATGCTTTTAAGAATCTCTCTTTGTCTTTAACCCTTGGCACTTTAATTATGATGTGTCTTGATGTGGGCCTGTTTGGGTTCATCTTCTTTGGGACTTCTTTCACCAGGTTAGGGAAGTTTTTCATTACTTCTTCAAATGCATTTTCTATTCTTTGCTCTCTCTTCTCTTTCTAGTACCCCTAGGATGTGCATATTGGTATGGTTATTATTGTCCCACAGGACCCTTAAACTGTCCTCATTTTTAAAATTTTTTTCTTGCTGTTCTGATTGGGTATTGTCTGCTACCTTATCTTCTAAGTTGCTGATTCGATCCTCTACTTCATCTAATCTACTGTTGATTCCCGATGATGTATTTTTTTTTTATTTCAGTTACTGTATTCATTATTTCTGACTGGTTCTTTTTTATGTTCTCTATCTTCATTTTATATTTTTGCTAAAGTTCTCACTGAGTTTTTCTACTCTTTCCAAAAGTTCATTGAACATCCTTATTACTAGTGTTTTGAACTTTTCATCTTGTAGATAGTTTGCCTCCATGTTGTTTAATTCTTTCCCTCGGACTTTGTTCTGTTCCTCCATTTGGGACATGTTTCTTTGTCTCCCCATTTTGGCTGTTTCCTTGTGTTTGTTTCTATTATTAGGTAGGGTTGCTGTGTCTCTTCATCTTAGTAGAGAGACCTTATGTAGTAGGTGTCTTACTGGGCCCAGTGGTACAGTCTTCCTGATCATCTGAGCCGGGTGCTTCAGGTATATACCTCATATGAGTTGAGTGTGTCCTCCTGTTGTAGTTGAGCCTTGGTTGCTGTTTTAACATCTATAGGAGGGATTCATCCTCAGTCTAATCGGTCATGAGGACTAGCTGGTGATGGGTTGACCCTATGAAGCAGGATAGCTTTAGTGGTGCCTGGCCAGTTTTCCCTTTGAGTGTGTCATCCTCAAACATAGCCCTGGGTGGCACTCCACTTCAGTCTGAAGCTGGCTGAGCATGCAAGCTCCAGGGACTACAGAGAGGGGCCCTATTGCAGGCCAAGTTCAGCCTCGACCTGTGCCCTGCCCAGGGCCACCTGGCAAGAGTCAGCAAGCAATATGAAGATAGACCTCGCCTCAGCTGGTCTCGTAGGTGCATCGAGACACCAAAATACAAACTGAGGCTGACTGCCACTAGTGCTGGGCTTGGGGCTGCTTGTCAAGGGGTATGAGGCACACAGATGCCAGTTGCTACTCATTTGGGGTTTGTAAACCTTTGAGAGATTTTAGGAAAGTCCACAGCATAAGTCAAGCTAGGCCATCCATATGAAAAACCACTGGAAACTGCTTGGATGGGCCCAAAACTTGGGGTGGGCAGGGTCTCAGGAAATCACCAGGGCATGGCAATCAGTGTTAGCTAGGTTTGTGGAGACTCAGATATGGCAGCAACCTGCATCTGCATGTAGGGAGTGGAGAGGGCTCAGCAAAGGAATAATTACTTCTGCCAGCACTTCTCTGTGGGAGAAAGCTTCCCCTCTATTTTTTTGCCCTGAAGTCAGACAATTCAGTTCCTCCATGTATTTCCCTGGTACTTTTTGAGCTGCTGCCTCAGCACTGGAGCCCAGAATGAATAAGTCCATCATTGAGTAATTTCATGCACAGGTCCTTAAGGAGGAATATCTAGGACTCAAGCTGACCTCTGTCTCACTCAGCCACAATCTCTGCTGTTTTTACAGCCAGAAGTTTTTGAGATTTCTCTCCCCAGCACTGGAACCCTGGGTTGAAGAGCCCAGTGTGGGGCCAGAATCCCATGGTCCTCCAAGGGCACTTCCACAGCGAAGATATCCTCGATATTCAACCATCACATGTGGGTGTGGTGCCAGCCTGTTCTGCATCTCTGCCCTCCCTCACCAGTCTCAACGTGGTCTCTTCTATATGTCCCTTTTTCAACTTGACTTCAAGTGACTCCCAATAATGGCTTTTCTGTAGTTTAGTTGTAATTTTGTTTTGATTATGAGGGGAGGCAAGCACAGCCATCTTGACCAGAAGCCTCTTGCCTTTAATGGCCAACAGCTCTAAACCCTTGGAATATCCTGCCTGATAAGAATGTCTTTTTATACCTGGAAACTTGGGCCACACAAGATAAAATATGCTAACAATGCAATTTGTCTTGAACACTTGTTCTTGTGGGGCCCTGAACCACATTATACCAGTTTCATGGAGGTGGAATGGGCAGAGGGAATGGTTGTTGAAAACTAACTACTTAAATCAGTCATAAGGAGCTCCATTCTTATGTGACTGACCCTTACCTAATAAAATCCTGGCTACCAAGGATACTATGAGCCTTCCTGTTTGGCTCAATACGCTTTTCATATATTGTCACACATTGTTCCTGGTGAATTAAATGTTGTCTGTTTGACTCCACTGGGAGAAGACAATTGGAAGCTTGTCACCCATTTTCTCCTGGACACTGCCCTATGTACCTTTTTCCTTTGCTGATTTTAATCTGTATCCTTTCACTGTAATGAACCATAATTATGGAAACAGCTTTTCTAAGTTTTGTGAGTCCTTCTAGAAAATCACCCAACTTGTGGGAAGTCTTGGGGACTCCTCCCCAAAACACACAACCACATTTTCTTATTTTCATACAACAGATAAGTTATGCATGTTCATGTTCTCCCTTCCTTGTCCCCCTCTCATTCTCTCTCTCTTTATATATATGCTCACCAGATATGTAATTAATTTACTGCTATAAGCAACCATTTTGACAAACTGAAAGAAAAGACAAGTGTGAAAGTGAGTTATTTATATTTATACAAATAGCAGACAAGTCTAAACAACAGCCTAAAAGCAAAATATCGATGGCTCTAGGAGGAAGACAAATTAGTCTGGCATTTATAATTAAAATTGTGCCACTTCCTGAAGTGCATAGATTTTCCCCCCATTTCTCTTGAACCAAAGACAAAAGCCACATATTTTTAAGTATGTTTCTAGAATTTAAAAAAATCATGCATTAAATTTGAGCATATATTAAAGTACATTAGTTTACTTTTATTGGGTTTTCCCAGACATCCATACTGGAATTTGAATTTTCATAACTAAAATATCCACTCAGAAAAAGAAAATTTGAAGTCAAAAAAGGTATATTTTGAATTGAGTTTTGACTTCCTGGAATTTTTTAACACTTACAGCCTATTTTCATCATCCAAAGCTATTACAAAATGTTCTGGCTTATACAAAGGGACATAAAAAATAGTATAAAATCCTAGGAGTGAGAAGAGAAAGTATGAATAAACTCTATGTTATATTCTGAAACTCCTACCTCTTCTATATATCATGGGTCTAAGACTATTCTGGCAGCGATGGTACTTAATTTCTTTTCTCTTTATCAAACATGCTCAACTTGCTTCTTGTCTTTTTGTAATCCTATATTCTACCATGTGTCTCTGAGCAGTAACAAGCTCATCAGATAGGGTAGGCAGATCCTGCCTCTGAAGTCAGGAAGTCTAGCATTACTACTCTGTTCAGCATTATACTCTATTTACTCTAGAGTAATTTTCTTGTAAGTAGGGTGTGCACTAGAAGGAGATGAGAAAACTCTTGATCTGAAGTTCCAAACCTAGATAAAATAATCTATGAAAGAGGTTTTCTCATTTGAATAACTTTTGTCTCATACCCTTAGGTGAGAACTCCCTTGCTGAAACCCGACCTTAACTTCAACTCAATCCAGGAAAGTGGGGACTTTTCCTTCCCCTTACAGCTAATACCTAGTTCTTGTTTGTCATTCTGAAAATAATATTTATATCAAATTGGATTAGGAAATTTGATATTCTGTCCAAATGCCTTTTGTAGAACAGCAGAAGGTACAACACATTTTTCCTAATTTTTTTTTTCAGATAGTCACCGTTCCCACAAGCTGTGAACACTGAACACTCCATAAAACAAGACCACCAGAGGAGCCATTATTTCTCTTTAATGTTCTTCTCTCCCACTTTCTGGGCCATTTCTGTCCAAGCTTATATTAAAAACTCTGTGCCCTTTCATTCAATATTCAAGTAAGTAGTTGTCATACAACTACTATATGCCAGATATTGTGCAATTTGCTTAATTCTATTTCTCACTCAAACAGGTGTTTTGGGGTGATGATTGTTTCCCTTTCCAGATAACATATTTGCATTTTCATAGTGATCTTTAATACCTTTTATCCGGGAAGTAATTCTAATGGTGAATTTATGCAACATTGAAGTGGATGGTGAGGAATATCTCTTGAGAGATATATTTGATATATTTTTCTTATACCTCCCAAATCATAATCTATAAACTGTCAACTAGTCTGCATACTAGTAACCAAAGCATGATTTTGTTTCAAATCACCTTGCTTATATCTATATTCTTTGAAAACACCCTACCAAGCATGAAGTATAAAGACCAGGTGACAGTCCATAGATGATTCAGAACAATCTCCGAACATGTGTACCTTTGCTCTATTGTGGTATTTATTTCACTGAGCCCTGAATCTCTTTTTAAATTAAAAGTAGCCACTCAGCTGCCTCTCCTAAACTTTCAGAATAAAGACTTCATAGAACAATCTTAGGTTGAAGGAGCAGAACAGTAACTGATGTTTATAGTCCTGGCTTCGACTACTCATAATGATGCTAAATAATAATTAGCATATTACACTTAAAAAGAAGGAAAGTTTGGAAGAGAGTAAGCTGTTTTAGAAATATATCCCTATAAAATGAAGTATATGCATAGAAACAGGCCTGGATGATGCAATGATTATTTCCAGCTGATGATTATAAGTGATTTTTAGAAACATCTTGCTTGACTATTTTTCTAATTTTATACAATAAACATATTTTGTAATTATTAGGTATTTTCAATAAAAAAATAAACCGTATGAATACTTAAAGAAGTGACATTTAGGCTGATAGACATTTGTAAATAACATTTTAACTAAAATATTGCAAGCAGTAATAACGAGTGCTGGAGAGGTTGTGGAGAAAAAGTAACCCAAATACGCTGCTAGTAAAGATGTAAATTGTTACAGCTACTATGGAAAACATTATGGAGATTTCTCAAAAAAATTAAAAAATAGAATTGCCATATGATCTAGCAATGTCTCTTCTGGGCATCTACACAGAAAACTTGAAAACATTTATTTGTAAAGATATATGCACCCAAATGTTCATTGCAGTACTATTCGCAGTAGTCAGGACATGGAAACAACCGAAGTTTCCATAGATAGATAATTGAATAAAGAAGCTGTGGTACATATATACAATGGAATATTACTCAGCCATAAGAAAAGATGAAATATTGTCATTTGCGACAACATGTATAGATCTTGAGATTATCATGCAAAGCAAAAAGAGTCAGAAAAAAATTGAGACCTGAGTGATGTTACTCAAATGTAAAATATAAAGCTGAAAATAACAAACGAACATGACAAATGAGCAGACTTATGGACACAAACAACAGTTTAGTGGTTACCAGAAGGAAAGGAGTGAGGGGGAAGGTAAATAAGGATAGAGGGGGTCTAATATATGGTGACAGAAAAAAAATTAACTTTGGGTAGTGAAAACACAATGAAATATATATGACATATTATTGAATTGTATACTTGAAACCTATATAATTTTATTAACCAGTGGCAGCTGGTTTCAGGTTGCGACCTGGCTTTTTGAGGTAATTCTAAGCCCAGAGTGGGTGGCAGCCATCTGCATATTGCTTGGTGGCTCATGCCAGGTGCCCCTAGGCAGGGCACAGGCTACAGCTGAATTTTGTCTGTGGCAGGGCCCTTCCCAGGTTGCCAGGCCTGCACCCCAGTTGCCAAATTCAGTCCGAGTTGGCCTGTGTGTGGACATACTCTGCGATGGACTCTCTCGCTCTGAGCTCCAGCTCTGGGGCAGCAGCTCAAAAGGTGCCAGGGACATACGGGGGAAAACTGAGTTGTTTGGATTCAGGGCAAGGGCTGGAAGAGCAGCTTTCTACTAGACAGAAGTGCTGGGGTACCATTTGAGAATGACACACCCAAAAGGAAGACAGGGCAGGCACCAGAACCTGGCTAAAGCAAATCCTGCTCTGTAGGGTCAGCCCCTGCACAACAACTTCTCCACCCATCAAATCAAGTCATCACAACCAATCAACTTGAGAGTCAATCCCTCCCCCTGATGATCAAACAGAAACCAAGTCTCTACAATAATAAGAAGGCACAAAAAACATACAAGTGACATACCAAAAGCACTTGACTCAAGTGACCATGGAAGACTATGCCACTGGGGCCCACAGCACATTTATTATATAAGGTCACTCTGCTAAGACTGAGAGACATATAAGGCCTACCTAATACACAGAAACAAACACAATTAGGCAAGCAAAATGGGAAGACAAAGAAACATGACCCAAATGAAAGAGTAGAACAAAGTTCTAGAAAAAGAACTAAAGAAAATGGAGACAAGCAATCTATCACATGCAAGATTCAAAACAATTGTTATAAGGATACTTGATGAATATAGGGGAAGAGTAGATGAACTCAGTGAGAGCTTTAACAAAGAGATAGAAAATATAAATGTAGAGATAGAAAACATAAAAAGAACCAGTCAAAATAAAGAATATAATAACTAAAATAAAGAATATCTTAGAAGAAATTAACAGTAGATTACATGAAGCAAAAGTCTGTCAGCAATTTAGAAGATAAGGTAGCAGAAAACATACAATCAGAACAGCAGGAAGAAAAAAGAATCAAAAAAAAAACTCGAATAGTTTAAGGGGCCTCTGGGACATCAAGTGTACCGACATTGTATCATAGTGGTACCAGTAGGTGAAGAGAGAGAGCAAGGAATTGAAAACCTATTTCAGTAAGTAATGACTGAAAACTTCCCTAACCTGGTGAAGATGAAATAGACAGTCAAGCCTAGGAAGCACAGAGAGTCCCAAAGAAGACGAACCCAAACAGGCCCACACAAAGACACATCATAATTACAATGCCAAAGGTTAAAGACAAAGACAGAATCTTAAAGAAGGAAGAATAAGCCATTAGTTACATACAAGTGAGCTCCCATAAGACTCAGTTGATTCTTCAACAGTAAGCTTGCAGGCTAGAAGGGATTGACATGAAATATTCAAAGTAATGAAAAGAAAGGATCTACAACTAAGATTTCTCTATCTACCAAAGCTATCATTTAGAATCAAAATACAGATCCAGTGCTTCCCAGACAAGAAAAGGTAAGCAGCTTATCATCACTAAGACAATATCGCAAGAAATGTTGGTGGGATTTTTTATGAAGGAAAAAGGAAAAAAAGATTAAAAATATGAATAATAAAATGGCAATAAAATATATTTATCAACAATTACATGTAAATGGATTAAATGTTTCAATCAAAAGACATACGGTAGCTTAATGATAAGAAAACAAGATCCTTACAAATTCTGCCTATAAGAAACTTACTGCAGATCGAAAGGCACATACAAACTGAAAGTAATGGGATGAAAATGATTTTTCATGAAAATGGAAACAAATTTTTAAAAAGCTGTGGTAGCAATCATGTACAAGACAAAACGGACTTTAAAACAAAGGCTATAATAAGAGACAAACAGGGACCCAGTTATCCCACTTCTGGGCGTTTATCAGAAGAAACACCAAATACTACTTTGAAGGAACATGTGAAATATGTTCATTGCAGCATGATTTACAGTGGATAAGATATGAAGGATTTTGGGTGCCCATCAATGGATGAATGGATAAAGAAGAGGTAGTACATAAATACAATGGAATATTACTCAACCAGAAAAAAAAGAATGAAATCTTGCCATTTGCAACAACATGGATGGACTTAGAGGGTATTGAGCTAAGTGAAGTAAGTGATACAAGGTAAGACAAATGCCATATATGAGATCTAGAGAACAGGATAAACAAACAAATAACATAAAGAAGCTCATAGACACAGAAAGCATTTTAATGGTTGTCAGATTGTATGGGTGGGGGCATGGGTGAAGGGAGTAGGATTAAGAGTTACAAATTGTTAGTTACAAAATAGTCTTGGGGATATAGAGCATAGCATGGGGAATATAGTTAGTAGTATTATAACTGTATATGGTATCAGATAGGTACTGGATTTATCAGAGTGATCACTTCATAAATGTCTAATCACTGTGGTGTACACCTGAAGCTAATATAATATTTTATGTCAACTATAATTGAAAAAATATATACAAAATATAAAAAAGAGAAAAGGAAGTTGTGCTAAGGGGGAAATTTATAACTATAAATATTTATGTTAAAAAAAAAACAAAAAAAATGTTTGAAATCAATAACTTAAAATTATAACTAAGGAAGTAGAAAAAAAAACTAAAGCCAAAGCTAACAGAAGGAAGAAAATAATAAAGATTAAGGCAGAGATATAGGAAATAGAGAACAGAAAAACAATAGAGAAAATCAATGAAAACAAAATTGACAAACGTTTAACTAGATGGACAAAAAAAATAAGAGAAAATTCAAATTAATAAAATCATTTATGAAAGTGAGTACATTTTTACTGGTTCTATATAAATCAAAAGCATTATAAGAGAGTACTATGAACAACTGTACACAATAAATTGGGTAACCTAGATAAAATGACAAGCTTTTATAAACACGAAACCTACTGAGACTCAGTTAGGAAGAAATAGAAAATATGAATAAACCTATAACTAGTAAGGAGGTTGAATCAGTAATCAAAATCTCCCATAAAAGAAAAGGGGCCTGATGACTTCACTGGTGAATTCTACCAAACATCTAAGAAACTAATAACAAACCTTTAACTTTTCCAAAAAATTGATAGGAAGGAACACTTTCTAATTACCCTGATACCAAAGACAGACAAAGACACTACAAGGAAAGAAAATAAAGACCTTACAGAAATGTATCAGTAGAGAAAATTGTACAAATAATATTGAAAGAAGCATGTCGGGGGCTGTTTTGACTAAGATGGCTGCCAGGCCGAAAATGGCTGCTCAGCAGGGCTTCCCGCCAAGGCCACGTAAGCCTCCTGGATGTATCTGCCTCGCTTCCCGCCGAAGGGACTTTTCGCGGGTCTTTTCGCCCAGCCCCTTTGTGTTACACAGTATATCCTGAATGCCTCTGGCCAATCAGCCCTGCTAACGCAACATCACCCAATCACGTCCTATATAAGCCTGCAGCGAGCCTTAATAAACGAGACTTGATCAGAAAGCCTGTCTTGTCTCCATTCTTTGCGTCCTCTTGTCTCCCTCCCCTCTCCGTTCTGTCTTAGGGTCCCTGTTGACTGTCCTGCAGGCCAGGACAGAAGCAAAAGCAAGAAACCACAAGACCACAAAAGGCAGTGAGAATAATCTTGGTGTAGTTGATTGAGTAGTATCCTCCCCGCCCGACCAAATTCAGATACACCTGGTACTTCAGAATGTGGCCTGATTTGAAAATAGGCTCTTCACAAATGTAGTTTGTTAAGGATTAAGATGAGATTATGCTGGATTAGGGTGGCTCTAAATCTGGTAAACCGGTATCCTTATAAAGAAGAGGAGACAACACAGATAAACAGCAGAAAACGTCATGTAAAACAGAGGCAGAGATTGAAAATGTGCTGCCACGAGCCAAAGGAAACAGGAACCATCACAAACTGGAAGAGACAAAATAGTATCCCTTAGAGCTATCAGAGGGAGTATAGCCTTTCTAACACCTCAATTTTGGACTTTTCGTCTATTAAACAATGAGAATAAATTTCTCTAGTTATTTGTTATGGCAGCCTCAGGAAACCAATACATTTGGTGACTGATGCTCATTATATATCTTGCCCTTTAATTCTTCATTCACTCACTTATTTATTCAACAAATGCTTAGTGCTACTATATATCCAGTGAATTTTATGGTATGGTATGTAAATTATATATTTTAAAAAAAGATTGTTGTGAGAGTTAAATATAAGTAAAGCATTTTAAATTGTATCCGGCACATAGGAAGCACTATGTTAGTCTGTTGTAGATGTTGCTACTGTTGTTATAAAATTATGCTGTAGTATATTTGTTTTTGATATATATGTATTAGTATATGTATTTATGTATTTAGTGTGTGTGTATACACACACACACACACACACACACACACACACACATATATATATATATATTCTCTATCATTATGACATATAGTTTTTAATCAAGGGCTGGATGTTAGTTTTAAAATATCCACAATTTGTTCTCTTAGGTTATACCCAACATAGATATCTAAGGGCTTAGGTGTAATCAGTAACTCCAATTCATATTCTTAAATCCAAGAGAAATCTATGGCTATGTAAATATGAATAGAACAATGATATCATATTGATGATATATTTTTGAAAACCATTAACATATAATTAACTTGCATTTTAGAACTATTGTCTTTCATAATCAAGTAAATGTCACTACAGGTGTCGTGACTTTCTCTAACACTCAAAGTGTATGGGTTGCAAGGTTAGTTCTTCACCAGTTTTCATTTATTCTTTAGCACTATGCTTGCAATTTGGGTAACTGCTATCAGGTATACATTGGTGCCTGGATTATATTGACAAAGTAGCTAACCTCACCACAAGCATGGAAAATTGATTCAAAGATCATTTAGTATACATATTTTCTATCATTACTTTTTCTTCAAATGTATGAATTCACTAATGTAAAAAGACATATATAGAATAGGAGGTTAAATCTTAGAGCAAGATAAAGAAAAAAAACATTTGGTTCATGAATCTCAATTGTTATCCATTATTCCTGACTTTCTATGAGAGAGAAATGAAAAATGATGCTCAGGATACCCTGGACCTCTTATAATCAAAAGCTTTCTGGAGTTCATGAGTGTGTATGAGGTTTACTGCAGTAATTTGGAACTGTAGGATAACACTCGTAATGAATCTTCTTCACTCTAGAATTTTCTCACTTGCAAGAATGACTTTTAGCTTCCTTTACAATATCTTAAAAGAGAGACAATAGCTGTTTTCACCAATGCCCTAAGCTTCCAATTTGTGTTTCTTCTCCTTCGTGGTAGACAGAGGAGAGAGCAGCAGAAAGAGAAGGGCATGTCAGGTTCCAGTCTAATAGCTACCACCAGGTTTCCAGCTGGTACAAATGGATAGATGAAGTTGTTATCTACTGAAATAGGTAACACTAAAAGACCTAAGCCTGTCTTTTCTTTATGAGCACTCTTCAGCACCTAGTATCCAGAAAATTCATGCAGCCATCTGCTAACCCAGGCCAAGACCCCTACCATTCTAGACTATTCCTGACCCCTTTTATCTTCTCATCACCGTGACAAGTACAAATTCCCAATTTTGTGCTACTTTTTCAGAAATTTTATCTTCATGGATTATTTCAGAAACAAATCTCAACTAAGACATTAATGGAAACCAAATTATTTTGGATGTTCTTCCATCCATCTAACCGCAAATGGGCCATAATATAAACTTCGAAAGAAACGAGTACCAATAGGAATTTGGAGTCCTATAGCAAGGTCTGGTAGTGGTACATTTTTGTACAAGTGGGCATTTTGGTGTCCATTGAATTATAAAATCAAGTTCTTGATCTCAATTAAAAAAAAACACCAAAGAAAGTAAATCCAGACATCTTCCTGCATGAAATGTTTTCTAGCTGTCACCAGATAGAAATAACAACTCCTTGCCTTAAACTCATATAGAACAGTCTTTTTAGCATTTTTACAGGGAACTTATTATAATTTTTACAGTTGTATCTTATTTACCTGCGCATATGTATCCTCCCATACTGAAAACTGATTTGGCTAACATTTTCTTCTTTCTTTTCTTCCTTCTCTTCTCATATCCTCTTACACACACACACACACACACACACACACACACAGTCACACTTTCTGCACAGTGCTTTGCAAATAGTGTATGCTCAGTCAATGGCTATGGAATAAATTAATAGATTTTCAAAGAAAGATTTTAAAGGTTTATTTACATATGAATGAAGGCATTCTATTCTGGCCCATGACTAAAAGGCAAAACAAGCAATCGATATTTTGATTGTAAGTGCAGAACCAGTCTAATCTGATCTCTTCCGGTTCCTAACATGATATTAAGTTGTTTTTTCAGAGATAATGGAGCAAGGCGGCAGATAATGCTGTTGGACATGTGCACTATAGAAAGAATTTACCCTAGATTAACCTTTCAATGTTACCAAGTCAAAATCCACTGAACTACACACTAAACATGCAATGCATGAAAAGCCATGATCCTCTAGTACCTCTGGACTAAGCTCTCATTATATTGAAATAATATAGTTCTATAGAATATGCATAATTCCCCCCGCTTCTTCATTTAAATGTAACCCCACAACCCCTAGTTGGGGAGGAAGATATGAGCTTTGCCTCCTGTCTCCTTGCTCAGGGGACTTCTCAATAAAAACTTTTTCTTTTCCCAAAGGCCGGTGCCATAGTATTGGCTTCTATGCAAGTTAGACACTGGGCTCTTGCCTGGTAACATGATCACAGTCATAATACGCATCTTCCAAAGTCTTATTTAAGCTACATTTTCTTTTATTTTGTATTTCTTTAGCGGATTGAAAAAACTACCTTATATGCTTTAAAGGTATTGACACTTTATCTAATGCCAAAGTTAAGAATTAAGATTTCTCCTTAAGATAAAAAGCAAATATAAATATACAGATTGGTAAAAGAATCTTATTAATTTAGACCACGATAATATAAAATGTATAGTAATTTGAAAAAATAGCTTGACATGCAGAATAATATAGACATTTATACTTTTAACCAACAATTTTAAGCATTTTAGAAACAGTCCATGGTTTTCCAATAACAGATATGAAAATTATAGAACATTAGCTGCTGACTAATACAGCTCTTCTAAGGAACCCTATTAAGCTATATTGTTCAATATTTCTAATTCTTACTATATTTTAATTGTTTTAGCCTTTCTCCCTCCACAGGAAATCAAGCTTGATGATGGTAGAGTTTTTTCTGTTTTGTTCATTGCAATATTCCTAGCATTTAGAACAGTGCCTGGTATATAGATGTTTAATAGATAGTTGCTAAATAAGTAAAAGAATAAATAATATTATTAAGTGTGCTTGAAAGTGACATAATATCAGTGTTTACAAATTACTCTACTATTCAAATTTTAAACTAATGCCATAGTCCCCAAGATTAGTAGAGAAATATTCTGTCTTCTACAAAACTGTATGGGTGGAATCATAATATAAATTAGACATACATAAAAAAATCTAATTCCCTTGGTTCAACTGCTCTGTTTTCAGCTATTACAACCAGTTCATTGACCAAAATAATAAAAAGTTGATCTATAAAGTAGATATACCATGGCATGCCATGTATCAAGAAAGGCATTTTATGCAATGCTAATTTCTTATGACTGAATTGCTCATAAAGCTTTAAACAACATCTTCTTCCCCTCTCTGCCATCTTCCCTCCTACACCACCTATTACCTAATCCTAGCATTTCTGAAAATTAGTGTTCAGTTTTCAAGTAAACAGGCTGAGAAACGTGTGGTGTTTAGAGTATCATTTTTAAAGAACGAAACAATTATACCTACTCTCCTCTTCAAACAGAGAGAGGTTTCAATGTTAAAAGCGTATGTTCAATCTCCACTAGGTCACAAACTTTAATGTTCTTATTGACATTTGTTTATTGTGTCCTTTGATAATTTCTGACACAAGTATCATGAATTTTCTCTGTATTAATGCCATTTTATGACTTGTAAGTAATATAGCAGAAGTGGAGGTGAACAGCCAGCAAATCTAATGGCTTGGCTTTCACAGATGCACCTGCTCTTGCTAATGTTTTTTGTCTGTTTGCTTATTTTTTTGCTTAACTTACACCTTCTATCACATCTTAGCTCAGGATGCTTAGAAATTCCTTGCAATAAAGTAATCTGAAATTGCTAAAATGTTTTTCTATGGGCCCTTAAGGAACTAGACCATTGTTATTCCCAAATTTGCCCCCTAAATCTAAGTGTTTTGACTAAAAAGACCATGTGAAACATATCAAATAGGCTGAATAGTCTGAGAACATTTGAGGCTCTAATTCGTGCCAAAAACAGAATCAGATAAGGTCCCTCACACAGCCTGTGGGCCAGGAACACTCTAACTGATCTTTTTGTTAGCAGCAAAATATGTATCTTGCCCTCATCCCAACCTAAAAATAATTTTTACATAGTAGCCCAGTCTGTGAAACATATAAGCAGAGTGTAGAAGCAAGTGTAGAAGACCTGGAGACCCACAAACTTGAGAGCTTATGAAGTCAAGCCTCAGCCACCAGGCAAAAGGCCTAGAGGCAAGGTATTAAAGGGACAAAGAAGCAAGCAAAAACTTAGGACAACAGGTGTTAAGACTTCACCAGGGATAAGTTCTGTTAAGAAGGATGTGGAATGAGCAATGAGAGAAGCTATAGATTCAGACATGGACTATGAATCTATAACTGGTAGCTCCCTTCCTATACTTATATTTCCAAGACCACATACTCAAACTAACATTGTTGAGTACGATGGTAACTATTTTGCTAAACCAAGGATTAGGTAGCTATGTAGTAAAAATATCCGGCAGTGTGCCAGATGCTTAAACGAAAGTGCCTCTAGGAGACTGGCCATCTGCCTTCCTTGGTCTCCAAAGCTGGTACTAGGGGGCAATCAACAAGCTGATGTAAGCACTGAGTTGTCCTTACAGATGCAGGAATAGAGTTACATATATTCACTCTGTCACTAGACTCCCACAAAAGGCTTTTTTTTTTTTTTTTTTGCAAAAGGATGTCCAAGATAATAATATGGTCTGAGACCCTGGAACAAACACAAACTACCCAGTTTCCAATGAGAACTGAGCCACAATTATGGCCCTCATAGGCTTTTTACATGTAGTTAAGGAAGATTTGTCTCAATCAATTGTAATAAGTAGCTAGAAATTATGCTATGACTAAGACTGTGTCTCTTTACATTTGGCAGCCTGAGCCACATGAATGAAAATGCCAAAGAACAGCTATAAAAGCAAGGAAAATATGGTTTTCATAACCTTGGAGAATAACTTTTAAACATCAAATTGAATGACCAGGGTAAGGAAACAAGTGTGTATAATTGTGACTGCAAATGTGAGTGAGTGTATATGAGAGAAAGGGAGAGAGAAAGGGAGAAGAAGGGAGAGGAAGGGAGAGGAAGGGAGAGGGGGAGAGTTGTATTGCACAAAGTATCTACCTCTTAAAACATGAGAAAAGATCCTTCTGCTCCTGGTTGTTGTGGAGTTTGGGAGGTCTTTTCCCCTTTTGGCACTCAAGGACTCCAAATGTAAAATGATGGCTTCTGTCTGAATAATCTGTGAAGTGTCTTGTAGCTCTCATAGTCTTGTTCTATAACTTCCTTTTATAACCTGGATTTCTGCTGTAAGTGCAAAGACCACGATAGGACTGCATAAGTCTTCTTTTCCTTGTATCTTTTCTACATTTTCTAATTAAAGCTTCGTTTTCCATTTACCATAACAGTAATTACATCCCCTCCCACCAAGCAAACTTTGCTTCATTTCCTGGAAATAAAGACTAATTTCTTTTATTCTAAATTAAGGGTTATGGGAAACTCTAAATTCATTCCCCAAACCTCTTACTCGTGAGGACCTTTCTAGGGAAAATGAGGAATTTGCTATCTAATGGCATGAAGGATAACATACATAACACCTGCCAATTATCCTCATTGCAGACTCCAGAACCCTTGGATAAGGGATAAGGTGATAACATATTAAGTTATAGAAGAGAAGTTGGGTATAAGAATAAATGATAGTGGAGTAACTGAAAGAGAATGATTAGCACTATGCCCAAATCACTCATTTCTGGATCACAAGACTTTACAGTCATTCCTGGCAATGATATACCAAAAGTGGAGATGTAGTGAGATGGGGATGCTCAGTTAGGAGAAATATTTTATCACTGATGTTGTTTAGAATTTTTGGTATATGGCAATAAAATGCAAATCAACTTTTAGTTTCATTATTGTTTCTGAATTTTCTACAGACAGTGCCCATGAGAAGTTGATACGAAGAAGCGAAATGTAAAGTAAACGTTTCTGTATTGAGAAGACATGGGTTCTAATAATAAGAGTAACTAAGCATCTGGTAGACTCAATAATAGCCTTCCAAAGATATCTAGGTCCCAATTCATGGAATCTGTGAATGTTACCTTATATGACAAAAGAGACTTTGCTGATCTGACTAAGATAAGGACCTTGAGATGAGAGTATCCTGAATTATCAAAGAGGGTCCTGAATTCTGTCACAAATAGCCCATAGAAGAGGAATGTAGAGGAAGATTATACTACAGAGAAAAGGAGAATGCATATGATTACTGAAGCAGAGATTGGAGTGATGTGACCACAAGCCAAAGAATGTTGACAGCTACCAGAACTTGGATGAGGCAAGGAAGGAATTCCTTCCTCGAGCTTCCATAAGGAATCAGCCATGTTGACCTTTTGATTTTAGCCCAATAAGACTCATTCCAGACTTCTGTCTTCCGTTACTGTTGTTTAAGCCACTAACTTTATAGTAATTTGTTACAACAGTAATATAGGAACTAATACAGCATCTGCTATATACCAGAAATTGCATTAGATACTTAATACAGATCATCTCATTTCTCCACATTAGCCCTGTGAAATATTATCATACTCACTTCACAGTTGAAGAAAGTGGGGCTATGATACATCATTCGACCAATTAGCTGCATAATCTGAATTGGAATTCAGGTATGTCTAACTTTAGAATCTGTTTTTTTTTTTCCTACTACAATATGTAGTAAGAAAAAAAATATTAACCATGATAATGAGCACTTACGCCCAACAGAAGCCTATACTAAGAACCTCATATGTATAATTTCTGTTAATCCAATAATTTTAAAACACTGAGATTTAAGTTAAAAAAAAAACACTTAGTAGCTGGGTAACAATGAGAAAATTACTTTTACTCTGTGACTCAGTTTCTTACTCATAAATGAGACTGAAAATAACATTACCTGCCTTATAGGTGTATTGTGAAAATGAAACAATTTAATATTTGTAAAGAGTTTATAATCAGTGCTTGGACCTTAGTAACTGCCATACTTTAAAAGTAACCATGATGATACATTTTCCCAAGAATTGGTTACTGCCTAATCTGCTAACCGGATGACCTTAATTAAATTCAAGGCCTCTCTAGGGCTCAGTTTACCCAAGTATGAAATGAGGGCTTTGGAAAATAATAAGCTCTATCATTCTATGATTTCATGAGAACTCTGGTAGTGGCTAAAAGCCTCAGGAGTTATATAACCACTGTATTTCTCCAAAACTAAAACTACTTATTTTGTCTATATACAGTGAGTTTGAGTAGAACAAATTAAACACAGCTCAAGGCAACTAGATAATTCTGTAGACAGAAAGCTCATCATTGCCAGGTTCTTTTATTGGATACTATTGCTTCCTAAAATGAAGCAGATCATTAAACTGGCTTTTGAAAATCGTAAAGGCTCCAGTATTTCAAAGCTATGAGCACTGTGACACCCAACACTATTTGTATCAGTATATGACCTTTGTCATTTCTTTTGTCTCTTTTTAACTGCAGGGAGACGGACCTAATGTTTGTGAATTCCGAGTACCTCATTTAGCATGACAGAAATTTGATGGGAAAGGAGTAAAAGCTCAAGCTAAAATGAATCACGTGGAAGTGGGTGATGTCAGAAATGTGGCAGGTGAGAGATGTCCCCAGACTTCTCTCATTAAAACAACAATAAATTGAACATCTAAAACTAAAACAAAAAAACATCGAATATGCACACAAGCACATCTGAGCAAAGGAACTGTGCATAAGAACTGCCACAGGTCAGAACATTGAGAGTTGGGCAGTAGACTGGAAGAAACAAAGAAGCAGCCCCTCAGAGCCAGAGCTACCTGCAGGAAGAGGGGGAGAGGAGAAGGGCGGTGAGTTCCCTGAAGATAGCCCTGCCTGAGAGAGCTGCGAGCTCCACACAGCAGCAGTATCCAGGTTTCAGGGCAGAAACAGAATAGTGGGGATGACAGAGATGCAACAGTAGATCATTACCAGCTGGAATGCAAAATTTGGGTTGAGCGACAGCCCTTATCTCCAACCCAGAGGGACCCATCCCCCATATTCTCCAAGATGGAACACAAAAAAGCCCCAGGGATATATAAGCAAAAGCTACCAAAACTGTTACTAACACTGACAGGGACTGAAACTAAGGATACCAAGCATGATTAAATATTTCTAAGGAAAAAAAGTATTATTGAGACTATATAAAGCAGGGATCCAAGAGGCTTAGACGCCACCTACTGGAAATCAAAAAGTAAATGACTACTTTGCAACAGGCTGAGAGAAATTTATATAATAAATCTTTTCACAAAAAAAAGCAGAATATATTTTCATTAACATCCAAGCAGAGAAATAGTCCATGAAACACCATGGACAACCAGGGAGACAAGGCAGTTCAAAAATAAACAGAAAAATCTCCAGAAAATAAGCTTGAAGAGATAGAAATGTGCAACTTTAATGAAAGACCATTCAGGATGGTACTTCGGAAAAAACTCAGTGATATCCAAGACAATTCATACCAACAATTCCAGGAATTGAAAAACAACTAGATTAGCAGAATCAGTTTTTGTTTTGTTTTGTTTTGTTTTTGTTTGTTTATTTTTTTTGTTTTGTTTTATTTTACCAAGGAGATTGAAACCCACTAAAGAACAAAACAGAACATGTGGAGATGAATAATACACTGAAAAAGACAAAAAATTAAATAGCAAGCTTAGGAAATGGAGTCAAACAAATGGAAGAAAGGATCAATGTTATCGAAGACAGAAATCTAGATATAAATCAGAAGGAACAAGACAGAAACAGAAGAATGAAAAATAATGAAGGAGAAATACAAGAAATAGCTGATCACAACAGAAAAGGAAACATAAAACTAATGGGCATTGTTGAAGGGGAGGAAAAAGAGCAAGGATTAGGAAGCATTTTCAGAAAACAGTTAACAAAAATTTCTGAAATCTATGGAATGAATTGAAGCTTGGAATTCAAGAAGTCAACAGAACACCCAATTATCTCAACCCAAAAAGGCCTCTCCAAGACACACTGCATTGAAATTATCAAAAAACAATGACAAAGACAAAATTCTAAGGGCAGCAAGGGAAAAGAAGACGGTAACCTATAAAGGAAAACCCATTAAATTATCATTGGACTTCTCAGCACAAACCTTACAAACTGGAAAAGAGTGAAATCAAATATTCAAACTAGTAAATAAAAGGAACTACCAGCCAAGAATAACGGATCCAGCAAAGCTCTCTTTTATACATAAAGGAGAAATAAAGACATTCCCACACATACGAACAATGAGAGAACTCTCCACTACTAGACCTGCATTACAGGAAATACTGCAAGGGGTCAGTTCACCTAAAAAAAAGGACCAAAAAAACATAATTAAGAATAATGTGATGAGCAAGCAGAAGGAAGTAGAGGAGCGCAACCTTTACTAAAAACAGAATTATAAGTTTAAATAATACAAAGAAATTTGCTATTGCAAGACAGTAATGAACATTCAGCATACTTAAGGACAAATTGAGACAGTAATGAATGAGAAGGGGAAGATTCAAAGATCCAAATTTGCAAAGGGGAATAAAGATAAATAACACAAAGAAAATGGACGAGATATAACCATCTTTTACATACTCATAATGGTAACCACATGTCAAAAATTCAGTACTGAAATATATAACATAAAACAAGAAGAACCAGAGGGAAAGCCCACAAACCCAATCAAAATACAAAACTACACACAAGGAAAAGGAAGCAATGGAAACAACGAGCTACTATAAAGCAAAAGATAAAATGGCTATAAGGACCTAATATTCCAATAATCACCCTAAATATAAATGGACTGAACTTACCAATAAAAAGACACAGAGTTGCAGATTGGATCAAAAACAAAATGAACAATATGCTGCCTCCGGGAGACATCTCAGTTCCAAAGACAAATATAGACTGGGTGGAAAATGATATTTCAAACAAATGGCATTCAGATAAAAGCAGGTGTAGCAGTACTATATCGAACAAAATAAACTTTAAAATAAAAGATATAAAGAAAGATACTGAGAGATAATTCATAATGATAAAGGGATTCATACACCAAGAAAACATAGAACTTATTAATATCTATGCCCGCAATCAGGGAGCCCTGGAATATGTAAAGCAATTACTAAGAGAACTAAAGGGAGAAAAAAACCAAAACACTATCATAGGGGAACTAAATACCTCACTGTCGAATATGGACAAATCATCCACAGAAAATCGATAAGAAAATCACATCTTTAAATGAAACATTAGACCAACTGGACATAATTGACATTTACATAGACTCTCATTCAATATAGTGGCTTATCCATTCTTCTCAAATTCACGTGGTACATTCTCAAGGACTGCCTAGATACTGGGACACAGAGATAGCTTCAACAAATATAAGAGGGTTGAAATCATACAAACCATATTCTCTGATCATAATGCTTTGAAACTAGAGATCAACTGCTGAAAGAAAGATGGAAGAAAAAAGGCATGATGATTTAACGACATGTTACTGAAGAATGATTGAGTCAGAGAAGAATTAAGAAGAGACATCAAGAGATACATAGAAATGAAAGATGATAGTAAAACATATCAAAACTTTTGGGACATGGTAAAAGCGGTTATAAGAGGAAAGTTCATATCATTACAGCCCTATCTCCAAAAACAGAAGTGAGGCCAAATGAACAACCTAACGCTTCATCTGAAAAAACTAGAAAAGGAAGAACAAATGAAGCATAAATCAGTAGAAGGAAAGACATAATCAAAATTAGAGCAGAAAACAATGAAATTTAAAACAAATAAACAATAGAAAAAAATAAATGCAACAAAGGGCTGGTTCTTTGAGAAGGTTAACAAAATTGACAGACCCCTCACTAGACTCACAAAAGAAAAAAGAGAAAGTACACAAGTAAACAGAATCAACGATGAAAGTGGGGAAATGACAACAGACACACAGAAATATGATGGATCATACAAGAATACTATAAAAAAGTATATAACACAAAATGTAATAACCTAGAACAAGTGGACCAGTACTTAGAAAAATATAAACTTCCTAGATTGAATCAAGAAGAACTGGAAAATCTAAATAGACTGATCAACAGTATGGAAATTGAAACAATCATCAAAAACCTACCAAAATGTAAATCCAGGACCAGATATTTTCACCAGTGAATTCTACCAAACATTCAAATAAGATTTAATACCTATTCTCCTCAAACTCTTCCAAAAATTTTAAAGAGAAGGCGAAACTTTCTAACTCATTTTATGAGGCCAATATTACCCTGATATCAAAACACGGGCAAAATAACACACAAAAAAAGAAAACTACAGATCAATATCTTTCATAAACAGATATGACAATCTTAAATAAGATACTAGTGAACTAAATGTAGTAACATAGTAAAAAGATTGCACACCACGATCAAGTGGGCTTCATCCCTGGGGCACAGGGCTTCAACATACATGATTCAGTTATTGTGATACACTACCTAAACAAATTTAAAAAATGTGAATCGCACGATCTTATCAATAGATGTAGTAAAAGACTTCAAAAAATGCAGCATCCATTTAAGTTTAAAACACTTAACAAAATCAGTATGGAAGGAAAGTACCTTCAAATAATGAAGGCCATATACAACAAAACCTCCACCAACATTATACTTAAGGGTGAAAAATTAAAAACCTTCTCTCTAAAATCAGGAACATGACTAGGATGTCCACTATCACCACAGTTATTCTATATAACACTGAGAGTCCTAGCGCGTGCTATCAGGCAAATATCAGGCAAGAGAAAGATATAAAAGGCATCCAAATAAATCAAACCGTCACTATTTTCAGGTGGCATGATTCTCTATATAGTAAACCCTAAAGATGCCACAAGAACTCTACTAGAAACAATAAGCAAATACAGTAAAGTTTCTGGATACAAAATCAATCTTCAAAAATCTTTTTCTGATGTGTCAGAAAAAGAAATGGAATAAATAATTCTTTTTGAAATTGCAACAAAAGGAAGAAGATACCTAGGAATAAATTTAACGAAACCTGTGAAGATCCTATATGATGAATATTATAAGACCCTATTAAAAGAAATTGAAGAAAATAAAAAGAAACAGAAAGATATTCTGTGTTCTTGGATTGGAAGAATCAACATAGTTAAAATGACCTTATTACCTAAAGCATTATACCAATTCAATGCAATACCCATCAAAATCCTTTCAGAATTTTTTAAAGAAAAAGAACAAGAAATTATCAGACTTGTATGGAAGTACAAAAGACCCGGAATTGCCAAAACCACCCTGAGAAAAAAAGAATGAGACTGGAGGCATCATTCTGCCTGTCTTCAAATTATACTACGAAGCAACAATAATCAAAATGGCATGGTGTTGGCAGAAAAACAGATACAAAGACCAATGTAACAGAATTATGAGTCCAGAAGTAAACCCATATTTATAATGGCAAATAATTATTGACCAAAAAAAGCCAAAACACACAATGCAGAAAAGAAAGCTTATTCAATAAATGGAGCTGGGAAAACTGGAAGCTGCCTGCAAACAAATGAAAATAGACTGTTTTCTATCACCACACACCAATATTAACTCAAAATGTATTAAAAGACCTGAATATAAGACCTGAAACAATAAATTGCATAGAAGAAAACAAAAGAACTAAACTCAATGACCTTGGACTTAAAGAGGATTTTTTTATGAGTTTGACCTCGATGCAAGGGAAGTAAAAGCAAATATAAATGAATGGGACTATATCAAACTACAAAGCTTCTGTACAGCAAAATAAACTACAACCAGCGGAATGAAACGATATATTTGTAAGCAACGCCTCTGATAAGGGCCTAATATCCAAAATATACAAGTAAGTCACACAACTCAATAACAACAACAACAACAAACAACAAACAACAAAACAATTCAGTCAAAAAATGGGCAGAGGATCTGAACAGACATTTCTCCCAAGAGGACATACAAATGGCCAACAAATATATGAAAAGATGATCATCATTTCTAGCTATGAGGGTAATGCAAATCAAAAACACAGTGAGATGCCTTTTCACACCTGTTAGAATAGTTGTTATCAACAGGAAGAGTAATAACAAATGTTTGATGGGATATGTTGAAAAAGGAACCTTCATACCCTGCTGGTGGGGACTGCAGATTGGTGCAGCCACTATTGAAAACAGCACGGAGGTTCCTCAAAAAACTAAGAATTGATCTACCATATGATCCAGCAATCCCTCTACTGGGTATTTACCCCCAAAGACTTGAGAACACATATCCGAAAACATACATGCTCACTGATGTTCATAGCAGCATTATTCACAGTGGCCAGGACACGGAAGCAACCCAAGTGTCCTATGATAGATGATTTGATAAAGATGCTGTAGTACATATATACAATGGAATATTACTCAGCCATAAGAAGAGATGAAATACTGTCTTTTGTGACGACATGAATAGACCTCAAGATAATCATGCTAAGCAAAATAAGCCAGACAGAAAAAAGTTGAAAATCATATTATATCACTTACATGTGGGATATAACCTAAAAGCAACAAACGAACAGGACAAAGAAACAGAGACACATAGACATGAACAATAGATTAGTGGTTACCAGAGTGTAGGGGAGACAGGGTAGTGGGAGAGGTAGATGGGGATAAAGTGGTCGAATATATGGTGACAGAAAGAAATCTAACTATGGCAGATGAACACAGAATATGTGTGTGTGTGTGTGTGTGTGTATATACACACACATATATATATGCCTTACTGTTAAAATATACAACTAAATCTTACCAATTTCATTAACCAATGTCACCATAAAAAACTAAATACATTTTTAATTAATTTAAATAACAATCAATTAATTAATTTAAAAAATGATGCTCAATGTCACTAATCATCAGATAAATTTGTTAAAACCACAATGTGATATCATCTCACACCTGTCGGATGGCTATCATGAATAAATCAAGGTACAAAAAATGTTGGCAAGGACATGGAGAAAAGGGAACCCTCATGCGCTGTTGGTGAGGCTGCCTATTGGTAAGGCCACTATGGAAAACAGTTCCTCAAAAAATTAAAAATAAAACTTCCTTATGACCCAGCAATTCCATTCTTGGGTATTTATTTGAAGAATCCCAAAACACTGCTTTGAGTGGACATGTGAATTCATATGTTCATTGCAGCATTACTTATAGTAGCCAAGAAATGGAGGCCACCTGGGTGTCCATTAGTAGATGAATGGATAAAGAAGAAGTGGTACATATATACAATGGAATATTACTCGGCCATAAAAAGAATGAAATCTTGACATCTGCAAATACATGGGTAGATTATTTCTTACTCTAAGAAATAATGAAGTCATAATTACAAGGGTCAGTGAATGAATGCATAGATCCTTCTGTGAAATGCAATTTCACAAAAATGAATCTGTACATTTTTTTCTATTAAGAGCCAGATAGTAATCATATACTATAAGCTTTGCAGGCCATACAATCTCTGTTGCAACTACTTGATCCTGCTTTTATAGCATGAACTTAAGCATTGAAAATACATAAACAAAGGAGTGTGAGTGTGTTCCAGTAAAACTATTCACAAAAACAAACATCAGCCAGATTTGGCTCACAGACCATAAATTACTGACTTGGTGTTGGATCCCTGGCTTGCATAAACTAACACATTTGCATAAATTTAGACACTTTTGTTTTCTTTTGAATGGATCACCCTGAAGACTATTGAACCCCTACTCCCCTTGAAACAAATGGTTAACTTTGACTAGGGAATTTACTATTTGCTTTTTTCTTGATAAACAAATTAGCTGATGCCGGTGTTTTACCAACTGTGCCCAAAGGGTCAGAAAAGAATTTTGAAACCTACGCCTAGATATCTTCATGAAATTTTACCAGGGTCTGCCAATTTATTAAAATAACATTTACTTTTCTCTTCCACTGTACTACTATGGAAAGTAATATATACAAAATGCCCATAAATTATAAGGGTTAAGTATGATTATATAGGTATGCCTCCAGGACCCCTTTATTAATTATGTATTTTTCTCAGTGCTTAATTAGGTAAACATAATAAACTTAATCTGAGTTATTTACATTTTTTATTAGTGCATTCACATTTAATATGGTAATGGAAACCAAAATGAAAATCTGTATTCCCCTATAATTATACAAGCAGTCAATTAAGGGCTTGGTCTTGGCCCACAATTGTCCTGGCCCGCGGGACAGTCAACAGGGACCCCTAAGACAGGGCGGGGAGGGGAGGGAGACAAGACGACGCAAAGAATGGAGACAAGACAGGCTTTCTGATTAAGTCTCGTTTATTAAGGCTCGCTGCAGGCTTATATAGGGCGTGATTGGGTGATGTTGCGTTAGCGGGGCTGACTGACCAGAGGCATTCAGGATATACTGTGTAACACAAAGGGGCCGGGCGAAAAGACCCGCGAAAAGTCCCTTTGGCAGGAAGCGAGGCAGATACATCCAGGAGGCTTACGTGGCCTTGGCGGGAAGCCCTGCTGAGCAGCCATTTTCGGCCTGGCAGCTATCTTAGTCAAAACAGCCCCCGACACACAATTACCAAAGGTAGCCTCCAGAATGTATGGCTCCAGCGAAAAAGGAGATGACTGCCTACAGTTTTACTAAAAAATTTCCCTTGGGATTTTCCCTCTAAACAGTCTTAAACATGAAATATTTTATGGGCCTGACTTAAGTAAATTACAATAAGAATTCTCATAGTATTTCTCAGAAATCCAACACACGAAAAGTTACTTCACCTGCCATTTCTCATTAAGAAGAAAACAGACAAGCTATACTGTTCACATTACTGAGGAAAGAGAGCTTCTCTAAGAACCTAGCTCTTCTTTCCTCCATAGACCCTTGACATTTGTGACTGTAGTATAAAAATAAAGTGGAGTTGGGAGAAACATGGTGGATTGAGAGACATCTCCAGATCTTCCTCCTTGAAACGACGATAAGCTGAGCATCTAAAACTCAACAAAAAATGCCCTAATGACACAACAGTACATCTGAGCATGGGATCTGCGCATAAGAGCAACAACAGATCAGAATCTTGGGAGTCAGGTGGTGGAATGGGAGAAACAAAGAAGCTGCTTCTTGAAGCCAGAGCTCCCTGTATGAGGAGGAGGTGGGAGAAGGTGCAGCGAGTTCCCTAAACAGGGAACTATACGTTTCACATGGTCAGGGGCAGAGCCCAGTTATCGGGGCAGAAAGCAGAGAAGTGGGGACATAGAGAAGTGGGGACAGCAGAGAAACAACAGTTGATATTTACCAGCCGCAGTTGCAAAACCAAGGCTGAGTCGCAGCCCCCTACCCTCAATCCAGAGGATCCCTGCCCCCATATCCTTCAAGACCAGATGGCTTTACCAGTGTATTCTACCAAACATTCAAAGAAGATTTAATATGTATTCTCCTCAAACTCTTCCAAATAATCGAAGAGGAGGCAATACTTCCTAACTCATTTTATGAGGCCAATATGCCTCTGATACCAAAACCTGGTAAAGATAAGACAAAAAAGAAAATGACAGACCAATATCTCTCATGAACACAGATGCAAAAATCCTAAAGAAGATACTAGCTAACCGAATATGGCAACATATTAAAAAGATGATACACCATGATCAAGTGAGCTTCATCCCAGGGGCATAAGGATGGCTCAAGTTACTCAAATCGATTATTGTGATACACCACATAAACAAATTAACAAATAAGAATCATATGAGCATATCAATAAATGTAGAAAAAGCCTACAACATGTTACAGCATCCAATTATGAGTAAAACACTTAACAAAATCAGTATAGAAGGAAAGTACCTTAACATAATAAAGGCAATATATGACAAACCCTCAAACAAACATTATACTTAATGGTGAAAAATTAAAAACCTTCCCTCTAAGATCAGGAACGAGCCAAGGCCATCCACTATCACCACAGTTATTCAATATAACATTCAAGGTAGTAGTGAGTTCAATCAGACAAGAGAAAGATATAAAAGGCATCCAAATAGGAAACAAAGAACTCATACTGTCACTATTTGGGGATGACAATTCTCTATGTAGAAAACCCTAAAGACTCCACAAGAACACTGCTAGAAACAATAAGCAAATACAGTAAAGTTTCTGGATACAAAATTAATGTTCAAAAATCCATAGCGTTCTTATACTCTAATAATGAATTGTCAGAAAAAGAAGTGGAAGAAATAATTCCATTTGCAATTGCAACAAAAGAAAGAAGATTCCTCGGAATAAATTTAACGAATCATGTGAAGGACCTATATGATGAAACCTATAAGACCCTATTAAAAGAAATTGAAGAAGATACAAAGAAATAGAAAGATATTCCATGTTCTTGGATTAGAAGAATCAAAATAGTTAAAATGATCATATTACCTAAAGCATCATACAGATTTAATGCAATCACCATCAAAATTCCATCAGCATTTAAAAAAAAAATAGAACAAAAATCATCAGATTTGTATGGAAGGAAGTACAAAAGACCCGAATTGCCAAAGCCATCCTGAGAAAAAAAAAGAATGAGGCTAGAGGCATCTCTCTGCCCTTCTTCAAATTATACTACAAAATGACAGTCATCAAAACAACATGGTATTGGCATAAAATCAGACACATGGTCCCCTGGAACAGAATCAAGAGTTTAGAAGTAAACCCATTTTTATATGGGCAAATCATTATTGACAAAAAAGACAAAGACATACTGTGGAGGAAGGAAAGCCTCTTCAATAAATGGTGCTGGGAAAACTGGAAAGCCACCTGCAAAAGAATGAGACTAGACTGTTGCCTATACCACACACAAAAATTAACTCAAAATGGTTTAAGTCCTGAAACAATAAAATGCCTAGAGGAAAACAGGAACTACACTCAAGGTCCTTGACTTAAAGAAAATATTATGAACTTGACCTCGAAGGCAAGGGACATAAAAGCTAAAATAAATGTAAGAGACGACACTAAACTAAAAAGCTGATGCTCAAGAAAAGAAACTGTCAACAAGGTAAAGAGACAACCATCCAAATAGGAAAATATATTTGCAAGCAATACCTGCGATAAGGGCTTAATATCCAAAATGTACAAAGAAGTCATAGAACTCAGTAACAACAAAAAACAAACAGTCCAATAAAAAAAATGGGCAGAGTACCTGAACAGATACTTCTCCCTAGAGGACATACAAATGGTCAACAAATATATGGACAGATACTCAACATCACTAGCTATTAGGGAAATGCGAATCAAAACCACAATGAGATACCACCTCACAGCTCTTAGAGTAGCTATAATCAATAGGACATGTAATAACAAATGTTGGAGAGGATGTGGAGAAATAGGAACCCACTTATACTGTTGGTGGGACTGCCAATTGGTACTGCCAGTATATAAACAGTATGGAGGTTCCTCAAAAAACTAAGAATTGATCTACCATATGACCCAGCAATCTCTCTACTGGGTATTTACTCCAAAATCTTGAAAACTCATACTTGAAAAAATATTTGCACACTAATGTTCATAGCAGTATTATTCACAGTAGCCAGGACATGGAAGCAACTAAAGTGTCCTATGATAGATTAATGGCTAAAGAAGCTGTGGTACATATATTCAATAGAATGTTACTCATCCATAAAGAGAGATGAAATACTATTGTTTATAACAATATGGATGGACCTTGAAATAATCATGCTAAGTGAAATAAGCCAGACATAAAAAGTTGAAAATCACATGATATCACTTATATGTGGGATATAAACCTAAAAGCAACAAATGAACAGCACAAACAAACAGAGACTCATGGACATAAACAATAGAGTATTGGTTACCAGAGGATAGGAGTAAGGGGATGGAGAGGTAGATGGGGTAAAGTGGGTCAGATATGTGGTGACAGAAAGAAATGTAACTATGGGAGGTTAACATACAGTGTAAATATATATATGCTTTACTGTTAAAGTGTACAGCTGAAACCTATTGGATTTTGTTAACAAATATCACCATAAAATAAATAAACAAATAAACAAACAACTAATAAATAAAGTTTATACCCCATTGTATACAATAAATTGAGAATCTTCCAGAGTCTGTGTGTATATTTTTTTGATCTGCTCTACCTTAAGCTTTTCAATAGATAAAATTTCTAACTATGGAAACAATACAATTGGGAATTCTTTTGGCTTATTTCAGAAAAGATTAATCACAGGATTTTTATAATATCTTCATGAGTTCCAGTTAACAATAATTCAACAACAAAAAAATGATATTCACTGATTAACTTCTCAGGAACATTTCCACTTTTCAAAAAAATGCATCTGTAACTAAGATACATCGTACATTGTACAAAAAAGTAGGGAATTGGCTAGAATTGAGAAGACACCCAGGTAGTCTCATTGTACTTCCTTCGGCAGGCCTTATATTAGTGAAAACATTTCAATTTCTATTTAAAACATCCCTGGAATGGTGTTTAGCTTTAAGTGGTCATAGAAACTTTGTAAAGTAGATTTGTAAGCTTTTAAAGAAATAATGTTATACTTGCGTGAAATTTGCTCTTGTCTATTGACAGAGTACAGTCAATGATTTTTTTTAAAAAAAATATTCGTTTGTATGTATACCCTGTTCATCTTATTAGTCTATAATGCCCCCAACAATGACTATCTTGACTCTTGAATTTTTTAGGCAGGAACCACCCCTCTATGAACAGACTTTAGTCAAGGACTTGGTCGTGGAAGATACTCAATCAAATGGGGAACAGTAACCCCAACAGTTAGTTACTTCCTAACATCAAAATGGAGACCTACGGTTTAACACAGTCTTCCTGTGGTAAAGAGGACTGAATGTGAGTGATATCTTTTGGTGTCAGACCACTATTGTTTTATTTCCTTATTGTATGACCTTGGACAATGTACTGAATTCCAGATTTCTCATCCGTATAATCGGGATAATATAAACCACCTACCTCCCAGGGCATTTATAAGAGAAGCACTGAGGCCCTGAAAATAGTAATTATTTTTAGTTAAATATTTTGGAAATAGTTTCAACCAAAAGGGAAAAAGAAAATAGTAATCCTGAAAATTCCCATTAATCAAAACCTTCCATGCTTCTTTCTTCCCAAACTCCAGCATTCAAGTTAATAGAGATTTCTTTATTACAAGTACAGGAAAGAATGAAAGTAGTTCAGAAGCAGCTTTGCTTCTCTCAACTGACTCATGTAAAAAAATGGACTACCATTCCCAGCAGCTATTGTAACTCCATCTCCCCTATTTTCCAAACTCAGTTTGCAAGCAGTGATAAAAACACAGTCATCTTTCCTTTAAAGCAACTTTCTGTGAATTCTTTAATTATTTCTCGTGTTTTCAGAAGTGGCTAAGCCAATCTTAGCTGGGCTCCAGTCTTCTTCCCTGACCTGCTCTTGGTTCTCTTAGCTTCTAGACTAGATTGTAGGCAGTGGAACAAAAGATGTGAACTCCAAACAGAACATGGACTATTGTTCAATAGCTCCAAGTAAATGTTTATAGTTATAGTCAACGCTCAATAAAATGGAATCTATTTTGAGATTAATTTACCTTTATTATCCATGACTCATTAGTGTGGTTTATTTAAAAAATGATGACACATCTCCTCCTTTCTAACATGAATCTGGAGGTACATAATATTTAGCTAAGCCTATTTAATAAGGAGAAAATATCTAACAGAAAACTGAGGGTCGGTGGGTTGGGGTAGGAGAAGAGCTGACTTCACTCCTAACAAAATAGAATTATTGAAAGTTCCTTAACTAAAAAACTATTGTATACTTCCAAGAATGATTCCTTAAATTTTTCAAAATCTCACTAGCTTCCAATCTGACACACAAGTACAATCTCATCAAAGTATTCGACTATCTGTCATAGGATACTGAAATTTGACAAATTGTAAATTGAGAGAATATTTGATACTGTCAGGAGAGAGAGCAGATGAAATAGCATCTCTAATTTCAATTCTCTCTCAGAATTATCTTGAAGAAGTTATTTCAAGAGCTCTTCTCAAAGTTTAATCTCATCAAAACAAGTGTTTTTGTGTAACAAGACTATGCTTCCCAAGATAGTGATAAAAGTTTTTGCCTGAGTCCAAAAAGGCAAAAAAGGAAAATACTTAGAAGTGATTATGGGCCACACCAAGCTCTACCATATGATTTTAAAAAGTTTGATTTCTGTTTCATCTTTTGTTTTATAAGATTCTATCACTTTATAATTCTATCTCCCTCCATTTTAGAGTAATTCCTCAGAGAAAATGCTGGCATACCAGGAAGCTCAGTCAAACAGCCAAGAGACTAACATAGATGCTCTCCCTTTTCCTGGGGAAGATGTGATATTTTAGTACTCTCTCAGATCTAAAGATTAAGTCTCTTGGGTTTTCCAGGTTAAGTTAGAAGGCAAAGGATAGAATACATAAGAGAGGCCACTTGAAAGGAGAAAATTAGTCATTGACCACAGAAAAGAGATTTTCTAAGTAGTGATCCAAATAAAACAGATCTGAGACTTAATAATAAAAGAACTCAATAAGTGGTGTATGTGTTACAGAAGAGACCACTTTCCTCTAGAACTAAATTTTAGAGTTGAAGGAATATAGTTAATAATAGCCAAGAAAATGTATCTATGAAGGCTTCTCTGATAACCATCTCACAGAAAGTCTTCCTCAGTATGCTGTAGTTATAATAAAACATTCATAAGGATGCACTGTGAACTCCAGGCACTCCGTGCCCATGCCATCAGCCTGTGGGTCTCTGAGGGGACCCTCCCAATCGAACTGCCAAATTCTCTGGTTTGCTCTGGCATATTGTAGAAAATTATTTGTATGATTAATGAAAATAAAACACCTCATGGCAAAAAAATAAGGAAGTTTGCTTCATTAAATAAGAGCTATTTATTAAAATCCCCATTACAATGAGCCAAAATCTACTTTTCCTATAGCTTTTATATATTAGCTCTACCTTAATCCTTCTGTCCAAAAGACAACAAATCTAGTTTCCCTTCCTCATGACTATCACTTGATGCTCAAATATAAACTACACTTATCTCTATAAGTCTTCTCTCTGTAGTTGAAACAACTTTAATTCTTTCAAGCATTTTTTATATGACACAGTTTGCAGTGACCAAATATCATTTCTACTTTGCTCCATTAGGACTTCTTTAAAAATAAAGTTCATGTTATTTAAGAGTTTCTTATGTTAATAAAGAGTATTTAAATTCTAAAAGGACACATAGACATTTTGATTTCTGCCTCAAACATTATGCATCATATTGCTTGTAACTCTCTTCTACCTTGTGGCAGAATACTGTTTGAAAATTGCAGGATAGATTAATAGAGCAAATGAAATGTTGAAACAATAAAAACTAAAGAAGTTTTGAAATAAAAACTACAGTCTGAGTGTGACAGTTTTTTGACATCACCTAACTTTCTTACTATAAGTCAATGCTTTAAATGTTCATTATTAAAGATCTGCTGGTTTTCAGAGTTATTTTAAAAAGCTAAGACAATCTTTTCACCAAACGAAGGCAATATAGTGTGGTAGTTAAGAGCCTGGGCTCAAATATCAGTTCTAGGACTTACTAATTATTTAGCCTTGAGAAACTTACTTGTCTGTGCTTTACTTCTGCAAAATTGGGGTAATGTCTACTTTATAGGTTGCTTTGAAGATTAAATTAAATAATATGTAGTGTTGAGAACAATATCTGGCACAAAGTAATTATATGTGTTTGCTGTTATTGTAATTCCAACAAAATTTTACCAGGAGGCTAAATGTATGCATGAAAGATATAATAATGGCCTTGCTCTATTTGAATAAAACATGCTATAGGCTTAAGTATACCACAACCCACCCCATGCTTTATTCCATTCAGGCTCAGAATGGCACAACTTGAAATCCACATTAATGGTTTCACCTTAAAGAACAGGGTCATCAGGATCTCCAAGTCAAATGTAAATTATCTACTAGTAATACTTCAGAATGAGTTACTTCATCTTGGAAGGATTACTCACCATGAAAGGTACAGAGCAAAACCTTCTGAAAATAAAATATATAACGAGTTTTGTTGTTGCTGCTGTTATTATTTTAACAAGGGAAGAAAAAAAAGAATACTTTGAGCATGGCCAACCAGCCAGACAGAAAGGATCTATGGAGAAGCACTGTGAGGAAATAGTGCTGCAGCTGATGATGGTGATAACTAACGATCATTGAGGGTTTACAGTGTGTTAAGCAAAAGTACTTTATATATATATTAACTTTTCAAGCCTAAGAACAAACCTCTGGGGTTGTCAACCAATGAAAAAGGTTTATATGTAATAATAAAAACCATTTGTTTGAGCAAAAAGTGTTGTAACCTTGAAGGCACAGATTCAGGAAGAAACCCAAACTGTGCTTCAAGAGAACAAAGAAAGCTGAAACTTATAAAGGAAAACACACACACACACACACACAAGAACAAAGGAATCTTTTCCTATTGGCTACTTAAAATGATGTAATGGCTAATTGAAAAAGGATTGTTTAAGTCCTGGTGATGTAACTCTGAGGTAAGTGTCTACATGAAAACAAGGGGGCAGCGACTGAGCAAGTTCCAGGATGTACTTCTAAGGCAAGCATTTAAGTCCAGAAGTTGAAACATCATCTGCGTACAGACTTGGGTAAGTCTGATTTCCCTAATGACCTCCTGACTCAATTTTATGGCCCTCTGATACTAGTGACTGTTTTAGATATTTCAGTTCACAAGGTAGAGGCTGTTACTATCCCTTATCATTCCTATTGTACAGATGTAAATAACAGGCACAAATAGGTTAAATTATGGCCCAAAGTTGTATAATTAGTAAAAAGCTAAGCTGAAATTTAAACCCAGAAACTCATAGTCATGCATCAGCTCAATATCAGTGGATGTCCTAAAGGAAAGCAAGGTAAGAAGAGGCCGAAATCACTGAGAACACCCAACTGTGCCCAGTACCACCCTGATCTTATGCAACAAAATCATCAGAAGAGTGTGAACTGTAGTCAAGATAGATCTATGTTCAAATCCTTGTTTCATCCCTTACAAGCTGTGTGGACTTGAGCAAGATACTGAATATCTTTGAGCATCAAAGTATTCAATGTTGTCTTGAGAAGTAGAGTTCATGTGCGCAAATCACCTTCCACCTTGCACATCACAAGATTATAGCAAATGATATTATTGTCTATGCTCTTTATATTTTCAAAATACAGTATTCATTAATTACTTTTACTCTCATCACAATTTAAAAGTTAACATTATTTCTATAGCACCGAAGAGGACTTGGAGTAAGTAATTTACACAGAAATGACAGCAGGTTAGCTCAGGGAAGGAACTCAGAACCAAAATTTCTCATCCCAATCATTTGCAACTTTTAGCCTCTTCTGCAAGATTCTTAAAATTTTCCTTTTCTTAAGTTTGCCTTTCTCACCCAAAGAAGAAAGTGAGGACTTGTAGCCAATGTCAGATGAAAATCAGACAGATTTCCTAAGTGACAGGATGTATTTATTGAATTTTCTGGGGGAGATTGGTTCCTGTCAACGAATTGGCAGAGAAAAAGGTGACAGCAAGCCACATTAAGTGCAAGTATCAGTGGGTGTAGAAATGTCAGAAAAAAGAAAAAACTCTTTAAAATATTAAATGCGAACTCATTTACTGGTGGCCACAGATAAGGTAGGTGAGTTTACCATGGACAGGGACTATGACAGTGATGAATGAAACCATTCTTGAACTGTGAAGGAAAATGGCTGACGAGAAGTGGAGCAGGCACTTGAGGGAAAGCAGGAAGATGCTGTAGGTGGGAGAACAGGAAGAGAATAAGAACTAGTTATGTGTGGGCTGAGGCATTCAGTGGCAGAACAAAAATTTTAGAAATAATGTTGCTTCTGGCACTTAAAAAGCCCAGGCAGGCCTCAATTCCCACCCACACCTCATCCCCCACACTCTAAAATCAGGGAAGCTATGGCTTCAAAGGAAGAGTGAAGAGAAAGGGAGAGATTGGTAAGATGAATTTTGGTGAATGAAATTAAACAGGGTCAGTTATCAAATCCCAAAAGGAGAAAAAGGATCTCATGGCAGGGCCAGTATAACAAATGATGTAGTCAATGAATGTGCTACCTGCTATCCCTCAGCACTTAAGACAGACTATTACTGAAAGACTAGGGAGATTTGAAAGTCATTGTTCAAAGTTCTTTTCATTCCCCAGTTAAAAGACAACATGCTTCCAGAAATAAAGCAAGATTGAGTCATAGTTGGAATTAAAAAAAGTGTTGAAAATAGAAGGTGAGTTATGGATATGGGTTTGTTTCTCATAAATAAAAATATTGAATTTTGGCTCACTGTAATTCTCTAAAAACTACTGGGAATACAGAAGACTCTGCATATTTCATTTTTTTAAGTACTTGACTATTTTAGTGAATATAAGCATTGTTTTAGGTTCACTTTCCCATTTATCCCTGAACCTGGCTTTGGTATTTGTGTTTCTCAAGCAAAGCTACATTATGTTCCCTGAAATCATTTCATTCACTCTGCAAGCATTTTTCACTCTCCTACTAGCTGACAAGCATGTTGTCAGGTGCTATAGGATTAGAGATTGTGGAAAGAAAAATAAGTTAGTGGCCTTGCCCTCAAGGAATTTTAGAGACTAGTTGGGGAGACAATATCAACAGGTATGAAGCAGATAAATCAGAATTGAAGGATAGTCATCACTAATTTCAGGGCAAGTTGATAACATGCAAGAGACCCCGAGACTAAATGACAAATGAAAGGAACAACCGGAAAGTAAAGGCAGCTGTGAAAATCAAGAAAATCTTCATTGGCTGGAATGGTCCTAGAACACAGATGAGAGGAGATGAGCCTTAAGTCATGGGTCAGATTTGTACAGGGAGGGAGAAAGGAGAAAGATCATTCCAGAATGGGAATATCCTTCTACCACAGTTTCTCTACTTTGACCCACAAAATCCTAGTTTTACAAATTTCTAGCTCGACAAATTAAAAGAAAAAAATCCAAAAGGCCCCATTTCTAGACTTTTCAAAAAATGATTTTAATAGCCTTATAATCTATCTTTTTTGCTTTTTAAATTCAAAACTTCATTTCTTAGTTTTTACTCTTTTCCTAGATGCCTGGTCTCTGATTCTTCCCATTTAGGACAGAGTCCTAAACCTGCATTTTTTTTCACAATGAAACATTCATAATTGAAGTCTTTTTATTTTATATACAAAGAGCTAGCATTGTTTCTGCAGTAGATATCTGGAATGACCCATTCATGGAAGTTCACTTCATCAAACTTAATGAAGTCTATATCCTTCACATACTCACAGAAACACTGGCAGCACATATTGAGGCCGTATTTCTGGAACAGACCATGCCAGTTTGAGCAAATGCAGCAAGAATGAGATCCCTGGCTGAATTTTCTCAGATGGCTCCAGTACAGATGCCGATGACCCATCTTTCTCTCTTGGAGGCAACAAGGCAAAAGGCTAAACCTGCATTTTTAACCATATATCTCTCCAGGTAAACTGTGTTATAGGTGATTGAAAAGAGCCACATTTTAAGAAACACTAGTGCTACTAAAAATGTACCCATAACACAATACTCTCAATAGTACTAAGCCAGTAGGACCTTGGAGAATAAAAACACAAATATTTCAGATGTGATTTCACATTCTTCTCACCGCCACCCCCAACCTCGCATTGTTTTATTCCATGAGATACAGAAAAACATAGTCACAAAAATTGAAAAAATAAATAAATACATGTACATACATACACACTCACAAAATAAATAACATCTAACTAATATTGAAAAATTGACCCAGGTTTAGTTCAAAACCCACAAAGCTCATATAGGTTCAAAGTCCAACAGAAAAATGTAGCCTCCTTTCCCACCTGGGCTAGCTGTCTTAGCCTGAGCAGTAACCTCAAGGCTATCAATATTGTAGGAATTAATAAAAGAAAGATATAGTTTTAAGTCTCCAAAACCCGGTCGGTGCATCATATCTTGACTAGCAGAAGCCACAAATCCATTTCTACCTCCTCTGGGGTTAGAGAAAATAGCTCAGTACTTAACTCATACTTTCTAGGCTGCCCAAATAATCCTCCCAAAGCCATGCATTGACCACTCCAAAACCTGCCACTGGCAAACCATTGTCTACTCTATACAATAAAGTGATTAACTCTTAATCCAACAGTCAAATTCTTCCTTCATACCTATAAAACTTTATCCACTGTTATTTCTGCACCCTATATTCCTATAACACCAGGCTATTCCCATTGTACAGACTTATGCTGGATTTTTCCACCTCTAGTGGCATTGAACATGCTAGTCCCTCTACACAGAATGTCCACAATTCCTACCCTTTCCCCCAGCCTCAAGATGCCTCCATGGAGACTTTCTCAGCTCCTAGTCAAAAGTAATCTCCCCTCACTGGTGCTTCCACCATATTTGGTAACTCCTTCATGACACTTAGTACATCCATCCTGCTTTATATATGATTCTGTATATTTCTTGGCTCTCTTATTAAATTTTAACCCCATTAAAACCAATGCATATCTTATCCACCACAGCACTGACGCTGCAACTAACTAGATTAGTGAATTATTTTACCTTGATACAGAAAGGGTTGAACATAGACTGCATTAATAACTGACAGATGGTCTGAGAAAATCTTTTCATCAATAGAACTGGCATTTCTCCAATGACAGATTGAATCTTGCTAATAAAACACATTTTTCTGTGGATACTATAAGATATGATTCCATTTTTTTTATTTCTCAATGATAAGAATCATTCAGAATTTCTGAGAAATAATAATGATAGCATGATGAGAGCAGCTAAGTTTGGTGGTCCAAGCTGTTTACCACCCATTCTTCACTTACTTTGCACTAACTTTCATTTAAACCTAGGCTTAGTTAAGACAGAACTCTGAGATTTGAGGCACAGGACAATCAATCTTGGTTAAATTATATTAAAAGTGTTGCCCTCCACTATGGTTTAGTAATGATGAGAGAGAGAGACATAGACAGAGAGACAGAGAGCATGAGAGAGAGATCCTCCATAAATCGGCGGAATTCCAGAACCCTCTCGAAGCCTCTCCCATGTTATAGAGCGCTACGGGAAACCCTAGACAAGTTGGAGACAGTTTTTGTCCTCACGCTGTAGCTGGGATCCTACAATCAACTTGCCTATATTTTGTTTTTTTTTTTAAGACACAAATTAACTGAGTGTTAGCAGATAACTATGGTGATCAGTGGGCACTGGGTTCAGAATTGACCCTAAACAGAAGCTTAATGGACAGATACCTACACCATGTAGTGCAAGACACAAGGAAAATATGTCCCTATATCAGCTTGTGTTAGTACCTGGAATTCTGTTGTTACCTAATGGTAAGGCACTAAAAACATTCATTTAATATGCACATATTCCAGAAGTTTGATGAATAATTACTTTTCACAAATACGTAAGTCAGGCAACTGCTAAACAGGAAGGAATCCCAAACTATGGCTACTTCTGACAGGCACTTAAGAACATTGCCTTGGCCCTCTGTATACTACTCAGCACCATATGAAATATTTTGCGTGCCTTTAACTCCATCCCCAAGGAGGTCTTGGCCTAGTGGGGAAGACAGATATGTAAATAAGTAATGTCAATATAATGGAGTAAGTGACAGGACAGAAGTATGCATAGGTACCACAGAAATCAGAAACAAGACCCCGTCTGAAGGGATTGGAGAATGATTCATAGAAGAGGTAATATCTAGGCTGGGTCTTGATGTATGAACAAGAATTCAATAAGAAAGGTGGAAACAGCGTCCCAGAAAAATTATTTACGTGAGCAAGGACATGGGACAGATTTTTGTATGCATAAGTGTGTAATAGGGGAGTAGTGACAAAATGATTTGTAAGTGATTCAATATTACTGCAGCATCAAGTGTAAAGCAGAAAGTAGGAAAAGGTGAGATAGATCATGGCAAGAGACAGATCATGAAGGGCCTAGTATACCATGACAAGGAGCTTGGACTTGATGTTCAACTTAATAGGAAACATTGAAGGGTTTTAGGCAGAGGAATGAGACAATCGGATTTATGTCTTGGAAAGTCAATGGTAGCTGTGTGAAGAATGGACTTAAAAGAGGCAGGATTAGAGGTAGGGAACACCATTAACAGGCTGGCTCAATAAGCCCAGATACTATCCTTTTTGCCTTTCCTCTCTTCCCCTCCTTCCTAAAACACTTCCTTTCTTCTTCTCCTATAACCTGCCTTCAAACCAGTCAGTGCCTCAGGTCTGCTCTTGGTCTTTGGTGAACTGCAAGTGGCTCTCCTGGCTGGAGGAAGAAGTTCCAAAAGAAGAAGTTCTCAATGCTGTGTCTTTTAAATTAACTAATATGGCACTTAGATGGCCATATTAGCTAGTGATAGCTACAGGCAGGGCTACAGAAGAAACAGCCAAATTACCCACTCACGAGGATGAGATTCTTAACTGAAAATTTTCTGAAGATTCTTCTTAGATGCCTCCTCTATTCAATGTACCAAAAATAATTGGAGCTCAAATAACCTTTGCTATTTGACTAGAGCAACAGAGGAGTTTAGAACTGAGGCAAATCCATGATCTTTGTTCATTTATCACAGAAGCCCCATTTACATGTCCCCTTCTATTTTACAAAGCCCTGGTAAACATTTGATTTGTCCTTAATAATTCTTTATTATCTCCCTTTTTCATATAGCAAGCTGTTTGCAAGAAGCCTACCTTTTAACTTGGGCACTTTCTCATAATTCATTTTTCCCTTTAGATATTATCTTTAATTACAAAATATCTGAGAAAAATGGCCCAGGCTGAAGGCTAATACCCTCAGTCTGAGTAATACCGCCACCCAATGGTAATCAATAGAAGAATCTTGGAGTGAAGCTGACCTTGGTCTGATCTCAGCTCAGCTTGTTTGAAGGCATTGACAGTTCAAATAAAATAAGAGGCCCCAGTGGCTATCTTTAAGCCTGACCAAACTTAATATAGTATAGTCCCAAGTAAAATGGGCCACAAGCACAGGGGCACTCCAGGCAAAAAAGTCTTAAATCATATAATAACATTCTTTCTTCTTCATAGGTCCTTACAAACAATATATTATATTGGCCACATTGGACATGTCTTACTAGATTGCAAAATCTACAAAAGAGATGATTACATGGACTCCTGTAGAAACAAACAAAAAGTTAATTCCAAACAGTTTCCAAATAATATGGTAAAACCTAGAGCCCAGTCTTTACTCCAACAAATATTTAATTAGTATTTCCTGCATCCTCAGCCTTATATTAGGCCAGAACTCAACAGTGTACTCAGGTGATTAAATCTACATGATCTAAGAAACAACACCTACCTAATTAAAGTGCAAACTCAAAAGTGCAAAGCAACCAGAGCTGGAAAAAAATGGTGTAGATAATAGAGACTTTGTTCATCCCTCTTGTGACCAAATCAAAGTTGTGATAGAAACAGAGCAAACAGTGAGCAAAGTCACCTGAGACCTAGATAAACAGAAGCACTACAACTAGGGAGAAAAAGAATTAATCAATCTGCAATGGTAGAAGGAAAGAGGGGGTGAAAACAAGCGGCTGAGTGGGACAGAGGCTATAGCAGTGGCAGCTGCAGATGCCTCTTAAAGGGGCTGTGTCAGAGAGGAGACTTTTGCTCTAAGCAACAGCGCAGGGTCAGCTGCATGGGGGGCAACAGGAACTTACAGGAGGACACTAAGTTGTAAGAGTGAGGGCCAGAGGCAAGACTTTCTCCTAGGCATAAGTGCTAGGGATATCCATTGCTCCTCAGTTGAGCCCTTCTCCCTCCCACTGTGCTGATGCAGTGCCACCATAGCTGAGATATCATCAAACTGGATAACAAAAGTCATTCTGCCCAGAGGATTCCCTGAAACTCTGCCTCCCCCAACTCATGGCCTCACCCAAAACACATCCAGTTGTGTCCTTGGGGAGTCTTGTGCTCCTTACTGAGACGCACTGGTGGCAGCTGGCCTCGATTTCTTCTGTGGCCTCTTGACACAAATATAAGCATAGCACCTGTGCATTGCTTGCTGAATCTTCCCAGGTGGCCTTGGAAGAGCACAAGGTGTGGCTAAACTTGGCCTGCAGCTGAACTCAGGACTGTGCCACTGGACACCTACTACACAAAACTGCACTAAAAAGACCTGAAGACTTAGTAGCTTTGCTTAGTACATAGGAGACACAGAAAATCAGCCAAAATGGAAAGACAAAGAAGCAGAAACCATATGAGAGAAGAGAATAGAGTTCCAGGAATAATGGAGTCAAGCAATCTTACAGATGCAGAGTTCAAAAGACTGGCTATAAAGATGTTTAATGAACTTAGGGGAAGTGTAGATTAACTCATTGAGAACTTTAACAAAGAGATAAAAAACATAAAAATGGAAATAGAAATTATAAAAGAGAACCAGTCAGAAATGAAGAACACATTATCTGAAATTAAGAGTATATTAGTGGGAATCAACAAAGTGGATAAAGAAGAGGATTGAACCACCGATACAGAGAATGGGAAAGCTAAGGCTGTTCAATCAGAATGGCAAGAAAAAAGAACCAAGACTATAATGAGAATTTAAGGAGCCTATGGGACACAATTAAAGGTAAAAATATCTGTGTCATATGGGTACTTGAAGGAAAACAAGAAGTTGAATTGCTATTTGAAAAAATAATGATGGAAAACTTCTGTCACCTCATGAAGAAAATAGATACAACCCCAGGAAGCTCAGAGAGTCCCAAAGAAGAGTAACCCAAAGAGGCCCACACCAAGACACATCATCATTAAAATGCCAAAGGTTAGAGACAAAGAGAGACTTTTAAAAGCAGCAAGAGAAAAGCAGTTAGTTACATACAAGGGAGGGCTCCCTAAGACTGGTGGCTGAGTTCTCAAAAAACAAAAAAACGAAAAAACTATGCAGGACAGAAGAGCTTGGCACAGAATACTCAATGTGATGAAAACACAGGATCTAGAATGAAGAATACAACATCCATCAAAGCTATCATTTAATTTGGAAAATAGATAAAGAGCATCCCAGTCAAAAAAAAAAAACTAGCTAAAGGAGTTTATCACCAACAAGCCAGTATGATAGGAAATGTTGGGGGGACTTCTTTTAAGAAGGAAAAACATGTATCAAAAGTATCAATAAAGAATGGTAATAATTACATTCCTACCAACAAGTACCTCAAATGGAAAAGAATTAAGTGCTTCAACCAAAAGATAGAGTAGCTGAATTGATAAATAAACAAGACCCCTACATAATGCTGCCTACAGGAGACTCACTTCAAATTAAAAGAAAAAACAAAGACTAAAAAGAAGAGGATGGAAAAAAAAATATTGCCTTGATGGACCTAAGGGGTATTGAGCTGAATGAAATGGGTCAGATAAAGAAAGACAAATATCGCACAATATCACATACATGTGGAATCTAAAGAACAAAATAAACAACAGCTAAAATGGAAACAAACTCATAGACCCCAAGAATATTTTGAGGGCTACTCGATGGAAGGAGTTGGAGGGATGGCGAAAAAGGGTAAAGGAATTAAAAAGTACAAATGGATAGTTACAAAATAGACATGGAGATATAAAGTGTAGCATGAGGAAAATAGTTAATGTAAATAGATATGTAAGGGGGAGGAGAGGTACTAGATTTAGTAGGGTGATCAGTTTATAAGTAATATAATCCTCTAATCATTATACTGTACAAGTGAAACTAATATATTATTGTATGCTGACTATAATTGAAAAAAAGTCTCATTGAATTGTTCGATGTAAATACAAGCAACTCATTGTATATTGTATTTCAATAAAGCCAGAAGAAAAAAAAAAACCTTCCCACAAAGAAAAAAAAGTACCAAGCAATGTGACATCAAAACTGTGAATATGATACAGACAAGATTCAAGAAAAATCATTAAAAAGAAAAAAGAAAAAGAAAAATCATTCAAAGGTATGATGGAATAGGAGAGTTAGGTGAAGTTTCGGGAGAAGGAACAGTAAAGTTTAAAAACTTTCCAGTAATTGAATGTTCACTATGTTTCAGGCAGTATGCCTTTAATTTATTTCTCATTTTTGGAGTTTCTCACTATTATTTATTTATTTATTTTACATTAGTTTTAGGTATACAGTGGAATGGTTAGACATTTATATAATTTTTGAAGTGATTCCCCTGATTAAACTAGTACCCACTTGGCACTACACATTGTTATAATAATTTATTGACTATATTCCCTATGCTATACTCCACATCCCCTGTGATTGTTTTGTAACTAATTTATACTTTTTCATCCCTTCATTTTTCTCATCCAGCCCCCCAAACCGCCTTCCCTCTGGCAATCATCCATTTGTTCTCTGTATCTGTGTGTTTGCTTTCATTTAGTTTATTTTGTTCCTTAGATTCCACATATAAGTGAAATCATATGGTATTTGTCTTTCTCTGTCTAATTTATTTCACTCAGCATAATACTCTCTAGGTCCATCCATGTCATTGAAAATAGTAAGATATATTTTTATAGCTGAGTAATATTCCACTGTATATATGTATCACCTCTTCTTTATCTATTTTTCTATTGATGGGCACTTAGGTTGCTTCCATATACTAGCTATTGTAAATAGTGCTGTAGTGAATATAAAGTGTATAGGGATGCATATATCTTGAGGAATTTATGTTTTGTGTGTGTGTTTTAATAAATACACAGAAGTGAAAGTCTAAGTCATAAGATAGTTCTATTTTTAATTTTCTGAGAAAGCTCCAAACTGTTTTGCATAGTGGCTGTACCAATTTGCAACCTTACCAACAGTGTATGAAGGTTACCTTTTCTCCACATCCTTGCCAACACATGTTATTCTTTGATTTATTGATGATAGCCATTCTGACAGAGGTGAGGTAATATCTCATTGTGGTTTTAATTTGCATTTCTCTGATGATTAGTGATGTTTATCATCTTTACCTATCTGTATACCATTTTTATATATCTATTGGCCATTAGTATGTCCTCTTCAAAGAAATACTCCTTCAGGTGTTCTTCCCATTTTTTCAATTGCATTGTTTGTTTTTTATGTTGTTAAGCTGTATAAGCTCTTTATAGATTTTGGATATTAACCACTTACCAGATGTATCAGGCAAACAACTTTTCCCATTCACTAGGTTGTCTTTTCATTTTGTTAACTTTGTTTTTTCTGTGCAAAGTTTCTTAGTTTGATGTAGTCCCATTTTTCTTTGTCTCCCATGCCCAAGTAGATTATCAGGAAAAAAAATTACTAAGAGCAATGTCAGAGACTTTACTGCCTATGATTTTTTCTAGGAGTTTTATAGTTTGGGGTCTTACATTTAAATCTTTAATCTACTTTGACTACTTTAAGTTTACTCTTGTATGTGGTGTAAGAAGGTGGTTCAGTTTCCTTTTTTTTTTTTTTTTGCATGTTTGTGTCCAGTTTTTCCAACACCATTCATTGAAGAGACTGTCTTTACCACATCGTATATTCTTGTCTCCTTTGTCATAAATTAAATAACCATATAGATGTGAATTTATTTCTGGGCTCTCAATTATGTTGAAATTTCTTTTTTCAATGACTAATAATTTTCCAAGAACAGGTGTTTTACTTCCTTGGTTAAATTGATTTCTAGATATTTTATGGTTTTTGATGCAATTTAAAATGAGATTCTTTTCTTAATTTCTCTTTCTGATAGTTCATCATTGGTGTATAGAAATGCAACCAATTTCTGAATATTAATTTTGTAGCCTGCTACTTTACTGATTTCATTTATCAGTTCTAATTGTTTTTTTTTTTTTGATGGAATCTTTACGGTTCTTTGTATATAGCATCATGTCATCTGCAAATAATGAGTTTTACTTCTTTTCAATTTGGATGCCTTTTGTGTTTCTTTCTTTTCTGATTGCTCTAACTAGGACTTCCAATATATGTTGAACAGAGGTGGTGAAAGTGCTCATCCTTCTCTTGTTTCCAATCTTAAGAAAAATGCATTTAGTTTCCCCAGTGAGTATGTTAGCTGTAGATTTGTCATTTATGGCCTTTATTATATTGAAGTATGTTCCCTCTATTCCCACTTTGCTGAGAGTTTTTATTATAAATGGACTCTAGATTTCGTCGAACATTTTTCTGCATCTATTTATATAATCATATAATTTTCATCATCCAATTTGTTAATGTGGTTTATCACATTACTTGATTGGTAGATATTGAACCAATCTTGTATCCCAGGAATAAAACCAAATTGATCGAGGTGTATGATCTTTTTAATGTATTACTGAATTTGGTCAATTGCTTTTTATATCTAAATTCTCCTATGTTAGATGCATATATCCTCTTGTTGTATCAATCTCTTTATCATTATGTAATGTCTTTCTTTGTCTCATTATAGCCTTTGTTTTAAAGTCTATTTTGGTTGATATAAATATTGCTACCCAGCTTTTTTATTCATTTCCATTTGCATAAAATATATTTTTTTATCCCTTTACTTTCAGTCTGTGTGTGTCATTCAATCTGAAGGATTCTTTTGCAGATAGCACAGGTATGGGTCTTATTTTCTTATCCATTCAGCTACCCTACGTCTTTTGACTGGAACATTTTATCGATTTACATTTAAAGTGAATACTGATAGGTACATTTATTGACATTTTATTATTCATATTTATAGGGTTTTTCCCCCTTCTTCTTTTTCGGAAGTCCCTTTAACATTTCTTGTAATACTGGCTTGTTAGTGGTGAATTCTTTTAGCTTTTTTTTCCTGTCAGGGATGCTCTTTATCTCACTTCCATTTTAATTGATAGCCTTACTGAACTGAACAGTCTTAGTTGTAAGTTCTTGGTTTTCATCACGTTGAATATTTCTTGCCAGTCCCTTCTGGCCTGCAAAGTTTCTGTTGAAAAATCAGGTGACATTCTCATTGGAGTACGCTTGTAAGTAACTAGCTAATTTTCTTTTGCTGCTTTTAGGCTTCTCTCTTTGTCTTTAACCCTTGGCATTCTAATTATGTGTCTTGCTGTAGGCCTGTTTGAGTTCCTCTTGTTCAGACTCTTCACACTTCCTGAACTTGCATGTCTATTTCTGTTGCCAGGTTACGGAAGTTTTCTGTCATTTCTCCTTCAACTAGGTTCTCAATCCTTTGCTCTTTCTTTTCTCTTTTTCTTACCAATATGATGCAGATGTTGTTATGCTTGATGTTGTCCCAGAGGTTCTTAAACTTTCCTCATTTTTTTCTTTTTGCTTTTCTGATTGTTTTTTTTTCTACCTTGTATTCTAACTCACTGATTTAAGCCCCTTCTTCATCTAATCTACTGTTGATTCCATCTAGTGTATTCTTCATCTCAGTTATATTCTTCATTTCTGAATGGTTCTTTTTTGGTTTTTATGTCCTTTTTTATGCTTGCTATCTCAGTTGAAGTCCTCACTGAGATCTTCTATTCTCTCCCTGAGTTCATTGAGTATCCTTATAACTAGTTTTTGTATTCTGCATCTGGTAGGCTTCTTGCCTCCATTTTGTTTAGTTTTTTCCCCTCTGGATTTTCTCCTTTAGTTTCATTTGCAGCATCTCTCTTTGTTTTCTCATTTTAGTGCCTCTCTGTGTTCATTTCTAAGTATTAGGTAGATGTGTTATGTCTACTAGTCTTGCTCAGATGGCCCTGTGTAGTAGATGTCCTGTGGGGTCTAGTGGGGCAGTGTCCCTGATTACCTGTGCTAGGGTTTCTGGGCATGTTCCTTGTGTGAGTTGTGTGTGTGTGTTCTCCTTTTGTAGCTAAGCCTTGATTGCTGTTAGTACATCAGTGTGTGGGATTGACTCTCAAGCTGACTGCCTGTGAGTATTGGCCATGCTCACAGGATATATGCTGCTGTGTGGGGGCTGACCACTCAGAGTGGGATTTGCCCCAGCAGACTCATGTACCTGTTGAGACTACCCTCTGGATATGCTGTTTATGGGGCTAGTTAAGTGGTACTCTGTTGCAGTCTGATGCCAGCCTCTGGGTTGTTGGTTCTGTGTCCTTTGGGGAGGGGATCCTGTGCAAGCCAATGCCAGCTATTGACTTTTATTGCTTAAGGCTACCTGGTAGGGACTATAAAAAAATCCAAGGATGGTTGCTGCCTATGCTGGATCTGGAGGCAAGTGGGAGAGATCAAGCTGCAAGCTGAGGCTCGTTATACCCAGTACTGGGCCTGGAGCAGACAAGCAAAAGAACTAGTGCACCTCAAGGACTGAGGCTGCTTGTCAGCTGACCAGAAAGCTCTCCTGATAGAACATTTAGGTGGTACTTGAGTTGGGTGGGGCAGAGACCCAGGGAGTTACCAGAGTAAAGTGAGATTTCACCCAGCCAATGCGGGTTCAGGTTTCATGCCAGTGCTGAATCTGAGGTCTCCTGTAAAAGCTTTAAATCACTGCAAGGCTAGCTATTGCCTGCCTCAGTCCTGCAGACTCCTGTGATCTACCCAATAGATACTGTAGTTCGAGGTCACACTGGTGGCCTGACACCAAAAGTCTCTCCTGAAATGCGTGGGCCCAGTGAGTTGAGTGCGGTAGAATTCTCAGCCCAGGTAAGATGCAGGGTGGGGCTGGCTGCCTAGCAATGGGCTTGCCACAAAAAATTTGTGGGTCAGGTGGGGCAGGGTCTCAGGGAGACACATGGTTGAGTGAGTCAATCTCTCTGGGCCAATGAAGCTTCAGAATTAGCCGTAAGTGGGGAGAGTTCAACACAGGTAAGATGGTGCCTGTCTCCAGGAAGCCTGACAAAGAAACAATAATGGCTGTTCTTCCACCTCTCATGCCAATGATACACAACTAAGTCTTTCCCCTTATCCCTCTTATGCCTCTCAAGTTGCTGACCATTTGCTGCAGCCCAGGGTGAGTGTCTGCAAGTGAGTGAGTCTGTGCAGACACTTTAAGAAGAATGTCACAGTTTTTGTGTTCTTTCTGTCTCACTCAGATGGCCAGAATCTCCACTTGTTTTTATAGTTAGATTTTGTGAGAACTCCTCTTCCTGACACTGGAACCCTGGGCTGGGGGGCCCTTTGTGGGGCTAGGGCCACTCGCTCCTTCAGGGGCACTTCTGCAGCCATGTTTCATGTTTTTCCTCCTGGTGCTCAAGCACCCTGTATGGGTATTGGCCAGCCCATTTTGCCTCTCCACCCCTCCTACTGGTCTTAATGTGGCTTTTTATTTCTTCGAATGTATGAGTTATGATCAGCTAGACTTCAGGTAGTTCCCCAAGTTATTGTTCCTATTTTTTAAAGATTTTGTTAACAAATAGTGAACATACAATATTGTATTAGTTTCAGGTGTACATCATAGTTATTCAACATTTATATACCAAAAGAAGTGATCATCATATGTCCAACAACCATCTGACATTGTGCATCACTGTTATAATATTACTGACTATATTCTTTATGTTGTACACCACATCCCCATGACTTATTTGTTTTATACATGGAAATTTGAACCTCTTTTCCCCTTCACCTTTTCCCTCTTTTAAATGTTTTCAATTAGAGCTGACATTCGATATTATTTTATATTAGTTTTAGGTGTACAGCATAGTGGCTAGACATTTATATAATTTATGAAGTATCCCTCTGACTTGTCTAGTGTTATAGCTCCCCTGGCGCTATACATAATTATTACAATATTATTGACTATATTTTCTATGTTTTACTTTACATTCCCATGACTATTTTGTAACTACCAATTTGTACTTCTTGATCCCTTCACCTTTTTCACTCCCCCAACCCTGATCCCATCTGGCAACCATCAGCTTGTTCCTTGCATCTATGTCTGTTTCTGTTTTGTTTGTTAATTTATTTTTTCTTTAGATTTTACATATAAGTGCTATCATATGGAGTTTGTATTTGATTTATTTCACTTAGCATAATACCCTCCAGGTCCATTCATGTTGTCACGAATAGAAAAATTTCATTATTTTTTATGGCCAAGTTATATTCCATTGTGTATATGTACCACGATCTCTTTATCCAATCATCTATTGTTGAGTACTTAGGTTCTTCCATATCTTGATTATTGTAAGTAATGAGGCAATGAACATAGGAGTGCATATGTCTTTTTGAATTAGTCACCTTATTCCTATTAAACAAGTATCAGTATTATACCCCCTTTTACAGATAAGGATTAGAGGATAAGAGTGCTTAAATTGCTTGCCCAAGCTCACATAAGGTGATATTTAGCAGGGCCAGAATTCAAACCCTGACTCTAGAGCCCATGTTCTTAACTATATTCTTGCTCTAAAATGATCCTATGCCCTAGGGCAAGATAGCTGAACTGAATAGAAAGACTGAGTTGGAAAAGACAATTGGAAGGGGATTCACATACCCATGTATATCTCTCATCACTGGTATTAATGCAAAGTCCTGAGTGGCCTCTTTCTCCTCTGAGCACACAGGCTCCACTAATTGCCAGTAAAATGGAAAGCCAGGAATCTCTCCCTCTATTTTGATAAAATAAGTACAAGTTTCAAACAATATAAAAGGGAAAACAAATCTAAGAATTTTTAGTTCAAGCAACAATTCCATTTCTATGGAAACACGTAAGGGCAAACTGTAGGAGCTATAGCATAAGCAAGCTTCGCCCCCATCCTATGAGCTGCAAAGCTATTTTTACTTTTAAAATAAAGTAAGCCTATGTGAACAAGCCACTAAAACTGGACCGATGGTGGGTTATTGGAAACGTAGGGATTCAACAACAGCTTGACTCTTGAGTTCTAGGCCCTTTGAATTATTTTAGCTAATCAGGCCTCTTCTTCGATATGCCAAGTTTTTTTGGTATATAAATATAGCCTCCTCAATCTCCGTTAATAAACTAATTTGTATTTGAACTGAGGCATCTGCAACCTCCTATGAAAGAGCCAGACCTCAATTAACCAGAATCCAATTAAATGGAGTCTTAAATTAACTACATCCACTTTTTGCAAAGAGAGTACCCAGTGATAAGAAAAAATATCACAGAAATTCAGTAGAGTATGGATGTATGGAGGGGGTAATCTGTTTATCTGCGTGACTTTGGACAACTTCTTTATATACTCTGTTCCTCCATTTCTTCATCTATTTAGTGGTTAACAGGATTAAATGAGATAACTGATGTAGGGTGCTTCATACAGCACCTGGAACTTAATAACAACTCAATAAATCTTAGAATATACTTATACTCTCTTAGTCCATAAGGTCACCCAAACCATCTTCCAGGGGATGTTTTGGTATGAGTCCCAACACATCCTTCATCTTCTCCATCTCCATTTCCAAGAGTAGATAATGATCTCTGTTGGACTGAATAAAGTTCCTGAGGCCTAGCAAAGATTCTGTGACCAAAGAATCTGACATTACTTTCTGAGGTAGGAATGAAAGCTCAAACATTTCTAAATTTGGGGGAAGGTGTAAAGTCAAAACACTATTCAGGTTCCATTTCCCTTCCTATTTTTAATCTCACTGCCCCTTATTCCCCCCAAATTAACTAATCTTTAGCCTATGTGTAATATGGACCACGTATTTTTCACTGTCTGATTTAATAACTCCATCAAACAACCTAGTCTTCATAACAGTGTGTTTGTCTTATATCAATGCAGAAACAGATAGTCTATGAAGTTCTCTAAGTACAGCATCATGCCCAATTAGGCACTTAATTTGGCACTATTTCCTAATGATGATAATTATCATTATTATCCTTACGACCATACTGAGGCAAAATTGTTCAAAAGGCAAGTTGTTTTCTAGTCTCAAACTTTTCTTTCCTAGCATCTTCCCTCTTTGTTCCCTCAGGTGGCCAGTGCCCAAAACCTTCTCTTGCATCCATTCACACTGAGGTTAAAAGTGTATTTAAAGAGATTGATAGGATAGAGGTTCTTTAGCTAAGTTTGTAACATCACTGCAAGTGTTCCAGGAAATGTAACAAGACCTCCAGGAACCCCTGATATCATACCACCTAGGCATGTGCTCCTCCAAAGTAAAAGGAACCATCTTCACAAACCCTATTATTCCAGTGGTAAAACTAAAGCATAAGGCTATACAAGATACTTAGAATTTCTCAATGAGTCACGACTTCTGAGAAGGTTTAGGGAAAAAACTCAACCAATATGTGGATGATGGCACCTGTTTTCCTGATATCATATAAAGAATACTAAATTATCCCAACGGTCATCAAGGGCAATTTCAAATATGTAAGTGATATTTTAAATAATTCAGAACTATGAAAACGCTAATTCAGATTTTCCTGTAAATTACCAAGAAAAGAAAATTTTCGGGAAAAATGATGCATCAGACAGCTACATTTTTATTTAAAAGACTGGAAGAGAAGGAAAATCAGAAACTATCTGAAGTTGAGACCACACCTTGTGAGGGACATACTAGGCTTGCTTGCTTTCCTTTTTCCTTCTGTAGTTCCTTCTAACAGTAGGGAAAACAGGGCAAGGTAACAACAAAGAGAAGACTACTTTACAGTTTGCTTCAGACCAGCCCTGCCCTGGACTCAGGTCTCCTTTCTTGAATTAATGGTCTGCCCATGTGCTCTCATTCTTTACAAATTCCTCAAATCCACTAAATGCAGTTAAAACTCTCTAGCTGAACTTCCATCAGCACTCTGTGGAAATAAGATACCAAATGAAAGCAAAATTGTGTATGCCTGCCTCCATGAAGGGTGAAACATTTGAAAAATGTATTGGACATTTCAAACACCTTTCATTTTCTGCTGAGGCAGCTGACTTGCTGGGAACATGTTCTTTGAGAAGTAAAAAGTTAAGTGTTCTATTTCAAACCCTCAGAGGAGCAGTGAGCTTGACAGAACAAGTAGAGGATGCCAATAAGTATAGTTTTACCATGACAACCAATGCATCTTCCTAAGAATTCATTGAGGTTCAAGCACTGAAAGAGAGAAGAGAGAAGTCAGAGGATATGCTGACTTTGGGTGGTGAACACACAATACATATATGGCATATTATTGAATTGTATACTTGAAACCTATATAACTTTATTAATTAATGTCACCCCAATAAACTTAATTTTAAAGATGTTTTCAACAAAGGGTACTTTCAATACCAGAACTCAAAACATCTATGTGTGGCTTATAGATTAAGTATAGCTTCCTTCACTTAATAAATTTGTTTATAAATATATTTTTACATATTTTATACATATATATGAGTGAAAATTTTATAAATCCAATCCTAGTTACTATATTTAAGGTGACTGTGGTTAGAAATCTTGTTAATACTTTCATAACACAGATAGATAACCCCTCATTTTAACATTTTGTGGTTTTAGGTCTTCTAAAAGAAGTCACCTGTAATTGACAGAGAAGTGAGCAAGATAAAAACTTAAAGCTAATATCTTATGTATCACAGCCAGCTGAAGGCAAAGCACATTCTCTTTTCTCTTTAACATGTTAACTCATGTTAAAGAGAAAAGAGAAGGTTTCATCAACATCTACTTTTCAGGAATTGATCAGCTTATAGGATGTGGCCCATCTGTAAAGTCAACTTTAATTATCTAGATATTGTCTTATCTACTCTATGATTGGCTGTTAACTAGGTGATTCAACCAACATAGTCAATGTATTTGTGTGGGGGAGATCTGTCACTACATCAACTTTACAAGCGTTCAATAAGAAAAATCAACAAAATTAATTTTCTAGCAGTGTTTAATTCATCTCTCCTCAACTCTTCCTGAATAAAACCATACACAACAGCTATTTGGATTGTTTTTAGGTTTTATCCAGTTGTTTGGGCTTTAAGTAAACAAAGACTCCTTGTTCCTGGAATTTCTATTTTCAAAACCACAATTTGGCTTCCCTCTTCTTCAATATGAATTTTATGTTCTATGTACCTCCTATATGTTCAGCACTGCATATTGAAAAATAAACTTAAATCTACAGGTAAAAATTAAGCTTATTCACATGAAACAATGAAAGGATAACTTCTGAGAATTATAATCAAGTTTTAGATTTAGTAGTTCATACCGTGCTTATATAAGTTCGTATTACTAAACGACATTCTGAGCTAGAGTTCTCAAGGTAGAGAACTCTATGAATTGGATCTTGAGGGCAAGAGGGCAGTGTGTAAAGTGGTCTTTGGAATAATACTGATATGAGTTCAAGTCCCATCTCCACTCTTTCTTAGCTACTTGACTTTGAGCAAGTTACTTAACTTTTTTAAACCTCAGTGTTCCCCCCTGTTTTAAAATGAAGATAATATCTTCCTCATTGGGTTGTGAGGATTAACCAAAGCAATAAAGATTAAAGAACATAGAACAGTGACTGTTACATTCTACAGGGTGTCCACAAGTCCCTGTACATACCAGCTAGACATTATCTATATGTTCCCATTCATCGCAAAAATTTATTTTGTTCTTTATTCTTCTGGAAAATTCTTTACTGTTAATAGTTAAACATCATTTAATCAGTATCTGAGAGCTATTTCGGGCCTTCAACAATTTCAATACAGATTCTTTAGGCATGAGATTGTAAAATAAAAAAAAATTTCAAAAGATAAATCATTCAGATAACTTCTATTTATAGCATGTATAATGGCTTTGTGGGATTCCTTTAAGTAATCATTAATTGCAAGTCATGATTTTATTATCATTGATGTTTTGTGGTTATTTGGAAGAGAAGGAAAAAATGGAGAGAAAGAGGAGATAGACATGGAGAAGAAAAAAGAGGAAAAGGAGGAAATGAGGAAAGGTGAAGACTTACATATAAAAGGAATAGAAAAAAAATCCAGGTAAAGAGTACAGCATAAACAAAGACATGAAGACAGGAATGAGCAGATTGAGTATAAGGTGACAAGTCTGATGGAATCTCAGATTGTATATTGGGCATAATAATGTACCTTTTGATGCACACAGAGAATAGCAATAGTTACTTGTTTATCAAGTAACTACTTCCCTTTCAAGGAGTCAAATTTGAAATACCACATGGCTGCCCCTCTGTATTCCAACAGTTTACCTTCTTGGTCCCTGTGAGAAAAACAAGTGTCCATTGATCTTGGAAAACTCATTTAAGACTTGACAGAATCACCATCCTAGTCAGTAAACTGATTGCTTCCAAGTATTTCTCCTTAGACTAGAGGTCATTAGCTTCCCATTCACTACTCTAAATACTACCTGCAACTTCCACTCAGCAGTAGGCTGGCCCAATCTTATTTGATATGTATTATAGCCAGATGAGGTCCCCAGCATCCTGGGCAAACAGTAAGATGCTAGAATGTTTATAAAACTGCCAGCTAACCCATAATTTCCACTACCTCCAAATCAGCTATAGCTGGCACAAGTCAAGCATATGAGTTTATCTCTCCATAATTCAGCATTATTTTGAGTTTCAGAGTTTTAAAATTTCTAACAAAATTACCTTCACATTTTGACTCACTTTCCATTCAAGTTTCACCAAATAAAATAAATTACCCCAAAAGGTTTTCAACATATTTATTGCTGATGGGGGAGAAGGAGAGAGAGAAAAAAGGAGAGAGGAAGAAAGGAAGAACAAATTTTATATATGAATTAATCTGAGGTTTTCTCTTGGGGAGTCAAGCTGATAATCCAAAATTCATTAAACTATTTTCCTTAGCTTAAATTCTTATATAAGCACTAACTCTCAGCACCCTGACCAGCCTGCTCAGAGCAGTAGTAAACAGAGAGCCACTCACAGAACATACAACTGACACCTGCCCACCTTAGTGCCCTCTCTGCTTGCAGCCCTTATTGAGGCACAGAGTTCTCAGAAGTGAACAGCCTGATTCTTCTAGTTGTAGCAAAACTTAAGATTCAAGGGGCAACAGCGCTGATGCTTGGTAAATATGTTAGGCAATAGAGTACATCTTTAGTATCCAAACCACCTCCCTGTGCACCTCAAATTGCCACCGCACTTCCACCTGTGCAAGTACTCTCTCATATGATAAAACAGAAAGTATAGAGGCTCTGGAGTCAACAATATGCGTTTGTCACACCACTTACTATGTGACTTTGGTCATGTTTCTCATGTCTTTGAGCCTCAGTTTAGTAATCTGTAAAATGGAGATAATACTACCCACTTCATAGCATCACGATGCCAATTAGAAAAAAGTTCTTAAAATGATTAGTACAAGGTTGGGCACAGATTATTCAAACAATGAATGATAGCTATTACTACTGTTGTCCAAAACCACTACTCTTCTAACAGTGAGGAGTCTCTCCCTGGAAAAGGTTCATTCGTTCATTCAATGGAATGCATTGAAAACCTACTCTCTGCCAAGCAAAATCTTGGACATTGCAAGTAAACCAATAAACAAAACAAGGTGCCTGACAGTGAGAAGTCCACATTCTAAACTGAGAATTATAATCCAATTTTATTATTAAGCATACAATAAGTACAATTTAATCCCATGAAGGTGGAAAAGGGGAATTGGCAAGAACAAATCAGGGTTATCTGGAGTTCAGAGCAGAAAAGGTTAGCGGGAAGGCTATGGCTCCTTAAGTGCCCAGGAGCCCTGAGGTGTGGCCTGCACAGACACACATTATCAGGTTTGATGAAGCAAAACAAATTAGGGCTCCATTTGGTGATATAAATCCTGCAGTTTTGAGGCAGGGCTAGGCAGGCTGAACCTATAGGTTTAATATACCATAGGTCCAGTGAGTCTGAATAAAAGCAGGGCCTGACAACATGTAAATAAACAATTGAATTTCAATGATATAAGGCCTATGAACACATACAAAGTGGTATATAAGCACAGAATCAGGTAGTCAATGAATATTATTGAACACTTATTATAGGTCAGCCATTATGCTGAGTGCTGAGTAAACCAAAGGAGAAAGATCTTTGCCTTCATGGAGCACACAAGACAGTGGAGTAGATATATATTAATCACAGGGATAAATAATTACAGACCAGGAAAATTTTAATTGCCAGATCTCCCTCGCTGCCATCCAAATTCATCCACTTTATATATTATATCATATTTCCAGAAAATCTAAGTGGGTGATCATTTATAGGGCTAATGCTCCTAGATTATATATATACACACACACACACACACACACACACACACACACACACGTGCGCGCACACACACACACACATACACACACACATATGCACACATTTTAGGAGTGGCCATCTGGAGACAGTATTTATTCTGAAGGGATGGCTATGATGGCAGCATTCCAGGCAGTGTGGCTCACCAGTGAAAGTTATATTGTTTGAGCCTTCTTTTAGCATACCTCACAGCACAGTGAAGCCATCTGTTCCTGCCCTAATGTTTCCTAAAGGGTTGACAATAGAAAGCTCTCAGTTGTGCATGTCAAGTAGAAAGCATGAAAATATTTTTCTGCTTTAGTCCCTTCAAAAAAGATAGCCATTCTCTGGCATGAGGAGAATAATTTTATTTTACTGTTCATTCATATATTTATGCATTTACATATTCAACAAATAATGAGTGCTTACAATATGCTAAGCACTGCTAGGCATCAGGGGAAAATAAAGATATGGTCCCTGTCTTCATAGTATATCAGGATAGGCCACTAATCACACATAGTTATAAGAGAATATAATAAATCCTGGAATGGAATAATCACAAAGTGCTGAAAACACATATGGGTAAAACACTTGATTTGAGTCTGAGGGAAAGAAAAACCCTGAGAAAGCTTCCCAGAGCTGGGAAACACTTGAAAAATTAGTCAGAGTGGTCTGGACAAAGAAGGAGAAATGACGTTTCAGGCAGAGAGCACAATATGGGCAAAGGTATGGCTATGAGAGACAAGATATCATGGATATGTGTATGTAGGGGTAGAAAGACCATCCTGGTACCCAAGATAGTCCCAATTTATTTCTGTTGTCCAAGCATAATTATTAATAGCAGCCCCTTTCATTCTCAAAGTTGTCCTGGTTTGGACAATACATTATGCAACCATCCAGAATATATGGAGAACTGCAAATAGTTTGAGGCCACGTGATAAAGCTGACTCGAGTCAGATGGAGCCTGTAAGTCTGAATCAAGATAAGGGAAGAGAGTTAATGGATTACTTTGATATTTGATTTTCCATTTTTGAAATTCTAACAACAAAGTGCCAACTTTCCAATCCATGTCCAATACCTTTCTACCCATGTCTGAGCCATTAGATTCTATTTATGCATATTTAGGACCAGCTCTGCCATTTACTAACTGTATGACATAGTACAAGTTGCTTACACATTCTGAGAATCAACTTCCCATTTATAACATGAGGATTTATTCAAACATTCAGCAAATATATATTGTTTATAATGTGCCGTGTGCTGTACTAAGATTATGCCTAGACATGGTTCCTGCCCTCATGGAGCTTGTAACCTAGTGGGGAAGACAGATATAAAACAACCAATTATAAGAATATCGATTAAGTTTACAATTTTATGAGGGTGTCGCAACTCTGATATCATAACTCTAAAAATGGCAGCATATGCATTTACAAATATACACATAAAGGAAAGGTACTGACCCATCTCAGTTATGAATATAGATCTAAAACTGCTACATAAAATACTGATTAATCTAATATAGCAGTATATTAAAAGATTAATATACCATGACACCAAGTTAGGATTAATTCTTCAAATCCCTTTAATATTAACAATCTACAATGATATTACGTACCACATCAATAGAGGAATATAAAAGTATCTATATGACCTTTCTAATGGATATCAAAAGGTATTTATTAAATTCCACGTTGTATCCCTCATAAAATCTCTTAGTAAACTTGAAATAGAAGAATAATCACTTCATATGATAAAGAATATTTTTATTTCAAACCAATTGTCAGCATTCCAATTGATAGTAAATCTAGAGAAGTGGTTCTATAATATCTAAATAGAAAGACTGTTTTGATAATTTTTATTAAAAATTACTAGGGTGACATTGATTTTAAAAAAATCAAATAAGTTTCAGATGTACAATTCAAAAGTATGTCAAATATATATTGCATTGTGAGTTTATCGCCCAAAGTTAGATTTCCTTCCGTTACCAAATATTTGACCCCTTTTACTTTTACCTACATCCCCTCTCCCCACCACCTTCTGGTAACTACTAGTTTATTGTCCATGTCCACAAGTCTCTGTTTGTCTTCCATATTTGTTTGTTACTTTCAGTTTTATTTCCCACATACAAGTGAAATCATATGGTTTTTAACTATATTTACAAATAACACCTCTGATAAGGGCCTAATTCCAAAATATATAAAGAATTCATAGAACTCAACGATAAAAATAATCTGATTGTTTTGAGAATTATAGATATTGATAGAGCTAGTGCATTGAAGATGGTTAATAACTGGTAACCACCAGCAATATTTGGGATTATTATTACTGTCAAAGCTCCAACACAAGATGAATGAATATTGCTGTGTGGCTGAGAATTAGAGGAGTAAAGACAGATCATGGAGAACCTTGTATGCTATGCTAAAAAATATGTCTTATTATGCTGTGTATAAAAGAGGAGTTAAAAGCAAAGCAACTGCATAAGCAAATCTATATTTAACAGATTGCCGTATAAAGATGAATTGAAGGAAGACAAGAGTAGAATCAGGAAAACCGGTTAATCACACACAAAATAATGAACACAACATTAAAAAAATGGTGGTTTGAAATGGTGTGGTGACACTAGAGATGGAGATATACAGAAACATTCAGAATATATCTAGAAGGCAAAATATCCCTGTCAGTGAACAGGGCATAGGGAAAGAAGCAAAAGGAGAGGATGTGTAGAGGTAGACAGATTATTCAGGGCCTGCAGGCCATGTTGGGATGATTTATATTTATTCTAACAGCAATAGGAGGTTATTAGAGAGATTTAAACAGGAAATAGATGTGGTAAGTTTATGTTTTAGAAAGCTCTTTTGACTGCTGGAAATAAAATGGTTTAGAGAGAAACAGAAATAGAAAAAGATCAGTTAGGAGGCTGTTACAATAGTCAAGGAAATGACTGAGACTCTGATAAGTGCATTTCTGGAGGCGAGTATTTATTTACCAAAGTTAGAAATTTTGAAAAGAAAGTAGGTTTCGAAGGTAGGATTAGGAATTTTTTTGGAAAATGTTGCATTTGAGACATCCTAAAAATGATGTCACCTAGGTAGCTGTAGATATGGGTCAGTAGCTCAACCCAAAAGCCTAGGCTAGAGATAGAGATAAGGGAGTCAAATTGCACTGGCTACAGTAATGAGGGTGACTTTGAAAGTGTGAAGACTGGGGCCAAAGAGATCAGTTTGCATTTTGTTAGTAGAAAAATAAAAGTGTAACACACTAGATGTACATTAAAATATATTAAATTTTTATTTTCATTTATTTCCCTTAAAAAGATATAGAATATATAAGAAAGCCCAACAAATGATTATCCATGGAAGTAAATTATACAGGAAATTTTAAAATGAGCACCCCACTGTAGCCCTCTACACACAGAATCTGTTCCCCAAGGTTCCCATGTCAAATTACAGTAGTCTTTATACTTTCCTCATTAGAAACAAAGGGTAAAATTGGGTTAATGATGTTCTTAGGAATTTCTGAAGGTGAGAAACAAAGATGCAACATACTGGATTACAGAGCTGGGAATTTGATAATTGCCAAATTCCATCCCCTCCAGAGTAGCAGCCACCAAGCGTTTCTAACTGACTAGACTGAGGCTTTGGCAAAAGCCATTCTCTCCTTCTCTCAATTCCAATTAGAATTAACAATCCAGTATCCAGCCAAGTACAAGAATCACAATAAGCAGAGAAAATGCGTGCACTTTGTGGCACTTATGGAAATCGTATAGGATAACACGTTTCTACTGACAATGAGAAATTGAATGAATAAGGGGGAGATAGGTCAACGTTCAAGAGCATGATCATTCTCTATAAAAACATATTAAGTAGCTTCAGTTATTAAAATTATTTGAAAATAAAATAAATAGATGCATAGACCACTGAAAGAAAACAGACAGAATGAAAATACACCTAACCAAAGGTAGAAGTAGTTTGAGATAAAAGTGTCATTTCAAGTGAGTGAAAATTGAGCTTACACAATAAATGAGTTTACATCAACTGGATAATCATTTGAAATGTAAGAAAGGCTATAACTCTATCCCATTCCTTAAATAAAAATAAAATGAATTAAATAGAAATATTTAAAATACTAAAAATAAGAAAGATCAAGTATTGTGGAAAGATGATTACACCTTTGAGATGCCTGTATGACATACATGTTGAACTGTTGCAGAGGCGCTTAAGTTGATATATCTCAGGAAACATATAAGAGCTGAAGATAAAGATTTCAAAATCACCTTAGTAACTGAAGGCATCAGGAGAGATGAGACTGAGAAATTATGTGGAGTGACAAGGGGGCCTAAACAGAACACCGAAGAACACCTACATTTAAGAGGTGGAAAGAAGAGACAGCAACAAGGAGAAACAGTTCTTAGGAGAAGGAGAGTAACAAAGAGAGGTTTCACCAAAATCACAGGAAAGAGGTTCAAGAAGGGGACAGCCAGCAATGTCAAATGTTTCTAGGAGGTCATGTATGGTAAAAACAAAAAAGTACCCACTGGACATGGTGCAAGGAGATTAGTAAAAGTAGATTTAGAGGAGTGATGATAATAAGAGCTTATTTAAGTGCATTGAGGAGTAAAGTATAGATACTACAGATAACTCATTCGGCAAGTGTGGAGTTAAGAGCAGAGTGATACAAGACAATTGTAAGAAGGCATTATGGGTTGACTCATGTTCCGCAACAAAATATGTTGAAGTTCTAATCCTCAATATCTCAGAATATAATCTTGTTTGGAAATTGTCATTGCAGATGTAATTAGTTAAGATGAGGTTATACTGGAGTAGGATCAGCCCTTAATCCAACATATAAGAAGAACAAAATGCCACATAAAGACAGACACACTTAGGGAGAATGTCATGAGAAAGCAGAGGGAAAGATCGGAGTGATGCGGCAAATGCAAATTTGTTGGTTTAGAGAGAGTGAAGATATTCTCATCAGATGCCTTCTATTATTTTTTTTTTTTGAAATGCGGAAGTTGGCATATTTTACTGAGTTGAGATAATATATATGAAAAGATTGGAGCATGAAGGAGTAGAGAAGAGCAAATAACTCATGTAGTGAACAAGAGAAAGAACTGAGGAAAAAGACTGGCAAGACTCATTGAAGGCCTATAGTGCTTACATTCACTGAACAAATATTTATGGACCTATTCTATGCAAAGCACCTGTTCTAGGAGCTAGTGTAACTGCACTAAATAAGACAAACAAGATCTCTATTCTTATGAAGTTTTCATTTTCATGGGGAGAAACAAGAGACAAACAAAAAGGAAACTATATAATAAAATTATTTAGTAAATGAAAGATTTATTTAAGCCAAATATTAAGGGGCATATATCTTATTTGAATCTAGAAGCAGCATGACCAATAACGGTAAATGATAAATCCGTTCTAGACAGGTCAGTTCTATACATTCGCCTGTATAGGACGTAATTCTTACAAACTCCAGATGAACGAAGTAAACATAAATTTTCTTATAGGTCACATGTGTCCCAAACAAAGATCATGATAATTTAAATCACATCACTCTGGCATCAGTTGACTGAGTAATGATTGTGCATGTAACTTAAAGTCAGCTATTGCTAACTAGCCATTAAGAGAGCTTGGAAGAAATGCAACTTCAGCTTTATCATCTGCTGGAGCCAGCTGGCTAAAGTCAAACAGCACCTGAGAGGGGGAGTGAGGATTAAGAAAAACCAGAGAGAAGAGATAGAGTCGGGAGGGCCCCCAGTCAATACCGAGTGGCCCCGAGTTTATTTAGCACAACATATTTATACCCTACAGAGTGCGTAAGAAGCAAAAACCTCTAAGTATACAAACAATCACTGCCATTTACTCAGGAAACCTTGTAGCTATCTTAACATACTCTTTCCCATGGTCAAAGGACATTCGGTTTCTCTCCCCCAAGCCAGGTGCACCTCCTCCCGAGCCAGCAGACTGCACAGTTTGCCAACTCTGCAAAACTTCCAGCTTTACTGGCAGTTTCATACTGCCTTGAAATGGCTCCCAACAATCATCTACTTAGCTTCAAGTCCTATGTTTGAACCCCAAAGCAGGAGGATCTAGTTGTCCTGTGTTTTTAGTAGCAAATATTAAGAAAAGTTTTAATATCCTTGGTTTATCTTAATAACTCTTAAAAACTCTAGGTATTAACTTCCCCTAAGGTCATCTTGAGCCTACTACATATAGTGAGATAAGCAAAGGTTTGAGAGTCTCATAGATTTAGATTTAAATTCTAGCTTATTGGACATCAAAAATATGGCAGAGTGAGAGATGTCCCCTTGAAACAACAATAAGCTGAACATCTAAAACTCAACAAAGAACACCTAAATAGCACACCAGCACATCTGAGCATGAGATCTGCGCATAATAGCAAACACAGGCCGGAATTCCGGGATTCAGGAAGTAGACGGGGAAAAACAAAGAAGCTGTCTCTCACAGCCAGAGTTCCCTGCAAAAGTAGGTAGAAGGGAAGGGTACAGCGAGTTCCCTGAACAATCCTGCCTGAAATAGCTGTGAGCATCATGTAGCCAGCATCAGTGCCAAGGAATCAGAACAAAAATCAGAGAAGCGGGGATGGCAGAGAAGCAGATACAGCATAAAAACATGAATTGATTCTTCCCAGCTGCGATCGCAAAACACAAGGCTGAGAAATAGCCCCCATCCCCCAACCCAGAGGGCCCCTCCCACACAGCCTCCGACTGAATACCTCAGAGCCTGAGGGGAATCTGAACAAATGCTACCAAAACTGTCACTAATACTGCCAGGGACTGAGACTGAGGGTAGCGAGCATGATTGAATAGCTATAAGAAAAAAAAGGCATTATTAAGACTTTATATAAAGCAGGAATCAAGGGGCTTATGCCACCTACTGAAACCAAAAGAAAAATATCTTCCTTACAACAAGCTAAAGAGAGACCTTTATATTATAAATCTTTCTGGAAAAAAAAAGGAGAACAAACTTCCATTAAAACCCAGGAAGAAACAAAGTCCATTAAACAACATGAACAGCCAAGGTGACAAGGCATCTCAGGAAGACAGAGAAAATTTTCCAAAAAATAAGTTTAAAGACGTGTAAAAACGTGTCTTAAATGAAAGAGGATTCAATATGGTACTTCTGAAAAAAAACTCAATGATATCCAAAAAAAATCATATCAACAATTCTAGGAATTGAAAAAATATCTAGACCGGAAAAATGAGTTTTTTTTTTAACAAGGAGACTGAAACTCTCAAAAAGAAACTAATAGAACTTCTGGAGATAAAGAACACACTGAAAGAGATGAAAAATTAAATAGCAAGCTTGGGAAATTGAGTCAAACAAATAGAGAAAAGGATCAGTGATATTGGAGATAGAAATCTAGAAATAAATCAGGAGGAAGAAGAGAGAAACTTAAGAATGAAAAATAATGAAAGAGAAATACAAAAAGTAGCTGATCGCACCAGGAAAGGAAATATAAGAATAATAGGCATTCTCAAAAGCGAGGAAAAGGAGAAGGGACTAGAAAATATTTTCAGACAAATAGTTGATGAGAATTTCCCAAATCCAAGGAAGGAGCTGGAGCTTGAAATTCAAGAAGTCAACAGAACACCCAATTATTTCAACCTGTTCTTAAACAATAAAAAAAGATTTGCTATAATTAGATAGTAATGAATGTTCAGCATACACGGGGGAAAATTGAGAAAACAATAAAAGAAAAAGGGTGGATTCAAGATCCAAATTCGCAAAAAGGAATAAGGTACACACAGAAGAAAATAGACACATTTTCCTCTGTGTGCATGTGTCCATTTTCTTCTGTGTATACCTTATTCCCCTTTGCGAATTGTGTGTGTGCATTCTCTACGCATTTTAATGGCAACCACACACCAAAGATTCAGAACTGAAGTACATAAAATAAAACAAGAATTACCAGAGGGAAAATCCAAAGAACCCAACCAAAATAATAACTTTAAAAAAGACAAAAAAAACAGACACACAAGGACAGTGAAGCAATGGAAACACCAAGCTACCAGAAGGTCAAACAATAATATGACTATATGAAAATCTCATATCTCAATCATCACCTTAAATGTAAATGGACTGAACTCACCAATAAAAATGCACAGAATTGCAGATTGGATCATAAAACAAAACCCAACCATATGCTGCCTCTAGGAGATACATCTCAGTTCCAAAGACAAATATACATTCAAAGAGAAAGAATGGAAAATAACATTTCAAGCAAGTAGCATTCAAAGAAAAATGGGAGTAGCAGTACTGATATCAGACAAAATAGACTTTAAAATAAAAAAGGTAAAGAAAGATACTGAAGGAAAACTCTTTATGATAAAGGGAAACATGCACCAAGAACACATAACACTTAATAATATCTATGCTCATAATCAGGGAATTACAAACTATATAAAGCAATTACTAACAGAACTAAAGAGAGAAAAAGATTAAAACACTATAGTAGTAGGGGACCTAAATATCCCACTGTTGGATATGGACAGATTATCCAAACAGAAAATCAATATGGAAAACTCATCCTTAAATGAGACATTAGACTAACTGGACTTAATTGACATTTACAGAGCTTTTCATACCAAAACAATTGCTTATACTTTCTTCTCTATTTTTTATGGAACATTCCCAAGGATTGACCACATACTGGGTCACAGAGAAAGCCTCAACAAATATACAAGGGTTGAAATCATAGCAACCATATTCTTCAATCATAATGCTTTAAAGCTAGAGGTCAACTGAAAAAAAGAAGGCAGGAAGAACCACAAGTACATGGAGATTAAACAACATGCTACTGAAGAATGACTGAGTCAGAGGGAAATGAAGACAGAGATCAAGAGATATAGAGAAACTAATGCTAATGATAGTACAAAATATCAAACCTTTGAGACATGGCAAAGGAAGAAACAAGAGGAAAGCTCATATCATTACATGCCAATTTCAAAAAACAAGAACGAATCCAAAATAACCTAACACTTCATCTTAAAAAAACTAGAAAAGGAAGAACAAGGGAACCTAAGGTCAACAAAAGGAAAGAAATGATCAAAATTAGAGCAGAATTAAAAGAAATCGAAAACAAAACAAAAAATAGGAAAAAAATGAATACAATAGTTCTTTGAGGTTAATAAAAATGACAAACTCCTGCCTAGATTCACTACGAAAAAAAGAAAAAGGACACCAATAAACAAAATCAAGGACAAAGGGTAGAAATGATGACAGACATCACAGAAACATGATGGATCACACAGGAATACTATGAAAAATTACCTAGAAGAACTGGACAAGTACTTAGAAAGATACAACCTTTCTAGACTGAATCAAGAAGAACTGGAAAATCTAAAGAGACTGATCAGCAGTTTGGAAATTGAAATAGTCATAAAAAACCTACCAAAAAGTAAAAGTCCAGGACCAAATGGCTTCACCAGTGAATTCTACCAAACATTCAAAGATTTAATACCTATTCTCCTCAAACTGTTCCAAAAAATCAAAACAGAGGCAATATTTCCCAAATCATTTTATGAGGCCAATATCACCCTGATACCAAAACCTGGAAAAGATAACACAAAAAAGGAAAAGCACAAACCAATATACCTCATGAACACAGATGCAAAAATCCTAGTTAAGATACTAGCGAACCAAATACAGCAACATATTAAAAAGATTATACACCACAATCAAGTGGGCTTCATCCCAGGGGCACAGGAATGGTATGACACATGCAAATAGCTTAATATGATATACCACATAAATAAATTAAAATTAAGAACCATATGATCATATTAACAGATGCAGAAAAAGCCTTCAACAAGATATATCATCAATTTATGATCAAAACACTTAACAAAATCAGTATGGAAGTAAAGTACCCTAACATATTAAAGGCCATATATGACAAACACTCAGCCAACATTATCCTTAATGGTGAAAAACTAAAAGCCTTCTCTTTAAGGTCAGGAACATGATAAGGATGTACAGTATCTCCACTGTTATTCAATATAACATTGGAATTTCTAGAAAGTGCAATCTGGTAAGAGAAAGATATAAAAGACATCCAAATAGGAAACGAAGAAGTCAACCTGTTACTATTCGCAGATTAAATGATTCTCTACATAGAAAATCCTGAAGACTTCACAAGAATGCTAGTAGAAAAAATAAGCAAATACAATAAAGTTTCTGGATACGAAATCAATGTTCAAAAATCCACAACGTTTCTATACACTAATAATGAAGTGTCAGAAAAAAGAAGTGGAAAAAATAATTTCTTTTGCAATTGCAACGAAAAGAATAAAATGCCTAGGAATAAATTTAACAAAACATGTGAAGGATCTATGTATTGAAAACTATATGATCCTATTAAAAGAAATCAAAGAAGATACAAAGAAATGGAAAGATATTCTGTGTTCTTGAGTTGAAAGAATCAACATAGTTAAAATGACCTTATTATCTAAAGCATCATACAGATTTAATGCAACCTCCATCAAAATTCCATCAGCATTTTTTAAAGAAATAGAACAAAAAATCATCCAATTCACGTGGAAGCATGAAAGATCCCGAATCACCAAAGTATCCCAAGAAAAAAGAACGAGACTGGAGACATTATTCTGCCTGACTTCGAATTACACTACAAAGCGACAATAATCCAAACAGCATGGTATTGGCAGACAAACAGACACAGAGAACAGTGGAACAGAAAAAAGAGTTCAGAAGTAAACCCATGTTTACATGGGCAAATATTTTTCTTTTTACAAAAGAGTCAAAAAGATACAGTGGAGAAAGGAAAGCCTCTTCAACAAATGGTGCTGGGGAAACTGCACAGCCACTTGCAAAAGAACGAAACTAGACTATTGTCTCTCACCACACATCAAAATAAACTCAAAACAGATTAAGGCCCTGAATATAAGACCTGAAACAATAAAATGCATAGAAGAAAATAGAGGAATTAAACTGAAGGACCTTGTACTTAAAGAGAATTTTATGAGTTTGACATCAAAGACAAGGGAAGTAAAAGCAAATAAATAAATGAGACTACATCAAACTCAAAAGCTTCTGCACAGCAAAAGAAACCATCGACAAGATAAAGAGACAATCATCTGAATGGCAAAATATATTTGCAAACAGCACCTCCGATAAGGGTATAATATCTAAAATATACAAAGAACTCATACAACTCAATAACAACAAAAACCATACAAACCAATAAAAAAAATGGACAGAAGACCTGAACAGACACTTCTTCCAAGAAGACATACAAATTGCCAACAAATATTTTTTAAAATGCTCAACATCGCTAGCTTTTAGGGAAATGCAAATCAAAATCACAATTTGATACCATCTCACACCTGTAAGAATGCCTATTATCAACAAGACAAATAACAACAAGTGTTGGAGAGGTTGTGAAGGATAAGGAACACTCACATACTTCTGACGGGACTGCAAATTGCTACAGCCACTATGGAAAACAGTATGGAGTTTCCTCAAAAAACTAAGAATTGATCTAACATATGATACAGCATTCCCTCTACTAGGTATTTATTCTAAAGACTTGAAAACCCATATATTAACACTGATATTCACAGCGGCATTATGCACAGTGGACAGGACATGGAAGCAACTGAAGTGTCTTGTAACTGATGATTGGTTATAGAAGCTGTGGTACATATATACAATGGAATATTACCTAGCTTTAGAAGAGATGAAATACTGCCAGTTTCAACTATGTGTATGGACCTCAAGATAATCATGCTAAGTGAAATAACCCAGACAGAAAAACTTGAAAATCACATGATATCACTTATATGTTAGATATAAACCTAAAAGCAATAAATGAACAGGACAAATGAACAGAGCCTCATGGACATGGACTATAGACTAGTAGTTACCAAAGGGTAGGGATTGAGGGGAGGGGAGAGGTAGATGGGGTAAAAGAACTCAAATATGTGGTGAAAAAAAATTAACTATGGGAGACCAACACACAATGTAAATACATATGCCTTACTGTTAAAGTGTACAGCTGAAACTTATTGGATTTCATTAACCAATGTCACCATAAAAACTAAATTAATTTTTTAAAAAAACTTTCATACGACCCAGCAATTCCACTTCTGGGTATTTATCGAATATTTTTATTTAATGAGATATATTTCATCACTTAGCATATAGCCTATTTTGATAAATATTCTGATTGAATTTAAAAAGTTGTTTTTTGATGTTACTGAGCATAGTATTTTATGAATGTCATGTAGGTTCAATACCCCATAATAAAAATTAATAAAAAATAATAGAATAATAAATTCTAGTTTTGCAATTTATTAGTCATGTGGCCTGAAGCCCATTAGTAGACTTCTATTTGAGCCTTATTATTTCCTTTATAAAATGTGGATTGCCAAAGTAGTTTGTGATCATTAAATGAGACCATATATCAAAGAGTTATTAGGATCCTTTCTTTCCCTCTTTACAATTGAAATGTCTCTGGAGGTATTGGAAGTCTTAAGCACACTGCCAATTCTGGAGAATATCACTGCCTTGATTAGTCCTGAAAATACCACCTTTAATTCTAATCTAACTTTAGCCTTCTAGGACTTGGCAACCAAACCCCTTGGTAATTTTATAATCTTAGATCCCAGGTTATTCTAAAACCTTCCTCTTAGTAGTTAGAATTTTAAAATACATGTAATTCTAATTTTGAAATACATGTAAATTCAGTTTAAATTTGAAAAATGGTTTCTAAGGACATACTATAACCTCAGTTACTTAAACAAAACTACATAATTGTCAACCTGTAATGAGATTTCAGATTCTTGGTGGGAACCCCTCTTTTCTTTTGTGGGTAATTTACATTTGGAATATTTGCTGCTTTACTATAGGGACAATGAGTTAAAAATAAAAGGTCATTTTATAAGCTACATTTTAATGCTCTGAAAATTAGAACTTATAATAACTTGTAGTGGAGTTATTGAGAAGCTAGGGAAAATCTAACACTCTCCAGGAGTAAAAAAGTCTTTCTCCTTTCTCAAATAATCTGCTAAATAATCAGTCCTACTGTATAACATCCAGGGACACAATACAGTTAAAGGAGTCCAATACCTGCATTGAACTGATAATACACATCTCTATAACTTAAGGAAAAAAGTAAAAAGTATGGCTGTAGAGCCATATTTCTGCCATCTCTTCTGGGGAAGATAGCTTTTTACACAAACTCATTTTTCATTTCCACCACATTGTCTTCCTTTTCCAAAAAGGTTATAAAATGATTTCACCGGCACCTCTCAAAATGAGCACTGAGAAAATCTTCCTTCACACAAAAGCCTACCCACCTCCTGAAAGACTCTAAAATTAAAAAGGAATTCTCTTTCACAAAAAAGGAAGCAACTCTGCTAACCTACTTTGCACAATTCTTCAAGGCAGGCATAACTACATTTCCTCAGCTTCCTTGAGCTATGACATTCTTATTAGAGGCTACTGAACCTCTAATTGGTCCCTCAGAAAGAACATTTTCTCACCATTAATGTTAAGCCTTAGAATAATTTCAACCTTTCAGGAGTTCTTTATCACAAATAGTAGATCTTGTTCCCTCAACTTGTTTGCATGCATAATGCCATCTATTTCTTGGGAAATTGAGAATTATCTTTTCCTCTTTCAAGTGGGTCATTTTTTTTAATTTCTCTAGGCTACATTTATGTTACATTCAAGAATTTGGCTGAAGAGGCAGCACTGTGCAGAAGGAATAGGGCTGAGCAAGGTGTTACAAGCTGGAGTTCTAGTCCTGAGGCCTCTGTTTACTAACATAGCCAGGGAGAGTAGTTTAATACACCTGAGTTTCCTCCAGTATAAATAAAGACAATGAAAATACAAACACAGGATTAAGTCTACCTCACAAGGTGATTATGAGGATCAAATGAGATCATTTAACAACAACAACAACAACAATAATAATAATAATAATGGCAGTGTTTACAGTTTACAGAAAGTTCTTTCATATGTATTAGTTCACTTTGAAAATTATAAATGGATATGTTAGGCATTGTGGCAATAACATGTATGAAATTGCTCTCAAATCAGGGAGGCCAAAAAGATATAGCAAGTCTTTTTCATTGTTTACAGCATTTCTTTTGTTCCAATTTATATGTAGCTCCATTTGTTGTATAGTCATTTCTTCGAGTGTCATTTTTTTCTTCTAATGTATTTCAGGGAGTTAAAACATACCTTTTATTAAAAGAAAGTTACATTAAAATATATCATTTAAAAGAGTTCAAATTCTAACTTTCTTATTGTTTTGCTTATTTATTGTTTGATATTTTTAAATTGCTTATAAGCAAGCTTATATGACTTATAAAAGAGACTGTCGTGAAAAATGTAAATGTAAATCCATCTCATTTTTTTCTTAAGTAAAAACAATATTCATAGTCAAAATGATATTTTTAAATTAAGTTTATTGAGGTACCATTACTTAATATAATTATATAATTTTCAGGTGTACATTACAAGTAGACATATGGATATGCTATTGTGTGTTTACCGCCCAAAGTCCAGTTTCCTTCAGCTACCATATAATTGATCTCCTTTAGCTACTTTGCCCTCCCCTGTCCCCCTGTATTTGACACCTCTTAACCATCTACCTACCTCCTCCTCTCTCACCCCCAACCCTCTGTTAACCATTAGTCTAAGGTCCATGAGTCTCTATTTCTTTGTCCTGTTCATTTGTTGCTTTTAGGTTTATATCTTACATATAAATAATATCATGTGATTTTCATGTTTTTCTGTTTGGCTTATTTCGCTCAGCATGATTATCTCCAGGTCCATCCATGTTGTTGCAAATGGCAGTATTTCATCTCTTCTTATGGCTGAGTAATATTCCATTGTTTATACGTATCACGGCATCCTTAGGCAATTATCTACTGTAGGACATTTGGGTTGCTTCCATGTCCTGGTCACTGTGAATAATGCTGCCATGAACATCAGTGTGCAAATATCTTTTCAGATATGGATTTTCAAGTCTTTGGGGTAAATACCAGTAGAGGTATTGATAGATCATATGGCAGATCAATTCTTAATTTTCTGAGGAACCTCCATACTGTTTTCCATAGTAGCTATACCAATTTTCAGTCCCACCAGAAGTGTATGAGGGTTCCTATTTCTCCACATCCTCTCCAACAGTTGTTATTTCTTGTCCTTTTGATTATAGCTATTCTAACAGCTGTGAGATGGTGTCTCATTTTGGTCTTAATTTGCAATTCACTAATAACTAATGATGTTGAGCATCTCTTTAAATATTTGTTGGCCATTCATATGTTCTATAGAGAGAAGTGTCTGTTCAGGTCCTCTGCCCATTTTAATACTGGATCATTTGTATGTTATTGTTGTTATTGGGTTGTATGAGTTCTTTGTATAATTTGGATATCGGGCCCTTATCGGAGGCATTGCTATCAAATATATTTTCCCATTCGTATGGCTGTCTCTTTACCTTGTTGACAATTTCTTTTGTTGAGCAGTTTGATTTAGTTTGATTTAGTCCCATTCATTTCTTTAGCTTTTACTTCCTCCCTTCCTTTGATGTCAAATTCATAAAATCCTCTTTAAGTTCAAGGTCATTGAGATTAGTTTCTATGTTTTCTTCTAGGCATTTTATTGCTTCAGGTCTTATATTCAGGCCCTTAATCCATTTTGAGTTAATTTTAGTGTGTGGTAATAGACAACGGTCTAATTTTATTCTTTGGCAGATGGCTTTCCAGTTTTCCCAGCACCATTTGCTGAAGAGGCTTTCCTTTCTCCACTGTACGTTTTTGGCTCTTTTGTCAAAAATTATTTGCCCATATAAATGTGGGTTTACTTCTGGACTCTCAATTCTGTTCCACTGATCCATGTGTCTGTTTTGCTGCCAAAACCATGCCATTTGGATATTATCATTTTGTAGTATAATTTGAAGTTGGGAAGAGTGATTCCTCCAGCCTCGTTCTTTTTTCTCAGAATTGCTTTGGCAATTCGAGGTCTTTTGTGCTTCTATACATATCTGATGAGTTTTTGTTCTATTTCTTTAAAAAAGCCGATAGAATTTTGATGGGGATTGCATTAAATCTGTATAATGTTTTAGGTAATATGGTCATTTTAACTATGTTGATTCTTCCAATCCAAGAACACACATATCTTTCCATTTCTTTGTATCTTATTCAATTTCTTTTAATAGGGTCTTGTGGTTTTCATTATATAGGTCCTTCATATGTTTCATTAAATTTATTCCGAGGCATTTTATTCTTTTTGTTGCAATTGCAAAAGGAATTATTTTTTCTACTTCTTTTTCTAATGCTTCATTATTAGTGTATAGGAATGCTATGGATTTTTAAACTTTGATTTTTTTTATCCAGAGACTTTACTGTATCTGCTTGTTTCTAGCAGTGTTCTTGTGGAGTCTTTAGGGTTTTCTATATAGAGAATAGTGTCATCCTCAAATAGTGAAAGTTTGACTTCTTCGTTTCTTATTTGGATGCCTTTTATATCTTTATCTTGCCTAACTGCACTTACTAGGACCTCCAATATTATATTGAATAAAAGTGGTGATAATGGACAGCCTTGCCTTGTTCCTGATCTTAGAGGGAAGGTTTTTAGTTTTTCACCATTCAGTATAATGTTGGCTGATGATTTGTCATATATGATCTTTATTATGTTAAGATGCTTTCCTTCTATACTGACTGTTAAGTGTTTTGATCATAAATTTATGCCTTATCTTGTCGAAGGCTTTTTCTGTGTCTATTGATATGACCATATGGTTCTTATTTTTTTAATTTATGTGGTGTATCACATTAATCGATTTACATATGTTGAACCATCATTTTGCCTCTGGTATGAGCCCACTTGATCATGGTGTATAATCTTTTTAATATGTTGCTGTATTTGGTTCTTTAGTATCTTATTTAGGATTTTTGCATCTGTGTTCATGAGAGATTCTGGTCTGTAGTTTTCTTTTTTGTGTGTTATCCTTACTAAATTTTGGTATCAGAGTAATATTGGCCTCATAAAATAAGTTGGGAAATATTTCCTCCTCTTCAATTTTTGGAAGAGTTTGAGGAGAATAGGTATTAAATCTTTGAATGTTTGGTAGAATTTACTGATGAAGCCATTTGGTTTGGACTTTTACTTCTTGATAGGTTCTTGATGATTGTTTCAATTTCTATAATGCTGATCCATCTATTTAGATTTTCCAGTTCTTCTTGAATCTGTCTAGAAAGTTTTTATTTTCCTAAGTACTGGTCTATTTCTTCTAGGTTATTAAATTAGGTGTTATATACTTTTCCCTAGTATTCTTGCATGATATTTTGTATTTCTGCAGTGTAAGTCATAATTTCCCTTCTTTCATTCTTGAAGTTTTTTATTTGTGTCCTTTCTCTTTTTTCTTTAGTTAGTCTAGCCAGGGGGGCTTTCAATTTTATTAACTTTCTCAAAGAAACATCTCCTCGTATTTATTTTTTCTATTTTTGTTTGTTTGCTTTCGGTTTCATTTCTACTCTAACTTTGACAATTTCTTTCCTTCTGCTAAATTTATGCCTTATTCGTTCTTTCTTTTCTAATTTTTAAAGATGAAACGTTAGGTTTTTTTTGGGCTCATTCTTGTTTTTGGAGATAGGCTTGCAATAATATGAACTTTCCTCTAATGACCGCTGTTGCCATGTGCCAAAAGTTTAATATGTTATCCTATCATTATTCATTTCTATGTATCTCTTGATCTCTCTTTTTGTTTCTTCTTTGACCCAGTTAATCTTCAGTAGTATGTTGTTTAATCTCCATGTATTTGTGGTTCTTCCTGCTTTCTTTTTGCAGTTGATCTCTATTCAAAGCATTATGATCAGAGAATATGGTTGGTATGATTTCAACCCTCTTATATTTGTTGAGACTATCTCTGTGTCCCAGTATGTGGTTAATCCTTGAGATGTTCCATGTGCACTAGAGAAGAATGTATAAGCAGCTGTTTTGGGGTGGAATACTCTGCAAATGTCAATTATGTCTAGTTAGTCTAAGGATGTTATTTCCTCAGTGATTTTCTGTTTCAATGACCTGCCCATATCTGATAGTAGGGTATTTAGGTCCCCTACTACAATAGTTAGTCTAGTTAGTCTAAGGATGTTATTTCCTCATTGATTTTCTGTTTTGATGACCTGCCCATATCTGATAGTAGGGTATTTAGGTCCCCTACTACAATAGTGTTTTGGTCTGTTTTCCCTTTAATTCTGTTAGTAATTGCTTTACATATTTCGGGGCTCCCTCATTGGGAGCATAGAAATGAATAAGTGTTATGTCTTCTTGCTGCATGTTTCCCTTTATCATTATGAAGTGTCCTTCCATATCTTTATCTTTTTTTTTTATTCTGAAGTTTATTTTGACCGATATTAGTACTGCTACACCACTTTTCTCCAAATGCTATTTGCTTGAAATATTATTTTCTACTCTTTCACTTTGAGTCTATATTTTTCTTTGAAATTGAGATGTATCTCCTGAAGGAAGCATATTATTGGGTTTTGTTTTCGAATCCACTCTGAAAATCTGTGCCTTTTTATTGGCGATTTCAGTCCATTTACTTTTTGGGTGATAACTGAAAAATGAGGACTCTTATAGCCATTTTATCTTTTGCTTTCTGGTAGTTCAGTGTTTCCATTGCTTCCTTGCCCTTGTGTTTCTGTTTCCTTTATTTTGGTTGGCTTTTGTGGGTTTTTCCTTCTTGTACTTCTTGTTTTATGTTATTTTTTTTAGTTCCCAATCTTTGGTGCGTGGTTACCATTACAAATATGTAAAAGATAGTTATATTTATACAATCGTCCATTTTCTTCTGCGCATACCTTATTCCCATTCCCCTTTGCGAATTTGGATCTTTGAATCCTCCCTTTTTCAGTCAATGTTATTTCAATTTGTCCCTATGTATGCTAAATGTTTATTACTATCTTGCTATAGCAATTCTCTTCTTAGTATTTAAGCTTATAGTGCCCTGTTCTTAGTAAGGGTTGCACTCCTCTGGTTCCATTTGCCTGAAAACCGCTTTACTCCTAATGACGTATTTTTTTTTGTCATTTTATTTTAGGGGAGCTTACTCCTTTCAGTATTTCCTGTAGTGCAGGCCTCATAGTGGAGAATTCCCTCAATTTTTGTATGTCTGGAAAGGTTTTTATTTCTCTTTCATATCTAAAGGAGAGCTTTGCTGTATACATTATTCTAGGCTGGTAGTTCTTTTCACTTAATAGTTTAAATATTTGATTTCACTCTTTTCTGGCTTATAAGGTTTGCACTGAGAAGTTCAAGGTTAATCTAATGGGTTTTCCTTTATAAGTTACCATTTTCTTCTCCCTGGTTTCCCTAAAAATTCTTTGCTGTTGATTTTTGATATTTTTGATATAATGTGTCTTGGCTTAGGCTTTTTTGGGTATCTTGAAATCCAAGCTCCAGTTCATTCCTTAGATTTGGAAAATTCTCAACTATTTATTTGAAAATGTTCTCTAGTTCCTGTTCCTTTTCCTGCCTTCAGAATGCCCTTTATTTTTATGTTTCCTCTCCTTATGGTTTCAGCTAGTTCCTGTATTTCTCTTTCATTATTTTTCATTCTTCGGTTTCTGTCTCCTCATTCTGATTTATTTCTAGATTTCTGTCTTTTATATCACTGATCCTTTCCTGTGTTTGGCTAACTCTATTTCCTAAGCTTGCTATTTCCTTTTTCAACTCTTGCAGTGTGTGTGTGTGTGTGTGTGTGTGTGTGTGTGTGTGTGTGTGTGTATGTTTATCTCTAGAGGATCGATTCTGTTATTTTTGAGGGTTTCTATCTCCTTGCTCTGCTCATCTAGGTGTTTTTTCTATTCTTGAAATTGATATGACTCGTTTCGGATCTCACTGAGTTTTTTTCAGAAGTACCATCCTGAATTCTCTGTCATTTAAGTTGCATATTTCTATGTCTGTAAGCTTATTTTCTAGAAATTTTTTCTCTTTCTTTCCGTGATGCCTTGTCTTCTTGGTTGTTCATGGTGTTTAGTGGGCTATTTCTCTTCATGGACATTAACAGAAATGTTTTCGGCTGTTATTCCAGAAGGAAGATTTATTATATAAAAGTCTCTCTTTAGCATGCTGCAAAGAAGGCACTTTTCTTTGGTTTCCATTAGGAGGCATGTAAGTCTCTTTCTTGAATCCTTGCTTTATATAATGGTTTAAATTTGCCTTTTCATTTTCTGATAGATATTTACTCATGCTTGCTACCCTCAGTTTCACTCTCTGTCAGTGTTAGCAACTGTTTTGGTAGCATTTGCTCAGATTCCCTTGGGGCACCATGGCCATCAGTCTCGCAAAGAATAGGGAGAGGGGCCCTCTGCACTGGAGTTTTGGGGCTGTGGCTCAGCCTGTTTTCAACTGAGGCCAGTAAAACCAACTGCTGTTTTTCTGCCCTCCCACTTCTTTGCCTTTTGCCCTGATGACTGGGCACTGCTCCCGGCCTTGGAGTGCTCACAGCTATCCCAAGCGGGGCTGTTCAGGGTACTCACCACACGTTCTCACCTTTCCCTCCTCCTATAGATAGCTCTAGTGGCCGTGATAGGCAGCTTGTTTATTTCTCCCAATACATCACCTAACACCCTAGGTTCTTACCTCTGGTAGCTCTTATGTGCAGATCCTCCACTCAGACATGCTGGTTTGCAGTTTAGGTGTTTTTTGTGGAGTGTTAGATGTTCAGCTTATTGTTGTTTCAAAGGGAGGGATCTGTGAATGTCTCTCACTCTACCATGTTTCACAAAATAATATTTTTTGCTACTGAAATATAATAGACAATAGTTCATATTTACAGTGTACAATTCAGCGGTTTTTAATAGTTGGTATACAATAATATATTAGTTTCAGTTGTACAATATAGTGTTTAGAAATCTAGTTCACCAAGTGATCGCCATAATATATCTTATACCCTCCTGCCCTTATACATATTTATTATAATATTATTTACTATATTCTTTATGCTATACTTTGTATCTCCATGACTACTTTGTGATTATTTGTACTTCTTGATCTCTTTGCCCTTTTTCATTGACCCTCCAAACCCTGCCCCCACATAGTAACCTTCAAAATATTCTCTATACTTATGAGTTTGTTTCCATTTTATTGTTGTTGTTTATTTTGTTCTTTAGATTCTATATGTACATGAAATCATATGGCATTAGTTTTTTTTCTCTATCTGACTTACTCCTTTAGCACAATATCCCCTAGGTTCATCATGCAATATCTTTTTCCAACCCCTTACTTTTAGTCTGTGTGTAACTTTTAATCAAAAGTGAGTCTCTTGTAGGCAGCATATGCAAGGGTCTTATTTTCTTATACTTTCAGCCATTCTTCTATTGATTGGAGCACTTAATTCTTTTCTACTTGAGGTACTTGATAATAGATATGTGATTATTGCCATTCTTTATTCATACTTTTACTACATACTTTTTTATTCTTCTTAAAGAAGTTTCTCCAACATTTCCTGTAATGCTGACTAGGTGGTGATGAACTCCTTTAGCTTTTTCTTGTCTGGGAAGCTCTTTATCTGTCTTTCAACTCTAAATGATAGTTTTGCTGGATAAAGTATTCTTGATTGAAGATCTTGTGTTTTCATCACTTTGGTTATTTTATCCCAAGCCCCTCTGTCCTGCAAAAGTTTATTTTGAGAAATCAACTGCCAGTCTTATGGGTGCTCCCTTGTAGGTAACTAACTGCTTTTCTATTGCTGCTTTTAAGAGTCTCTCTTTGTATTTAACCTTTGACATTTTAATGATGATGTGTCTTAGTGTGGGCTTCTTTGGGTTCACTATTTCTGGAACTCTCTGAGCTTCCTGGGGTTGTATGTCTATTTCCTTCACCAAGTTAGGGAAGTTTTCTGTCATTATTTCTTCAAATATGTTTTTGACTTCTTTCTCTTCTCCTTCTGGTATCCCTGTATATGAGTGTTGTTACACTTGATGTTGTTCCATAGGCTCCTTAAATTATCTTCATATTTCTGGATTTCTTGTTTTTATGTTGTTCTGATTGTCCTCCACTACCCTGTCTTCTATATCAGTGATTCAAACTTCCACTTCATTCACTATGTTGATTTCCTTTAGTACACTCTTCATCTCAGATATTGTATTCTTCATTTCTGACTGGTTCCCTTTTATAATTTCCATTTCCATTTGTGTATTTTTTATCTCTTTGTTAAAGTCCTACTTTTCCCCTAAGTTCACCGAGCATCATTATAACCAGGGTTTTGAACTTTGTATCTGGTCGATTGACTCTTCTTGTAGCTATGTTCTTTCATATGGGATATGCTTCTTTGACTCCCCATTTTAACTGCCTTTCTGTGTCTGTTTCAATGTACTAAGCAAAGCTCCTAAATCTCCCAGTCTTATTAGCATAGCTTTGTGTAGTAGATGTCCAGAAGCACAGTCCTGAGAGAGGTTCAACTGCAGGCCAAGTTTACTCCCAGCCTGTGCCACTCCAGGGCCACCTGTTAAGATTCAGCAAGCAATACACAGATGTTGTGCTTATAGCTGCCTCAAGACCATGCCAGAAACTAAGGCTGGGTGCCACCAGTGTGGGGCTTGGAGTTTCTCAGCAAGGGTCACAGGGCAGCCGAGGACACCACTGGATGTGGCTTGGATACCACTATAAGTTGGGAGGGGCAGAGTTTCAGGTAATCATCTGGGCAGAGCAACCTCTGTTATTCAATGTGATGATGTAACAGCTATGGCGGTGCTTATGTCTGCATGCTAGGAGGGGCAGGGCTCAATAAAGGAACAAAGGATGCCACCAGCACTTCTGCCTGGGAGAAAGTCTCATCTCTTTTCCTTGCCCCAAAGCCCAACAACTCAGCATCTCCCCCATATGTCCCTGGCATCCCGTACCTCCTAACCTGGAGCAGCCAACATAGCACTGGAGCTCAGAGTGAGAAAGTCTATCACCGTGAAAGTTCAGTCACTGTCACAGCTCCTTAAAGAGGAATGTATGCACCTTCTGGCTTCAGTTGCCACAACCTCTGACTCACTCAGCCACGTGGGACCAGGCAGCCTCACATCTCTGTCCCCTCACATGGTTACAGGGTAATTTCTTATTTCTCTTCCTATTGTAGTGCCTCTGTTCATCCAGACCACAGTCAATTCTGTTTGCTGTTTGCTGTGTGGTTTTATTACATCTCTGGTATGGTAGCAAGAGGAGATATGCAAAGCTTCTACATTCTATGCCAACTTTCCTCTCCATAATAATAGTTTTATATTAATAAACACATTTGAAAAATGTGGTAGTCATTAGTGTTGCTTACCAAATATTTACATTTCTCGTCCTTCCCAGCACATAGTGAGATTTCTTTCCCTACACACACATCACACAAATACAAACACACACATGTGCGCGCACATACACACACACACATACACACATTGTGGTTATATGAGTAGCTTTGGTCAATGATGCATGACTGAAAGTGACATGTGTCATTTCTGGGAGGATGCTTTAAGAGCCAATGCATAATGCATCATACACTCTTTACCTCTGCTGAAACAGCCAGCAATGGTAGAGATGGCAGTTACTTTGTCAGTCTGGGTCCTGGAAAGATGTTGACATGAATCAGACCTTCAAAGCAACCAAAAACAGGAACAACTGATGAATTTTGTTATTTTAAGACATAAGATTCAGGGTTGTTTGTTCCTGCAATATAATGGCCCATATTAAATAATATAATATAGACTTAATGGTTACAAATTTGGACTCAAAGAGATCAAGTTTAAGTTCCATTTTATATGCATGATCTTAAAAAAAAACTATGGAACCTCACTGAGCTTAATTTCCTCATTTGTAAATTAAGCAAAAACAATACTTATCTCATAGGGTTGTTTTGAGAATTAAATGAGTAATGAATGTCTATGAAAAGTGTCTATTTTGTAGTAGGTTCTCAATGTTTATCGTGGGATTCTCATAATAATCCTATAAGGTGAAAAGCACTTACTAGTCCCATACTAAAGATGAGAAAATAGAGGCCAAAAAACATATTATACTTGAATAAGGTCATACAGTTCCTTACTGGTACAACTATATCTATGATGGAAATCTCCTAATGTCTGGCCCACTGTTAGATTTTAAAAAGTACATTATGTGTATTTAGAATAATTGTTTTAGACCAGTGGTTCACAACCTAAGAGCTCCTAACACCCAGGGATCCATAACAGTAGTAATAAAAGTGTGTGATCTCTTTTACTGCTTCTAATAGTCTAATACATATCATACATTTCCCCAATGGAAAGACTAAACAAATTTATAAAAACTTCCAGTTTCTTATCTTCAATAGCAATCATATCAACTTAGTTTGAAAACACTGCTTATCTAATGGTAAACAAAAATCTTTATTGATAATTCCTGTGACTTTAATAAAAATGAGAATGCTAATGAGTTAATAAATGCCATTTATAATATGAAAAAAGTTAAAACCATAATAATCATTGGGATTAAGGGGATGTGAGTACTAATAGGTAACAATAAAAGGCATGCTTGATAGTGAAAATGTTGTGCACAATATTTTTAAACACCCTTATGGAGATGTAATTTACATATAATCTTACTATCGAAGTGTACAATTTAATTGTTTTAACTATATACACATTGTTGTGCAGGTCCTGCCAAACACTAATCTACTTTCCATCTCTATATATTTACTATTTTGGACATTTCATATAAATGGAATCATATAATATGTGGTGTTTTGTGTCTAGTTTTTTCAGTCATTATGTGTTCAAAATTCAGCCAAGCTGTAGCCTGTATAAACACAGATGTACCTCATTTTGTTGTGTTTAGCCTTACTATACTTTGTTAATATTGCATTTTTTACAAACTAGACAAAAGGCAGCCCAGTGTTGAACAAGTCTATCGGTGTCATTTTTTTCCAATAGCATTTGCTCAATTCATGCCTATGTCACATTTTTGTAATTCTAGCAATATTTCAAACTTTGTCATTATTATTACATTTTTCTGGTAATCTGTGATCAGTGATCTTTGATTGTAATTGTTTTGGGGTACCACAAACTGTGCCCATATATGACAGTAAACTTAATCGATAATGTATATGTTCCAACTGTTCTATTGAATGGCCATCCCCCATCTCTCTCTCTCTCTCTTCAGACCTCTCAGTTCCCAGAGATACAAAAATATTAAAATTAGGCCAATTAATAACCCTACAATTAGCTCTAAGTGTTCCAGTGAAAAGAAGAGTCTCAGGTTTCTTTAAATCAAAAGCTAGAAATGATTAAGCTTAATAAGGAAGGCATGTGAATAGCCAATACAGGCCAAAAGCTAGGCCTCTTGTATCAGTTAGCCAAGTTATGAATGCAAAGGAATAGTTCTTGAAGGAAATTAAAAGTGCCACTCCAGTGAATACACAAGTGATAAAGTGAAACAGCCTATTGCTGTTATGGAGAAAGTTTTAGTGGTCTAGATAAAAGATAAAACCAGTGACAACTTAATCCAGAGCAAGGCTCTAACTCTTCAATTATTTGAAGGCTGAGGAAGGTGATTAAGCTGCAGAAAAATGTTTGAAGCTAGCAGAGTTTGGTTCATAAGATTTAAGAACCATCTCCACAATACAAAAGTGCAAGTAAGTGCTGACATAGAAGCTGCAGCAAATTATCCAGAAGATCTAGCTGAGATGATTAACGAAGGTGGCTACAATAAAAAAACAGATTTTCAATGTAGACAAGGCAGCCTTATATTGGAAGAATATGCCATCTAGGATTTGCATAGCAAGAAAGAGGTCAATGCAGGGTTTAAGAGGACTGAGTATATTTTTGAAAAAAGTTTTACTGTGGATAAAATACTATCAAATAGCATCACATGCTACTAAAAAAAGTTCATAAAAAATAAGAGTCAATCAAAGTTAACTAATTTTTTTAATCGCAACAGCAGCTTCAACCTTCAGCAACCACTACCCTGATTGGTCAGCAGACATCGACATCGAGGCAAGACCCTCTATATCTACAAAAAGATTATGTATGATTCACTGAAGGCTCAGACGATTGAATTTTTTAACAACTAAGTATTTTTAAATTAAGATATATATATATACACATACATACACACATATACACACACACATACATACATAATGTTATTAAACACTTAATATACTGTGCAATGGTATAAACATAACTTTTATGTTTATGTCATGCACTGGGAAACCAAAAAATTCTTGTGATTCACTTTAATATAATACTAGCTTTATTGCAGTGGTCTGGAACTGAATTCGTAGTATATCTGAGGTATGCCTGTATTTCAGTCTTTTTTGTGGCCAAATAATATTCTATTGAATAAATACACATTCTGTTTATCCACTCACCAGTAAATGGACATTGAGCAATTTCCATTTATTGGTTATCATGACTAACACTGCTATAATTATGCATGTACAATTTTTTATGTAGTCATGTTGTAATTTCTCTGCAGTATATCTGTATAAGTAGAATTGTTTGGTTATGTGACAACTCTTTATTTAACTTTTTGAGGAACTGCCAGATTGTGTTCTAAAGCAGCTGCACCATTTTATATTTCCAACAACAATGAATGAGCATTATAATTTCTCCAAATTGTCGCTAGTACTTGTTATAGTCTGTCTTTGTTATTATAGCCACCCAAATAAGTGTGATGTCATATTTCATTATGGTCTTGATTTGCATGTGTGGGCCACACTGTTGGAAATATAAAATTTTAAAATAAAAAATGAATGACAGAACTTAATATAAGCTTTCAGAGCCAAACAAAATTTAAGGGGAAAAAAAGTTACTTTACAGAAAATCCTTCTTCCAAGGAAAAAAAATTTAACAGTGAGTAGGTTCACACAGGTCCAGTAAGTAAATTATTACTTCAATATTTACTTACTTGTTTATATTTTTATATATCTTATTTTAAGCAGAATATTTTAGTTCCAAAAGAAGTTAAAGTAACTAAAAAATAGATAATCAGGGTAAAATATGTGAAAAGATTACAGGGAAGGAAAAAATCCAAAGTAAAATGAAGTCGGAGGTAACACAAAACTTTACAAGTATAAAAGTGTAAAGCAGAAGGTTCTAGACAATTTTCAAAAGAGGTCACAAATGTAGTCTCTGTAAGTTAATGAAGGATCTATGTTAAGCTATATACTTATACTATCCATATCATAACTACATATCTGTTACCCAAAAGAAATAAAGCTTTGTCTAGTCTAAAGCAGGAAGAAAAAAATCCTTATTTATTTTAATGAAGACACACTAGTGTAGTAAAACTTCTGAAATTGCTATTCTTTGGACTTATTTCATCAAAATCACACGCAGTGCTTGTTAACAATACATATTCCCAGGAAGTACCTCAGAGAAGTAGTTTACAAACACCTCAGATGATTATTTTGTGCAATTAGGCCTTGAAACCACCTGTGCAGTGTTGTAATGTTCTCAAAAGTGTGTAGAAATAAATACAATGAATTTCAACAGCTGCTTTTCAAAGGATTCTTCTGTGCAATTAAGTGAAACACAAAATAAAGCATGCTCAACAAAACAACTACCCAAATCTTGGTGACTCAGTACACAGCTTTCCAATGATTTGGTCTGATCCAGAAGTAAAATATATAGTATAATCCGAAAAATATTCATTCACACAAAATTAAAATTATGCATAAAATTTTAATGAGTTCACAAACTTCCTGCAGTCCAGCCCTTGTTTAGCTTCAGGTAAGGACCTCTGCACTCAACTAGTGTTTATTAAACATTAATGTACATAATACTACAGTATTCATAGAGAATTCTGTTAAAATGCAGATTCTGATACAGTAGTTATGGAATGGGTGCTGAGAGTCTATATTTCTTTCAAACTCTCAGTTGATGCTGATACTATTGGACCTCCAATTTTTTTAGAAGTACTGATACTGAAAACTTTATCTGTCAGACAATCCTCCATGAATGCATGGTCCTACCACTATACTTTCATAAAAAGGTCAAAGTTATATTCTTAGACAAAATCCTGGAAAATTGTAGTCTTATTGTGTTTCCACACCAAATCAAATGTTCGGGTTTACATTTTGGTGCCTACTTACATGACAGAAAATGTTTTCAGAGCAAAAGTTATATATATATATATATATATATATATATATATATATATATATATACACACACACACACACACACATACACATATACATGCATGCATGTATACACACACATGTGCTCTCTCTCTCTCTCTTTCCTGCCCCTGCCTTAGAACATGTTGAAATTCCATGATTTCTCCTTCCTTAAACCACAGCAGTTACAAGACACTTTAATACTGATTATAACCACCACATTTACACAGCCAACCATCCCATTACAGAGTGGCCTGGTGGGGTTCTCAGAGCACTTACATTGTTATCATGTTCATATTAGCCACTGTCCAATCAAATATACTTTAAATTCATTTCACTGTAGTTACAATCTTTTTTAGTAATTACTATTTTGTTAGTGTTTGTCAATGGATTTTTTAAAGTTGAAGTAAAATATGTAGAAAATAGTTCATTCATGTTTTCAACAGCAAACAGTCTAGTGAAAATCTTCTACAAAAAAAATACTTAATGCTTATACACTAAAAAGATTATACACTATGATCAAGTTGTATTTATTCCTGGGATGTAAGGTTGGTTAAAATTCTACAACTTTATTAATGTGACATACCACATTAACGAATAGAAAGATTAAAGTCATGTGATCATATCAAAAGATGCAGAAAAAGCGTTTGATAAAATCCAGCATCCATTTATGATAAAAACTCAGCAATGTGGCTATAGAAGGAACATACTTCAACACAATAAGGGCCATATATGACAAACCCACAGCTAACATCATACTCAGCAGGGATAAGCTAAACAGTTTTCCTCAAGATTAGGAACAAGACAAGGATGTCCACTCTCAACAGTCCTCTTCAACATTGTATTGGAAGTCTTAGCCACAGCAATAAGATAAGAAAGAGAAATAAATGGTATCTGAATTAAAAAGGAAGACATAAAAACTCTCATTATTTGCCAATGACATGATACTATATAGAGAGAACCTTAAAGATTCCACCAAAAAACTCTTAGACTGATTAATGAATTCAGTAAAGTAGCAGGATATAAAATTAAAATTCAGAAGTCAGTTACATATTTATACACCAAAAGCAAATCATCAGAAAGAGAAATTCAGAAAACACTCCCATTCACAATTGTACCAAAAAAATTTCCTAGGAATAATTTTTTTTGTCTTACTTTTGATTTTCTGATGACGTTGGTTAACAAAATCTAGTAAGTTTCAGGTGTACAATTCAATACTAAGACATACACACACACACACACACACACACATATCCCATTGTGTGTTTACCACCCTTAGTTAGATTTCTTTCTATTACTACATATTTGACCCCTTTTACTCCATCTACCTCCTAGGAATAAATTTAACCAAGGAGGTAAAATACCTGAACTCAGAAAATGATAAAGTACTGAAGAATGATAAGGTACTGAAAAAAAAAGATACAAGTGAATGAAAGCATATGCCATGCTCATAGATAGAAAGAATTAATATGGTTAAAATGTCCATATTACCCAAAGCAATCTATAGGTTAAAAACAATCCTTATCAAAATACCAATGGCATTTTTCAGAGATCTAGAACAAATAATCTTAAAATTTATATAGAATCATAAAAGATCTCAAAAACCATGGCAATCTTGAGAAGAAGAATGAAGTTGGAGCCATCCCACTTCCTGATCTCAAACTATACTACAAGTCTATAGTAATCAAAACAGCATGATACTGGCACAAAAACAGACACGTAGATCAATGGAACAGAACAGAGAGCCCAGAAATATATGCAGGCTGATATTGTCAATCTATGATAAACGAGGCAAGAATATACAATGGAGTAAAAACAGTCTATGCAACAGATAGTGTTTGGAAAACTTGATAGATACATGTAAAAAAAGTTCCCTGGACCACCTTCTTACACTATATACAAAAATAAACTCAAAATGAGTAAAGACTTAAATGTAATATGTGAAACCATAAAACTTCTAGAAGAAAACATAGGCAGTAAACTCTATGACATTGTTCTTAGTAATATTTTTTATAATACATCTCCTCAGGCAAAGGAAATGAAAGAAAAAAGAAATGGGACCACATCAAACTTAAAATGTTTTTGCACAGCAATGGAAACCATCAACAAAACGAAAATACAACTTACTGAATGGGAGAAAGTATTTGCCTATCATACATCTGATAAGGGGTTAATATCCGATTTCTATAAAGAACTCTTACAACTCAATAACAACAAAGAACAATCCAATTTTTAAAATGGGCAGAAGACCTAAATAGGTATTTCTCCAAAGAGGACATACAAATGTCCAAGACATATGAAAAGATGTTCAACATCATTAATCATCAAATAAATGAAAATTAAAACCACAATGAAATATTACTTTATACCTGTCAGAATGGCTATCACCGATAAATCTACAAACAACAAGTGCTGGTGTGGTTATGGAGAAAAGTGAACCCTCGTGCACTGCTGAGGGGATTGCGAATTGGTAAGGCCATTATGGAAAACAGTCTGGAGGTTCCTCAAAAAATTAAGAATAGAACAACTTTATGACTCAGCAATTCCACTTCTAGATATTCATCCAAAGAAAACTAAAACAATAATTCTACAAGATATATGTGCCCCAAGTTCACTGTAGCACTATTTACAATAACCAGTATATGGAAACAACCTAAGTGCCCATCAGTAGACAATTGGATAAAGAAGAGGTGGCACATACATACAAGAGAATGTTACTCAGACATACAAAAAATGAAATCTTACCATTTGCAACAACACAGATGGACCTAGACAGTATTATGCTAAGTGAAATATGTCAGACAGAGTAAGACAAATGCCATATGATTTCACTTATAAGTGAAGTCTAAGGAACAAAAAAAAAACAAACAAACAAAACAGAAACCAACTCATAGAAACAGAGGCCATTTTGAAGGTTGCCAGATGGGAGGGGGGTTGGGAGGATGGGAGACAAAGGGGAATGGATTAAGAAGTACAAATTAGGACTTATAAAATAAGTCATAGGGATGTGAAGTACAGCATAGGGAATATAGTCTAAAATATTGTAATAGCTATGTATAGTGCCAGGTGGTTACTAGACTAATCAGTGGGATCACTTCACAGGTTTTATGAATGTCTGACCACTGTGCTATACACCTGAAACTAATATAAAATAATATTAAATGCCAAATCTAATTGAAAAATAAAAATTTAATATTTATTGCTTAAGCATACTAGTTTAAGGTTTATTTGTTTGGAGTACCTTGGATGCACAAAAATGGATTCTCAATTTTGATTGCAACAGACCATCATAACTGGTTCATGTATAGTACTCTTATTACTTATTTACTTATAAATTTATTATTTTAATAATATTATAAACCCATGATCCCACTAAGGCAATCTAAGAACTAAAACATTACCGATAACTTATCAGCTTCTCTCCATTCCATGCTCAGGATATATCACACTGAGCGGTAATGAACATCCTGAATTTTATGATTACGTTTAATATTTTCTTGCTTTTTCTTTATCTCATGGGTGCATGTGCTCACATATACATAAATAATATAATATTCTATTCGGTTTGGATTTGCATTTTATATAAAGGGTATGATGCTATATAGAGTATCTTTTAGGACTTTTATTTTTTGCTTCGCTTTGTTATTAAGAATTTCCAGGCCATTGCATGTTGTAGTTCATTCATTTTCAATACTTTTTAATATTCTATAATGTCAATATATCACAATTCATTTACCCATTCTTCTGTTGATGATTTGAGTTACTTCCAGTTGTTTACTATTATAATAAATACTGTTAGGAATATTTGTGGACATGACTCGGTTCAAAGTTGCTAAAGTTTCTCTTGGGAATCTTCCTAGGAGTGGAATTGCTAGATCGTAGTTAATGTGAATATTTGACTTTACAAGATAATACCAAATTGTTTTCCAAAGTGATTGCACCAATTTATAATTACAGCAACAACATGAAAATGATATCATTTATCTTCTTCAACATTTGGCATTGTCGATCGTCTTAATCATTTTTGAATGAGTTGTAAAAAATATAATCTCATGACTCAATTTAAATTTTCCTAATCGTCAGTGAGGTTTAGAATCTAATATATTATTATCCTTATTTGTCTCTAAAATTCACGTCTTTTTTCCATTTTTCTATGGTTATCTTTTTTATTAATTTTTACAAATTCTTCACATATTCTTGATACCAATAGTGTGTTTTTCTTTTGCAAATAAATTCTGAGTTCGTAGTTTGTCTTTTTACTTTTGGTAAGTGCTCTCTTTATTAACAAAAATTCGTAACTGAATGTAGTTTTTTAATCAGCCTTATTGGGTTTTTTTTTTCTGATTCTACTTTATGTGTCTTAAGAAATAGTTTGCTATCTCAAAATAAAGAAGATGTTCACTACCTTCCATGTTTACATATGAATATTAGCTTCAGAAGAATTAATAAATGTCAGAAGTAAAAAATTTAGTTTTGCTTCTGACATTTATTAGAAGTCCATATTTTTCCATATTGAATAACAAATGTTTCCTGTTTCACATATTTCATAGTCTCTCCTTTACCCAATAATCTCCATACTAACTGTGTTATATGTCAAAGTTCTATATATGTATGAGGTTGTTCTGGACTTTGTTTTCTGTTCAAGTGGTTTATTTATACATTCTTGACAAATATAATATGTTTTACTGGAGACCATAAAACTTTATAAACCTTAATATTTGATAATATAGATTCTCTAACTGTTTTTCAAAAACTTTTTCTCTTACTAAGTTTAGGGTATTTGTATTTCCACACAACTTTAGAAACAGTTTATCAATTTCCATTTAAAAAAAAACTTGGATAGCGATTAGATTTTCATTCAATCTATAGATCAATTTTGGGAAAACTGATATCTTTAAAACATTGAGACTACTAAACCATGAACATATTGTGCCTTCCATTTTTTTAATTTTCTCTCCAAAACTTATAGTTTTTATTTAGAAGACTGGATCACCTTTTATTAGATTAATTCCTAAATCTTGATTTTTTGATGATACTGTAGAGATCAGTAAAATTGATCAACTTCTATCAATAATAGCAAAAAAGAGACAAAACATAAATACTAATATCAAGAATGAAATATGGGATATTACTACAGGTCTCACAAATATTAAAGTATAAGAAGCTATAATATGAAAAACTCTATGTACCTAAATTTGGCATCTTAGATAAAATGAACCAATTCTTCAAACATCACAAACTGTCAAAACTCACTCAAGATGAAGAGATAATCTAAACAGTCCCATAATTATTAAATAAATTGAATATTTTGTTTTAGAACTTGTCAAAAAATGATATCTCAAAACCTAGAAAGTTTCACTGGCAAATTCTATCAAACATTTAAAAAAGAAATAATGTCAAACTACATAACCTCCTCTAGAAAATAAAGGAGGAAGGGATATTTCCCTATTTATTGTATGAGGCCACCATTACTCTGATATCAAAACCAGACAATAGTACAAGAAAAGAAAACTACAGGCCAATATTCCTCATGAACACGAATGTAAAAATCTTCCACAAAATATTAGTAAATTAAATCAGTCAATATATAAAAAGAATAAACCATATAACTGAATGGAACTTATACTAGGAATATAAGGCTGGTTCAATGTTCTAAAATTAATCAATGTGATTCAACATATTAAATAACAAAGTAAAAAAAATCACATTCTCATATCAATGGATATAGAAAAGGCTTTTGACAAAATCCAATATTAATACATGATCAAAAAAAAAAACCCTCAGTCAACTAGGAATAGGAGGGAATTTATTCAATCTGATAAAGGGAATCTACAAAATCAATAGCTAACATTATACCTAATGGAAAGAGATTAAATGCTTTCCCTCTAAGATCAAGAGGAAGGCAAGTATGCTCTTGCTCATTATTCTTAGCCAGTGCAATAAAGGAAGGAAAATAAATAATATCCATATCAATTGGAAAGGAAGAAATTAAATAATTCCTATTTGCTATCAACAGGCTTATCTAACTACCAAATTCTGAACAAGCTAAAAGCAAACATCATCAAAAATAAAACCACCCTAGTACTAATAAGTTTAATAAGATTACAAAATAACTTTACATATAAAAATCGATCATATTTCTATATGTTAGCAATGTACAATTAGAAACTGAGACTTGGAAAAATCTATCATTTATTTGTTTATGTATTTATTTATTCTAATTTTATTATTAGTTGCAAGTATACAGTACATTGGTTAGACATTTATATAGTTTATAAAACAATCCCCCTGATTGCTCTCTCTCTCCTGTGGCTCTACACATAGCCATTACATTAATGATAACTGCATTCCCTATGCCATGCTCCCCAACCCCATGATCATCTGTCAACTATGAATTTGTACTTCTTTAACCCTTCATCCCTTTCTCCCAGCCTCCCAAACCCCCTCCCCTCTGTCTATCACCAGATTGTCCTCTATATGTATGAGTCTGTTTTTGATTAGTTTGTTCTTTTTATTCTTTAGATTCTTCATATAATTGAAATCATATGGTATTTATCTTTCTCTGTCAGACGTATTTCACTCAGGACAATAACCTCTAGGTCCATCTATGTCATTGCGAATGATAGGATTTCATTTTTAATGGCTGAATAATATTCCATTGTATATATGAACCATAACTTCTTTATCCAATCATCTGTTTATGGGCATTTAGGTTGCTTCCATATCTTGGCTATAGTAAATTGTACTGCCATGAACACAGGGGTGCAAAGATCTTTATGAGTTATTGTTTTGTTGTTGTTGTTTGTTGTTGTTGTTGTTGTTGTTGTTATCGTTATTGTTTGGCTAAATAACCCAGAAGTGCAATTGCTGGGCCAAAATGTATATGCATTTTTAATTTTTTTGAGAAACCTCTAGACTGTTTTCCATTGTAGCTGTACCAATTTGCAATCTCACCAATAGTGTATGAAGGTTCTCTTTTCTCTGCATCTTCTCTAACACTTTTCTTTGATTTATTGATGATAGCTATTCTGATGATAGCTAGGCTGGTTTTAATTTGCATTTATCTGATGATTAGTTGCCTTGAGCATCTTTAAAATAGTATATCATTTAAAACAGCTCCAGAACATGAGATACTTCAGTATAAACCCTCCCAAAATATATAAGATTTGTATTCTTTAAACTACAAAATTTTGATGATGGAAATCAATAAAGACCTAATAGAGGGACAAAGCATTTTCAAAAACTCAATATAGTTTAGATGCTAATTTCCCCCTAAGTGATAAATTTAATCCAATCCCATCAGGACTTCTGTAGATATAGACAAACTGATTATAAAACTTACATGGAACAGTAAAAAACAAAAGTGGCCAAAATATTTTTTTTAAGTTATAGGACTCACACAACCTAAATTTAAAACATTCTATAAAACTACAGTAATCAAGATTACTGTTGCTTGGTATTGGCAAAAGGATAAACATATAGAAATCAATGTAAGGGAAAAGACAGTCTAGAATTAGATTCATATATATATGGTAAATTCATTTTTAACAAAGGCAAAAATGCTATTTAATGAGGAAATATAGTGTTAAAAAATGGTACTGCAGGTCTCAGAGATGTTTGTACACCCATGTTCACGGCAGCATTATTTATATAAGTTAAAAAGTGGATGCAACCAAAATTCCTATCAACAGATAAAGAGTTAAACAAAATGTGGTGTATACATAAATATTCAACCTTAAGAAAGAAGAAAATTCTGACACATGCTACCACATGGATGAACGTTGAGAATATTATGCTAAGTGAAATAAATCAGTCATAAAAAGATATATACTGTAAATTTTCACTTATATGAAGTAGAAAGTAGTCAAATTCAGAGAAACATAAAGTAGAATGGTGATAGGGAGGGGCTGGAGAAGGGTAAATGGAGAGTTGTATAATGGGTATATAGTTTCAGATTTGCAAGATGAAAAAATTCTGGAGATTAGTCATACAACAATGTGAATATATTTAATACTACTGATATATACACTTGGAAATGGTAAGATGGTGAATTTTATGGTATGGTTTAACCACAATTTAGATAAAAAATGGTATTAGAAAAACTATGCAAAAAGTAAACTAGTTGTTTCCTGGAGCAGGGTAAGAAATCAATGGAGATTAACAGAAAATGTGCACAGGGTGCTGAAAATATTCTAAAACCAATTCATGGTGAAGGTTGCAGAATTTGACAAATTTATTTTTTTCAAAAATCATTGAATTGTATACTTCAAAAGGGTGAAAAATATATGATATGCAAAATATGCTTCCATAAAGTTAATATTTTAAAAATTGATGTAGGAACACTATCTCTTAGAATATTTAAAAATTGATGTGGAAACACTATCCCTAAGCAATCTCCTATCTGTTTTCTATTATTATTACTCATTCTTAGATATGATACCAAAATTATGATCCATAAAATAAAAATTGAAAAAGTGTACTTTATAAAATTTAAAATGAAAAATTTAATTAAAAAATAAAACACTGTTAAAAGAATTTTAAAAATTTTGAACAGGGAGAAAATGTATCCAAACCACATATCAAAGGACTTATGTCCAGAATTTATAAAAAAATCTTCAAAGTTCAACAGTAAGAAAACAATCAATTTTTTTAAAGTGCAAAATACTTAACCAGACACTTCACCAAAGAGGAAATGCAAATGGCAAAAAAAATCAGTAGCCATTAAGGAAATGCAAACTGAAACCATGATGAGATATCACTACATATCTCTTAGAATGACTAAAATAAAAAATATTGACAGTGTCAAGAGTTAGTGAGAATACAAAGCAACTACACCTCTCATATACGTATACTGTTTATGGGAATGCAAAATCATACCGCCATTCTGGAAAAAGACTTGGCCATTGCTCATACAGTCAACCATATATTTAACCATATGAACCAGCAATCCCATTCCTGGTTACTTACTCTAAAGAAAATTGGTGTTCTCACCAAAATCTGTACATGAATATTTATAGAGGTTCTGTTCATAACTCCCAAAAATTAGAAGCAACCCAAATTATTATTAACAGACGAATGGATAAACAATAGATGGTACATCCATACAGTGGAATACTGCTCAGTAATAAACTGCAATAAAAAGGAATAACCATGCACCAACTTGGATGAATCGCCAGAGAATTTTGATGCGTAAAAGGCTAGTCTCAAAAAGTTACATAATGGGACCAGAAAAAATGGCATAGATGATAGAGGGTTGGTTCATCTCTCTTGCAACCAAATCAAAGTTGTGACAGAAACACAGAGGAAACACAAGAAATATCGCTTGTGATCTGGATGAACAGAAGCACTACAACTAGGGATAAAAATAAGAAATTACCCTGCAATGGTAGAAGGTAGGAGGGAGTGAGATGCAAGGCTGCCCGGTCTGGAGCAGCTAAGTGGGACAGAAGCTATAGCAGCAGCAACTGGCAGCTGCAGATGCCTCTTAAAGGGGCCATGTCCATGAGGGGACTTTCATGGTGATGGACCTGCTTACGCTGAGCATCATGACCTGGTAAGCTGCACAGAGGACATCAGGAACTTAAAGGGGGATGCTGAGTTGTCTGAGTGAGAGAAGGCTGAAGGTGAGGCTCTTCCCCAGGCAGAAGTACCAGCAGTATTCACTGTTCCTTTGTTGAGCTTTACTTCCCTCCCAGTGTGTAGATGCAGTGCAGCCATAGCTGAGACATTATCAAACTGGATAACCGAGGTTGCTCTGCCCAGAGAATTCCCTGAAACTCCACCTCCCCCAATTCATGGTCATAATCAAGCCACATCCAGGTGAGTCTGGTGCTCCTTGCTGAACAGTGCCAAGACTTACACTGATGGCATCTAGCCTCAATTTCTGCCATGGCTTCTGGAGGCAATTATAAGCACAGCATGTATGGATTTCTTGTTGAATTTTAACAGGTGGCCCCAGAGAGGAACAGGTTGGGGATAAACTTGGCCTGTGGCCGAACCCCTCTCAAGACTGTGGATAGTTCCAGAATAGCAATGGAAATGTAGAGTATAGCCTGGGGAAGATGATTAATAATGTTGTAATAAATATATAAGGGGAAAGAGGGGTACTAGATTTAGTGGGTGGTCACTTTGCAAGTTATGTGGATTTCTGATCACTATGCTGTACAACTGAAATGTATATTATTGTATGCCAGCGATAATTGAAAAAAAATCTCATTGAATTGTACAATGTAAATACAAGCAACTAATTATCTATTATATTTCAATAAAGCTGGAAAAAAACTTACATAGTGTATGATTTCATGTACATGAATTCTGGAAAAGACAAAACTATAGTGGTGGAAAATTGATCAGTGGTTTCCAGGGGGTAGAAGTAGACAGAGTGTAACTGTAAAGAAGTAGCACAAGGAAATTTTCATGGGAGATGAAACTGCTCTGTACATTAACTCTGGTGGCAGTTTCATGAATATATATATATATATATATATATATATATATATATATAATCTCAAAAGTCATAAAAGTGTCCACCATAAAAGATACTTTCACTGAATAATTAAAAAAAATAAATGACAAATAAATCCTGATTCAAATGGTTAAGATGGTAAATTTCACATTATGTATTTTTACCACAATAAAAAGTAATCAATCAATCCTATTTCAATCACTTACCAGCTCTGTGACCTTGGGCAACTTTACTTCATTTTATCTATATATAAAATGAGCCTATCTCGTAGGCTTATCATGAGAATTAGATGAGAACTTTATATAAAATGCTTGGTATATCATAAAGGCTCAATAAATATTAGCTACCAGTATTTTTACACTGTAGATATTAATTTCCCTCCAATTGAATCCATCCTAAACAAATCCTTGAGAATATTTTTCTTAATCTCCACTTTCATTATTTTCTTATCCCTTCATAATGTGTCTGCACCTTGACTATTCAACAGTAAAACAGGTGGGCTACTAGAAAGAGCCCAGATTCGTGCTAATGATTTTCTTAATACCTATCCTTGGGCATTATGAACAAGAATTTGCTATTTCTTCATGACATCATGCTTGGACAGCTGCCTACGCTTCTAGGCAAAGACCTTTTAGATGAGGCAGTCCTATACTCCCCTCTACCTACAAGTTACCACTGAAGTCTCAGTATAGATTTTAAAAGGAAAAGATTATAGGTTCCTCAGGGGAGAATACCAAGAAGTAAGAGGAAAAAACAATAGGAAAGTAGGAAATTAGAGATATTTTGTCAAGTTCACAGTTGGCCAAGGGCCAACTATCTCAGCTCATTTTTGTTTAACAATATTCTTCCCTGAAATGAGAGATGTAATATCTAACCTCAATCTACCCTAGCATGTAGGAAAATCTTTAAAACAGTGGAACACTAGGTGAGGCAATAGGGTTTGATATTGGGAGCAAAACTTCTGCAGGCCACAACTCTAAAAAATCTGTTCTACCCAACGAATTATTTCCCCTCTTCAGCACATCCTGCCTTCTGCTCCATTTGCAAAAACAAGTTTCGGATGCTATTTGCTTCATAATGTTCAGTTGAGAAACAAGACATACATCATGCCCCCAACAACAGCTTCCAGAGCATGCAGTTGCCTGCATCAGAACCCATCCAAGAGAAGAAAAAGAAATTTCCATCTCCCACCCCCTCATGATCAAACTGGGGTTTCAGCCCACACAGATCTGTCACTCTGAGAAGATTCCCCAGTCACAGCATCATCTTTGCCAAGGAAGAACAGAGAAAATTGCATCTCGGAGCTAACAAAGTTAACTTTTTTATTCTAGCCTGTATTTTAACAGCACTGCCTTCTTAGAACAATTATCTCAAAAGTACATACTTAGGTTTTACCTAGAGTGGAAACCTGACTCAGGAAAGGAATCTCCTGGGCTAAGTTCACATCAGAGCCTAAAATCATGTTGTAAAATAACCAAACTATAGAATTGGGGAACTTAGAATGCAAAACTTAGCACTGTTAAAGAAGCCTGCTTTAACAGGTTCCTTCCTGAACTTCTCACCTGAGAAATGCTCTTTTAAAAAGAATTAAATATGGGGTTTCTTCATGCCATTTGGCTGTCCCAGAATATCAGCACTAACACTGGCTCACACACTCTCTGCAGTCCAAATCACACCCATTCTTTAAGGCCCCGTTCAAATGGCATTTCTTTTAAGAAGCTTTTTAAGTAGCCTGGCTCATATCTTGTTTCTGTCCCAACCTTCCTAGCATGGACTTATAATTGTGTCACATGCTGCTCAGTCATGATGAATAAAATGTAAGGCTTCTCTTCCCAATTAGATGGCAAGCTTAAGAGCAAGGATCCTGTATATGACATCCTTGCTATGCAGTAGGTGTTTCGCAAGTACTTACTGTTTAACTATAAAATGCTAAAGTGCTTATATAGCTTAAGCGATTCTGACTCCCACTGGATCCACAGAGACTCATGTACATAGGGCACCCCATTAAACCATTTCAGTACTGAGAAGGCACCAACAATTTATATGATCCTGAAAGCTGTTTGTTACTACTATATAAATGAAAAATGGTCCAAACATTTTAGTCAGGTGATTCACGTGTTCGCAGGGAGACTAAGGCTCAGGAAATGTATCTTGCTGAGAACCTTAAATGAGATCTGTATTGTAAAGGAAGCGGGTTGTAGATTGAAAAACTTGACTTGCTCATTACGTCCTTTTTCACTGCTCATATCCACAAATTAAATATTTTGCAAAAAACTTAGTACAAAGGCCAGCATTTCCTCAGGTTGGGTTCCTTTCCGACTGAAAGTAGGTGTTCCTCTATGTTCTTAGGAAGAAATGTTGTATTGCCACAAATCCATCTGTAAGTCCTGTTGTGTTTCCACCAGGACTATGGGTACACACATTACATAAACAGAGGAATATTCTTGGACTAGGAAAGCCAAAACAGAGATGGATATACAGTGCCAGGTGTAGGTCTAAACAAGGGAAGTAACTGAAAGCAGAAGGTCACAGTAGACTTGAGGCACAGATAAGCACTGCAGGTCAGAACATGGCAGAGGACAGAAATCAGGCCATGAGGAGTTTAGAAGTACATGGGCACCAGATAACAAGGCAAGGATCAAGACTGAACAATTGAAGTACAAGGATGGGGAGGCAAACAGAGTTCCAGTTGTGCCACTTAGTAGATCTGTGATCTTTGACAGATCACATAGCCATTGCCTAAATCCCTGTATCTATGAAACGGGGAAAATTAAATATACTTCACTACCTACTTCATAGTATAGTAATAGGGATCAAAGGAGAGAAATATATCTGAACATGCCTTGTAAACTCCAAATCACTCTTCAAATGTGAGAGATTACTTACTAAATCATATATAGCACTAACAAGAAAGGCAAGTTAAGTAGTAAGTCTAGAACCTACAACAGAGATGCAGAAATGGAAAAAATAGATCATAGCAGCAGAGAGAAGAGTCACAAAGTAACAGCAACAAAGAGGCCATGAAGCTAAGATCCCTTCCACTGCAGGAAGCATCTTATATAAGTAGGCAGTACACAAAGAAAAGGCAAGAATCTCTTTCTATTAATAGAGTAAACTTAATATCCACTTTGAGAACCTATTGTAGACCTACATGGGATGCAAGGAGGAGGGTAGAAGAGATATGAAGGACCGGATTTGCTTGTTTCTCTGTTTCCTGAATCTGCGAGTAACACTACCACCCACCCAGTGGTCCAAACGAGAAACCTGAGTCATTCTAGACTTCTCCCTGTCCTTGGTATTTCTTAGCCAATCGATCACTAAGTCCTATAACTTTTGCTCCTTAACAGGTCTAAAATTTTTGCCTCCTCTGAATTCCTTTTGCCATGGAACTCACTCCAAAAATCCCTCATATCTCAACTGCTTAATCAGCCACCATGCTACCTATCAACCTTTTTTATCTTTTTTCTTTTCTTTTTTTGAATTAATATACTTTTTTATGGTGACATTGCTTAATGAAATCCAAATTTATTTACACTCTGTGTTCACCTCCCATAGTTAGATTTCTTTATGTCACCACATATTTGACCCTATTTATCCCGTCTACATCCTGCCTCCCCCAACCACCTACCCTCTGCTAATCACTAGTCTACAGTCCATGTACATGAGTCTCTGTATGTTTCTCCTGTTCATTTGTTGCCTTTAGTTTTATATCTCAAATATAAGTGATATCATGTGATTTTCACCGTTTTCAGTCTGGCTTATTTCTCTTAGTATCATTATTTCGAGGTTCATCAGTGTTGTCGCAAATGGCAGTATTTCATCTCCTCTTATGGCTAAGTAATATTCCATTGTATACATGTGACGCAGCTGCCTTAGACAATCATTTATTGTAGGACACTTGGGTTACTTCCATATCCTGGCCACTATGAAAAATTCTGTTATGAACATCGGTGTGAAATATCTTTCCAGATATTGGTTTTCAAGTCTTTGGGGTAAATAACCAGTAGAGGGATTGCTGGATCATATGGTACATCAATTCTTAGTTTTTTGAGGGACCTCCATACTGTTTCCATACTGGCAGTACCAATCGGCAGTCCCACCAGCAGTGTAAGTGGGATCCTATTTCTCCATATCCTCTCCAACATTTGTTATTACATGTCCTGTTGATTATAGCTACTCTAAGAGCTGTGAAGAGGTATCTCATTGCGGTTTTGATTTGTATCTCCCTAAGAGCTAGCTATGTTGAGCATCTTTTCAAATATTCATTGGCCATTTGTATGTCCGCTAGGGAGAAGTGTCTATTCGGGTCCTCTGCCCATTTTTTTTGATTGGATCATTTGTTTTTTGTTGTTATCGAGTTGTATGAGTTATTTGTATATTTGGGATATTAGGCCCTTATCAGAGGTGTTGCTTACAAATATATTTACCATTCAGATGTTGTGTCTTTACCTTGTTGATGATTTCTTTTGCTGAGCAGAAGCTTTTTATTTTGATGTAGTCCCATGCGTTTATTTTAATTTTTACTTCCCTTGCATTTGAGGTCAAAATCATAAGATCCTCTTTAAGACCAAGGTCCATAAGTTTAGTTCCTATGTTTTTTCTGTGCATTTTATTGTTTCAGGTCTTATATTTAGGTCCTTAATCCACTTTGAGTTAAGTTTGGCGTGTAGTGAGAGAAAACAGTCTAGTTTCACTCTTTCGCAGGTGGCTTTCCAGTTTTCCTAGCACCATTTATTGAAGAGGGTTTCCTTTTTCCACTGTATGTTTTTGGTTTTTTGTCTTACATTATTTGCCCATATAAATGTGGGTTTACCAGTGTTCCACTGGTCTGTGTGTCTGTTTTGCTGCCAGTACCATGACGTTTCGACTACTGTTACTTTGTGGAATAATTTGAAGTCAGGCAGAGTGATGCCTCTAGCCTCATTCTTTTTTAACAGAATGGCTTTGGCGATTCAGGATCTTTTGTGCTTCCATGCAAAACTGATGATTTTTTGTTCTATTTCTTTACAAAATGCCAATGGGATTTTGATGTAGATTGCATTAAATCTGTATGATACTTTAGGTAATAAGGTCATTTTAACTATGTTGAATCTTTCAATCCAAGAACACGGAATATCTTTCAATTTCTTTATATCTTCTTCGATTTCTTTTAATAGGGTCTTGTAGATTTAATTATATAGGTCCTTCATATGTTTTTTTTTAGTTTTATTCCTAGGTATTTTATTCTTTTTTCTGAGATTGCAAAAGGAGTTGTTTTTTTCTACTTCTTTTTCTGACAAGACACTATTAGCTACAATTTTGGAACATCAATTTTGTATCCAGAACTTTACTTTATTTGCTTATTGTTACTAGTAGTGTTCTTGTGAAGCCTATAGAGTTTTCTACATAGAGAATCATGTCATTTGCAAATAGTGACAGTTTGGCCTCTTCGTTTCCTATTTGGATGACTTTTAAATCTTTCTCTTACCTTATTGCACTTGCTAGCACCTCCAATATTATATTGAATAACACTAGCAATAGTGGACAGCCTTGCCTTCTTCCTGATCTTAATGGCAAATTTCTTAGGTTGTCACCATTAAGCATAATGTTGGCTGATGTTTTGTCAAATATGGCCTTTATTATATCAAGGTACTTTCTTTCTATATCAGTTTCATTAAGTGTTTTGATCATAAACGTATGCCTTATCTTATTTTTTAATTTGTTTATGTGGTGTATCACATTAATCGATTTGCATATGTTGAACCATCCCTGTGCCCCTGGGATGAAGCTAATTGTGTTGTATAATCTTTTTAATATGTTGCTGTATTCAGTTTACTACTTTCTTATTTAGGGTTTTTGCATCTGTGTTCATGAGAGATATCGGTCTACGGTTTTCTTTTTGTCTGTTATCTTTACCAGGCTTGGGCATCAGAGTAATATTAGCCTCAGAAAATGAATTCTGAAGTATTGCCTCCTCTTCTATTTTCTTGTAAGAGTTTGGAGAGAATAGGTGTTAATTCTTTGAATGTTTCATAGTGAAGCCATCTGGTTCTGGACTTTTACTTTTTGGCAAGTTTTTGATAATCATTTCAATTTATATACTGCTGATCTCTCTATTTAGATTTTCTACTTCTCGATTCAATCTAGGAAGTACTTTTTCTAAGTATTAGTCCATTTCTTATAGGTTATTAATTTAGTGTTATATACTTTTTCAAAGCATTCGTATATAATACTTTGTATTTCTGTGGTGTCTGTTGTAATTACCCCTCTTTTATCCCTGAATTTGTTTATTTGTGTCCTTTCTCTTTTTTCTTTAGTAAGTCTAGCCAAGGGTTTGTTATTTTATTAACCTTCTCAGAGAACCAGCTCTTTGTCGTATTTATTTTTTCTATTGTTTTTCCTTATTTTCAATTTCATTTATTTCTGCTCTAATTTTAATTCTTTCTTTACTTCTGCTGAATTTAGGTCTCATTTATTCTACCTTTTCTAGTTTCTTAAGATGAAGTGTTAGATTGTTTATTTGGGCTCATTCATGTTTTTGGAGATAGGCCTATAATTACGTGAACTTTCTTCTTATGGCCTCTTTTGCTTTTTCCTAAAAGTTTTGATATGTTGTACTATCATTATCATTTGTTTCTATCTATCTCTTAATCTCTCTTTTTATTTCAAAGCATTACAATTAGAGAACATGATTTGTATGATTTCAACTCTCTTATATTTGTTGAGGCTATCTCTGTATCCCAGTATGTGGTCGATTCTTGATAATGTTCCATGTGCACTAGAGAAGAATGTATAAGCAGCTGTTTTAGGATGGGAGGCTTTCTATATGTCAATTATGTCAAGTCGCTCTAATGTGTCATTTAACAATGTTACTTCCTTATTGATTTTTTGTTTGGATGATTTGTCCATATGTGACAGTTCAATATTTAGGTCCCCTACTATGATAGTGTTTTGGCTTGTTTCTCCCTTTAGTTCTATTAGTAATTAATTGTTTTACATATTTCTGGGCTCCCTGATTGGGAGCTTAGATATTAATGTGTTATGTCTTCTTGGCGCATGATTCGTTTTATCAATTTGAATAGTCCCTCACTATCTTTCTTTACCTTTTTTATTTTGAAGTCTATTTCGTCTGATATGAATATTTCTACTCCTGCTTTTCTCTGAATGCCATTTGTTTGAAATATAATTTTCCACCCTTTCACTATGAGTCTATATTTGTCTATGGAGCTGAGATGTGTCTCCTAGAGGCAGCATGTGGTTGGGCTTTGTTTTTTGATCCATTCTGCAATTCTATTCCTTTTTATTGGTGATTTCAGTCCATTTACATTTAGGATGATTATTAAAATATTATGTCTTTTTATAGCCACTTTATCTCTTGCTTTCTGGAAGCTCAGTTTTTCATTGCTTCCTTGTCCTTGTGTTTCTGTTTTCTTTATTTTGGTTAGCTTTTGTGGGTTTTCTCTCTGGTCTTTCTTGTTTTATGTTATATGCTTCAGTTCTAAATCTTTAATGAGTGGTTACCATTATGAATATGAAAAGGATAGTTACATATATACAGTCATCCATTTTTTTCTGAGTGTGCCTTATCTCCTTTCCCCTTTGCAAATTTGGATCTTTGAATCTCCCTTTTTCAGTCATTGTTGTCCTAATTTGTCTGTATGAATGCTGAACTTTCATTACTATTTTGCTATAGCAATACTCTTTATCCTGTTGCTAAGAAGGCACTTTTCTTTTGGTTTCCAGTAGTGGCATCTAAGCCTCTATAAGGCCTAAATAATGTCTTTATATAAGGCCTAAATAATGTCTTTTTGATTTTCTTGTAGATATGTAATCACGCTCACTACTCTCAGTATGCTGAATGTCATTACTATCTTGCTATAGCAATTCTCTTATTATTTAAGCTTATAATGCCTTGTTCTTAGTAAAGGTTGCACAGAGTAATCTTTTTCAATCACTAATCAGAATTAGATTATGCAGCTCCTCCACACAAAATTCTACAATGGTTCTCCATTGCCTGAAGCCTAAAGTTCAAAGTCTTTAATTTGACAAGGCTCTCCTTAATCTCATCCCTAACACTTCTCCTGTTTTATCTCTCACCACTTAACTCTACACAACCCACTCAACTGCCTCCTAGTCATGCCAAACCACTTACAGTTTCTCTAATGTTTCATACTTTTTTCAAGCTTTTATTACTTTTCTTTTGATGTTTTTACTGTTTGGAATATACTTCTTTTCTGCCAAGCAAATACGGACTAAGCTTTCAAAACTAAGCTCAGTCATCATCTCCTTTATGCTTTCTTGCTTTCTGCAAGTAGAACTGCCCCCTACTCCTTCTTTTGTGATTTTCTCTATATTCTATTTTGACTTCTATCTTAGCACCTATAATACATTGTTGTATTTATATGTTTGTTTATTTATCTCCCCTACTGCATTGGGCACTCCTTTTGATGCAGGGACAATGTCTTAATCATTATCTTTGATGCTTCAGTACCTAGCGCAGGACATAATATGGTAAGTACTCAATAAATGTTTGTTGAATAAATGAATGAATAAAGCAATTACTAGAAGTATAAGACATTAACTAAGCCCTCAGACCGTATAATAAGTAAATGTTAAATTCTATGTTGCAGACAATAGGTGCTATAGAGGAAGATTAAAAACAATGCAGGTTCCTTAATTCAGGAAGAGTTCCTGGAAGGATGAGACAAATTGAGCCTCAAAGAGCTGACAGAACTTAAAGAGCTAGAAGTATATATGTGTGTGTGTATCTGAGGATGTGTGTGGGAGTGAGTGGTAGGAGAGTTTCAGAGAGATTTTAAGGAGAATTAAATCTCAGGAACAAGATGAGCTTCCTAAAGATTCGGGAGGAAAATATCACTCCCCACGCAGCACCAAATAAGAACATTTCCAGTTAATAAGGTAGCTTGCTCTTTGCTTGCTGCAAATGAAAAAAAAATTACATTATCTGGTTTGCAAAAGTTGCCTCAGAAGGACTTGACATACCGATTTAATATGGAACCACCATTATGGCAGAAGATAAATCAAATGAAGAATGGCTCTGACAAAACTCAGAACATGCAACAAAAATGAAGAGAAACAGGACCTGGATTTTAGCCATAACCAGTGAGTCAAAGTCTCTGATGGGAAGCTGCAAGCAGGATGCTAAATCAAAGAGGACAGTACTTTTTAAAGAGACTGTCATCTCCAGAAACAACCTTCTCCTCCCCCAAAAAAAATGTAGCAATGGGATGCAGTAAAAAAGCACTATAATATCCAAGTGAGAAAAACAGCAGGAAGATGCACAGAGGCTGACATAGTTGTTTCTGGGTTTAAAAACTGAGAAGCATTTAGAAAACAGAGTCATTACAATTTTCACTATTGTGACATCCATATGATACTAATATAGTTGGCTGAGAGTTGAGAAATTCATGCAATCAACCTGATTTTTTTTCCTATTTCTATGAAAGCAACAGGTAATTTTCATTGGTGGTTTTTACCAATATGACTGGCTATAATGATATCATATAATCTATCAATCAAGTCAAATTCTTCTTTTAGAGACTTCGTTTTCTCTCTCTGCAAAGCAAGTATCAATTATTCCTAGCTCATGATGTTGATATTGGAGAGAACAGTTTGGTCTTCCCATACTTTTGCCATGGTGCCCTAGTCAGAGAAAGGACCTGAGCCTGAGGGGAACACAAAAAAAGGAGTAATTTGAGATGTGTAAAGCATTGGAGATTCTGCCTAGGACTTCTGGAGAGTAGGTATAAGTAGATGATAGATGATAATGATGGGCGATAGAGATAGATGACAGGCATAAATGATGAGATAGGGATAGATGATGATGGAGAAAGAGAGAGAGAAAGAGGGGGAGGGAGAAGGAGGGAGGGAGAAAGAGTCATAGAGAAAGAGAGAGACAGACTGTGATCACAATTCGTTCTAATGAATTTGAAGATACAGTAAATTGCCACACAGGTTGTATCTTGGCCAGCTTGTGAACTTGAACTTATTTCCTGTAGATAGATGAATGAGTATCTAAATACCCTTTATCTCTCCAGTTCATGGAGCATGGAGCTCTTGACACAGCTCATATACTCAAGCACAAACATCTCCCTGTTCACCCTTGTTCTCTGTCTTTGCTCAGGATTCCCTAAACTGTATCATTATTCTATCAAACTTAATATTGATATCTAGGCTTGAATGATCACAAAATATTTCAAAGAAAGATATATAACTGTTTTATCAAGTAACAAAAATAGATGCAGATACTTGCTTGCATGGCCCCAGGTCCTACTGGACTGATTTTAACAGGCAGTGATATGAGATAGCTCTGTACGTCCCTCTACTTTGCTCTCTCTTTTGCTTAGCCAAGGTTGGGTCTATTGAGGACAGAAACTAGGTGCCATTATACCCTGGACAATTTGAATAAGTCCACCTCACTGCTGTCATTCTGAGAGTGACTTTACCTTACAGCAGGGAGTATCTGTGGAAGCATCATTACCTGGGAATATTGGATTATTTTTTTCTGACTGAAAGCTCAGCTCAAATGGCACTTTTCTAAGGAAAGCCTCTCAGAGTAGATCACACATTAAATAATTTTAAACACCTTACGTGTCCTCTTTTTTCACTTAACACTATTGCTAATAATTATCTAAGTACTGTATAGAACTTTCTGTAATAATGGAAATACTTTATATCTGTGCTGTCCAGTACAGTGGCCACTAGCTGCATGTGGTTACTCAGCACTTGAAATGTAGCTAGTGTGACTGAGACACTGAGTTTCTAATTGTATTTAATTTTAATCAATTTAAGTTTAAATTGCTACATGTAGGTAGTGGTTATCATTGTGGATATCACCAGCAATTAGATTCTTTTTTTAAAATGAGGGCAAGGGTTACTTTGGTGTATTTTGTAACACTGTATCCCCAGTGCCTGTACATAGTAAGTATTCAATGAATATTTAATTACTTGATTGGTTAATCATTCTACTGTTATTTATTTAGCCCACTGGTATTCACTCTCTTGAAAGTTATTTTACAAATGATTCCACAAGATGATCACTAGATATTCAGGTTGAAGGATGATGGCCTAAGAGTAGATAAAGGAGAATAGGGCTACTGAGTTTACATTCTGGTTCAGGTACTAATTAGTCGTATGATCTTGGGAAAGTCATTTAACCTCACTGAGCCTCAGGCTCCTCATCTGTAAATTTTGGAGAATAATTCATTCATTCTCTCTCTCTCTCTCTCTCTCTCTCTCTCTCTCTCTCTCTGCCTCCCTCCCTCCCTATATAAGGTTGTTGTGATGGTAAAATGAAATAATGCATTTAAAGCACTGTAAATGTAAGTGGTATCTATTATCATTGTATTTTTGGAAGATTAGCGAGCCCAGGATAGCATAACCCAAGTAACTGAATCCTATACAATAAGCACAATAGAGCCTTTTTCTGAGGAATTCTTTTTCTTCTTCTATTTTTCAACCAAATTTAAATAAGTATCTTGTATGCCGCCCTCCTATCTCCTCTTTTTTCCATGGATAAGGAGTTATCCAATGCTAGTCACCAAACCATGATTCAGTAGCTTCTTATACAGTGATATATATATATATACCACATAAAGGATTCCTAAAGTTACACAATCACCTCTCCATAGGCCACTGTAGTGATGCAGCCTGGTCTGAGAATTTATCATAACAATGGGTGTCTTCATCTTTGGCCATCCCCACCTTATCATCACAGCCAGTGGAAGAGATGGCAGCATTTCAGGCCATGATGCTCAGTGTCACAAAGGGCCTTCACAGTCTGTGACTGATAGCTAAGGTTAAGGATGTGAGACTTGTTAATCTTAACATCCCTTATACTGCTTCTTAAAACCAAGGGCATGCTTGCCATATAACTCATTAGCATTGCAAGGACCATTCAGCCTTCCCATTTCAGGGTAAAGTTGAAAAACATTTTAAAACTTGGGAAATAAAATGGAATCTGAAGTAAATTAATCTTACTTCTTTAAAAAATTATGAACCCTACGTATCTAAAACCTAGTCAATCTCCAGTATAGAAATAAATAAATAAATTGCACATAAGTTATCAATCTCAGGGGCAGGATAATAAAAAAAAAACCAGTATCTGGATTTTAATGAGATTCTACCTTAATTAAGCAAGGCATATTACAACTTCTAGTTTTATTTGTCAAGTAGTGTAAGGAGAATTCACAGAAAGTCATATTGTCTGAGATCAAAAGGCTGTTAGAAACTTTAATTGAGCCTTCCTGTTTTATAGCTAAGGAACTGAAACTCAGAGAGTACATATGACTTTTCCAAGGGCACACAAACTGTTAGTAGAGCTTTGGATCCAGGCCAGATTCAGAGACATGCGATGGTATAGTGAAAATTACATAAAGACTCAGGCCTAAATTTAAATATTGGATTTTCTTTTTATTAGCTAAAGTCACCTGACCTAGGAACTGGGATCAGATGATGGATGAGTGAAACTCCACAGGGTTATTGTACCTAATGGATAGTTAAGAGCTGCTTATAGAGCCTGTAGTGCATGTTAAAGTCATTTGCATTGTTGCAATGCAAATTATTCTCTATATCCTCCACAAAATATTAGTAAAATCTATGCTGCTTTGAAAAACCTTATGTAAGTGAAATATTTTAGGGATCCTGGGGAAAGCTTTGGACTTCCACAGACCATGGAATTGGCAAGAGTTCATACTAATCAACTAGACCTGACATCAAGGTTGCAGCTAACTTCTGAGGCATGAACATCTTGAGCTTTATAGACTAGAATATTAACCAATGAAATCTGTGTCTCTTAGCTGCCCTATCCCAGGCTAGCTTCTATTGAGATGGGATTCAATCTCTTGAGACTAAGTGCATTAAAGGTAAGTGATCAAGAGAAAAAGACCTGAAAGTCAAGGCTTCTTAAGTACTCCCAAGGAAAGGGGCAAAGTGTTATTTCCAAGTATTGTTCACTAACTTCAGAGGAGGAGGAAAGTGAGGTGGATAATGGTCAAATCCAGCTTTAATGGCTTTCCCAATGACATTTTTAAAGGTCCAATTCTAGGTTAGTCTTGATACTAATTTCCCCCTAGAATGATACATCCATCTTTTCTTTGATTCATTTTACACATATATCCCCATAGCCTCTAGACTTTCTGGAATTTTCGTTGACAAATGCACAGATCCCAAAGATAATTAGGATATTCAACCCCTGTTTTCTGCTAACACCCAAGTAGAATATTCCTGAAGAATAAACAAAGACTCGATGTGATATAGACATGTGGAAAAGCCCCACTTTAAGTGCCCTGAGGTCTTTGTTTCAGTGGCTTTCAAATTTTGTGTGTATAAGATTCATCTTCCTTGAGCCTCACCAGAGAGATTCTGATTAAGTCTAGGATAGCACTCAAGAAAACACATTTTAAACAAGATCTTTAACTATTTTTCATACAGGTAGTATATTAGTCTGCTAGGACTGTCATAACAAATTATCAGAGATTGAGTAGCTTAAACAACAGAAATTTATTTCTCACAGTTCTGGATGCTAGAAGGCCAATATCAAGGTGTTGGCATGTTGGTTTCTCCTGAGGCCTCTCTCCTTGGCTTGCAGATGGCTGTCTTATTTCTATGTCCTCATATGGCCTTTTCTCTATGTACATACATCCCTAGTGTCTCTCCCTCTTCATATAATGACACCAGTCCTTGGATTAGGGCTCTACCTTTGTGACTTCATTTAACGTAAATTACCTTTTTAAAGACCCTATCTCCAAATACAGTAAACTTGAGAGTTAAGACGTCAACATATGAATTTGGAGGAAGAATGTTAATACAATTCAGTTCATAACAAATAGTTTATAAACTTTACTGGAGAAATAATGATGAGTGAAATGTGAAATATGGAATATAATCAGTCAGGAACTGCTATGCAGGAGCCATGGTATGAAGATTCTAGGCTATTTACAAGAGAAATTTCAAAAGAAGTTAAAATAGCCCTTATTTTATGAAAGTTCAAGGTAAAAGAAATTTCACACACACACACACACACACACACACACACACACACTCAAGACACTGATAAGAGCCAAATGAATAGAATGACCATTAATTTATCATTAAATTCATCAAATTTACTTGACAGTAAAATAAGGGAACAGGTATAAACTAGGAATATTCTGGGTAAACCAGGCCCTCTGGTCATCATATAGATACTTTCTTCTTAAATGTCAAGGGACAAAGCCAGTTTTAAAAAGTAGGCAGCAACCTAATTCATTTACTTTTAGTGCACACTTAATAAAATTATTTTACTTTATAAAACATGAATGCTACTTGAGAGAGTATATATATGTATTGGGGTAGCAGAGAGACAAGTCATGGTACATAAAACCATTATCACTTTTTATTGCCTTAGCTTGACTTAGTTTTCCCTATTAACTTGAGTTCTCAGCTGAGGCCCGCTAGAAAGGGTATAGAATAGGAATACTTTAATAAAGGGGCAAAAGCTATAGATAAGAAAGCTGAGTCACCAAGAGGTTAAAGGATTTGCCTAAGGTTATACAGCTCATAGGTGAAGAGGCTGTTTTCCAACCCAGGCCTTCTGCCTCCTATTCTGGTGTTAACATCTACCCATTGAGGGGAGGAAAAAAATGGCGTAGATGATAGAGGCTTTGTTCATCTCTCTTGCAACCAAATCAAAGTTGTGACAGAAACATGGAGCAAACAGTAAGCAAAGTCACCTGGGATCTAGATAAACAGAAGCATTATAACTAGGGAGAAAAAATAATTAATCATTCTACAACAGTAGAAGGTAAGAGGGAGCGAAGACACAAAGCTGTCCAAATGGCTGAGTGGGACAGAGGCTACAACATCAGCAGCCAGCAGCTGCAGATGCCTCTTAAAGGGGCCGCGTCTATGAGCAGACTTATACCATGATGGACCAGCTCACTGTGAGCACCAGTGCTGGGTGGGCTGCATGTGGGGCACCAGGGACTTAAAGAGGAATGCTGAATTGTCAGAGTGAGGGCCAGAGGCAAGGCTCTCTCTCAGGCAGAAGGCCCAGCAGTATCCTTTGTACCTCTGTTGAGCCCTCCCCATTCCCAGTGTGCAGATGCAGCCCCACCATAGCTGAGATGTCATCAAACTACATGACAGGGGTCACTTTGCCCAGAGGATTTCCTGAAACTCCACCTCCCCTAACTCAAAGCTCCACCCAAGCCACATCCAGGTGTATCCTTAGTGAGTCAGGTGCTACTTGATGAGCAGAGCTAAGACTCACACTAGTGGTAGTTGGCCTCAGTTTCTGGTGTGGTTTCTTGAGGCAACTATAAGTACAGCATCTATGGAATGCTTGCTGAATCTTAACAGATGGCCCCAGAGAGGAACAGGTAGGGGATAAACTTGGCCTGCAGCTGAACCCCTCTCAGGACTGTACCACTGGACACGTACTAAACAAAACTGTGCTAATAAAACTAGGAGACATAGGAGCTTTGCTTAGTACATAGAAGGAAATACAGAATGATAGCCAAAATGGGAAGACAAAGAAGCAGAAACAATATGAAAGAACAGAACAGAGATCCAGGAATAATGGAGTCAAGGAATTTAACAGATGCGGAGTTCAAAACAAACACTGGTTATAAAGATGCTCGATGAACTTAGAGGAAGTGTAAATGAACACAATGAGAACTTTGACAAAAAGATAAAAAACATAAAGATTGAAATGGAAATTATAAAAGAGACCCAGTCAGAAATGAAGAATACATAATCTGAGATTAAGAGTATATTAGATGAAAAAAAAAAGTGTGATAAAGAAGAGGATCGAACCACCAATATAGACGATGAGGACACTTAATCATAATGGAAAAGATGAAGAAGCCAAGGCTATAATAATAATTTAAGGAGCCTATGGGACACTATTAAATGTAAAAATATTTGTATTATAGGGGTGCCTGAAGGAAAACAAGACGTGGAAGTGCTACTTGAAGAAATAATGATGGAAAACTTCCCTCACTTGGTGAAGGAAATAGACGTACAACTTCAAGAATCTTAGAGATTCCTAAAAAAAGAGGAACCCAAAGAGGCCCACACCAAGACACATCATAATTAAAATGCCAAAGGTTAAATATAAAGAGAGAATTTTAAAAGTAGCTAGAGAAAAGCAGACAGTTACTTACAAGGGAGCACCCATAAGACTGGCAGTTGATATCTCAAAAGAAACTATGCAAGACAGAAGGCCTTGGCACAAAACATTCAATGTGATGAAAAACCAGGATCTACAACCAAGAATACTTTATCCAGAAAAGCTATCATTTAGAGTTGAAGAACAGATAAAGAGCTTCCCAGACAATAATAAGCAAAAGGAATGTATCACCACTAAGCTAGTATTACAGGAAGTGTTGAAGGGACTTCTTTAAGAAGAAAAAGCATGTATCAAAAACAGGAATAAAGAATAACTACATTCCTATCAACAAGTACCTCAAATGAAAAAAAAATTAAGTGCTCCAACCAAGAGATAAAACAGCCAAATGGATAAGAAAAAAAGACTCCAATATATGTTGCCTACAAGAGACTCACTTCAGATTAAAAGACATGCACAGGCTAAAAGGTAGGAGATGGAGAAAGATATTGTCTTGATGGACCTGGAGGGCATTGCACTGAATGAAATGGGAAGGACAGAGAAAAACAAATATCACATGATTTCATGTACATGTGGAATCTAAAGAACAAATAAACAACAACAACAAAAACAGTAATAAACTCACAGATACAGAGAACATTTTGAGGGCTACTAGATGGGGAGGGGAGTTGAGGAATGGAAAAAAGGCAAAGGGATTAGAGGTACAAATGGATAGTTGCAGAATAGACATGGAGATGTAGAGTGTAGCATAGGGAATATGGGTAATGAAGTAATAAATATGTAAGGGGGAAAGGGGGTACTAGATTCAGTGGGGTGACCACTCTATGAGTTATGCGGATCTCGGATTACTGGGTTGTACAACTGAAACTGGTATATTACTGTATGCCAACTAAAATTGAAAAAAAAAACTCATTGAATTGTACAATGTAAATATGGCAACTAATTATCTATTATATTTGAATAAAGCTGAGGAAATTTTTTTTAAATAACATGAATAAAGAGTGGTAATAAACATTCCTATCAGCAATACCTTAAATGGAAAAGAATTAAGTGCACCAACCAAAAGACAAGGAAGCTGGATAAGAAAACAAAACCCCTACATACGCTGCCTACAACAGACTCACTTCAGATAAAAAAAGACATACATACTAAAAGGAAGGAGACAGAAAAAGATATTGCCTTGATAAACCTAGAGGGTAATGCGCTGAATGAAATAGTTTAGATAAAGACATGTCACATGATATCATGTACATGTGGAATCTAAAGAACAAAATAAACAAAAGAAATGGAAATAAACTCATGTATATGGAGAATATTTTGAGGGCTACTAGATGGGAGGGGATATGGAGGGATTGATAGTGAAAAAAAGGCAAAGGGATTAAGTATGAATGAATAGTTAAAAATAGACATGGAAATATAAAGTGTAGCAATAAGGAAGGTAGTGTATAACGTTGTAATAAATATGTAAGGGTTAAGAGAGGTACTAGCTTTAGTGGGGCGATCACTTTGTGAGTTATATAGATCTCTAATCATTATGCTGTATAATTGAAACTAATATATTATTGTATGCTAACTATAATTTTAAAAATTCATTGAACTGTACAATGTAAAAAGAAGCATCTACCCATTACACTCCAGGATCCTAAGGAAATAACAGTCCTGCATGAATATCAGGGATTCTGGGAAGCCAATGAACAGAATAAAAGCCAGGAGTAACTTGACATATGTGGTAGAAGAATTATGCACCCCACCCTCAGCAAAGATGTCTACATCCTAATCCCCGGAATTTGAGAACATATCAGGCTACATGGCAAAAGGGAAATAAAGCTGCAGATGGAGTTAATATTGCTAATTCAGTGACTTTAAAATAGAGAGATTATCTCGGATCTGCCATATGGGTCTAATACAATCAAAATAGTGCTTAATAGTAGAAGAAAGAGACAGGAGAGTAGGTCAGAGTGATGTCACATGAGAAATATTTGACTGATAATTGTTGACTTTGAAGATAAAGGTTAGAGCTGCAGCCAAGAAATGTAGCCTGTTGAAGCTGGATAAGAAACAGAAACAAACTCTCCTTTAGAGCCTCCAGGAAGGAATTCAGCCTTGCTGACAACTTAATGTTTAGACCAGTGAGACATAATTTAGACTTCTGACCTTGACACACACACACACACACACACACACACACACACACACACACAGCAGAGTTGAGGTAATTTATCTGCTAAGGTAAATTTTGCCTACTTTGCTATTCTTCCAAACAGATAAAATCAGTAGACACTTTAGATAATATGGCTTTAATATGCCCTTCTCTCTTTTTATATAAATAACCTTGGAGTTTTCTAATATTCAAAATCTGCATGAATAAATCACTCATTTGATCATTCTGCAATAGCTTATCTGATCCCTAGGATAGGTCCAAAGAGTCCTCCTTCCTAGTAAATATGTCTGCAGAGAATCAGCATTTTTAAACTGAAATTTCAAATAAGGTAAATAAGGGAGATTGAAATAAATTTTTTCCCTTCCAGACAGTTTTCCTCTGAACAAAACATCTCTTCCTATATGATTCAAGGATGATTTTGCCAGTGACTTGCACAAGCATGAAACTCTATTACTCTGCATTCATTTTTCTTTTACTTGATTCCATGGAGAAAGAAGTGTGTTAACCAATTACAGAGGAAGCTGACTCTAAAAGTGCTTTTTCAAATTGACAATTAGGTTTTCAGGGTCATGGCTTCAACTGTGAATATATTGCACTGTCTCAGAGAGGGAACCTGAGCTGGGCTCTCACATAGAATACTGAGAATGCCAGAATTCTAATAACTCCACAATTTTCACTACCTTGAGCACTATACCAAGAGTAATACCTTATCAATCCATAAACCAACAGTCTAAAAGATTTATTTTCAACTGAATGTTAAACAATTGAATGACTGGATCATGAGGCTATGATTTTTATCAAACACAGTCTCTCACCAAAAAGAATTCAGTTCCTTCCAAGATCTCAGAAATTAATGTCTACAGCAGAGAAGAACAATTAGCCAATTCATAAAGGAAGGTTCAGTTGACATTTCCATTGCAAAGGGAAATTGTTTTATAGCTTATGTAAGAATCTATAACTTACTTTCAAGCAAGACTAGCCTTATACAGAGTGTTCCTTCTTAGATAAATATTCCTTCTATCTTAGGACATTGTGAATAGTCCAATCAGTGCCATTAGTACCATCAAAACCAACATTAAATTTGCAAAATCTACTTCTGTAGAAGATTGTGATATCATCTGTCCAGCAAAATGCTCCTTTCCCCTTTCTTCTTAAAACTAAGCCTCTCTTCCTATGGGAAACTCGTTCCTGAGGTTAAAATGAGACTATCATCTCATAATTCCCCCCCTCTAGACCACTTGAGTTGGCATGTGATCCATTCTACCCCATCTATCTGGCCACTGTGGTTAGTTCACAGATAGGTGCCTGAAGCAAGCTAGAACAATCAGAGTCTCCCCTAAGAGTTAATATATAAACTATAAGAGTGAACATTTTTTATATCTCAAGGACTGCAAGTTATAAGGGTCATATAAATCAAGAGCTGTCGTGGCAATATTTCCAGCCATATGGCGAAAGTTTACCCAGGTATGCAACCATACAGAAGAAAAGCAAGTCAGGATATTTAAAGAAAGAAGTAATAACCCTGATTACATTGTTTAAGCTCCTATATCCAGACATGCCTGAAGTTACACAATCCCTGGACATCTCAAGTGAACTGATAAATTCATTTTTGTTTAAGCTAACTTGAGTTGTGTAACTTGTAATCAAAATAACCCTAATACAGCTTCTCCTGTTTTATCCTCTTCACCAGAGTAGTGGTTCTCAACCTTGGCTGCACATTAGAGTCACCTGGGGAACTTTAAAATCCCAATGCCTAAGCTACACTTCAGACAAATTATAAGTCCCCAGAGATGAGACCCAAACATCAGCATTTTTAAAGTTCCTCAGGTAGTTCTAGTGTGCAGCCAAGGTTGAAAATCATGGTCTTAGAGAGCAAATGGCACTAGGTGACCTTTGGTGTTAGATCAATATTTCTCAAGCTTAACTGGGCATCAGAATTACCTGGGGAAGATTTTTCAAAATATAAGCTCACAAGTTCCAGTCATGGGGATTCTAATTCAATAGACCTAGGGTAGGGAACAAGAATCCAACTGCCTTTTGAATATCTCAAAGTGACTGTAATGTGTAACCCAAGCTTGAGAATAAACAGGAAATAGTAGTTGAATCAAAAGCAGTTTGCCAGTAACCTATAAATACCGATAGCAAGCAATCCATTGTAGTTTGGGGAGAGAATATTAAAATTCTACACATAAAACCTATTTTTATTTCTCTTTATGTGAAGAACCAAAGTGACTCCATTTTGTGACAGGCCTCCATTTTAGCCAATTCCTGGAAATTACTGTGTGAATGCATGTGTGACCATCACTATGGGGATGCTATGGAAACAGTAGCCACCCCCCCCAGTCAACCTGTAAGAATGGCCCTGGAATTCCCCTTCTATTGGTTGCTAGGTAGACCTCCCCTGCCGCTACCTGCTCACCAATCCTGCAACGCCAAGGCCTGTCACCCCATTCTGTAGTTTTTACTTTTAAATATGTCTGTAAGATTAAGGAAGGGGCCCTTCTCCTGCATACTGCTTTGGCAGTGTATGGAGTTGGGTCTGAGCTAGCTCGCTAATAAACTCCCTTGTGTGATTGCATTGGCAGTTGTTTCCTTCACGGCTCGTGGGGTTCCGAATCGGGGCACAACATATGTATGTTTTGTAATGCTCACAATACTTTACATAATTTTTATATGTAATTCTTTGTAAATACATGTATATTGGGATGCATACATTTTTAAAGGGATGCATGATCAAATATGTTTGGAGAGAACTGGATTAGAGGTTGCCTCATAGCCATACTTTGGCCTTAAGCACAGTTACCTGAGATGATAAGCATCTAATACCTTTGTCCAGACATGAACATGCTTTTTCCAACAAAATATAGCTTCATATAAATATAGTGATATCTATTAAATGACATATTCTTTTTAAAAAGAAAGTCAATAAATATAGTACTAGATTAAGGTTTAAAAGAAATAGGAATTCTGTAGCACCATGTGGTACCATTTGATTTTTCAACTGGAAATATAACTGCTCCTCTACTGGTTCCCTTTTGTATCCTCTTGGGAAACTTTTAAATTATCTTCTCTTCCTTTTCGGAAACTTAATTTTTTTCCAGAAGTCCTGATTATGACCTGTTCACAGCCTTCACAAACTGCTTGCCCTAGTAGAACAGAATTACAGTTGATCGAGACTTTGATTTTCCCCAATTGTTTTCTGTTTTCCCTGTAGCATGATGTAAGATATTGCTCTCTAATCACATCTCCAACCTTATCACACTCTTAATGCATGAGCAATTAACAGATAAATAATGTAACAAAACTGCATTTTCTATAACCCTTACCTGCTTCCACAGCAAATTCAAAATTATTATGATTCAAAGAGATTAACTCTTTCCTACAAAATGTCTAAATATTATCATTTCTTAGATACAATGTTTTCCTCATTATCTTTGAGATTGCCCTATTAAAAAGTAAATGGCCTTGAGAGAAATAAGAGATTAATAACTTAGCGAAGGGGTGTTTGAAAGTACAAAACACTTTTCAAAATGCCAGCTAGCTGAAAGCCGGGTCCCCAAAACAAGAGACTCAGAATAGATAAATTTTGACAGGAAGGTCAATACAGGGAATAATCTAGACTCAAAGTAATATATCAGTGGGTCCCAAATCTGGCTTTACTTAAATGTCACCAAGTGCCAGGTGGCTGTTACACATTTTTATTCCTGAACCCCACCCCCAGAGATTCCAATTCACTGGTTCTGGGAAAGAATCCAGGAAATCGTATTATTAAAAAATGAAAACTCCCCCAGATAAATCAAGGACATAATTGGATTTAAATCTACCATTAGAGAGTAGTTCTTAGAGAAGGTAGATATTCAGGGGATACAATGAAAGTTCTGGGTTCAGGTTGGCCATAAGAGAGAGAAGGGTCCTCATAGAGCCCAAAGAAAAATCATTTCCTTGCAATGTTACTAAGTTCAGACCAGATTGCAGATGTCAATGAATTAAAGTAGTGTTAATTTATTTTTATATGTTAAAAAGTTTCTTCACTTAATCAATTTCAATTTAACAAATATTTATTTAGTATATACTAGTTATAAGTCCTTGGGATGGATGTTATGATGAATATGAAGATAAATAAGTCAGAAGGAACCTACACTCCTGAGAATCACAGTACGCTGAAGAAGATAGGCCTTTATTCAAGTAAACCAAAGCTCTAATACAGACACAACCAATATGCTATTGAAAAATAAGGGACAAAGGAATTTATTCCAATTAGAGGCCTCTGGGGAGGACTTATAGAGTGCAGGTATACCTCATTTTGTTGTGCTTCATTTTATTTTGTTTCACAGACGTTGTAGTATTTACAAATTGAAGATAAAGCCCTCCAACAGCAAAAAGATTATGACTTGCTTTATTGAGATGGTCCTAAACTAAACCTGCAATATCTCTGAGGTACTCTTGTAATTATTATTTGACAAATATCTTCAAATGCAGGCAAAATAGGGTATTTCTGGAAAAGAAGATAACATAAGCAAAAACCTGTACAAGAAAGCCAGAGTTGTCTTATTTGGTTTAAGTTTAGAGCACCTTACAAAATACTGTCATTTATGGAATATAATTCTGTGGATGGTAACTACTATGTTATGTAAAATAAAGTGAGGAATATAAGCAGAGATCATATTGTGGGCACAAAGGAGACTGGACTTTATATTCAAGGGGGATCGATCCTGAGGAAAAAAATGACATGGCCAGATCTATTTTGTTTTTTGTTTTTCAGAAAATTATGCTGTCCTTGATATGAAGGACAAAAAAGAGGAAGACCAGTTAGGAGTGGGGTATAACAGTCCATACCAAAGAAAACGAAGGACTCACCATGAGTCATGGCACTGTGAGTAAGAAAATTATGAGACAACTAAGAAATAAAAAGTTACATGTCTAGACTCTGCAGAAACATGGAGGAGTAAGAGATGTCCCCAGATCTCTCCCCTTGAAACAACAAAGAGCTGAACATCTAAAACTGAATTAAAAACACCCAGTCTACACACCAGCATGTCTGAGCGTGTGATCTGCGCATAAGAGCTACCACAGGTCAGAAACCTGGGTGTTGGGAGGTGAACTGGGAGAAATAAAGAAGCTTCCCTTTGCAGCACTGGAGCCCCCTATAGGAGGATGGGAAGGAAAGAAGATGTGGCAATCTCCCTGAACAACCCTGCTTTGGAAAGCTGTGAGCTCCCCAAAGCCAGCCAGCGGCAGCACCCAGTCATCAGGGCAGAAAGCAGAGAAGTGGGACAGGACTGCAGAAAAGCAACAGTTGATTTTTACCAGTCCCAATTGCAAAACTGAGGCTGAGTCGCAGCCCCCAACTCCCAACCCAGAAGGCACCTCCCCACATAATTCCAAGATCAATCGCTGCAGAGGCCCAGGGGAATATGAGTAAACACTGCAGAGACTGTTGCTGACAATGACAGGGACTGAAACTGAGGGTAGTGAGCATGATTAAATATCTACAATTAATTTTTTAAAGGCATCTTTAAGGCTTTATATAAAGCAAGAATCCAAGGGGCTTAGTTGTCACCAACTGGAAACCAAAAGAAAATCACCTTCTTTGCAACAGGCTAAAGAGACACCTTTATATAATAAAAATTCTTTCTAGAAAAACAGCAGAATACACCTCCATTAATGCCCAGGCAGAGAAATAGTCCATTAAACACCATGAACAACCAAGGCGATGAGGCATCCCAGAAAGAAAGAGAAAAATCTCTAGAAAATAAGCTTACAGACATAGAAATATACGACTTAAATGATAGAGATTTCAGAATGGTAATTGTGAAAAAATTCTGGGAGATTGGAAATGAGTCATATCAACAGTTTCAGAAATTGAAAAAAACAACTAGATGAGAAGAGCAAGGAGATGAAACCTTCAAAAAACACACTAGATCTGCTAGAGATTAAAAAGACACTGTAAGACTTAAAAAATGAAATAGCAAACTGGAGAAATACAGTCGACCAAATGCAGGAAATGATCAGTGATATCAAAGACAGAAATCTAGAAATAAGTCAGAAGAAACAAGACAGAAATAGAACAATGGAAAACAATGAAAGAGAAATACAAGAACTAGCTGATACTATCAGGAGAGGAAAGATAATAATGGGCATTATCAAAGGCAAGGAAAAGGAGCAGGGCCTAGAATGCATTTTTAGACAAACAGTTTATAGCAATTTCACAAATCTAAGAAATGAGCTGGAGCTTGGAATTCAAGAAGTCAACAACACACCCAATTACGTCAACCCAAAAAGGCCTTCACCAAGTCATATTGTATTAAAGTTATCAAAAATCAATGACAAAAATAGAATTCTCAAGGCAGCCCGGGAGAAGAAAATGATAACTTAAAAAGGAAAACCCACTAGATTATCATCAGACTTATCAGCGTAAACCTTACAAGCCAGAAAGGAATGGAATCAAATATTTATTAAGTAAAAAGAACAAACAGCCTAGAATAATGTATCCAGTGAAGCTCTCCTTTAGATATGAAGGAGAAATAAAAACCTTTTCCAGACATACAAAAATTGAGGGAATTCTCCACTATGAAGCCTGCACAACAGGAAATACTGAAAGCAGTAACCTCGCCTAAAATAAAATTACAAAAAAAAATACATAATTAGTAGTAAAGTGATTTTCAGGCAAATAGAAGCAAAGGAGTGCAACCCTTATGAAGAACAGGGCATTATATGCTTAAATAATAAGAAGTGAATTGTTATAACAAGATAGTAATGAACATTAAGCATACATAGGACCAAATTGAGATAACAATGACTGAAAAGGGGAGGATTCAAAGATCTAAATTCATAAAGGGGAAAGGAGATAAGACACATGCAGAAGAAAAGGGATGACTGTATGTATGTATGTATGTATGTATGTATGTATGTATGTATGTGTGTATGTATGTGTGTGTATATAAATAAAACTATCCTTTACATATTCATAATGGTAACTCCACAACAAAGATTCATAACTGAAGTATATAACATAAATAAGAAGGACCAGAAAGAAAACCCACAAAAGCCAAATATAATAAAGAAAACAGAAACACAAAAACAAGGGAACAATGGAAACACCGAGCTACCAGAAAGCAAAAGATAAAATGGCTATAAGAAGACATCATATTTCAATAATCACACTAAGTGTGAATGGACTGAAATCACCAATAAAAAGGTACAGAGCTGCAGAATGGATCCAAAAACAAAACTCAAACATATGCTGCCTCCAGGAGACATATCTCAGCTCCAAAGACAAATATAGACTCAAAGTGAAAGGGTGAAAAGTGGGAGTAGCAATACTAATATCAAATGAAATAGACTTCAAAATAAAAAAAGGTAAATAAAGATACTGAAGGACACTTCATAATGATAAAGGGAATCATGCACCAGAAGACATAACACTTACTACTATCTATCCTCCCAATCAGGAAGCCCCGAAATTTGTAAAGCAATTAGTAACAGAACCAAAAGGAAAAAACAGACCAAAACACTATCGTTGTAGGGGACCCAAATACCCCACTATCAGACATGAACAGATCATCCAAACAGAAAATCAATACCAAACAGAAAATCAATACCAAACAGAAATAACATCTTTAAATAACACATTAGACTAACTGGACATAACTGACATTTACAGAGCCTTCCACCCCAAAACAGCTACTTATACATTCTTCTCTAGAGGACGAGGAACAGTTTCAAAAATCGACCACATATTGGAACACAGAGATAGCCTCAACAAATAGAAGGCTGAAATCATACCAACTATATTCTCTGATCATAATGCTTTGAAACTAGAGATCAACTGCAAAAAGAAATCAGGAACAAACACAAATACATGGAGATTAAACAACATACTACAGAAGAATAATTGGGTCAAAAAAGAAATAAAAAGAGATCAAGAGATACATAGAAACAAATGATAATGATAGTACAACATATAAAAACTTTTGGGACACAGCAAGAGCAATCATAAGAGGAAAGTTCATATCATTACAAACCTACCTCCAAAAACAACGAACCCAAATAAACAACTTATCACATCATCTTAAAAAAAATGGAAATGGAAAAACAAATGAAGCTTAAAGCAGAAGGAAATAAATAATCAAAACTAGAGCAGAAAATAAAAGAAACTGAAAACAAACAAAAAAAATATAGAAAAAATAAACGCAACAAAAAACTGTTTTTTTTAGAAGGTTAATAAAATTGATAATCCCTGGATAGACTCACTAAAGAAAAAAGACAAAGAACACAAATAAAATCAGGGATGAAAGAGGGCAAATTATGACTGATATCACAGACAAGCAAAGGATCATAGAAGGATACTATGAAAAAGTATATAACACCAATAATAACCTAAAAGAAATGAATCAGTACTTAGAAAAATACAATCTGACTAGACTGAATCAAGATGATCTAAAAAATCTAAATATATTGATCGGCAGTATAAAAGTCGAAATAATTGTCAAAAACCTACCAAAAAGTAAAAGTCCAGATCCAGATGGCTTCACCAATGAATTCTACCAAACATTCAAAAAGGATTTAATACCTATTCTCAAACTCTTCCAAAAAATTGAAGAAGAGGCAATACTTCCCAACTCAGTTTATGAGGCCAATATCACTTTGATACCCAAACCTGGTAAGGATAATGCAAAAAAAGAAAACTACAGACCAATATCTATCATGAACACAGATGCAAAAATCCTAAATCAGATACTAGCGAACTGAACACAGCAACATATTAAAAAGATCATATACCAAGATCAAGTAGGATTCATTCCAGGGGCACAAGAATGGTTCAACATATACAAATCAATTAATGTGATATACAACATGAACAAATTTAAAAAAATAAGAATCATATGATCATATCAATAGACGCAAAAAAAGCTCTCAACAAGATATGGCATCCATTTATGATCAAAACACTTCTCAAAATCGGTATCGAAGGAAAGTACCTTAACATAATAAAGTCCATATATGACAAACCATCAGTCAACATTATACTTAATGGTGAAATACTAAAAACCTTCCCTCTAATATCAGGAACAAGGCAAGGCTTTCCACCATCACCACTGTTATTCAACATAACATTGGAGGTCCTAGCAAGTGCAATCAGGCTAGAGAATGGTATAAGGGCATCCCAATAGGAAATGAAGAATTCACACTGTCACTATTTGCAGATGACATGATTCTCTATATAGAAAACCCTAAAGACTCCACAAGAACACTATTAGAAACAATAAGCAAATACAGTAAAGTTTCTAGATACAAAATCAATGTTCAAAAATCCATAGTGTTCCTATACTCTAATAACAAAGTGTCAGAAAAAGAAGTGGAAAAAATAATTCTTTTTGCAAATGTGACAAAAAGAATAAAATACTTGGTAATAAATTTAACAAAACAAGTAAAGGACCTACATAATGAAAACTATAAGACCCTATTAAAAGAGCCCGAAGAAGATACAAAGAAATGGAAAGATATTCCATATTCTTGGATTAGAAGAATCAACATAGTTAAAATGACTATATTATCTAAAGCATTATACAGATTTAATACAATCCCCATCAGAATCTCATTGGCATGTTTTAAAGAAATAGAACAAAAAATTATCAGATCTGTATGGAGGCACGAATGATCCCGAATCGCCAAAGCCACCCTGAGAAAAAAGAACAAGGCTGAAGGCATCACTCTGCTTGACTTCAAATTATAATACAGAGTGATAATAATCACAAAATCATGGTATTGACAACAAAACAGACACACAGAGCAGTGGAATAGAATCGAGAGTCCAGAAGTAAACTCACGTTTATATGGGCAAATAATTTTCCACAAAAAAAGCCAAAAACATACAGTGGAGAAAGGAAAGCCTCTTCAATAAATGATGCTGGGAAAACTGGAAAGCCACCTGCAAAAGAATGAGACTAGACTGCTTTCTCTCAACACACACCGAATTTAACTCAAAATGGATTAAGGACCTGAAACAATAAAATACATAGAAGAAAATATAGGAACTAAACTCATGGACCTTGGACTTAAAGAGGATCTTATTAACTTGACCTTGAAGGCAAGGGACATAAAAACGAAAATAAATGTATGAGACTGCATTAAACTAAAAAGCTGCTTCTCAGAAAAAGAAACTGTCAACAAGGTAAAGAGACAACCATTCAAATAGGAAAATATATTTGCAAGCAATGCCTGCGATAAGGGCTTAATATCCCAAATATACAAAGAACTCATACAATTCAATAGCAACAAAAATAGAAACAATTCAATCAAAAAATGGGCAGAGGATCTGAACAGACACTTCTCCCTAGAGGACATACAAATGGCCAACAAATATTTGAAAAGATGCTCAACATTGCTAGCTATTAGGGAAATGCAAATCAAAACTACAATGAGATACCACTTCACAGCTCTTAGAGTAGCTATAATCAACAAGACATGTAATAACGAATGTTGGAGAGGATGTGGAGAAAAAGAAACCCTTATACACTGCTGGTGGAACTGCAAATTGGTACAGCCACTATAGAAAATAGTATGGAACTTCTTCAAAAAAAGAAGAATTTATTTACCATATGATCTGGCAATCTCTCTACTGGGTATTTACCCCAGATTTGAAAACTCATGTCCATAAAGATAACTGTAGACCAATGTTCATAGCAGTATTATTCACAGTGGCCAGTTCATGGAAGCAACTGCAGTGTCCTATGATAGATGGACACTTGGAATAATGGAATAATACTCAGAATAATACTCGGCCACAAGAAGAGATGAAATAGTGCCATTAGTGACAACATGGATGGACCTTGAGATAATCATGCTAAGCAAAATAAGCCAGACACACAAAGTTCAAAATCACATAATATCACTTATATGTGGTTTATAGACCTAAAAGCAACAAAAGAACAGAACAGAGACTCATGGACATGGACTATAGACTAGTGGTTACCAGAGGGTAGGGAGTAGGTGAGGATGGAGGAAGTAGACTGGGTAAGGGGGTCAAATACAGGGGGGTAGGTGTAGGCTGAAGTGGATAAAGGGGATCAAATATATGGTAGCTGAAGGAAACCAGACTTCAGGTGATAAAGATAATAGAATATACAGATGTCAAATTATAATGCACATATGAAAATTATATAATTGCATTAAACAATGTTACACCAATAAACTTAATTTTTTTTAAATGTCATATGTCTACTAAATTAATTGCGATGTTGGAAAAGAGTAAATGATGGTTAAAAAAATTAATGATATTTTTTACTCAGAACTTTTAGTCATCCATTGGTTATAGTGCCTAGTAAAATAGGAGAGGGGAGAGTAGAGGACGTCCACTAAAAATCTTCTTATAAAAATAATTCTAAACCATATAAATGCTAAAACTACAGGAAAAAAGTAAGTGGGTTACTTTATTACCACACTTTTCTGGAGGAGGAGATTGTGAAGAATTAGCCAGTTAGATGGTCAATGTTATTCATTTGACTCCTTTCTTTGGGCTATTTGTAAATGACAAATCTCCTTTCAAAAGACAAAGATTCAATTTGTACTTCTGGCCAAGATAGGGTAACAGGGATTGGATTATCCTCTCATTTGACACTCCCAAAACAGTCACAATAAGAAAGAAAAGTTTTTAAGACATAAGACACCAAACAACAAAGAACAATGATCTCTGAAACAAATAATTGTACCAGTTTATTACTGGAAAAGAGTTTCCAGGACACATACAGGGTGCAGGGAGAGAAAATGGAGGCGAATCCTAATGATTCCCTGAGTTAGAGAGGAAGAAACTGAAAGTACAAGAAGAACAAGGAGAATAAAGTTATAAAGTTTTCTGGACAGATGATCAGAGAGGAGAGAGCAGAAGAGAGAACCCTAGAGCTTGACGAAACATCCCACCCTGGAGCTTGACAAAGTATCCCTTTACAGTATTCAGCAGAGTACTGATCAGAACATGAATGTGAGGAAGCTAGCAAAATGTAAGAAAAGAACCACCAGACAGGATTAGAGGGAACAGTAGCCAGCACTCAGATAAGGCTAGGTAAAAAGCCTGCTACCATGAGCTAGATTGAAAAGTCCCAAGTAGAGTGGTCATCAAGAACTGTGAAGGGTCTGGGATTTTATCCTATTTGCAAACTAAAAAGATAAAACATATGGTTTCATGGATCCTGAGAGATGAAAGACTCCTGGGTCAGAGGCAAAGGTCATTATTGTTCATAGCACAGCAAGCAGCATGAGAATTAGCATATTTTTTGCTTTGGTCCTCTGCTGTGGACTGAATGTATGTGTCCTCCCAGAATTCATATGATAAAGCCTAAACTCCAACGTGATGGTATTAGGAAGTAGGGCCTTTAGGAGGTAACTAGGTTTAGATGAGGGTGGACCCTGTAATGAGATAAGTGTCTACTTTTTAAGAGTAAACACCAGGACTTTGCAGAAACATGGCGGAGTGAGAGATGTTCCCAGATCTCTCCCTTTGAAACAACAATAAGCTGAACATCTAAAACTCAACAAAAAACACCCAAACTACACACCAGCATGTCTGAGTGTGTGATCTATGCATAGGAGCTACCACAGGTCAGAACCCTGGGTGCTGGGCAGTGGACTGGGAGAAATAAAGAAGCTCCTTCTTGCAGCTGCTGGAGCTCCCTGCAGGAGGAGGGAGAGGGGAGAAGGTGTGGTGATTTCCCTGAATAGCACTGCTTGGGAGTGCTGTGAGTCCACGCAGCTAGAGGAAGGGCCCAGTCATCAGGGCAGAGAACAGAGAAGTGGGGCAGGACTGCAGAGAAAAAAACAGTTTATTTTTGCCAGCCACTGTTGCAAAACAAAGGCTGAACCAAAGCCCAGAACTCCCAAACGAAGAGGGCACTTCCCCCTATAGCCTCCAAGATCAATCACCGTGGAGCCCCAGGGGAATCTGAGCAAATACAGCCAAGACTGTTGCTTAAACTGACAGGGACTGAAACTGACAGGGACTGAAACTGAGGGCAGCAAGCATAATTAAATATCTACAAGAAAATAAAAAGGTATTATTACAATTTATATAAATCATGGATCTAAGAGGCTTAGATGCCACCAACTAAAAACCAAAAGAAAAGTGCCTTCTTTGTAACAGGCTAAAGAGAGGCCTTTATATAATAAATCTTTCTGGAAAAACAAGAGAATATACTTCCATTAATGCCCAGGCAGAAAATTGTCCATTAAACACCATGAACAACCAAGATGACAAGGCATCTCAGAAAGAGAACAAATATCCAGAAAATAAGCTTACAGACATAGAAATATGTCGCTTAAATGACAGAGAATTCAGGATGGTACTTATGAAAAAAACTCACTGAGATCCAAAATTAATCATATCAATAATTTCAGGAATTTGTAAAAACAACTAGATGAGCAGAATGATATCTTTACCAAGCAGATTGAAACCTCAAAAATAACCAAACGGACCTTCCGAAGATAAAAAACAAACAAACAAACAAAAATAAACAAATAAATAAATAAATCCCTCTGCAAGAGCCGAAAAATGAAATAGAAAGATTGAGAAATAGAGTTGACCAAATGCAGGAAACGATCAGTGGTATTGAAGACAGAAATCTAGAAATAAATCAGAAGGAAGAAGTGGGAAGCCAAAGAATGAAAAATAATGATAGAGAAATACAAGAACTAGCCAATACCATCGTGAGAGGAAACATAAGATTAATGTGCATTATAGAAGGCAAGGAAAAGGAGCAGAGACTAGAAAGCATTTTCAGACAAATAGTCGATGAGAATTTCCCAAATAAGGAATGAGCTAGAGATAGGAATTTAAACGGTCAACATAACACTCAATTATCTCAATGTAAAAAGGCTCACCAAGATACATTGTATTAAAGTTATAAAAAAAATAACAAGAAAGATAAAATTCTCAGGGCAGCCAGGAAGGAGAAAATGATAACTTATAAAAGAAAACTCATTAGACTATCATCGCATTTCTCAGTGCAAACCATACAAGCAGAAAAGAAACATTTAAACTATTAAATGAAGGTAAATACCAGCCTATAATAATGTATCCTTCTAAGCTCTCCTTTAGATATGAAGGAGAAATTAAGATGTTTCCAGACATACAAAAATAGAGGAAATTCTCCACTATGAGGCCTGTATTACAGGAAATGCTGAAAGGAGTCAGCTCACCTGAAACAAAATGACAAAATAAAAAATACATAATTAGGATTAAAATTATTATCAGGCAAATAGAAGCAGAGGAGTACAATCTATACTAAGAACAGGGCATTATATGCTTAAATTATAAGAAGAGAATTGATATAGCAAGATAGTAATGAACATTCAGCATACATAGGGACGAATTGAGATAGCAATGACTGAAAAGGGGAGGATTCAAAGATCCAAATTTGTAAAGGGGAATGACAATAAGGCGCGCAAAGAAGAAAATGGACAAATATATACATATATTGCTATCCTATACATATTTGTAATGGTAACCATACAACAAAGATTCATAACTGAAGTATATAACATGAACAAGAAGGACCAGAGAGAAAACCCACAAAAGCCAAATATAATAAAGAAAACAGAAACACAAGGACAAGGGAACAATAGAAACACCGAGCTACTAGAAAGAAAAAGATAAAATGGCTATAAGAGACCTCATATTTCAATAATCGCCCTAAATGCAAATGGACTGAAATCACCAATAAAAAGGCATGGAGTTGCAAAATGGATCAAAAAACAAAACCCAACCATATGCTGCCTCCAGGAGACATCTCAGTATCAAAGACAAATAAGACTCCAAGAAAAAGGGTGCAAAAATGATATTTCAAACAAATGGCATTCAGAGAAAAGCGGGAGTAGCAATACTAATATCAAATGAAATAGAATTCAGAATTAAAAAAAAGACAAAAAATATACTGAGGGACTCTTCATAATAATAAAGGGAATCATGCATTAAGAAGACATAACACTTATTACTATCTATGCTCCCAATCAGGGAGCCCCGAAATCCATGAAGCAATTAGGAGCAGAACTAAAGTGGGAAACAGGTCAAAACATTATCACTGTAGGGGACCTAAATACCCCGCTATCAGACATGGACAGATCATCTAAACAGAAAATCAATAAGGTAATAACATCCTTAAATGACCCAGACCAGCTGGACATAATTGATATTTACAAAGCATTCCATCCCAAAACAGCTCCTTATACATTATTCTCTAGAAAACATGGAACAGTCTCAAGAATCAAACACATATTGGGACATAGAGATAGCCTCATCAAATATAAGAGGGTTGAAATCATACCAACCATATTCTCTGATCATAATGCTTTGAAAATAGAGATCAACCACTGAAAGAAATCAGGAACAAACACAAATACATGGAGATTAAACAATATTCTACAGAAGAATAATTGGGTCAAAGAAGAAATAAAAGGAGAGATCAAGAGATACATAACAAAATGAATGATAATGATAGAACAACATATCAAAACTTTCGGGACGTGGCAAAAGCAGTCATAAGAGGCAAGTTCATGTCATTACAGGCCTGTCTCCAAAAACAAGAAGAAATCCAAATAAACAACCTAACACTTTATCTTAAAACAAAACAAAACAAAACAGAACAGAACTGGAAAAGGAAGAACAAATGAAGCCTAAAGTCAGCAGAAGAAAAGAAACAATCAAACCTAGAGCAGAAATAAAGAAAACTGAAAACAAAAAGAAAATATAGAAAAAATAAATGCAACAAAGAGCTGGTTCTTTGAGAAGGTTAATAAAATCGACAAACCCCTAGCTAGACTCACTAAAGAAAAAAGAGGAAACAAAATAAACAAAATCAGGGATGAAACAAGGGAAATTGTGACAGACGCTGCATAAATACAAAGGATCATACAAGAATACTATGAAAAAGTATATAATAACAAATTTAATCATCTAGAAGAAATGGACTGGTACCTAGAAAAATACAACTGTCGTAGACTGAATCAAGAACTGGAAGATCTAATTAGACCAATCAGCAGTATGAAAATTAAAACAATCATAAAAAAACTACCAAAAAGTAAAAGTACTGGACCAGATGGCTTAAACAGTGAATTCTACCAAACATTCAAAGAAGATTTAATATCTATTATCCTCAAACTCTTCCAAATAATCAAAGAAGAGGCAATACTTCCCAACACATTTTATGAGGCCAGTATTATCCTGATGCCAACCAGGAAAAGATAACACAAAAAAGAAACCTACAGACCAATATCACTCATGAACACAGATGCAAAAATCCTAAATAAGATACTAATGGCACTATCTTATTTAAGATACTCCTAAATAAGTTACAACCGAACACAGCAACATATTAAAAAGATTATACTCCACGATCAAGTGGGCTTCATCCCAGGGGCACAGGTATAGTTCAACATATGCAAATAAAGTAATTTGTTACACCACATGAACAAATTAAAAATAAGAATCATACAATCATATCAATTGATACAGAAAAAGCCTTAGAAAAGATACAGCATCCATTTATGGTCAAAACACTTAATAAAATCGATATAGAAGAAAAGTATCTTAACATAATAAAGGTCACCTATGACAAACCTTCAGCCAACATTATACTTAATGGTGAAAAACTAAAAACCTTCCCTCTAAGATCAGGAAAAAGGCAAGCCTGTTCAATATAACCACTGCTATTCAATATAACATTGGAAGTCCTAGTGAGTGCAATTAGATAAGAGAAAGATATAAAAGGCATCCAAATACGAAATGAAGAATTCAAACTATCGCTATTTGAGAATGATATAATTATATATAAAACCCTAAGAACTCCACAAGAACGTTACTAGAAACAATAAGCAAATACAGTAAAGTCTCTGGATAGAAATCAATGTTCAAAAATCCATAGCATTCCTATACTCTAATAATGAAGTGTCAGAGAAAGGAGCGGAAAAATAATTCCTTTTGCAATTGCAACAGAAAATATAAAATACCTAAAAATAAATTTAATGAAACAAGTGATGGACCTATATAATGAAAACTACAAGACCCTACTAAAAGAAATCAAAGAAGATACAAAGAAATGAAAAGATATTACATGTTCTTGGCTTGTAAGAATCAACACAATTGAAATTATCATATTACCTAAAGTATTACACACATTTAATGAAATCCCCATCAGCGTCTATGCCCATGCCAGCCTGAACAAGCCTGATTCCATCTGATCTCAGAAGCTAAGCAGGGTTGGTCCTGGTTTGTACTTCGATGGGAGACCGCCTAGGAAGACCAGGTGCTGTAGGTGTAAAAAATTAAAAAATAAGGAATTGTAAGCTGACAAGCCCATTGGCATTTTTTAAAGGAATAGAACAAAAAAAAATCATCAGATTTTTATGGAAGCACCAAAGACCCCAATTGCCAAAGTGTTCCTGAGAAAAAAGAACAAGGCTGGAGGCCTCATGCTGCCCGACTTCGAGTTATACTACAAAGTGACAATAATCCAAATGGCATGGTATTAGAAGCAAAACACACATGGACCAGTGGAACAGAATCTGGTAAACCCATATTTATATGGACAAATAATTTTCAGTAAAAAAAGCCAAAAACATACAATGAAGAATGGAAAGCTTCTTCCATAAATGGTGCTGGGAAAACTGGAAAGACACCTGCAAAAGAATGAAACTAGACAGTTGTCAATCACCACACAACAAACTTAACTCAAAATGGATTAAGGACCTGAGAGAAGACCTGAAACAATAAAATGCATAGAAGAAAACATAGGAACTAAACTTCAGCTCCTTGAACTTAAAGAGGATTTTATGAATTTAACATCAAAGGCAAGGGAAATAAAAGCTAACATAAATGAATGGGACTACATCAAACTAAAAAGCTTCTGCTCAGCAGAAGAAACCATCAACAAGGTAAAGAGATAACCATCTGAATAGGAAAATATGTTTGCAAGCAATGCCTCCAATAAGGGCCTAATATCCAAAATATACAAAGAACTCATATGACTGAATAACAAAAATATAATAATGGTCTAATCAAAAAATGGGCAGAGGACCTGAACAGACACTTCTTCCTAGAGGATATACAAATGTCCAACAAATATATATAAAGATTCTCAATATTGCTAGCTATTAGGGAAATGCAAATCAAAAACACAATGAGATACTATCTCACAGCTGTTAGAATAGCTATAATCAACAAGACAAGTAATAAATGCTGGAGAGGATGTGGAGAAATAGGAATCCTCCAGATTCATTGTTTTGCAGGTGGCTTTCCAGTTTTCCCAGCACCATTTATTGAAAAGGCTTTCCTTTCTCCAATGTACGTGTTTGGCTTTTTTATTGAAAATTATTTGCCTATATAAATATGGGTTTACTTTTGGACTCTAGATTCTGTTCCTCTGGTCCTTGTGTCTATTTTGCTGCCAAAATCATGCTGTATTAATTACTGTTGCTTTGTACTATAATTTGAACTCAGGCTGAGTGATGCCTCCAAACTTATTCTTTTTTCTCAGGATGGCTTTGACAATTCGGGGTCTTTTGTGCTTCCATACAAATATGATTTTTTGTTCCATTTCTTTAAAAAATGTCAATGGGATTCTGATGAGGATTGCATTAAATCTGCATAATGCTTTAGGTAACGTGATCATTTTAACGATGTTGATTCTTACAATCCAAGACATGGAATATCTTTCCATTTCTTTGTATTTTCTTTGATTTCTTTTAACAAGGTCTAATAGTTTTCATTATTCAGGTTCTTCGCATGTTTTGTTAGATTTACTCCTAGGTATTTTATTCTTTTTGTTGCAATTGAAAGAGGAATTATTTTTTCCACTTCTTTTTCTGACACTTTGTTATTAGAGTATAGGAATGCTATGGATTTTTGAACATCGATTTTGTATCCAGAAACTTTACTGTATTTGTTTATTGTTTCTAGTAGTGTTCTTGTGGATTCTTTAGGGTTTTCTATATAGAGAATCATGTCATCTTCAAATAGTGACAGTTTGACTTCTTCATTTTCTATTTACATGCCTTTTATATCTTTCTTTTGTGTGACTGCACTTGCTAGGACCTCCAATGTTATATTGAAAACAGTGGTGATAGTGGATAGCCATGCATTTTTCCTGATTTTAGAATAAAGTTTTTTAGTTTTTCACCATTAAGTATAATGTTGGCTGAGGGCTTGTCATAGATGGCCTTTGTTATGTTAAGGTATTTTACTTTTATACTGATTTTATTAAGTGTTTTGATCACACATGTATGCCTTATCTTGTCAAAGGCTTTTTTTCTGCATCTGTTGATATGATCATATGATTCTTATTTTTTAAATTTGTTCATGTGGTGTATCACATTAATCGATTTGCATATATTGAACCATCCCTGTATCTGTGAGATCAAGCCCACTTGATTGTCATGTATAATATTTTTACTACGTTACTGTATTTGGTTTGCCAGTATCTTATTTAGGATGTTTGCATCTGTGTTCATGAGAGATATTGATCTGTAGTTTTCTTTTTTTGTGTTACCTTTTCCAGGTTTTGGTATTAAAGTGATATTGACCTCATCAAACGTGTTGAGAAGTATTGCCTCTTCTTCAATTTTTTGGAGAGTTTGAGGAGAATAGGTATTAAATCATCTTTGAATGTTTGGTAGAACTCACTGGTGAAGCCATCTGGTCCTGGACTTTTATTTTTTGTAGGTTTTTGATGATTGTTTCAATTTCCATACTACTGATAGGTCTATTTAGATTTTCCAATTCTTCTTGATTCAGTCTAGGAAAGTTGTATTTTTCTAAGTACTGGCCCATTTCTTCTAGGTTATTAAATTTGGTGTTATATAATTTTTCATAGTATTCTTTTATGATCCTTTGTATTCTGCAATGGCAGTCGTAATTTCCCCTCTTTCATCCCTGATTTTGTTTATTTGTGTCCTTTCTCATTTTTCTTTAGTGAGCCTAATCAGGCATTTGTCAATTATATTATCCTTTTCAAAGAACCACACCTTCATTGCAGTTATTTTTTTCTATTTTTTTGTCTGTTTTCAATTTAATTTATTTCTGCTCTAATTTTGATTATTTCTTTCCTTCTGCTGACTTTAGGCTTAATTTTTTCTTCCTTTTCTAGTTTTTTTTTTAAGATGAAGCATTAGGTTGTTTATTTGTGCTTGTTCTTTTTTTAGATAGACCTTTAATGATATGAATTTTCCTCTTATTACCATTTTTGCCATGCCCCAAAAGTTTTGATATGTTGCAATATCCATACTATTCATTTCTATGTATGTCTTGATCTCTCTTTTTATTTCTTTTCTAACCTCGTCATTCTTTTTTTAAAGTTGAACTCTACCTTCAAAGCATTATGATCAGAGACTATGGTTAATATAATTTCAATCCTCTTATATTTGTTGAGGATTTCTCTATGTCAAAGTTTGTGGTCAATTCTTGAGAATGCTCTCTGTGCACTAGAGAACAATGTATAAGCACCTGTTTTGGGTTGGAAGGTTCCATAAATGTCAATTATATCCATTTAGTCTAAGGTGTCATGTAAGGATGCTGTTTCCTTATTGTTTTTCTGATTGCATGATCTGGAGATCAACTGTAAAAAGAAAGCGGGAATAACCACAAATACATGGAGATTAAACGACATACCAGTGAAGACTGACTAGGTCAGAGAAGAAATAAAAAAAGAGATCAAGGGATACAAATAAATGAATGATAAGGATAGTACAACATATCAAAATTTTGGGGATATGGCAAAAGCGGTAACTAGAGAAAAATTCATATTATTACTGGTCTATCTCTAAAAACAAGAATGAACCCAAATAAACTACCTAATGCTTCATTTTAAAAAACTAGAAAAGGAAAAACAAAGGAAGGTAAAGTCAGAAGAATGAAAGAAATAATCAAAATTAGAGCAGAAATAAATTAAATTGAAAATAATAGAAAAAAATAAATGCAACAAAGATCTGGTTAATTGATAAGGTTAATAAAATTGACAAACCACTGGCTAGACTCACCAAAGAAAAAAGATAAAACGTAAATAAACAAAATCAGGAATGAAATAGTAGAAATTATGACAGACTCTGCAGAAATACAAAGGAACGAAGAAGAATATTATGAAAAAGTATATAACCCTAAATTTAATAACCTAGAAGAAATACACCAGTACTTAGAAACATAATTCTTCATAGATTGAATCGAGAAAAACTGGAAAATCTAAATAGATGAATCAAGAGTATGGAAATTGAAAAAATCATCAAAAATCTACCAAAAAGTAAAAGACCAGGACCAGACGGCTTCACCTGTGAATTCTACCAAATATTCACAGAAGATTTAATACCTATTCTCCTCAAATTCTTCCAAAAATTTCAAAGAAATTTTTACATGACCAATATTACTCTGATACCAAAACGTGGTATAGGTAACACACAAAAAAGGAAAACTGCAGATCAATATCTCTCATGAACACAGATGCAAACATCCTAAATAAGATACTAGCAAACTGAATGCAGCAACATATTAAGAAGGTTATACACCATGATCATGTGGGCTTCCTCCCAGGGACACAAGGATGGTTCAACATATGTGAATTGATTAATATGGTATATCACGGAAACAAATTTAAAAAATAAGAATTATATGATCACATTAATAGATACAGAAAAAAGCCTTCGAACAAATACGGTATCCATTTATGATAAAAACTGTTAAGAAAATCAGTATAGAAGGAAGGTACCCTAACATAATAAAGGCTATATATGACAAGCCCTCAGCTAACATTATATTTAATGTTGAAAATCTAATAACATTTCCTTTAAGATCAGGAACAAAACAAGGATGTGCGCTATTGCCGCTGCTATTCAATGTAACATTGGAAGTCCTAGCAAGTGCGATCAGGCAAGAAAAAGATAAAATGCATAGAAGCAGGAAATGAAAAATTCAAACTCTCACTACATATGGATGACATGATTCTCTATATTCTATATTGAAAACCCTAAAGACTCCACAAGAACACTACTAGAAATAATAATCAAATACAGTAAAGTCTCTGGATACAAAATTAATGTCTAATAATCCATACCATTCCTTCGCTCTAATATTGAAATGTTGAAAAAGAGGTGAGAAAAATAATTCCTTTTGCGATTGCAATTAAAAGAATAAAATACCTCAGAATCAATTTAACAAAACATATGAAGGACCTATATGATGAATACTATAAGACCCTATTAAAAGCAATTTAAGAAGATACAAAGAAATGGAAAAATATTCTGTGTTCTTGGATTGGAAGAGTCAATATAGTTAAAATGACCATATTACCTAAAGCATTATACAGATTTAATGCAATCCTCATCAAAAGCTCATCAGCATTTTTTAAAAAAATAGAACGTAAAATCATCACATTTGTATGGAAGCACAAAAGACTCCATATTGCCAAAGCCATCCTGAGAAAAAAAACGAGGATGGAGGCATCACTTTGCCCAACTTCAAATTATACGACAACAATCAAACTGGCATGGTATTGACAGTAAAACAGACACACAGTCCAGTGGAACAGAATTGAGAGTCCAGAAATAAACCCATGTTTATAAAAGCAAATAATTTTTGACAATAAAGCCAAGAACATACTATGGAGAAAAGAAATCCTCTTCAATAAAAGGTACTGGGAAAACTGGGAAGTCATCTGCAAAAAAAGTGAACAGGACTGTTGTGTATCACCACGCACCAAAATTAACTCAAAATTGATTAAAGATTTAAATATAAGGCCTGAAACAATAAACTGCATAGAAAAAAATACAGGAACTAAATTCATGGGCTTAGATTTAGAGAGGATTTTAATTAATTTGACCTCAAAGGCAAAGGAAGTAAAGGCTAAAATAAATAAATGGCACTAAATCAAACTAAAAAGCTTCTGCTCAGCAAAAGAAACTGTCAACAAGGTAAAGAGACAACCATTTTAATGGGAAAATATATTTGAAAGTAACGCCTCCAATATGGGCCTAATATCTAAAGTATACAAAGAACTCATACAACTCAATAACAACAAAAAATAAATGATCCAATTAAAAAATGAGCAGAGGACCTGAACAGACACTTCTCTCAAAAAGACATACGAATGGCTAACAAATGTATGAAAAGATGCTCGACATCTCTAGCTTAGGGAAATGCAAATCATAACCACAATGAGATACTATTTCACACTTGTCAGAATTCATGTTGTCCTCAGGACAATTAATAACAAGTGTCAGAGAAGATGTGGAGAAAAAAGAACCCTCATACACTGCTATTGGTACTGCGAATTGGTATAGCCACTATAGAAACAGTGTGGAGGTTCCTCAAAAAAAAACAAGAATTGATGTACAATATGATCCAGCAATCCTTCCACAGGGTATTTACCCCGAAGTCTTGAAAACACATATCTGAAAATATATTTGCATACCGAAGTTCATAGCATTATTCATGGTCACCGGGATATGGAAACAACTGAAGTGATTGGCTAAAAAAGCTGTGGTACACATATACAATGGGATATTACTCAGCCATAAGAAGAGATGAAATACTGCTATTTGTGACAATATGGATGGACCTCAAGATAATCATGCTAAGCAAAATAAGCCAGACAGAAAAAGTTGAAAATCACATGATATCACTTATATGTGGAATGTAAACATGAATGCAACAAACAAGCAGTACAAATAATCAGAGACTCATGAACATGACAATAAATTAGTCGTTATTAGAGGGTTTTGTGTGAGAGGTTAGAAGGAGGTAGATGGGGTTAAGGGGTTCAAATATTTGGTGACAGAAAGAAATTTAACTATGGGCATCGAACACACAATGCAATATATATTTATATGCCTCACTGCTAAATTGTACACCTGAAACTCAATTTCATTAACTAACATCACCATAATAAACAAACATGAATGAAGAATGGTAATAACTGCATTCCTATCAACAAATACCTCAAATGGAAAATAATTAAGTACTCCAACCACAAGACAGAGATGCTGAATTGATAAGAAAATAAGACCCCTACAGATGCTGCCTACAAGAGACTCACTTCAAATTAATAGACACAGAGACTAAAAAGGAGGGGGATGGAAAAAGATATTACCTTGATGAACCTAGAGGGTATTGCACTGAATGAAGTAAGTCATATAGAGAAAGACAAATACCACATAATTTCACACATTTGTGGAATTTAAATTAAAAAATAAACAACAACAAAAGATAACAAAAAATATCCTTTGTGCAGAAAATATTTTGAGAGCTAGTACATGGAGGTGAAACATGAAAAAAAGTAAAATAATTAAGAAGTACAAATGAATAATGATAAAATAGTCATGGAAATATAAAGTATATCGTATGGAAAACAGTCAGCAATGTAGTAATAAATATGTTAGGGGAAATGGGGTACTAGATTTAATGGGGTAATAACTTTGTGAGGTACATAGATCTCTGGTCATTATGTTGTATGACTGAAACTAATATATTATTATATGGTAACTATAATTTTAAAACTCACTGAATTGTACAATGTAAATATGAGCACCCAATTGTTTGTTATATTTCAATAAAGCAAAGAAACCCTACTATGAAGCTATAGCCATCAAGACAGTGTGGTACTGGCATAATGATAGGCATATGTTCCAATAGAATTAAATCAAGAGCCTGGAAATAAACCCTCGCAATGATCATTTTATTTAAATAAGAGGGGTAAGACTCTTCAATAGGGAAAGAATAATCTCTTTGGTGAATACTGGTGGGAAGACTAGATATCTATATCCAAAAGAATAAAGTTAAAACTTTACATAATACCATATATAAAAATTAACATAAATATAAAAAGCCTTAAATTTAAGAGCTAAAACCATAAAGCCCTTAGAATAAAACATACAAGAAAGTATGTATGACCTTAAATTTGATAATAGTTCCTTAAATATGATACCAAAAGCACAGGCACAAAAGAAAAAAAATAGAAAGTTTTCATTAAAATTAAGACTTTTGTGCAGAGGGCAGTATCAAGAGAGTGAAAAAGCAATCCACGGAAAGGAAAAATAAATTTGTAAATTATATAGCTAATAAGGGTTTAATATCCAGAATATACAAAGAACTCTTAAAACAACAAAAAGACACACAAAAAAATTAATGGACAAAGGATATTAGTAGGCATTCTTCAAAAGCTATATACCTATTAAGTAAGTATATGAAAGATACTTAATATCATTAGTCATTAGGAAAATTCAAGTCAAAACTAACTCACCGGAAATCACGTCACATTTACTGACATTGCTATAAATTTTAAAATAAGGAAAATATGTATTGGTGAAGATAGGGGGTAATTGGAAACCTAAAACATTGCTAGTGAAAATGTAAAATGGTTCAGCTATTGTAGAAAACAATTGAGTAATTCCTCAAAAAGTTAAAATTCGTGAAGAATTTTCATGACTTCTAGGTATATAACCAAAAAAGTTTAAAACATGGACTCAGACACTTATACACCAATGTTCATAGCAGCACTATTTATAATAGTTACAAGGTAGAAACAATCCATGTGTCTACCAAAAAATGAATGTGTAAGCAAACTATGGTATAATTTATTTTTTTTAGTTGTGATTATTATACAGTTGCTGTAAACATTGAATTAGCAAATCCTGAACCATTGTCCCTAGACGAAATTCAGGGTTAGTTTGCTATGCCTCTAGTCACCAAATTTTCATAATTTGATCAATACATAACCTTGTTTTGTGTGTGTTTCTTAATATATCTATTGTTGATTCATTAACAATGAACTCAGAGCCAACAGCACTATACTTCATACTTGAACGAAGCTAATCCAATACATGCATTTCCTTTATAAGAAACATCATAGACATTTTTTTTCCTAGAGACACTAGACAGCACTTTTAATACTATGCTTAGGAGAAACTTTAAACAGAAAAATCATCCCAAAAAAGGCAAAAAATAATGTTAAAACCATGGCACTAAATAGACTGCAAAGAATTCTGGTCAAGATGGCAGAGCAGGTAAATGCTGTGCTTGCCTCCTCTCACAACCATATCTAAACTACAAACAGAACAAACATCATGAAGAATCACCTGAAGTCTGGCTGAATGAAAGTCCTACAACTAAGTACATAAAGAAGAAGCCACTTCAAGACTGTTAGGAGGGGAAGAGACATGGAAGAGACTGGTCCGACATCCACATGTGGCAGTTAAAAATCAGGAGGGATATCTCAGCTGTGGAGCAAGAACTCTATGCCCCACACATAGGTCCCCAGATCAGGGTTCCAGTGCTAAGAAGAGAAGTCCACACAACTTCTGGTGTGAAAACCAGTGGAGATTGCGGTTGAGCGAGACAGAAGGTAGCTGTAGTACGAGGCATTCCTCTTAAAGCGGACTTAATCACTGAGTGACTCACTTGCTCTGAGTACCAGTTCTAGGGCAGCAGCTTAGGGGACTTCAAGAATATTCATGGAAAAACTGAGTTTTCTGGACCTGGGCAAAGGCTGGAAGGGTAGCTTTCTCCCAGATGGAAGTGCTAGCAGAGGACATGTTCCTTTGTTGAGCTCTCCCCCATCCAGCTTGCAGAACCAGGCAGGCGCCATACCTGAGTCTCCATCAACATAGCTAATACTGATCACCCTGCCCTGGTGAGTCTCTGGGACTCTACCATTCCCAAAATGTGGGCCCACCCAAGTCACTTCCAAAGAATTTTCCACACAAACAGCCTTTCTTGGCTCATGTTACAGACTTTTCAAAAGTCTTGCAAAGGTTCACAAAAACAAACAAACACAATCTGCGTTCAGCATGTCCCATTGCTCTTGCTGAGCAGATCCAAGCTGGGCACTTGGAAGTGCCTTGAAAGGCCAAGCCCCAAACTGCATGCGGCAGATGGAGCCTGATCAGGTGTACGAGAGCATCACCTTCGATGACTTCCTGAAGATCTGGCAGGGGATAGACATAGAGACCAAGATGCACATCCACTTTCTTAATATGGAAACCATTGCCCTTTGCCACTGAACTGCCACCACCCGCCGCACCCTTCGCCCCGCGAAGGAGACCCTGCCTCCGCAGGGGCAGCATCCCCACGAGCCCTGAGCCTTTCACCACAGCTCCTGTAAATAGTCAACACTCCTCCACTCATCTCATCTCCTACAAGGTGTGGTATGCAGGACTTTGCTGTTTTTATCTCTAATAAAAAAGGAAAAGGGTTTGTTAAAAAAAAAAGGCAGCTAGCCTCTGTTTGAGGCTTGGCCTCTCAAGCCACTTCCAAGCCAAGCATGGATGGTGGATATCTATGGGTTGCTCAATGCCCCATGCCAGGTGGCCTCAGGCAGGGTGCAGGCTGCAGCTGAACTTGGCCTGTGTCAAGGCCCCTCCCAGGAAGCCCCCGTCTGCATGCTTACTGACTGTTTCAGTCTGCTACAGAGAACCACCCGGGGTCACATCTGAGGATGACACACACAAAGGGCAGACAGGGCAGGCACCAGAGCCCTGCTAAAAGCAAATCCTGCTCTGTATGGTGAGCTCCTGCACAACAGCTCCTCTACTGGTCATGGCCACTCATCACAATCAATCAGCCCAAGGTTCAAACCCTCCCACTGATGAGCAAATAGCAACCAGGGCTCAACTATAACAGGAGGGCACGCACAATCCATACAAGGGAAATACTTGAAGCACTCAGCTCAGGTAACCAGGAAAGACTGCGCCACTGGAACCAAAGTGTACCTACTACTTAAGACCATTCTACTAAGATCAGGAGACTTGGAAGCCCTACCTAAACATAGAAATAGATGCAGGGAGGAAGCCAAAATGGGGAGACAAAGAAATATGACCCAAATGAAAGAACAGAATAAAGTTTCAGAAAAAGAACTAAACAAAATCAAAACAAGAAATCTACCAGATGCAGAGTTCAAAACACTGCTTATAGGGATGCTCCATGAACTTAGGGGAAGAGTAGATGGATTCAGTGAGAACTTTAAGAAAAAGATAGAAAACATAAAAGTGGAAATAGAAAACATAAAAAAAACCAGTCAGAAATGAAAACACAATAACTGAAATGGAGAATACCTTAGGAGGAATTAACAGTAGATTAGATGAATCAGGATGAAATCAGAAATTCTGAAGACAAGGTAGCAGAAAACACTCAATTAGAACAGCAACAAGAAGAAAGAATCCAAAAGAATGAAGATATTTTAAGGAGCCTCTGGGACAACATCAAGTGTACAAATATTCACATCATAAGGGTGCCAGAAAAAGAAGAGAGACAGCAAGACATTTAAAACATTTCATGAAATAATGACTTAAAACTTCCTTAACTTGAAGGAAATAGACATACAAGCCGAGGAAGCACAAAGAGTCCCAGAAAAGATGAACCAAAACAGGCCCACACCAAGACATGTCATAATTAATATGCCAAAGATTAAAGACAAGGAGAGAATCTTAAAAGAAGCAAGAGAAAAGCAGTTAGTTATCTACAGGGGAGCACCCATAAGACTGGAAGCTGATTTCTCAACAGAAACTTTATAGCTCAGAAGAGATTGGTAGGAAATATTCAAAGTGATATAAAGCAAGGACTGACAACCAATATTATTCTACCTAGAAAAGCTATCATTTAGAATTGACAAGCAGATAAAGAGCTTTTCAGACAAGAAAAAGCTAAAGCTAAAGGAATCCATCATTGCCAAGCCAGTATTATAGGATATGTTAGAAGGACTTCTTTAAGAAGAAGAAGGAAAATTTTTTAAGATAAAAATATGAATAATAAAATAGCAATAACTACTTCAAATGTAAAAGGATTAAATATTCCAATCAAAAGATAGAGTGGCTGAATAGATAAGAATACAAGACCCTTACATATGCTACCTACAAGAGACTCACTTCAGATCAAAAGACACACACATACTTAAAGTAAAGGGATGATAAAAGATGTTTTTTGATCATGGAAACGAACAAAAAAGCTGGGGTAGCAATACTTATACCAGACAAAATAGAATTTAAAATAAACAGACAAATAAGGACCACTTCTAGATATTTATCTGAAGAAACCCAAAACACTAAAGAGACATGTGAATCCATATGTTCACTGCAGCATTACTTATATTAGCCAAGATATGGAGGCATCCTGTGTATACATTAATAGATAAATGGATGAAAAAGAGGTGGTATATATATTCAATGGAATATTACTCACCCTGAAAAGAAAATGAAGTCTTGCCATCTGTAACAACATGCATGAATCTACAGGGTGTTGTGCTGAGTAGAGTAAGACAGAGAAAGGCAAATGTCATATGTGGAGTCTAGAGAACATGATTAAACAAGAGAAACTAGCTCGCAGATAGAGAACATTTTAATGGTTGTTCAGTTGCGGGGTGTTAGGTGGGAAGTGAGGGATAGGTGAAGGGGGAGGAGATTAAAAGGTAAAAGTCAGTAGTTATAAAATAGTCATGGGGATATATAGTATGGATAATATAGTTAGTAGTTTTGTAACAACTATGTATGTTGTCAGATCGGTACTGAATTTATCAGAGTGATCGCTTTATAAGTTATATAAATGTCTAGTCACTATGTTTTACACCTAAACTAATATAATATCGTATATCAACTATAATTGAAAAAATAATACTATAAAAATTTAAAGAATACAAAAATAAAACTATTATTGAAAAATAGTCTAATATCTTCCACCTCCCAGGTAATATTACTGCATTTCAATGAAGTCTTATGCCTTAATCCAGAGTTTCTCAAATTGTGTCTTGTGAAGCTACTTCAACCGGAGTAGCTTTGCTTTCATCTTTTTTATTTCCTTTATTTTATAGTGGTATTTCATATAATATTGCATTTGACAAATCAAACAGTTCATCTGCTTATAAATATGTTTGGAAACTACTGCTCATATCAAAATAATGATTAATAATTAATATTTCATATGCTAATTTACTTATTGTTCATAGGCTAATAGAGCACATATGTCAGGATCTTACTATGGCCCTTAAATCCTAGCTCTCTTCCCTTTCCTCATTAATTTGTTTTTGCTCTTTCATCATATGAAGGAGTTCATAAAGAGCTTCCCCAAAATGTGTCATGTGGACTATTTTGAGTTGATGGCAATCAAGATCCAGCAGATTCAATAAAAATGTTTGTCTCTCCCGTAACTGCCTAAAAGCATTTAGATACAGGGCTTGGTCCAGGAAAATAACTATCACCAGAGGTAACTAAAAAGAATATGGGCCAAGTGTGGTAAGCTGTAAAACTCAGCAGGGATTGGAGATCAAATTCCTTTGTCCCATTGTCTCTGCTTGGCATGGCAAACACTTATTTGCCATTTTCTCTTCCTATCTTCATACAAATTGTCTTCCTCTTCTCTGAAGTCCGAGATTTCCTGGCCCCTTAGCTTAGTCTGGCATATAAGTGTCAATTGCCTGCCTGTTTGTGGGTTTCATATTCCTATGAGACACACATACATATGTAATTAAATTTGTTTTTCTCCTCTTAATCTGTCTTATGCTAATTTGACTCAAGTCAAAGAAACTACAGTGGGAGAAGGAATTTTTTTTTCTCCCCAACTGCTGTGAAGTCAGCAGGATAAAATAAACTTCACTGGCTGGACACTGCTCTTTCCATGGCTGCTGCATCTAAGAGATCCTCGGACCTCTGACAAGCATTGGCAGAAGGTAAGAATTCTTATCATTCCAGGTTCCTGGAGCTCTGCCTGCAGGGTCCAATGGAAAGGAGAGTAGTGAGGTGTTGTTGTTTTTCTTTTTTTTTCATTTTCTAAATTTAGATTAAGAGGAGAAAATATTTGTGGGACTAGTTCCTTGGGTATAGTGACACTGGTAAAGATTTGATGTGAGTACTCTTGGTTTTTATTGATCCTTTCCTACCCAGAGATGGTAACTGTTTTTGATTCTTTTTGTTGTGTTGCTTGTTATAAGGAGGGAAACTACAGGGCAGAATGCTGGCATAGGCCTTGTAAACCTGCTGTTCAAGCCAGCCTCACAGCCTCATAAGTTCATGGTTCTTACAAGACTGGCATCTGTTGAGACAAACTTTGATTGGGTTAATGTGCTCTTTACAAATTAATTTTGGCAATACCATCTGGAGGTAGAAAAATACCACATTTATAACATACATAGAAATACATAAACATACATATAGACAAGAACAGATCTTATAGATTTTATTTAAAATTTTTAGCCATTAACAAGGTATAATATAAAACTTGCCAGTTTATAAATAACAGTTGGAATAAGTTAAGTTTATCTGTTCAGATGGCTGATGCTTTTTATTAATTGTAGACTTTTAAGATTTGTATGTGTCCTTGACAAGGAATCTTAAGGAGGCTGTTAACTAGATTTTGGGCAAGCGAGCTTTTCCAGAAGTTCCTGATCCAGAAAGAAAACTATCACCAGATAACTAAAAAGAATATGGGCCAGCTGTGTTAATCTGGGGGCTAGAAACTTGGCAGGGCCTAGAGGTCAAATTCCTTTGTCCCATTGTCCCTGCATGGCATGACAAACATTTGTTACTAAACATTTTCTCTTCCATTTTCCTGTTAATTGTCTTTCTCCCCTTTGAAGTCTGAGATTACCTGCCCTTTCTTACCTTAGGATGGCATGTAAACTCAATTGCCTGCCTGCCTCTGGGTCTCATATTCTTATGGGGCCCCCACACATATGTAATTAAATCTATTTTCTCCTATTAATCTGTCTTATGTTAATTTGATTCAAGTCAAAGAAATTATAAGGGTAGAAGGAAAACTTTCCCTCCCCATCACATGCCTCATGATTTACATTACTTAGGATATGACTATAACCCAGAACAAAAACCTCTATAATGAGTCCACTGACAGAGTAAACATAACTTTTGTTATTTTCCTCTCACAATTTCTCTGAGAAGTTGGTTGTCCTAAAACCTGAGTGAAGAAATCAATCTGACTGATGATGTCTCTGTGCTTGTACATTACTATTTCAGGACATGTATTTCAATTTACTGACTGTTTCATAGGATAAGAGTCTTTATCTATTCAACTTTAAGAGTGGTTGTGTTACTCCATCATTTTGATCCTCTACCCATTTTTTTGCTAGTGACCCACTTCTTTAAATAGTACATATTTTTCCACTCTGCTGAAACATGACTGATATGATTTGATTTTAAACCTCTGGATTACATGGAAATCAAAAGTTGGTTGTCACTAAGGCTAGAAGGGACCAACAGGGTTTGGGAAAAGAACCAGAATGAACTTCTTGATAGCTCTGATCTTGTCAACCCCTTCTCTGCTGCTTTGTGCAGAGAGGAAATGAGAAGAGAAGAAGAGTAGTTTTAGTGAAATAAAGAGAGTTAACAGAGGAAAAGAAGTTACTGGGGTTTGTAAGAACTAATAAACATGCAATTCAGCACTTGAACCAACTTATAATGTGAAACATATTTATATTGACAAAGCACTATAGCCAAAGGTTTACACACATAAATAATTATATGCAGCATATTGGGACATTCTCTCAAATATGCTAAGATTTATGAAGTCTGGCAACAACCCTTTTGCTTTTTATTATACCAGCTACTAATTTCCTCTGTGACTTTTACCAGCCCAATTTTCTGAAAGCTGGATCACTGTAAATATAAAAGATATGCTATTCCAAGAAATAAAATTTAAAAATGGAGTAATCTTTGGATTAACTCTGTTCAGGCCAAAAAATTGTTCTGCTTCTCTTTCTTCTGCATTCCCTCCAGAAACAGAATCACTTTCCATTCTAAGTTTTAGCCTCAGCTCTGAAATAACTTTCTGTCGGAACTAGGACAAGCTACTCCCCTTTCTAACTCTTGGATTCCTCCTATGTAATTTGGGTATAATTGGACTAGATAATTTCTAAAGTTGAACCCAATGCTCCAATTATTTACTCTACAGTTCTAATGTTCAATAATTACCTACAGCTATGAATTCACGCAATTCTGCAAAACAAATAAAAGCAGTCAGAAAGCCAATTTTATTTCTCAAGGACCTTTAGTTGTAAAGGATTTAACGTGAAAGGCATTTTAACAAGAAAGAAATACAATATTCAACCAACTCCCACCATCAAAGTCTGATTGAAATAACTGAAAGAATTTTTTTGAAGAATAAAAATTCAAGACTATAAACCAAAAAAAAAAGGCACCGTAGACTATCCTTAAGGAATTCCTGAATAGTAAAAAGCCAGTAATACCTAATTGGTGGATAGCTAGAGCGGATGAAACTTCATCTAATCATAGCAAAAGTAAGTGCAGTTTTTCTTTTTTATTATTAAATTTATTGGAGTGACATTGGTTAATAAAATTATATAGGTTCCAAGTGTACAATTTAATAATATGTCATATGTATATTGTATTGTGTTCACCAACCAAAGTCAAATTTTCTGTCACCATATATTTGACCCCTTTATGCTTATCTGCCTCCCCCTCACTACACTTTCCCTCTGGTAATCACTAAACTTTTGTCTGTGTCTATGAGTTTTTGTTTGTCTTGCTCATTTGTTGCTTTCAGTTTGATATCCCATATATAAATGAAATCATATGGTTATCAACTTTTTCTATCTGACTTATTTCACTTAGCATGAGAATCTTAAGATCCATCTCTGTGATCACAAAGTGGCAGTGTTTCATCTTTTTTATGGATGAGTAATATTCCATTGTATGAATAATAACAATCTGAAAAATAAAGTCAAGGAAATTTCCAAAAACATAAGAGAGAGAAATATGGAAATTATTAGAAAAGAATTAAGGATAAATTAAGGCTATCCAACAAGTATAGGTATTTAAAATGAGTTCCACTGCTCATGGAGAGGAAAAATTAACAAAATGTCCATGCTACCAAAAGCAATCTATAGATCAATGCCACCCCCATTAAAATACCAATGGCATTTTTCACAGAACTAGAACAAATAATCCTATATGGAAACACAAAAGATCCCAAATAGCCACAGCAATCTTGAGAAAGAAAAACAAAGTGGAAAAATCATACTACCTGATATCAAATCATACTATAAGCATATAGTAATCAAAATAGCATGGTACTGGCATAAAAGCAGACACATCAATTAATGAAAGAGAATAGAGAGCCCAGAAATAAACACAACCCTATACGATCATTTAATCTATAACAAATGAGGCAAGAAGATACATGGGGTAAAGACAGTGTATTCAATAAGTGGTGATGGGAAAACTGACCAGATATATGCAAAAAATAAATAAATAAAAATGAGACTAGACCACCTTCTTATATACAAAAATAAATTCAAATGAATTAAAGATTTAAATGTAAGACCTGAAACCATAAAACTCCTAGAAGAAACCATAGGCAGCGAGCTCTCTGGCATTGCTCTTAGTTATACTTTTTTTCTGATATATCTCCTTGAGGAAGGAAAAGAAGAAAAAATAAAGTTTTTGCACAGCAAGGAAAACAATCATCAACGTAAAACGCCAACCTTCCGAATGGGAGAAGATATTCACCAATGATACATCTGATAAGGTGTAAATATCCAAGATTTATAAAGAACTCATACAATTCAACAACAACAGAAAAAACCCTCAACTAATCCAATTAAATAATGGGCAGAGTACCTGAGTAGACATTTTTCCAAAGAAAACATATGAAAAGATATTCAACATCACTAACCATTAGATAAATGAAAATTAAAACCACAAAAAGATATCACCTCACCGTTCTCAGAATGGTTATTATCAATAAATCAAAAAATAAGTGTTGGCAAGGATGCGAAGAAAATAGAAGCCTCATGCACTGCTGGTGGGATTACAAATTGGTAAAGCAACTACAGAAAACAGGTTGGAGCTTCCTCAAAAAATTAAAAACAGAACTACCTTATGACCCAGAAATTCCACTTCTTTCTATTTATCCGAAGAAATCCAAGACACTAATTCAAAAAGATATATGCTCCCTTATGTTCAATACAGCACTATTAACAATAGCCAAGACATGGAAGCAATCTAAGTATTCAACAATAGATGACTGGATAAAGAAGAAGTGGTACATATGCACAAGGGAATATTACTTGGACATAAAAATGAATGAAATCTTACCATTCAGGACAATATGAATGGATCTAGAGGGTATTATGCTAAGCGAAATAAGTCAGATGGAGAAAGACAAAATCTAAAAAACAAAACAAAACAAACAAAATGAAAACAGACCCATAGATACAGAGAACAAACTGATGATTGCCAGAGGGGAGGGGTATTGGGGGATGAGTGAAAAAGGTGAAGGGATTAAGTGCAAATTGGTAGTTATAAAATAGTAACAAGGATGTTATGTACAGCCAAGAGAATATAGTCAAAAATATTGTAATAACTATGTATAGTGCCAGGTAGGTACTAGACTAATCGAGGTGATCATTTTTTAAGATATATAAATGTCTAACTACTATGCTGTACACCTGAAACTAATAGAAAACAATATCGAATATCAACTCTAATTGAAAAATAAAAATTAAAAAAGTTATAGCCAATAAATAAATTCACCAAAGTTGCTGAATACAAAATCAACATGCAAAAACCAGTTACATTTCTGTATACTACCAATGAACTATCCATTAAAAATTAAAGAAACAATTGCATTTATAATAGCATCAGAAAGAATAATACTCTTAGGAATAAATTTTAACTGAGGAAGCAAGAGACTTATACACTGAAAACTACAAAACACTGCTGAAAGAAATTAAGGAAGGCATAATAAACAAAAAGACATTCCATGTTCATGGATTAAAAGACTCAAATTGTTAAGGTGATACTTCTACTCAAAAGTGCTGTACAGATGGAATTCAATCTCTACCAATACCTTAATGATGTTTTTGGCAGAAATAGAAAAAGCTTTCTTTAAAATATATATGGAATTTCAAGGAGCCAGAACAGCCAAAACAATCTTGTAAAAGAACAACATTGGAGAACTCACACTTTCTGATTTCACAATTTCCTTCACATTGCTACAGTAATCAAAACAGTGTGGCATTGGCATAAGGGAAGATATATATATATATATATATATATATATATATATATATATATATACACACACACATACATACATATATATATAATATATACACACACATACATACACACACACACATATATGTGCACACACTCACAAATAGACTAGATTAGAGGGCCTACATATAAACCATCACATATATGATCAACTGCTTTTTTACAAAGGTGCCAAGACCATTTGATGACAAAAGGTGAGTCTTTCAACAAATGAGGCTGTGGAAACTAAATATCTACATGCAAAAGAATGAAATTGGACTCTTACCTTATGCCATATACAAAAAATTAACTCAAAATGGTTCAAAAACCTTAAGAGCTAAAATAATGCAGAAATGTATTTCCACAAAGAAAATATAGAAGAAAATCATGAGATTGGGTTTGGCATCGATTTCTAGGATATGACAGATAACAAAAGAAAAAATAAGTAAATTAGATTTCATCAAAATTAAAATCATTTGTGCTTTAAAAAAATTATTGTGAGAGTGAAATAACGAACAGGAGAAAATATTTGCAGATCTTATGTCTGATAAAAGATTAATATCTAAGATATATAAAGAACTACTATAATTCAACATAAACAGCAAGAAAATAAATAACTCTATCAAAAATGGACAAAGGACTTGAATAGGTATTACTCAATAAAGTGATACAAATGGACAATAAATAAGCATATAAAAATATTCAATACCACTAATCATTAAAACATATAATTCAAAACCACAATAATGTACTACTTCTAAATAGGACAGGTATAATTTTTTAAAACTGAAAATGTCAAGTGTTGTCAAAGATATGGAGAAACTGAACATTGCACATTGCTAGTGAAAATGTGAAATGTAAAATTATGTAGCCACTGTGGAAAACAGCTTGGCAGTTACTCAAATTGTTAAAAAAAATTACCACATGAAAAGCAAAAAAAAATGGAATAGATAATAGAGGCTCTGTTAATCCCTCTGGCAACCAAATCAAAGTTGTGATGGAAATAAGGAACAAACAGCAAGGAAAAATCGCCTAGGGTAGATAACAAGCCATACAACTAGAGAGAAATCCAAGACATTGCCCTGGAATGGCATAAGGTAGGACAGAGGAAGGATGCAAGGCTGTCCAGTCCCAGCAGCTGAGAGAGATGGAAGCTGCAGCAGTGGCAGGGGCTGCATCTGAGAGTGGATTTTTGTAGTGACGGACCTGCACTCTCCGAGCACCAGTGCCAATTCGGCTGTGTTCAGGGGGCACCAGGGACTTACAGGGAGACATTGTCGGAGTGAGGGCCAAGGCAAAACTTGCCCTGTACAGAAGTGCCAGCAGTATCCATTGTTCCTCTATTGATCCCTCCCCCCTTCCAATGAGCTGATGCAGCACTGCCATAGGTGAGATGTCATCAAACTAGATAACGGAGGTCACCTTGCCCAGAGGATTCCCTGAAACTTTGCCTCCCCCAACTCGCAGCCCCACCCGAGCCACATCCAGGTATAGCCTCAGCAAATCAGGGGCTCCTTGCTGAGCAACGCCTAGACTCACACTAGAGACAGCTGGCCTCAGTTTCTGGTGTGGCTTTTTGAGGCAACTATGAGCATAGTGTCTGTGGATTGCTTGCTGAATCTTAACAGGTGGCCCTGTAGGGGCAGAGGCTTGGGCTAAATTTGGCCTACAACTGGACCCCTCTCAGGACTGTGCCACAAAACACCTGCTTCACAAATCCACACTAATAAGACTGGGAGACATAGGAGATTTGCTTAGTACATAGAAACAGACATGGAAAGGCAGCTAAAATGGGAAGACGAAGAAGCAGAAACCATAGGAGAGAATAGAACAGAGATCCAGATATAATGGAATCAAGTAAGCTATCAGATGCAGAGTTCAAAACACTGGTTATAAAGATGCTCAATAAATTTTGGGGAAGTGTAGATAAATTCAGCAAGAACTTCAAGAAAGATATATATATATATATATATATATATATATATATATATATATATATAATAAAGATGGAAATGGAAATTATAAAAGGGAACCAGTCTGAAATGAAGAACATATTATCTGAGATGAAAAATATATTAAATGGAATAAACAAAGGAACAAACAAAGTGAATAAAGAAGAGGATCAAATGACCTATATAGAGGACAGGAGAGCCAAGGACACTACATCAGAATGGCAAGAAAAAGAAGCCAAGACTTTGAAAATAATTTAAGGAGCTTATGGGACACTATTAAAGGTGAAAATATCCATCTCCTCAGTGTACCAGAAGGAAAACAAGATGCTGAACAGCTTTTGAAGAAATAATGATAGAAAACTTCCCTAACCTGGTGAAGGAAATGAGCATAAAACCCCAGGAAACTCAGAGAATCCCATAAACCAGGAATTCAAAGAGGCCCACACCAAGACACATCATAATTAAAATGCCAAAGGTTAAATACAATGAAAGAATATCAAAAGCACCAAGAGAAAAGCATATAGTTACCTAAAAGGGAGCTCCCATAAGACTGGCAGCTGATTTCTTAAAAGAAACTATGCAGGATAGAAGGTCTTATAACAAAATATTTCACATGATGAAGAATTGGGATCTACAACCAAGACTTATTTATCCAACAGAGATATCATTTAGAGTTGAAGGACACATAAAGATTTTCCCAGACAAAAATAGGCTAAAGGAATTCATCACCACCAAGGTAGTATTACAGAAAATGTTGGAGGGACTTCTTTAAGAAGAAAAAACATGTATCAAAAAAGAATGGTAACAACTACATTCCTATCAGTAAGCACCTCAAATGGACATGAATTAAGTCCTCCAACTAAAAGATAGAATGGATGAATGGATAAGAAAACAATACCCTTACATGCTGCATACAAGAGACTTATTTCAGATTAAAAGACACACATAGACTAAAAGGGAAGGAATGGAAAAAGATATTGCCTTGAAGGACCTAAGTCAGACAGAGAAAGATAAATGCCATATGATTTCACTTATATGTAGAATCTAAGGAATAAAAAGAACAAACTAATGAAAAACAGACTCACAAAAATAGTGGATGATTTGGTGACAGACGGAGGGGAAGGTGAGTTTAAGGGCTGGAAGAATGGGGTGAAGGGTTACAGAAGTACAAATTAGTAGCTTATAGATGGTCATGGGGTTGGGGAACATGGCATAGAGAATGCAGTTAGCGTTAATATGTTGGCTAGGTAGAGGGTCAGGGGATGGAGGGAGCAATTGAGGGGATCGTTTCATGAACTATATAGATGTCTAACCAATGTACTGTATACTTGAAATGAATTAAAATAAATAAAATTTTAAAAATCATCATATGACCTAGCAATTCTGCATTAGGTACATATTCAAAAGAATGAAAAACAAGAATTCACACAGATAATTCTTATACACCAATGTTCATAGCAACAGTATTCACAATTTCCAAAAATTGAAAACAACCTGTGTCCATAAACAGATGAATAAACATAATCTGGTATATACATACAATGAAATATTATTCAGCCATAAAAAGGAATAAAATTCTGATACATGCTACTACATGGATGAAACTTGAAAATAATATGTTGAGCTAAATAAAAGTTAAATCCAAAAATGAGGGAGTCATGGAATACAATGAACAATGGCAGATTGAGTATAATACAGAGGAAGTAAAGAAACCTGAAATGAGAGTATACGATACACCCTGACACTTCTGATTTTCTGCCAGAGGCAAGGGTTTAATAACCTTTTTCCCTTAGATAAAATCCCTGTATAAGCTTCCACAGTGAATAATATTTTCATAATTTTATACTTACAAATGTGGTCTTGTGATTGTCAACATGGTTTTAGAATTAATGTATAGATAAAACACAGAAAAATTATTTATAGGTGCATAACAGATTATAAAAGTTTAAAAATTCTGAACAATGTAAAAATAATAATGGTATTAAAACTGTGAAAAGGAACAAATTAAGAAATATAGACATGCGTCATATCAAAGGATTCAATATACTGTTTAACGTTAGAACAAGTAACAGAGGTAAACATTTTTAGAATTATGGTAATAACCAAAAAGGCATAAAGAAAGAAATTGTTTAAAGTAGCTACTATGGGACTAAGACTAGGAGTGATGAATAGATGCGAGAACATTTGTTTTTTATTTAATATGATAAAGACAAAGAATAGAAGACCTAAAAATAAGAACTTAGGAGTGAAGGATGTTTGATAATATATTTTTTTATATTACATTTTGGGGAGTCCATAGTTACTATTTAAAGAAAATAAATCAAGAAATAGGGGTGTGAGTATGGTACTTACTGTTATAATCAGTGGTATGACGGTAAGTGTTTCCCAGTTGGCTACTGGGAGGGAAGCCAAGCTCTGATTTGTAGCATTTGTCAATTTCCATGGCATAAATATTCTCACTATAGCCAATGTCAAGTACCTGTATGACACCAATTATCTTACAAAATTCCTGACAAATTAGTGATAGATTCTCATAACGGTCCTGTTCCAGGTACCATAGAAAATGGAAATTAACATAATAACTAAAAGCAGAAAGTTTGTTAATAGTTGTTGCCTCTAGGTAGTGGAGCTTGTGGAGATTTTACCTAATCCTTTAGACCCATTTGAATTTTTATCCTGTTCATGTATTACTTTTATAAATAAAAAAAAATAGCTCAAATAAACTTTTCACGTTTTCATATTGGATTTAAAAAAACTGGAAAGAGTACCATTGCCAAACTGGAAAGAGCACCATTACCACCTTAGCAAGAAAAAGCCAGGTAAACAATGAAATCACGCTTTTTTCTGCTGCCATTAGAGAGCTGACAGCAGGGAAAACAACTAGCGTGAGACCCAAGAAAAGACAGGCACCTCCCAAAGCAGAGAGTCACAAACACTGGCTCACCTGTGGTAGAGCACAGGAAGAAGAGACACTAAGTACTATTCAACTGGGTAAGAAGAATTTAGCTACAATTTTAATGAATTGTTAGATTTGGCTAGCATGAGATTATAGAAACCCCAGGAGCCTCAGATTCAAGGGGAACTCGCAAATATTCAGACTTTTCTCCACAGACCTCTACCAAATGCCCACTAGAATGACTGAGTGGGAGAATACAAAGAGCTTCTCTCAGAGACACAGACATGGAAGGGAGAGGTTGCCATGATAGGAAAGGCACAAACCCCTACCAGTCCCTTCTCCCTTAAAGGACAAAAGTCTTAAGCCATTGAGGGAAGAGCAACAACCTTGTCACTTCTAGGACACAGGTGAATATCCATTATGGCAGAAAGAGTATAAAAGAAAACAATTCTACCACTAGGAGAAAAAACAGGAAACAATTTGTGGCTCTGTACTAATACTACTAGTGGTCTATACTAATTTTATACTATACTAATATTATTGTGGGAGTAGCAAAAAAATTCTTTTGCACAAGATCTGCTAAAGATACATGGAAGAGTTTGGCTGAAAAGGGTAAAGGAACTTACAAAGCTCCAACCTATAAGGCCCAGACACACAAGCCTAGAAATGAAACCAGACAACACAGAACCTACCTGGCCACAGCATCAGACTACCAAGCACCAAGTAGCAATAGCAGTCTGCTCTTGATGTGGCAGGCAATAACATGGGAGGAGATACCCTTTGAGGTTCAGGTACCCAGGGAAGCCTGAAAGCCACAGGTGAAGGAGTAACATTTTTAAAAATGGGGGAAAAAAGGGAAAAAAAAGAAAGAAAGAATACCCAGCCCTTATCTGATAAAATTGCAAAGAGAAATGGGCAGATCCACAATTATAGTTGGATATTTCAATATTCTTCTTTTAATAATTCATTAAACAGTAGATAGAAGATATATAAGGCTATAGAAGACCTTAACAATACTATCCACTAACTTGACTTAATGTATAAAACACTCCATTCAACGAACATGAAAGTGCAGATGGAACATTCATCAAGATAGGCTATATTCTTGATCAAACAGTAATTCTCAATTTTTAAAAAAAACCTGAAAACATTTACAGCATTTTTTTTACTGAAAAGGTCCTAAAGTAGAACCAATAACACACACAAAAAAAATCATGGAAATCCCCAAATATTTGAAAATAAAACAATAAACTTCTGAATACCTCATAGAATAAAAACACATCTAACAAAATTTGTGAGATGTAGATAAAGCAGTATTTAGGATGGAATTTGCAGTATTGAATGATTGTAATTAGAGAAGAAGAAAAGTCTTAAATCAATGATATAAACTTATAATTTAAGATTATAAAAAGAAATTAAATCCAATGTAAGCATAAGGAAGGAAATAATAAAGAAATACAATGTCAATGAAAAATGAAAAACAAAAGAATTGAATTAACAAAACCAAAAGCCAGTTCTTTGAAGAGGTCAACAAACCTGACTTTTAAAAAATAATAATAAACCTATATAATTTTACTAACCAATGTCACTCCAATAAATTTAATATAAAATATAAATAAAGAAAAAAACCTTAAGTATGAATAAATTAGTGGTATCCTTCTTCCCCTTTCATATAAAAAAATCAGGCTCTCAGTTTTAGAGGTCTCTCCATTCTTGTGGTCATCCTCTCCATCATGAAAAAAGCAATAGAAACACCCTTATTATATTTCCAGGCTAGCTTTCACATCCTTTGGTCTCAATTTGTTTAATAGTCAAATCTATAGTAAAGTATGACTTTATACTATCGATCCTCTGACTTTCCCTAAGCTCAATGATTCTAAATGTATGGTAAGTATGGTAAAAGTAGAATTTCTAGATAAGACAGAAATTAAGTGATGAGTATGATTAAATATTTTAGATTATTAATTTGTGACAAGCAGAAGTATAGAGGTAGGAACATTATAAATATTTATGTTATGCAGGAACAACCCACAAACCACCTGGAACAGGATTGATGCTAGGCAAAATGGCAAAATCAGTGAAATCTTTCACTGGTGGCCCTACTCAAAAAGCTTTCATACATCCCTCACCTCCTTCTGTTAAAACCTGTTCTTATCAGGAAAGAATCAGAAACATAAACAACTGAGAACAAACCTAGAGAGAAAATTACATAGAACTACACACACACACACACACACACACACACACGAAGTGCATGTAAAAACTAGTGACATTTGAATAAGATTTGTAGTCTAGTCAACAGTATTACACCAATGTCAAATTCCTGATTTTGATATTGTACTAAAATACATGGAAGATTAGGTGGGAACAGAGCTTTGCCATTCTAAAATATGACTTTTGGGTGATATTGATTATTTTAAGCTGGTTATTTTTAAGAAGCAAAAGACTCAAGAAAAGCCTTTTACTTCCCCCTTAGATGCTTAAAGGAATCCAGATAGAAAAACCTGTTTAAAGGAACAGAGCTATCACATTAGCATAATATGAACTAAGTGTGGCAGACAGGGAGGAACCTATACCTGTGAATCACCTACCTTCCCATTGAAGTCTAAACCACTACTCCCATTTTTCCTTAGCTCAAGATGGCATATAAGCCTTAAATCCCTGATTTGTCCTGAGACTCCATATTCTTATGTAACCTATGTATGTGCAATGTAATAAATTTGGTTATTTTCTCTTATTAATCTTTTTCTTATCAATTTGATTATTAGACCAGCTATAACTAAGAGGGAAAAGAAGGAAAATTTTCCACTCCACTACAATATTAACATTAGACAAAGCTGACTGAAAAGTGCATGAGACTCTCTGTATGTACTATTTTTATAACTCCCTGCGGTCTATAATTATTTCAAAATAAAAAGTTAAAAAATATATCTTTGTAGAAATAAATTAAATTAAGAACACATGTATACTAGTGTTGATGGCAATACAGGCTACTCAGTCCCTTTAAATCAAATCAGAATAAAGGTTATCAACATTACTTTCATGTAAGTTGAGCCTTAGCTGACAGAAATACACTATGGTTGTACAAAATAGACCATTAGATGGAAAGCAGGGGCCTAAATTTTTCCCTTAGGATCAATGTGTAGTTGACAAGAAGTTCCAGCTCTTGACATTATAGACTAATCAACCTAGAAAACCATCTGAGGACTGGGTGAACATAACTCCTATAACTAAGGATATAAAAAACAGGCCACATCAAAACTGTTAGGAGGTGTGGAAATGAAAAACGAGCCTGACCTGCACCTGTGTGTGGTGGCTGAGCATTGGAAGGAATACCTCAACCATGCAGATATCTCTGCAGGAGCAAAGGGCCCAGCCCCATACCACAGCTCCCCAGCCAAGGTTGCAGTGCCAGAAAGAGGAGTCACCACAAAATCTGGCTATAAAAATCAGTGAGCATTCTGACTTTCTGGGTGAGATGAAAGGCTGCCGGAAACCCATATATCTCCTGAAAGGTCCCATGCACAAACTTATTTGCTCACAGGCATTCACCCTGGTCTCCAGCAGAGGGTTGGCAGCTCAAGAGGTGCCAGAGACATACAGAGAAAGACTGAGTTGTGTGATTTCAAGGAATGGGCTAAAGAAACAGCCACTATTGTCTCTGTTTTGAGCCTTCTTCCTGTCCAGACTACGGGCCAGTGCCATCTTGTCTGTATTGAGCCTGCCCTTAACATGGCTAAATCCTAATCTGCATTGTCCTGGTGAAATCTGCTGGCTCCAACCAAGTAATTCCCTGGGACCCCATCCACTCAATTCATGAGATGCTAGAGGTATATTCATGGCTGAGAAACCAGCCCCATACAGCCCTCTCAGCAGGAGGCTTCATTAACATCAATCAACAGGTCTCAGATCTCACAATTCTCAAGAAAATTCGAGTGTCATGAAACTAGCTCTAACCTGAGCTACAATATTTCTTGAACAAATCTCAAGCAGTGGCTAGCCTCGGTGTAATCTGAGGCTTTTGTGAATGGTCACAGTTTCAGAATTGGCACCATATCTGAATGCGCACTAACCTGGGGAACACAACTTGCTCCATCCTGATGACAGCCTGGGACCTTGCTTTTCGCAGCTCATGTACCACCCAAGACTCCTTTCACTGTTGAGTGTATGGGCGGCCGACAGGCAGGTTCAGGACTTAAGATGTCCTGGACATTTTGCTAAGCTGCTCTAGGCCTGGTACTAGTGGCAGCCAGCCTTGGCTTACCACATGGCTTCTTCCATATGCCTCCAGGTCCAGCACAGACAGCAACCAACCATATATTGCTTTGTAGTTCTTACAAGGGAGCCTTGGCCAGACAAAGGCAGAAGCTTACCTTGGCCAGCACAGTGCCCATCTCAAGGGGCCCCAGAATCATCACATTGGAGGCTGGTATGAGAATACAACAGAGCAATCAATACCTGATTAGCCCCAGACATGGCACACCCAAAAGGTAGTCTCAACAGTCACCCAAGTCCACTGGTGTGAATCCCTTTCATGGGGTAGGCCCCAAGACAGCAGCTAAAACCCCAAAGTTCTGTCTAATCCTCACAGTAAATCAACCTGAGAGTCACATGTCAAAAGTAATCAAGTCTTAACTAGAACAGGTGGACAGACAAAACCCAATCAAGGGACACTCCTGGAGCCCACAGTGCAGGTGATAAGGGAAACTGTGCCACTGGGCCAATCAAGATACCTCCTATATAAGACAACCCAGCAAACACTGAGGGACATAGGAGACCAACTCAATACATAGATACAAACACAAAGAGGCAGCCAACATGAGAAAAAAAACATATTCCAAATGAAAAAACTATAGAAAACATCAGAAAAAGAATTAAATGAAATGCAAGCAAACAACCTACCAGATACAGAATTCAAAACACTGGTTATAAGGATGCTAAATGAACTTAGGGGAAGAATAGATGATCTCAGTGAGAACTTTAACAAAGAGTAGTAAACATAAAAAAGACATATAAACTATGAAAAACAAACAGTCAGAAATGAATAGAATAACTGAAATGAAGAATACAGTAGAAGAAATCAACAGGAGATAAATTGACATGAAGCATAGGATCAAATCAGAGATGTTGAAAACAAGATAACAGAAACACCCAATTGAAACAAGAAAAAAAAAGAATTGAAAAATTAGAAAGTTTTAAGGGATCTCTGGAACAATATCAACTGTACAAACATTCACATCATAAAGGTACCAGAGGAGAAGAGAGAACAAGAAATTGAAAATGTATTTGAATTAATAATTACTAAAAGCTTCACTAACCTGGTGAAGGAAATAGACATACAAGTCAAGGAAGTACAGAGTCCCAAACAAGATAAACCCAAACAAGCCTATATACAGACACATAATAATAAAAATGGCAAAGGTTAAAGATAAAGAGAGAATCATACATAAAAGCAGCAAGAGAAAGGCAGCTAGTTACCTACAAGAAAGATCCTATAAGACTGTCAGCCAATTTTGCAACAGAAACTATGCAAACCTGACAAGATTGGCACTAAATATTAAAAGGGATGAAAAGCAAAGACCTACAATCAAGACTATCCTGCACAGTAAGGCTACCAATTAAATTTGAAGGTGAGATGAAGAGCTTTCCAAACAGAAAAAAAAGCTAAAGGAATCCATCACAAACAAGCCAGTACCACAAGAAATGTTAAAAAGATTTCCTTAAGAAGCACAAAGGGAAACACATAAATATGAATAATAAAATAGCAGTAACTATACTCCTATCAATAATTGCTCTAAATGTAAATGGATTAAGTGCTCCAATCAAAAGACATGGGGTAGCCGAATGGTTAAGAAAACAAGACTCATACATATATTGTCTACAAGAGACCCATTTCAAATCAAGACACAGACTGAAAGTAAAGGGATAGAAAAAGATAGTTTGTGCAAATGAAAATAGGGGGAAAATGGATTAGCGATAAACATATCAGACAAAATCATCTTTAAAAGAAAGGCTAGAATAAGAGACAAAGAAGGATATTACATAGTGATATAGGAAGCAATCCAACAAGAGGACATAACCTTAGTAAACATTTATGCACCCAACATAGCAGTACCTAATGTAAAAAGCAAATACTAACAAAAATAAAAGGAGAGATCAATAGTAATATGGTCATAACAAAAGGTTTTAACACCCCATTGACACCAATGGACAGGTCTTTCAGACAGAAAATCAACAAGAAAATAGCAGTCTTAAATGGTATACTAAACCAGATGTACTTAATTGATATTTTTAGAGCATCTCACCCCAAATCAGAATATACATTCTTCTCAAGTTCGCATAAAATATTTTCCAAGATAGACCTAACATTTTCAATGTTAGGCCACAAAATAAGTCTAAATAAATTTAAGAAGATTGAAATCATGTCAAATCTCTTCTCTGGCCACAATAGTATAACACTAGAAATCAATTTTAAAAAAAACTAAAAAAAATACTCAAACACGTGGAGTTTAAATAACATATTACTGAAGAGTTAATGGTTTAACAATGAGATCAAGGAAGAAATTAAAAGATACCTAAGGACAAATGAAAATAAAAACATAATGACCTGATTTTGGCAATCAGGGAAACATGGCAGAGCGAGAGATGTCCTCAGATCGCTCCCCTTGAAACGACAATAAGCTGAACATCGAAAACTCGAAAAAAAAAAAACACCCAAACTGCATACCAGCACATTTGAGTGTAGGATCTGCACGTAAGAGCTACCACAGGTCAGAACCCAGGGTGTCAGGCAGTGGGCAAGGAGAAATAAAGAAGCTGCCAGCTGTCAGAGCTCCTTACAGGAGGAGGAAGAGGGGTGAAAGTGCGGTGAGTTCCATGAACAGCCCAGCATGGGAGAGTTGAGAGTTCCACGCAGATGGCAGCAGGGCCAAGTCATCAGGGCAGAAAGCAGAGAGGCGAAACGGGACAGCAGAGAAACAACAGTTAATTTTTACCGGCCCCGGTTCCCAAATTGAGGCTGAGGTACAGCCCCTAGCCAACAACTCAGAGGCACCCTCCCCCTAAACCTACCGAGACTGAACACTACTGAGCCCCAGGGAAAACTGAGCAAAAGCTGCAGAGAATGAAGCTACCTCAAGCAGCCTCTGGAGCTTCCTGCAGGAGGAGGGGGATGGTGCAGTGACTTCCCTGATCAGCCTGCCTGGAAGTGCTGGAACTTCTAGGAGCTGGCAGCAGGGCCCAGTTATCAAGGCAGAAAGCAGAGAAGCAGGACTGACTAGACCGTAGAGAAACAGTAGGTGATTTTTACCAGCCCCAGGTGCAAAATCGAGGCTGAGATGCAGCCCCCGACTCTCAACCCAGAGGGCCCCTCCCCCCATGCCCTCAGAAATTGAACACTAAGGAGCCCCAGGGGGATCTCAGAAAATGCTCTGGAGACTGTCGAGACTGTCGCTGACACTGACAAGGACTGAAACTAAGAGTAGCAAGTGAAATTAAATATCTACAAGAAAATAAAAAATAAAACATTTAGGCTTTATATAAAACAAGGATCAAGAGGCTTAGATGCCACCTAATGGAAACCGAAAGAAAAGCGCCTTCTTTGTAGCAGCCTAAAGAGAGACCTTAATATAATAAATCTTCTTTCTGGAAAAACAACAGAATATACGTCCACTAATGCCCACGTGGAGAAATAGTCCATTAAACACCATGAAAAACGAAGGTGACAAGGCATCTCAGAAAGAAAGAGAAAAATCTCCAGAAAATATGCTTACAGACATAGAAATATACAACATAAATGACAGAGAATTTAGAATGGTACTTCTGAAAAAACTGAATGAGATCCAAAACAACTCAAATCGACAATTTCAGGAATTGATAAAACACCTAAATGAGCAGGGCACGGAGATTGAAACTCTCAAAAATAAACAAATAGAACTGCTGGGGATGAAGAACACACTGCAGGAGATGAAAAATGAAATAGCACCCTTGGGAAATAGAGTCCACCAAATGCAGGAAATGATCAGTGATATGAAAGACAAAAATCTAAAAATAAATCGGAAGGAAGAAGAGAGAAACCAAAGAATGAAAAATGATGAAAGAGAAGTACAAGAACTAACTGATACCCTCAGGAGAGGAAACATAAGAATAATGGGCACTGCTGAAGATGAGGATATGGAGCAGAGACTAGAAAGCATTTTTAGACAAATAGTTGACGAGAATTTCCCAAATCTAAGGAATGAGCTAGAGTTTGGAATTCAAGAAGTCAACAGAATTTGCAATTATCTCAACCCAAAAAGACCTTGACCAAGACACGTTGTATTAAAGTTATAAAAAATCAACGACAAAAACAGAATCCTCAGGGTAGCCAGGGAAAAGAAGATGGTAACTAAAAGAGGAAAACCCATTAGATTATCACCAAACTTCTCAGCCCAAACCTTACAGCCAGAAAGGAATGGATTCAAATGTTTAAACTATTAAGTGAAAAGAATTACAGGCCTAGAATAATGTCTCAATCTAAGCTCCCCTTTAGACATGAAAGAGAAATTAAGACCTTTCCAGACATACAAAAATTGATGGAATTCTCCAATGTGAGGCCCACACTACAAGAAATACTAAAAGGTGTCAGCTCTTCTAAAACAAAATAACAAAACAAAACAAAAACAGATAATTAGGAGTAAAGTGACTATCAGGCAAATAGAGGAATAGGAGTGCAACCCTTACTAAGAACAGGGCATTATAAGCTTAAATAATAGAAAGAGAATTGCTATAGCAAGATAGTAATGAATGTTCAGCATACATAGGGACAAATTGAGATAACAATGACTGAAAAGGGGAGGATTCAAAGGTCCAAATATGCAGAGGATAAAGGAGATAAGCCACATGCAGAAGAAAATGGATGACTGTATACATCTGTGTATATATGTGTATATATAATATATATAAATATAACTATCCTTTTCATATTCATAATTGTAACCACACACCAAAGATTCAGAACTAAAGTATGTAACATAAAACAAGAAAAACCAGAGGGAAAACCCACAGAAGCCAACCAAAAAAAGAAAACAGAAACACAAGGACAAAGAAGCAATGGAAGCAGTGAGCTAAAAGAGAGCAAAAGAAAAATAGCCATAAGAAGACCTCATATTTCAAAAATCATCCTAAATGTAAATGGACTGAAATCAACAAGAAAAAGGCACAGAGTTGTGGAATGGATCAAAAAACAAAACCCAACCATATGCTGCATGCAGGAGACACATCCCAGCTCCAAAGACAAACATAGACTCAGAGTGAAAGGGTAGAAAATGATATTCCAGCAAATGACATTCAAAGAAAAGCGGAAGTAGCAGTACTAATATCAGATGAAACAAACTTCAAAATAAAAAAAGGTAAAGAATGATATTGAGAGACACTTCATAATGATAAAGGGTACCATATCAAGAAGACATAACACTTATTACTATCTATGCTCCCAATCAGGGAGCCCTGAAATATGTAAAGCAATTACTAATAGAACTAAAGGGTGAAACAGACCAAAACACTATCATATTAGGGGATGTAAATACCCCACTGTTGGATATAGATGGATCATTCAAATAGAAAATCACTAAGTAAATAACATCCTTAAATGACACATTAGACCAACTGGACAAAATTGACATTTACAGAGCCTTTCATCCCAAAACAGCTGCTTATACATTCTTCTCTAGTGCACAAGGAACATTCTCAAGAACCAACCACATCCTGGGACACAGAGACAGCCTCAACAAATATAAGCGGGAAGAAATCATACCAACCATATTCTCTGATCATAAGGTTGAAACTAGAGATCAACTGTAAAAAGAAAGCAGAAAGAACCACAAATACATGGAGATTAAACGACGTGTTATTGAAGAATAGCTGGGTCACAGAAGAAATTTAAAAAAGATGTCAAGAGATATATAGAAACAAATGATGATGATAGTACAACATATCAAAATTTTTAGGACATGGCAAAAGCAGTCATAAGAGGAAAATTCATATCATTACAAGACTGTCTCCAAAAAGAAGAATTAGCCCAAATAAACAACTTTATGCTTCATCTTAAAAAAAAAAAACTAGGGAAAAAAAGACAAAAGAAGTCCTAAGTAAGCAGAGGGAAAGAAATCATCAAAATTAGAGCAGAAAAAAATGAAATTAAAAAAATAAATAAATAGGAAAAATAATACAAAGAAAGCTGGTTCTTTGAGAAGATAGATAAAATTGACAAACCCCTGGCTAGACCCACTACAAAAAAAAGAGGAAGGATACAAATAAACAAAATCAGGGATGAAAGAAGGAAAATTATGACTGACATTGCAGGAATACAAAGGATCATGCAATACTATGAAAAAGTATATAATAACAAATTTTATAATCTACAAGAAATGGACCAGTACTTAGAAAAATACAATCTTCCTGGACTGAATCAAGAAGACCTGGACAATCTAAATAGAACAATCAGCAGTATCAAAATTGAAACAATTATCAAAACCTTCCAAAAAGTTAAAGTCCAGGACCAGATGACTTCACCAGTGAAGTCCAAAAAACACTCAAGGAAGATTTAATACCTATTCTTCTCAAACTCTTCCAAATAATCAAAGAGGAGACAACATTTCCCAATTCATTTATGAGGCTAATATTACTCTGATACCAAAACCTGGTAAAGATAACACAAAAAATAAAACTACGGACCAATTTCTATCATGAATGCAGATGCAAAAATCCTAAATAAGATATTAGCAAACCAAATACAGGAACATATTTAAAAAGATTATACGCCACAATTAAATGCGCTTCATCCCAGGGGCACAAGGATGGTTCAACATATGCAAATCAATGAATGTGTACACTACATAAACAAATTAAAAAATAAGAATCATATGATCCTATCAATAGATGCAGAAAAAGCCTTAGACAAGATACTGCATCTGTTTATGATAAAAAAAAAAACTTCACAAAATCAGTATAGAAAGAAAGTACCTTAGCATAATAAAGGCCATATATGACAAACCCTCAGCCAACATTATACTTAATGGTGAAATACTAAAAACCTTCCCTCTAAGATCAGGAACAAGGCAAGGCTTTCCACTATCATCATTGTTATTCAATATAATATTGGAGGTCCTAGCAAGTGCAATTAGGCTAGAGAAAGATATAAAAGGCATCCAAATAGAAAACGAAGAAGTCAAACTGTCACTATTTGTGGATGACATGATTCTCTATATAGAAACCCCTAAAGACTCCACAAGAACACTACTAGACACAATAAGCAAATACGGTAAAGTCTCCGGATACAAAATCAATGATCAAAAAACCAAAGCGTTCCTATACTCTAATTATGAAGTATCAGAAAAGAAGTGGAAAAAGTAATTTCTTTTGCAATTGCTACAAAAAGAATAAAATACCTAGGAATAAATTTAATGAAACAAGCGAAAGACCTACATAATGAAAACTATAATTAAAAGAACCCGAAGGAGATAACAAAGAAATGGAAAGATATTCCATGTTCTTGGATTAGAAGAATCAACATAGTTAAAATGACCATATTACCTAAAGTATTATACAGATTTAATACAATCCCCATCAGAATCCCATTGGCATGTTTTAAAGAAATAGAACAAAAAATCTTCAGATTTGTATGGAAGCACAAAAGAACCTGAATTGCCAAAGCCATCCTGAGAAAAAAGAATGAGGCTGGAGGCACACTCTTCCTGACTTCAAATATTCTACATAATAGCATGGCATTGGCAGAAAAACAGACACATGGACCAGTGGAAGAAAAACAGACACATGGTCCAGAAGTAAACTCATATTTATATGGAAAATAATTTTCAACAAAAAATCCAAAAACATACAGTGGAGAACGTAAAGCCTCTTCAATAAATGTTTCTGAGAAAATTGGTAGGCTACCTGCAAAAGAATGAAACTAGACTGTTGTCTATCACCATACACCAAAATTAATCAAAATGGATTAAGGAACTGAATATAGGACCAGAATCAATAAAATGCATAGTAGAAAAAATAGGAACTAAACTCAAGGACCTTGGACTTAAAGAGGATTTTATTAATTCGATCTCAAAGGCAAGGAAAGTAAAATCAAAAATAAATGAAACTAAAAGCTTCTGCTCAGCAAAAGAAATTTTCAACAAGGTAAAGAGACAACTATCCAAATAGGAAGATACATTTGAAAGCAACACTTCTGATAAGGGCCTAATATCCAAAATATAGAAAGAACCGATATGGCCAAACAACAACAACAACAACAACAACAACAACAACAACAACAAATGATCCAATCAAAAAATTGGCAGAGGACCTGAAAGGACACTTCACCCTAGAGGACACACGAATGAGCAACAAATATATGAACAGATGCTCAACATCACTAGCTATTAGGCAAATGCAAATCGAAAACACAATGAGATAGCATCTCACACCTGTTAAAATAGCTATTATCAACAGGACAAGTAATAAATGTTGGAGAGGACGTGGAGAAAAAGGAACCTTCATACACTGCTGGTGGGACTGCAAATTGGTACAGCCACTATGGAAAACAGGATGGAGGTTCCTCACAAAACTAAGAATTTATCTCCCATATGATCCAGCAATCTGTCTACTGGGTATTTACCCCAAAGAACTGAAAACTCATATCCGAAGAAATATTTGCACATCGATGTTCATAGCAGCATTATTCACAGAGGTCAGGACATGCAAGCAACCAAAGCATCCCACGTTAGATGATTGACTAAAGAAGCTGTGGTACATACATACAATGGAATATTACTCAGCAAGAAGAGATGAAATATTGCCATTTGCGATGACATGGACGGACCTCGAGATAATCATGCCTAGCGAAGTAAGCAAGACAGAAAAAGTTGAAAATCACATGATACCACATATATGTGGGATATAAACCTAAAAGCAACAAATTAACAGGACAAACAGAGACTAAGGGACATGGACAATGGACTACTGTTTACCAGAGGGTAGAGGTTGGGGGTGGAGGGAAGACTTAGACAGAGTAAAGGAGGTCAAATGTAAGAGAGTTGGAGGAGGGTGAAGTGGGTAAAGGGGATCAAATATATGGTTGCTGAAGGAAACTGGACTCTGGGTGGTAAACACACAATAGAATATATAGATGTCAAATTATAATGTACATCTGAAAATTATATAATTGTATCAACCAATGTTACTCCATTCAACTTAAAAATAATTTAAAATTTTTTAAAATTTTAAGGAAAACACAATGACCAAAAATCTATGGGACACAACAAATGCAGTCCTAGAAGGGAAGTTCATAACAATACAGGCCTACTGCAAACAAAAAGAAAAAATAATAATCTTAAATAAACAATCTAACCTTACACTTACAAGAACTAGGATAAAAAACAGCAAACAAAGTTCAATGTAAGTAGAAGAAAGGGAATAATAATCATTACAAATGAAATAGAGTCTAAAAACAATACGAAAAAAAATCAGTGAAACAAAGAGCTTGTTCTTTGCAAGGATAAACACAATTATAAAACTTAAATCAGACTCATTAAAAAAAGGAGGAGAGACCCAAATAATTAAAATCAGAAATGAAGATGAAGTGACAACAGATTCCACAGAAATACAAAGGATTATAAGAAAATACTATGAGCAACTTTATGCCAATAATTGTACAATCTGGAAGAAATGGATAAATTTCTAAAAACATACAATCTCCCAAGACTGAGTCAAGAAGAAACAGAAAATCTGAACTGACTGATTACTACTAATAAAAATGAAGCAACTATCAAATAACTCCTAACAAACAAAAGTCCTAGACTGGATAGCTTCATACGTAAATTTTACCAAATATTTTTTTAAAAAATTAATACCTATTCTTCTCAAACTATCGCAAAAAAATTCAAGTGAAGGGAAGACACCCAGGCTCATTTCACGAAGTAGCCATGACTGATTCCCAAATCAGACAAAGACATTAGAAAAAATAATTATAGGCCCATATCCCTGATAAACATTGATGCAAAATCTTCAACAAAATAATAGCAAACCGAATTTTGCAATTCATTAAAAATATCATAAACTGTGATTGAGTGGGATTTATTCCTAGGATGCAAGTTTGGTTTGATATCTGCAAGTCAGTTAATGTGATATACCATATTAACAATTTGAAACATAAAAAATCATATGATCATATAAATAAATGCAGAAAAAAAGTGTTTGATAAAATCCAGCATCTATTTATAATAAAAACTCTCAGCAAAGTGGCAATAGAGAGAATATACCTCAACACAATAAGAGCCATATATGACAGATTCACAGCTAACATCATATTCAATAGGGAAAAGCCTAAAGCATTTTTCTTAAGATCGGGAACAAGAAAAGGATATCCACTTTCATCGCTTTTATTCAACATAGTGTTGGAAGTCCTAGCCACAGCAATCATACATACGAATTGAAAAGGAAGAAGTAAAACTGTCACTTTGCAGATGACATGATACTATAAATAAAGAACCCTAAAGATACCACTAAAAATCTGTTAGAACTGATAAATAAATGCAGTAAAGTAGCAAGATACAAAATGAGTCTTTTGTATCTTTATTCACCAATAGCTAATTATCAGAAAGAGAAGCATATACTGTGCTCATGGATAGGAAAAACATTGTTAAAATGTCCATAGTACCAAAAGCAATCTGTAGATTTGATGCAATCCCTATCAAGATACCAATGGAATTTTTCAGAGAATTTGAACAAATAATCCTAAAATTTATATAAAACCATAAAAGTCCCTGAATAGCCATGGCTAATTGAGAATGAACAACACATTTGGGGTTATTACACTTCCTGGTGTCAAACTATGCTACAAGGCTATAGTAATCAAAACAGCATGGTACTGACATAAAAATAGACACAGAGATCAATGGAACAGTTAGAGAGCCCAGAAACAAATCTTTGCCTATATGGTCATTTAATCTATGACAAAAGAGGCAAGCATATACAGTAGGGGTAAATAAAGTCTCTTCAAGAAATGGTGTTGGAAAAACTGGACAGATATTTGCAAAAAAATGAAACCGAACCACATCCTTAAATCATATACAAGAATAAACTCAAAATGAATTAAAGACTTAAATATAAGACACAAAACCATAAATCTCCTAGAAGAAAACATAAGTGATAATCTCTCTTACACTGCACTTAGTAATATTTTTCTGATATATCTCCTTGGGCAAGGAAAACAAAATAAATAAATAGGACTACATCAAACTAAAAAGTTTTTCCTTTTTCCTATCAGCAAAATGAAAAGATCACCTACTGAATAGAAGATATTTGCCAATGACACATCAGATAAGGGTTTTTAAAATTAATTTTATTGCAGTAACATTGGTTAATACAATTATATAATTTTCAGGTGTACATTATAATTTGACATCTATATATTCTATTGGGTGATTATTCTCAAAGTCCATTTTCCTTCAGCTTCCATATATTTGATCCCCTTTACCCACTTCGCCCTCCCCGTACACCTCTATATTTGAACCCCATTACCCCTACTACCTCTCCCCTCCTCCCTCAACGCCTACCTTCTTATTCCATTGTCCATGTCCCTGAGTCTCTGTTTGTCCTATTCATTTGTTTCTTTTAGGTTTATAACCCACACATAAGTGATATCATGTGATTTTCTACTTTTTCAGTCTGGCTTATTTCGCTTAGCATGATTATCTCGAAGTCCATCCATGTTGTCACAAATGACAATATTTCAACTCTTTTTACGGCTGAATAATATTCCATTGTATATATGTGCCACAGCTTCCTTAGCCAATCATCTGTCATAGGACATTTCGGTTGCTTCCATGTCCTGGCCACTGTGAATAATGCTGCTATGAACATCGGTGTGCAAACATCTTTTTGGATATGGGTTTTCGAGACTTTGGGGTAAATACCCAGTAGACAGATTGCTGGATCATATGGGAGATAAATTCTTAGTTTTGTGAGGAACCTCCATCCTGTTTTCCATAGTGGCTGTACCAATTTGCAGTCCCACCAGCAGTGTACGAGGGTTCTTTTTTCTCTGCATTCTCTCCAACATTTATTACTTGTCCTGTTGATAATAGCTATTTTAACAGGTGTGAGATGCTATCTCATTGTGATTTTAATTTGAATTTCTGATAAAAGGTTAATATCCAATATTTATAAAAAACTCATACAGTTTGAATCCCCTCCCCCCCAAAAAAAACACAATTCAATTGAAAAATAGGCAGAGGCCCTGAATAGATATTTCCCCATAGATGACATACAGATGGTCAACTGATGTTCAATGTCATTAATCATCAGAGAAATGAAAATTAAAACCACAATGAGATATCTTCTCACACCTGTCAGAATGACTATCATCAATAAATCAAGAAATAACAAGTTTTGGTGTGAATGTCAAGAAAAGGGAACCCTCATGCACTGTCGGTGGGATTGCACACTGGTATGGCCACTGTGAAAAACGGTTTGGAGGTTCCTCAAAAAGTTAAAAATTAAAAAAAAAAAATGACCCAGCAATTGCACTTCTGAATATCTAGCTGAAGAAAACCAAAACACTAATGGAAAAATATATATGTACCTTTATGTTCACTGCAGTGCTATTCGCATTACAAAGATATGGAAGCAACCTTAGTGTCCATCAATAGGTGATTGGATAAAGAAGTTATAGTACATATATACAATAGAATATTACTCAGCCATTAAAACAATGAAATCTCGCTATTTGCAATGACATGGATGGATCTAGGAAGTATTATGCTAAGTGAAATAAGTCAGAAAGAAAAAGGTAAATACCATATAGTTGTTTCACTTATGGGCAGAATCTAATGAACAAAATAAAACAAACAAACAAAACAAATACAAACTCATAGATAAAGAGAACATACTATTGATTGTCAGATAAGAAGGGTTGGGGGCCTTGGTAAAAAGATGAAGGGATTAAAAAGTACAAATTGGTTGTTACAAAATAGTCATGGGGATGTGAAGTACAGCATAGGGAATATAGTCAACAGTATCATAATAACTATGTTAGTGCAAGTGTATACTAGACAAATCAGGGGGATCACTTTGTAAATTAAATAAATGTCTACTACACTGTACATTTGAAACTAAGATAAAATAATATAGAATGTCAACTCCAATTGGAAAAAAATTTTAAAGAAAATTCTATGTGACATGTATTACATGGGGACCTCCTCTCACAACCATTCTCATTCCTGTATCTTACCTGGTGTGAATGTTACAATCCATGAAGCCCCTATGCTTGCAAGAACAAAAGTGGGTGAGTTTTACTGGATTCTTGTTATAGACAGTGTGATGTTATAGGAAGAGAATTAGCCATAGAGTCAGAAAGCTCAATTCTGCAACTTCATGGGAACACGACCTTGAGCAATTTATTTAATGTGGCTTACTCTCAATGTTCTCATCTATAAAATAAAAAGACAAGTTTATATGATCATAATGATAATGGCTGTCAATCACAGTAAAATTTTATAGCACTAGTTCTCTTATAATTAAACTCTGAGGATTGATTTAAACAGAAGGTTTACTTTCCTGGATACTGCAAATTGTGTGCACAACTAGCAAAAAACAACTCAAAGGCCCCTTATATGATTATTTCACCCATACACATTCATAAGTCTCCATGAAGAAATGTTTTCATGTATTCTCCATGGTCTGGTTGTACATGTAAATGTAGTTTAGCTCCCAGCCCAAACTCTGTGTGATAAAATTAATCCTTAGAGCTGCTGAATTATAAAGCTTGGGGTTTCCTTTGAGGTCCCAGTGTTAGTCACAGCCCCAGATTTATGAACTCATAAAATATTAACTTCATTTCTTTGTGATTTATGTCTGATTCTGTTTTTCATATATGATTTGTAAGTGAAGTATGCTACCACCAAATGACATCAGTGTCCTAATAAACCTAGAAAATTGCTCTTGTGTTTAACTATCTTCACACCTTAGAAGTATAAAAACTGAATGATATCAAGATAAATAGGAAATCTATAGCTTTCATAAGATTATTGGTTTTAATGTCTTATGCTGGAAGTGTGGGTGGGCCAAAACCTGACATTAGCTGATTGGGCTCTATCAGCAGAAGTTCATATAAGATGATTGGGCTTTCCTGTTGATCACCAAAGAACTTTTATTTTCTATTTTTATTTTCTTACATTTTCTTCAGGTACAGTGGTACACATTGTTTTGGGGAAAACTGCTATCAATATTTGCTGTAGTGAAGGTTAACCATCCCTCAGACCAGGACCATCCTAGCAGGTGGACAGTACTAAATTTTGCAAAGCCTTGGCTCTATGGACATTATGTAACTGATGTATAGGGCGGATGACTCTGCAATAGAACAGAGTGGTAATTCCTCTTATTTGTGCATTTGGGCATCAAATGCAAAAATGGCAAAAGGACAAAAATAAATCAAGCATCAGGGCCATTGCGGCTTGGTACAAAGCCAAACTCAGGTTACACAATCCTCATGTTGATAAAAGAGCCACAAACAAATAATTTCTCAAGAGCCTCAGATGGGAAAAGGGAAGAGGATAAAGAAGCAGATGGAATAAGAGGGACCTAACAGAAGGGGAGTATGGAAGATCTCTGGGTGCCTGAGACAAAGTGAAGTGATTGCCATCTGAAGGGTCAACCAGCAGAGCAGCATGGGAATTCAAAAAAACAAAAATCTTACCCAAGCCCCTTGCCATATAAATTACCATCCAAACCAGGAGAATATGAGGAGTGAAAAGAGATGTCCTTAATGATTACACCAGAACTACAGGTTCATACCTACCTGCCTCCTCACATTTATCCTAGTCTATGAAACAATAACCTGTCCCCAGGTACCTCAGCTATCCTAAGAGTAAAAGATAACTTCTTTCCTACAGAGAAGATCCTGCCCATATTCCATATGCCACACTCAAGACTCCTAGCTGATTAGCTCCAGTTCCCAGCCCCACGACACTAATAAGACTAAAGTAAAATCACCACCTTCTTATAGGTCATTCTGGTTCAAGGACAAAAGATGAGGCTATCTAATTCAGGACACTGAGGTCACAGCCTGTGGATTAAGCCAGTGAGTTCCTTGGTCATATGCATACTTTTAGAAAACCAAAGTACAGAGAATAGCTAAATATAGGTGGAATCTCTATTGTCTCCACTTCTTTCTGCTCCATAACCACAGAGTTCAGCTTAGCCCTTATTGGCCAAGTCACCATTCTGTCTCTACACTCTGAACACAACCTCTGGAAAAGCAATGGACTTTAAAGTCCATTTACTTTAGGAACTTGTACATATCTATCAGTTGGGGTTTGTTTGTTTGTTTGTTTGTTTTGGCCAAAACTTACCTATATCTAGGTATCTGAATTACCATCTACACTTTTAAGAGAAAATTGGAAACTAGTATACCATTCGGTGGGTAAATCCTATAATCCAAGAATAAATAAGGGACACTACCTCTGACCCTGAAACTCAGTCCTCCAGTTCCTGTCATTTCCTCTCTTGCCATAGCTCTTTGCTTATCCATCCCAAAGTTGACTTCCAATTCCTACATTTCCCTAAAACTCCAATATAGGCTATTCAGATCTGTTGCTTAGACTAAAATTCTCCAACTATCTTCTTGCTTTGGACTTTAATTATCTTTAACAAGACTAAACTATTTCTTTTCATATGGCCTCCTAGTATTATACCTGTAGAAAGTTCATGTGCCTGAATCCATTTTTGCTTAGGAGTTCTCTTCCAAGGGAATCTGTGGTCCTTTATAACTGACTCCTGACAAACCTGCCTCATAGCCTTTACATATAGCCCAGGCATGTCCATTAGTAGGGTAATACCAGCTTAGACTCAAAACAGGACCATTAGCTACACTTACGATAACCCTATGAGAAAGGACGATAAAGGGTTATCTCTATCTTACAGCTGAATAAACTGAGATTGAGAGAGTAAGACTTATCCAAAGGTACATTGTACAGAAAGTATTGAGGCAGAACTGCAATATAAAAGTAGTTTTTGTTCACCAATAGATAAATCAACAACAAAAAAAACCCAGTACATTCGTAAAAGAAACATGATAAAGTCAGTAAACCAGTTGTATACAGACATAATCTAGATGTTTAACATCTTTGTAGCTTTACTTTTATCTCACAGTGTCTATTACTTAGTAGACGTGCAAAGTATACCTGTCAGTTGTCTCAGGGACATGTTGACTGCAGCAGAGCCTTATCTCATGTTAAATACTTAAGTACAGACACCGCAGGGTTTGTCAGACTATATATCTTCCTTTGGCTTCAAACAAATCACACCGAAGGCCAGAGATACATTTTATGGTCAAAAATAAACCTAGAAGTGAAACATCTAACAGGGTCTACTAAAAACATCCCAGAGCATGAAACCTCCACAGTAAAGAAGAGAAGAAACACACATATTAATTCCCCAAATGGCCAAAGCCTCACAGCCAAGAGCTAGCAAAAACTGATTAGAGATTATAGGATAATGTGCAGTAATTATCAGTCCTGTGTTAAGGTTATCAAATCACCACCTTTTCGAAGAAAGCATTAGAAATCCAGACTGCACCCATGGAAACCATTATGCCTGCAGAAATTGTCCCACCAGAAAACAAGCTAGAATATCTCAAAGTTGCTCCTCTAAGTAAAGTGTAAAGTCAAAATGACTTCTCTAGACCTACAACTCACTAGTGTCCCATGATTTGAATATTTTCTTCTTACAGTCACTCCCTTATCCCCAAAGAAAGGAAAAAAAATAAACTTTAGACCCTCAAAAGAAATCAAATGATGGGTAAGTCTATCTAAAAAAAAAGATGATTCATTGGCTGATTTGTCCTCTCAAAGTGGCAGAGGAGAATAATTTATTGCTTGTCTCAGGTCTCCTTCAATCTGACCTGTAAAGCAAGCAGATTTAAAGTAACCTTAGCTTGGTGCTGAGAATTTTCTGGCCCAACTCCAAAGCCACTATCATTATTTGTATTTCATACACACACATACACACAGAGACAAGCATCTTTGCCATGCTAAGGTCATTCAATATCAAGACCATTAAATTGAATTCTAAAATGAGGCTCTATTATCAAAACTAATTAAATAATGAGTAAATACGCTAAACAGTACCTTTGCTTTAGAAATGTTTATTTACTATTCTGGCACTCCTTAGCAAAAAGCTAGTTGTCAATAGGAAATATTATTTGGATCATCATGTTAAAATCCTTCTTATCCTCCCTAAACCCCACTGTTACTTATATACCCACCTACCACCACCATAAACCTAGGTCTAGACAAGTTTGGAAAAGAGTAAGACTTTAAAGTCTAGTGCTTTTTTGTTCGTTTGTTTTGCATCCATTAGCATTTTCGCTTTAAAATGCTTGTCTCTCATTTTCCAGCATTCTCTCTGAGCCAAAGTCAGCTCCACTCCGTAATTCCACAGGCTGTATCATTACACATGGCTTATAGCACTTTGTGGAAAAGGGTAAAATGTAAACAGTTCCATCCATGCACACACTAGCAAATAGAGCAGGCACTGTGAGTAGGTAATATACAACCTTGGATAAGACATCGGTATGTAAAATGGATACTTCTCCCATAAAATTTGTAAAAGAAGAAGGAAGAAAACAAGAAATTATGCCCAATATTTCATAATGCCAAGGCAGGTTAAATTCTCACTGCTGATGGTCACCCTACTAGCCTCAGATTTTGACAGCAAGATAAAAGTAACTCCTTGAAAACAAATTTTCAAAGTCCAGGAAGGAGAATTTTCTGTCTACATGATGCCAATACACCAGTAAAACTAGGCCATTCACCTTCTATGACTTGATACTCTTAATATTCTATGGGTATAGTCCAAAGAGGCTGATTTCAACATATATTGCTCACAATAGAGAATACCAATATTGCATTCTATTGTTCAGCTTTTCCATAAGTTCAGGTGAAACAACCATACAGAAAGATAAAAACTAAATCTCAGTCACCAACTCTCTGCTACCTACTATTCATGCAATTTTAATCCTTCACTATTGTATTAAAGTCACTATTAGCATTATCTGGCTAATAGTGACTTTAATACAATAAGTAACATTCTTTCCTACCTCTGTCATTCTACTTCCTAAACCTTTTTTTCCAGAAATTCATCTTGCTCCCATATTTAGTTCACCTCATCTTTTCCATGAAGTCTTCCTTTCCTGAACTTCTGGAGTAGAAGTTTTGGGGGGACTTTTTGTTTTGCTTTGTTTTTATTATTTCTTATTTATTATTTTTTAATTATAGTTCACATTCAATATTATATTAGTTTCAGGTATACAGCATAGTAGTTAGATAGTTACATAATTTATGAAGTGGTTCTCCCAATAAGTCTGGTACTCACCTAGAAAAACACATAGTTATTACAATATTATTGACTATATTTTCTATGTTGTACTTCACATCCCCATAACTAATTTGTAACTGCCAATTTGTACTTATTAATCCCTTCACATTTTTCACCCAGCTAATCAATACCCATATAAAAACTGTTCTGTTCATTTATTTTGTTTTTTAGATTCCACATGTGAGATTATAACACACCTGTCAGAACAGCTGCAATCAATAAATCAACAAGTGTTGGTGAGGATGTGCATACAAGACAACCCTCATGCACTGCTGGTGGGATAGCAAATTGGTGCAGACACTACAGAAAATAATATGGTGCTTCCTCAAAAATTAAAAATAAAACTACTATATGTCCCAGCTATCCCACTTTTGGCATTTATCCAAAGAAATACAAAACACTAATTTGAAAAGATATATTCACCCTTATGTTCATTGCAGTATTGTTTATAATAGCCAAAATGTGGAAGTAACCTAAGTGTTCATCAATAGATAATTGGATAATAAAAGGTGGTACAAATATGCAATGGACCATTAGTCAGCTATAAAATAGAATGAAATGAAATCTTACTCCTTGTGACAACATAGATGAACCTAGAGAGTACTATGCCAAGTGAAATAAGTCAGACAGAAAAAGATAAATACCATATGATTTCACTTATATAGGGTAGTAGTTTTCAAATTCTATTGCACATCAGAATCCCCTGACTTTGGGTCCCACCAGCCTTACAAAGACTACTGGGCCCCATCAGCAGAGTTTTTGAGTCAGGAAGTCTGGGTTAGGTCTTGAATCAGGGGATTCTGATGCAAGCTAAAGTTTGATTATATATTGTTGTTTTTTGTTCTTTGGTTGACTTATGAACATATCAGATAAAATTTATGCTGAAAAGAACACAAAACCCAGTGAAAACTGGCAAACGAAAAGAGTATTTTCTCACTCAACTGGATCATCCAGATATTGGCTTATCAAGTAATTCAATGATATCTTCAAGGATTCAATTTCTTTACATCTTTCTGCTCTGCTTTCCTCAATGTCAACTTTATCCTAAACTGGTTCCTCTCCTGAAAATAATATAGCTGCCAGCTACAATCAGGACTGCATTTTTTCTTATTAATATCCAGAGGGACACCCAGAACTTCTTATCAGCATACAAACAACAGCACTAAAACTATCCCCTGATTAGGAAGCCTGCAGCAAGTGGACAGTAAAGGAAAGGAGTAGATACCAGAAGGAAAATCTAAATATTGTTAGGAAGAGAATGGATCCCAGAAAAGTGCTCAGAAAATGTCCAATACGCTGTCCAGCAAGAATATAGTAAAATCCACTAGGGAAGTGATAGCATCATATACATCTCTTATATCATACAGGGAACACTCGATAAACACTGGATGATTATTACTTTCAAAAAAATCTACCAAGTGATTTAGATATAGCCTTATGATATTGGCTAGATAATCATTTAACTAAATTTTGTTTTCGATCAACCAATACCGAAAATTTTCTGTATTTTTCTTACAAACATCTAAGTAGGCAAGCCCAGTTTAGACTTTTATGTTACAATGTAAAAAAGTATTCTTTCTGGTTTACCATGATAATATCTAATTCTCTTTTAAATGAATTTTTATCCAAAACATTCATGAAAAATTAGTTCCACTACCTCAAACAAAGGCCTAGGGTCTATTAGAGTAGCTCTTACTGCCATATACTATTGTGATTGTTTGAAAGCTCTATTTTACATATTGAACTAAAATCAGTGTCTTTATAACTTTTGCTCATCAATCTTTTTATTAAATTTATTGGGTGATTTTGGTTAAAACGATTACATATATATATATATATATATATATACACACACACATATATATATATATATATGTTTCAAGTTACAATTTAATAGTACACCATTTCAATTGCATTGTGTGTTCGCCACCTAAAGTCAAATCTCCTTCCTTCACCATATATTTGATCCCCTTTACCCTTACTAATAAATCTCAATTCTATTGTTCGGGGCTACACTAAACAAGTCTTTCTTAGGGTATTACCCATATCTTAGAACATATTTTAATGTAGGTGTCTTATATGCTGGAAATTAACAAAACCATTTTAATATGCTACTTCAAAAAAAACAATTTGGGAAAACATAGTAATCTGTTGTAATCATTTCTGAAGCTGCTATAACAAAATACCACAAACTAGGTGCTTAGACGACAGAAATTTAATCTCATAGTTCTGGAGGCTAGATGCCCCAAATCAAGGTGTCGGCAGGGCCATGCTCCTTCTGAATGCTTTAGGAAAGAATCTTTCCCTGCTTCTTTCTAGCTTCTGGTGGTTGCCTGCAGTCCTTTGCATTATTGGATTCATAATTCCACTCTCTGCCTCTATCATCACAAAGCTTTTTTACAGTTTCCCTGTGTTTTTCTTCTGTGTCTCTGTTTCAAATATCCCTCTCTTTTCTCTCATAAAGATAACTGTCATTGGATTTAGGACCTAATCTAACTCAGTATGATCTCATCTTAACAGTGTCATATCTGTTAAGACCCTATTCCAAATAAGGTTACAGTCAGAGGTACCACGGGTTAGGACTTGGTCTTTTTTGGTGGGAACACAATTCAACCCACTACAACTATGTAGGGCACTAGTTTTCTCAAAAATTATATAAGTCTGTATGTTTGAAACATTTCATAGTTTAAAATTTTAAAAAGGGGACTTATATAAGTAGAAGATAAAATTAGGTCACATAAATATGCCCCCAAAAAAACAAAGGAAAGAAAGAAAAAAAATGGCATAGATGATAGAGGCTCTGTTCATCCTTCTGGTGACCAAATCAAAATTATGAAGGAAATAAGGAGCCAGCAGTAAAGAAAAATCTCCCAGGATCTAGATGAACAAGCCATACAACTAAGGAGAAATCCAAGAAATCACCCTGCAATGGCAGAAGGTAGGACAGGGAAAACATGCAGGGCTGCCCAGTCTCAAACTGCTGAATAAGACAGAGCCGGCAACAGTGGCAGAAACTTTTTAAAGCGGCCGCATCCACAAGTGGATTTTTGTGGTGATGGACCTGCTTGCTTTGAGCACCAGTGCTGGTTCGGCTGCATTTAGGGAGCCCCAGGGAGACATTGTTGTAATGAGGGCCAACGCAAGACTTGCTTGGTACAGAAGTGCTGGCAGAATCCAATGTTCCCTGTAGAGCCCTCCCCGCTCCCAGTGGGCAGACGCAGCAATGTCATAGACTGGATAACAGAGGCCACTCCGCCCAGAGGATTCCCTGAAACCTTGCCTCCCCCAACTCGCACCCCCACCCAAGCCACATCCAAGTATAGCCTCAGCAAGTCAGGGGCTCCTTGCTGAGCAACGCCTAGACTCACACTAGAGACAGCTGGCCTCAGTTTCTGGTGTGGCCTTTTGAGGCAACTATGAGCACAGTGTCTGTGGATTGCTTGCTGAATCTTAACAGGTGGCCCTGTAGGGGCAGAGGCTTGGGCTAAATTTGGACTACAGCTAGACTCCTCTCAGGACTGTGCCACAAAATACCTGCTTCACAAATCCACACTAATAAGACTGGGAGACATAGGAGATTTGCTTAGTACATAGAAACAGACATGGAAAGGCAGCCAAAGTGGGAATACAAAGAAGCAGAAACCATAGGAGAGAATAGAACAGAGATCCAGATATAATGGAATCAGGTAATCTATCAGATGCAGAGTTCAAAACACTGGTTTTAAAGATGCTCAATAAATTTTGGGGAAGTGTAGATAAATTCAGTGAGAACTTCCACAAACATATAAAAAAAACATAAAGATGGAAATAGAAAATATAAAAGAGAACCAGTCCAAAATGAAGAACACATTATCTGAGATGAAAAATATATTAAATGGAATAAACAAAAGAATAAACAAAGTAAATAAAGAAGAGGATCAAATGCCCTGTCTAAACGATGGGAAAGTCAAGGACACTCAATCAGAATGGCTATAAATAAGATGCCAAGATTATAAAAATAATTTAAAGAGCATATGGGACTCTATTAAGAGTTCAACTATCTATCTGATTGGTGTAACCAAAGAAAATCAAGATGTTGAACAGCTATTTGAAGAAATAATGATAGAAAACTTCCTTAACCTGGTGAAGGAAATGGACATAAAACCCCAGGAAGCTCAGAGAATCCCACAATACAAGGATCCAAAGAGGTCCATACCGAGACACATCATAATTAAAATGACAAAGGTTAAATGAAAAGGACTATTAAATGCAGCAAGAGAAAAACAGAGTTATCTATAAGGGAGCACCCATAAAACTGGCAGCTGTTTTCTTAAAAGAAATTATTCAGGACGGAAGGGCTTGGCAAAAAATACTCGACTTGATGAAGACCCAGGATCTACAACCAAGGATACTTTATCTAGCAAAGCTATCATTTATAGTTGAAGGACAGATAAAGAGCTTCCCCAACAAAAATAAGCTAAAGGAATTTATCACCACCAAGCCAGTATTACAGAAAATGTTAGAGGGACTTCTTTAAGAAGAAAAACCATGTATCAAAAACATAAATAATGTATAGTAATAATAGCATATCAACATTTATCTCAAAGGGAAAAGAATTAGGTGTTCCAACTAAAAGATAGGGTGGTTGAAAGGATAAGAAAATAAGACTACATATGCTGCCTACAGGAGACTCACTTCAGGTTAAAAGACACACAGAGACTAAAAGGGAAGAGATGGAAAAAGATATTGCTTTGATGAATCTAGAAGGTATTTAAGTCAGACAGAGAAAGCTAAACACTATATGATTTCACTCATATATGGAATCTAAGGAATAAAAAGAACAAATTAATCAAAAACAGTGAACAATTTGTTGACAGAGGGTAGGGGCATTTGGGGGCTGTGGAATGTGGTGAAGGGTTAAAGAAGTACAAATTAGCAGCTTATGGATGATCACAGGGATGAGGAACACAACATAAGGAAGGCAGTTAGCATTAATACGTTGGCTGGGTGGATGGTCAATGGAGGGAAGGAACAATTGGAGGGATTGTTTTATGAACTATATAGAGGTCTAACCAATATACTGTGTATTTGAAACTAATTTAAATAAATAATTTTTTAAAAAACAGAGAGGAACATCCACATCTTGCCAGTCATAAATAGTACAAATATTAATGAACCCATATAGAGTGTTTCCTACATGTCAAATCTATACTGAACATTTTATATACATTAGCTCATGCATTCCTCACAACAGTCATATAAGGCAGGTGTGGTAGAGAGAATAGAATAATAATGCAATCTTCCCTCCAACCCAAAAGTTGTCTATATGTGAATCCCCAAAACCTATGAATATGTTAGTTTACATAGCAAAGGACCACATACATATGGGATTAAAGTTGTGGGCCTTAAAATGGGGAGATTATTCTAGATTATATGAGTGGGCCTAATCTAATCACATGAACCCTTAAAAGTGGTGAACTTTTCCAAGCTGGAGTAAGAGAGAAGAGAGGGAGACAGAGTGACAGACAGACACAGAGTAATATGATAGAAAAAGATGCAAGAAATATTTGAAGGGTGAGGGGGACTCAACCCACCATTGTTGGCTTTGAAGATGGAGGAAGGAGCAAAGGAATGCAAGTGACCTATATAAGCAGGGATTGGCCCTCAGACAATAGCCAACAATGAAAGGGGGATTTTAGGCTTATAGCTGTAAGGACTCGGATTCTGCCAACACTCTGAATAAGCAAGAAATTGGAATCTCCACTAGAGCATCCAGAAAGGAATGCAGCCCTGCTGAAAACTTGATTTTAGTCTAGTGAGACCCTTGTCTAACTTATGATCTACAGAACTGTAAGATGATAAATTTGTGTTGTTTTAAGGCACTTCATTTGTGGAAATTCATTGAGGTAGCAACAGAAAACTAACACAGTAGGCAAATAATAATTATTATCATTTAATATTATTATTATTATCACAATTTACAAACTAAAAAGAAAATAAGTTTCAGAATATTAAGTAGGATGCCTAAGGTCACACAGGTAATAAGTAGCAAAGCATAAATTTAAACATAAGTATGCCTGACAGCAGAAGCTACACTTTTTGAGGGGGAAAATATTTTGCCACCCTAAAATATGTCATTTGGGGATATTTATTATTTTAATCTGGTTATTTTTAAGAAGAAAAAACTCAAAAATCCCTTTACCTCCACTTTACCAGCCTAAAAGAATTCAGGTAGAAAAACCTGATCCAGGAAGGGGGATCATAATATAATTAGCATCATAATATAATTGAAGTCTGGCAAACAAGGAAGAATCTGTTTTATAGTCTATAAAAATCTGTTTTATAGACTCTCCTCAGTGTCTTGATAGACTGGCAAGAATTTATTTACCATATGTCTGTTCCGGTAAACTGCCTACCTTCCATTTGAAGTATAAACCACTACCCCCTCACACACACACTTCTTAGCTCAAGATGGCATATAAGCCTCAACTGCCCAATTTATCCTCAGGCCCCATATTCTTATAGGACCTAACATGTACATATGTAATAAGTTTAGTTATGTTCTTCTGTTGATCTGTCTCATGTCAATTTGATTATTAGACCAGTCAGAAGAACTAAAAGAGGAAAAACTGGAAAATTTTCCCTCCACCACACTTTTCATAACAATGCTACACTGCCTATCACAGTAGAAGGTAAGATTCCAAAGAATTAGTTTTGAAAGTAAAGGAAACAAAAATTATGTTAACTCTGTGCCTCATCTCACAGAGTAAAGACAATATGACAGTAAATATAAGCAGGCAGCTTTTCTGATCTTTAAAAATGCCTGACTTCAAAAGCACTATTGACTTCTAGAATAACTTTAATGTGAGCAAATGTATATTTCTAAATCTTCTTCTCTCCCCTTATTTTTACTCATAATTCCTTCATCTCTATCTCCAATTTCCTACCAACCTAAAATATCTTGACAAAGCAAATGGTAAAGAAGAACCAATATGATCCTGAAAAATATGTTAGGAAAACTTGCTTCACATTCCAAGATCTTAAATCTTTATAAAGCCACAGTAATTAATGTGGGATAGGACAATTAACCAACATAATTAAACAGAGAATCTGGAAACATACACGTTCATATATAAAAGCCCGATATATGACAGAGGTAGTCACTGAAGATCAGAACGTGTTATTTAACAAATGGTTCTGGGATAATGACTTTATATGAAAGAAAAATGGTATTCTTGCATTATACCACATAAAATCAGTTGCAGATCAATTAAAAATGACTCCATTTAAAAAAAATGTAAAGGATAATATCCTTTATGGTCTCAGGTTAGGGAAAACATTTTTAGCATATCAGAAAAGCAACAGTGACAAACAGATTGATAAAGCTGATCTATCAAAATTTAGAACTTCTGTTTATCACAAGGCACCATAAATAAATTAAAAGGCAACTTATAACCTTAGAGAAGACAGTAGCAAGCCATACAACTGGCAAAAAAATAGCATCAGGGATATATAAAGAACTCCTACAAATCAATAAGAAATTACAAGTTGTTCAACAACAAAAAAAATAATCCAAAGATATGAATAGTTATTTCATAAAACAAATAATAAATGGCCTATAAAACATAAAAGGCTGCTCAACCTCACAGTCTGAAAAATAAAAAATAAAAACATAATGATATGAGTTTTACAACCACCAAACATGTAATAAATTAAGAGTCTGTTAATAAATGTTGGCAAAGATGAGTAGCAACAAAAACTTTTATGCTCTGTTGATAAATTAGTATGAACACTTGAGAAAGTTGAATATGCTCATTCTCTGTGATCCAGTACTACTACACCTACATACATCTTCTAGAGAAATTCTGGAACATGCACAAGAAATATGTCCAAGAATGTTTCATAATAGCACTTGTAATTTCAAAACCTGAAACAAACCAAATATTCATCAACAGAAGAATTTAAATTATTATATATATACATAAAATGGAATACAGTATTGAAAATGAATAAAATATATGCATTAACATAAAAGTTGGTTAGAGATATAATCTTAAGGAAATAAAAAAAAATCACAGTATTTATCCAATTCATACAAATTAAAAACATGTCTGGACCAGATGGCTTTACAGGTAAATTTTATAAACATTCAAAGAAGAATTAACATCTATCATTTTCAAACTATTCCAAGAAATTCAAGAGGATGGAAGGCTCCCAAGATTATTTACCAGACCAACATTATCCTGATTTTAAAACCAGACAAAAGCATTACAAAAAAAGAAAATCATGGGCCAATATCCCTGAGAAACATAGAAGCAAAAATCCTCAACAAAATTCAGCAGTAATTTAGAAAAGATCATATACCATTAACAAGTGGGATTTAGTCCTAGAATGCAAGATTTATTCAATATCCACAAATTAATGAGATATACCACATAAACAAAATAAAGGAAAAATATCATATGATTGAGCTTCTAGTCCAGATGGTGGAGTAGGTAATGCTGCGCTTGCCTCACCAAAATTAAAACTAAGCTACAGAACCGCTATCATTGAGAGTCACCTATGTCTAGCTAAACAGAAGTCCTAAAACTGGGGACACACAGAAGAGGCCACCTCAACACTAGTAGGAGGAGCAGAGACACAAAACAGGCTGGTCCTACACCCATGCGTGGTGGTTTAAAATCAGTAGAAACATCTCAGCTGCAGATGCTCCCCTGGAAGAGTGAGGGGTCCTAGCCTCACACCAGGCTCCCAGTCCAGGGTTCCAGTTCTGGGAAGAGAAATCCTCACCACTTCTGGTTGTGAAAATGAGCAGAGATTGTGGCTGAGTGAGACAGAGGGCTGAGGGAGTTGCAGACATTGTTCTTATGGGACTCTCTGCGGACTTACTCAGTGATGAACTCACTTGCTCTGAGCTCCAGATCTAAGGCAGCAGTTCAAAAGGTATCAGGAACATATCAGGAGGAACCGAGTTGTCTGGCTTCAAGGGGAGGCCTGGAGGGGAACATTGTCTCAGACAGAATACTGGCAGAGGGTATTGTTCCTTTGTTTAGCCCCAACCATCCAGCTTGCAGACCCAGGCATGTACCATATCTGAGTCTCCATTAATGTAACTAATACTGGTTGCCAAACCCTGGTGATTTCCTCAGACAGCACCCCTCCAAACAAGTGGGCCTACCCAATCTGCTTACAGATGATTTTCCATACAAATGGCCCATTGGCTCAAGATTTTCCTAAAATCTTGCAAAGGTTCACAAAATCTAAACAAGCAGTATCTGGCCTCAGTGTGTCCTGTACTTCTTGCTGAGCATCTCCAAACCTGGCATTAGCGGCAGCCAGCCTCAGTTTGGGGCTTAGCCTTTCAAGCCACATCCAAGCCCAACGTGGGTGGCAGCCATCTGTGAATTGCTTAGTGGCTCATGCCAGGCAGCCCTGGACAAGGCACAGACTGTTGCTGAATTTGGCCTGTAGCAGGACCCCTCAGGAGGCCCCAGCCTGCATGTCCAGTGGCCAGCCTTGATCTGAGCCAGAGCACAACCCAGGGGCATATCTGAGGATGACACACACAGCAGACAGACTGGACAAGCACCAGAGCCCTATTAAAGCAAAACTTGTGCTATAGGGTCAGCCCTTGCACAACAGCTCCTCCACTTGTCATGGCCAGTCATCACAACCAATCAGCCTGAGGATTAATCATTCCCATCAGCATGCAAACAGCAACTAACACTCAAATTATATAACAGGAAGGCATACACAACCCATGCAAGGGATACATATTGAGCACCTTGCTCAGGGGACTAAAGAAGACTTCCACTGGGCCCCACAGGGCATCTATTATATAAAGTCACTTTACTAAGACTAGGAGACGTAGGAGCCCTACATAGAAATAGACACAGAGAAGCAGCCAAAATGGAGAGACAAAGAAACATGTCTCAAATGAAAGAAAAGAAGAAAGATCCAGAAAAATAACTAAACAAAATGGAGACAGGCAATCTAGCAGATGCAGAGTTCAAAACACTGGTTATAAGGATGCTCCATGAACTTGGGGAAGAGTAGATGAACTCAGTGAGAACTTCAACAAAGAGATAGAAAACATATAAATGGAGATGGAAAACAAAAAGGAAACTAGTCGTAAATGAAGAATACAACATCTGAGATGAAGTGTACATTAGAGGAAATCTACAGAGTGGATGAAGTGGAGAATCAAATTTAGAGGATGGGGTAGCAGAGGACAGCCCATCAAAACAACAAGATAAAATGACTCCCCCAAATGAAAATAGTTTATGGAGCCTCTAGGATATCAAGTGCAACAACATTCACATTATAGTGGTACCAGAAGGAGAAGAGAGAGAGCAAGAAGTTGAAAACCTATTTCAAGACATAATGTCAGAAAATTTCTTTAACCTAGTGAAGGAAATAGACATACAACCCCAGGTAGTTCAGAGAGTCACAAACCAGATGAGAATCCAAAGAGGCTCACACCAAGACATGTCGTAATTAAAATGCCAAAGGTTAAATACAAAGAGAGAATCTTAAAAGCAGCAAGGGAAAAGCGGTTAGTTACCTACATAGGAGCTCCCATGAAACTGTCAGCCAATTTCTCAATGTAAACCTTGCAGGACAGAATGGCTTGGCAAAATATATTTGGTAATGAAAAGCAAGGATCTGCAACCAAGATTACTTTACCCAGAAAAGCTATCATTTAGAATCACAGGAGAGATGAAGAGTTTTTCAGACAAGAAAAAGCTAAAGGAATTTATCACCACCAAGTCAGTATTATAGGAAATGTTCGAGGGACATTTTTCAGGAAGAAAAATATATGGACCCAAAATATGAATAATGGCAATAACTACATATCTATTAACAAGCAATTCAAGTAAAAAAGAATTAAATGCTCCAATCAAAAGATAGAGTGGCTGAATGGATAAGAAAACAAGATCCTTACATGGACTGCCTACAAGAGACTCACTTCAGATTAAAAGACACATACAGACTGAAAGTAAAGAGATGAAAAAAATTATGATGGAAATAGAGGTTATTATGCTGAGTGGTAAAGTCAGATAAAGACAAATGCTATATTTGGAATCTAGACAACAGAATAAATAAATGAATAATTGAAATAAGCTCATAGATACAGAGAACATTTTAATGGTTGTCAGATTGGGGATGGGGGATAGATGAAGGGTAGAGGGAATTAAGAGGTACAAATTGGTAGTTACAAAGTAGTCATAGGGATATAGAGTATAGAATTGGAAATACAGTCAGTAGTATTGTAATAACTATATATAATGAAAGAGGGGTACTGTATTTACCGGGATGATCATTTCCTAAGTTATATAAATATCTAATCACTGTGTTGTAAATGTGAAAGTAATATAATAGTATATGTCAACTATAATTGAAAATATGTAAGTATAACAATTTTTTAATTATATGATCATGTCAATAGATGCAGAAAAGACATTACAAAATATGGCATCCATCTATGATAAAATCTCTCAGCAGAGCAGGAATAAAGGGAATATAAACCAACATAATAAAGCCCATATATAACAAACTTACAGCTATCATTATACACACAGTGAAAAGCTAAATGCTTTTTCATGAAGATCAGGAATAAGGCAAGCATTCCACTTTTATCACTTTTATTCAACATAGTATGGTAAGTCCTAGTCAGAGCAATCATACAAGAAAGAGAAATAAAAGGCATCCAAATTCGAAAGGAAGATGTAAAACTGTCATTATTTGTAGATGACATAATACTAATAATAGAGAACCCTCAACATTCCACCAACAAACTGTTAGAACTGATAAATGAATTCAGTAAAGTAGTAGGATACAAAATTAATATTCAGAAATCAGTTGCATTTTTATATACCAATAGCAAATTATCAGAAAGAGAAATTAAGAGAACAATTAAGAGAACATTTATAATTACATTTAAAAAAATACCTAGGAATAAATTTAACCAAGGAGGTAAAAGACATGTACTCAGAAAATAAAAAGATATTAAAAAGAAACTGAAGAAGACACAAATAACTGGATGCATATACCGTCCTCATTGATAGAAAGAATTAACATCATAAAATGTCCATAGTTTTCAAAGCAATTTATAGATTCAATGTAATCCCTATCAAAATACCAATGGCATTTTTCAGAGAACTAGAATAAATAATCTTAAAATTTACCTGAAACAACAAAAGATTCAGAATAGTCACAACCATCTTGAGAAAGAAAAACAAAGTGGAGTTGTCACACTAACTGATATCGAACTACTACAAGCTCATAGTTATCAAAACAGCATAGTACTAGCATAAAAAAACACACACAGACACATAGATCAAGGGAACAGAATACAGAACCTGGAAATGAACTCACATCTATATAGTCAAATAATCTATGACAAAGGAGACAAGAATATACAGTGAGGTAAAGACAGTCTGTTCAATAAGTTGTATTGGGAAAACTGGTATATATATACAAGAAATATGAAACTGAACTACCTTTTTACACCACGTACAAGAAAAAACTCAAAATGAATTAGATTTAAATGTAAAATCCAAACCTAAATCTTAGAAGAAAACATATACAGTAAACTCTCTGACTTTGATGTTAGTCATTTTGTTTCTGATATATGCCTTTGAGCATAAATAAATAAATAAATAAATAAATAAATAGTAAACAAATGGGACTACAACAAACTAAACAGTGTTTGAACAGCAAAGGAAGCTATCAACAAAACAAAAAGACGACATGCCAAATGGGAGAAGATATTCACTAATGGTACATCTGATAAATAGTTAATATCCAAAATTTGTAAAGAACTCATGCAACTCAACATGAAAAAAAGTAACAATCCAGTTATAAAATGGGTAAAGGAGCTGAATAGACATTTCTCCAAAGAGGACATATAGATGGTCAATAGTCATATAAAGTGATGTTCAGTGTCAGTAATCGTCAGAGAAATGTGAATTAAAACCACAATGAGATATGGCTATCATCAGTAAATCAACCAACAAGTGTTGGCAAGGATGTGGAGAATGAGAACCCTCATATATTGTCGGTGGGAATGCAAATTGGTACTGCCACTACTGAAAACAGTTTGGAGCTTCCTCAAAAAAATTAAAAATGTAACTATGTTATAACTCAGCAATTCCACTTCTGGTAATTTATCTGGACAAATCTAAAACACAATGCAAAAAGATATATGCACCTCTATGTTCATTGTGGTGTCATTTACAATAGCCAAGATATGAAAGTAACCTATGTGCCCATCAATACATGATTGAATAAAGAAGAGGTAGTCTATATATATATACAATGGAATATTACTCAGATATGAAAAATGAAGTCTTACCATTTTCGATGATGTGGATGGACCTAGAGGGTATTATGCTAAGTAAAATAATTCAGACAGGGAACGACAAATACCATGTGATTTCATTTATATGTGGAATTTAAGGAACAAAGTGAACAAACAAAACAGAACAGATTCATAGATTTAAAGAACAAACTGGTGAATGCCAGATGGCAGGAAGGTTTGAGAGGCTGGGTAAAAAGGGGGAAGGGATTAGGAAATACAAATTGTTAGTTACAAAATAGTCATGGGGATGTGAAATATAGCATTGGGAATATAGTCAATAATTATTGTAATAACTATGTATCGTGCCAGATGGGTACTAGAATAATCAGGGGGTATCACTTTATATATTATAAATGTCTAACCACTATGCTGTACACCTGAAACTAATATAAGATAATATTGAATGCCAACTCTAATTGGAAAATAAATAAATATCATTGCCATGTCCCCCCCAAAAATATAGTGAAAAACATGCAAAAGTCACTAATATTTGGCATAAAGATATATTCATATGTGATTTTTAAAACTGAAAACTGCTAGACGATGATGAACACACAATTTAGTATTATGCTTTTCTCTAGTGATGGTGATAATGAGTATTCAAATGAAATGATAATGCTCTTAATTTTTAAGCTGTTACATATATGAGTGGTGGATACATGGAATATATGTAGGTCCTCATCTATTATTATTTTGGATATATGACATAGTTCATTGTAAACATTTTATACATCAGCTTCAAAAATTTATATTTAAGGAGTTGTATTCAAACTGTGATCCACTGAGCTGCCTAAAAGACCACTGTAGGAAGGAGTGAAAGTGGTGCCAGAGCTGTGAAAGTGTTGGGTAGGTAAGACTCTGGGCTCCCCCACTCAGACTTCATTCAGAGCAGCTACACCCTTCTGAATATAAAGAAGATTTGAAAACCACTTCATTTCAAGCAGGATTATTTTGCAGAACAAAGGATGCACAGTGAGTCAAAAGGTTCCCTTGTACACTTATACATTAGTATGGCATTAGCTATTTAGCAAAAGGTCAAAGAATTCAAAAGTGTAAGGACCAGTAGCCATTGCCCACAGATGACAAATTCAAAACAAAGACAAAATAGTTATGAAATAATATTATAGGTCAGGATGAGAAAATTGGTATCTACTTACATGCAACTTTTCAAAAACTCATCGACAATAAAATGGATGAAAAGAAGTAATTTTTCTTTAAGCCTCTACTCTTGGTTCCCTCTTTCAACACCTGTAACGCTTCATAATCATTTCCAACATCTTATTCTTTTAAACTCTACCTTTGCTGCTCACTCATTCTGATAAAATGTCTCATTTTGATATATATATATATTTCTTTTATAATGCATATCAACAAATGTGAAATTTTATCAACTCATTATTTCGGAGTCTCTCCAAATCCCCAGCATCAATCATGGAGTATTATTGCAAAAATATTCTGATCTAGCTATATGCTTCAGCAATTCCAGGATAAAAATGGAAAACATTATTTAAAAACTGGTTTTTTTATGTCTTTTCATTTATTTTTCTTTTCTCCGTAGCATTTTCAATCTGGGACAACATCCCTGCTGACTTTGTCTTTTTGTTTGGCAAAGGTCAGCTTTGACTGTGCCTTTGCATTTCAGCAGAGATGGATAATCTGCTTAATAAGGGCAATTTCTTGCTCTGACCAATCCTTTAATTATTTTTTAATCATATATTTGGCACATTTGGTCATGGTAGTTCATCAGTTCCTTTGCAAAGTTGCTTTGTCAATGAGAATAAGAGCACTTATTCTGAACAGTGAGGAATAAAGCTATTAGAGAAAAAGTGAGCCTCACTTAATGGTAGACAAGAGGCTACCAAAAGGTGGGTACAAATATATTTCTGTAAATCTAGCTTTATCTTTCCATAAATGAATATGATAATTTTTAATATGTTTCATATTCATCTTTGAGTGATCATAACTGATTGTTTGACCTTTAATTTTTATTTTACTTAGATCTTTCCTCCAAGTTATTAAAGCTCTATAAACATACACCAAATATACCAAGAAAATATAATATTTAAAAAATCAAAATGAGAAATTTGGGAATATGGGAAAATATTCCATAATTTGACTAGTCTCCTCCCTAATTTGTTGAGACTTTGAACTTAAAACGTTTATTCACAGATAAGAACCCTTATAGCCAAATACCATTACAAAAGATTCTATATAAAAAGTATTTCCAAGTCCTACTGAATGACATTGTACTAAGTGAAGGAGATACTCTATGCAGTGCATCACAAACCATTATACCAACACTGAGGAAAGATACAGCAGTGTGCTATAGGATTTGGCACATATCCTGGCATAGCTTCCTGGGGTTTCACAGTTACTCAAAGATTTTTAGAGGCAGGCAGAGATTCAAGTAATTTAACTAAGTAATTAAAAACAATACTTTTTGTAAAAATTAATGTTCTGAAGCAAGAAGTTTATTGATACAATTTTAAAGTAAAGGACAACTATTCAAAGAAATATCCTGCTTTCAGAAGTACTAAGAACATTTTCCCCCTCCACCTCACAGTGATAGTGAAGTTCACGCTTCTCTACCATTGAGATACTTTGGCAGAAAAGTTTGAAATCTACAGCATCTCTGACAACACTCTATCCAGTCTCTATATGAACATTTCATATAAGGGGTAGGCTTTCTCCTCAAAAAAGCAAAGTACCACATTATTCAAAAAACCTTCAAGGGCAGAATGACTGTCTTACCTGCCTAGAGTTTATGCCTTTAGCTGCTATTGTACCTGCATGCTCTCTCTTCTCTCCCTCCCCCATTCCAGATTCATTTCTTTTCAGTTAAAGGCTACTTTTTCTTGGAGCCTTCAGAAGAGAAGCCTAAGTAATCTCAACACTGAAACTCTTCATTTCCTTGTTTTTTTCCTTCTGCCTGATGTACTCACTGGAATGCAAGTAGGTAAGAAGACATTAAAGCTGGGGCAACAGGATCGCACTTCTGCTTCCTGGGCTTGTTAGGGTAGGACCCATGGGGCTCCTTCTGCCAGCAAGTTTCAGTTCCACTCCTGTTATGCCCTGTAAGCCAAATCAAAGAGCACTTTGAAGGACTTCATTACAGTGAGGAAGAGCTGTATGACTCTATTGGGGGCAAATTGTTTACATATGAGCAAAGCTCTACTGAAGATGTTTTGGGGGGAGACTTTCCGATAAACATCTTAGGTAAAAAGGGTGATACCCCAGTTTATTTCTGTGAAAAGTGCGAATTACCAATTAAAATCTTTATGCAGATTATTCCATGTAAGCTTTTTGCTATGCCTGTGCTATTTTACATGGAAAAGAAGGTGATAAGGTGTGTCTAGGCTGTCGTAATCCTGTGAAATGAATTGAGAAGCATGCACAGGAACTCATTTCATGTGTGTAGCAGTGTTCAAGAATGCAAGAGAACATGTTTATCTCAAAGAGTCTTAGAGGCTCATAACAATCACCACAAGAGAGGTGAAAACCTTGTTGTCTATACTTAACTTGAAAACATTCCTCCTGCATATGGCCCCACCACCGATTTAAATCTCTGATAGTTTTATAATTCTGACTGACAAGCATCATATGAACTATTCCACCAAAGCAGTACATTATAATACCACCACCTCCTTTGCAAGATGTGCAGCAGAAGCCATATATTCAGCCACAAGAAGATAGTCATGCTTCTCCAGCAGAATTAATTGTTCTTAGTTTCACCTCTACCTTCTTCTGTGAGTCAGGAAACCTTCATATTTGAACAAGAAAACAGCAATTTAATAGCTATTCCTATTCAAAATGACTCAAATTCAGGTAAGAACAACCACCTCCTGCCTCTGCACCTGATTACCATCACCATGAATATCAACCAGCAGTACTGAACGCTCAGCATATCTCCACAGCAACATGCTGTTCCACAGTACCCCCTCCACTGCCAATAAGCCATCAAATACCATATTCTTTCCAGGCTAGAGGTGCTTCTCACTTGAGTCATAGACAAGCCTCGGGTCCACCAATAACTTCTATTCCACCACTTTCTCTGTAGACATATTATTACTCAGATGCCACCTTATATGAAATATCCTCCTTCAGAACCTGCCCCATCTCAACAGGGTAGTTCACCTGTAAATACACATCCTCTCACCATTGTAATTCTCACTACTTACCCCAATTCACTGAAGATCAAGGAACTATGAGCCTTCCTTTTATAATGAGAAGTGAGTCATGGTATGTGGCCTATATCCAGAGAGCCATCCTTTCCTTCATGAATGTAGGGTTTACTTCTCAAACCTCACTTCTTAGACTCTATCATCCAAATCAGACAAAATATAAACCATATTACCAATGATAACAGTATTTCGAACATGAGGTATGATGAGGGGGAACAAAAGTAAGTATTGTCACCCTTCTAATTAAGTTTTGACCTCTGGGAGAAGAAAAGCACCTCTTGCAAGGGTGGCTATAAAACACATAAAATATTGCCTCTTAAAATGATTTTAAACCTTAATCTTGGGAATGATTTCAAGTAGCTTTAGTGCAAATAAGTGGCTCCGTTGAGCATAGCTATCCCCTATTGTTTTTGTTCCTCTAGTGTGGTAAATTAAACCAGATGTGACCATTTATAATATTATTTACTAAAAAAAAGTTGTGTCCTACTTTCAAAAGTGTTTTAGTTAAACTCAATGCTTAGTTTTTCTTGTCATATATTTTGTTAACCTTGGTAAAAGGAGTAAATTTCAATATGGTTGTAAAAAATAAAAAGGCCTTTGTACACAAATCTCTCTGTAACTTTTAATGTTCTTGTATCTTTATTATAGCTGAAGCTCTGTGACTCAAACTATCTGCCTGCCTAGCCTAGCTCTGCCCTAGATTCTAGAAACTATACAAACCAGAAGTATTTAAGCAGCTCTAGACCAAATCTGTCAAACCCAGTATCAAATCACTTTTGCTACTCCAACCCTGAACTTAAGCCCTTGTTATAATGGGCACTGCCTCTTCGTTGTGTTAAAAGATAAAATGAGACATATTTAAAATTTTAACAGTTCGTTTGAGTAAAAATCAGCTCAAATAGGACAGCATCCAATCTAGCAGATAGAAAGAAGCTCCAAGGAGCTTTAAAAACTGAGACAGAAGGGAAGAGGAACAAGGAAGTTATACTGGGCAAAAACACTGACTATTGCAAGATTATTTTCTTTTAAGAGATGGCAGGGTTCTATCTAACAACTAGTGCTGATAAGGCTATTCGCAATTGGCTAGTTTAAGTTTCCATTTCTGGGAGAGCCAAGACTGTAACTAAGTTAAGTCTTGGTTTGGCGACATGAAGCTTAGCATAAGTGACTCCATTCGGTTGTCCTATTTTTAACACCTGAGAGCCAGTGCTCACCTCATACTCTAGATCCAGTTACAAAGGCCTTTTCTTCATCCTGTCTGTGAGTCCCTATCCAAGTAATACATTATGTAGCATAGGCCCTCTAGGGCTGTGACCTTGACTTTTCTTTGCCAGCATAAGGGTAAATAAAAATCTTTAAAAATTCATTTAAAAATTTCCCTAGTGCAAAAATGTCGAGAATTTCCCTCCCCCTTTTCTTTTAGCATTTCCTTCAGAAAATTTAACATTATGAATGCTAGTTCTGCATCTTTCAAATGTACATACTTCTTTTTCAAAGTTAAATAAGCCTCTTGCAGTTTTGCCTCTCAGGAATATCATTCTTGGAGGCCAAGAAGCCATCTCTTTAGAAAGTAAACACCAAGACAAGCGGTGCCATTTCTCACTGTCCATGGGAATTTAGCTCCAAGATGTAACTTCTGGCATGTTAAAAAGGTGAGAAACTTTATTTTTCCTTTAGATAGATACATGTATGTTATACACACACACACACACACACATTAACGAGTTAACATGTATATAAAAAGATATGAGTTCTTTTTTGCATTTGCAATCTCTTTGGCAGATTACCAGTGATGTACATTGTAGTCTGATTTAATGCTTATTCAATAAAACTATTTTCTCCTTTTCTATATTCTATGGAGAGATTTTATTGGGTTGGCAGGAAATTTTTGTTTAATTTATTTCCCCAACAATTTGGTAATGAGGATAGGATCCACCTGGCAATTCCTAAATTGGATGGATCATCTGAAGATCTAGTGGCCACACGACCATCAGGTAAGAGACCTTAAAACTACAAAAATTCTCCTCTCTAGATTGCCACTTTTTAGGAATAGCTGAATGAACTAGTTTTTCCAAATTCAATATTTTATTACTGGGTAAGCATAGGTGATACCAATTCTGAAATCCTGACAGATTACCATTAGCTTTTATTGTGGAAGTATATAGGAAGCCAGAAATGTTGTCTGCAGGTCTCTCTCTTAAATTGCTAATATCTCTCTGTCACATGTGGAATGGGTATACATATGATAATCCTGTATTACATATGATACATTATGTTATATTACATTATACATATGATAATCCTATATTAGCCTGAGGAGTGTTTCTTTGATTTGAAGAAATTAATGTACTTATGGGTGTTCTTAGAAGTGCCTCATTCCAAGAATATAAATTACTGACATTTATGGGATGACTCTCATTCTAAGGGGAAAGTAAGAAAAAATGACTTTTTTGATAACCAGAAGGAAAAATTGGGGAAAAAGGGAAAAAGGAATGCAAGAATTAAAGCCACTCTCTCTTTCATAGATCCACCCTTTTCTCTGATGTCCCAGCTCTCTCTGGGTCTCTTTTTCTTCCTCTACATCAAGTCTACACTCCTGGGAATAAGGAGGCAATTCTTCATCCATTAGTAGGTTCCCCTGCAAAAAGAAAAGTGCACAAATTCTCCAGCTGGTAATGAATTATCTGCCCTATTTGAGGGTACATGTTTTTATACCTGATATCCTAGACTGAATCCATTTCATGTCTCAGCCCTGGAATCTGCCTCTAAGAGTGCCTTAACAAACACGCACCATGTAGCTAGGAAAGCTGACATGATAAAGAGTTATGATCAAGAAATAATTGAGAATTTGGATTAAAAAACTGTGTTTCTGTATGAAAGAAACAAATTAGAGTAGCTTCATTGGCCATATGAAAAAAGACAAACTAAAAATGACATTAGACCTGATAAATAACATGGGAACAGAAACCAAAGTGCAGTATAATCCTACATTTTTCTTGTCTCAACATAAAGGAAACCAGCCCTTTCTATTCAGATCACCTGTGAAGCTGATGACATCAAGAAGCTACCCAGGTTTCCCAGGTAATCCATACCCCTTTATCACCAGCTGATGCTAGTCACTCAAAGACTCCTTTTCCTGTGCCCAGAAAGACTCACATAAGTACTCCAAAGCATGTTTTCAGTTTGTAGACCCATAAATGGGCGTGTTCACTGGCTGCTACAGGTAATTCTGCAACCAACAAACTTCTCTCATACTGCAGAACAAACATGTTGGGAACTAGAAGGTGACCCACCACAATGAGTATCATGACCAAGGCAAGCTATTGGCCACCCCTACAACTATGTAAGAACTATGGGCTCTAGAAACCTATCAAGAAGGGTTGCTGATGGCCATACTTAAAGCCGTTCTGCTAAAGGTGAGCTGGGAGACACTGCCAACAATGTACCCAAAAACTGGTGAGTCACCAATTGATTTCAATCAGCAATTTGTTGCTTTCTCAAAATTCACTGGCATGGATACAGGGGAAGATCAAAATCACCCTCTAGTCCTATTCACCTTTGTCTTGGCTCTCTTGCCAACTATCCAAACTCAAGTTAGGAAAAAAGTAATAGGATGGCAAGGACAGCCTGTTACTCAAATCTTATGATTAACAACTCAGTTTTGTGGTAATCTAAAGAAAGACAAAAAATAAGAGAAAAAAATTTGAAATGACAATGTTAGTTGTTCTGTTATACTATTTACTGAAGGGAATAACTCTACTCTGGCTAACCTATGAAGGGAGTAAAGGAAAAAGCCAGGACATCATAAGAGAGATTGTAGAAAAAACCTCCAGAGGATGCAAAAATTGCAACAAAGGAATCTAGAAAAAACAGAGGGAAAAAACATTTGGCTAGGAAATAATTGGCAAATGTCTCACAGTAGACAAATTGGGGAAAATTCACATGTGGGAACTAAGAACCATATGCTTCAATAACTTTCCTTCAGGCTAAACTATCCTTGCTTTTTCTGATATATGCTGGTGCTAGTTATTCTGAAATTAACATGGAAATTTCTCATTTTGCATCTAGTGATAAATCAATACAGGTTGTCGCTATTTCATATCAGCCTTATAAAGGGTCTCAGAACAAATCTCCATAGAATGTATCACTTTGTCATGTGGTTATTTTGAGCCGAAGACTATTGAAGCCCAAAAGACTCAGGAAGAGCTTTTTATCTCTCCCTTAGCTGCCTAACATAATTCAGATAGTTCTCTTCCAAGACCAGACCTTCTAACATCAAAAATAACTACAAAGAATATGGACTAGGTGTGGTCAGGTAGGGTAGGTTTGGCAGGGCCTGTTCTCTGTGTCCCATTGTCTCTGCATAGAATGACAAAGCTTTGTTTACCAAACATTTGCTTTTCCCATCTTCCTGTAAATTTTCTTCCTTCCCTTTGAAGTCCCAGACCCTCATCCCCTTCTCCTTAGCTCAGAATGGCATATAAACTTAAATTGCCTGAGGGCCCATGGTTCTCATATTTTTACAGGGGGGTGTGATTATGTAATTATGTACATAATTAATTTTTTCTCCTATTAATTTGTCTCATGTCAATTTAATTACTAGATCAGCCAGTAGAACATAAAAGAGTGGAGGAAGAAATTTTTCTTCCCAACACTTCTGATCCTTTTTTATAGCTGTTCCCATACAAATTGTTCCTCTGAGAAACACTCTTATAATCTCTTTATTCTCCCATAAACTTTTTGGGGAGAGACATGCTGTGTAAATTAAAGATATTCTGTATTCCAAATGGAGCGTTTTCGGAGCTCCCTTGGAAAATCACATGACTCGGTTACTATATGCCAGGATTGAAACCAGTTGACACATTGCTTTGGGCTATTATTTGAGAATAATGATACTAATTTATTTTGAGGTGGAGAATAAGTAAAAAGACCTTACCAAAAGGATAAGCCATGGCTATGTATAAAACAATATCTTTTGTTAAGAGCTCAATTTGAAGAAAAAAAAACTACTTATAAAAAAATTGTGGGGAGAGGGAAGGAGGAATAATTTTAAAAGTATACTTACTCTGCACTTCTAGTAAAGAAGGAAGATGAATTTGATATAGGAGTTTGATTACTATATAGATTTGTACACTATCTAAACACAAATAAATTTTCTGTTCTATTAACCTACATAGTTCTTAACTCTGAAACTATTCTGACTTTAGTATCATTGTCTCCAAATTTTTCAAACTAAATTTTATTTATCTATCTACCTATTTATTTATTTATTTATTTATTTTAATTCCTCCCCCCCACACACACACACTTCCACCCCTGACCTATAAATGTTGCCATATTTCTGTTTCCCCTTAAGAACTGGATCTCTGAAGGCGGGGCATCTCTTCCCATGCACTCGCGGTACACACCCAGGGCCTGGCATCCCTGGGCCCTTGCGTGCTGGGGGTGCTTGGCATGCCCAGGGTCTGGGCCGTGGCTCTGCTAGGTTCCACTTGGGCTCAAACCCAAAACTTTCTGCGTGCAAAACAGAAATTCTAACCGCTGCTCCATGGAACCAGCCCTGTCTGCAAATTTTTCACTGTGGTTAAGCTATATTTTTTTTTTCTTTTTTCTTTTCCTCTAGTGGATGAGTCTATATTTTTGTTGTTTTTACTTATGAAGGAAGACTCATGAAGTTAGAGAATTCCAAAAAGCTTTAGGGATTCTCTTACTATTTTCTTTTGTGACTTAGGAAAGCAGAAATTTGTCCCTCCAGGAGTATCTATAATTATTCAATATATAGAATTTTCTTGTCATTTTGGAAACTAAATAGTAAGGCAAAACTTATACTTTTGATTCACGAGGGCTTAAGACTTCACTATAAAAATTTCGATATTGCTAAACCAAGAAAACATTTGAGACATCTGTCTTTATGTAAAGACAAAAAAGTTTCTATAATATAGGAGGCATCCAACTATGAAGATGAAATGATCTGGTACCAAAAAATACACTACTTAGGCAATTTTTTGGACTAGTAGGATATTGTAGACAGTAAATTCCAGCTTTTACAGAGCATACAAAACCTCTGACAATGTAATTGCATGTTAATTCTCTGGATTCTCTGGTTTGTGCCCTAGAATCTCAAGAGGCAGTTGAACAATTTAAATTGGTTGTAGTATCTCCCCCAGCTTTGGGGATTCCAGATTTTGCAAAATCTTTTCATTTGTTTTGTCATGAAAATAAAGATTGTACTAGTAGAATTTTAACTCTTAAGTTGAGGTTAGACTATAGACCAATCTGGATGCCATGGCACAGGAAATGCCTAAATGTCTCTGAGCTGTGGTGGTGGTCACCACAATTATTGAAAAGGCTCAAGTCCTTACATCAAGTCACTTACTTTATTTGAGTATGCCACATGTGGTGATAGTTATCTTAGAAGTGTATTAAAACCTAACATTTGTTGGTGTACTATCTGAATGGCTATGAACAAATATATTATAATCCAACCCTAATATCATACTTGGAAGATGCAATTTCTTAAACATGCTACTCTTTTACAAGATTTTAATCAAATAGATGATCATAACTATACAAGAATAGTAGAAGAAAACACAAACCCCAGTCTTATCTATTTTATAATCCTTTTCAAAACACAGATCTCATAATGTTTCCTGATGGGTCATGTACTCTGGAAAAAAAGTGATCAACTTGAAGCTTCTATAGTGTGACTTACCATGCAATCTTCAAAGCTTATGTTTTGTCTGGAATAGAGTTAGCACAAGCAGATAAGTTAACAGCAATATTTATACTAGACAAAATAGACTTTTAAACAAAGGTTATAATGACACAAAAAGGGACATTTCACAATGATAAAGGGATCAACACAACAAGATATATAACCCTTGTAAACATTTATGCACCCAACATAGGAGCACCTAAATAAATAAAGCAAATATTGCCTGACAAAAGGGAGAAATTGGCAGCACTATAATCATAGTAGGGTACTTAACACCACATTGAGACCAAAAGACAAATATTCCAAACAGATTATAAACAAGAAAACAGGAGTCTTAAATGACACATTAGACCAGATAGATTTACTTGATATTTTTAGGGCTTTTCAACCCAAAGTAGCAAAATATACATGTTTTTCAAATGCACATAAAACAATTTCCAAGGAAGATCACATGTTAGGCCATAAAACAAATCTCAATAAATTTAAGAAGACTGAAGTCATATCAACCATCTTCTCCGATCACAGTGGTATGAAACTAAAAATCAATTACAAGAAAAAAAATCCTGAAAAATACACAAACACATGGAGGCTAATTAACATGCTACCAAACAATTAATGAGTTAACAATGAGATCAAGGGAAAAATAAAAAGATACCTTGAAACAAATGAAAATGAAAACACGACTCAAAATTGATGGAACATGGCAAAAGCAGTCCTAGAGGAAAATTCATAGCAATACAAGCCTAACTGAAGCGACAAGAAAAATTTCAAATAAACGATCTAATCTTACATTTAAAGAAACTGAGGGAACAATAGCAAACAAAGCTCAATGTGAATAGAAGAAATGAAATAATAAAAATCAGACTAAAAAAACAAATTCAGTAAAAATAAAAAATGAAAAGATTAATGAAACCAAGATCGAGTTTTTTGAAATGATAACCAAAGTTGATAAACCTTTACCAGACTCATCAAGGAGAAAGAGAGGACACAAATAAGTAAAATCAGATATGAAAGAGGCTAAGTGACAACTAGCACCACAATAATACAATGGATTATAAGAAAACATAATGAACAATTATACACCAAAAACTGGACAATCAGAAAGAAATTGATACATTCTTAGAAACATACACTCTTCCAAGACTAAATTAAGAAGAAATAGAAAACCTGAACAGTCCAATAACTAACAAAATCGAAACAGTCATCAAAAAACTACCAATGAACAAAAATCCGGGACTGGATGGCTTCACAGGTGAATTTTATGAAACTTTCAAAGAATTAATACTTATTCTTCTCAAACTATTCCAAAAAAGTTCCAAGAATGGAAGGATCCCAAGCTCATTTTAGGAAGCCACCATTATCCTGATTCTAAAACCAGACAAAAACATTACAAAAAAATAATAATAAAATTATAGGCCAACTTCGCTGATGAACACAGATGCAAAAAATCTTCAAAAAATATTAGCAAACCAAATTCAGCAATAATTTAGGAAATGTCATACATTATATATCATACAAGTGGAATTTATTCTTGCAATACAAGATTGATTCAAAACACACAAATTAATTAATGGGATACACCACATAAACAAAATATAGGATAAAATTATACAATCATGTAAATAGATGTGGAGAAGGCATTTGACAAAATTCAACATCCATTTATTATAAAAACTCTGGGCAAAGTGGAAATAGAAGGAACATGCCTCAACATAATAAAGACCGTATATGACAAACTCACAGCTATCATTATACACATGGTGAAAAGCTAAATGCATTTTCGTGAAGATCAGGAATAAGGCAAGCATTCCACTTTTACCACTTTTATTCAACATAGTATGGGAAGTCCTAGTCACAGCAATCACACAATAAAGAGAAATAAAAGGCATCCAAATTGGAAAGGAAGATGTAAAATTGTCATTATTTGTAGATTACATGATACTTATAATAGAGAACCCCCAACATTCCACCGAAAAACTGTTAGAACTGATTAATGAATTCAGTAAAGTAGCAGGATACAAAATTAATACTCAGAAATCAGTTGCATTTTTATATACCAATAGCAAATTATCAGAAAGATAAATTTAGAAAACAAGCCCATTTACAATTACCTCAAAAAAATAATAAAGTACCTAGGAATAAATTTAACCAAGGAGGTAAAAGACATGTACTCAGAAAATAAAAAGACATCGAAGAAGGAAACTGAAGAAGACACAAATAACTGGATGCATATACCATGCTCATGAATAGGAAGAATCAACATCATTAAAATGTCCAAACTACCCAAAACAATTCGTAGATTCAATGTAATCTCTATCATAATACTAAGGGCATTTTTCAGAGAATTACATCAAATAATCTAAAAATTTATATGGAACCACAAAGACTCAGATTTAATCACAACAGTACTGAGAAATAAGAACAAAGTGGGAGATTCACGCAACCTGATATCAAATTATATTACAAGCTTATAGTAATCAAAATATGGTACTGGCATAAAAACAGACACATAAATAAATGGAACAGAGTAGATATCCCAGAAGTAAACTCATGCTTATATGGTCAATTAATCTATAAGTAAAAAGGCAAGAATACACGATGAGGTAAAGAAAGTCTATTTAATAAATGGTGTTGGGAAAACTGGACAGATGTATATTAAAAAATAGAACTAAATCACCTTCTTACACCATATACAAGAATAAACTCAAAATGGATTAAAACTTAAATATAAGATACAAAACCATCAAACTCCAAGAAGAAAACAATAGGCGGTAAACTCTCTGATATTGCTACTAGTAATTTCTTTTCTAAAATAGCTCCTCAGGCAAGGGAAACAAAAGAAAAAATAAACAAATGGGGCTACAACAAACTGAAAAGTTTTTACACAGCAAAGGAAATCATCAATACAATTAATAGACAACCTGCTGAATGGAAGAAGATATTCTCCAACAATATATCCAACAAGGGGTTAATATCCAAAATTTATAATGAACTCATACAACTCATTGCCAAAAAGAAAATAAACAATCTAATTAAAACATGGGCAGAGAACCTGAATAAACATTTTTCCAAAGAGGATATACAGATGACCAATGCACATAGGAAACAATGCTCAACATCACTGCTCATCAGAAAAATGAAAAGAAAAACCACAATGAGATATCACCTCACACCTGCCAGAATGGCTACCATGAATAAATAAAAAAAAATGTTGACAAAAATGTGGAGGAAGGGGAACTCTCATGCACTGTTGGTGGAATTGCAAATTGGTATAGCCACTATGGAAACAGTTTGGAGCTTCCTCGAAAAATTAAAAATAGAACTACCGAATGATCCAGCAATTCCATTTCTGGCTATTCATTAGAAGAGAACAAAAATGCTGATTCAAAAAGATATATTCACCCCTAGGTTCACTGCAGCATTATTTAAAATAGCCAAAATATGGAAGCAACCTAAGTGCCCATCAATAGATGGCTGGATAAAGAAGAGTGAGTACAATGGAATATTACCCAACCATAAAAAATGAAGTATTATCATTTGCAACAACATGGATAGACCTAGAGGGTATTATATTATGTGAAATAAGTAACAGAGAAATACAAAAACCATATGATTTTGCTTATATGTGGAATCTTAGAAAAAAATAAACAATCAAACAAAAACAGACTCAAAGATATAGGGAACAAACTGGTGATTACCAGATGGGTGGGCATTTAGGGGTTGGTTGAAAAGGTGAAGAGATAAAAGAGTAAAAATTGGTTGTTATAAAATTCTCACTGGAATGTGTACTACAGCATAGGGAATATAGTCAATAATATTGAAATAACTGTATAATTCCAGGAGGTACTAGACAAATTGGAGGATCACTTCATAACTTATATAAATGTCTAACCACTATGGTGTCCATCCTAAATTAATACAAAATAATGTTGAATGTCAACTGTAATTGAAAAATAAAATTAAAAAAGCATTTCAAAAGAAAAATAAAACCACTATGCTATATCACTTCACATCTATCAGAATGGCTATCATGAACAAATCAACAAACAACAAGTGTTGGCGGGGAGGCAGAGAAAAGAGAACCCTCATGCACTGTCAGTGGGATTACAAATTGGTGCAACCACTATGGAAATCAACATGGAGATTCCTCCAACAATTAGAAACAGAACTACTTTATGACCTAGCCAGTTCCACTTCTGGGTATTTATCTGAAGAAATCCAAAACACTAATTCAAAAAGACATATACATCCCTATGTTCACTACAATAGCCAAGATATGGAATCAACCTAAGTGTTCATCAATAGACAATTAGATAAATAAAAGGTGGTACATATATACAATGGAATATTACTATGCCATAAAAAATAATTAAATTTTACCATTTGTGACATGGATGGACCCAGAAGGTATTATGCTAAGTGAAATAACTCAGACAGAAAAAGACAAATTACCATATGAATTCACTTATATGTAGAATCTGAAGAACAAAATTAATGAACAAACAAAACGGAAACTCATAGATACAGAGAAGAAAATGATGGTTGTCAAATGGGAAGGGGAAAGGGGGCTGGGTGGAAAAGATAAGAGAATTAAAGATAAATTGGTAGTTACAAAATAGTCATGGTCATATGAAGGACAGTATAGGGAATATAGTTAATAATCTTATAATAACTGTATATAGTGCCAGGTGGATACTAGAATAATTGGGGTAATCACTTCATAACTTATATAATTGTCTAACCACTATGATACACACTTGAAAGTAATCTAAAATATTGAATGTCGATGTAATTAAAAATTAAAAAAACAAACGGGATCGTTAAATTCTATGAAAATTAAAACATGTCATGGAGACTTGGAAGCTAATTTATTAAAGGCTTTACAACTATTAACTCAGATTATCAGTAATCCATTGTAGAGCTCACACAGGAAAAAATAAAATTTCTAAAGACAATGATTTTGCTGAGAGCTGCAAAAGCTACTGTTAAAACATGACATATTCCAAACTTAGAAGCCCCACTTTTAATACTAGAAACCTGTGTCCATTTTCAAAACGAGCTTCCCTAAGTGATATGAACAAATAAATTGAAAAGAGAGCTAAAACAAATTTGACCATACTATAAGAATTGCCTAACAATATATTCCTATACCACAGTTTTTATTTGCTTCATTAGTTTATTGTTATGTTGTCAATAAAATCATCCAAATAAAAGAGAGATTTTTCAAGTCCCTAGACTCTTACTATGCCTTCTTGATATGCCTATCTAAAATTTGAAATTATTCAAAACATATTAAAGAGATTTGTTATTTGTCAGCAGAATTCTTTATAAACCACTCTCAAGGTAGGTGCAGAAACTTTTCCCTGATCAATTTTACCTGGAACCTGGTCGAAGTTAGATTTCATAGCATTAATACCTATGGAAGGTAAGAAATTTTGTCTGGTTTTGGTGTGTATGATATTTAAATAGCGTAAAGTTTTTCCCTCTTCAAAATCAGATGCTCAGGCAATGGTAAAGGCTCTCTTAATGTACACAATCTTCACTTTGGGACACCAGAACTTACTGAATTAGAAAGGGGAAATCACTTAATGTCCACTATCATACTCCAAGTAGAATGGATGGCTCAAACTCGTTGACTAAGGTTCAATAATCTACTGGGTTAAAATGGACTAGAAATTTACAACTAGCTTTGTAAAAAATTAGAATGACTCTTGCAAGCAATAATGTTATCTCTCTCTTTGAACTTATGTTTGGCAGAACTATGAGTTTGGGTCTGTGGACAAAAAAGGGACCACATACTAAACAAGCTCAGGGGAGGCTGGCATGGTGGGCCCTACAGACTCATAGACCAAAATTAACCACATAGGATGGTCTGACCATAAAAACTCCTGATGAAAAGCAGGTCATGGTGGTAGTCACAACCTGGGCCTGTAGCTTTCTTGACAAAGGTCAGTCATTTCCTTAAGTGAGCCAGTGTATTGTCTTTTTACATCTAAGATAACATATCCTTGGAAAGTCAGAGTAATCCCTTTTTTCCAGACCCTTCAGGGCACAACCCAATGCAGAGACCACAGAACACTTCATTGTTATCTTGTCACCCACATACCATTTCTATGTGGTACGAATGTTAATTATTAACTTTCCTATACCCACTAATGTAAAAGAAGTGTGTGTCCTTCCATTTTCCTTTTCATCCAATCCTAAAGGTCTCCCCACTTTGCTTTCTCTCGTCCCCTTAATCTATCACCAATGATTTCATGTAACCTTTCTTACCTCTCCTGCTTTGATTCTAATGTATAAAATAAGCAGCAAAAATGCCATTCTCTGGAGCTTTTTCTTAATCAATTGAGATTTTGCTTCCTGGAAAATGTCATTAGTTTGGCTCAAATGAACTCATTAAAAATCTCTACAGGATTGGATGTTTCTGACATCGATAGTGTCTGAAATTACTTCCTCTGCTTGATTTAACTGAATCCTCTTGTAATCCTATTTAATATTAAAAATGGCTTCTCTTCCATAGAAACCCTGAAATATAAAGCCAAAAGTACCTGGAGGGACCTACAAGAAGAAGTCTGCCACCCCTATCAAACTGGACAATTTAGTGTACATACAAGTGTTTTAGAGAAAAAATGGGCTGTTACCATGCAGAAAGACCACTTCAAGTGCTGCTGAACACATCAAAGTGAAAGAAAATCCAAATGCATTCATGCTTCCCATGTGAAGTTCAAGAGGGCTGAACTGTAGTTCCAAAAGTACTTGAAACTTAAATTTTCTGTAATAACTGATATATTGGTACTGAACTCAACTGAAAGGAGGCATTCTAAAAAACTTATTACTATTCTCAGACTGCCTTGTTGTCTTATTCATCATTGTGAAACTGAAGGGCAACCAAGTCCAGGGCTCATGCTGCTTGTGCCACAGGAGTTTGGATATTTAGAGTAAGCTTTTATTGTCAAAGCACCAGTGCGGGTTAACACCTTCAAAAGCTACCTTATTTTCTCAGTCTACCTTATGGTATTTAAGAGAAAATGTGAGCATTATTCAAGGGCCTAAATGGTGGTTCTGAAGGTCTGTCATGCTTCACAGAACCATTCCTCGGGCAACAGTTCTCCAGTGATGCTAACAACCTAGGAACAAAGATGGGAGTAGTCTGGAAAGAATACTAGACCAGAAGGATTGTGACTGATAAGCAAAAAGGTATTAATCATTAGTTCCAAGGCAAATTTCTAAAGCAGGGGACATTCCAAGTGCTGAGTTAAGCCACTGGGAACAATCGATTGTTAAGCTATGGGACAGGGAAAAGTGAAGCCAGGGACACTGTGTGGCTTTTACTACAGGGGAGGGGTCCTAACTAAGCTCTTCTTCAGTAGTAGTTATTCCAGTTACTATAAGAATCACATTTTCGTAGAAAAAGAACATGTTATTTGTTATACCACTCTTTCTTTCTGTATTTCCAACAATAGTTTCCATTGTCACACATTTCTGATGAGCTCTAAATTGTACGCCCAGTAGGGACACAGCCTGGCCTTATAAATTCAACGATCTAATTATCAGCAAAATAAAATCATATTCATTACAGATTTTTATAACAAAGTAACTAATATGCATCTTGATACTTGAGCTCCAAATTTGAAACAAAAAGAAAAAATGTTAACAAATTTGATTGTAAGGGTAGTATAGAAAATCATCTGATTAATAGAAAAACAAAAAGCTGGCATTTATGGATAGAAGCTATAGAAGACAAGTTTAATGTCACAACTAAATACTTTGGGATACAAATTTTTTCCAGTTCTAGTATGAATAGAATAACATGTCTGTTATATTATAATAATTATCCATGGATAACTTACTAAGGTGAAAACTGACCCATAGTTTGGGTTTGCCCTCAAGATTTAAAACAATTAGAGCCATTTACACTAAACACTGAAATATGAAGGGGAGAATATGCCTCTTTGGCATAAAGATTATCTTGAGCTCCTTATTGTTAAGAAATAGCAGATATAGGAAAAACTCTGAAAACAGAGAAGTTACCCTTTGTAAGAGACATTTACATTTGTAAGGGAAATCTCCTCATTTGTAAGGGTGTCTCCCTCTCTGTACCAGCAAGAGGATAATTAAATCACTAGAAACTCCTATCAGTGGAGCAGGTAGAGACTTAAATATGCATAATAACCTTACCCCTTTACCATGTTTTGCCTGATAACCATAACTGGCTCCCCAACCCCATCCCCAACATCTTTTGTCTTTAGTGGGAAATGTTATATAAGGTGGCAGTTTGGGACCTTTCAGGGAGTTACTCAGTTTTCTTCAGTCTCTCCAATGTATATAGGAGGAATACATATTATTAAACTTCTGTTTTTCTCCCATTAATCTATCTTTTATTACAAGGGGGGAAGGTTCTTAGCCCAGAAACTAGAAGGGTAAAGATTATTTTTCCTCTCCTACAAAATTCAATCTATACTCATAGGACTTTGATACTAGATAATGGCCATGGGTGTCTTAGTATTTTACATCTGGGAGAAATTATTTGGAAAGATGAAATAATAATGAAGGGCCTAATTTATCCTGTAATTGTAATGTTACTGGTATGACTTATGAAACTCCAGAAATTTACTGGGCCTTAAGAAAGCCTCAGTTAAAAATTTAGGTTATCAGTCTCTATAGTTGAACTACTCATTAGGCTTGTATTGGATGGCACAGCATTAAAAACTACAAAATACATCTCAAGTAGTTATTTGAATGTACAAAGTCATCACAATAGTTTGTAAATTAATATATGACAAAAGAGAATTGTCGTGCATTGCTAATCAAGAATCTACTTTCACCATTTACTATCAGTATGATATACTTAAAAACTCTTCCCCAAGGCAAATATTATAATCTTTAACTAATTCTATTGTAATTCTGATAATTAATTTTTTTTTGTATTTTACTGTGGACTCTCTGGTTATTTAGACTACTGCAGGAGAAAGGTAGAAATGGCAATATAGATAATTAGAAAAAGTTTCATTAGAAAATAGTAATAGAAAAGGGAAATTGTAAGGGTAAATACAAATCTAAAAAATGTAATTTAAAATTATCTCTAGTGAAAAGAAGAACTTCTCTCCCTCTCCCTTTTCTTTTAGCATTTTCCTTAGAAAATTCAAGATTATAAATGCTACCTCCGTCTCTTTGAGATGTACGTAAATCTTTTTAAATGGCAAGTAAGTTCTTGCCAGTTTAGCATCTCAAGAATACCTTTTTTTAACATTTATTATTTTTTAATTTAAAAAGTTAGACATTAATACAATCTATAAAGTGATTCCCTCGATTACTCTATCACCCATCTGATATTACACACCAACATTACAATAATATTGACTATATATCTTATGCTATACTCTAAATCCCTGTGACTGCTGTGTAACTACTAATTTGTATTTCTTCATCCCTTCACCTTTTTCATCCAGGTCCCCAACCTTCAACCCACCTCCCCAGTCAATTACCAGTTTTTTCTCTGTACCTATGAGTCTGTTTTCATTAAATTTGTTTGTATCTTTTCTTCCTTAGTTCCGCATATAAGTGAAATAACCATATGGTATTTACCTTTCTCTGTTTGACTTATTTCACTCAGCATAATATCCACTAGGTCCATCCATGTCATTGCAAAAGGTAAGATTTCATTTTTTGAATAGCTGAGTAATATTCCATTGTATATATATACCACTTTTTCTTTATCCAATTATCTATCGATGGACACTTAGGTTGCTTTCATATCTTGGCTATTGTGAATAGCACTGCCATGAATATAAGGTTGTATAAATCTTTATGAACTAGTATTTTGGTTTTCTTTGGATAAATGTTCAGAAATGCAGTGGATGGGTGATAAAGTAGTTCTATTTTCAAATTTTTGAAGAATTTCCAAACTGTTTTCTAGAGTGGATGTACCAATTTGCAATCCCATCAACAGTGTACAAGGTTTCCTTTTCTCCCCATTCTCGCTAACATTTGTTGTTTGTTGATTTATTGATGATAGACAATCTGACAGGTGTGATGCAATATCTCATTGTGGTTTTAATTCACACTTCTTTGAGTATCTTTTCATATGTCTATTAGCCATCTGTATGTCCTCTTTGGGGGAATATTTATTCAGATCTTCTGCCTATTTTTTAATTGGATTGTTTATTTTTTTGATGTCAAGTTGTATGAGTTCATTATAAATTTTGGATATTAGACCCCCGTCAGATATATCATAGGCAAATATCTTCTCCCATTGAGTAGGTTCTTTTTTCATTTTGTAGATGATTTCCATTGCTGCACAAAACCATCTTACTTTTATATAGTCTCATTTGTTTATATTTTCTTTTCCCTTGTATGAAAAGGTATATCAGAAAAAAAAATACTAATAGCAATATCAGAGAGTTTACTGCCTATATTTTCTTCTAGAAGTTTTATGGTTTTGGGTCTTACATTTAAGCTTTTAATCCATTTTGAGTTTGTTCTTGTGTATGGTGTAAGAATGTGGTCCAGTTCCATTTTTTGCATGTATCTGTCCATTTTTCCAATCACCATTTGTTGAAGACATTGCCTTTACCTCATTGTATATTCTTGCCTCTTTTGTCATAAATTGAATGGCAATATAGGTGTGTATTTACTTCTGGGCTCTCCATTGATATATGTATCTGTTTTCGTGCCAGTACTGTGTTGTTCTGATTTTGTAGTATAGTTTGATATCAAGTAATGTGATACTTCCAACTTTATTCTTCTTTCTAATATAAAATTTAGAGTTATTTGTTCTAATTCTATGAAAAATGCAATTGGCATTTTGATAGGAATTGCATGCATGGAATCTATAGACTGCTTTGGATAGTATGGTCATTTTAATGCTGTTGATTCTTTCTACCCATGAACATGGTACATGCTTCCAATTATTTGTATCTTCTTCAGTTTCCTAATTTAGTAACATCATTTTCCAAGAACAGATCTTTTTTCTTCTTGGTTTATTTGATTTCCAGGTATTTTGTTTTTGATGTAATTATAAATAGGATTATATTTTGAATTTATCTTTCTGATAGTTCATAATTGGTATATGAAAATGAGACCAACTTCCAAATATTAATTTTGTATTTTGCTACTTTACTGAATTCATTGATGGGTTCTAGCAGTTTTTTGGTGGAATTTTTATATAGTGTCATGTCATCTGCAAATAATGACAGTTTTACTTCTTCTTTTCCAATTTAGATGCCTTTTATTTCTCTTTCTTCTTTGATAGCTGTAGCTAGAACTTCCAATACATTGTTGAATAGAAGTGGGGAAAGTGGGCATTCTTGTCTTGTTCCTCATATTAAGGAAAATGCATTTAGCCTTTTCCCATTAAGTATGATGTTTGCAGTAGGTTTATTATGTTGAAGTAAGTTCACTCTATTCCCATTTTGCTGAGAGTTTTTATCATAATTGGATGCTGGATTTTGTCAAATGCTTTTTCTGCATCTATTGATATGTTCATATGATTTTTGTCTTTCAACTTGTTTAATGTGGTATATCACATTAATTGAGTTATGGATTAAACCAACCTTGCATCCTAGGAATAAATTCAAGTCAATCACGGTGTATAATATTTTAAATGTATTCCTAAAATGGGTTTGCTAATATTTTCTTTAAGATTTTTGCACCAGTGTTCATCAGGGTATTGGTTTTTCTTTCTTCCTTTTCTTGAATTTTTTTTTTTGGAATAGTTTGAGAGCGATAGTTATTAATTCTTTGAACATTTGGTAAAATTCACCTATAGAACCATTTGGTCCAGGACTTCTGTTTACGGAAAATTTTTTTTTTTGATTACTCTTTTGATTTTGTTGGGTGTTGGTGGTAATCAGTTGTTCAGATTTTCTCTTTCTTCCTGACTAAGTCTTGGGTGACTGTGTGTTTCTAAGATTTTATCCATTTCTCCCAGATTTTCCAATTTGTTGGCATATAATTGCTCATAGTACTTTTTATAATCCTTTGTATTTATTTGGAGTCTGTAGTTACTTCTCCTCTTTTATTTCTGATTTTGTTTATTTGGATCCTCTCTCTTTTTTTCTTGATGATTCTAGTTATAAGTTTATAAATTTTATTTATCCTTTCAAAGAACCAGTTCTTGGTTTCATTGATCTCTTGTATCATTTTTCTAGACTCTATTTAATTTATTTCCGCTCTGATCTTTATTATTTACTTCCTTCTACTCACTTTGGGTTTTGTTTGTATTTTTTCTAGTTATTTTAAGTTTAAGGCAAGATTGTTTGAGACTTTTCTTGTTTCCTGAGGTAGAACTGTATTATTATGAATTTCCCTCACGACTGCTATCTACACATCCCATAGATTTTGAGTCATTGAGTTTTCATTTTCATTTGTCTTTATGTATCTTTTGATTCCTTGATCTCATTGTTAACACATTCATTGTTTAGTAGCATGTTAGTTAGCCTTCATGTACATTTTACAATTTTTTTCTTATGGTTGGTTTCTAGTTTCATACCATTGTGGTTGAAAAAGACACTTGGTATGATGTCAATCTTCTTAAATTTATTGAGACTTATTTTATGGCCTAACATGAGGCTTATCCTGGAAAATGTTCTAGGTACACTTGAGAAGAATGTATATTTTGCTGCTTTGGGATGAAACGCTCTGAGAATATCAACTAAAATCCATCTAATCTAGTGTGTCTTTTAGGCCCATTGTTTCCTTGTTGTTTCTTTGTCTGTAAGATCTGTTCATTAGTATCAATGGAGTGTTAAAGTCCCTTACTATGAATGTATTACTGTCAATATCTCCCTTTATGTCTGTCAATAATTGCTTTATATATGTAAGTGCTCCTATATTGGGTGCATATATGTTTACTAAGGTTATGTCCTCTTGTTGTAGTGATCTCTTTATCATTATGTAAAGACTTTTTGTCCCTTATTATAGTCTTTGTTTTAAAGTCTATTTTGTCTGATATTAGTATTACTACCTCAGCTTTTTTTTTCACTTCCACCTGAATAGAATATCTTTTTTCATCTCTTCAATTTTACTCTGTGTGTGTCATTTGTTTTGAGGTTACTCTCTTGTAGATACCATATGTATGGGTCTTGGTTTCTTATCCATTATGCTACCCTATGTCTTCTTATTGGAACATTTGATCTATTTACATTTAAAGTGATCATTGATAGATGCATTGTTATTGCCATTTTATTATCCATATTTATGGGTTTCCCTGCTTTTTACAAAAGCTTCCTAAACATTTTTGTAATTCTGGCTTGCTGCTGATGACTTCCTTTAGCTTTTTCCTTTTTAGGAAGCTCTGTATCTCACCTTCAAATTTAATAAATAACATTGCCATGAAAGTACTCCTGATTGTAGGTTCTCGTTTGTCATCACTTTGAACATTTCATACCAATCACTTCTGGCCTGTAAGGTTTCTATTGAAAACTCAGCTGACATTCTTATGGGAGTACCCTTGTAATGAACTTGCTGCCTTTCCCTCCTGTTTTTAGGATTCTTTGTCCTTAATATTTAACATTTTAATTGTGATGCACCTTGGATAATCTATACCAATCTTTGGAAACATGGTGGAGTGAGAGAGATCCCCAGATCTCTCCCCTTGAAACAGCAATAAGCTGAATATCTAAAGCTCAACAAAAAGCACCCAAATTGCACACCAGCACGTCTGAGCATGGGATCTGCACATATGAGCTACCACAGGTCAGAACCCTGGATGTCAAGCAGTGGACTGGGAGTAATAAAGAAGCTGCCTCTCTGCACCTGTGGAGCTCCCTGCAGGAGGAGGAGGAGGGGAGAAGGAGCGGCAAGTTCCTGCAGCAAGTTCCCTGAATATTCCTGCCTGGGATAGCTGTGGCTAAAGGGCCCAATAGTCAAGGTAGAAAGCAAAGGAGCAGGATGGACCATAGAGGAAAAACTGTTGATTTTTTCCAGCCAAGATTGCAAAACCCAGGCTGATCCACAGCTCCCAACCCCTGACCCACAGAGCCCCATACCCATACCATCCGAGACCAATCACCATGGAGCCTAAGGGGAATTTGAGCAAACTCTGCTGAGACTGTCACTGACATTGACAAGGAATGACAATGAGACTAGCATGTGTGATTAAATATCTATAAGAAAATTTTAAAAGCTTTATTAAGACTTTATCTAAAGCAGGAATCTAAGAGGCTTAGATGACACTTACTGGAAACCAAAAGAAAAGTACCTTCTTTGCAACAGGCTAAAGAGAGATCTTTATATAATAAATCTTTCTAGAAAACCAACAGAATATACTTCCATTAATGCCCAGGAGGAGAAACAGTCCATTAAACACCATGAACAACCAAGATGACAAGGCATCTCAGAAAGAAGGAGAGAAAAATCTCTAGAAAATAAGCTTACAGATGTAGAAATATGCGACCTAAATGACAGAGAATTCAAGATGATACTTCTGAAAAAAACTCAATGAGATCAAAACAACTCAAATCAACAATTTCAAGAATTTAAAAAATAACTAGATAAACAGAGCAAGGAGGTTGAAACCCTTAAAAAGAACTAAATAGAACTTCTGGAGATGAAGAACACACTGCAAGAGTTGAAAAATGAAATAGCAAGCTTGGGAAACAGAGTCGACCAAATGGAGGAAAGGACTGGTGATATCGAAGACAGAAATATAGAAAGAAATCAGAAGGAGGAAGAGAGAGACTGAAGAATGAAAACTAAGAAAAGAGAAATACAAGAACTAGCTGATCACATCAGGAGAGGAAATATGAGAATAACGGGTATTATTGAAGATGAAGAAAAGGAACAGAGATTAGAAAGAATTTTCAGGCAAATAGTCGATGAGAATTTCGCAAATGTAAGGAATGAACTGGAGCTTGGAATTCAAGAAGTCAACAGAACACCCAATTATCTCAACCCAAAAAAGCCTTCACCAACACAATATATTAAAATTATCAAAAATCAATACAAAGACAAAATTCTCAGGGTAGCTGGTAAGGGAATGGGGATGGTAATGTATAAAAGTAATCCCATTAGAGTATCCTCGAACTCCTTATTGCTAAACTTACAAACAATAAAGAAATGGAATCAAATATTTAAACTATTAAATGAAAGTAACTACCAGCCTAGAATAATTTATCCAGCTAAGCTCTCCTTTAGATATGAAGTGGAAATTAAGACTTTTCCAGAGATACAAAAATTGAGGGAATTCTCCACTACGAGGCCTGCACTACAGGAAATACTGAAAGGGGTCAGTTCACCTAAATCAAAAAAAATACATAATTAGGAGTAAAGTGAATATCAGGCTAACAGAAGCAGAGGAGTGCAACCCTTACTAAGAACAGGGTGTTATAACCATAAATAATAAGAAGTGAATTATTATAAAAAATAGTAATGAATGTTCAGCATACATAAGGACAAATTGAGGTAACAATGACTGAAAGGGGAGTATTCAAATGTCCAAATTCGCAAAAGGAATGGAGAGAAGGGAGATAAGGTACACGCAGTATAAAATAGAAGACTGTATATATATATATAACTATCCTTTACATAGTCATAATAGTAACCACATGCCAAAGATTCAGAACCATTGTATATAACATAAAACATGAAGGACCAGAGGGAAAAGATACAAAAACCAACAAAAATTTAAAAAAAAAGAAGCACAAGGACAAGGAAGCAATGGAAACCCCGAGCTACCAGAAAGCAAAAGATAAAATGGCTATAAGAAGACCTCATACTTCAAAAATCACCCTAAATGTAAATAGATTGAACTCACCAATAAAAAGGCATAGAGTTGAAGAATATATCAAAAAACAAAATCCAACCACATGCTGCCTTCAGGAGGCACATCTCAGCTCTAAAGACAAATAGAGACTCAAAGTGAAAAGGTGGAAAAAAATATTTCAAGCAAAAGGCATTCGGAGAAAAGCAGGAGTAGCAATACTAATATCAGACAAAATGGACTTAAAAATAAAAAAGGTAAAGAAAGATACTGAGGGACACTTTGTAATGTAAAGGAAATCATGCACCAAAAAAGCATAACACTTAATAACACCTATGCTCCCAATCAGGGAGCCCCAAAATATGTAAAGCAATTACTAAGAGAACTAAAGAGAAAACCAGACCAAAACACCATCGTAGCAGGGAACCTAAATACCCCACTGTCAGATATGTACAGATCATCCAAATAGAAATATCAGTAAGGAAATAACATCCATAAATGACACATTAGACCCACTGGGCATAATTAACATTTACAGAGCCTTCTATCCCCAAACAGCTGCTTATACATTCTTTTCTAGTACACATGGAACATTCTCAAGAATTGACCACATATTGGGACACAGAGATAGTCTCAACAAATATAAAAAGATTGAAATCATACCAACCATATTCTCCGATCATAATGTTTTGAAACCAGAGATCAACTGCAGTAAGAAATCAGGAAAAAACACAAATACATGGAGATTAAACAACATCAACATACTACTGAAGAATAATTGGGTCAGAGAAGATATAAAAGAGAGTACAAGAGATACATAGAAACAAATGAAAAGGATATTACAACATATCAAAACCTTTGGGGCACAGCAGAAGCAGTCAAAAGAGGAAATTCATATCATTACAGGACTATCTCCAAAAACAAAAACGAGCCCAAATAAACAACTTAAAACTTCACCTCAAAAAACTAGAAAAAGAAAAACAAATGAAGCCTAAAGTCAGCAGAAAGAAAGAATCAAAATTAGAGGAGAAATAAAGGAAATTGAAAACAAGAAACACAATAGAAAAAATAAATGCAACAAAGAGCTGGTTCTTTGGAGGGTTAATAAAATTGACAAACTCCTGGATAGACTCACTAAAGAAAAAAAAAGAAAGGACACAAATAAACAAAATCAGGGATGAAACAGGGGAAATTATGACTGATATTGCAGAAATACAAAGGATCATATAAGAATCCTATGAAAAAGTAGATAACACCAAATTTAATAACCTACAAGAAATAGACCTGTAATTAGAAAAATATATCCTTCCTAGATTGAATCAAAAGAACTGGAAAATCTAAATAGACCAATAAGCAGAATAGAAATTGAAGTAATCATCAAAAACCTACCAAAAAGTAAATGTCCGGGTCCAGACGGCTTCACTGGTGAATTCTACCAAACATTCAGAGAAGATTTAATACCTATTCTCCTCAAACTCTTTCAAAAAATTGAAGAAGAGGGAATACTTCCAAAAACATTTTATGAGGCCAATATTACCCTGATACCAAAACCTGGTAAGGACAACACACAAAAAAGAAAACTACAGACCAATATTTCTCATAAACACAAATGCAAAAATCCTAAATAAGATACTAGTGAACCAGATACAGCAACATATTAAAAAGATCATACACCACGATCAAGTGGGCTTCATCCCAGGGGCACTGATGTTTCAACATACACAAATCAATTAATGTGATACAACATATAAACAAATTAAATATAAGAATCATATGATCCTATCAATAGATGCAGAAAAAGTCTTCGGTAAGATACAGTTTCCATTTATTATCAAAACACTTAACAAAATCAGTAATGAAGGAAAGTACCTTAACATAATAATGGCCACATATGACAAAACCCTCAGCCAGCTTCATCCTTAATGGTGAAAAACTAAAAACCTGCCCTCTGAGATCAGGAATAAGACAAGGCTGTCCACTATTGTCACTGTTATTCAGTATAACATTGGAGGTCCTAGTGAGTGCAATCAGTCTAGAAAAAGATGTAAAAGGTATCAAAATAAGAAACAAAGAATCAAACTGTCACTACTTGCAGATGACACAATTCTCTATACAGAAAACCCTAAAGACTCCACAAGAACACTTCTAGAAACAATAAGAAAATACAATAAAGTCTCTGCATCCAAAATCAAAGATCAAAAATCCATAGCGTTCATATACTCTAATAATGAAGCATCAGAAAAAGAAGTGGAAAAAAATAATTTATTTTACAATTATAACAAAAAGAAAAAAATTTCTAGGAATAAATTTAACAAAACATGTGAAGGACCTACATAATAAAAACTATAAGACCCTATTAAAAGAAATCAAAGAAGATACAAAGAAATGGAAAAAATACTCCATGTTCTTAGATTGGAAGAATCAACATAGTTAAAATGACCATATTACTTAAAGAGTTATACAGATTTAATGCAATCCTCACTAATCTCATTGGCATTTTTTAAAGAAATAGAACCAAAAAAATTATCAGATTTGTATGGAAGCACAAAAGACCCCAAATCACCAAATCATCCTGAGAAAAAAGAATGAGGCTGGAAGCATCACTCTGCCAACTTCAAATTATACTACAAAGTGAAAGTAATCAAAACCGCATGGTATTGGAAGCAAAACATACATACCAACCAGTGGAACAGAATTGAGAGTCCAGGAGTAAACCCATATTTATATGGACAAATAATTTTCAACAAAAACGCCCAAAACATACAGTGGAGAAAGGAAAGCTTCTTCAATAAATAGTGCTGGGAAAACTGGAAAGCCACATGCCAAAGAATGAAACTAGACTGTTGTCTATCACCACACACCAAAATTAACTCAAAATGGATTAAGGACCTGAATATAAGACCTGAAACAATAAAATGCATAGAATAAAACTTAGGAACTAAACTCATGGACCTTGGTCTTAAAGATCTTATGAATTTGACCTCGAAGGCAAGGGACATAAAAGCTAAAATAAATGAATGGGGCTACATCTGCTCAGCAAAAGAAATCATCAACAAGGCAAAGAGAGAACCATCTGAATAGGAAAATATATTTGCAATCAACACCTCCAATAGGGGCCTAATATCCACAATATACAAAGAACATATAAAACTCAATAACAACAAAAAACAGATAATCCAATTAAAAAAAATGGGCAGATGACCCGAACAGATGCTTCTCTCTAGAGGACATACAAATAGCCAACAAATATAAGAAAAGATGCTCAACATCGCTAGCTATTAGGGAAATGCAATTTAAAACCACAATGAGATGCCATCTCACACACGTTAGAATAGCTATAATCAACAGGACAAGTAATAACAAATGTTGTAGAGGATGCAGAGACAAAGGACCCCTCATACACTGCTGATGGGACTGTAAATTGGTACAGCCACTATAGAAAAAAAAAACTAAGAATTGATCTCCATATGATCCAGCAATCCCTCTACTGGGTATTTACCTCAAAGACTTGAAAACTCATATTCTTAAAGATATTTGCATGTCAATGTTCATAGCAGCATTATTCCATGACATGGAAGCAACTGAAGTGCCCTACATTAGATTATTGGCTAAAGAACTGGTGGTATATATTTACAATAGAATATTACTCAGCCATAAGAAGAGATGAGATCCTTCCATTTGTGACAACATGGATGGACCTTGAGATAATCATGCTAAGTGAAATAAACCAGACAGAAAAAGTTGAAAATCACATGATATCACTTATATGTGGAATATAAACCTAAAAGCAACAAAAGAGCAGGACAAACAAATGGAGATCTTGGACATGGACTATAGGCTAGTGGTTACCAGAGGACTACAGACTAGTCGTTAGTACTGGGGTGCGGGAGGAGGGAGGAGGTTGATAGGGCAAAGGGAGTCAAGTATAGGGTTTAGGGGGATGATGAAGTGGGTAAAGGGGATCAAATATATGGTAGTTGAAGGAAACTGGACTTTGGGTGGTAAACACACAATAGAATATACAGATGTCAAATGATAATGTACACTTGAAAATTATATAATTGTATTAACCAGTGTTACCCCAGTAAACTTAATTACTTTTTTTTAATTATGATGCATCTTGGTGTTAGTTTATTTGAGTTTTTTTTGACTGCACTTTCTGAACTTGTATGTCTAATCCCTTTGCCGACTTAGTGAATTTTTCTGTCATTATTTCTTTAAATACTTTCTCAATTCCTTACTCTCTCCCTTGATACCCCTATGATGTGGATATTGGTACACTTGATGTTTTCCCAGTGGTCTCTTAAACTCTCCTCATTTTTTTATTCTTTTTTTGTTCCTATTTTAATTGTGTGTTTTCTGCTACCTTGTCTTCCAATTCGCTGATTTAATCTTCTGCTTCATCAGATCTACTGTTGATTCCATCTAGTGTATTCTTCATTTCAGTTATTGTATTCTTCATTTTGACTGGTTCTTTTTTATGGTTTCTATGTCCTTTTTTATGTAATCATACCTATCTGTTGAACTTCTCATTGAGATTATCTATTCTCCCTATATGGTCATGAGCATCCTTATAACCAGTGTTTTGAACTCTGTCTCTGGTAGGTTGCCTGCCTCCATTTTCTTTAGTTCTTTTTTTATGAAGTTTTCTCTTGTTTCTTTTGAGGTATGTTTCACTGTTTTCTTATTTCAGTTGACTCTTTGTGTTTGTTTCTATGAATTCAGAAGTTTTATTGTATCTCCCAGCCTTGGCCTGGTGGCCTTATGTAGTAGGTGTCCTGTGGGGCCCAGTGGCACAATCTCCTTGTTCACCTATACTGGAGGCTCTGTGGGCAAGTTTCATATGTTGTTGTGTGTATTCTCCTGTTGTAGCTTAGCCTTGATTGCTATTAGCATGTCAGTGGATGGGATTGACTCTTGGGCTGACTGGCTGTGAAAACTGGCCATGCTCACAGAGTATGAGCTGTTGTGTGGGGACTGACTCCACAGAGTGGGATTTGCTCCCGCAGTCTTGTGTACCTATTTAGACCACCCTTTGGATGTGCCATTCATATGGCTACTCAGGTGGTACTTTGTTGTTGTCTGATGTCAGTCTTTGGATGTGTTGACATTGTGGTCCCTTGAGAGGCACTCCTATGTAGGCCAAGTTCAGCTGCTACCTTTGATTGCTTGTGGCTACCTGATGGGAGCTATAAAGCGATCCACAGATGGTTGCTGCCTATGCTGGATCTGAAGGCAGGTAGGAGAGACCATGCTGTGAGCCAAGGTCAGTTACCTCCAGTACCTGGCCTGAGACAACTTACCAAAAGGACCAGAGACTTCAGGACCCGTGACTTCCACAGCTGGAAAAGCCCTTGAGTGATATGTGAGTTGGGTGGGGCAGAGACCCGGGGAGTTACTGGGGTAAAGCAAATGACTTTCACCTGGCCAACACAGAGTGAGGCTTTATGCCAGGGCTGAATCCACAGTTTCCTATAAAACTCTCAGATCACAGCAAAGCCAACCACTGTCCTTCTCAAGCCCTCAGATTCCCATGGTCCATCCAAAAGATATTGCAGCTTGGACTTACTCCAGTGGTTCTCCACCAAAATTCTCCTCCAAAATGTGTGTTTCATGCATAGATCACGTGAGCTGAGGGCTGCTGCCAACCAATAAATATATGGCCCAGGGAAGCCGCGGGGTGGCTTCCTGGTAACAGGTTGCTGCAGGCAATTTGTGAGCTGTGCTGGATGTTGCTCCAGGGAGATACCAATGGAGCGGGCCAATCTCACCTTGACAATGAAGCTTCAGAAGTGGCCTTGCAGGGAGAAGTTTCAACACAGGAAAATTGGCACTCATTTGTAGACTGTCCTGGTGGGTGGCCCACAGAGGAGCAATGGCAGCTATCCCTCCAACTCTTGCCCCATTGACATGCAACTCAGTCTGTCTTTGTATGTTTCTTGTACCTCCTGAGCAGCTGATCCTTTACTTGAGCCCAGAGTAAGTGTCCATGAGTGAGTAAGTCTGTGCATAGTCCCTTTAACAGGATGTCTTGGCTTTCAAGGTTCTGCCTCTCTCACCTAGACTGCAAGAGTACTCACTGGTTTTTACAGTCAGATTTTGTGAGAACTCATCTTCCTGAGACTGGAACCCTGGACTGGAGAGACCTTGAGTGGGGCTGGGGCCACTTGTTCCTTCAGGAGTCTTCTGCAGCGGCACTCTCCCTCCTGTGGCTCAACCTCCACCAGGCAGGTGCAGGACCAGCCTACTTTGCACCTCCGACTCTCCTATCAGGGTCAGTATGTCTTTTTCTTTATATCTTCAGATGTATGTGTTATAATTAGTTGGACTTCAGGTGATTCTCCAAGTTGTTTGTTTTATAATTTGGTTGTAATTTTAACATAGTCTTAGAAAGAGGTAAACCCTGCTTTTACCTAACCTGCCACCTTGACCAGTGTAACATTATTCTCAGGGGACAAGGAGCAATCTCTTTGAAAAATGAACATCAAGAGGGTGGTGTCCTATTTCCCTCTTTGTGGCAACTTAGCTCCAAGAGTAATTTACTGCTTATCAAAAAGATATAATAAATTTTATTTTTCCTTTGAATAAAACAATTAAGATGTATATAATGACATATTTTCTGGCTATATAAAAATGGTGAGATTTCTTTTTTGTCTTTACATTCTCTGCAGGAGATTGCCTTTAATGGGCATCGCAGTCTGGTTTAACACTTTTTCAATAATAATACTGTTTCATTATTTTCTACATTTTGTGGATAGGTTTTACTGGATTGGCTGAAGATTTTATGTTTAATTATATTTCCCCAACACCAGTCAACTATCTCAGGACAGAAGTCCTTCCCTGGATCTCCATTCTAGAGGCAAAAACCTCACAACACTGATTTCCTTCTGGATTCACCTGGTACAGACTGATCCATAACTACTTGAGATTGCTTAGCTCTCATAACCAAATTACTTAGCTGAATAATGAGGTTAAGTGAAGCTCTAAGTCCCCTCTTAAAAACATACTGATACCCTCAGAATGCTAAATGCTCATAGCACATAGACTATGCTGTAAAATTCATTCACACTTGAGTTTCTACCAGTTGAATTGTATGCTTAAATGTCAAATATTTTAGTTCCCAAATCAGTTATATACTACTTGTATTTATAACTGTAATTATAAATGGAATTAGAATTTGCATAAAGCAATGATATATGACTGCACATAAAAAAGTTGTTTCTATGAAAAGCTATATCATTTTGGAAAGACCTAGTGACAATTAGTGTTCCCTTTATTTAAAAAAAATGCAGCTTGTCACCCAAAAGTGAGGCCCACAAAAATATAAATCTCATTCAAACATAAATAACTTCCAATCAGTATTACTTTGTTTTAAAGTCGACTTTATTGAAGTATAACTGAGTAAAATGCACCCACTTAAGTGTACAGTTAAAAGAGTTTTGACAAATGTGTACACTAGTATACACCACAATCAACTAAAAGTTCCCTACTACCCCTTTGCAGTCAACCTCTACCTCATAACTAGCCTCAGAAAACCAGACCTACTTTCTGTTACTATAGATTAATTTTGTTTATTGCAGTATGTTTTCTGAATGGAATCATACAATATGTATTCTTTGGTGTCTAGTTTCTTTTGCTAAATGTAATATTTTGAAATGAACTCATGTTGTTGCATATATCAGTGTGTTACTTTTACTACGGAGTAGTGTTTCACTGTATTAACATACCACTTTTTATTTTCATTTAAATGTTGATAGACATTTGATTGATTTCCAGTTTGTGACTATAATAAACAAAAGTGCTATGAACATTCATGTGTAAGTTATTTTGTGGGCATATTTTTTAGTTCATTTGGAGTGTACAAGTATACAGGAGTCCAAAATGTTGGGTAATATAGTAAGAGTATGTTGACCTTTATAGAAAACTGCCCAACTAGTTTCAAAAGTAGTTATACCATTTTCCACAACCACCAGCAATGTATAAGTGTCTCAGTGGTTCCACATCCACCCCAAAACTTGAGATTGTTGAAGCTGAGCCAGAATCCCTTCTCAGCAAAGCTCCACCCTCTAGTTTCTTGCTTGCAAAAAATCAAACCTGAGTTCCTTTTATTCATATTCACCTAAGTCAACTTTCTCAGACATAAGTCAGGGTCTTGGGGCACTAGTTCACCCAATCACAGATGAAATATTAATGTACACCTTGAGTTGCTTTAACAGGAACTAAAATCCTCCACTAAATAGAAAACTACTGACTCTTGCTGACCATGTCACGTAAACCTCAGACTAGCTGGTGCTGGAAGATTGATACCCAGAACTCTTAAAATATCTCTTTGTAAGTCCAGCTCTAGTCAATCAAAAGATACCCACAAGCTGATTGTGCATTGAAGACTGCTGCCCCAAATTTCACCCTTTAAAACCAACTCCCAATAAGCAGATGGGGAATTCGGGTTTTTCCAGTGCACACTGCCCATTCTCCATTGTGTAGCAGCACTCTACAATAAATGCCTCATACTTTCATTGCACCCCAGTATCACCGTAATTGGCTATCTGCAGCACCAAGTGAACAGACTCTTTCCTTGATTACATTGTCAGTCATTTTAATTTTAGCTATTCTAGTGGGTGCAGAGTGGTATCTCATTGTTTTTGATTCATATCGTTCTGTAGACTAATGATGTTAAACGTTTTTAATATACATATTGACTATTCATATCTTCTTTTGTAAAGTATCTGTTTAAGTTTTTTCCCATTTGTATTGCGTTGCTTGTCTTAATATTGAGTTGTAAGAGTCCTTCACATATTGTGGGTAAAAGTCCTTTATCAGATGTATGTATTACAAATATTTTCTCCCTACCTGTTACTTGTCTTCTAATTTTCTTCTTGAGAAATAGAATTTTTTCTTTTCTGTTTGGTGCAAGGCTGCGTAGATTTCTTCTCATAGGTTCTTTTAGAAAGGTTATAGCTTTAGTTTGTTATGTTTAATTCCATAATCCATTTAAAGTAGGTTTTGTGTACGATATGAGATAATGACCAACATTCAACTTTTTCCATATGGATATCCAATTGTTCTGATACTACTTGCTTGCAAAGGCTATCCTTTCTCCAGGATAGGCAGTTTTGTCAAAAATTGAACATATATGTGTAGGTCTGTATCTGGACTCTCTATTCTTTCTCATTTCTCTACGTCAAAGTATACTTAAAGATGGGGATATTATCAGTGGCATGCACTTTTGGGAGATGAATACAAAGGGGAAAAAACCTGATTTGTAGGGTTTGCAGGGTGCCAAGGTATACATTCTCCAACCATGGTCAATTTCAAGGTACCTTGTACTACAAACTCCAGTTGCCCCAGACTCTCCAAACTATAATCTTCTCAACTCACTGAGGCTTCCATGCTTTGCTTGGATACCCTTTCCCTGTGCTGAGGTCTGGAAAGTGCCTCCTGGCAGAAAGCTGAGATGATCATAGAGATCATCTTGTTTGCTTCCCTTCTCTCAGAGATCATAGTCATATACTGCCTCTAGTCTAAGTCTAAAAACAGTCTTTTCACATATTTTGTTCAATTTCATGGTTGTTTATAGCAGGAGGGCAAGTCGATATCGGTTATTCCATTATGGTCAGAAGTGCATTCCAGTTACCTTTAAATGTCTCACTCTTAAATACAAATAGATAATTGTGAACCATTATACATTTAAGGACAGCCTTTAACATGAAACACAATCAAAACAAACAAAAGAACTTTGTAGAAAACAGGTAATACAAAAAACAGAAGGAAACATTTTTAAAACTGTAATTAATACCTTTAGAGAGTTAAGATATTCCATCCATGAAAGAAGTGAAAAAGAAAAATTCAGAGAACAAGCAGTCTTAGAAATTAAATATATGTGTATATAAATATATGTGTATGTGTACATGTATATGGAAATACATACATGTATATGTAAATGTGTATATATATGTAGTTTATATGTATGTATGTATGTACATATGTATATACATATTCATATTTATAGATGAGATAAAATAAAAAATAAGTTATGGATGAAAGAAAGTTGAAATTTTTTTTCCTAAAAATCAGAACAAAAGGACAAGATAAGCAGTAGGAGAGAAATAATAAAATATAGGATCAGTCCATGAAATTCAGCTAATAGTGCTGTCAGAGAAGAGTAAAAATAAAGGCAAGAAAATAAAAGAAATTATGTATAAGAAAATTTATACATTTAAGGACCATGTCTTCACAGATTTAAAAGGCCTAGCACAATGATTAATACAACATACAGCAAGGCATATCATCATTAAATTTGGGAACACTCAGAATGAAGAGAAGATTTTAAAAGCTTTCAGAAAAATATGAAATATGATAGATTACATAGGAGAATATCATTGAGCTTCTTGACAACAACACTAGCAGGTAAAAAAAGGACAAATGCCTTCAAAATTCCAAAAGAATTTTGACCTCAAATGCTATATACATCATATCAACCAAATATAGACAAAAAGCATTTGAGACATATAAGATCTCAAAAAAAGGGGGGGGCATCCAGAAAACAGAGAACTGGAACAGAAGAGAAATCAAGTTGTTTTTTTATGACAGTGAAGGGAAGCTCCAGAATGATAGGTGTACAGCAGAACAAAGGAGCAACCAGTCCATGGCATAAAATGGCATGCTGGAGATGTTTCCAAGAATAGAAATAGAACTGACAAATCAACTCCTGTGCCTTCTTTTATTAAGAAGAACTTACAACTCTAGTGAAATTATGATAGTTGTATAGAACACTAAACTAAATATGAGCCCATTTTTAATTCCAAAGAAAAAATAGAATTTGTAAGAAAATGTCTTAGTCCGTTCAGGCTGTTAAAACAAAATATCCCAGACTAAGTAGTTTATGTACCACAGAAATTTCTCACAGTTCTGGAGGCTAAAAGTTGAAGATCTATGTGCCAGTTTGGACCATTGGTGACAATTCTCTTCTGCATTGCAGACTTAACATTGTATCATCACATGACAATTGGGGCTAGGGAGCTCTGTGGGTCTTTTTTGTAAGAGTACTAATCCTATTCATGAGGTTTGATCTCATCACCTCCCAAAGACCCTCACCTACTAATATCATCATCTTTGGGGATTAGGATTTCAACACATGAATTTTAGAGGGACACTAACATTCAGACCAAAGCAGAAAGAAAATTATATATATATATATATATATATATATATATATATATATATATATATATATATACATACACACACACACACACATACTACATAGTTCAGCTGGTTGTGCACAATATTTATATAGCTGTAATGTAAACAGAAATATTGATTTGTCCATATATTGGGGGAATAAGAGTAAAAGATGTATGTGTTATGTGTATAAGGAGAGATATTTTAAAAACTAAATCTTCATATTAAATAGTATTAAATCAATAGATAACACTAAAAACTAAAAAAAGCCCATAAGATATGCTATTTTTAAATATGAAGATAATAACAAAAGAAATAACTTGGGAACAGGAATTAGGAGTGATGAAGGCATGGAGGAGGACTATTGCTCTTATATATGTGCCTTGTAATGCTAGTTGACTTTTTAACCTGAATATATATTGCTTTGATAAAAATTTTAAATTAAATTTAAAAATAATATCTTCCCACCATTATTTCTAATTTTGCCTTGGATGTAATAACTCAAAAATGGAAAGGTCCAGACATGATTAGAAGAAGAAAATATATGAAATTTCATACACCTAAGCTGAATTACTATCTAGTGATTTACCCTCAACATTCATGCTTATTCAATTCTTTCCAACAACACGCCAAGTTCTAGCATCAGACAGGCGTGATTTCAAATTCTGTTACTATGAAATATCCTAATGTTCTTTTCCCAAGAATATAAGATACCAATAAATTATGACTATTGTTTGTAAAAAGGTAGGCCAAGGTTACTGAGCTCTGTTCATATAGTTACATATCCTTATTAAGGCAAAATGAGTAACATCTCACCAGATGTACTGATTTCTTAATTAAATCTTCTTAGTTTGGGAACGCTGCTTGCTGACTTGCTTACTCGTTTGCTTACTATTTTATATATGTGTATCTCCCTAGATAAATTAGGAAGAAATCTGTCCCTTTGTATTCCAAAAATGGCTAAGGAAGTTGTAATTAGATTTCTTGATACATTGTTTCCTACCTAGGGGCAAGTAATAAAAAAAAAGGGTAGAACACTTTCCCTAGCTAGAATTGTCATCTAAAATTCCTCCACAAAAATCTAGCTCTGAACTGAAAAACAAACAAACAAAAAAGGCTCTTTCATCCTGGACTCAATCATCAAATGAATAACTCCAGTTGTGAAGTTTAGTACCATCAGGACAATTTGAAGATTCCCACCTTCTGACAGAAGGCTAGAGAAAGTATGGCTAATATTTGGAGGTATTTCATTTGATAGCGAGTAAATAGCAGTAAAGCTCTTAAATTAATTTTTAAGTTAAAATGAAATATTTAGATATGTATCTTCTTTAAGAATCCCTGATGTAAGTTTTTGATTAGTTAAACCTAGTCCTGACTATTTCACATTAGAGGGCTGTTGTTTTATTGTTTACTCCTCAGTTTCCCATTACAATGCCCCACCGCATCTCATAGACAAAAACATAGACACATACATTTGCTTACAGTAAATTATTGGCCTGTATTCTCACTTTGGGCTACTCTGTTTGGCCTACTGCATTATAATTTTCCTTCTAGACTCTGCAACTCGATCTGTGCCTGTTAGGCTTGGCCAGTTGCACACCTCGGTCTTTCCAAGTCTGCCCCTTCTTCTTTTAAGGTGTGATACTAGTTCTGACCTCTGAGGTATCACAGAATATTCTTTCCAACCCTTGAAGACCTTAAAGACATCAAAGCTCCTATCCACAGTTTTTTCAACTCTCATGCACAAATTCACTACAGAAAAAGTTGCATTTAATTTGTCTTAGCTTTCTTTCAAGGAATGTAGTTACTGGATTCATTTTGGCCAAATGCTATTACAGCAAAAATACCCTAGGATTATTATGGGTTTTGTACTTCCACTGCAATGGTTTTCAGACATTAGTGTGCATAAGAACCTCCAGAGAGGTTGTTAAAATGCATATTCCTGGTCTTATAACTACGCCCCCCCGACACCCCCCAAAAAGATGGAGTCAATAGGTCTAGGGTGGAGTTCAGGAATCTTCAGTTTATATAAGCATTCAGGTGATTCTGATATTGGGAGTGCTGTGGACCACACTTTGAAATATCACACTTATTAGCTGGTCAATAAAGCCCACATGGATCTATTCAAGTAAAAGGAATGCAAATTCTCTTTTTAGTTCTTGGAAGAAAATGCTTTTAGAACTCTGCTTTTCTCCTCTGATAGCAAAGAGAGAGAACTCAAGAACTAAACTGATGGTGCTGTCCCTTTAAAGAACACTATTATTCTGAAAATGAAATGTTTGCTTGCTTGCTTCAGAAAGAAAAGGTCCTGCTTGCCGTGGGAGTAAAAGGTATTATGATTGCAAAATTTTCGTTCACCAGACAAATTCCAGTTCTTTCATATGGCTTTAGACAATGCTCTCTCTTAACTGTACAGCACTTCAAAATCTTGAGGTGGTGGTTTTAGTGTGGGCTAATTCCAGTGCTATTTAGAGAACATGCAAACAGAATTAAGATTTAGAGCTGCTCAAAGGGACAGAACAGTGGCTTCCCCAGCAACAGGGCTTATACTTGTTAGAGCCACTGAGTCATCCTGAAGTACAGATTTCCCACTTAAAGGTGTGGGAAGTTAATTATTTCTCAGGCTCAAAGACCAGAACCTGATTCAAACACTCCTTGGGATGCTCTCCCTACTCCTGATTCCAGGCTTTCATAAGATCCCAGGCAATGACAGAAATATGAGAATTCAATTGCATCTCTGACACTTTATTGACTGTAAGACTTTGAGCAAGTCATTTCACTGTTCTGACCTTAGAGAATTAGAATGACAGTATTTACCTCACAAGATGATTGTGAAAATTTAGTTTATGAAAATATGGAGCATAGTACCTGGCAGCAAACCATTGCAACATTCATTTTTCATTCCTACAACATGTTATCCTGGAGTCATTGCCACACCAATCCTTCAATGGCAGTGAGTCTGACCAGCCACAAGTTGCCCAGGGTAGCCCCCTTTTCCAATGGATATGTTGTGGAAAAATACACCAAAAGTTCCAAGACCCAGTCCAACGAAAAACCAAGTAGTAACTTGGAGAGAAGGAGAATTCAAAATTATTATGTGCAGTCCCATGCAAGCTAGTTTTCTTAAGATCTGAGCAGTGGGCTCAGTTAAAATATTGCTTATATACCAGAATTTTTACACAAGCTAATTGGTCAGTTTGAACTCAAACCTTTTCAAGTGACAGAAGTTGCTATGAAGAGTACAAGTAGTAACATTGGTAAGGCAAGGAGTTGTCACAGGTTGCCAAAGTTGTGACAGGCACAAATTGTTACACAAAGCCGGAGCTGCTAGGGTGCAAACAGTTACATTTGTGGAGCAAAGGCACAAACAGTTACGTGTGCAAGTCGAGCAAAGTGCAAGGAAGCTTTTGTAGGAGCCTTTGCATGCAGTTAGCTTATTTGCAGAAGGTAAGCATATTCACAGAAGCAGAAAGCTGATTAGTTTTTAATGAAATTCCCCAAATATCCTCTTCATATTTGTATCCCATTTAATGTGGTTGATTTTATTGGCTAGCATTTAAGAACAGCTGGGATGTGATCATCAGTTACCTATGTGATAGAGAAGCAAGTAGGTTATGAGTATTATGCTAATTGATGATACTTCTCTTTTTCTAAAAAAAAAAATCCCATTTTGACCCATTTATTTTCACAATATTTTAATGAAGTTTAAAAATTAGATACAACAAAGTCTGGATTTACCTAACAGATCAGTTAAGACAAGGGCTCTCAGTGGTGCAAGGAAGGCTATGCAATTTTCTGAAAACCTTATGAATGTTATGAATCCTCTGCACAAAAATATACATACATACACACCAAATTTTGCATTTAGTATATGGAGGTTCACAGACTTCCCACACACCATTGGTGTAACTCAGGGTAAGAAGCCCTGATATAAGTATTATCCATCACTTTTATCCTTCCTCTAGTAAAATAGGAGTCTAAGCCCCTCCTAACCCTGAGAACATGGGAATTTCTCTATGAAAGCTGTCAAAACCCCACAGAAGACTTGTGTGGGCTCCCTTAACAGACACTTGGGTTCTCTAAAGGACTACATACAGCATGTCTAGGTAATGATGGAATCACCATGATGAGACAATTAGGACCTCAATTTTATAGTTTAGCAAATATGTCTTCTAGCCTATATAAATCAGGCAAAGATGAAAGGCAGGGCAGGGAGAATAGCCCAAGGAAAAATAAATTTCTCTAAGTGCCTCATTCAAATTTTAGGGGTCATGTTATCCACATTGTTCAAGTCATTTTGCAACTGTACTAGAAAATGCTTCTGTTTCACTGTCAGGCACTGCCCTCGCCTTCCCAATTCTGCTTTTTGTAATGTAGATTTCAGAATATCAACTTGCCAAAGCTCTGATTCTCAGCTATGAAGAGTCAAACAATGAGGGATCTGTTTTTCCTGTGACAAACAGCTGGGGGAAGGAAGCAAGGATGAAACAGACTGCACACAGTAAAGACAGGAATTAGACAACAGATAAAAAAGTAATTGGGAACTATGTTCAATTAACTTCTATATTACATATTTTTTATAACTTTAACTGTAGGCATGGCATGGTTATTCATAACCCATCCACCTCCTACAGAGATCTATGTTTTAAGAGTCGGAATGCAGTATCATTCAGATATAAAGATAACAGTCTTGGCCTTCTCCCAACAAAATGTGAATGCAGAATTACTCCTTTATAAGAATAATCTCCACTCCTTCAAACCTTGTGGTTAAAGATATGCTTTTGAGAGAATGTTGGTCAAGTCGGGTGTGCAAGCTATGGCCAAAGAACAGGACATGTGTGGCTTACATATGTCATGTGTGTGGTTCATATGCATCCCTTTAATTCATTAGCACAAGTCTTTGTCCTCTCAGCCCCATCTGAGGAATTATCCAATGCAAAAATAGAACTTGTTACCCTCTCTAGAGAGGAATGATATCCAGGAAGAAAATCCAGGAGGTCAATGGTAACCCTGAAAAGCAAATGAGTGACTTTGAAATTAATTGGTAAATAATGAATTGAAATCTACAAGAAAAAGGAGAAATTGAAAGAGAACCTTAGACTGAAAAAAAATAGGATTTATCCTGTGTTAATATTCAACTAACAGGAAAGTAGCCCTTATCTCAGTGTCTTCAGAAGTGAGTCCCAATGAAGATATCCAAATGACAGTTGTGTCACATTCATAAGGTTTAAAGGATAAATACAAACGTATCCACCAATAAGGAAGAAAAGCTTTCAAGTTCTGAGGGTTTGGTCCTGCATTTTTTTCTCTGGCTATATTCTCTTTCTAAAAGACCTTATTCTAATCTCACGGCTTTAGTATTATCTATACACCAACTATTCTCTAATTTATTTCTCCAGCCATGACTTCCCCCAAATCTGTATGCTCAGCTGCATACTTAAATGTAATTTCCAGGGTAGCCAATAAGAAAATAACTGACACTTTATTGACATACAAAAAAGGAAATGAAGAAGGAATCAAAATGGTACAATTGAAGAAAAAAGCACAAAAGAAGGCAGTATTAGATGAATTGAGGAGTGAAAATGATACAAGCAATATTGAAAACAGCAAAAACAGTAAGCCTTCTCCTATCAAAAATCAGTTTAAATGCAAATGAGTTAAATTCATCTATTAAAAGACATATTGGCAGTATGGATTTTAAAAATGATTCATCTGTATGCTGTCTAAAGACACAAATATGTTGAAAGTGAAAGGATGGAAAAAATATATTCCATGTAAATGGTAAACAAAAGAGAATTTGAGTGGCTTTACTAAGAGCAGACAAAGTAAACTTTAAGTCAAAAATTGTTATGAGATAGAAAAAAACATTATATATTTATAAAAGTTTTGATTAATCAAGAAGACATAACAATTTATAGACATATATGCACAAATGAAAGAACCCCAAAATATATGAAACAATCATCAACAGAACTGAAGAAGTAGATGGTAACAGTTGGAGATTTTAATACTCTACTTTTAATATTTAATGGAACATCTACACAGATCAGTATGGAAATGGAAGACTTAAACAACAGTTTAAACCAAGTACACCTAAAGGACATACCAAACACTCCACCCAGCAACAGACTAGAGAGCCTTCTCAAGTGTACATGGAATATTCTTTAGGGAAAAAAAAGGTTAGTCTACAAAATGGATCTCTATAAATTTTGAAAGACAGAGATCATAAAAAGTATCTTCTCTAATCACAATAGAATGATTCTAAAAAATTGATAACAGCAGGAAAACTCGAAAATTCACAAATGCATGAAAATGTAACAACACACTCTTAAACAACCAATGGCTTGAAGAAAAAAAATCACAAGGGAAAGCAAAATATACTTTTAACTAAATGAAAATGAAAACACAGCATGCCAAAACTTATAGGAGGCAATGAAAGCACTGCTCAGAGGAAACTTCATCGCTCTAAATCCATATATTAAAATGGGAGCTGTATCTCAAACCAATAAGCTAAGCCTGAAACTAGAAAAAAAGAGAGAGAGAGGAAATAAAGATTAAAGCAGAAATCAATGAAATACAAAACAGAAAATAAAAGAGGATCAATAAAGTCACAATATTAGTTTATTGAAAAGATCAACAAAATTGACAAACCTTTACTTAGACTAAAAAAAGTAAAAAAAAAATCTAAGTAATGAAAATTATAAAGAGGCAACAGTTTTCCAAAGTTTACAGAAATAAAAAGGATTATAGTGAATACTATTAATAATTTTAAGCCAATAAATTACCAAACTACTAAATTAACTTTAAGATGAAATAGAAAATCTGAAGAGGCCCATAACAAGTAAAAAGATTAAATCAGAAACCCATCAACAGAGAAAGTCCAGGGCCAGATGTTTTCCCTAGTAAATTCTACAAATATTTGAAGAAGAATTAACAGTATCAGTATATTCTTTACTCAAAAGTTATTGATCTTTCAGTTTCAAGAATATATAAAGTTTCTTTCTGTCATGCATTCCCATTCTTAGAATCCTTTTCTCTTACATCTGTAAAAGAGTAGCTTATTCTTATCTTCAAATATCAGCTCAATTGTTTCTCCTTCATAGAGGCATTCCCAAATTATGCTAATAGGTCTCCTCTGTTTATTATTTATCACAGCTCGCTGTTTATTTCAGAACCTTTATCTTGTAATTAACCTTCCTCATTTGTTTACCTTTTGATCTTCTGTCTCCCTTCTCACTAAATTAAAGTGCCATGAGGGCAGAAGCCTTGTTTACCTTATTTCAGTTGTATATCCAGAGCCTAAGAAAGTACTCAACACACAGCAGGCACTGGCAAATTTTGGCAAATTAATAAATAAAAGGAAGGAAAACACTTTATATAAACCTTAGATATTAAGTGACTGAAAATTTGGCACAAGAAATAACTAGGTTTCAAGTTAATATTTTAGAAAAATATATTTGTTTCTGATCTGTCACATCTTTCTCCACTCCAACCTTTTAAACATACAGATCATTAAATATTCTCTTAGAAATTTAAAATTAAGAATAATTTTTTTTTCTAACTGTAGTTAAATATTATCCTTTGGCATTATACTTCAGATAACCAAATATCATATTGCCTTTAAAGAAACTAAAAAAGTCCCACTATTAATGCTTTATTTGGCCATAAATTTATGGTAATAACAAAAGTCGTTTTAGATAACATTAATAAGTAATAGCAAACATGCATTAGTATTCCCTAAAGGGAGTTCCTGAATAGTAAGGCACCATCTGAATGTAACATATAGGTGTATCTGTCTAAAATATAAAGTATATTCTCAGTCTGCATTCTCACAAGAGACCCAGACCATACTGAAAGGAAATGGGAGGGTTACATTTTCATCTCAGCCAAATTTTCAAGGTGGTTTGCCTGATTTTCTTTAACGCTGATTTAGATTTCTAAAATTGGTACCCACAGCTGTCTAAAAGCTAGATTTTCCAGAAAAAGATCTTAACAATCTCAAACATCTCATAATAAAAAAAGACCCTCACATTTCATTGAGACACTTGAACTACTATGAGCTATAAGCACAATCCAACTCTATACTTTATATAGCAGTTAGAAAAAGATAAAATAACTATAAATGTTATCAGTCATTAGGACCAATCCACATACCTAGAAATATTATTTTAAAAATAGTTTATTATTTTAGCTAACATGTATTGAATGCTTAAAATAGGCCAGGTTTTTCTAGGCATTTATTTTTTATTGCATATAAATCTTACAATAATTCTAAGAGGTAGATGCTACCTATAATGAAGAAACTAAGACTCTGGAAGCTAGATAACTTCCCAAAGGCTAATGAGTAGTTAATGGAAAAGCTAGAAGCTGAAGCCATGTAGTCTGACTCCAAAGTTAGAGCTATCAACAATTATACCACAATGCTCAAGGGGAAAAAGTTAACTAGAAAAAAGAAAGAAATTCTATTGAGTATGCAATCTCAAGACTGATTTATTTTTTTTAAATCATATACTTTGCAAGTAAGTTTATTGAGCCAACATCCTTGACTCTCCTTGTTCAATGTCATTTAAGCCTGAAAGTTCTCTTCATGGCCTTTAATAGTATTATCTATAGGGGATATGGATTATATATCTTAATATGCCAACATTTGCTCAATAAGTTCAGTTAATATGCACAACTCTAGGTAGTCTCGCCCTTACTTTTCTATCCCTTTTCTGACTGAGAGGATGAGCAATAGGAGTTAAGATGTTGGTGGCAAAATCCATCATTTTATGTTGAAAGAGAAGGGGAGAAAATTCTATAAACAATTAAATAGTGATTGCATTTCCAGGAAAGTAGCAAACCATTTACCCTTAGCTTTCCTTGTGGTGGTGATAAAGTCTGCCAGTTAAGACACTATTTCAGTAACTTTTGTAGCCTTGTACTACAGTTCACTATTATTGACCTCAAAGCTAATCATTATGTCTGTCTCTACTCTAATAAAAACCACTTCGGGATAAGTACAAAAGCTAAGTCTTAATTTGTTGCAAGGATAACTCAGATGCTACAGGCTTCCGATTTCTGTTTCTATTTCCACCTTGGTGTAAGCGCCATATCTTTTCTCCTGAGATAATCATATAAGGCACTAATGGGCACCTCCTCAGAAGAAGCCAAAAGAAGAAATTCAACACAAGGTCTCTTCTGCAATCTCTCACCAGCATTAAAGAACCCATCATCTTAGGCAGTTCCACTTTCCTTCAGAGAGATAAAGGAGAGCTCCCACTTCCAAGGAGGTCAGGAATAAGATGAAGAGACAAAAATGACTCTAACCTAGTAACAAGAGTATTTATTACATAGTAATAATAATATTCTTTTGTGTTAACATAATTGTTCTGATGCCATATCAAAATAACTGTGTCAAAATGTCTCTAGCACCTAAAATGCCTATATCCAATTGTTCCTAGACTTCTGGTTCTGTGATAAGATTGAGGAGGAGGTGTACTTGCCCATATTCCTCCCACTAAGTACAATTAACAATAGTGGATGTTATATATAAAAACATAAGATGACTCTGGACAGTGGGGAGGAGAAAGACCAGGTAGGGACTTTGAGACTCAAGGAATGGCATGGTGTTAAATTCCCTAGGTTTTCTTTTTGCCTAATATATCCTGGATTGGGTTCAATGGAAGCCTGTAACCAGTACACATCAATAAATGCAGACTAAAAATGCTACAAGAAAAATGTGCTCTCTCTAGACAAAAAAAAAAAAAAACAGGATAAAGACAGTCTAATAAGACAGAAAACTTTTAGGCAAAAGTTACGCTACTATACCCAAACACCATAGGAAAAAGAATGGTCTCACCCCAACCAGTGACAGCATAGATCAAGAAGGAAACCTACAATTCTATTTCTACAAATCTGTAACTAGGCACCTCTTTTCCTCCCGCAGGGTAGTAACAGAGATGGCTGAGTATATAGCCAGGACTTTCATTCTGGCCCAGTGATAAGGAGGCCCAGTGGGCACGGTGAAGGCCATGTCAGAGGCAGTAATAAAGCACTCCTTTACCTCCCCTACCCCAGCCATGGTTGTATTAGCATAAGCCTAGTAGGGAATTGAAATTCCATCCCTGCTCAGAATTAACAAGGAGCCCCTCCTGGGATGTCAAAGGTGGCTTAGTACAAAGCATATATGACAGTTTGATTTTCTCTGCATCCTCTCCAACATTTGTTATTACTTGTCTTGTTGATTATGGGTATTCTAACAGGAGTAAGATGGGATCTCAGTATGGTTTTGATTTGTATTTCCCTAATAGCTGGTAATGTTGAACATCTTTTCATGTTTGTTGGCCATTTGTATGTATTCTCAGGAGAAGTGTCTTATCAGATCTCCTGCCTACTTTTTGATTGAATTGTTTTTTTTTTTATTGTTATTGAGTTTTATATATTCCTTATATATTTTAGATATTAAGTCCCTTGTCGGTACCCTTGCTTATAAATATTTTCCCATTTGCATGGTAGTATCTTTATCATGTTGATGGTTTCTTTTGCTGAGCAAACACTTTTTATTTTGATGTAGTCCCATTTGTTTATTTTTGCTTTTACTCCCCTTGCCTTTGAGGTTAAATTCATAAAATCCTCTTTAGTCCAAGGTCTATGAGTTTAGTTGCTATGTTTTCTTCTATTCATTTTATTGTTTCAGGTCTTACATTGAGGTCCTTAATCCATTTTGAGTTAATTTTGGTGTGTGGTGATAGACGACAGTATGTTTCATTCTTTTGCAGGTGGCTTTTTACTTTTCCCAGCAGGGTGTATTGAAGAGGCTTTCCTTTCTCCACTGTGTGGTTTTGGCTTTTACTGTTGAAAATTATTTGCCCATATAAATATGGGTTTACTACTGGATTCTACCTTCTATTCCACTGGTTCATGTGTCTCTTTTTCTGCCAATACCATGCCATTTTGATTACTGTCACTTTGTAGTATAATTTGAAGTCAAGAAGAATGATGCCTCCAGGCTAGTTCTTTTTTCTCAAGATGGCTTTGGCAATACAGGGTCTTTCATGCTTCCATACAAACCTGATGATTTTTGTTCTATTTCTTAAAGAAATACTGATGGGATTTTGATGAGGATTGCATTAAATCTGTATGATGCTTTAGGTAATATGGTCATTTTAACTATGTTCATTCTTCCAATTAAAGAACACAGAATATCTTTCCATTTCTTTGTATCTTCTTCGATTTCTTTTAATATATTCTCATAGTTTTCATTATATAAGTTCTTCACATGTTTCATTAAATTTATTCCTAGGTATTTTGTTCTTTTTGTTGTGATTGCAAAAGGAATTATTTTTTCCACATCTTTTTCTGACACTTCATTATTAGAGTATAGGAAAGCTATGGATTTTCAACGTTGATTTTGTATCCAGAAACTTTACTTTATTTGCTTATTGTTTCTAGTAGTGTTCTTGTGGAGTCTTTAGGGCTTTCTATATAGAGAATCATGTCATCCACAAATAGTGACAGTTCGACTTCTTTGCCTCCTATTTGTATACCATTTATATCTTTCTCTTGTCTGATTGCACTTGCTAGGACCTCCAATGTTATATCGGAAAACAGTGGTGATAGTGAACAGCCTTGCCTTGTTCCTGAACTTAGAGAAAACATTTTTATTTTTCAACATTAAGTAGAACATTGGCTGAGGGTTTGTCATATGTGGTCTTTATTATGTTAAGGTACTTTCCTTCATTACTGATTTTGTTAAGTGTTTTGACCATAAATGGGTGCTGTATCTTTTCGAAGGCTTTTTCCAGATTTATTAATATTATCATATGATTCTTATTCTTTAATTTGTTTCTGTGGTGTATCACATTAATCTATTTGAATATGTTGAACCATCTCTATGCTTCTGGTATGAAGCTCACTTGTTCGTGGTTTATAATCTTTTCAGTATGTTGCTGTATTCAGTTTACTAGTATCTTATTTAGGATTTTTGCATCTGTATTCATGAGAGATATTGGTCCGTAATTTTCTTTTTTGTGTTATCTTTACCAGGTTTTGGTATCAGAGTAATATTTGCCTCATGAAATGAGTTGGGAAGTATTGCCTCCTCTTTGATTTTCTGAAAGAGTTTGAGGAGAATAGGTATTAAATCTTCTCTGAATGTTTGGTAGAATTCACTGGTGAAGCCATCTGGACCTGGACTTTTACTTTGTGGTAGATTTTTGATGATTGCTTCAATTTCTATACTGCTGATGGGTCTGTTTAGATTTTCCAGTTCTTGATTCAGTCTAGAAAAGTTGTATTTTTCTAATTACTGGTCCACTTCTTCTAGGCATTCAATTTGGTGTTAGCTACTTTTTTATAGTATTCTTGTATGACCTTTTGTATTTCTTTGGTAATTTCCCCTCTTTCATCCCCAGTTTTCTTTTTGTGTTTTATCTCTTTTTTCTTTAGTGAGTCTATCCAGGAGAGTGTCAATTTTATTAATCTTCTCAAAGAAACAGCTCTTTGTTGCATTTATTTTTTTTACTGTTTTATTTTTGCAATTTCATTTATTTCTGCTCTAATTTTTATTATTTCTTTCCTTTTGCTGACTTTAGGCTTCATTTGTTCTTTTTCTATTTTTGTAAGATGAAGTGTTAGATTGTCTATTTAGGCTCATTCTTGTGTTTGGAGATAGGCCTGTAATAATATGAACTTTCCTCTTATGACCACTTTTGCCATGTCCCAAAAATTTTGGTATGTTGCACTATCATTATCATTCTTTTCTATGTATCTCTTGATCTCTCTCTCTCTTTTTAAAAAATTTCTTCTCTGACCCAGTTATTCTTCGGTAGCATGTTGTTTAATCTCCATGTATTTGTGGTTCTTCCAGCTTTCTTTCTACAGTTGATCTCTAGTTTCAAACCATTATGATCAGAGAATATGGTTGGTATGATTTCAACCCTCTTTTATTTGTTGAGGCTATCTCTGTGTCCAAGTTTGTGGTCAATCCTTGAGAATGTTCCATGTGCACTAGAGAAGAATGTATAAGGAGCTGTTTTGGGAAGAAAGGCTCTGTAAATGTCAATTATGCCCAATTGGTCTAATGTGTCATTTAAGAATGTTATTTCCTTATTGGTTTTCTGTTTGGATGATCTGTTCATATCCAACAGTGCGATATTTAGGTTCCCTACTACGATAATGTTTTGGTCTGTTTCTCCCTTTAGTTCTGTTAGTAATTGCTATTCATATTTTGAGGCTCCCTGGTTAGGATTATAGGTATTAACAAGTGTTATGTCTCCTTGGTCCATGATTCCCTTTATCATAATGAGGTTTCCCTCAGTATCTTTCTTTACTTTTTTTTTTATTTTGAAGTCTATTTCATCCGATATTAGTACCACTATTTCTGCTTTTCTTTGAATGTCATTTCCTTGAAATATCATTTTTCACCCTTTCATTTGGATCTGTATTTGTCTTTGGAGCTGAAATGTGTCTCCTGGAGGCATCATATGTTTGGGTTTGTTTTCTGATCCAGTATGCAAGTCTGTGCCTTTTTATCAGTGAGGTCAGTCCATTTGCATTAAGGGTGATTATTGAAATATGAGGTCTTTTTATAGCCATTTTATCTTTTGCTTTTTGGTAGCTCGGTGTTTCCACTGCTTCCTTATTCTTATGTTTCTGTTTTCTTTATTTTGGTTTGCCTTTTGGGGGTTTCCCTCTGGTCTTTCTTGTTATTATAGGTCTCTTTATTTTATTTTATTATTAGTTTTAAATGTACAGTACACCTGTTAGACATTTATATAGTTTATGAAATGTTCCCCCTAATTGCTCTTTTTCTCCTTTGGCTCTACATCTAGCCATTACATTAATGTTGACTGCATTCCCTATGCTATGTTTCCCATCCCTGTGACCATCTAGCAACTATTAATTTGTACTTCTTTAACCTTTTACCGCTTTCTCCCAGCCCTGCTATCCCCTCCCCTCTGGCCATCACCAAATTGTCTTCTATATAAATGCCCATTTTTTAAGAGAAGAAAGACCTCAAATCAATAAGCTAATCTTCCACCTTAAGTCACTAAATCTAAAGCAAACAGAGGTAAAGAAATAAAGATTTGAACACAGATAAACAACATAGAAAATAGAAAAAGAATAAAGAATAATCAATGAAATCAACATTTGGTTTTCTGAAAAGATCAATGCACTGACAAATCTTTAGCAAGAATGATCAAAAATAAAAGAGATAAGACACAGGTTGCTTGAATCAGAAATTTTTTAAAAAATGTAGCTACTACAGACTGAATGATTTTGTCTCCCTCACAAATTGCTATGTTGAAACCTAATCCTCAATATGATGGTACTTGGAGATGAGGGCCTTTAGAAGGTGATTAGGTCATAAGAGTAGAATTCTCATGAATGAATGGTATTAGTGACCTTATAAAAGGGACCCCAGAGAGCTTCCTTGCCCCTTTATGTCATGTAAGGACACAACAAAAAGATAGCAGTCTACAGCCCAGTAGAGGGTCTCACCAGAACTCATCCATGCTGGCACTCTGATCTCAGACTTCCAACTTCCAGAACTGTAAGAAATAAAAGTCTGTTGTTAATAGACCACCCAGTCTATGGTGCTTTATTATAGTAGTGCAAGCTAAGGCAGTGACATTACAGAAATAAAAAGATTATGAAGGAATAGTATGAACAATTGCATGCCAATAAATTAGATAACAGAAGAAATAGATAAATTCCTAGGAAACAAATGACCAAAACTGACTCAAGAAAAAATAGAAAATAAGTATAGGCTTTTAACAGGTAAAGAAACTGAATCAGTAATCAAATGCCTCCTAACAAAGAAAACCCCAGGAGAAGGTGACTTTACAGGTAAATTCTACCAAATATTTAAAGAAGAATTAATACCAATTCTTGAAAAATTTTCCTAAAAGTGGAAGTAAGAACATTTCTCAACTCATTCAAGAGTCCATTATTATACCGATACCAAAATCATGTAACAATATCATGTGGAAAAATACCTACAGATTATATCTTATAAATATTAACTCAAAAATCCTCAGCAAAATGCTAGCCAACTAAATCCATTAATATATAGTAAGAATTAAATACCATAACTAGCTTGGATTTATCCTAGGAACACAAGAGTACATTAACTTCAAAAAATCTAATGACTATAATACACCATATGAATAGAATTTAAAAAAACACATGGATCATCTCAGTAGATGTAGAATAAACTTGACAAAATCTAGCACCTTTTCATTTCAGAAATACTCAAACTATAGTAAAAGGGAACTTCCTCAATATGATAAAAGGATTACAAAAAATCCACAGCTAACATTTACTTAATAGTAAAAGATGGATGTTTTTCCTCTAAGATTGGGAACAAAACAAGAATATCTACTCTCACTACTTCAGTATTTTACTGGAGGTTCTAGCCAGGGCAGGTAGGCAAGAAAATAAAATAAAAGGAATCTAGATTAGAAAGGATAAAGTAAAACTATCTCCATCCTCAAATGACATGATCTAGTATAGAGAAAATCTTAAAGAATCCATTAAAAAACTATAAGAATTAATAAATGAGTTAAGCAAGGTTGCAAAATACAAGATAAATATGTAAAAATCAATTGTATCTCTACACACTTTCCAGGAACAATTTGAAAATAAAATGAAAATAATTACATATACGATAGCATTTTTAACAATGCAGTAGTTAGGATTAAATTTAACAAAAGAAGTGTAAAACAGGCTGGAGACCCAGGAAAGAGTTGATGCTTGAGTCTGAAGGCAGTCTGTTGAAGGAATTCCCTCTTCTTCACATGTCAGTCTTTTTTCTTTTAAGGTCTACAACTGACTAGATGAAGTCCATTCACATTATGGAGGGCAAGTTGCTTTATTTAAGCTATCGATTTAAAATGTTGATTTCATATAAAAATTATCTTCCTAGCAATATCCAGACTAGTGTTTGAACAAATATTTGGGTACTGTGTCCTAGTAGCTAAACTGATGCATAAAATTAATCAATACAAATTGGAAGACTTAATACTCCCCAAATTGATCTAAAGATCCCACATAACCTATATCAAAATACCAGCTGGCTTTTTTGTAGAAATTAAGAAACTGATCCTAAAATTCCTATGGAAATTCAAGGAACCAAGAAAAGCCAAAATAATCTCTGAAAAAAAGAACAAAATTAAACTTTCAAATCCTGATTTCAAAATTTACTGCAAAACAACAGTAATCAAGACAGCATGGTACTGGCATAAAGATAGATAGATAGATAGATAGATAGATAGATAGATAGATAGATAGATGGATGGAATATATTTGAGAGTCCAGAGATAAGGCCATGTATCTATGGTCAATTTATTTTCAACAGAGTCATCAAAAAATTAAATCATGAAACAGCAGTCTTTTCAATAAGTGGTGCTGGGACAACTTGATAATCACATACAAAAGATTGAAATTAGATGCCCACATCATACAATAGACACAAAAATTACATCGAAATGGGTCAAAAACCTAAATATAAGAGTCTTGAGGACACAAGCTCATCTTTTACCTTGGCACTGGATTTCCTCTACCTTTTGAAATGCAGACAGGAGCCAAATGAAATTTGAATAATACTTCTCTCTCTTATGGCAACATCAGCCCTAACCGCCAGACCCTTGTCTCTCAGAGCAACTCAAGAACTCTAAGACTTTGGAAAACAGTTTGAAAACCATCATATGAATTATACTGCCATTCCCATTAAAAAAAACCTTAGAAAAACTAAGGATCCACAAAATCCACTTCCAGTAAGATTGCAATCTCATTGCCTGACCATGCCTTATAAAACTATGCCTAAAGTTTACCCTCCTTTTAAAAATGTAGATATTATACACATTCTTGCCTCAACGTACTAATGAGAGAGTGTCTCTGGAACCATCATCTTAAATCCTGATAAGCATGATGTCATAATCATTAGCAGACCCCAGTGCAATCTCTGGGTATACTTTGCTGGTGGTGATACTTCTCCAAATCGCCTAGGAATGCACTATATCAGCATTCAGATAAACTCCTTTAAAAGCAACAAAATATGAAATGCAACCTTGGATAAAAATATAAAAAATCAAACCAGCAAACAGTGACCTTTGGCTCACTCACTGCTGGAGGCATTTTTGGTAAAGGACAACCAACCACATCAGTGCTGTACTTTTTTCTGGATAACTCACAGGGGTCTGTGGGCCTGAGGTAGGCAGCGGCCTACCTTGGTGTGCATTGAGACTTTGTTGGGGGGCCTCAGGACAGCACTTTGGAAAACCTGAATCACATTAACCTGGTGAATACTTACTTGCTCCCCTCTGGCTACTAACTGGGAACTTGCCTCACCCAACTTGCATAACAATGGAGGCTCTTTCAGCAGCTGGGCCTTTCAGCATCAGGCCTCAAGGTGCCCTGGGCCTTTTGACAAACTGCCCCAATACTGGTACTGGGGCAGCAAGCCTTGGTTCTCGTATTCTCTCCCATGTGTCTTCATGTACAGCAGAAGCAGGAAACAACATGGATAGTTCTGTAGTTCCTACTAAGTAGCCCCGGGCCAGTCACATGAAGCAGCTAACCTTTACCTGTAAGAGATCCCACCTAAAATGCCCCAGAACCAACACACATGGAGACTGTCTTCAGACCACAACAGAGCACTACCCAATTAGGCCCAGAAGGAGCACACACAAAAAGCATAGTCTCAACAGGGAAAGAAGCCTACTGGGGCAAATTTCCCTCAATGCAGTCAGTCCCCACATATCAGTTCATATGCTGTGGCAGTGGACGATCCTCATTGCGAGTCGGCCTGGGAGTCAATCCCACTCACTGCTGTGCCAAGAATAATTCAGGCTAAACTACAAAAAGAAGGCAGACACAACTCACATAAAGAATACTCCTGGAGCATTGGTGTAGGTGATCAGGGAGACTGTGCCACTAGGCCGTACAACACACCTAATACATGAGGCCACCCAGCGAACACTGAAAGACATAGGAGATTTACCTAATGTGTAGAAATGAACACAGGGAGGCAAGAAAAATGAGGAAATTTTAAAAAATGTTCCAAATGAAAGAACAGGAGAAAACTCCAGAAAGAACTAAATGAAATGGAGGAAAGCAGTCTACCAGATACAGAACTCAAAACACAGGTTAGAAGGATACTTAAGGAACTTAGTAAAACGTTAACAGAGAGTAAGCATAAAAAAACCATAAAATAGTTTGGAGAAACATGGCAGAGTGAGAGACGTCCACAGGTCTCTCCCCTTGAATCAACAACCTGAACATCTAAAACTTAACAGAAAACACTCAAACTGCACACCAGCATGTCCGAGTGCGAATCTGTGCATAAGACCTACTGCAGATCAGAACCCCAGGTGTCAGGTGGTGGACTGGGAGAAATAAAGAAGCTGCCTCTCTGCAGCAGCCTGAGCTCCATGTAGGAGGAAGAGAGAAGGTGCAGCGAGGTCCCTGAACAGACCTCCTTGCCTGGGAGTGTTGTGAGCTCCAAGAGGCTGTTGGCAGGGCCCAGTCATCACAGCAGAAAGCATAGAAGCAGGACGGCGAGAAACGACAGTTGAATTTTGCCAACCATGGCTGCAAAACCGAGGCTGAGCCTCAGCCCCCAACCTGGATGACCCCACCCCCATAGACCAATCACCTAGACTGATCACCATGGAGCACAGGGGAATCTAAGCAAACACTTTCAAAACTGCAGCAGAATTGAGAAAACATGGTAGAGTGAGAGATGTCCCCAGATCTTCCCTCTTGAAAGAACAATAAACTGAATATCTAAATCTCAACAACAACACAAAAAACACCCAAACTACACACAAGCACAGCACATCTGAGCATGGGATCTGTGCATAAGAGCTACCCCAAGTCAGAACCTCGAGTGTTGGGCGGTGGACTGGGAGTAATAAAGAAGCTGCCTCTCTGCAGCAGCCTGAGCTCCCTGCAGGAGGAGGGGGAGGGGAGGAAGAGTAGCGAGTTCCTGCAACAAGTTCCCTGAACATTCCTGCCTGGGGGTAGCTGTGGCTGCAGGGCCCAGTCTTCAGGGCAGAAAGCAGAGAAGCAGGACAGGACCACAGAGGAACAACAGCTGATTTTTGCCGGCCATGGTTCCAAAATTGAGGTTGAGCCACAGCCCCCAACTCCTAACTCAGAGGGCCCCTCCCCCCATACCCTCCGGAGACCGATCGCCAAGGAGCCCCAAGGGAATCTGAGACTGACAGGGAATGAAACTGAGGATAGCAGGCATGTTTAAATATCTAAAATAAAATTTATAAAGTGTTATTGACTTTATATAAAGCAGGGATCCAAGAGGCTTAGACACCACCTACTGGAAACCAAAAGAAAAGCTCCTTTTTTAGAGCAGGCTAAAAAGACACCTTATATAATAAATCATCTTTCTGGAAAAATAGCAGAATATACTTCCAATAATGACCAGGTAGAGAAATAGTCCATTAAACACCATGAACAACCAAGGTGACAAGTCATCTCAGAAAGAAAAAGGAAAATCTCCAGAAAAAAAAGCTTAGACATAGAAATATGCAACTTAAATGACAGAGAATTCAGGATGGTACTTGTGAAAAAACTCAGTGAGATCGAAAACGAGTCATATCAACAATTTCAGGAACTAAAAAAAAGACACCTAGATAAGCAGAGTAAGGAGATTGAAACCCTCTAAAAGAACAGAATAGACCTTCTGGAGATAACACACACACACACACACACACACACACACACACACACACACACTGCAAGAGTTGAAAAATGAAATAGGAAGCTTGGAAAATAGAATCAGCCAAATACAGGAAAGGATCAGTGATTTCTAACATAGAAATCTAGAAATAAATCAGAATAAAAAAGACAAAAACTAAAGAATGAAAAAAAATATGAAATAGAAATTCAAAAACTAGCTGATACCACCAGGAGAGGAAATATAAGAACAATGGGCATTATCAAAGGTGAGGAAAAGGGGTAGGGACTAAAAAGCATTTTGAGAGAAATAGTTGACGAGAATTTCTCAAATCTAAGACATGAACTAGAGCTTGGAATTCAAGAAGCCAACAGGACACCCAATTATCTCAACCCAAAAAAGCCTTCACCAAGACACATTGTATTAAACTTATCAAAAAAAAATCAATGACAAAGGCAGAATTCTCAGGGCAGCCAGGGAGAAGGAAATGGTAACTTATATGGAAAAACCCATTAGATTATCATTGGACTTCTCAGCACAGATCTTACAAGACAAAAAAGAATGGAACCAATATTCAAAATACTAAGTGAAAGGGATGCCTAGCCTAGAATAATTCATCCAGCTAAGTTCTTCTTTAAATATGAAGGAGAAATTAAGAACTTTCCAGACATAAAAAAAAATTGAGGGAATTCTCCACTATGAGACCTGCACTACAGGAAATACTGAAAGGGGTCAGCTCACCTAAAATAAAATGGCAAAACACACACACACACACACACACACACAATTAGGAGTAGGGTGACTACCAGCCAGTAGAAGCAGAAGAGTGCAACCCTTACTAAGAACAAGGGATTATAAGCTTAAACAATAAGAAGAGAATTGTTATAGCAAGATGATACTGAACCTTCAGCATACATAGGCACAAATTGAGACATCAATGACTGAAAAGAGGAGGATTCAAAGATCCAAATTCTCAAAGGGGGATGTAGATAAGGCACCTGCAGAAGAAAATGGATGACTGTGTGTGTGTGTGTGTGTGTGTGTGTGTGTGTGTAAAACTATCCTTTACATGTTTGTAATGGAAACCACATGCTAAAGATTCAGAACTGAAGTACATAACATAAAACAAGGACCAGAGGCAAAGTCCACAGAACCCAACCAAAATAAAGAAAATAGAAACACAAGGATAAGGAAGCAATGGAAACACTGAGACACCAGAAAGCAAAAGATAAAATGCCTAGAAGAATACCTCATATTTCAATAATCGCCCTAAATGTAAATGGACTGAGCTAACCATTAAACAGTCACAGAGTTGCAGAATAGGTGAAAAAACAAAATTCAATCATATGCTGTCTAAGGAGACACATGTCATATCAAAGGACAAATATAGACTCGAGGTGAAAGGGTGGAAAATTATTTCAGAGAAAAGAGGGAGTAACAGTACTAATATTGGATGAAATAGACTTCAAAATAAAAATTTAAAAAAAGTGAAGAAAGATACTTAGGAACACTTCATAATGATGGAGGAAATATGCTCCAAGAAGATATAACACTTATAAATACCTTTTCCCAATCAGGTAGCCTCGAAATATGTAAAGCAATTACTAACAGAACTAAATGGACAAATAGACCAAAACACTATCGTAGTAGGGGACCTAAATGCGACACTGTAGGACATGGACAGATCATCAAAACAGAAAATCAGTAAAGAAATAATATGTTTAAATAACACATTAGACCAATTGGACATAATTGACATTTACAGAGTCTTCCATCCCAAAACAGCTGCTTATGCATTCTTCTCTAGTGCACATGGAACATCTCAAGGATTAACCACATACTGGGACACAGAGATAGTCTCAACAAATATAAGAGGGTTGAAATCATACCAACCATATTCTCTGATCATAATGCTTTGAATAGAGATCAACTGCAAAAAGAAAGCAGGAAGAACCACAAATACATGAAGATCAAACAGCATGCTATTGAAGAATAACTGGATCAGAGAAGAAATAAAAAAAGAGATCAAGAGATACATAGAAATGAATGATAATGATAATACAACATATCAAAACATTTGGGACATGCTAAAAGTGGTCATAAGAGGAAAGTTCATATCATTACTTACTGGTCCATCTCCAAAACATGCATAAGTCCAAATAAACAACCTAACACTTCATCTTAAAAACTAGAAAAGGAAGAACAAATGAAGCCTGAAGTCAGCGGAAGAAATAAATAATCAAAATTAGAGCAGAAATAAATAAAACTAAAAACAAATAAACAATAGAAAAAATAAAAGCAACAAAGAGCTGGTTCTTTGAGAAGGTTAATGAAATTGACAAACTAGACTCACTAAAGCAAAAAGATAAAGGACACAAATAAAAAAAATAGGTATGCAACAGGGGAATACAACTGACATTGCAGAAATACACAGGATCATACAAGAATACTATGAAAAAGTAGATAGCACCAAATTTAATAACCTAGAATGAATTCACCCATACTTAGAAAAATACAATCTTCCTAGACTGCCTCAAGACGATCTGGAAAATCTAAATAGACTGATCAACAGTATGGAAATTGAAACAATCATCAAAACCCTACCAAAATGTAAAAGTCCAAGATCAGATGGCTTCACCAGTGAATTCTATCAAATATTCAAAGAAGATTTAATACCTGTTCTCCTCAATCTCTTACAAAATATCGAAGAAGAGGCAATACTTCCTAACCCATTTCATGAGGCAAATTTTACTCTGATACCAAAACCTGGTAAAGATAGCACACCAAAAGAAAACTACAGACCAGTATCTCTCATGAACACAATACAAAACACTTCCATAAGGTACTAGCAAACAAAATACAGCAACATATTAAAAAAGATTATATGCCGGGATCAGGTGGGCTTCATTCCAGGGACACAAGGATGTTCAACATATGCTAATTGATTAATGTGATACACCTCATAAACAAATTAAAATATAAGAATCATATGATCTTATCAAGAGATGCAGAAAAAGCCTTCAAAAAGATACAGCATCCATTTATGATCAGAACACTTAACAAATAGGTATAAAAGAATAGTACCTTAACTTAATAAAGGTCATATATGACAAACCCTCAGCCAACATTATACTTAATAGTGAAACATTAAAAACCTTTCTTCTAAGATCAGGAACAAGGTAAGGCTGTCCACTACTGTCACTGCTACTCAATATAACATTGGAGGTCCTAGCAAGTGCAATTAGGCTAGAGAAAGATATAGACAGCATCCAAATAGGAAACAAATAAATCAAACTGTCACTATTTGTGGATGACATGATTCTCTATATAGAAAACCCTGAACACTCCACAAGCAAACTACTAGAAACAATAAGAAAATACATTAAATTTTCTGGATACAAAGTCAACATTCAAAAATCCATAGTATTCCCATACTCTAATAATGAAGTGTCAGAAAAAAAGATGTAGATAAAATAATTTCTTTTGTAATTGCAACAAAAAGAATAAAATATCTAGGAATAAATTTAACGAAAAATGTTAAAGACCTATATAATGAAAACTATAAGACTCTATTAAAAGAAATCGAAGAAGATACAAAGAAATGGAACAATATTCTGAGTTCCTGAAAGTTTATGCTGAGAACTCCAACAATAATCAAATGGGTTTTCCTTTATAGGTTACCATCTTCTTTTTCCTGGCTACCCTGAGAATTTTTTTTTTGCCATTGATATTTGAGAATTCTAATACAATGTGTCTTGAGGAAGGTCTTTTTGGGTTAAGGTAATTGGGCGTTCTGTTGACTTCTTGAATTCCAAACTCCAGCTCATTCCTTAGATTTGAGAAATTCTCATCATCTATTTGTCTGAAAATGCTTTCTAATCCCTTCTCTTCTTTTCCCATTATTGTGTTTCTTCTCTTGATAGTATCAGCTAGTTCTTGCATTTCTATTTCATTATTTTTCATTCTTTGGTTTCTCTCTTTTTCCTTATGATTTATTTCTAGATTTCTGTCTTCGATATCACTGATCCTTTCCTCCATTTGGTCGACTCTATTTCCCAAACTTGCTATTTCATTCTTTATCTCTTTCAGTGTGTTCTTCATCTCCAAAAGTTCTATTTGGTTCTTTTCTGAGGGTTTCAATCTCTTTGCTAAAGAACTCATTCTGCTCATTTACTTGTTTTTTTTTTCAATTCTTGAAATTATTTATATGAATTATTTTGGATCTCAGTTTTTTCAGAAGCATCATCCTGAAATCTTTGTCATTTAAGTCACATATTTCTTCATCTGTAAGCTTATTCTCTGGTGCTCTTTCTCTTCCTTTCTGAGTTGCCTTGTCACTTTGGTTGTTCATGGTGTTTAATGGATTATTTCTCCACCTGGGCACTAATTGAAGTGTATTTTGCTTCCCCTGCCCCCAGAAAGTTTTATTATAAAAGGTCTCTGGTTAGTCACTTGCTAAGTAGGCATTTTTCTTTTTGTTTCCTGTCAGTGGCATCTAAGCCTCTTGGATTCCTGCTTTATATAAAGCCTTACTAATGCTGTTTTTTCTTATAAATATTTACTCACACTCCCTACCCTCCATCTCAGTCCCTGTCATTGTTAGCAACAGTTTTTGTAGCATTTGATCAGATTCCCTGGGGCTTAGTGGTATTTGGTCCCAGAGGATATAGGTAGAGATGCCCTCTGCGTTGGGGTTAGGGCTACAGGTCTACCTCGTGTTTTGTAACCCCGACTGGTAATAATCAGCTTTTGCTTCTCTGTTACCCACATTTCCCTGCTTTCTGCCCTGATCCCTGGGCGAGCACTGCTTGGAGCTCACAACTCTCTCAGACAGGATTGTTCAGGGAACCTGCCTCATCTTCTCCCCTCCCCTCCTCCTGCAGGGAACTCTGGCTACGAGAGGCAGCTCCTTTCTTTCTCCTGGTCTACCGCTGGACTTTTGCGGTTCTGAACTGTCATAGCTCTTATTCATTGATCCTTTTCTCAGATGTGCTTGGGTGTAAGTTGGGTGCTTTTTTTGAGTTTTAAATGTTCGGCTCATTGTTTTTTCAAGGGAAGATAGCTGAGGCATCTCTCACTCCACCATGCTTCTCTAAAAGTTTTTTTTAAATCAGATGCTAGGTTTTCCTAGAGTCTCAAAAACCACCTCTTCGTCAAACTCCAGTATCACCTTTCTCCTCCATGTCATTCTTAGAACGCTTCTTCAGTGAGTAAAGTAAATGAAAAAAATGCAACAGTCAAATCAAGAGACTTAGGGCAAAGTCTGAACAAAAAAAGTATCTATATGCCTTTATGGAGTTTGGAGCTGGCTTGATGGTCTATGGAAGGGCTCTTGTTCACCAACCTGGAAACTTTCCCACAAATAGGTTTTTAATTTCTTGCTCTCTCTCCTCTCATTCTGGTACCACTATGATGCAAATGTTGATATGCTTGATATTGTCCCAGAAGCCACTTAAACTAACCTCATTTGGGGGTATTCTTTTTGCTTGCTATGCTCTGATTGAGTGTTTTCTGATACTTTATCTTCAAAATCGGTGATTCAATCCTCTGCTTCATCTAACCTGTTGAATCCTCCTGAGGTATTTTTCATTCTGGTTATTGTATTCTTCATTTCTGACTGGTTCTTTTTTATGATTTCTATCCCCATTTTTATGTTTTCTATCTCTTTGTTAAAGTTCTCACTGAGTTCATCTACTCTTCCTCCAAGTTCATGGAGCATCCTTATAACCAGTGTTTTGAATTCTGCATCTGGTAGATTGCTTGTCTCAATTTTGTTTAGCTATTTTTTGGAAATTTGTTTTGTTCTTTCACTTGGGACATGTTTCTTTGTCTCCCCTTTTTGGCTGCCTCCCTTTGTTTCTATGTATTAGGTAGGGCTGCTATGTCTCCCTGTCTTAGTAGAGTGGCTTTATGTAGTAGGTGTCCTGTTGGACCCAGTGGTGCAGTCTTCCCTAATAACCTGAACCAGGTGTTCAAGGTGTGTCCCTTGTATGGGTTGTGTGTGCCCTCCTGTTGTAGTTGAGCTTTGGTTATTGTTTACACATCAATGGGAGTGACTAACCCTTGGGCTGATTTGTTATAAGGCTTGGCCAATGAAGGGCTGACCCTAAGGAGCAGGATTCACTTTACCAGGGCTCTGGGACTTGCCCAGTCTTCACTTTGGGTGTGTCTCCCTCAGATGCAGCCCTGGATGGTGCTCTGACTTTGGCTCCAGCTTCAGTCAAAGTTGGCCACTATGTGTGGTGGCTCACGGGCCTCCCGGAAAGGGCCCACCTGCAGGCCAAGTTCACCTGCAGCCTGTGCACTTCCAGGGCCACCTGGCAAGAGTCACCAAGCAATGTACAGATAACTACTACTCATGATGGGCTTGGAGGTGCCTGAAAGACCAAGTCATGAACTAAGGCTGCCTGCTGCTGGTGCCAGGCTTGAGGATTCTCAGCAAGTTGTATGGGACATGTTGAGGCCAGCTGCTGTTTCCTTGAGCTTTCTGAGGCTTTGAGAGATTTTAGGAAATTGTGCAGCATGAGCCAACATAAGCCATTTGAATAGGGGAAAAAAACCTGGAGGTAGCTTAGGTGGGGTTTCTGGGAACCCTCAGGCTGGGTGACCTGTGTTAGCCAGGTTGATGGAGGCTCAGATATTGTGGCCATCTGTGATCACACGTGGGGCAGAGGGGCTGCTCAGCAAAGGAACAATGGAAACTACCAGCACTTCTGCCTGGGAGAAAGCTGCCCCTCCAGCCCTTGCTCTGAAGCCAGACAATTCAATTCTTTCCTGTATGTCCCTGGCACCCCTTGAGCAGTTTTTCTAGCTGTGGAGTTCAGAGAAAATGAGTTCATTACTGAGTAAGTCTACGTGCAGACCCTTTAAGGGGCATGTCTGCAACTCCTGCAAACGTCTGTCTCATTCAGTCACCATCTCCACTGGTTTTCACAGCCAGAGGTTATTAAGACTTCTTCCTCGTACTGGAATCCTGGCCTGGGGAGCTCAGTGTGTACTTGGGACCCCTCACTCTTCCAGGGTACTTCTGCAGCCAAGATAACCCTCCAAATTCTCAGCTGCCACACTCGGTTGTGGGACCAGCCCATTTTTCATCTCTGCCCCTCTTATCAGTCTCAAGGTGACTTCTTATGTATGTCCCCAGTTGTAGGACTTCTGTACAATCAGATCTCAGGCAACTCCCAAAGATGGTTGTTTTGTAGTTTTATTGTAATTTTGATGTGGTCGTTAGAGGAGGAGAGCACAGAGTCTACCTTCTATGCAATCTTGAGCAGAAGTCCTCAATAATGTGACAGTATTTTATAGTGGTTAAGCATAGAGTTGGACGCACAATAGCCCACAGGCCTTCCACCTGTTTTTTTTCAATACACAACTTTTATTGCATCGTTAAAATATCACAAATAAGTCTGAGTAATCATCCAACATCTTGGTGTTTCTGTAGCTGGACAACTTAGACCTTCTTCATTAGCCCGCTGAACTGTTCCTTTTTTCGAAACATAGATACCGTTTAAAATTTTCTGATATCCTTGTTTTTAACTGTGTGGCTTGTTGAATCAAAGCAGCTTAATTTGATATAAATTCAATGTTGTTTCCTTCAAGAATTAACTCATCTTTCTGGGCTTGAGATACTGAACAAGCAACACTTTCAGATATATTTTTACTAATAAATTTTAGATTTCAGCAAGAGAACCATTCCCCTGAATAATGACGTTGATGGATAAGTGAGCATACATAGATATCATCTTGTAATAGAAGCTCAGTGTAACACCCTTGATCATGTTCTATACATGACTACAGATAGTGTAAATGGTAACCGGTTCCTTTCTATTTCACCACCATTTGTCAACCCTTAGCCTCCTTTTTTTTCCAAGGAGACCGAGGTCTGCATTGATGTGATCAAACTCCCTTTGCAGGGTGCTTCTGAGGTCCTTCACAGTAACTGCATATCTCTTCAAAATGATATCTGCATTTTCTGGAATGTCAACAGTGTGATTGTTGAGAAAAGTCTTCATCTTCACAGTAGATGTAACAAAGATGTAAATAAAGTTTTATTGGAACACAACCATACCCATTAATTAATGTGTTGTTTACGGCTGCCACTATGTTACAACAGCAAAGTTCAGTAGTTGCATCAGAGATCATATGTCTCACAAAGCCTAAAACATTTACTCTCTGCCCTTTACAGAAAAATTTTGCCACTCCCCGATTAAGAGCATGGAATCTATAGTTAGAATGTCTATGCTAAAATTCTAGCTCCAACACTGAATAGCTGTGTGCCTTGGGCAAGTTACTTTAACTCTCTAAGGCTCAATTTCCTCATCTTTATAAAATCAAAATAATAACACGTAATTCATAAGGCTATTGGAAAGGTTAAATAGCCTGTAAGGTACTTACTATTGTTACAAAATTACAACCTAATAAATACTTGCTATTTTTATAAGTACATCAAATATCACAAAAGTAATCACACACAGTATGTATTTGTTTCAGTACCATACCCTTGAGAGATGGACCTAATCAGCAGTATCTTTCTTTTGTTTTTCTTTCAGTAATAAAATGGAGCCTTAGAGAAACAGAAAATCAGTGTATTTATATAAATATGGAAATATGCCATTTCTTTCTCTTAGTAGAAGCCCCAGCACTGGAAGCTGAATCTCTCATCTTTTCAGTTGTCAGAGCCAAAGAGAGAGAAGCAAAAGAGGTTTGAAACAAATCTAGATCTGGACATAAATATAAAACATGCTTCAATACATACAAGCTGCAGGCATATTTTTAGCCTCATATCACAGCTCCATTTCACTATCACCGAGAAGGCTTTGTGTGTATTAAGATGACATCTCCAGGAATATCATTTCATCAAATGTGTGGTGATCTACTCTCTTCATCCACCACTCTTCTCTGTGTCACCTCATAGATACAGAGAACTGGTTATTGCTAGATGGGAGGGGGTGGGTGGGTAAAAAAAGGTAAAAGGATTAAGAAGAACAAATTAGTAGTTACAAAATAGTCACGGGATATGAAGTACAGCATAAATATTATAGTCAATCATATTGTAATAACTATGTATAGTGCCAAGTGGGTACTAGACTAACTGAGGGCATCACTTTGTAAATTATATAAATGTCTAACCGCTATGCTGTACACACAAAAGAAATACAAAATAATATTGAATGTCAACTCTAATTGAAAAAAAATGTTTAAAGTAATAATGCCAGATGATAAAGACGTAGTTCGATTTAGTTTAAAATCATAAATTATTGTACTATAATTGATTTTCTTAAGCCTATTTCTTAGAACTTTTAAAAAAGATAAGTATTTTCTTAAAACTTAAGAACTTTTCTGATGGTATTATCAACTACTATAGAAGTAGAAGTAAGGTTTATCTGGATAAATTGTTTCAGATGTACAAGATAAGTCTAGGAAACCTAGAAAGTGAATTATTTCCAGCCTCTGAGATAAACTATTATCAAATTGTACCAGTTAAGGGAGAATTATAGAGGGTAGCATGAGTGGTCAACATAGGCACTAATGGAGTGAGACCTGGGTTGTGAGTACAACATAGTATAAATTGGAACCATGAAAAAAGGGAATAAATAGCATAGCTGATATTTGGACCCTTTGCTGCATGACCTAAAGCCCATGCCATTAATCACTAGACTGTTAATACCTGTCACATGTAGATGTTCAATAATTTTTTAATAAACTATTAAATTACTGTTACCTCTTTCTGGAATGCTCTTTCCCTTTTATTGGCATTTGTAAAAACACTGTCCATTTTTCAAAGACCAGCTCAAATGCAGCCACCACCAAAATGCCATCTCTGATCTCTTCCCCATCCTCCAAGAACCTGTTATAACAATACTAATGTGAATATAAATACTAATAGTAGCAGCTTAGTATTTATTGAGTGCTTCCTGTGTGCCAGGCACTATGTTAAGAATATACATGGATTATCTTATAAAATCCTCCCAATAGTCCTATGAAAGAGATACTATTACCCACATTTTGAGAAGAACAGTATCAGAGAGGTTTGTATATGGCTCACTCAAGGATATACAGTGGAAAGCCAATATTCCAACATAAGGTTCTACCTCTAAAGCCCATAGTATTAACAACTAAGTCATATGGATTCCCTTAAAGTGGAGGCTGTTTCAGAGATTAATTGAGCCCTAGGATTTATCCTCCCCTTCTCTTAATAACAAAGCCACTAAGTTTTATATGGGCCCCTGAATGTCCTGATAGGGACTGTCTTCCCCAGCTTCCCTGTCAGTTGGCTGTGGATATGTGACTTAGTTGAGCCAATAGGATGATATTGGAAGTGAAGGGTGCAACTTCCATATCATCTCTTTGAAGATGAAATCACTTTCCCTGTACTCTTTCTTTTCCTTTTCTGAAATCAGAACATAAACTTGGGTGCTTGCTTCAGTAGCACCTATACTGAAATTGGAACAATACTGAGAAGATTAGCATGGCCTCTGCACAAGGATGACACACAAATTTGTGAAGTGTTTCATATTTTTATAGAGAATTGTATGAATTTGACCTCAAAAGCAAGGGAAGTAAAAACTAAAATAAATGAATGGGACTACATCAAACCAAAAGACTTCTGCTCAGCAAAAGAAACCATCAACAAAGTAAAGAGACAACCATTAGAATGGGAAAATACATTTGCAAGCAATGTCTCCGACAAGGGCCTAATATCCAAAATATTCAAAGAACTCATACAACTCAATAACAACAAGAAAAAAAATCTAATAAAAAAAATGGGCAGGGGACCTGAACAGACACTTCTCCCTAGAGGACATACAAATGGCCAAAAAATATTTGAAAAGATGCTCAACATCACTAGCTATTAGGGAAATGCAAATGAAAACCACAATGAGATACATCTCACACCTGTTAGAATAACTGCAATCAACAGGAGAAGTAATAACAAATGTTGGAGAGGATGTGGAGATAAAGAAACCTCATACACTGCTGTTAAGACTAAAAATTGGTACAGCCACTATGGAAAACAGTATGGAGTGTCCTCAAAAAAACTAAGAAGTGATCTACCATATGATCCAGCAATCCCACTATGAGTATTTACCCCAAAGACTTGAAAACCCATATCCAAAATATATTAGTATACTGATGTTCATAGCAGCATTATGCACAGTGACCAGAACATGGAGACAACCGAAGTGTCCTACAACAGATCATTGGCTAAAGAAGCTATGGTACACATATATAATGGAATATTACTCAGCCATTAAAGAGAGAAAATACTTCCATTTGTGACAATATGGATGGACCTCAAGATAATCACGCTAAGTGAAATAAGCTAGACAGAAAAAGTTGAAAACCACATGATATCACTTATAAATGGGATATAAATCTAAAAGCAACAAATGAACAGAACAGAAACTCATGAACATGGACTATAGACTAGTGGTTACCAGAGAGTAAGGGGTGAGGGAGGAGCGGGGAGGTAAACGGGATAAAGTGGGTCAAATATGTGGTGACAGAAAGAAATGTAACTATGGGAGAAGAACACATGGTGTATGTATGTGTATTCCTTACTGTTAAAGTGTACAGCTGAAACTTACTGGATCTCGTTAACCAATGTCGCCATAAAAAATAAATTACTTTTTTTTAAAAAAAGAACATAAACTTGGAAGTGAACCAGTTTCAACCATGTAGGCAATGAATATACCCTAAAATATGGTGGAGCAATAAGATAGAAAAATACCTAATTCCATGGATGACTGTGTGAAGGAAAGCCATCCTACCAGACCTGATTCACTCATCTCTGGACTATCCTATGAATTAAAAATAAACTTCTATTCTAATTAAGTTGATGAATTTTTTTTGCTATTTCATAGTAGCTTTTATCCTAATGCAGAGGTTTTTCCTGTACTAGAAAGAAGAAACTAGATAATAATCTAATTGAGCATATGTAGTTAAGAGATGATTATCACACAAGATAATATGGGAGTAGAAGGGTATGATAACAATGAAGATTGGGCTATAAACTACAGTTGGTATGTGTCAAAGCTCAAATTTGAATTGAGGTTCTTCTGACTCTAAAGACCCTAGCCTTAAGTTCTAACCAATTGTTCTCAAACTCTTCATGCATCAAAATGACCTGCACCCCTTGTTAAAGTACAGAGTGAGGATTTATCTTCAATAATTATGATACTAGAAATTTGTATTTTTAACATGTATCTCCAGTTGATTCTTATCCACAGCCAAGTTAAAAAACAACAACATCAACACTAGCCCATGGCAATGTTCCTCTTTCCAGATCATGCTAGCTCTCAGAAAACTGCAATTTTTGGATGGCTACTGGTCACACTAGTAAGAAGGAAGGAAAAACCAGCAACAGACTCACCTGTCCTGCTGGGAACATTTGCTTTGCTTTTTTCCTCATAGGACTGAAATTTTCCTAACAGTGTGGGGGCCCCCAAAAAATGCTTTTCAGTATACAATAGCAGGAAACTCACCTACATTCAAATTGTGCAGACCAAAACTCTTAGCCTTGTAGGCTTCTCCTCCGCAATTTACATGCTTTCTTCAAAAGACCACACTATCTTTAAAGGTGAATAGATAAAGGTAAGACCTGGTTTAAAAAAAAAATCTAAATGCAACATTACTCCATTATTTTGCCAAAGTTCATAAGCACCAGGAAACCCAAATTCAAAATATTTCTTGCTCTATGTGATTTACTTCTACAAATTATGTGGAGATTACAGTTGTAGAAAGATAAATAAGACATGTCAGCCATAAGTTTGAGCCTCTGGGATTATTATGTTTGGCAATAAATCTACCCGTCTTCCTATTCTGTCTGGGTTACTATTAGTGATTTTGTTAATGATCTTTCAGAATTAAAAAAGACAGACTCATGATTTGTATGTATTATTTATATTTATTTATTAGATAACTTGACCTAGACAACTTCTACATTATCTTCAAACACTCCAGGATTCTGAACTCTACTATAATGCAAATTTTGATCCAACTTAGGCAAAATCAGGTCTTACAGAGAAGCTCAATGTGAAGCAGCCTTTATTATGAGGTACTTATCTCCCAATACCAACCTTAAAAATAAGAGAGTTTGTGAAAATACAAGGTAAATTTTTAAGCCCTCTTCAAAAGGGATGAATTGTAATGGCTACTGGCTAATTAATCTCCAATAGTATAAAGCATTTGGAGAATTTTTCATACTATTTCACACTGTCTCTTTTTTGAATAGCGGAATCTGTTTCTGAGCTAGAGTAAGCCAAAGTCTCTCTAAGGTTCTACCAAGCAATTAAATACAATGAAAAGAACTCTCAAAAAAAAAGCTAGGTATTCCAAGATCAAGTCCAAGCTTTGCTACAAACCTTGTCCCTTTTGATCTTGGACAAGATATTTAATTAGCAGGACCTTTGATTTCTCATATATTAAATGTAGATATTAACACATTTTCAAAGGGGATATACTAATCTAACAAAATGAGATGATCTCTTGTTTTTATCTTAGTTCTCAGTATATAATAAATAGTACATAGTAGGTACCAAATTCAGACATGTTTTCTGAAGTGAAAAAGCAAGCAAGTGAATAAAGAGGAAAAAATGACAAAGGTAAAAGCAGTAAAAGTTCAAGGAAAAGCAAAAATGCATCATAAAAACATGAGTTCCAGATTCAAAAATAGCATCTAGGTAAATTGTATTAACCCTTCCATTGAGAACAATTAGGAAAGCTATATAGAAGTTTTTTTTTAAATCTGTTTTTAAGGCACTGGAGACCTACCCCAGACAAAGAAAAAATATAGGGCCAAGATTTGAGAGAAAGAAGCCCAGAAAGGAGAACCCAGTTTTGGAGACCACATTTCCCCTAGAAATATCTTCCAATTCAGGAGGAGGCATGTGAGTAACAAGATGACCAAGGTGTTTGACAGACTCCCAAGGTTCAGAGACTAAAACATGGAAATGGACACCAGAGAATGTCAGTGCTTGCTACATAATTTTCCAGGCCCAGTGGGAATGAAAATGCATGACCCTTTGTTCAAAACATAGTGTGTGTGTGGCGGAGGGGTTTCAAACTAACACTGCCGACTTCTTGATTTTGGATTTCTAACCACCAGACCTGTGAAGAAATAAATTTCTGCTGTTTAAACCAAGAAAAAAAGAAAAAGAAAATTTATAAAGCCTTCTCCTTTCTGCCACAGTCTTTCTCTCAATTTGCTATGGTGCTTCTTATTTCCTACTTAATGTAATTTTAATGAAAGAAACATTTTAATTATTATCCTGAATTTTTACTGTTCATCTTTACATTATGCAGTGCCAGAATGCTATGTGCATGAAGCATCACAAAACTACATGCAAATAGGGCAGCAAGGAACTTCAGACATGTATATTGCATATATCTCCTCTGTTATGCATATGCATTTTCTTTTGTCCCATTATATTTCACTCTAAAACACAATACAAGATAAAATAAAGAATTTAGGATGGCAAAAGCATTAAACTAAGCAGGGTCCTTTTGAGTAAGGAACGCTGTGTGACTGCACAGGTGGCACACCCATGAAGGTGGCTTTAAGCACATGTCTTAGAATAAATGAAAGGATGATAAATTAATGCAAATCTAAGTTTCCAACACAAGGACTTAGAAAAGGGGCATAAAATTAAACTCAAAGAATGTAGGAGGCAGGATATAATAAAGACTAGAAATTAATGAAGTAGAAAAAAGAAATTGAGAAACCTCTAGCAATGTAATTCCTACTAAAAGAATAAATGGAAAAATCTAATTATGTTAATATATGTAGAAAAAACATTTAAGAAACCTCGAAGAAAATTTTCCTTAATCTGATAAAGAAAATCTCACCCAAGACTCTCCTGCCTTGCCCAGAGACACCTTTCTAAACTGTAAACAAATAAATATAGAGTATGTTAGAAAGTAATGTGATCTGGCAAGAAAAATAAAGCATGGAAAGGGAAGTAGGAGTGCTGGGGATTCAAGTTAAAATAGAATGGTCAGGGAAGGCCTCCATAAGAAGATTGCTTTTGATTAAATAAGAGAAGGTGAGGGAACTAGGCATATACGTAGTCAGGGAAAGAGGATTCCAGGCAAAGGAAGCAACCAGTGCAGAGGTCCTGAGGAAGAAAATGCCTGCTTTGTATCAAAGAGGTACAGCCTGTGCAGCTAAAACAAAGTTACAGGGAGAGAAGAAGGATTCGAGGTCAAAGAGGTAATGAGGGTCCATATCATGGAGGGTTCTATAAGGCTGTTGGAAATACTTGAGTTTTATGTAACATTATAAGAGAGGCATTGGAAGGAGGGGTTTGCATATCATCAGATTTATGAATTAACAGGATCACTCTAACTGCTGTATTGAGAATAGACTGAAAGATGGGAATGGTGGAAGCAGAAAGACCAGTTCTGAGGATACTGCAGCAATCAAGGTGAGAGATACTTAAAGCTTGATGTAGGGAAGGTGCAATAGAGTTGAAGAAAAGTAAGCATCCTTCTCCATCTCACCATAAAATTCTGTAACATTCCTGAAAGGCCTATGGCATAACCAAAGGAAACATCTACAATAACCTTTATCTTCCAATACAAAAAGTCAAACCATCCCTTAAATGCCTGATCTTTTTATTCTCCCTATTATAAAATCTCAGTCCTCCCTCAGCTATCACTTTTCTAATTAAACAGTGCATTAATGGCCCACTGTCTGAATATTAACAGCACATTTGTTAACCAACAGTAATTCAGGCAGGAAGTCAGAAGACTCAAAATATTTCTGTGAAACTGCTATAGATAAAGGATATTGGAAGCACTGACAGGGCTGTCTCTCAGTTAAGGCAAGTCTAAATGAAAGGAAGAGGTACTAGTATGCAATTACTATGCTGGTTTCATTTAACACCCAGCACACCTGGCTCTCCTTTATCTCACTAAATCAACTAGGGGCCTTGGATTTTCATTACTCCAAGAACCATAATAAAGGATAATCTGCCATGTATTAGCCTAATCCTAGAATACAACTCAAGACGATAAAATCAGGGAACTACCAGAAATGGCATCAATACCATAAACTAATTAAGACAATCTAATTCAGCAGGTATCTTGCAGAAAAACTCTAATACAAGTTACGCTCTAGCTTACTTGGAAAAGAAAAAAAGAAAAAGAATAAGGAAATGCTTCGCTTCTGATATTAGCTGGCTGATCCATGTTTGAGATGGCTAGAACAGACTCAGACTACAAATCCCGTGACCAGTGCCAACATAACTTTAAAATATATATTTTTTAAAAATCTTAAAAGGTCAAAAATTAGCACCATGGTCACACTTGAGCTGAAAGCATATTGTGTTTGGCCCAAATGGTAATTTAAAATTCAGGAGATTTTATGTTAAAAATATGGTGATTGGCAGCACTTGAAATAGTAGAAGATTATATAATACAGGCTATATTCCCACATGACAGACAAATAAAGAGACATTAGCAAATCTCCACCATGAAAGTTGGATAGAGAATAAGTAAGCCTACCTCAATGTCAGATTAGAAATCAGATTATGGTTTTAGTTGTGGCATTTGCATGAATACACATGACTTTAGGAAAACAAATTAGCTACTTGGGGCTTCAAATTCCACACATGAAAAAAAAAGTATTGGACAAAAATCTCAATTCCACCTTGTCTACATTCCTGGAAAGTGATAAAGAGTGCAAAGACACACATCAATGAAGAGAGAAGGGATTATTAGACAAATGATGCCAGAGGTTAGCTGTTTAGGAACAAAATTTTAAAAAGCCAGCCGAGATTCGAAACTTCATATCACATGTCAAGATAACTCCATGTGGATAAGGGAATATAGTAAAAATTCACACCTAAAATAAGAAGAAAATATTCACTCGAAGGGTCTTATAATCAGGTGTAAAGAATTTTGTAAATTTAAAAATTATGAAAGAAATAGAAAAGGAAAACATTGGGGAACTTTCTGCACAGAAAAGTAAAACCAGTATACTTAGAAATAGTATCAAATATAAGAGGCAAACATAAATTGAGAAAAATACAACAAAAAGAACAAATGGTTTATGCCCTACCCTTAATTTGACAGCATCTCCCTCTCATAGTTCTTGGAAAAAAAGGGGGCGGGGGAGGGCAGGGTGTAAACTCTAACCCAGTACCCAGTATGAAAATGTTTAAGTTCATGGATGGAATAACCACGTGACCGCTTCACAACTAAATTAGAAGGAGTCATTGCCGAAGGTTGGAATAACTCTGCAGTCGTAGGTAGGGCACAAGTTATTACCCTAATTTTGTAGACGAGAAAACTGAAGCACAGAGAAGCTCAATGAGATTGCAAAGTCATAACAACTGGTAAGTGTTAAAACCAATTCCAGAACGCAGCTTGGGTTCTGCCTCACCTGAGCCATCTGTGAAATGAGGAAATTGTAATCGACCCATCGTTTTCAAAGGGCAGTGCCTGGACCTACAGCAGCAGCCTCTCATGGAAACTTGTTCAAAATGAAAATTCTCAGGTCACCCCAGACTCATAGAATCCTGACCTCTGGGGTGGGACCAGCAATCTGTGGTCCAAAAAGCCCTCCAGATCATTCCTCTGCACACTCACATTTAGAGGATTCCTTGATGTCTAAGGTCCCTTCCAATCCTAAAACATTTTCATTAACATCGAGACATTAATCTCCAGAGTGTTTTGCACAAAACCATGTTGTTCATGACCTGAGACCAAAACAAGAGTTCATTACTGGGAGGAAACACTCCTTTCCCCTTGGTGGAATTTATACCTATGGTATTGTGTTTGCTAAAAACTACCTGTCTTAAATCATTTGCATAGGTATACTAGTAATCACAAACTTGGCTTTTTTCTGGGGTCTGTGTGGAGAGAGTAGGGATGAGCATCCCCTCAAAAGTAAATTGAAGGCAGTGGGGTGGATGGGTGGACAGGGTGGAGAGCCTGTCAATCATACCTTCCAGCAAATGTACTTAGACCTAGAAGCCTCCAGAACCAGCTGGATAAACTTGCTGGAGGGGACAGCAGCGAGAGATGGGAACCGTTGAGTTTCCTGAGCCCCGTTTCTCCTTCTAGACATGCCCTGACCTTGGCCAGATTTAAATGTCAGCTCTAGGTTAATAGGAAATCTGCTAGCCTGACATCATGGTCCTACCAAACTTTGAGTCACTTGGACTTTTAGTCACAAGCTAGTTCTCTGCTGCTCAGCCATTGCCACCTAATCCTGGTCATCCAACAGTAGAAGCCATCATCACATCAGCCACAGCCTATCTCCCTCACCCCAGTGGCACCACTGCTGCTACCATCATTGTTTGCTTTCACCTGTGCCACCACTTCTCAGCCATAGCTAGTGGGGAGGTATCTGGGTTCCCCCAACATGTGTGAGGAAAGTAACATGAAACCGGCTCCATTTGCCCAATGAGAAGCAGTTGCTGTGAAGGATGGGGGAGGAGGAGGGGAAAGTGGTGATGTCCAGAGAAGTGCTGAAGACCTTAACCTTGATGCTGAGGAGGCAGTTCATGGAGGCTGAGAGGAGAGCTCCAGTGACGGGGCGCTATAAAGAGAATATTGTGCTAAGGGACTGCCCATCATCTTTCACTATCCACACCATCCTGGGCTTCCTGTCTCAATTAGGGGATGCAGGACACTTGAGCAACTTGGCCTCGCCCATAATAATGTGGAAGATAAAGGCACTAAAGTGTAAAAGCAAAAGACTCTCAAGCTGTGCTCAGGAGACTTTTTTCTGCCTCAGATGCTGTGGCACCTGTATCAGAAGGCATAACAAAAGAGGGAGCCCACCATGTTGCTGAGGACAGGAAGGAAGAAATAAATGAAATGGAGGCAAGCAACCTACCAGATACAGAGTTCAAAACATTTGTTATACGGATGCTTAATGAATTTAGGGGAAGAACAGATAAACTCAGTGAGAACTTTACCAAAGAGATATGTGCAGAGAAAGATAGATAACCATAATCGGGCTCCCTGCCACACCTGTAGCTAACTTCCGAGTGAAAGAAAACTCAGCACTTCTCCCCTTATGTAACCATGTGCCCAATACATGTGTACAGTCTCCCACTATCTGGCAGTGTGCCACTATTGTTTAACCAGTGCATGAAATGCACCACCACCATGGCGAGGGGGAGGTACTGTGCCCTTGCTGGATAACCCTGCCACCTTGTGAGGCAAGCTGTACCCTTGCTGAAATAAAGACCTATGTCACAGTTGCCTATGGTTCCCCGCATTTTCTTCCAACTGCCTGAGTCTTGCACCCTTTATTCCAGAACTGCGAACCTGCAGCAAGAGAAGATAGAAAACAAAACGGGAGATAGAAATCATAAAAAATAACCAGTCAGAAATGAAGCATATAATAACTAAAATAAAGGATACCTTAGGAGGCATCAATAGTTGATTAGATAAATCAGGATCAAAGAAGCAATTCAGAAAATAAGGTAGCAGAAAACACCTATCAGAACAGAAACAAGCAAAAAGAATCCCTCAAAATGAGGATAGTTTAAGGGGCCTCTGAGATAACATCAAGCATATCAACATTCGCATCATAGGGATACCAGAAAGAGAAGAGAGAGAGGAAGGAATTGAAAACATATTTGAAGAAATAGTGACTGAAAACATCCCTAACCTGGTGAAGGAAATATACATACAAGCCCAGAAAGTGCAGAGTCCCAAAAAAGATGAACCCAAAGAGGTCCACATCAAGACACATCATAATTAAGATGCCAAAAGTTAAATATAAAGGGAATATTAAAAGCAACAAGAGAAAAGCAGTTAGTTACCTACAAGGGAGCTCCCATTACACTGTCAGCTGATTTCTAAGCAGAAACTTTGCAGGATAGAAGAGATTGGCATTAAATAGTCAAAGTGATGAAAAGTAAGGACCTGCAACCATGATTACCCTACCCAGCAAAGTTATCATTTAGAATTGAAGGACAAAGAAAGAGCTTCTTAGGCAGGAAAAAGCTCAAGGAATTCACCATGACACTATTACAAAAAAAAATGTTGGAAGGACTTCTTTAAGAAGAAGAAAAAAGAAAAAAGATCAAAACTATGATTAATAAAATGACAATAGCTACATATCAACAGTTACTTTAGATACAAATTGAATAAATGCTGTAATCAAAAGATAAGCTGGATAAGAAAGAAGTCTTTTACATATGCTACCTACAAGAGACTCACTTTTGATTGAATGATGCACATAGACTGAAAGTAAAGGGATGGGGAAAGATAGTTCATGAAAATGGAAACAAACAAAAAAGCTGGGGTAGCCATATTTATTCCAGACAAAATAGACTTTAAAACAACATCTATAACTGGAGACAAAGAAGGACCCAGTCATCCCACTTCCAGGTATAAATCCAAAGAAACCACAAACACTACTTTAAAGTGACATGTGAATCAATATGTTCATTGCGGCATTATTTAAAGTAGTCAAGAGATAGTGGTTACCTGGATATCCATCAATGGATAAATGCATAAAGGAGAGGTGATATATATGTAATATTACTCAACCATTAAAAAGAATAAAATCTTACCATCTGCAACAACTTAGATAGAACTAGAGGGTATTGTGCTGAGTAGAGTAAGTCAGACAGAGAAAGACAAGTGTCATATAATTTCACTTACGTGTGGAATCTAAAGAACGAAACAAACTAAATGGAAACAAACTCATAATACAAAGATACATTTTCATGGTTGACAGATGGATAGGGGATTGGGGGTGGGAAAAAAAGGGGAAGGGATTAAGAAGTACAGATTGGAAGACTGGTAGTTACAAAATAGTCATGGGTATGTGTAGTACAACATAGGGACTATTTCAATAATATTTTAATAACCATGTATAGTGCCGGGTGGATACTAGACTAATCAGGGTAATCACTTTGTAAATTATATAAATGTCTGACCACTATGCTGTACACCTGAAACTAATATAATATTATATGCCAAGTGTAATGTAAAAATTATTAAAAACTTGAAAATCTAAAAAGCAAAAAAAAGGAAGAAAAAAGAAGGATAAAAAAACTGTTGAAGGGAGTCGAATTCCTTGATCTGATGAAGCTTCCCAAGCATGATTTGGCGAAAGAACACCTACACCCCACATGGAATAGTCAGGACTGCCACAAATTATTTAAGGCTCTGAAAAATGTTCAGTTTGAAATTGCTCAAATGAAAGCCAAATTTCAGAGAGAATGTCATGATATTTTTTTTAAAATGTGTGTCTCTATCAACCTCTATTTGACAAGATAAAAATTCTTCAATGTAATTTATGAGTTTACAGAAAATAAGCACAAATGGAAACAGGTGTTGAGGATGTACTTGGTAAGGAAATAAAAAAGAGACAGTTCAAGAAGGAAACAATATCACCTCCCTGGTGATCTACTTGTTAGGATTTGGCGTGGAAGTAAAAGCTACCTAATGGGAATTTCTCATTTTAGGTTAATGTTTCAGAATATACAGATGCTCAGAAACATGAAGATGTACAGTAGAGCACCCCCCCAAAAATATTAGATTTATGTTTTCAGAGACTGGTGAGGCAGTTTCACAGTAGAATTTATCTTTGAACCCAGTGAATATTTCTCAAATGAGGATTGACTAAAACAGATATATTTATTTTAGGCCCAGATGATTCTGGTGCCTGTGTCTCTTGGGGATGTGAGATTACAGGCTTTATAGGGTGCTGAATACATAGTAAGATGGGGTAAATGTCAATTTCAATTACTTTTGCATTCTTGAAATGCCTGAGTTTGGGATGCTATAGCTAAAATTGATGAAAATTTTCAATTAGGGTACATTTTCCATGATCATATAATCCTAAAATTGATATTATACTTCACTGGAGAAGCATTTGATGATGTACAATGATTCAGAGTTTCCAAGCACTATATAAGAAGCAGATGAAGAGGAATACTATAATAATGATGATGTAGTATAGGAAAGAATCTTAAAGCAAACACTGTGTTGCAGAACACAAGCTGCAGTAAGCTGGGTGTGTTATATATCATTAAAGAATAGCCTAAACATACTCTGAGTTGCTTACAGCTTCATTTTTTTTTTATTCTCTATGTAGCTAAAAAGAAAGCTTTTCAATGTTTTAAAACCAGTGTTTTCTTCTTAAAATTTCAATGGCCCCCACTTTTCTGAAGATATAAGATTATCTGCATCTCAGAACTTTCATAGTTTAGTTCTTATGAAGTACTTTTGTCAAATATAAGACTACAGCTATAAAATATCAGAATTCTTAACAGAGGCTAGAGCAGCTTAGAAAACCTTTTTGAGAAACCAACTTTAGTAGTTTTCAAGCCATCTTGCATGTCTTTTTTTGCCTTCATCATTGTGTAATAGAAATATAGTCTCTTACATTAGCTAGTAAATCATGCACTTTTAACCTGACCATGTGTGTGGTTAATAAGAGTTCCAATAAGACCGTATTTGATAACTATTAGTTGTTTGAGGAGTTTTGCATTGACCATTAAATTAAAAGAAATTTAGTCATAATCAGGTGACTAATCACTGAGGTGTTAATAAAGTCCTGTTTTCATCTTATACCAACCTACCTGCTAGGAACGCTATTTTTTCAATGTTTGGGAAGACTTTTTCAAGTATAGCTTTTTAATTTTAGCCTAACGTATCAAGAAAAAGAAATCATTCTGATGTAGTAGTTTTCAGTGTGTGTTTCCTAGTCCAGTAGTATAGGCATCCCATAAGAAATAGTGAGAAATGCAAATTAACAGGCCTCATTTCAATTCTACTTAATTAAACACCAAAGTGGGGCCCAGCGATATAACTTTTTATTAAATTATTGGGGTGGCCTCAGTTAACAAAATTATATAGGTTTCAAGTATACAATTCAATGTCATAGGTATATTGCATTGTGTATTCACCACCCAAAGTTAAAGTTCCTTTTATCACCATATCTTTGACCTCCTCAACCCCTATCTCTCTCGCCCCTCTCCCCTTTCCCTCTGGTAAGCACTAATGTATTGTCCATGTCCATGAATCTCTGCTTGTTTGTCATGTTCGTTAGTTGTTTTCAGTTTTATATCCCACATATGAGCGAAAACATATGGTTCTCAATTTTTTTCTGACTTATTTCACTTATTGTGATAATCTCAAGATGTATCAATGTTGTCACAAGTGGCAGTATTTCATATATGCCTACGAATGAGTAATATTCTATTGTATATATGTATCACAGCTTCTTTATCCAATCATCTATTAAAGGGCAATTTAATTGTTTCCATGTCTTGACCACAATGAATAATGCTACTATGAACCTAGGGGTGCATATATCATTACAGATAAATTTTGGGTGTAAATACCCAGAAGAGGAATTGTTGAGTCATATGGTAATTCTATTTTTAGTTGTTTTTTTAATTATTTAATGTCACCACATATTTGATCCCTTTTATACCATCTTCCTCTTTCCTCCCCGCTCCTATTACCCCTGGTAACCACTAGTCTATTATCCATCTCCATGAGTCTCTGCTTATTTGTCCTGTTCGTTTGTTGCTTTTAAGTTTATATCCCACATAGAAGTGATATCATGTGATTTTCAACTTTTTCTGTCTGGCTTATTTCGCTTAGCAAGATTATCTCGAAGTCCGTCCTTATTGTCACGAATGGCAGTATTTCATCTCTTCTTATGCCTGAGTAATATTCCATTGTGTGTGTGTGTGTGTGTGTGTGTGTGTGTGTGTGTGTGTGTGTGTGTGTACCACAGCTTCTTTAGCCAATCTTCTATCGTAGGACACTTTGGTTGGTTCCATGTCCTGGCCACTATGAATAATGCTGCTATAAACATGGGTATGCAAATATCTTTTCAGATATGTGTTTTCCAGCCTTTGGGGTAAATATCCAGTAGAGGGATCACTGGATCATATGATATATCAATTCTTAGTTTTTTGAGGCACCTCCATATTATTTCCCATAGTGGTTGTACCAATTTGCAGTCCCACCAGCAGTGTATGAGGATTCCTTTTCCCCCACAACCTCTCCAACACTTGTTATTATTTGTCCTGTTGATGAAAACCATTCTAACAGCTGTGAGGTAGTATCTCATCGTGGTTTTGATTTTCATTTTCCTAATAGCTAGTGAGGTTGAACATCTTTTCATATGCCTGTTGGCCATTCTATGTGTTCTTAAGAGAAGTGTCAGTTCAGGTCCTGTGAGGTCAATTCAGAACAGAGCCCCACCACATACTCCAAAAACTGCTGCTATCTGGTCAGCAGCCAAGGAAGGCAGTACACAAAGGGCTTTCGGCAGTGCCTGCTCCCAGGGACATTTTCTGCTGCTCCCATGGAGATTATCTACTCCTGTAACCAGCACATCTTGCTGCCACCTGCCTGAGAAAGAGGCTGCTCCCCCAATGAGATTACCCCTCCCTCATCTTTTGGGCAGAAAAGTATTGCTTGCTTTTGGCTGGGTGCCTTTTCCTGAAGCTGCAACCAGCTGCTGCTAGAGCTTCCCTGACCCATGAGTAATAAACGGCATATCATACTGTTCTGATTCTCCCTAGTGGTTTTCCTGGAATATCCTAAGCATAGGTTCTTGGTCTTGGGTGCCTGCGTTACAATCAGCTAGCCAGCAGGATATTCTGAAAAATACCCCTATTGAGTCAACCTCGGGTATGAACATGCCTGGAGAACCTCTGCTGAGGACACTCCCTAATCTGCCGGGGTGAATCCTGAGTTCGTCAGGGGAAATCCCAAATCTGCTGGGGAGAATCCCAAGTTTGCTGGCAGGGAGGGATTCTTGATGCCAGAGGGAATCCTGAGTGGATGTCTGCCAGCGTGTATCCTGGGGTGGGGCCTCTGGGTGCATGTTGTTTGAGGTGGCAAGCCTTGTAGATTCTTGGGGCCCGCCCAGGGAGTGGGGGGCACTCTTTATATGCCTATGGGCCTCTTACAGATTTTATGGAATGTAGGCGAATTGTGTTCTTTCAGAGAGAAGAAGAAGAAGCTGCAGGCAGTAGCAGCCACTGTGGGCTGGCCCCTTCTGCAGGCACTATGTGATGCTTAACTATATTCAGAGAACATTGTAGCAGATTCTCTGAAGATCCTAGCAAATTTACTAACGAATCTAAACAGAGTTACTATGACTTTTGACTTAACTTGGCAACATTAAAGGTCCTAGGAGGTTTTTCTAACTCTCAGTAACTGTTAAGGTTTTACAGATGGCCAAAAATGTAAACACACCCAATACTGCCTGAGACTGAGATGACTAGAGAAAAAAATGGAACACTTGAAAGTTAGCTGCACCCTGCACCCGCCTTTTCCCAGCCTCTGTAAAAGTGTCAAGGGCAACTGAAATACTTCTAGAGGTTACACAATATATTCATAAATTTGCCAATCTAAAGGATATCCATTGCTTTCTTTCTAACTACCATTAGAAATTGAGATCTCTGAAATTTAAAACATTCATATTATAATAGAAAGTAAAATTTATGTTTTTTGTAACAAGGTATAGAGTATCAAGATTTATTTTAAAGGAGATTAAAGAAAAGTAGTTTGTCTTTAAAGTGGGTTATTTCTAAATGTGTAAGAAGAGGCAAACTGAAGGGCTGAAGAAAGTTGCAAGTCTGTGAAGAGAAATCTTCAAAGAGGACTTTTTATATATGGTTAGGCTAATGCAACATTAGAGTTGTGTTTTTCTCTCTGATAAATAAGACAGTGTTTCTTAAGACTATTGGACTGATACTGATACTATGAAAAAGTTTTCTGAGAAAAACAAGGATTTTATGCTTTATTACAATAATTTTTTGAGTTTCATGTTTTCTTAACCAGTTACCACCATTGTGGACACTTTGAGAGTGAAATTTGGAACTTACCACTTTGTTCTAGATTTATCTAATGCATTTTCTCCATAGACATTCACCAAGACAGTCAAGATCAATTCTTCTTTACCAGGAAGGACAACAATGGACCTTTACTGCCCTACCCATGGGATATCTCCATAGCCCCAATATCTGCCACGGTTTTATGGCTGAGAATTTAACTGACTGGGCTAAACCCTCCACCATATAGTTGTACCAGTATATGGATGCTAACCTCTGACTCTCTTTCAGACTTACAGCAGGCTGTCCCAGCCTTGGTGACACACCTGCAGGGAAAAAGATGGGCCATCAACAAAAACAAGTTGCAAGGCCCTGGCTTGTCTATCAAATTCTTGGGGGTGGTCTGGTCAGGTAAGATGAAGATGATGCTTCAGGAGGTAGTAGATAAGATTCAGGCTTTCCCCCTACCCACTATAGTTAGACAACTACAGGAGTTCTTAAGCCTCCCAGGACATTGAAGGATTTTCATTCCACACCTAGCACAATTAGTATGCTCCCTCCATCTCCTTGTCTACAGGAGGGCTACCTGGGCTTGGTAGGAGGAACAACAGATGGCCTTTATAGCCACAAAGCAAATGGTGGGGATGGCACAAACACTAGGCATCATTAATCACACAGATCCATACAAATTAGATGTACATGTCACCCTACAACAGCAGAGACAGACACGTGTCCCCATTAGCTTTTGGTCTCAACTCTGTAAGGGTACAGAAGGACAGTACAACCCTATTGAACAACAAGTCAATGTTGTATACCAAGATCTCCTGGCCACCGAAGCATTAACCATACTCACCAAGGTGGGGGTGAAAACCACCTTTCCTATTGCAAAGTGGGTTCATGACATGGCCACCTGGCCCAAAATTTCGGTGGCCCAATGATCCACCTTGGCAGAATGGAGTACATACTTGCCGCAATGCAGTAAGCACGCTACCAGCCCATTAAGTCATGAACTGCAACAGGTTTTAGGGCAAGTACTCTACTGAGCTCTAGCCACCTTTGAACCTGCTCCAGACATGCTAGAATCCACCATGCAAGAAGGGAAACCCCCTATCCCAGAACACGTTTGGTATACTGATGGCTCCTGTAAGGTTCAACAACCGACATGGTGAGTCATTGCTTACCAGCCAGTAACAGACAGTATATGGATGTACGAAGGAAACACACAGCAGCCAATAGGCCGAATTATGTGCTCTTTGGCTTGTAATAGCTAATGAAACTGGTTCCCTGACCATCTGCGCTGATAATGGGGCTGTGTACCATAGGCTGCCTTTGTGGCTACCACAATGTCAGGCTGATCACTGGCAAGTGACCGAGAGGCCACTTTGGAGCCAAATCATGTCATAAGACATTTACCCCCTTGGCCAACACAAGACTATTCACATGACACAATGTGATAGTGTCATATGAGTAGAAACTAACCTTTACAGTACCCGAGCAATGCAAGAGCAGATGAAGTAGCCTGCATATGGTAGCTGAAGGATGCACCTACTGAAGACACAGCCACTTGGTTACACAAAAAGATGAAGCATGCAGGCCTATGGACCACAGACTTGACCATGTACCCCAGAATTAGCCAATAAAACAACCTGCTCTTGGTAGCCCCCAGGACATACCGTTGAGCAAAAAAAAAAAAAATACCTGCACTAGCCTTGGTCAATGCATATAGGACCATGGTGGTGCTCCCTGGTGCCCCGTGAGGGGAGAGAAAGATTTAACCTTACAACCAGAAGTCACTGCATCTGAGCTCCTACGTTTTATTTGGCATGCCTTGGTGCTGGGCCCAGACCAGCATTTGTATACACACCCAGGACAGACCCCTGTCACTGTTACTGTCTTAACCCAGCATTGGACAGTGGCATGTGTCTTCCCAGATGGGCAGGACTTACCCTTCCAGGTACCCCTTAAACATATGTCTTTTTATCCTTAGTCTTGTTTCAGGCAACACCTTTCTGCAATAGGCTAGCATGATGGCAGCAGTGAGCAACCGGTCAGCATGTTGGATCTGCACAAAACTTTTGACAACAATGTCAGCTGGCCTCCCCTGGTGGACAGACCTGGTTAACGCCTCCACCTGGGAATGGCTACACAACTGGAACAATCCAAGTGCAACTTTCAACACCACCCAATAACATGCGCATACCTTGGTTCAGGAGCAGGTCTACTGTTTCTGACCCTGGTTGAGCTACTCTGTCTGAGATGGTCTAGGATGGCTGATGGCCCTCCAAATAGGGGTCTGTCAGCCCGCCACTTCTGTGTATTGAAAGGTGGAATGGAATGGGAAATTCTACACAGCACTCTATGAGGTGGTTGCCCAAAACTCTTTGTCAGAACACCACCGTGCTGACCATTAATGACAAGTGGGGTAAAGAAAATGCCTCATGCACCACAGGAGCTTTCCTAGTCTCCTGGGAGGACACGATGGGCATGCGTTGCCTTTGGCTGGCCATATCTGCCTTATATTTGAACACCCCTATATTCCTGGATGAGTACTTGATACTCTGCTTGACAAACCCCATAATTAGAACACATTCAAGGTTCAACATAGGGTAAAATGCACCGATTGGTGATTTTATCCCCTGGTTGTTTGTCCCCCATGCAGGTACCATCCTTGCTTAAGAATCTTTTAATTCCCTAGCTAATCACACTATCACAGCTTTGAATTCTACCCAACAAGCCATCTCCCTCCTCAGTGACAAGGTATCTCAGACAAGAAACATGTTGCTTCAAAACCACATGGCATTAGACATTCTCGCCACTGCCTAAAGGAGTACTTGTGCTGTTATGCACACTAAATGTTGTATGTACATTCCTGACAACTCCCATAATGTTACCAAAGTCCTTGCTGCTCTGACCAGAGAGCTGTCACATATTGCAGCACTTGGAGTGGACCCCTTCACCACCTGGTGATCCTCCCTGGGCTCGTGGGGCTGCTACCTGGTAACAGGACTGCTTGGCTTATGTATACTCTTGTAGTGTTCGGATGTAGCCTTTATTGTATTTGGGGTATTTGGATGCAATGTGCGAATGCTCTAACCACCAACGGACTCTCTGCCTGGAAGAAATGATGCAAAGAATGTGAGGTGGAGCAGCTATGTCAGGGTGGAATGTGAGGTTAATTAAGAACATAGCTCCTCCACATACTCCAAAGATTTCTGGCTGTCCGACCAGCAGCCAAGGAAGGCAGTACAAAGGGCTTACAGCAGTGTCTGCTCCCAAGGATGTTTTCTGGTGCTCTCATGGACATTATCTGATCCTGTCACCAAGCAGCACATCTTGCTCCCATCCATCTGAGAAGGAGGCTGCTCCCCCAATGAGATTACCCCTCCCTCAGCTTGTGGGCATAAAAACATTGCTTGCTTTGACCCGGGCACCTTTTCTTGCAGCTCTGACTAGCCACTACTGAAGCTTCCCTGCCCTCTGAGTACTGAACGGTGCATTACATTCCACTTGTCCTCCCTGGTGTTTTTTCTGGAATATCCCAGGTACAGGTTCCTGGCCTGGAGCTCCAGCATTACAGGTCTTCTGACCACTTTTTAATTAGATTGTTTTTTGGTTGCTGATGAGTCGTATGAGTTCTTTGTATATTTTATTTTATTTTGGATATTAGGCCTTTATCGGAGGCATTGTTTATAAATATGTTCTCCCATTCGGATAGTTGTCCCATTGTCTTGTTGATGGTTTCTTTTGCTGTACAGAAGCTTTTTAGTTTGATTCAGTCCCATTCATTTATTTTTGCTTTTACTTCCCTTGCCTTTGAGGTCAAATTCATAAAATCCTCTCTAAAGTTAAGCTTAGTGCCTATGTTTTCTTCTATGTAATTAATTGTTTCAGGTTTTATATTCAAGTCTTTGATTCATTCTGAGTTAATTTTGGTGTGTAGTGATAGAAAACAGTCTAGTTTCATTTTTTTTGCAGGTGTCATTTCAATTTTCCTAACACCTTTTATTGAAGAGGATTTCCATTCTCCATTGTATGTTTTTGGCTCCTTTTTAAAAAGATGTTGGCCCATACATGCAGGAGTTTACTTCTGGACTCTCGATTCTGTTCCATTGGCCTGTGTGTCTGTTTTTCTGCCAATGTCATGTTGTTTTAATTATTTTCATTTTGTGGTATAATTTGAAGTCAGGCAGAGTAATACTTCCAGCCTTGTTCTTTTCTCTCAGGATTGCTTTGGCTATTCAGAGTCTTTTGTGCTTCCATACAAATTTGATAATATTTTATCCTATTTCTTTAAAAAGAATTATCATTGGAATTTTGAGGGGGGTCGTATTAAATTTGTATAATGCTTTAGGTAATAAGATCATTTTAACTATATTGAGTCTTCCAATCCAAGAACACAGAATATCTTTCCATTTCTTCATGTCTTCTTCAATTTCTATTAATAATGTCTTATAATTTTCAGTGTATAAGTTCTTCACTTCATTCGTTAGGTGTATTCTTAGGTATTTTATTCTTTTTGTTGCAATTGCCAAAGGAATTTTTTTCATCTCTTTTTCTGAAAATTTATTTTTAGAGTATAGGAATGCTATGGATTTTTGTGTGTTAATTTTATATCCTGAAACTTTACTGTATTTGCTTGTTTCTAATAGTTTTTTAGTGCTGTCTTTAGGGTTTTCTACATAAAGAATGATGTCAACTGCAAAAACCGGCAACTTAACTTCTTCATTCCCTATTTGAATGCCTTTTATTTCTTTCTCTTGCCTAACTGCTCTCGCTAGGACTTCCAATACTATATTGACTAAGAGTGGTGATAGCAGACAACTTTGTCTTGTCCCTGATCTTATAGTGAAGGTTTTTAGTTTTTCACCATTAAGTATAATGTTAGCTGAGAGTTTGTTTTATATGACCTTATTTATGTTGAGGTACTCTATATATCAATTTTATTAAGTGTTTTAATTATAAATGGATGTTGTTCCTTCTCAAATGCTCTTTCTGCATCAATTGATATGATCATGTGATTTTTATCCTAGCAATATATTTTAGAAGTCATCCAGTATATTCTGATGTATGCACAGGTTTGAGAACCACCAACTTTAATAAGGAGAGCAGACAAAATAGAAAATTTTCCACATAGATTCACTTAAGGGGCCTCCAAGCACTCATTCAAATTATCTTCCCCCACCAGCTATTCATTGGATCCTGATGTTCCACTAGATGAGCTATTTATTTGGGTTAAGATATTACATGTTGATGTTAACAAGTGATTCAAAACAGCATCTGCACATGCTAAAAACTATGTAAATATTAATGATTATTGTTTATTAGTATCAATTTACTGGGGCCAGAGACACTGATAAATGGAGACAGGAAAGGTATGTGGTGCAAAGTCATTGCAAGTTCTGCTGAGAATCTCACCTTCCTCATTATTTTGATGAACATCACTTTTGCCAAAAAAAAGTGCCAATTCTCTTCTCCTCCATGGAGGTAAAAGTTGATGGCTTTATCTTCCCTCATAACCATCATCAGCCATCCTAACCAAACATAATCTAGATGTGTTTTCCTGAAAACACAATCACAACTTGTAATTAAATCACCCTCCCCAAGTTCCTCCTATAAAGAAATTCTAGAGCCATCACTTTACCTTCTCCTCAGCAACTTTCATCTCTTCTTGTTTTAGGCTAAATCTAATGATGAGATGTCTTCCAAGTAAAAACATAGCCCATGATCCCAAGGAAGATCTACTGTCTTCTAATACAGTAGGTCCTCAAATAACATCCTTTTGTTCAACATGCTTTTATTACAACATTGATGGGATGCCTGAGGAAACTAACTCTTGTTTATATCAATTACCCTGTGGTAAAATTGGTTTTGTTATATGTCATTTCGCTTAAAGTCACAGACCCAACCGACGATGTTAATTGAAAACTTACTGTACTCAGGAATCCTACCTTGGAGATTAATTTACTAAATAATGTCAGGTCCTCAAGGGCTTTCCTGCCATTGACTTTTCAATACAGCATTCAAGGGAAGATGTTTTCTGTACAGATAGGCTAAACCAGTGCTTCCTAAAGTTTGTTGCCCATTGCACTCACCTGAGGATTTTTTAAAAAGCCTTGCTCTTACCCCCAGATGTTCTGATTTAATTGGTATGAGGTGCAACCTGAGTAGCACAAATTTTAAAATCTCCCCAGGTGATTTTAATACACAACAAAGTTTGAGGACCACTGCCATAGGTCCTCAAAGTTATTTTTTTCCTGCGTATTTTCCAAAGTTATTGGAAATTTTCCTGCTTAGTTTTGGGTAGTCATATGCAGTTAGGGTGTGTGTGTGTGTGTGTGTATGTGTGTGCACGTGATTTCAGCTTTTTTAATAAGAGTATAGTTTTCCATCATTTGCAATGTGATTAGCCTTACATTAATTTTCTATTCTTTAGCATTTATTTTCATTATCAATATCAATAATTATTCTCCTCTATATAAAAAACACTATATACCTATGAGCAAATTAGCTGTGCAAAAACAAATTTGCAAGCCACAATAGCTTTCACATAACCAATCTGAATTTTCTTTCCAGAGCCCTGCTTCTCCCTGAGGATGTAAACATCAGGAGGAAAATCTGGGATAGGATGTGCTGCAATGAAGTCCTTTTTTAAAATCAGTAATCCTAAGCAGCCATTTGACTCAGAGCATTTTGGCTGTCAATTATATTCAATTATTCTCAGATAAAAGCAAGTCAAGAATCTACTTATGCTTTTATATCCTCATTATGAGGTGGTGAATGAGCGTATCTATTTATATAACACCATGACCTTGTACTAATTCAATGTATAGAATCCTGGAATTTGTGGGGGGTTTAGAGCTCATTTAGACCAGCTTTTCTCACTCAGCTCTGTAAACTTGGACAAATAACCCAGCCTCTCTGTACCTTCGTTTCTTCATCTATAAAATGAAATAATAGTACCTACCTCACAGGATGGATGTAAGGATGTTTAAATTAGATAACACTTGTATACTACTTAGAGCAGTTGCTAACTCAGGAATTGTCAGACCCTGTGGTAAACCTTTATATGAATTTATTTAATTTATTTATCATAAGGACCCTGCAAGGAAATTCTTATTGTGCCCTTTCAAGAATGAGGAAACAATTGAAGCTCAGAGAAGTTAATAACATACAAAGTCATCCATCCAGTAATGTGGGGACCTGTGAAATGAATCCAGGTCTGCCTGTCCAATTCTCCATCTCACATATGTTCCTTATACTACACCCCACTCTTGGTAATTATATGTGGAAGGAGTTCAGCTTGCATCATGGTCTCTATGCCTGGGGCTCAGACATATGAGAGTATGTTTTACAAACAGGTACGGCTGATCTGTAGGACGGTTATCTGCATAATACCTGGGGAACCTCTGTGTGAGAAGCCAGACTGTGTTCACTGATTATGTCCACTGCAGTGTGGGATAGGATATCATAGCAGAATCCCATTTTTAAGGAAAGCTGAGGGAAAACTCATCCTAAGGGAAGAGGGATCCAGGAATGAATAGCTTGAGTTAGCTAGCACACCCTAAGTAATCAGAAAGGCAGAAAGTTTGAGAGCAGCATTGTCTCTTGTGTGCATGTATATGTCAGAGTGAAAAGAAAAGGAAAGAGTATTTTCTCTAAACTCAAATATCAGGGGGTTCAGCAACACTATTTGGGGGGAGGGGCCTCTGACAGAGGATAACATGATACCAAAAGATCCTTCTCTCACACACACATCCTCTCTGAGCAATGGCACCCATCAGCAGGGCACTTCTCTAATCAGGAAAGCAGCAGTGGGTGCTGAAGAAGCTATAGTGCCTTATGTGACAGTGCTACAGTATAAGTTGACACTGCCATACTAGCAGAGTACTAATGATATCCAGTGTGCCAGTTGAGCTGTGAAAATACAATGCCCAGTGAGAACCTCTCTATCTAGTGAATTAATAGAATGCCATCAGGTACAGAATAAAATATATATGCTATATCTCTCGGATGTGTCAAACACTTAGCAGATAATAGATTTTTAAAGCCCCTTCCCCCTACCACCATATAAAATACACAACTTAGACTTCAGGAGACCACATTAATTCATTCATTAAAAAAATACTGATTTTTTTAAATCTTCTGTGAAGATAGCAAGGCAAATGCTATGGATGTTGTAGGGGAACAAAATTTGCCACCATAAAATACGTCACTTTGGCATATTTATTACTTTGAATTAAAGTTGTTTAAACAACTGATGCAAGAGGGAACTCTGAACTACATATGTCCCTCTGAAAGCAGGAAATAAATCTCCTATGAGAAAGGTACCTTCATTGAACCAGAAGGTAGAGAGACATCTTATCAGCAGAGATAAGAAATTCAAGGCCAAAAAGTCTGTATAAACAAAGCGTATTGCTTTTTCACTAATTTTCTGCCATAAGTCTAAATGTGCTTAGATTCTTCACTAATTAAATACCCAAGCCTAAGTTTCTGTTTCCTTTCAAATCTTCACAAATTTATTGTTTCTTTGTCTAAAAAGTCTAAAAGGTGCCTGCTTTAGTCATTTATTTAGGTCCATATCTATAAGACCTCCATATGAACAAAGTTAGTTTTTTTTCTACTGTTAATCTGCTTTGTGTCAATTAAATTATTAGACCAGCCAAGAAGAATAAAGAGGGGTAGGTGAAATTTTTCATTCCCTGACAAAGCTATGGATATGATGGTAATGGAACTTTTAATTTTGTGTGGCAATATCATGTAACTCAAATAATTATACAAATACAAAATTACACTTATGATAAATGCTATGGTAGAAATGAATATGATGCCATAAATATATCTAATAGGACGAGTTTTTACCTAGTCAGTGAAAACAAACAAAAAATGAGATCTAAGGGGCAAATAGGCAATGATGAGACAAAAGGGAAGGACAGAACATTCCAGGCAGAGGAAATAACAAAGGCCCTCTGGCAAGATAAAGACTGATAAGTGCAAAAACTTGAAGTCATAATATAATATGAGCCTGAAGACTAAGGTGGAGCAACGCCATACAGGACCTTATAGATTGCAATAACTAATTTGGTCTTTATCCCCAAATCCATGAGAAGCTTTTGAGAGCTTTGAAGCAGGAAATAGGATGTTATAGAATTAATAGTATGAAAAATCACTGTCATGCCACTCTTCTGCTTAAAATTTTCCAAAAACTTTCAATTACACTTGCAGGAGAGAAACAAAGTCCTTCCACCACAATCTACAAAGCTCTGACACTTGATTACTTCTCCTACTCTCCCTTTGTTACCTCTGTTCTAACCACACTGGCGTCCTTGCTAATCCTAGAAAATATCAACATTGTTCCTACTTCACAGTCTTTGGACTTGTTCATTCTAAAATGAATGTTCTTCCCCCAAGCACTCACTTTTTTCAGTTCTTTACTCAAACATTATTTATTCAGAGAAGTCTTCTTGGCCAAGTCCATCTAAAATAGCACCCCCTCGAACTATTTCCTTGCCCATTTAATTTGTCTTCATGGCATTATCACTACCTAACATTTTATTTAATATTTGCTTATTACTCATCTTTCCCAATAGAATGTAACTCTATGAGGGCATAGGCTTTGCTTTGTTTTGTTTTTTTTTTTTCCCACTGCCATGTTACCAACATGTAGAACAGTGCCTGGCATATACTAGGAACTCATTATATACATTTTGATTGAATGAATAAATAAATGAATGACATCAACGTGAAGAAGAATATACAGAGACGTCCTGACTTACAAGGGGGTCACATCAGAATAAACCCATCATAAGTTGAAAATATTGTAAGTAGAAATGCATTTAATCCACCTAACCCACAAACTTCATGCCTTAGCCTAGCTTACCTTAAATGCACTCAGAACACTTACTTTAACCTGCAGTTAGGCAAAATGATTTGACACAATGAATACACTATAGAGTATCTGTTGTTTACCCTCATAACCACATGTCCAGTTGCAGTTCACTGCTACTGCCCAGTATCATAAGAGAGTATCTTATCACATATCACTAGCCTAGGAAAATATCAAAATTCAAAATTTGAAGTACAATTTCTACTAAATTCATATCACTTCTGCACCATCGGAGACTTGATAAATTGGAAGTGAAACCATCATAAGTCAGAGACCATCTGTATTGGAAGGGGACTAAAGTGGATGTAAGGAGGCCAGTTAGGAGACAATTATAGATGAGAGTTGGCAGCTTAGACTGGAATGGTAATGCAGGAGATGCTAAGAATGCATAACTCAGAAAGGTATTTGGAATGGTAAAATTTATAAGACTTTATGAATTAGATGTAGCAGGAAATAAAGGGGGGATGAATGTCAGGATGACTCCCAGGTTATATATTAGAATCTATTTGTACAGTATTTCCCAACAAATTTCCAGCAATCATACTGTCAACAAGAAATATCCAAACCTGCTGAGAATTTTAATGAGTTTACTTGAGCCAAACTGATAACAATCACAAGAAAGAAAAATTTCATTGGGCTAAGAAAATGCTCCAGAGAATGGCAGTTTTGCAGCTTATTTTATACATTAGAATCAAAGGAGGAGATGTAAGGAGGGTTATATGAAATCCATTAGTGGTAGATTAAGGGGGAAGGAGAAAGCAAAGCAGGAAAATCTCTGGGATTGGATACAAAGTAAAACAGAGGCACATGTACTTCTTTTATATTGGTGGGTACAGGAAAGTTAATAATAACATTTATATCACAGAGAGATGGTATGCAGGAGACAAGATAACAATGAGGGATTCTGTGGTCTCATGCTTTGGTGCAGTAAATTATGCCCTGAGGAGTCTTGAAAAAAAGGATTACTCTGACATTCCAAGAATATGTTATGTTCGATGCAAAAAGACAATAGATAGGCTCACTTAAGGTAAAGGTTGACCTTTGTCAAGAAAGCTACAGGCTCAGGATGTGATTACCTGCCATAACCTGCTTTTCATTAGGAATTTTTATGTTCAGACCATCTTATGTTGTTAATTTTGGTCTCTCAGTTTGTAAGGCCCATCATGTTGGCCTCCCCTGAGCTTGTTAAGTTTAGTATGTGGCTCCTTTTTCCTCTATAATATTATTTTATTCTTTGTCAAGGACTCAAAAATGGCATTTTTATGTAAGGAATTATACCTACAGAGGTGTTACTTCAGGAAGACTAGACTTGGCCTAATGGGGAATACTACTCTAAAATAACTGTTATCTGGCAGGGGCCTACATTTTCCTCCTCCTTCTGACACCCCCCACTAAGGTTAATCATACACAAATTACAATAAGGTACAGTTTGTCCTTAGAACAAAAGCAAATCAACCATGCCACATGAGGATGATACCTGCACCCCAAAGTCGGCAAACACAGATTCATCTCCTAAAATTATATTAGCCATTAAAAAGAAAAAAAAAACTACAAATTGAGGGAGATTTTACCAAATATTGGACTTTATTCCTTAAAACTCTCAAGCTAAAAGGGAGCAGCATTTGCTACCCCAAAATAGTCCTGTTTGGAATAAGAATTATCTTGAGCTGGTTATTTTTAAGAAATGGAAGACAAGAGAGAAGTTCAGAAAGCTGAATAGAAGTTACCTTTTTGTAGGACACATTTACATTTAGAAGGGAAATCTCCATTTGCAATAGTGTCTACCTCTTCACACCAAGAAAGAGAGAACGACTAAACCTCTAAGAACTCTTATTGATGGAGAAGGCATTGACTTAAATCTGAATAACAACCATATTCTTACTTACTGTGCTCTGTCAGATAACCTCCCATAACTAGCCTTCCTCCTCATTCAACATCTTTTGTCTTTAGCTGGAGATGGTATATAAAGTGGTGACTTGGGCCATTTAAGATTTGTGGGGTATATAGAAACTCTTGTACTATCTAAAATTTTTCTATAAATCTTAAGCTGTTCTACAACAAAAAGATGTTTAAACTACACACACACACACACACACACACACACACTTACAATGCATGATCTCATTCCATTACCTTACTCCTCGCATGTAAATAGACCAGAATTCTTTTTCAAGTGATTTTTTGCAGGTGCTAGCTTTTATACACACTCGATCCTTTCAGAAACAGTACTTTCAAATCCTGATAAAGTCAAGGGAAAAGCTATGAGACCATTCTTCGTTGGTAAGAGAAGAAAATTAAGAGAAAAAAAAAAGAATACAAAACAATCCCTGCCTAGCCATTCAGAATTATTAGAATATTGATCAGAATTGGGGGATATGTATGGTTATTTGAGGAAAATGGTTTGTAAATTACCGCATGTCTATCTAACATTTGTTCACTATCACCACATCTGTCCTCCAGGAAGTAGCCTTCTCAATAAAAGTCACTCAGAAGTTTTAGAGGCCTTTTTGTTAAATTGCGACATACATAGGCAAGCAATTCAGAACGGTAATTTCATTAAATTATTCCCTTATTCCCTACACACCCCGCAACTTCACACACACACACACACACACACACACACACACTTTAATGGAAAGGGAGGATGATGAAGCAAAGGAGAAGAAATAAAAGTTTAGAAGAAAATTCCAAGGAAATACAAATAGAGGCACAAAACTTCAAAGCCAGACTAAATTCTAAAGATCTCAAATCCACATGGTGCAGAGGGGTACCTAAGACCCAGAGAGATTAACTGATTCACCTAAGATCACAAACCTTAAATGTTCTTTCAACAACACCAGGCAGGCTCACTACATTCATACTCTTTAGTTTCATCTACACACAGATCCAATAAATTATTTACAAGGTCAACTAAAAAAGCTCACAGAGGTAATTAGACTTGTGTTTATTAAGCCAATTAGGAAAGACATTGTGTATAGTAGAAGGTTCCATAAAACTGTTTTTATACCCTTGTTATGACCAATTGTAGTATTTGGTTCTTGTAATAATGCCTGACTTCACTATAAGAATCAGAAATGGATCCATGAATGAAACAAAATAAAAGTCAAAAGACGTAGTTCTAATTCAGACTTTAATTTTATTCTATGACTTGGACCTCAATATAGTTTGGTCCTCAATATAGCTGGGTTTCCTCCTTAGTTAAATAGGAACAATTTTCTTTCTTATTCATGGATCGTGAGCATTAGTAGAGCTTGATATCCTCTCTCATCTTTTCCATCTGAAGAGTGGTAGGACTCTTATTAGCGTTGTGAAGTCCTAAGTGTACTACTCTGAGCAGCCTAGACTACTATCTGCTCTTGTAATTGACTGATCACCCGCTATTCCAGAGGTCACACATTCATATGGAACTTGGTTTCCTCTTGAGGTCTTTGGAAAATATAGTAAAAAGAGTAAAGGAGAGACAGGAAGTCAAGGAGAAAGTGTTCTATGCTCAGAGCTGCCATTGCCTTTCATATAACCTTCAACAAGTTGCTTCCCCCATTTGTATAATGCAGTGATTAGACCACAACCAAAGTTTGTAGATCTGAAAATCTCTATAGGCCTTTTCAGCTTGGACAAATGACTCTAGAAGTCTATATTCAGGCAATGCCAGACAGGCTGAAAGTATAGATGCCATACAGCCTTTTGCATTCATGCCAACCTTTCGAATCACCTACAAAGTTCATCTTAGCATGAGGCTCCTGATGCTTTTGGCCACTCCATTACCCACAGAGAAAGTTGCTGAGATGACTCAGGGGAGAGAGGTGGAAGGTACTCAAGTCCAGCGGCAATTAATTAATTTTGAAGTGATTAAGTTATCTCTACTCCACAGTCTGTATTCCCCTGAATGGGAGGGTAGGAAAACCAATATGACATTGTTCCTGCAATGAAAATTGATAATTACAATATGGAATCTCTCAGTTATGAGGAAAAGGACAATGATCCTATTCATATCTATAAGCCTGATATTTCTGAATCTCATTATGTCTGATATTTCATATACAAGAAAGAAAGTAAAAGTAAATATTCATTTACCATAAAATCTGACAAATACTAGCCACCTCTTCAAAGAAACACACTCTAACACTCATAAGACTGTGGCCCTTAACCCCACTAACAAGCAAACAGCTGGAGCTATTACTTACCAGAATGAGAAACTGCATATGTACAGTTAGACTGAAGTGGGTGCTGGAGGCACACATGTCTTACTCTAGTTCTTTCTAATTTCTCTTACCTCAGCTACTAGCCCTACCCAATACACACTATGAAGAATATGGTACCCTTTTAATTCTAATTTCAATATAGGTCTAGAAAACTGCTTTCGACAAAGATCCCAACTAGAGTCTCTCAGCTCAGTTCCCTGAGCAAAATGGTCAGGGAACAGGTTGTAGGTCTGAGTAAGGTGGAGTAAAAACAGTCCCAACTACCTTTTCCAGTAAATGTGATTATAAAACCTGGACAGAAGGCGTGGAACAGCAATTTATGGAAAAAGTAACAAGTAACAGGCAGATTGGGGAAGAAGACCAGAATTAAAAGTACCATTGAACTGATACTGAGTTGCCTGTTTTTCCTCCAGTATCCTCTGGCCTAAACCCAATAGAGCCTGAAACCCAGAATTGGGAACCAGGTCAAGACAGAAAGGACTCTAGGAGAAAGCTCTCTAGTTTAGGTTCAAAGCATGAGAAAGGAGTATCCTGATACCCAAAGAGAGTGGAATAAATCCCGTTTTCTATTCTCATTTTTTTATCCCTTTCCTTTCTTTGCTTTGTCATGCCCAAGCCTCCAAAAAGAAGGCAATTCCAAAAAGAAGGCAGCAGTAGCAGCAATAGTAGGGGCTCAAGGGCAGCTAAACACTGAGGGAAAGTCAGAGGCATTGTTTTCCTTACAGAATGGGAAAAACACCACTTTTTTTAATCTCTCATTGTCCTTTCATCACGAGGTCCCAGATATAAGCACAATTGTAAGAAAAGAACAGCATAATGGAATAATGACGGCCAGTTTTCTTGCCAGAGGACCAAAATGGAAGCCTTAAAGAACCAAAAAGTATGCAGAATAAGGCAGAGAAGAAGAAGCTCAGAAAAGTGACCTGGCCCCAAAACCTATTGTTTATAAACTCCTGGCCTCACTACCAAGCTATGCATATGTGGATCTGATGCAAAAGTGCATACTAAAGATTTTGTTAGTAGACCATTGCCCAAGTCCCATACTGATCACTGGGCAAGATAGATACAAATAGCATTGCAAAAGTTTTGAAAGTGGAACTGACACTGAAAGCAAAATCCACAGAAATCTGGTCAGAACTTACAGCCAAATCTATGCATGCTAAAACAAAAACATCAACATTCTCCACGAATTTAAAAAAGACCCAGAGATGCATAATATTCAAAATGTGTGAGAGAGAATTTACAATTACTCAGTATATGAAGAATTTGGAAAATCTCAACTTGCATGAGAAAGACAAATCTAGAAATGAATGTAACTATAGAGTATCTCATAAAAAATAGAAGATAGAAAGAAAAACAAGGTAGAAATTTTAGAACTGAAAAATACAAAAGTAAAAAAAGTTTTTAAAACTCACTAGAAATTATGGTTCATATACAAAATGGACTATTACTCAGCCATTAAAAAAATGAAATCTTACCATTTGCAATGACATGGATGGACTTTGAGGTTCTTATGTTGAGTGAAATAAGCCAGACAGAGAAAGATAAATACCATATGATTTTACTTATATGTGGAATCTAAGGAACAAAAAGAACAAATTAATCAAAAACAGACTCACAAATATAGTGGAAAATTTTGGTGATGGACAGAGGGGAGGGGCCTGGGGGCTGGGAAAATGGGGTGAAGGGTTAAAGAAGTATGAATTAATAGTTGATAGTTGGTCACGGGGATGGAGAGCATGGCAGAGGGAATGCAGTTGGCATTAATATAATGGCTAGATGGAGGGCTAGGGGAGGGAGGGAACAATTGGGGGATCATTTTATGAACTATATAGATGTCTAACCAATGGACTGTATACTTGAAACTAATTCAAACAAATATTTTTTAAAAAAAGAAAAAAAGAAAGCTGAAGAAAAAACTCACTAGATGGACTCGATAATACAGCATGGTGCAGAACAAATATCTAAAGAAAGAATGACTTAAAAATTACAAAATTTACCAAAAGATATATACCTACAGATTCAAGAAGCTCAGCAAATCACAAACAGGATAAATCCAAAGAAATTCGTTCTCAGATACATCAAAACTACTGAGACTTACCTTATAGTAAGTCTTAAAATTAGGTCATGTGATTTATCCAGCTTTATCTACAATAGCCAAGGATTCTGGTAAAACATGGCAGAGTAAGAGACATCCCCAGAACTCTCTCCTTGAATCAATAACAAGCTGAACATCTAAAACTCAACAAAAAACATGCAAACTGCACACCAGCGCATGTAAGTGTGGGATCTGTGCATAAGAGCTACCGAAGGTCAGAACCTGGGGTGTCAGGTGGTGGTCTGAGAGTAATAAAGAAGCTGCCTCCCACAGCCCCCTGAGCTTCTTGCAGGAGGAGGGGAGGTGAAGGAGCGGCAAGTTCTCTAAACATTCCTGCCTGGGATAGCTGTAGCTGCAGGGCCCAGTCACCAGGGCAGAAAGCAGCGAAGGAGGACAAGACCACAGAGAAACAACAGCTGATTTATGCCAGCCACAGTTGCAAAATCTAGGCTGAGTGGCAGCCCCCAACCTCCAACCCAAAGGACCCCTCTCCCGATATCCTCCAAGACCGATCACTGCAGAGGCAAATCTGAGCAAACGTTGCCGAGACTATCACTGACACTGACAGGGACTATAACTGAGGGCAGCGAGCATGATTAAATACCTATAAGAAAATATTAAAAGCTTTATTAAGACTTTATGTAAAGTAAAGATACAAGAGGCCTAGACGCCACCTACTGGAAACCAAAAGAAAAGCGCCTTCTTTGCAACAGGCTAAAGAGAAACCTTTATATAATAAATCTTCTTTCTGGAAAAACTAAAGAATACACTTCCATTAATGCCCAAGCAGAGAAATAGTCCATAATATACCATGAAAATGAAGGTTGCAAGGCATCTCAGAAAGAAAAAGTCTCCAGAAAATAAGTTCATAGACATAGAAATATGCAATTTAAATGACAGAGAATTCAAGATGATATCTCTGAAAAAAAAACTCAATGAGATTAAAAAAACTCAAATCAACAACTTCAAGAATTGAAAAAAAAACAAATAAATGAGCAGAGTAAGGAGATCGAAATCCTCAAAAAGAACCAAATAGAACTTCTGGAGATGAAGAACACACTGCAAGACTTGAAAAAATAAAATAGCAAGCTTGGGAAAGAGAGTCAACAAAATGGAGGAAAGGATCAATGATATCAAAGACAGAAATCTAGCAATAAATCAGAAGGAAGAAGAGAGAAATTGAAGAATGAGAAATAATGAAAGAAAATAACAAGAACTAGCTGATAGCATCATGAGAAAAAACCATATGAATAATGGGCATTATTGAAGGTGAGGAAAAGGAGCAGGGATTAGAAAGCTATTTCAGACAAGTAGTGGATGAGAATTTCCAAAATCTAAGGAATGAGCTGGGGCTTGGAATTCAAGAAGTCAACAGAATACCCAATTATCTCAACCCAAAAAGGCCTTCACCAAGACACGTTGTATCAAAATTATCAAAATCAATGACAAAGACAGAAATCTCAAGGCAGCCAGGGAGAAGAAAACGGTAACTTATAAAAGTAAACCCATGAGATCATCCTCAGATTTCTCAGTGCAAAGCTTATAAGCCAGAAAGGAATGAAATCAAATATTTAAACTATTAAGTGAAAGGAACTACCAGCCTAGAACAATGTATCCAGCTAAGCTCACCTTTAGATATGAAGGAGAAATTAAGACCTTTCCAGACATACAAAAATTGAGGGAATTCTCCACTATGAGGCTTGCACTACAGGAAATATTGAAAGGAGTCAGCTCACCTGAAACAAAATGACAAAAAAAAATCATACAATTAAGAGTAAAGTGACTATTGGACAAAAGGAAGCAGTTGAGTGCAACCCTTACTAAGAACAGGGCATTATAAACTTTAATAATAAGAAAAGAATTATTCTACCAATAGTAATGAATGTTCAGCATACATAGGAACAAACTGAGATGACAGTGACTGAAAAGAGGGAGATTCAAAGATCCAAATTCGCAAAGGGAAATGGAGATATGGCATGTGCAGAAGAAAATGGATATGTGTGTGTGTGTGTACACACACACACACATACACACACATATATGTATAAAACTATCCTTTACATATTTGTAATACTAAGCACATGTCAAAGATTCAGAACCATTGCATATAACATAAAATAAAAAAGATCAGAAAAAAAAACACAAAAGCGAACTAAAATAAAGAAAACAGAACACAAGGACAAGGAAGCAATGGAAACGCCGAGCTACCAGAAAGCAAAAGATAAAATGGCTATAAGAAGACCTCATATTTCAAAAATCACCCTAAATGTACATGGATTCAACTCACCAATAAAAAGGTACGGGGTGTTTCAAAAACAAAACCCAACTATATGCCACCTCCAGGAGACACATCTCAACTCCAAAGACAAACATAGATTCAAAGTGAAAGGGTGGAAAATGATATTTCAAGCAAATGGCATTCAGAAAAAAGTGGTAGTAGTAGTACTAATATCAGATGAAATAGACTTCAAAATAAAAAAGGTAAAGAAAGATACTGAGGGACATTTTATCATGATAAAGGGAATCATGTAGCAAGGAGACATAGTGTATTAATATCTATAGTCCCAATTAAGGAGCCCCAAAATAAGTAAAGCAATTACTAACAGAACTAAAGTGAGAAACAGACCAAAATACTATCATAGTAGGGGATTTAAATACCCCACTGTCGTATATGGATAGATCATCCAAATGGAAAATCAATAAGGAAATAACATCTTTAAATGACACATTAGACCAACTGGACATAACTGACATTAACAGAGTCTTCCATCCCAAAACAGCTGCTTATACATTCTTCTCTAGTGCATATGGAATATTATCAAGAATTGACCACAAACTGGGACACAGAGGTAGCCTCAAAAAGGATCAATCACATATTGGGAAACAGAAATAGCATCAACAAATAAAAGAGGGTTGAAATCATACCAATCATATTCTCTGACCATATGCTTTGAAACTAAAGATCAACTGCAAAATGAAATCAAGAAGAACCACAAATACATGGAGAATAAACATGCTACTGAAGAATAACTGGGTCAGAGAAGAAATAAAAAGAGAGATCAAGAGATACAGAGACATGAATGATAATGATAGTACAACGTATCAAAACTTTTGAGACATGGCAAAAGCAGTCATAAGAGCAAAGTTCATATCATTACAAGCCTATCTTTAAAAACAAGAATGAGTCCAAATAAATAACCTAACACTTCATCTTAAAAAAAAACCTAGAAAACGAAGAGCAAATGAGGCCTAATTCAGCAGAAGGAAAGAAAGAATCAAAATTAGAGCAGAAATAAATGAAATTGAAAACAGAAAAACAATAGAACAAATAAATGCAACAAGGAGCTGGTTCTTTGAGAAGGTTAATAAAATTGACAGACTCCTGGCTAGACTCACTAAAGAAAAAAGAGAAAGGACACATATAAACAAACACTGCAATAAAAGAGGGGAAATTATGACAGACACTGCAGAAATACAAAAGATCATACAAGAATACTATGAAATAGTATATAACACCAAATTTAATAACCTAGAAAAAAATGAACTAGTACTTAGAAAAATATAACCTTCCTAGAGTGAATCAAGAAGAACTGAAAAATCTATATAGACCAATCGGCAGTATGGAAATGTAAACAATCATTAAAAATCTACCAAAAAGTAAAAGTCCAGGACCAGATGGCTTCACCAGTGAATTGTACCAAACATTCAAAAAACATTTAATACCTATTCTCCTTAAACTCTTTCAAAAAATAGAAGAGGAGGCAATACTTCCCAAAGACATTTTATGAGGCCAGTATCACTCTGATACCAAAATCTGGTCAAGATAACACACAAAAAGAAAACTATAGACCAATATCTCTCATAAACACAGAAGCAAAAATTCTACATAAGATACTAGTGAACAAAACACAGCAACACACTAAAAAGATTTTACACCACGATCAAAAAGGCTTCTTCCCAGAGGCACAAGGATGGTTGAACATACACAAATAAATTTATGTGATACACCACAGAAACAAATCAAAAAATAAGAATCATATGATGTCATCAATAGATTCAGAAAAAAAACCTTCAACAAGATACAGCACCCATTTATGATCGAAACACTTATCAAAACCAGTATAGAAAGAAAATACCTTAACATAAAAAGGCCATCTATGACAAACCCTCAGCCAATATTACCCTTAATGGTGAAAAACTAAAAACCTCCCTTCTAAGATCAGGAACAAGGCAAGGGTATCCACTATTACCACCATTATTCAATATAACATTGGAAGTCCTAGCAAGTAGAATAAAACAAGAAAGAGATATAAAAGGAATCCAAATAAGAAACGAAGAAGTCAAACCATCATTATTCGCAGATGACATGATTCTCTATATGGAATATCCTGAAGACTCCACAAGAACACAACTAGAATCAATAAGCAAATACAATAAATTTTCTCGATACAAAATCAACATTGAAAATTCATAGCGTTCCTATACTCTAATAATGAAGCTTCAGAAAAGAAGTGGAAAAAATAATTCTTTTTGCAATTGTAACAAAAAGAATAAAATACCTAGGAATAAATCTAACGAAACATGTGAAGTACCTATATAATGAAAACTACAAAACCCTATTAAAAGAACTCTAAGAAGATTCAAAGAAATGGAAAGATATTCTGTGTTCTTGGATTGGAAGACTCAACATAGTTAAAATGACCATATTACCTAAAGCACTATGCAGATTTAAAGCAAGCCCCATCAAAATTCTATAGGTATTTTTAAAAGAAATAGAACAAAAAACCATGAGATTTGTATGGAAGCACAAAGGACCCCGAATTGCTAAAGCCATCCTGAGAAAAAAGAACGAGGGTGGAAACATCACTCTGCTCAACTTCAAATTATACTTCAAGCGACAGTAATCAAAACAGCATGGTATTAGCAGCAAAACAGACACACCAACTAGTGGAACAGATTTAAGAGTCCACATTTATATGGGCAAATAATTTTTGACAAAAAATATAGCCAAAAACATACAGTGGAGAGCCTCTTCAATAAATCGTGCTGGGAAAACTGGAAAGCCACCTGCAAAAGAATGAAACGAGACTGTTGTCTGTCATGACACACCAAAATTAACTCAAAATGGGTTAAGGACCTAAATATAAGACCCGAAATGATAAAATGCATAGAAGAAAGTATAGGAACTAAATTCAAGGATCTTGGACTTAAAGAGGATTTTATGAATTTGACCTCAAAAGCAAGTGAAGTAAAAGCTAAAATAAATGAATGAGCCTACATCAAACTAAAAAGCTTCTGCTTAACAGAAGAATTCGTCAACAAGGTAAAGAGAGAACCATCCAAGTGGGAAACTATGTTTGCAAGCAACACCTCCAGTAAGGGCCTAATATCCAAAATATACAAAGAACTCATACAACTCAATAACAACAACAACAACAAAAAGACAAATGATCCTATCAAAAAATGGGCAGAGGACATGAATAGGCACTTCTCCCTAGAGGATGTAGATATGACCAACAAATATATGAAAAGATACTCAACATTACGAAGTATTAAGGAAATGCAAATCAAAACCACATGATAGCATCTCACACCTGTTAGAATAGCTACGATCAACAAGACAAGTAATAACAAATGTTGGAGAGGATGTGGAGAAAAAGGAACCCTCATATACTGCTGGTGGGACTGCAAGTGGGTACAGCCACTATGGAAAACAGTATGGAGGTTCCTCGAAAAACTAAGAAGTGATCTACCGTATGATCCAGCAATCTCTCTTCTAGGTATTTACCCCAAAGACTTGAAAATCCATATCCAAAAAGATATCTGCACACCGATGTTTATAGCAGCAGCATTATTCATAGTGGCCCAGACATAGAAGCAACCAAAGTGTCCTGTGATAGATGATTGGCTAAAGAAGCTGTGGCACATACATACAATGGAATATTACTTAGCCATAAGAAGAGATGAAATACTGCCATTTGTGACAACGTGGATGGACCTTAAGATAATCATGCTAAGCAAAATAAGCCAGATAGAAAAAGTTGAAAATCACATGATATCATTTATAAATGGGATATAAACCTAAAAGCAACAAATTAGCAGGACAAACAGAGACTCATGGACATGAACTATAGGCTAGTGGTTACCAGAGGACTATAGGGTGGTGGTTACTAGTGGAGTGGGGGAGGAGGGGGGAGGTATATGGGGTAAAGAGGGTCAAATATAGAGTTTAGGGGGAGGGCAAAGTGTACAGAGGATCAAATATATAGTAGCTGAAGGAAACTGTACTTTAGGTGGTAAACACTCAATAGAATATACATATGTCAAATTATAATATACATCTGAAAATTATATAATTGTATTAACCAATATTACCCCAATAAAATTAATTAAAAATTTAAAAAATAAAAATCTGACAATTTATGCCAACTTCACAGAAACTTTCTGGTTCACCTTTTGCCCATGTTGGAATAAAATAATTTATACCTTCTACCTAAGACTCTCTAGGAAGATAGTAGAGCATAGTGACTAAAAACAAGATTCAAACATTTAGACCTAATTTTAAATCCTGACCCTACCTTTTACTGGTTGTGTGAAATTGAGCAAGCTCTTTGGCCTCTCCACACCTCCACTTCCACTTCTATAAAGAGATAGAACACCAGTACCTATATCAAATGGTTTTGTGAGGCACAAATGAGATAATAAATATAAAGGTCCTGGAACAATGTCTAACACATTAGTGCTCAATAAATGTTAGTGATGATAATATTCACGATATCACCCGTATCATACAATTCCTCAAGCTGTAACAAAGGCTTTTAGATATTTGTCTGAGCATTCATACATGTCTGAAACATGCCTCAAGGTTTCAATGTGCAGGAACAAGATTGAAAATGAAGATAAAAGATGAAGATCAGGAAATCAGGAACCAAAGAATAGAAACGTGAGATATCAGTGAGGTGTCTGCAGCTCAGAGTGCATGGGTAGCTCGGAGCGATTTCAAAGTTTAATGCCAAGGTATAAAATACCATACACACATCATTGTCTATAAAGAGAAAAGGAAAGGCCACCATCTATGCTGTTATAAGAAAACTCATGGTTAAACATGACAAAGGATATCTCAACACTGGAGACAAAATATGAAATGATCAAAATAGTCTTGAAAAAGAGATGAGGTGACTACATATTTGAGTAGAATAAATATTTACTTGCCCGAATGCAGAGGCTGTGTCAGAGGAGATCTTTATGTCCCATCAGCTTCATGACTCCTTCATTTTTTAATTGAGGTATAATTAACATAGAACATTATATTAGTTTCAAGTGTACGACATGATTTGATATTTGTATATATTGCAAAATGATCACCACAATAAGTATAAGTCTAGTTAACATTCATCACCACATATAGTTATAAATTTTTTTCTTGCGATGAAGACTTTTAAGATATACTTTCTTAGCAACTTTAAAATATGACATACAGTATTATTAACTATGGGTTTCATGCTGTATATTACATCGCCATAACTTATCTATTTTATAATTGGGGCTTGCAATGCACATAGAGTACATCTACAACAAAGATCTGTTAGACAAAGAGAGAGCGAGAGAGGGAGAGGGAGAGGGAGGGGAGAAGGAGAGGGAGAGGGAGGGTGGGGGGGGAGAGAGAGAGAGAGAGAGAGAGAGAATGAAGAAGGAAGGAAGAGGAAGGAAGGAAGAAGGAAGTACTTCAGGGACGTAAGTAAAAGAAAAGGTTAAAAAGAAGAACTAAAAAAAAAGAAAGAAAGAAAGAAAGAAAGAAAGAAAGAGAAAAGGAAGGAAGGAAGGAAGAAAATAATAAAGGAGAGAAAGGAAACAAAGGAGTTGACTCTACAAGGGTGGAAAAACCATGAGGTTGTTTAGGTCTTTCAATTCAAGTCACATAAATATTATGTGACCACAGATTATGAATATGTTTTGGTCTGAAAAGGACACAGAACTTACAAAAGACTGGAAAGTATAAAAAGCTATAATTATAGTAACAGGAGAAAGATATTATTTTGAAAAAAGCAATTATTAGAAGGATCATAGGAGAAATACTATTGAGTCAGAATTATCAATGCTGACTAAAAAGGTGAAAGAAAACATGTAAAAAATGCATTGTGTTATGTTTTGTCCTTTACCCACATTCTAGACCAAAGTATTTGAGCCAAGAAATGACCATTTCCTTTCCACAAAGCTGTATTATGTTAACATATTCTTGAGAATGGCCATGAAAGGGCAAAGAGACTGAGTTATATCACTGGAAAACAGGACAGCCTCAACCAATTCTTCAGATTGCTATCACTTCAAAAGAAAGTGGTATCACAGGACTACTATGGGAACCCAAAAGACCAGGCTGCTGCGATTCAATAGGACTTTTATTTCCAACTTCAAAGGACTCCATTAATCAACTAAGCATCCAAATTTTAAGGAGAAGGAATGGAGAGCTTCAAACATGAATTCTCTGCCCTTACTTGTTGATCCTATTGACACAAGAGACAAAAATAAATACTCTCTCAGAAGACCCAAAAGAAATTTTCACTGTCCAGAAAATAGAAATAGATAAAAGGGAGAGTTTACACCATGGCAGGAATACGAATGTGGGATCTCTCTGAATCGAGGCCATAGAACAATGCCTGCACCTCTGCTTTTTGCATTGTGTGAATAGTAATATTAGACTGTGTCTTCTACATTCCATTAGTAAAATCTTTTGCCCACAGATCCAGTTGGTTTTCAAGTGATCTATATTTGCGTGTAAAATGCAAAATCCATGAATTAGCTACAATTTATCACTCCTAGTTATGGTCACACTGAGTCTAATCAACTCACCACCCAGCGGTGTTTACTAAGCAAATCCTCAGCCCTAGGTCTAATTATTCCAAGAAGCTAATAGACTTTGGGTGAGAAACTAAAGGCCTCTGGTTCACTCTATTTTTTTGCATATGGGCTTTTGTTATTCATGTCAATGACTGATTATCTAAGTGAAACAGAGTACCAAGGTAATAGGGCTAAGTGTTCTAATAAGTAATTAGAGCTTTGTCTTGCTCCTGGGCAGCTATGCTTAAAATGGACACCAGTGGTTCAACATTCTCCAGAAAGAAAGGTAATAGTGTGGAGGTTGTTCAAAGTGTAACCCCAGGCCCACCGACTTGAATATTCTACTCTAGACCTGATAAATCAGAATCTATAGGTAAAACCCAGGAACTACATATTATTAAGCTCCCCACCCTCAGGTTATTTTAATGTTCACCCAACATTTGAGAATGACTAACTTAGTGAAAACTCACCCCTACAACTAGATCTCAGACAATCAATCAAAAAAGTATTTCACTGCCCAGATAAAGACCTGATCCTCTCAGTGAGCCTTTGTTTCCTTTCTCTAAAATAGAGATAATAATAGTACCTACCTCTTGCAGGCTGTGGAGAATACTAAAAGATATATATGTATAAAGCTTCACACAATGCCTAGCATATAGCAAACCATTCAATAAATTTTAGTAACTATAATAAGAAAAAGTCAAAGTCCTTACTGAAGCCATTCTAATCCTTAGGTACCTACATTAACCCATCTCCTACCACTCCCCCCACCTCACGTGACAATTTGTACTCAAGACAAATAAAACCAATTGGAGATTCCTCATACATCATGCTACTTTTTGCATCACTTCATTGTTTATGCTCTTTCCTTGGCCTGGAACACCACAGGATGTAGCTCCTTGACCTAGAAAGCTCATACTACTTGATCTTCAAGGCCAAATTATTGGCATCTTCTCTGGGAAGCTTTTATTAAACCTTTAAATCTAAGCTCTTTGTTTTCTTTGCACCTCAAACTCTTTCCCTGTTTACATATTTGTTTACCTGTCTGTCTTCCCCTGTTAGAGAGCAAACTCTTTGAAGTCTTAAGCAATGGGATTTTGTGATTATTTCTCTACTTTCTGTTGGTAATTTTAAAACATACAGAAAAATACAAAGAATAATACAACATTCACCTATGTTCTGCACATCTAAAAGTAACCAGTACTGACATTTCTGCACCTTCACTTCTAGTCTTTTCTATTCATTTCCTTTAAAAATAATTACGAAAATACTGTTTATTATTTCAGAATAGAATATTATAGGTAAAGTCAAATATCTCCTTTACCTTCACCCCATACTCTATTCTCTCTCTGCCTTTCCAAAGATAACCAAACACTAATATTATTTTGATATGTATCCTCCCAAACTTCTTTATGTGCTTAACAGACATATTCATCTAAGATATATAATATTGGCTTGCACATCATTCTCCAAATATCATGTGGCTATGTACATCATTCTGCCACTTCTTTCACACAAAAATATTTTTGAGATATATCTATATTGATACAAATATCTAGTTAATTCCTTTTAATTACTGTATAATAATCCATTATATAGATGTATCCCATTTTTAAAGCTTTCCCCTGTTGATAGACATTGAGGTTACTTCCAAGATTTTGCTATTACAAAATGTTACAACAACCATTCTTTACTATATCTCTTGATGTATAAATGATATTTTAATAAAGATAACTATAAATAGAACATGTGGATTGTAGGTTATATAATTTTTTAGTTTAATAGACCCTGATGAATTGCTCTCCAATGTAGCCATACCAATTTTTACGTTAATCAGCATTATTCAAGAGTAGTCATTTCCCTACATCCTTACCAATGCTTGCTGCTTTCAGACTTCTAAATTTTGCCAACATTGTCAGATAAAAATGATATCTCATTCTTATTTCTGGGTGCCTTCTTCATCTCTATATCCCTCGGAAGTACTTGGCACATGTTGATTGTTTGGTAAATATTTGCTCAGCTTTAATTCTAATGATGTCACCTATAGGTCCTGGCCCTGGACTGCTGATACTTCAGAACACAATTAGGCGTCTACCTTCAGCAAGAACCAGAGGTAGATACCAGTTTCCTCACCTCTAGACAAACCCGTGAAGAAAAGGTAAAGAAAAAAGTGCAGGTAATATAATTTTTATTAGAGAATTACCATTCCCTAAGATGGCATTCAGTGAATGATTGTAGACCTCTGCATCAATAATCCATACAATCAATCAGGTTGGGATCTAGGTCCTTCCACCTGAGAGCTAAGGGTACATCTCAAAAGACAACAGGAGTGGGAAATGATGTATCTGTTCCCCAATAGTTATGTTGTACCAGTGGAAAAAAAGACAAGTATGAGAGAGTTTCATTTTCTAGTGGTCTTCCCGGAGGTATTTGTTATAGACATGTTTCCCTTTCCTCCTGGGCATACATCTAGACCATATTTACCATTTCCCCTATAGTTATTTCTGTTAATATGATTGATTTTCGCCCAGCAGAATATGAACCAAAGTGATATAAAACATCTCCAGTCCTGACCCATTAAAAAACCTCCTATATAATATCTTCCATATTCTTTCCTCTTTATAGCTGGCGAGAATAAAACTAAACCCTAGAGCAACCTTGAGAATGACATGTAAAAGATAGCATAGACATAAGATGAAAGAAGTCTGGGTCCCTGGATCCACATGAGTGATATAAGAAATAAACTTTATTGTTTAAGCCACTGAGAGTTCAGGGTTTATCTATTACAGCAGCTAGCATTTACTCCAATCAATACAAGACTATATCCATAATATTTGGCAAACCTTTTCAGAAACACAAATAATCCAGCATTTACCATCTCCAAATGGGAAGAATTTTCATTCTTTTGAGACAAGAGGTAGACTTGGCAATGTTATCTGTTAGGATAATTGTTGGTCTCACAAGACAGAAAACAACAGCAAAGCATAACGGATATACCCACCAATGCAAATGTTATGCAACAATCATTGGGGGGAAAATCCCAAAAGATTGCAGGACTGAAATAAACAACATTCTTGTAAGGAAAATAAAATCTCATCTAATCAGTTCTGGTGCCTAATAAAGTTATAAAATGAAAGAGAAAGTTATTATTAGCAAGTTTCCACTACAACTAGTTTGATAGTGTCATAAATGAACAGTCCTCAATGAGGGCTGACGCTGCAGTTCTCGGCAGAAAGACTCCAGGCTGCTAAAGTAGCTAGTGGCTGCAACACTGCCACTTCCAATCTGAAGGCTGAAAACACACAGAAGATAGGCAGACATATAAAAGCAGCCAAGGATGAGATATAGGGAGGAAAGTATAGAGAAAAGGGAAATCTCGTATGTGTAGCTCTAGACTATCTAATTTAAGATTAAAGTTTTCATATTTGCATTAAGGCTTTGCTCTCAGTTTATAGTGACATTGTTTTAATTCTGGAGGTTTCTCACCTATTAGAATTTTCTTGACAAGACAGGATCCTCCTGATTCATCTCTATTTAGGGACTACTCCTAGTACAATGTAGACATATAATAGGATCTTAAATAATGGGGATTAAACAAATGACAAGGACAAAATATTTAGAAAAATGCTGTGAAAGGTAGTTTTCTAGGAGTCCCAAAAGGCAACCAGGAAGGGTTACCACATAACATTTGGGTATTTGCAACAAATAAAATTATCTATAAATCCACCAAACAAATATTTATTTAGTACCTCCTCCGTGCCAGTCACTGTGATTGAGAGGAAGTATACAATCCTAGCCTCAAGGTAGTGGAGCAGAGATACAAATCAGTTGGCACCTAGAATATAGTGTAATCAGTACTCACAAGTGAAAGGAAATGCTGTATGATTTCAGCTTGGGAAATCAGAGTAGATTTTTCAGAAGAGATTCATTGAATATCCACTGTGTGCCAGGTTTCGTGCTAGATGCTGGAGCTACAGAGGTGCCTGAGATACTAGTTCCTGTCCTAGGAACTCTAGGAATTCATGGGGGACACAAGGGAGACATATTCACCCAATAACCCCAAGACAGTGGGAAAAGTGCTGAACAGAATATGTGCTGCTGGGGCACAAAGGCAGGTGCCACTAATTTAATGTTTCCAAGCCTGTCTTTTCTAACTCAACTCCACTTATTTCACAACTACAACAGAGCAAGTGGTGTCACATGGCAATGCCCCAATGTGCCCAGAATAAGATCTCTCTTTTTCCAGTACTTCCTGGAGGTGAAGCTTTTCCCAGCAGGAAAGCACAGTGATTTCTGAGCTCCTGTTCATCTCAATGGTGCTGGGCTTAGACATTCCCCCTGGCATATCATTTCCCAAGAAATCTGATACACACTCTGAGGCTCCAAATTATATTCCCTTTTCCTCCAAAGCTAGGTTATTTGTTCTTCATTTAGGAAACTAAGTTTATAATTAGGGACCTGAAAAGTTTGTTCTGCTTATTAATCTTAAAGCCCAGACATAGAAAAGGCAAGCTCTAAAAGCCTCACTGCTTTCATGAATGGTACAGAATATCTGTTGGACCAGTCTCTGGGGGATCCAGTGATGCCTTCCACAGACATGATCTGAAGAATCACAAATTCAGAATCAGAAAGTCAGAGAGCCAAAAATCTTGATCTTAGATCTTAGGGATCTATAATATACATCAACCCCTTAATTTTATGAATGAGCAAACTGAGAAAAAGGCACAACAGCTAGTTAATGAGAGGATTGGAACTACAATCAAGGCTTCTCAACCACTTTTGAGAACATAAGATTCAGGTCAATATAGGAGTAAGAGAGATCCTAAAATTGTAAGAGATCTCCTAAGAGAAAGAAAATTGAGGGCATTAAGATCTGGCTGGCTCACCCAACATGAAAATCCTCCCTCCAGCACTAACCATGGAAAATCAATGGGTTTTATTTCATTAAAGGAACTTTCAGATGTCCTTGCTTACATTTTTCCCTCAACTCCACCCCCAATATAAACAACTTCCAACATCTCCAGCTTGGAAGAAAAACGAAACAACAGCATTGGATAGCTTTTGGGAGGAGCAGCTTTCTTTACTTTCACTGAAGAATGATAATGTAAGAAATGAGAGAGGCCTTGAAGTTAATAGAAACATCTCTTCTTTTAGGGGTATTCCTCTACCACTATCAATAGATTATACACCAGCCAATGTACACTGATGCACTTAGGTCCTTTCAAAATATAAATTAACATATACAACTCCCAAAAGTCTTTCTCACTTCAAAGGGACTGTGGTACACAATGGGACAGATGGCGACATAGTGATTCATCCTGGATAGCAATGAGGGGAGAAGTAGAAGGCACCCGTGGACAACAGACAGCATATGCAAATAAAGAAGTACATTGATGAGGCATGGCCTGATCCTCCTCCCATGGGCCCCAGCTGCCCTTTGGAAGTTGCCAGAAAATAGAGAGAAAGAACAAGAAGAAAATCTCAGACCTCAAAAGTAAAAGCACAGGACCATCCATCACATCCTCAACATTTCTTCCCTCTCCCTTTCTAGTTCCTGAAATAAGAAGTGTCTGGGCCTGTAAATCTAAAAATATCTTTCACAGACAGGGAATAATTGCCACATTGAAATTATGGAGCCCTTCAAGAAATCTAAACCAAGAGATGTTGTAAAAGAAGACTTTGGAATCAACAGTCCTTACTGGTCAAAGTCTTTCAAAAAAAAAAAACTTGCAAGCACTCCAATTGAGTATTGCTTTCATCTCAAGACTTGCACATTCGAACAGAAGGGAATTACACATCTTTTACTGATACTCTTGTTTTACTTCCAAGTTCACCAGTATCAAACAAGTGAAAAGATGAAAAGATAGGGAGCAATGAGAGAAAAATTTATCCCCACAAAATAAATGTCTTACAGGACCCTCCAAGTCCCAGTTTACACAGACGCTTTTTTCCTTCAAACTCACATTGCAGTTGGGATTCTTTTCCACCTGGATGAGTGAAAATGGTCTTGAAAGTGCTGAGCTTAATTGATTTTCAGCCAAACTAACTCAGACCCCAGAGCCTCCAATTACATAACCCATCATATCCAGGGCCTGCAGGAAGCAAACTTTCCCCCCGAGATTTGCAGGTGGGTTTCACAGTCAAATATTATGATTAACCCAAAGTTCTTCCTTCCAGAATGATGAACACCACAGTTCTCTCAACCTTTATGCAGGCTTAAGAATGCTGACTCTAGTAAAAATGAGATACAGTAACCTATGACAGCAAGAGTGAGTGGAATTCCGGAAAAGTCAAATAAGTTGACAAAATGTTTCATTTTCCTAGCTTATTTATTTTACTATGTTAAAAAAGCAGATGGTAGGTCACATTTTCTCTTCTACAGACAAGAAGCTAGTAGCTCTGAAGCACTCAGTCCTTTGCTGGAGGGCTAATGGACAATCACTATCTCACAAGCCCCATTCACATTCCTTGTTGTTTCTGCGTGGACACACAAGCTTATGGTTTCCTGTGATCCAGCCTGAAATATTAGCCTTTAAGTTATTGTGCCTCCACAGGAAGTACTCAGCTGTTACACAAAACTCAGGACTGCAAAAACCTTCTCCCTTAAATTTATTAGCCCTCTTTGGTAATTGGTATTTCATAGGGAAGATGGTAAGGATGTAAGGATAAGGTCAGTGTGAACCAGGGAAAAATCCAAATCATAGGTTAATTTTAAAGAAACACAGTTTTATTTTTCTCAAAGAAAAACAACTCAACTGGACTCAAAATGCTTTAAGGAAGTGTTGTCCCAGAATGACCCTGAGGGATCTATTTAATTAACAATTAGGAATTATTTATAATTGATAGATCAATTACTGCTATGTAAAGAAACGCTTCTAAACTAAAATATTCACAGTTTTTAAGATAGTTTAAAGTCTTAAGAGCAGTAAACAGTCCTATATGAAACCAAGATAAAATTTTCCATGAAGAAAAACTTTGCTAATATTTGCAAAATGGTAATAAATGTTGAAGTTGGGTGATTGGTACACAGAGGTTCATTATACTATTCTCACTATTTTCTGCATATGTTCAACAGTTATCATAATAAAATTCTTCTTGAATTTTATTGCTGAACAAAGGCGACTTTCAGGTTAGCCCTCTGAGCTATTGCAAATTTTAAATTACTGGGTTTATTATTAGAGATTTTACTCTATTACAAATTTTTATCAAAGCTCTCAGACCCTTGAACTTCACTTTTCCAAACACAGCCCACCTATATTCAAGCTCTAAACAAGGGTAATTGGGTTCCAACAGAGCCATAACCTGTTCTTCTTCTAGTGATAATATCAAGGGAAGCCTAAGAGAAGGGAAAAATAAAATACTGGGCTCTGAAAGCCAAATCCTGCTGTCAGCCTCCCACTTTTTCAGAGGTATTTTTTATGGGAGGAAATTGTCCTACATTCTCTCTCTTGCTTTGGGTCTATCAACCACCATCATAAACAGGCCACTTTCTCCTGGCCAGAATAAGCAAAGCTAGATAGAGAACCCATGGGGGACTATGGCTTCTGTCCATTGCTTTGCTCTAATGAAGTGAAGGCTTTTCGGGTTCTGGAGTGTCTTGACAATTCTTAGTTAAGCATATTTATCATTTGCCTTTGTTCCACCAAACATCTTCTTGAAAGAGCTAGGAGGGCCTGGGCAGTGAGGCTTGGAAATCCTCCTATATGTGAATGTTTCATTTTACCAAGAAAGCATTTCCAGGCAAGAAGCAATAATTCCTATAAACAAATTGCACTCTCTCCAAGGCAAAGTAAACTAAATTCAGAAAGAAAGATATTTTATAAAGTAAATTCTACAAAAGTCATGCAGTACCGTAGGCTTTTTCAAGACTTCCAAAGTGCAGAAAAAGAGAAAACATTCGATTAAATGTCTGCTGCAGTTAATCACTTGGAATAACTAGCGCACTCACAAATCTACACTTGTTTCCATGAAGACAGCTAGGCCTAGCAACTTTCTAAACATTATATCATGAGGTATTACAGATAAGTCAAGGGTCACGGGGGAATACTATAGGTAAACAGAAAAGCATGTCCAATCATCTCAGGTTACAGTTCTACCATGACACCCTGGGAATCTATGAGCCTGCCTTGTATTTTTATTCATATTCCCATTGGGCAAATTTCCTTCCCTTTAAGCAAAGAAGAAAGATTCAAGGTGATAGAATTGATCTTGATGTTCATGAGGGAAACTGTGTTAAAGGCAGCCTTAGGAGAGCATTTGGTCGAATTACCTTTCATACTGTTAGGCAAACATTTTTGAGACTAACTTAAATGTGCTTCTCATTCAAAAACTTACTATGTGGCAGGACCTTTGCTAGGCGCTAGGAAAATGATACGAAATTTTTCAAATATGCTTTTATAGCTGTAGCTACATTTGACCCTTGAGATGACATAGGAGTGAACATGAACTGCATTTTATAGATATGGAAATTAATACCCTGAGATGTGAAAAGATCTGCCCAAGGTCACACTGCAACATTTTAATGGAACTAGAATTTGAATCCTAGGCTCCTGACACCAAAATCACATTTTAGTTTTAATTATACAACACCCTAGCACTCAAAGGCCAGCCATAGCATTCCTCAATGGGGGATATACTAGGATGAATTAAGTCACCTGACTGAGCATGGCCCCTAAATAGTTAGCACTTTATGAGCCTAAAACAATAACATTCATGAAATCGTATCGAGCTACGTACTTATATGTGCACTCCTCTGTGTTATAATTATACTTCAATAAAATTTTTAAAAACACACATACATTCTGTCCTCACTGTCCTGAAAGTGTGTTTAGTGTATATATAGACTGATCCTCAGGCCTTATAGGCACCATGCTTTTGGAGTTCTCCTTCCTGAACCACTGTCTACTGTATTAAATTTGTTTCTCTCTCATGAAGACACTATGTGTCAGAAAATCACTAAAACCTTTGCTGACCTGTCTTACTCTGGGCTTTGGGAAAAATTGCTCTGACTTGTTCCTTAGACCATGTGTTCCCAAGCTCCCACATCACTACCCAAGACTGTAGCTCATTTTTATAGCCATCTACTTATCTGAATCAGTCATTTTAACTGACTTTTTTTTTCATTGTCATGCCAAAATCTCCAGTCTAACAGCGCTATTTAGAGTATTTGCAATTGACTAAAGTAAGCCATAAAGTCAAAACTAGCATTAAAAACTATAAATTAGTTTAGAAGTTTCCCTTTACATAGCTGCAATTGATCACTATTTAATTGTATTTAATTGTACAAGTTATGTAATCTCTAAGCCTTGGTTTCTCCATCTACACATTGATAAATATATTACCATAGTAACATAGCTTTCAAGTATCTCTGAAAGTAAGGTAACCATAAGGATGTTTTGATTCTTAATTCTCACTTTCCCCACATTTACTGTTAATCAAATTTCTGAAATATACCTTAAATTCAAACCCTCTTTTCCCTCTTTAATATACCTGTTTTAATACAGACATTTCTTATTACTTGCTCAGGCTACTTCATCAAGCTGCTGACCATTCTCCTTGCCCCAAATGTCTCCCCACTCCAGTCCATCCTGTATACTGCCACCAAAGTAATCTCTGAAAAAACAACCTGGCTATGTCATGCTTCCATTAATTCTTTATTTCCTGCGTGACTCTTGGTATGAATATAAGACTTGATGCTGTCTGTCCCCATCTGCTTCTTATACAACTTAAAATCTCCCATCACTCTTCCTGATAGCCTATTTGATATCCAGTCAATGCTCTATTCACCTTGAATTTCTTACTATTCTATAAACAAAGCAATTGTTTGATGTATTTTTACCTTTGCACAACCCATTCTTTCCACCTGACATGTGTGTCTCCTCCATTCCTCTTTTAAAAATCCCTACTTATCTTTTAAGACTCAGTTCAAATGACATCTCTTCTGAGAAACTTTCCCTAAGCTTTCCATGAATAATTCCTATTATGCTCCCATATCATCCTGGACATAAAATCATTATAGCACTTATGTTCCTTATGATAATTATACCGTATTGTCAGTTTGTCTCCTGCGTTTCTTGAAGAGAAGGCTATATTCGTTTTCGTTTACCTCTGTATCCCAAAGATATAGGACAATGTCTGGATCCAAACATTGTTTGATATGTGTTAAGTAAAAGAATGAATGAATTAGGATAAGAAAGGCTATTTATGGTCAACACATAACATATGTGATCAACAAATAAGGCATGATTAGCCTTATTCAATGCCCTCATTCTTTATTTGAAATTTTTATCTAAAGATTTAAGGAAACTAGCCAGCTGGGAGAAAGAAAATTTTGTCATGACTATATCTCTTTGAGAACTGTTGATCGTTTTGTGGATATAAGAGAAGGAAATTTACCATCAAAGTCTATATTCAGGCTTTGAGCAGCAACAAACCATTCCTATACCAATCCACTTCTATTATTGATTTAAATTTTCTGCCATTGTATCACATCTCTTAAAAGAATTTATTTTCCCCTTCCTTCCCTAATAACCCACAATTTTATCCCTGCCTTCACACGCACAGGCCAAGTGCTGATTTTCATTGCATGCATTTAAGTAAACTGCTATTATGCAATTTACATCAGAAGGCTGGTGTTAAAGTAGGACCTTCTCCAAGGTCATTTATGTACTCCCTGATATCTGGGAAAATGCTGAGAGAAAAATAGGTAGATAATATCTCCTGTGTATCTAAGGAGACTATACAAATACTTCATTTCCATAACAACATTATTCTTGATGTCCTAATATAATGAATGGATATGTTATGGCTGAAGACTAAACAGAGACGAGTGGTAAATGCATTAATTAGAGACCTGTCTACACTTCTCCTGGCGAAGATAGCCATTTGATAGCTGCTATCATGCAAGAATACTGACTGAGTCTGGGTCTCCACTATAGGAATACATATAAATTTGCAAGATTCATCTACATTATCATTTGCTGACAGGCGTTAATGACACTAATGAAAGCAGACCTTGATTTAAACACACAAATGACTAAAGTTGATGATAGATGTGTGAACAGAGACCTCATTAATAAGTTTATTAATGATGTAGAGCTGGAAGTTAAAAAAAGTGTCTAGACATGTATTTATAGCACTTCTACATCTTTCTTTTTAAAATTAACTTATTTATTTTAATTAGTTTCAAGTATATGGTACATTGGTTAGACATTTATATAGTTTATAAAATGATCTCCCTAATTGCTCCTTCTGTCCTCTGGTTTTCCACTTCGCCAATTATTATTCCTAACTGCATTCCCTATGCTGTGCTCCTCATCCCCATGACCATCTATAAACTACTAATTTGTACTTCGTTAATCCTTCACCCCATTTTCCCCGCCCCACAACACTCCTCTCCTCTGTCCATCACCAAAATTGTCCACTATATTTGTGAGTCTGTTTTTGATTAGTTTGTTCTTTTTGTTCCTTAGATTCCGCAAATAAGTGAAATCACATGGTATTTATCTTTCTCTGTCTGACTAATTGCACTTAGTATAAGAACCTCTAGGTCCATCCATGTCATTGCAAATGCTAGGATTTCATTTTTTTAATGGTTGAGTAAAATTCCATTGTATATATGAACCATAACTTCTTTATCCAATCGTTTCTTGATGGGCATTTAGATTGCTTCCATATCTTGGCTATTATAAATTGTGCTGCCATGAATATTGGTGTGCATAGATCTTTATGAATTATTGTTTTGGTTTTTCTTGGATAAATACCCAGAAGTACAATTGCTGGGTGAAAAGTTATATCCATTTTTAATTTTTTGAGAAACCTCCAGACTGTTTTCCATAGTGGTTATACCAATTTGCAATCTCACCAACAATGTATGAGGGTTCCCTTTTCTTTGCATCCTCTATAACACATCTTATTCTTTGATTTATTAATGATAGCCATTCTAACAGGTGTCAGGTGGTTTTAGCTCATTGTGGTTTTAATTTGCATTTCACTGATGATTAGTGATCTTGAGCATCTTATCAAATGTCTATTGGCCATTTGTATTTCCCCTTTGGAGAAGTATCTGTTCAGGTCTTAAGCCCATTTTTTAATTGGATTGTTTGTTTTTTTGTTATTGAGTTGTATGAGTTCTTCATATATTTTGGATATAAACCTCTTATCAAATGTATCATTAGTGAATATCTTTTCTCAATTAGTCAGTTGTCCTTTTGTTTTGTTGATGGTTTCCTTTGCCGTACAAAAACTTTTTAGTTTGATGTAGTCCTATTATGTATTTTCTGTTTTATTTTCCTTGCCTGAGGAGATATATCTGAAAAGAAATTCCTGTTAGTAATATCAGAGAGTTTACTGCCTATGTTTTCTTCTAGAAGTTTTATGGTGTCAGGTCTTACATTTAAGTCTTTAATCCATTTTGAGTCTGTTCTTGAGTACGATGCAAGAAGGTGGTCCAGTTTCTTTCTTTTTTTCTGCATAATTTTCCCAGCACTATTTATTGAAGTGACTGTCTTTACCCATTTGTAAATTCTTACTTCCCTTCTCACATATTAAGTGAGCATACAGACATGGATTCATTTCTGGGCTCTCTATTCTGTTCCATTGATTAATGCATCAGTTTTTATGCCAGTACCATGCTGTTTTGATTACTGTAGACTTGTAGTATAGTTTGATATCAGGTAGTATGAAACTTCCAACTTTATTCTTCTTTCTAAAATTGTATGAGCAAATAATTTTTGACCAAAGAGCCAAAAACATACAGTGGAGAAAGGAAAGTCTCTTAAATAAATGGTGCTTGGAAAACTGGAATGCCACCTGCCAAAGAATGAAACTAGATTGTTGTCTATCACCATACACCAAAATTAACTCAAAATGGATTAAGGACCTTAATATAAGACTGGAATCAATAAAATGCATAAAAGAAAACATAGGGACTAAACTCATGGACCTTGGACTTAAAGAGAATTTTATGAATTTGACCTCAAATGCAGGGGGAGTAAAAGCAAAAATAAATGAATGGCACTATATCAAACTAAAAAGCTTCTTCTCAGCGAAAGAAACTGTAAACAAGTTAAAGAGACAACCATTCAAGTGGGAAAGTATATTTTTGCAAGCATTGTCTTCAATAAGAACCTAATATCCAAAATATACATAGAACTCATACAACTCAGTAACAATGACAACGAAAACAAAAAAGAACACAAACAATCCAATCAAAAAATGGGCAGATGACCTGAACAGACACTGCTCCCAAGAAGACATATGAATGGCCAACAAACATATGAAAAGTTGCTCATCATTGCTAGCTATTAGGGAAATGCAAACAAAACCACAGAGATACCATCTCACACCTGTTAGAATAGCTGTTATCAACAGGACAAGTAATAAAAAATGTTGGAGAGGATGTGGAGATAAAGGAACTTTCATATACTGATGACGGGACTGAGATTTGGTATAGCCACTATGGAAAACAATATGGAGGTTCCTCAAAAAACTAAGAATTGATCTACCATATGATCCAGAAATCCCTCTATTAGTTATTTACCCTAAAGATTTGAAAACTCATATCTGAAAGGATATTTTTACACTGATATTCATAGCAGCATTATTCACAGTAACCAGGACATGGAAGCAACCGAAGTGTCCTACGACAGATGATTGGCTAAAGAAGCTGTGGTACATATATACAATGGTATATCACTGAGCCATAAGAAGAGATGAAATGCTGCCATTTGCGACAATATGAATGGACCTCAAGATAATCATGCGAAGTGAAATAAGCAAGACAGAAAATGTTGAAAATTACATGATATCACTTATATGTGGGATATAACCCTACAAGCAGCAAGCAAATAAGACAAATGAACAGAGATTCATGGACATGGACAACAGACTAGTGGTTACCAGAGGATGGGAGGAAAAGGGTGTGGGGGAGGTGTTTGGGTTAAAAAGAGTCAAATACGTGGTAACAGAAAGAAATCTAACTATGGGAGGTGAACACACAATGCAATATATATATTATATTATATCATATCGTATCATATTGCATATTGCTATATATGTGTGTGTGTGTATATATGTGTATACACACACACACACACACACACACACACACATATATGCCTTACTGTTGAATTGTATATCTGAAACTTACTGGATTTTCTTCACCAATGTCACCATAATAATAATAAATAAGAAAAGGATAAAAGTCCACCATTTAGTGTGTGGCTTTTAAATATCAAGAGACACTGAATGCTCTTGTCAGAACTTTCTTTCAAACACAGCATTTCAACATAACAGGAGAATGTTGCTTTACCCGGTTCATTTCCAAAATGGATAAGGAACCCATACGTCCACAGTGGCTATTTTGACACTCCATTATGAGTCATAAAGTCTCTATTCAACACCCACTCCCTGAACCCAAGGTATTATTTATCCCAAGAGTTCAATAAGAGATCTCAACTAAGTGGAGGATAATCACCTCTGAAAATTATAGTTAAGAAAAGGGCAAGTTTCTTGTCATCCTCAGAAACTGATATGCAAAAAATAAATCTGACTAAGAACATGTGGGTGGGAAGGTACATGGAAAAGAGAATTTAAGAAAAACTTCTCCCATGTTAACCACTTAGAAGCTATTCCTGAGCTGTGCCTTTATTTCTTGGTTTCCTGTTTTTCCTTATAGCAGATAAAAACTTGATGGCAGTGATCTTAATCTTCTTTGTCAGCCTTCCAAACTTAAGTGTGGGGAGTGATAGGAATTGCTCCTGTCTTCAGGCAGGAAGCCAAGATTCAAGAAAATGGGCTCCAAGAGCAGATGGAAAATGTGGATGGTCCTCAGAGGTTTCTATGAGCACATCTAGAACCACCTCCAGATCTGGGACAGGTAAGGCATGTTAGCAAGGAATCTAGATGGAGGTGCAAACATGTGACATCATGAATCTGTAAAGCATGGGTGTTAACAGACTTAAAGAGGATTTCCGCTTTACCTAGCTAGCCCAGGGTTTGAAATTTCAACATTAGAGGGGCTTAGTCATTTCATTCATTTGGTCCAAATTTGTTGATTTTTCTCTAGTCTTCTTTATCAAGGCAAATACTCATAGGCAAGATTAGATACAATCAATAACATTTTAGTGTAAATTAATCTGTCAAAATTAATGTATATACGAGGTATATATAGAGAGAAGAGAGAATATAGAGTGAGAGAGCGAGGATGGGGAAAAAAATGTCATGTTTTCCTGCCTCCTAAAAATGGATTCACAATCATTTCTGACAACTCCTGAACATCAGAATGGGTGGCTGAAACTGAAAGCCTCACTTTCAGTTTCTCTGTGTCTGGTCAAGGGTCCTTCCAGCTATGTCACTCCTTATATGTTTGGAGGGGTGTTAAATGAAAAGAAGTCCAATTGAGAAGCCCTCACAGTGCCACATCCTTACCCTCCAAAACCCACCACCACAGCCTTTTGTGAAAACTGCCTGAGCCACCATGACTTTATTTATATTCCATCAGCCTATAATTATGAGTCCCAGCTTGTTGCCTTAATACTAGCTACTTTCTGCTTTGGATGCTATTCCTCCTGAAATTTACATAAATCAAATACTCTGCTCGGATGGGCCTCTGTAATCTAGCACATGTCTACACTAGCACATCACCAATTTATTTTCTTTATAACACCTATTAGTACCTGATTTCATCTGATTATTTTTGTTTACTTATTTAATGTTTTTACCCTCTATACCATCATCTAGAATTGCATATGGGCCTAGAACAGTGTCTGATCCATAAAAAAAGCTCAGTATTTGTTGATTAAATGAATGAATGGATAAATAAATGAATGTGTTCTTTCTCTCAACTCACAACAATAATTGGATACCCCATATTTTCATTAAAAAGACATTGGTCAGTATATGAAAAGATACTCCATATCAAATGTCATCAAGGAAATGCAAATTAAAGCAGCAATTAGATACTACTATACACTTATTTGAGTAGCCAAAATCCAGAACACTGACAACACCAAATGTTGATAATGTAGAGCAGCAAAAAACTCTCATTTATCACTGGTAGGAATGCAAAATGGTACATCTCCTTTGGAAGACAATTTGACAGTTTCTAATAAAAACAAATCATACTCTGGCCATATGATCCATCAATTGTGCTGCTTGGCGTTTGCCCAAAGGAGTTGAAAACATGTCCACACAACATGTCCACACAAAAACCTGCACGCAGATGTTTACAACTACTTTATTCATAATTACCAAAACTTGAAAGCAACCAAGATATCCTTCAGTACATGAATAGATAAATAAATTATGGTACATCCAAACAATGAAATATTCAGTACTAAAAAGAAATGAACTGTGAAGTTATGAAAAGCCGTGGAGGAACCTTAAATACATATTACTAAGTGAAAGAAGCCAATCTAATAGGCCGTGTACTATATGAATCCAATATATGACATTCTGGAAAACTATGGAAGAGACACCTAAAAGATCAGTGGTTGCCAGAGAGGCAGGGAGGGATGAATAGGTGAATCACAGAGGATTTTTTAGGGGCAGAAAAAATATTCTACATGATATTATAATTGTGATACATGTCATTATATGTTTTTTCAAACCCATAGAATTTACAAAACCAAGAGTGAACCCTAATGTAAACTATGGAGCTTGGGTAATTATGATGGGTCAATGTAGGTGCATCAATTGCAACAAGTGTACTACTCTGGTGGGGGATGTTGATATAGGGGGAGGATGTGCATGTGTGGGGGCAAGGGGTATTTGGGAAGTCTCTGTATTTTCCTCTCAATTTTTCTGTGAACCTAAAACTGCTCTAAAAAAATAAAGTCTTTAAAAATATATGTTGCTCAAGATAGCCTTCCACGGAGAGACTCACCATTAACAAATTCACTCATAGTATAGGGAATAAGCACCCTGGTGACTCTTCATACCAAACTCCCCTGTCATAACTAAGTATTATAAGCCCAGATATGACCTCCAAGGGAACAGAGCTAGAGTATATTCTACTTACTTTAAACATCCCTGATTACAATATCTAACAGAAAGAGTAATTACTATTTCATAGTACTGATATTGAATCAACAGCATAAATACAGTGGTGTCCTATCACAGCACTGGTTTTGGTTAGGACTCACATCTGATTCATTGCATCATTGTGCTACATTAGATTCTTTTATTATGAAGTTTTATGAAAGGTGGTAATGCTAAGAACATAGGCAGGAAGATTCAAAGCAGAGAGCCAGGATCAAGAGAGCCAGCCATATGTCTAAGTGAGAGCTCTAGACTAGGCAATAGATTAGTAACTGGGCAGGGAAATTGTCGGAAGTCAAGAAGCACATGTTCTCGAAGGTCAAGGAGAACAATGGAAAAGAAACTAAGCAAGAGAGTGAAAAGCTGCAGGCTCTTATGTTTGATAGTGGAGTCAAGCTGGTGCTCCAAAGCTGGCCAGAGCAATTAGGAACCAGAAGAATATGCATGACAAATAATAGAGAAAGGCATCTGGGAAAAAGCCATATATGTATTCAGAATCCTGAAGACCTGCAGAAACCAAATGGCCAGAATAAAGTGAGCAAGACAGCAAACTGGAGGTACCAGGCTCAAGGAGAGCCAGATTCAGAGGCCAATTGCATCCTGATTAGGAATTTCTTAGATATTTCTTATGATGAAAGAACCCTGAATGAGGAAGCAAGGAAGTGAATCAGCTTAACTTGATTAGGAAGCATAGAGGTCAGGGTGAAAAATATGAATACAGGCAAATTATATAAAAAGGTTTTATTGGCATTTACCTAAACTCTGAATCCCGAGAAGGAGATTGGGGTGGGGGTGGGGAACTCTTCAGAAGATTTTTGTCTGCAGAAACCAAAGCTACTATAAGTCAATATGTGACTAGGCTTCAAAGAAGGACTGAGCCCTGTAGGGGAACAGCTCTGCAATGGTACCCTGGTGACCTTGCACACATCTACATAGGTCACACAGGCAGAGGCTTAAACCACAGTGAATCTTGTGGAATGTTTTGCTGTCTTTCTGGAATGTGAGAGGATGGGAGAACTGTAAGGAGCTGCTATGAGACCATCTCCCACTCATCTCCCTACTGTTTTTGGGAGGCTATTATGAGACAGTTTCTCATTACTTCCTGGGTTCTGATAAGTTAGTGGGGTTTTCTGCCCTGCCCTCTCAGAATATAAAACTGCTTAAATATATAATATATAAATATAAATTTGATATAAATGTAAAATATGATTATATATATATATATATATTCTGCAGAATATAAAACTACTTAATGGCAGACTAGATTGAGTTTCTTGGCAACGGGGTATTCCGCAACTTGCACTGCAGACATAGGGCTCCTTTTGTTTCCATGCCATCCTTTTTAGTGTATGGGACAAGGACCATAGGAAGCTGATGCTTTCAGCTTATTCTTCTTTTCATTGTCTATGTAAGTACTAAACTGTCTAAATCTAAAAATGTTTCATTGTTTCCTTACCACTCAAGGCTTTGGCCTTACCTTGCTTTGTGTTGTATGTGTGAAGTTAGCCGGTTTCAGGCCAAAAGAAAGAAAACTTTATCTTTTGTACTATAATGTTTGTTTTGAAGGATTTCTCTGCTAGGTAGTTTGGATTAAAACATCCAGATATGTGTTGATATCCTCTGAATAAACCCTAATGTAGTCCAAACGCACTGCTGAAACCTTATTCAGCCAGATCCCGGCTGACACAAATGTACTTTGAAGCTATTGGCCATTTTCTATAGAAGAACATGGCATCCCAGCAATGCAATCTCACAGGATTCACAGCCATGGTCCTTACTGAATCAGAACAGTTCATTTCGATCATGTTCTCATTTCAGGTAAGTCTCCACTTCACTCATCTCAGTCCAATAAAGACACAGATGGAGGAGGTGGAAGATCTTTTCTATAATCCAAAGGTTATAGATGTGAAGGAGGGAAGAAATATTTGCTTCCTATTTGGGGAATTAAGGATAACATTATGGAGGATGTGGCATTTGAGCTAGGCCTAAAAAAAAAACAGCAGTTGAAAAGGCAGGATAATGGAGCAAATAGAAAAACAAAAAGACTGGAATATAGATAATTCTGGGTATGGAGAATTTTTTAAATTTTATTTATTTTCTTCAGAGTGATTTGAAATGACCTTTGCATCAATAAAATATGGACAGGATACTACAAGCAAGAAACAGAAAAGAAAAATCTTTAGAATTTAAAATATAATTGCCAAAACAAAAGGGAATGGATAGTAAGTAAATGTAAATGAGTAAATGTAAGAGTAACCATTCACTAGAAATATTGAACAGTTGAAAGGAAAAGAGAAAGGAGAGCAGGCAGACAATTAGAATAGTCATATCAAAAACATTAACAACAGCAGCTATGGATTACCTAACTCCTACGAAGTGTTAGTTGCTTTACATACACTACCTCATTTGATCCTCACAAAACACAGCAAGATAAGTTCTGTTACTAAGAAACAAAGGCTCAGAGAAATAAAAGAACTTGCCTCATAGTAGACAGGTAGCAAGTGACTGAGCGTCTGACTCCAAAACTATTCCCTTAACCCCTTCACTTTTAGGAAAGCAGAGAGGAAGAAGAAAGGAGAGGAAGAAGTTGAAAGTGCCAGACTGGAAGTTGATGTGTATGGGGCAAAGGTCCTTCAAGAGGTGAGCAGGGATAAGGTCTCAGGAACAAGTTGGAAAGTGGCAAGTTGATGAAAAATGAGCCTGCAAAAGGATGAAGGGACTTTCTTTCTCCAAGACTACAAATACTGCTGAGACCCACAGAGGCTGAGACACAGCGAAGTGGGAGCAGACGTGCACCAGATTTTAGAGTACCTTGAAACCAGTGGCAAGCCTGGCTCCAGGAGCAAGCTGCTTATATCTGATGACTCATTTCCCAGGACAAGGCCAGCTCCTGGACAGTAGCCACTGAGGATGCTGCCACAGGGCACTGCTCTGCACTGGTAGGCACTTTCACATCCAGGCCCCCTCCAGGAAGTGTGGACAAAGTTTAAAACCACCTTTGATTTTGTGGCACTAAACCATTTTATTCCTTTTCTCCAACCGCAGGGCAAAAAATCCAGAGCAAACCAAGGAGGGGATATTGCAATTCCAAATTGCTCTGCAAAATCCTTTCTAGATGCATCAGAGTTGGCTGCCTATAATGGACAAGAGGGACACAAAAAACTGACTACCCACCCTTGACAATTGTTCAAGAGTGTTAGTCCCACAAATCTGAATTCCAAAACCCCCAAGCAGATGGCCTTTTCAAAGAGCTAAATTGATTTTATCACTAGCTTTAGTCTGAATTTGCTGCACATTCCCTTCCTAATCCAAGATATGTTTTAAAAAAATAATAACAAGAATTCATCTTCTCCTAAGAAACGGTGAGCATCTCTGGGTTCAACAGAGGCAACTGGAACCTAATTACATCACTTCTTTTCAAGCCTTCTGGTAAAAGTGTAAAAGGAAAGAGGACTGAAAGAGGCTGTTTAGCACAGCTACAATGTGACCACATTTTCTTTTTAAAAATGACAAACCAAGTAGTTGCCATTTTTAGAAATAATATGAAATCAGAGCAAGAGTCACTCTGTAGCAAAAACAAAAGACTCTGTTTTGAGAGCTTTGAAACTTAGGCCCTGAAGAGCAGTATTTCCTTGTTATATTTGATTAATATTACACAAAGTGTAGGAAGGCTGGTCTGGATAAAAGAAAAGTACCTTTATGAAGAAAAACAAGTATGTGGCCTTCGGGGAGCTAAGCACATGCTGAATTTTGTGTTTTAAACTTCTCAGCAGACTGCAGATCTATAAAGGGAATCACCAAAAGTGAAAATAACGGCGACTTACCCAGAGCATCAAGCTGTTTTCTGCAAGATGGGGCGAGAAGTGAGAAAGCAAAATCTTTGCTGCAGTTATACAAACTCCCTCTCCTTTGCAGAGAAACTTGAGAGCTGAAATGGAGCCAGACGCTAATGCGGGAGCCTCTGCAAATAACTCTGTGCTTGTCAAACACTGGCATCTACTGGTCAGTTCTGAAATGTGTTTTTATTTCTGAGAGTGATCCATTTGCTGCACCAAATAAATTCCCCTGTGCTTTATATTGCGAAGGATTTTTCTTCTTTTGTCTTTTGGAAAATATTGAACTATAGTTTAATTTTTATTTCTGTAAAATATACAGTTATTTAATTTATATTTTTAGTTTAAAATTATAAGGAGTGTTATTAATCTTATTAAATAGGGCTGGGTAGGTGTGAGAAAAAAAAGCAAAGGATCTCTAATACAAATTTGTTGGGTATAATAATTATCTCTTACATCCATAAATAACTAAGCGGTTTCCAAAACATGACCAATTATATTATCTCATTAGATATTCAACAACCTTATGAGATGGGAAGATCAGGATCATCCTATTTTACAGGAAAGGACACAGAGATCAAGAAAATCCAGTTAATACATCCAAAGTCATGGAACATGTTAGAGGTAATGCTCGTTCCAGAATCAAGGTTTTCCAGTTTATAGGCTGGGACACTTATCATTAGGAATATTTTCCTTTGTGGAAGGAAATAAATTACTCTCAGCTAGTGAGTGTAGAGGGAAAAGGCAAATGGGGACACACAAACGCACACCCTCTTGCTTTTGTTCTGTACTATTAAAGCTGTGGCATTAACTAATTAGCAGAGGGAGAAAGCTGCTGTGGGTGATAGCTGCACTCCATTTTAGTACATCAAGAAAAACTTGGCTAAAGCTAATGAACCCACTGGGCATTATTAACTTTTGCCTCCAACATATGAGAAATAGCCGCCACAATGAAGCGTAGGAGTTAATCTTTGCCAACAGACTGAACTGTTATCCAAAGAGACTGAGAGTCAGTTACCTTAGCCCAGATGTACCCATCTTCCCCCAAACAGGACACAGAGCTGCATCTTGATAATGCTAACAAGCTTTCTAATTATCATCAGAACTAGAGGTACATAGGGAACTTTGGGACAAGGGAAGCACGACTGAAGGCAGGGTGAATGGATTATAAACTAATAAATTTCTCTCTTCTGTGGACAACCTATGAAAGGCATCAGAACATTAAACTGGGACTTTTTTATTTACAGAATAATTAGCTGAGAATTTTAAAAAGACCTCAAACCATGGAGATTGGAATATAAGTGAGCACTTCATAAATGTTCTCTGCAATGAAAATATTGCCATGAGGTTCCCAAAGAGGTCTGTGGCCATATTTGTACCATTACCTCTTTGCTAAGAGAGGAACTCAAGCATGTTGTGGGGTGAAGATGGTGAGGAGTAAGAGAGACCAGTCAGACAGACAATAGGGGAGTGTAAATCAACCCTTAAGTTTTAAACAGCTCTGCCCCAAATCATCTCTATCTTTATAAAACCAAGATGTCAAGTTCTACCATTAATATCTATTTTACATGGCAAATTCAAAGGGAATGATACAGTTTGCCTTATAAATGCTCTTTTCCCACTCTCAAGGATCCTGTCCCAACTCAGGAGCCTAACCTCTTAACAACAACAATAGTTAACAACTAACACAGTACAGTAGGCACTATTCTAAGGCCTTTATGTATATTAATTTATTAATCCTCACAATAACCCCATGAGGTTAGGCAGGTAAGCTGAGAAACAGGGGGTAAGTGATTTAACCTCAATTCTACATCTTTTCAGTTGTGGGGCTAGAATTTAAACACAGGTCTGTCCAATTTCAGTGCCCATTCCCTTAACTCAGCAGTCCCCAGTGTTTTTGGCACTAGGGACCAGTGCTACTATGAGAATCTAATGCCTGATGATCCAAGGTGGAGCTGAGGCAGTGATGCTAGTGCTGGAGAGCAGCTGGAAATACACGTGAAGCTTCACCCAACGCTGTGTGCCCAGTTCCTAACAGGTCATGGACCACTACTGGTTCACAGCCTGGGGGTCAGGGACCCTGCCTCAACCTCTGTATCATTGGTTCTCAAAATGTGGTCCCTGGACCAGCAGCATTAACATTACCTGAGAACAAAATTCTCAGCCTTCTCTCCCCACACTTGCCACCAACAGATCTACTGAAGCTCAACTCTGGGGTTGGAGCTCACCCTTCTGTACTTTAACAAGCCACACGGCTGATGTCAATACATGCAATAGTTTGATAACTGTTGCTCTAGAAGACACAGCTTTGTCTCTAAAAGATGGTTGGAAGTGTAGAACATTCAGCTCACAAAGAACACTGCCCATTTGCCATTTGCCATTTTCTGATAAAACTGGAGTGTGAAAAGGTAATTCAATTTGATTGTGGTCTTGAATTAATCTTGAATGTTTTGGTATCATTCCTTTGTTGTAGCAAAATTCCATGGTGCACTTCAGTAACAGTAGATCTGTTTGTCAGATACAGAAAACAAAGCCATTTAAGTCATTGGATAATTATCAAAACACCTCGGTCATTTAGTTCATTCTCCTTCCTCCAAAAAAGTACACATAACCAACTTGAGGTTGGCAGGTTATCGTCTCCTTAAAAATAAGACAACATATCTAGAAATGGGGGAAGAAAATAGGATTTGAGATTTGGACTTCAGAGTTGAAGTCCTTCAGTTCAGGCTTGACTTGATCTCCTTCACTTGCTTTCTTCCCCTGTGCTATACCCCTATAGTCTTCACACTAGAAGGACCAAGTTCAGCATTTCCCAAAGTTTGTGTGTGCTTTAAGACCCTAATGCTGTAAGATGCTTTGCAGCAAATGAGTTACAGATTCTAAACATATTAGTTTGTAATTATCAAGTATTTTCTAAGTGCCAAGAACTCTTTTAAGTACCTTATATATATTACAACCATCCTATGAGTATTATATTATCAGACCAACTGGATGCATAAAGACAACTGAGGCACAAAAAGGTGAAATAAACTTTTCCAAATTCCCAAAAGTAACAAGTGATAGATTCTAACTGGGTTCTCAACCCAGAAAACCTACTGCCAGAGGCTCCCACTCATAACACCATGCTTTACTACTTCTTGGAAATTCTTCATACTTCATCTATTATTTTACCCCTCCCAAAGTCACCATACACATTAGCCCACTGAGAAGTTCTTCAGTAGAGAAATATCCTTACATTGCATCACTCAATGTCTCCCAAACTTACTTGATCAGGGAACCCTTTCTTGTATACCACCTATTAAACTTCCCTGAGAGAGAAGGAAACCTTCGTGTACTGTTGGTTGGATTGTAAACTAGTGTAGTCATTATGGAAATGGTATGGAGATTCCTAAAAAAAAATTTTTAAAAGAACTACCAAAGGACCCAGAAATTGTACTTCTGGGTACTTAGCTGAAGAAAACAGAAATACTAATTTGAAAAGATATATGCACCTCTATGTTCATTGCAGCTTTATTTACAATAGCCAAGAATTCTGGGAAAACATGGTGGAGTGAGAGATGCCCTCAGATCTTTCCCCTTGAAATAACAATAAGCTGAACATCTAAAACTGAACAAAAAACACCCCGACTGCACACAGGCATGTCTGAACATGGGATCTGCACGTAAGAGCTGCCACAGATCAGAATCCTGTGTGTCAGGTGGTAGACTGGGACAAATAAAGAAGCTGCCTCTCACAGCTGCTGGAGCTCCTTGCAAGAGGAAGGGGATGGGTGAAGGTACAGCGACTCCCCTGATCAGCCTTGCCTGGAAGTGCCGGGACTTTTCTGCACAGCCAGAAGCAGGGCTCAGTCATCAGGGAAGAAAGCAGGGAAGCAGAACGAGACAAAAGGAAACAGCAATAGATTTATACCGGCCCCAGTAGCAAGACCGAGGCTGAGCCGCAGCTCCCAACCTCCAGCCCGAAGAACCCCTCCCCTCTACCCTCATAGAGTGGTCACCACGGAGCCCCGGGAGAATCTGAGCAAACGTTACCAAAACTGTTGCAAATATTGACAGGGACTGAAACTGAGAGTAGTGAGTGTGATTAAAATCTACAAGAATAAAATACATTAGGTTTTATATAAAGTAGGGATCCATGGGGCTTTGTCGCCATCTACTGGACACCAAAAGAAAAGCACCTTCTTTGCCTCAGGCTAAAGAGAGACCTTTATATAATAAATCTTCTTTTGGGAAAAACAACAGACTACACACAATTCCATTAATGTACAGGAAGAGAAATAGTCCATTAAACACCATTAACAACCAAGGTGACACAGTATCTCGGAAAGAGAAAAATCTCTAGAAAATAAGCTTACAGACACAGAGATATGCAATTTAAATGACAGAGAATTAAGGATGGTACTTTTGAAAAAATTCAGTGAGTTCCTAAACAAGTCATATAAACAATTTCAAAAACAGGTAGAAATTGCAAAAACAGACAGCAGAGCAAGGAGATTTAAACCCTCAAAAAGAACCATATAGAACTTCTGGAGATAAAAAAAAAAAAGTACACTGCAACAGTTGAAAAATAAAATAGCAAGCTTGTGAAATAGAGTTGACCAAATGGAGGGAAGCATCAGCGATATCAAAGACAGAAATCTAGAAACAAATCTGAAGGAAGAGAGAAACCAAAGAATGAAAAATAATGAAAAAGAAATGCGAGAACTAGCTGATACCATCAGGAGAGGAAATATAAGAATATTGGGCATTACCAAATCCAAGAAAAAGAAGCAGGGACTAGAAAGCATTTTCAGACAAATAGTGGATGAGAATTTCCCAAATCTAAGGAATGAGTTGGATCTTGGAATTCAAGAAGTGAGATCCAATTATCTCAACCTAAAAAGGCCTTCACCAAGACACACTGTATTAAGTTCTCAAAAATCAGTGACAAAAATAGAATTCTCAGGGCAACCAGGGAGAAGAAAATGGTAACATATAAAGGACAATTCAGCACAGACCTTACAAGTAAGAAAGAAATGGAATCAAATATTCGAACTATTAAGTGAAAGTAGCTACTAGCCTAGAATAATGTATCCAGAGGAGCTCTCCTTTAGATATGAAGGAGAAATTAAGACCTTTTCAGACATACAAAAATTGAGGAAATTTTCCATTACAAGGCCTGCACTACAGGAAATTCTGAAAGGGGTCAGCTCACCTAAAACAAAATAACAACCAAAAAAAATTTACATAATGAAAAGTAAGGTGACTATCAGGCAAATAGAAGCAGAGGAGTGCAACCCTTACTAAGAACAGGGCATTATAAGCTTAAATAATAAGAAGGAATTGCTAGAGCAAAATAGTAATGAACATTCAATAAATTGAGATAACAATGACTGAAACGGGAGGATTCAAAGATCTAAATTTGCAAAAGGAAATAGAGATAAGGCACACACAGAAGAAAATGGATGACTGTATGTGTGTGTGTGTGTGTATACACACATATACATATGTGTGTGTATATATACATACATATAACTACCTTTTTCATACTTTTAATGGTAACCACACACCATAAAGTCAGAACTGAAGTATATAACATAAAACAAGAAGAATCAGAGGCAAAACTCACAAAAGCCAACCAAAACAAGGAAAGCAGAAACACAAAGATAAGGAAGCAGTGGAAACACTGAGGTACCAGAAAGCAAAATATAAAATGGCTATAAGATCTTATATTTAAATAATCACCCTAAATGTCAATGGACTGAACTCACCAATAAAAAAGCACAGAGTTGCAGAATAGATCAAAATTTAAAAAGACCCAACCATATGATGCATCCAAAAGACTCAGCTCCAAAGGCAAATATAGACTCTAAATGAAAGGGTAGAAAACAATATTTCAAGCAAATGGCATTCAGAGAAATGTGGGAGTAGTGCTACTAATATTGGACCAAATAGACTTCAAAGTAAAAATGGTAAAGAAAGATACTGAGGGTCACATCATGATGATAAAGGGAATCATGCACCAAGAAGACATAACACTTATTAATATCTATGCTCCAAATCAGGGAGCCCCGAAATATGTAAAGCAATTACTAACAGAACTAAAGGGAGAAACAGACCAAAACGCTATCATAGTAGGGGACCTAAATACCCCACTGTCGAATATGGATAGATCATTCAAGCAAAAAATCAAAAAGGAAATAAGATCCTTAAGTGACACATTATATCAACTGGACATAACTGACATATACAGAGCCTTCCCTCACAAAAGAGCTGCTTATACATTCTTCTCTAGTGTGCATGGAATATTCTCAAGAATCAACCACATACTGGGATACAGAAATAGTCTCAACAAATATAATAGGGTCGAAATCATATCAACTTTATTCTCTGACCATAATGCTTTGAAACTAGAGATCAACTGCAGAAAGAAATCAGAAAAAAACTATAAATATATGGAGATTAAACAACATGCTACTGAAGAATAACTCGGTCAGGGAAGAAATAAAAAGAGAGATCAAGAGATACATAGAAATAAATGAAAATGATAGTACAACATATCAAAACCTTTGAGACATGGGAAAAGCAGTCAAAAGAAGAAAGTTCATATTACAAGCCTATCTCCAAAAACAAGAACCAGCCCAAATAAACAACCTACTGCTTCATCTTAAAAAACTAGAAAAAGAAGAAAAAATGAAGCCTGAAGTCAGCAGAAGAAAGAAATAATCAAAATTAAAGCAGAAATAAATGAAAGTGAAAACAGAAAAACAATAGAAAAAATAAAAGAAACAAAGAGCTGGTTCTTTAAGGTTAATAAAATCGACAGACCCCTGGCTAGATTCATTAAAGAAAAAAGAGAAAGTACACAAATAAACAAAATTAGGGACAAAAGAGGGAAAATTACGACTGACATTGCAGAAATACAAAGGATCATGCAAGAATACTATGAAAAAGCATATAACACCAAATTTAATAACCTAAAAGAAATAGATCAGTACTTAGAAAAATACAATCTTCCTAGTGTAAATCAGGAAGATCTGGAAAATCTAAATAGACCAATCAGCAGTATAGAAACTGAAAGATCATCAAAAATCTACTAAAAAGTAAAACTCCATGACCAGATGGCTTCACCAGTGAATTGTACCAAACATTCAAAGAACATTTAATACATATTCTCCTTAAACTCTTCCAAAAAATCAAAGAGGAGGCAATACTTCCCAACTCATTCCATGAGGCCAAAATTACTCTGATACCAAACCTGGTAAAGATAACACAAAAAAGACAACACATACACACACACACACACACACACACACAAGAAAACAACAGACCAATATCTCTCTTGAACACAGATGCAAAAATCCTAAATAAGATAATAGTGAACCAAATACAGCAACATATTAAAAACATTGCACACCACAATCGAGTGGGCTTTATCCCAGGGACACAGGGATACACCACATAAACAAATTAAAAGATAAGAATCATGTGATCATATCAATAGATGCAGAAAAAGCCTTCAACAAGATAAAGCATCCACTTATGATCAAAACACTTCACAAAATTGGTATAGAAGAAAAGTACCTTAACATAATAAAGGCCATATATGACAAACCCTCAGCCAACATTATATTAATGATGAAAAACTACAAACCTTCCCTCTAAGATCAGAAACAAGGCAAGGTTGTCCACTATTACCACTGTTATTCAATAAAACATTGGATGTCCTAGCAAGTGCAATCAGGCTAGAGAAAGATATAAAAGGCATCCAAATAGAAAACAAAGAAGTCAAACTGTCACTATTTGTGGATGACATGATTCTCTGTATAGAAAACCCTAAAGACTCCACAAGAACACTACTGGAAACAATAAGCAAATACAGTAAAGTCTCTGAATACAAAATTAACTTTCAATAATCCATAGCATTCCTATACTCTAATAATGAAGCGTCAGAAAAAGAAGTGGAAAAAAGAATTCCTTTTACTATTGCAATAAAAAAGGTTAAAATGCCTAGGAATAAATTGAACGAAACATGTGAAAGAACGACATAATGAAAACTACGAAGCCCTATTAAAAGAACTTGAAGAAGATACAAACAAATGGAAAGATATTCTGTGTTCTTGGATTGGAAGAATCAACATAGTTAAAATGACCATATTACCTAAAGCATTATACAGATTTAATGCAATTCTCATCAAAATCTCATAGAAATTTTTTAAAGAAATAGAACAAAAAATCATCAGATTTGTATGGAAGCACAAAAGACCCCCAACTGCCAAAGCCATCCTGAGAAAAAAGAATGAGGCTGGAGGCATCACTCTGCCCAACTTCAAATTATACTACAAAGTGACTATAATCAAAACAGCACGGTACTGGCAGAAAAACAGACACAGAGACCAGTGCAACAGAATCAAGAGTCCAGAAGTAAACCCATATTTATATGGACAAATAATTTCCAACAAAAAAGCCAAAAACATACAGTGGAGAAAAGAAAATCTCTTCAATAAATGGTGCTTAAAAAATGGAAAGACCACCTGCAAAAGAATGAAACTAGACTGTTGTCTATCACCACACGCCCGAATTAACTCAAAATGGATTAAGGACCTTAATATAAGACCTGAAACAATAAAATGCATAGAAGAAACATAGGAACTAAACTGAAGGACCTTGGACTTAAAGAGGATTTCATGAATTTGACCTCAAAGGCAACGGAAGTAAAAACAGAAATAAACCAATGGGACTACATCAAACTAAAATCTTCTGCTCAGCAAAAGAAATTGTCAACAAGGTAAAGAGACAATCATCCAAATGAAAAAAATTTATTTTCATGCAATGTCTCTGATAAGGGCCTAATATCCAAAATATACAAATAACTCATTTGATTCAATAACACCAACAAAAAACAAACGATCCAATCAAAAATGAGCAGAGGACCTGAACAGACACTTCTCCCTAGAGGACATACAAATGGCCTACAAACATATGAAAAGATGCTCAACATCACTAGCTATTAGGGAAATTCAAATCAAAACCACAATGAGATAGCATCTCACACCTATTAGAATAGCTATAATCAGCAGGACAAGTAATTACAAATGTTGGAGAGGATGCAGAGAAGAAGGAACCCTCATACACTGCTGGTGAGACTGAAAATTGGTACAGCCACTATGGAAAACAGTATGGAGGCTCCTCAAAAAACTAAGGATTGATCTACCATATGGTCCAGCAATCCTTCTACTGGGTATTTATCCCAAAGTCTTAAAAACCCATATCTGAAGAGATATTTACACACCGATGTTCATAGCAGCATTATTCACAGTGGCCAGGACATGGAAGCAACTGACATGTTCTACAATAGATGATTGGATAAAGAAGTGGTGGTACATACATGCAATGGAATATTAGCCATAAGAAGAGATGAAATACTGCCATTTGAGATGGCATGAATGGGCATCGAGATAATCATGCTAAGTGAAATAAGCCAGACTGAAAAAGTTGACAATCACATGATATTACTTACATGTGGGATATAAACCTAAGAGCAACACTTGAACAGGACAGAGACTCAGGCACATGGACAATGTAGTAGTGGTTAACAGAGGGTAGGGGGTAGGGGAGGAGGGGAGAGGTAGATGGGGTAAACAGGTCATATAAAGTGGGTTAGAAGGAGGGCGAAGTTGGTAAAGGGGATCAAATATATGGTAGCTGAAGGAAACTGGTCTCTGGGTGATAATCACATAATAGAATATATAGATGTCGAATTATAAGGTACACCTGAAAATTATGTAATTGTATTAACCAGTGTTAACCCAATACACTTAATTATAAATGTTTAAAAAATAAATAAAATGTATTTAAATGTGAAAATAAAAAACAATAGCCAAGATATGGAAGCAACCTAGGTGTCCATCAATAGATAAATGGATAAAGATACGGTAAATATATACAATGGAATATTACTCAGCAATAAAACTGAGTGAAATTTATCCATTTGTGGCAACACAGATGGACCTAGAGGATACACAGAGAAAGACAAATACTCTATGATTTTTCGTATATATAAAATCTAAAAAAGGGAAACAAGTGAATAAACAAAACAAAATAAAAACAGAATCATAGAAATAGAGAAGAAACTGATGGTTGCCAGAGGGGAAAGAGATAGGGCATAAGGGAAAAAAGTGAACATGAATTAAAGAAAAGAAAAAAAGAAAAATGCTTTAGCTTCTTAGCAACCTATTAATATGAGAAAATTAAAAAAAAACATTAATTTTATTTAAAAAAACAATTTCATAACCTCTCATTATCAAAGTTACTAAGCTTTTTAGAATAATGGTTTTTTGATTGTTAAATAAGCAAACAAATACATAAACTGTGCCAAAGGGAAAAGGGATTAGGGGGAAGGCTGAAAAAGGTTAAGGGATGTAGAAGTACAAATAAGTAGTTACAAAAAAGTCATTGGGATGTGGAGTACACTATAGGAAATGTAGGCAGTAATATTGTAATAACTATGTATAGTGTCAGATGGATACTAGAGTAATCGGGCGGGTGTCACTTCATAAATTATATAACTGCCTAACTATTGTGCTGTATATCTAAAGCTAGTTTTTTAAAAGTGTGTGTGTGTGTGTCTGTGTTAGAACAGTGCCTGAAACAGAATAAGCATGATATAAGTGTTTACTCTTGTTGCAGCTGGTAGTGCTATCATTCTTGACATGTACTTAATGTCTAATTCCTTTATCACAACTTTGGCTAACCTCGAAGAGCAAAAAAGATGATTTGATCATCATGAGAGAAAGAAGCTTGTTTGATTTCTCTCAGAGTAGGCAGGTCCATTCTGTATGTCTGACAGCAAAGGCATCATGCTACCATCTCAGCCTTTTCATGGGCCACACTTTGTTAGAGGGAAGCACAGCCATGCCAGCCACTGCAAGATAAATAAGTAGCAATCTCTGTGCATAGAGTTAATGTTGGATGGCTTCCCCCACCCTTCCCATGCCTCCCCTACCCCTACACCTCAGAATCTCCAAAGTACTTACCGCCATCATTCAAATCATCCTGAAAGTTTTAGCCTATTGGCTGGAGTTACTCCAAATGGTCAAATAGAGATTTGGAGTGGTATTCAGAAACCTCTTGCAAATCTCTGTGCTTCCAGAAGTTCTACTTGATGGCTTGAATTTGTAGGGCGTTGGAGCAGGAAGAAGGAGGTAGGAGTCTACCTTTGGCAATTAGTACTTCTCACGCTGAGGAACAGGAGAAGGAAGGGCTCCGGACTACAAGGTAAATTGTTATTAATCTGACCTTTGGTGTTAGGTTAATAATCTATAATTACCCAAACTATATCAAGTTATAATTTTTTTAAAAAAAGATTAATGGTCATAAATAGCCTTTGTCTGGCTTTCACAGAAACCTGGGTCCTCCATTTATTTCTCACACTCCCCAGTGGTTGTCTCAATCTACTTCTCAACCTATGGATTTTCAAGGTCTCCACTGCCTATAGAAATTGCATCACAGGCACCTCATCAGTACTACAAGTGCTCACCATGAAAGATGAGGACATTAATCTTTGGACCAAGAATACTGCTGCCCTCTGTTCCCAAAACCTTCAGAACCACATCAAGCCACATATACTGCCTTGTGATACTCTTGAAAGAAAATGACACTAGGTGTTACTGCTATGCCAATTACTGGAAGGTGGGTAGCATCTGCAGCTATGTGCTGCCTCTGGCAACACTGAGGTACTACAGCCCTCCAAGTGCCAAAGCTGAGCTCTATTGCCTTGAAACTCCATGTGCCTTTGGCTATGGTCAACACCTTTGGCTGTGCTCTGAACTCTCATTTGGGTAGACATAAAAACTATGCCACCTTACCTCCCTTCCAATGTCTCACAGAGATCTTTAGAGAAACTACTGTTTTTTTCTGCATGCATTTTGTTTTTACTTTCAGCATCCCTCAAACTTTGTTTAGACAAAAATCCTGGGGAATTAGGGTAAATCTAGATGGCAGGCAATAAGCTTTACTCAGGTTTTCCCCAACCCTCTAACAACTAAGGTTCTGTTATTAGACCTGACATGTATACATGGCACTTTTTCTCAGGAGCCTCCTTGATAGCCTATGGCAGAGTGAGTGGAGAGCCTCTTTACAGCCTGCTCAAAGATATTCGAATCATAGTGGAGAAACTAGCTTAGATTTTCACTAGGCTCTCTTCTACAAGACATTTTATTCTCAGCTCATCAATCTTGCAAACCAATCCAAAAGATCATAGGAAGATGCATTGAACTAGGCAGAAAACAACCAGGATTCAAATTCCAGTTCTATCATTTATCAGCCATGTGAGCCCTGGGCAGGCCATTTAACTTCAGTCTACTGGAATAATAACCTCCCTGACTATCCCCAGGTTTGTTCATTTAAGAAATATATATTGAGTTTCTTTCTAAAACATAGAAGACACAATGCCAGTCCTGTTAGAGATACAAAGAAAAATCATAAATTTCACTAGCTAACAGGAACAAACTAATAATATTTTGGAGAAAATATTGAGTTCTTATTTTTTGTACAACTCAATGAGTTTTTTTTTCAATTATAATCAGTATGCAATATATTAGTTTCAGTTGTACAGCATAGTGATTCGAGATCTATATAACTCACAAAGTGATCAGCCCACTAAATCTAGCACTCTTCCTCCCCCTTACACATTTTTACAACATTGTTAACTATTTTCCTTATGCTATACTTTATATCTCCATGACTATTTTGTATCTATCCATTTGTACTCCTTAATTTCTTTATCTTTTACACTGTCCACCCAACACCCACTCCCATCCAGTAGCCCTCAAATATTCTCTGTATCTGTGAGTTTAATTCCATTTTTGTTGCTGTTTGTTTATTTTGTTCTTTAGATTCCACATGTATGTGAAATCATGTGGTATTTGTCTTTCTTTATCTGACTTACTTCATTCAGCACAATACCTTCTAAGTCCATGAAAGCAATATCTTTTTCCATCCCCTTCCTTTTAGTCTGTATGTGTCTGTTAATCTGAAGTGAGTCTCTTGTAGGCAGCATATGTAAAGGTCTGGTTTTCTTATCGATTCAGCCACCTTATACCTGGTTGGAGCACTTAATTCATTTCTATTTGAGGTACTCGATGATAGGAATGTAGTTATTACCATTCTTTATTCCTGTTTTTGATACATGCTTTTTTCTTCTTAAAGAAGTTCCTCCAGCATTTCCTGTAATACTGGCTTGGTGTTCGTAAATAAGCTTATTGTTGTCTGGGAAGCTCTCTATCTTTCAAATCTAAATAATAGTTTTGCTGGATAAAGCATTCTTGGTTGTAGATCCTGGGCTTTCATTACTTCAAATACTTTGTGCCAAGTCCTTCTGTCCTGCAAAATTTCTTTTGAGAAATCAGTTGCTAATCCTATAGGTGCTTCCTTGTAGGTAACTAATTGCTTTTCTCTTGCTGCTTTTAAGATTCTTTCTTTGTACTTAACCTTTGGTATTTTAACAATGATGTGTCTTGGTGTGAGCCTCATGGATTCACCTTTTTTGGGACTCTCTGAGCTCCCAGGAGTTGTATGTCTATTTCCTCCACCAATTTAGGGAAGTTTTCCATCATTATTTCTTCAAATAGGTTTTTGACTTCCTGTTCTCCCTCTTCAAGTACCCCTATGACACAAATGTTGTTACACTTAATTTTGTCCTGTAGGCTCCTTAAATTATTATTATATTCTTGGCTACTTTTTTCTTGCTGTTCTGATTGGGTATCCTTGGCTTCCCCATTCTTTATCTCACCGGTTCAATTCTCTTCTTCATTCACTCTGTTGGTTCCCTCTAATATACTCTTTATCTCAAATGATGTATTCTTCATCTCTAACTGATTCTATTTTATTAATTTCTATTTCCATTTTTATGTTTTTTTTATCTCTTTGTTAACGTTCTCACTGAGTTCATCTACACTTTCCCTAAGTTCATTGATCATCCTTATAACCAGTGTTTTGAATGCTACATCTGTTAGATTGCTTGACTCCATTTTTCTTGAAACTCTGTGCTGTTCTTTGATATGGGTTCTGCTTCTTTTTCCTCCCATTTTGGCTCCTAAGTCTCCGGTCATATTAGTGTGCTTTGTGTAGTAGGTGTTCAGTGGCACGGTCCTGAGAGGGGTTCAGCTACAGGCCAAGTTTAGCCCCTGCCTGTGCCTCTCCGGGCCACCTGTTAAGATTCAGCAAGCAATCCACAGATTCTGTACTTATAGTTGCCACAAGAGGCCATGCCAGAAACTGAGTCCAGCAGCTACCAATGTGGGTCTTGAAGTTGCTCAGCAAAGGGCACCGGACTCACAGAGGACCCAACTGGATGCGGTTTGGGTAGGGTCGCAAGTTGGAGAAGGCAGAGTTTCAGGAAATCCTCTAGGCCAAGTGACCTCTGTTATCCAGTTTGATGATGTCTCAGCTATGGAAGCTCTGCGTTTTCACACTGGGAGTGGGGATGGTTTAACAGAGGAACAATAGATACTGCCAGCTCTTCTGCCCAAGAGAAAACCTTATCTCTGGACCTCATCTCGGGCCCTCACTCTGACAACTCAGTGTCCCCCTGTAAGTTCCTGGTACCCCCAGAGCAGCTGAACTGATTCTGGTGCTCAGAGAAAGTGAGTCCATCACCATGAAAGTCCAGTCACTGGCATGTCCCCTTTAAGGGGAACATCTGCAGCTGCCACAGCCTCTGTCCCACTCAGTTGTTTGGGACCAAGCAGCCTCTAAACTTCGCCCCCTCCTACCTACAATTATTGCATGAAAATTTCTTACTTCTCTCCCTAGTGGTAGGGCTTCTGTTCATCCAGACCCCAGGTGATTCTTCTTGCTGTTTACCCATTTTTTCCATCTCAACTTTGATGTGGTCACAAGAGGGTATGAACGAAGCTTCTATCATCTACGGCATTTTGCCCAATCTCTACTAGTTGAATTCTTATTAATTGTCCTGAACTTTACATGTTATCTCATTCCTTACAATAACCCTGTAAGATGAGCATAAGTAAGCCCATTTTACAAATGAGGAAAAGTTCAGTAAGAATCATAGACTTATTCCTGTCACACATCCAGCAAGCAGTGGATTTGGGATTCAAATCCAGGTTTGTCTAATGCCAGAATCTGTGATTTTTCCACCAGACCATATAGCTTTATGTATATAGCTATAAAACAAGGTAGAAAGTTGTTCATCTCATAAGGCATAGATGAAGTACCATGGAAACAAATGAGATGCATATGAAAGTATTTTATAAACAAGGGAAGTTGACACAATTGTGAGGTGTTTCTGTTATTATTAGGGTAAGATCTCTGTAAAATATGCTGGCTGTAAAACCGCCTGTAAATAAGAGCTAACCAATCCCTGTAAAGGTATAAAAGAAAGGAGTGTTTAATTTCAGCCACAATGGATCATTGGAAGGTAACTGGTGCCTCAAATTCAATCACTATTCTTAATAGCCCAGCATTTGTATATGGGCATTGGTAACCCATGTGAACAGATCAAGAGCCCCCAGAGCTCAATGGTAGCACCCAAGCAGAATGAAAATGAGCATAGTACATCACAATGTGCTGGATGGGCTTCCTGAGATCTAGATGGGTCATTAAAGTCACTTGGTGAAGTGGAAACTTATTCAGGATATGTAGATCACTATGACCAAGACTGTGTATCCCAGCAAGGTGTGAGAAGTTGTTTTCTAAATGCAAACAAACACAGACACTCTCTGTTGAGTTCAAGTTCTGGTAATCATAGCTTACACATATTGAGCACCTACTATGTGCCAAACACTGAGCTAAGCACAGTTGGACTATATCTTAAGTCATCCCATTGAGATGAAGTAAATTATATTTATGTGATTAAGAGTATAAGTTTTGAAATAATACAGGCAATTATTTGTTTTGCCTTGGACAAGTTAATCTTTCTGAGATTATCTTCTAATCTGTAAAATGAAGATCCTAATGCCTACCTCGTAGAGTTGCCATGAGGATTAAATAAGCTAATAAATTGAATACAGTAAAGTAATTAATACTATACTTACCACAAATATGTTCAATAAATGACAATGTTGTTTTTGTCATTGTTAGATTTTTCTGTTGAAAGTCCAGCATGGATCATTCTTTTGAATTCTAGGAAATAAATGGTACTGGAAAGTAAATTCTAGGCATATTGGTTACCTTAGCATGACAAATTTCCCCCAAATTTAGCAACTTACAACACATTGTCTCAGAGTTTTTGTGGGTCAAGAATCTAGGCAGAACTAAACTGGGTCCTCTACTTTAGGGTTTCTCACAGACTTTAATTAAAGCGTTGGCCAGGGCTAGGGTCTCATCTCAAAGCTTGACAGAGGAAGGACCCACTTTCAAGCTTACTCATGCGGATGTTGGCAGGACTCAGGTTCTCATAGGCTGTCAGCCAAAGGTTCCTTACTGGCTATTGACTAGAAGATAGCCTCAGTAATTTGGCAAATGAGCCTCTCCAACATGACATCTTGCTCCATCAAAGTCAGCAGGAGAGAGAGAGTTAGCTAGCAATATGGAAGTCACAACCTTGTAACCTAATCACAGGAGAGATATCCCATCATTTTTGCTATATGTATTCTTTAGAAGCAAATCACTGATTCCAGCTTATACTCAAAGAGGATTGCACAAGATCTTTGGAAACATGGCAGAGTGAGAGATGTTCTCAGAAATCTCCCCTTGAAAACACAATAAGCTGAACATCTAAAATGACAAAAAAAAACACCCAAACTGAATACCAGCACATCTTAGCATGGGATCCACACATAAGAGTTACCACAGGTCAGAACTCCAGGTGTTGGGTGATGGACTGGAAGAAATAAAGAAGCTGTCTCTCCCAGCCACTGGAGCTCCTTGTAGGAGGAGGGAGAGGGAAGAAAGAGAGGCAAATTCCCTAAATAGCACTGTCTGGGAAAGCTGTAAGCTCCCCACAACTGGTGGCAGGTCCCAGTCATGGTAGCAAAACCAAGGCTAAACAACAGTCTCCAACCCCCATCCTAGAGAGCCCCTCCTCCCATACCCTCCCTGACCGAACACCGCAAAGCCCAAGAGGAATCTGAGCAAACGCTACTGGAACTGTTGCTGACACTGACAGGGACTGAAACTGAGGGTAGCGAGAGTGATTAAACATCTACAAGAAAATAAAAAGGCATTTTTAAGGCTTTATATACAGCAGGGATCCCAGAGGCTTAGATGCCACCTACTGGAAACCAAAAGAAAAGCACCTTCCTTGAAGCAGGCTAAAGAGAGACATTTATATAATAAATCTTCTTGTGGGAAAAAGAACAGAATACATTTCCATTAATGCCCAGGCAGAGAAATAGTCCATTAAACACCATGAACAACCAAGGTGACAAGGCATCTCAGAAAGAAAGAGAAAAATCTCTGGAAAATAAGCTTACAGACAGAGAAATATGCAATTTAAATGACAGAAAATTAAGGATGGTACTTCTGAAAAAACTCAGTGAGTCCTAAATGAGTCATATCAGTAATTTCCAGAATTGCAAAAGCAGCTATATGAGCACAGGAATGAGATTGAAACCATAAAAAAGAAACGAATAGAATTTCTGGAGATTAAGAACACACTGCAAGGGCTAAAAAATGAAATAGCAAGCTTGGTAAATAGAGTCGACCAAATGGAGGAAAGGATCAGTGATATTGAAGACAGAAATCTACAAACAAATCTGAAGGAAGAAGAGAGAACCCAAAGAATGAAAAATAAGGAAAGAGAAATTTAGGAACTAGCTGATACCATCCAGAGAAGAAACACAATAATGGGAAAAGAAGAGAAGGGATTACAAAGCATTTTCAGACAAATCATTGACGAGAATTTCCCAAATCTACAAAATGAGCTGGATCTTGGAATTCAAAAAGTCAGTAGAACACCCAATTATCTCAACCTAAAAAGGCCTTCACTGAGAAACATTGTATTGGAATTATCAAAAATCGACCACAAAGACAGAATTCTCAAGGCAGCCAGGGAGAAGAATATGAAGACTTATAAAGGAAAACTCATTAGATTATCATCGGACTTCTCAGCACAAATATTACAAGCCAGAAAGGAATGGAATCAAATATTTAAACTACTAAAAGAAACTGCCAGCCTAGAAAAATGTATCCATCTAAGCTCTCCTTTAGATATGAAGGAAAAATAAAGACCTTTCCAGACATACAAAAATTGAGAGAAATCTCCACTATGAGGCCTACAATACAGAAAATATGGAAAGGGCTCAGCCCACCTAAAACAAAATGACAAAAAAAATACATAATTAAGAGTAAGGTGACTGTCAGGCAAATAGAAGCAGAGGAGTGCAACCCTTACTAAGAACAGAGCACTATAAGATTAAATAATATGAAGAAAGTTGTTGTCACAAGATAGTAATGAATATTCAGCACACGTAGGGACAAACTGAGATAACAATGACTGAAAAGGGGAAAATTCAAAGATCCAAATTCACAAAGGGGAATGAAGATAAGGCACACACAGAAGTAAATGGATGACTGTGTGTGTGTGTGTGTGTGTGTGTGTGTGTGTGTGTGTGTATAAAACTATCCTTTATATATTCCTAATGGTAACCACACACAGAAGATTCAGAACTGAAGTATATAACATAAAACAAGAAGAAAACAGAGGGAAAACCCACAAAACCCAATCAAAATAAAGAAAACATAAACACAAGGACTAGGAAGCAATGGAAGCACCAAGCTACCAGAAAGCAAAAGATAAAATAGCTATAAGAAAACCTCATATTTAAATAATCGCCCTAAATGTAAATGGACTGAACTCATCAATAAAAAGGCACAGAGTTGCAGAATGAATCAAAAAACAAAAAAACGACCATGTGCTGCAGCCAGGAGACACATCTCAGCTCCAAAGACAAATATAGACACAAAGTGAAAGGGTGGAAAATGATATTTAAAGCGAATGGCATTCAGAGAAAAGCAGGAGTACCATCGGCAATTTTTAAAGAAATATAACAAAAATTATCAGATTCATGGAAGCACAAAAGTCCCCAAATTACCAAAGCCATCCTGAGAGGGGCGGGGGGAAATGAGGTTGGAGACATCACTCTGCCTGACTTCAAATTATAATACAAAGTGACAGTAATCTAAACAGCATGGTATTGGCAGCAAAACAGACACACAGACCAGTAGAACAGAATCGAGAGTCCAGAAGTGAACCCATATTTAAATGGGAAAATACATTTTGATGAAAAACCCAGAAACATACTGTGGAGAAAGAAAAGCCTTTTCAATAAATGGTTCTGGGAAAACTGGAAAGCCACCTGCAAAAGAAGCAAACTAGACTGTTGTCTATCACCATACACCAAAATTAACTCAAAATGGATTAAAGAGCTCATATAAAACCTGAAATAATAAAATGCAAAGAAGAAAACTGAAGAACCTTGGAATTAAAGAGGATTTTATTTATTTGACCTCAAAAGCAAGGAAAGTGAAAGTTAAATAAATGAATGGGCCTACATCAAACTAAAAAACTTCTGCTCAACAAAAGAAATTGCCAACAAGGTAAAAAGAGAACTATCCGAATGGGAAAATATATCTGTAAGCAACACCGCCGATAAGGGCCTAATATCCAAAATATACAAAGAACTCATACAACTCAATAACAACCAAAAAAAACAGACGATCCAAACAACAAATGGGCAGAGGACCTGAACAGATACTTCTCCCTAGAGGACATACAAATAGCCAACAAATATTTGGAAAGATGCTCAACATTGCAAGGTATTAGGGAAATGCAAATCGAAACCACAATGATACCATCTCACACCTGTTAGAATAGCTGTAATCAACAGGACAAGTAATAACAAATGTTGGAGAGGATGTGGAGGAAAAGAAACTCTCATACACTGCTGTTAACACCACAAATTGGTACAGCCACTATGGAAAACAGTATGGAGGTTCCTCAAAAATACTAAGAATTGGTCTGCCATATGATCCAGCAATCCCACTACTGAGTATTTACCCCAAAAACTTGAAAACCCATATCCAAAATATATTAGCATACCAATATTCATAGCAGCATTATTTACAGTGGCCAGGATACAGAAGCAACCGAAGTGTCCTATGACAGATGACTGGCTAAATAAGCTGTGTGTGTACATATATAATCAATGGAAAATTACTTAGCCATAAGATGAGATGAAATACTGCCTTTTGTGATGACATGGATGGACCTTGAGGTAATCATGCTAAGTGAAATAAAATCACATGCTATCACTTATACGTGGGATATAAACCTAAAAGCAACAAATGAGCGGGACAAACAGAGACTCATGGTCATGGATAATAGACTAGTGGTTAACAGAGGACTATAGACTAATGGATACTATGGGGTGGGGAAGGAGGCGGGAAGTAGACAGGGTAAAGGAAGTCAAATATAGGAGGATGGGGGAGGGTGAAGTGGATAAAGGGGATCAAATATATGGTAGCTGAAGGCAACTGGACTTTGGGTGGTAAACACACAATAGAATATACAGATGTCAAATGATAATATACGCCTGAAAATTATATAATTGTATTAACCAATGTTACCCCAATAAACTTAATTTTTTAAAAAAATTTAAAAAAAAGACTTGATATGCTGTTGCTGGCTTGAAAATAGTGGGAGCCATATGACAAGGAGCACAGATGTCCTCTATTTGCTGAGAACAGCCCCCAGATGACTGCCAGCAAGGAAACAATTACCTCAGTCTTGTAACAGCAAGGAACCGAATTCTGCCAATAACATGAATGGGTAAGAAGCCTCCACATGAGAACTCAGCCTGGCTGAGAGCTTGATTTCTGCCTTGTAAGATCCTAATCAGAGGAACCAGCTGAGCCACACCACATCCAGACATCTGACCTAAAGAATTGTGAGCTAATAAAAGGTTGTTGTTTTATGAAACTAAATTTGTGATAATTTGTTATACAGCAACCTAACATCATTTTCTTCCAGACATAGACAGAAAGAAATACACTGAATTTGGAGTTAGATGATCTGGGATTAAATTCTACACCTACTACTATATGCTGTACAAGTAGGTATTATTACTTAACCTCTCTGATCCTGATTTTCTTTATTTGTGATACAGGGATAATAATCCATATCTCTCAGAATTGTTCAGATTGAGGTAATATGAAAATCTGCTTGCATCATGCATTGCTTATAATAAATGCCCTGGGTATGAGACTGAATCAATGCGGTAACTACAGATAGTTCTATATGACAGGTATGAAACAGAGATGTGTCAGAAAGTGATGATAAATAATACTAAAGAGGAGCCAGGTCATGCAAGCCCCTGTATGATGAAGAGTTTAAAATTTTTAAAGGGGAGGGGAAACATTGGAAGATAGGGAGATACATGGCCAAGATATATTTAAATTCCTAAAAGGTCATTCTGGCTGTAGTACAGAAAACAGATGTTTGAAAAGATGTCAGACTAGAGTTAGGAAAATCAGTTGAAAGGTGTTCTGGTAAACCAGATAGAAATTAGGGCCATAACCTAAGGCAGTGCACTGAGTATGGAGATTGAGTCAAAAGAACATATTCAAAAGATATTAGAGCAGTAGAATCAAAAATATTTGGTGACTAACGGGATGTCAAAGATGAAGGAGAAGAGTCATATATGTATGTGTGTGTAGGACCATGGGTATCCAGGTTGACCCTAGGCTAGGATATAGATATAGCTAGAAATGTCTAATAAACTAATTCTACCCATCAATTTCTTGGGGTCCTCTGTTAAGAAATCTGAGTTATTGCTGTTAATATGACCTCATTTGTATACCAAGATAGTGAACCGAGGAGACCTGAGGTAATCCTAGGATGACTCCAAGGTTTCCAGCTTAGGGAATCAAATAGATACATCTAGTAGAATCTTCCCTAGAAGTTTCTTAAATAAATAATAACAGGAATCCAAAACTCTGAGCATGAGGATCAGGCCTCACTAAGGCAGTAGCCACAGCGTGATTTTGGATCCTAAATGGCTCTGGACCCATATGCTTGTGTTCCACCATTAACCCAAGTCAGCTCTATTCTTCAAGTCTGATTATTTCTGTCATGCTACTAGATAGCAGATTCTTTCTTTGTGGAAGCAGAATGATATTGGCATATTAACCATAGTGGTTCCCATCTTATTATTTACTGTTATACTTATGCTTTTCTCATCCCTCCCACCCATACTAAAGGACTCCTTGGGCAACAGAGAGGACGAATCAAATGAGAAGCAAAAGAGTTTTATGGTAACAGGAATCCCTGTGCCCCACCAGCTTGAATGAATTTATTGAGGACAAACAGAAATCAACAGATAGGTTTGGGGATACAAAAGTAAACAGGGCCTATGCCTAATTTCCTGGGGGGAGATCAGACAAGTGACAAGCCCTGCAGTGTTATCCCTCATCAACATGTAAAAGAAGCAATAGAGATAACAAGCTGATTGTCCCAGCTTGTGTTACATGCTGGGCCCTGGGGTCAGGAGATGGTGAGGAAAAAAATTGCTGTCCTTGAAGGATACGGTGCTCATTCCTGATCCAAAATGGAAAAGTGGATCTGAAGCTTTTTGGAAAATATGGGCTGACTACTTTAAAAGAAATCTCTGTGGCTTAACATAAAATAGTTTAATGGTTATTTCTCACTCTTGCCATAGTCCAACATGGATTGTGGAGTAGGGTGGGGAGGAGATCTTTGCTCCAAGAAGTAATTCGGATATCCAGGCCCTTTCTACTATGTGACTCTGAAATCTTTTAGGGCCTGAGTCCTCCACTGGATCCTCTTCATCCAGCAGACAGATGAAAAGAGAGTGGACAGAAGGTTATGAGAGATGTTTTAATATGCCAGGCCTAGAAGTGGAACTCATCATTTCAGTTCACATTCCACTGGCAAGAACTGTGACAAAGCCCATCTAGAGCAAGTAGGCAGTCTGGTGATGAGCTCAGAAAGAAAATAACATAGATATTAAAAGCCCTAGTACTCTTAACCAAGTGGTGAGAACAAGCTGTCCCTTCTCCCTCTCCAAAAGGCTTTGCATAACGCTTTTTACTAAGTAGACATTAAGGTGAGCAAAACTTATAGTAATAAGTCTCCTGAAGTAGTATCTGCTTTTAGAGCAGAAATTGCCAGAATAAATAATTAACACAATAGAGAAAACAAGAAGAAATGAAGTTCCTCACAAAAAAAGCTGCCTAACTAAAGGTTTCTGACAAAAGCAAAAAAAAAAAAAAGCTTAAGAAAGTCACTTTGAAAGCTATAAATATGTATGATGATTACAACCATAATGAACCATAAAACTTGGAATTTCACACTGTGTTGAAGCCTCTAGGTAGGGAGCATTCTTACTCAGTAATTATCCCCAAAGATGTCCATGTACTAACCTCCAGAGCAATTTTGAATATAATTTTTATTCTTACCAAAAAGTGAGAAACCAACCACTGCTAGCTGAGTAACCCAAAGTCCTCTTGATACATTTTACTCTTGTGGACAGAAAGACTCCAAAATCACCATAGAGATTCAAAGCTCCAACCTTCTAAAGTGAAAAATACCTACGAAGCATATCTACGATACAAATTTGTGTGCTTTGTTTTGTAAATTAAATTTTATTTTGTAAATTAAATCCTACTTTAAGGAAAATAAAATAAAATAATACATTTCCAGAAAAAATATGAAAATAATTAAGACATATGAGCTGCAAGCTGAAGAATTCATGCAATTGTTACTTTTTCTCTATTTGCCACAAACTTTAAAAAAGTTCATTCTTCTCTGAACAGGGAGAAGAATATAACAATGATATTTTATAGCTTTAAAAACATTTTTCTAATATACAAACGTCATTTCCCTTTAGGTTTTCAGGGTTCTTTAACAGTTGCATTTTCACAGTTACAGGTATACATGCTCAGCTCAGAAAGGTAAGTTAGGCAGAAAATTCCATTCTTCATGGATTTTGTTTAAAAGAAGTTTTGTTATAAAAGTTTATTAAATAAATAATGAAATTGAACCAGATAGAAATGTTTTCCGAAACACAAATTGCCTGATGTTTTATCTTTTGATGAATATTGCTGCTAGTCATTCACTTAACCTTCTCAAAGTTTTCATTCACTTCCCATAGGAAACTCTCAGAACCCCAAACTACTAAAAGAAAACTTGGAGGATTTGTATTTACAGTCTTCTGGGAGCTGTCTAAGAGTCACCATGGAGATAATCTTCATACTGAATGGCTTTTGGTCAAAACCCACTGACCACCTAGCCCAAGTCCTTCTAGGATGGGAGGCTAGTATCCTCCTGATGAGGATGAGCATCCGCTTTCCCATGGATGTGGCCTTGTTCAATTTTAAGATCACAGCTAATTTCTTTCCTATCTGTTGGAGTATTTGCTCAGCAACTGAGATGTTATTTTTATTAGCTTAAGAGTGGACCTTCCTTACAGCCTACAGAGCAAGGTAATAAAAATTACACTTCTTTCATCTAAATCTTTTATTCACTCAGAATCCATATTGACTTGACCTAAACTGCAATGGAGTTTGTATTGTTACTATTTTGAAAGAAGGATTTATTAAATAAATCAACAGTATAAAGTAAGGTAGATGTGGGGCTTCATGACCTTCAATTTAAAAAGCACTCTCAACACAGATTTCATTTAATCCTTATAAACACTTATGAAATAGGTTTTATTGTCCTTATTTTACAAATGAGCTAACTGGAGCTCAGAAAGGTAAGATGACTTGCTCCAGGTTACACAAATTGGGTTGTAAATAAGGATACAGATATTAGTATGATCATCATATTATAAACAATAATAGTATTTAATATCTATTGGCCAATGATTATATAACAGGTATTATGTTAACTGTTTTACATGTATTATTGCATTTCACTTATATAAACAGGTGATAGATTAGGTATTATTATCATTTCCATTTTACAAATGAAAACAGTGTCTTAGAGAAATAAAGTGACTTGCCTAAAACCATACAGCTAATAAACCTTGGGATATTTTTAACCTGTCTAAGAAAGTTTACTGTATTTTAGAAATATGCAAATTCATTTTTTAAACTTATTTATCAATAAACAATAACTCTTACCTATTCATTAACAAATATTGAGAGGTGATCTACTTGAAATATTATTGATAAGTCTGAGTTACCATAAGTTATAGAACAATTTCTTTATTCATCAATTCAGACTTCTCACTCCTCCAAAATTCCCCCAATTACACCGAATTGCTGACACTTTTTTTATTGTTATTTTTTACCCGATTTATTAAAATACAATAGACAATTAGTTGCTTGTATTTACATTGTACAATTCAATGAGCTTTTTTTCAATTATAGTTGGCATACAATAATATATGTTTCAGTTGTATAGCATGGTGATCAGAGATCGACATAACTCACAAAGCGATCACCCCACTAAATCTAGTATCCCTCTTCCCACTTACATGTTTATTACATTATTAACCATCTTCTCCATTCTACACTCTACATCTCCATGTCTATTCTGCAACTATCAATTTGTACTTCTTAATCCCTTTCCCTTTTTCTTGGCTGTTCCTCTCAACCTCACTCCCATCTAGTAATCCTCAAATATTCTCTGTATCTATGCGTTTATTTCTGCTTTTGTAGGTATTGTTGTTTATTTTGTTCTTTAGATTCCCCTTGTATGTGAAATCATGTTGTATTTGTCTTTCTCTACCCAATCCACTTCACTCAGCACAATATCCTCTAGGTCTATCAAGGCAATATCTTTTTCCATCCCCTTCCTTTTAGTCTGTTTATTTCCGTTAATTGAATTGAGTCTCTTATAGGCAGCATATGTAGGGGTTTTGTTTTCTTATCCATTCAGCCACTCTATCTTTTGGTTGGAGTACTTAATTCTTTTCCATTTGAGGTACTTGTTGATAGGAATGTAGTTATTACCATAATTTATTCTTGTTTTTGATACATGTTTTTTCTTCTTAAAGAAGCGCCTTCAACTTTTCCTGTAGTACTGGCTTGGTATTCATAAATTCCCTTAGCTTATTTTTGTCTGAGAAGCTCTTTATCTGTCTTTCGACTTTAAACGATAGCTTTGCCGGATAAAGTATTCTTGGTTGTAGATCCTGGGTTGTCATCACATCGAATATTTTGTGCCAAGGCCTTCTGTCCTGCATAGTTTCTTTTGAGAAATCAGTTGCCAGTATTATGGGTGCTCCCTTGTAGGTAAGTAATTGCTTTTCTCTTGCTGCTTTTAAGATTCTCTCTTTGTATTTAACCTTTGGCATTTTAATTATGATGTGTCTTGGTGTGGTCCTCTTTGGGTTTCTTTTTCTTGGGACTCTGAGCTTTCTGGGGTTTTATGTCTATTTCCTTCGCCAGGTTAGGAAAGTGTTCCATCATTAATTCTTCAAATAGTTCTTCAATGTCTTGTTTTCTTTCCAGTACCCCTATGATACAAATATTTTTACATTTAATAGTGTCCCATAGGCTTCTTAAATTATCATTATAGTCTTGGCTTCTTTTTCCTTGCCATTATGGTTGAGTGCCCTTGGCTTCCACAACTTCTATATAGGTCATTTGATCTTCTTCTTTATTTTTTTCTGTTTTTTATACTTTTCATCTCAAATGTATTCTTCATTTCCGACTGGTTCTCTTTTATAATTTCTATTTCCATTTTTATGTTTATTATCTCTTCATCAAAGTTCTCACTGAGTTCATTTACACTCCTCCTAAGTTCATTAAGCATCTTTATAACCAGTGTTTCGAACTCTGCATCTGTTAGATTGCTTGACTCCATTATTTCCGGATCTCTGTTCTGTTCTCTCATAAGATTTCTACTTTTTTGTCTTCCCATTTTGGCTGCCTTTCTGTGTCTGTTTTTATATACTAAGCAAAGCTCCTAAGTTTCCCGGTCTTATTAGCGTGGCTCTGTATAGGAGGTGTACAGCGGCACAGTCCTGAGAGTGGTTCAGCTGTGGACCAAGTTTAGCCCCATCCTGTGCCCCCTCTGGGGCCACCTGTTGAGGTTTAGCAAGCAATCCACAGATGCTGTACTTATAGTTGCCTTAAGAGGCCATGCCAGAAACCGCGGTCAACCGCCACCAGTGTGAGTCTATGCGCTACTCAGCACCTGACTCCTCGAGGATACATTTGGATGTGGCTTGGCTGGGGCAATGAGTTGGGAGAGGTAGAGTTTCAGGGAATTCTCTGGTCATAGTAACCTCTGTTGTCCAGTTTGATGATTTCTCAGCTATGAAAGCTCTGTGTTCACACACTGGAAGTGGGGAGGGCTCAACAGAAGAAAAATGGATACCACTGGCATTTCTTTACAGAGAGAGTCTCATCTCTGGCCCTCACTCAAACAACCGTGTAAGTCCCTGGTGCTCCTTGCACAGCTGACCAGGTGTGGGTGCTCAGGGCAAGCAGGGCTATCACTGTGAAAGTCCACTCATGGACACAGCCACTTTAAGAGACGTCTGCAGCTGCCGTAGCCTCTGTCCCACTCAGCCACTGGGGAGCAGGCAGCCTCGCATCCTCACCCCGTCCTGCATCCTCCCATTGCAGGGTGATTTCTTATTTTTCTCCCTAGTTGTAGGGCTTCTGTTCATCTAGATCCAAGGTGATTTTCTTTGCTGTTTGCTCCTTGTTTCTGTCACAACTGTTATTTGGTTGCAATAGGGATAAACAGAGCTTCTATCATCTATGCCATTTTTCCCTCTGAGACCTGACATTTTATTGTACTTCTGGCATTTTGGAATGATGAGAAACATCCAAAAGTTTAATTTGATAAACAATATTCTTGTTATAATTGCTTTGATTTCCTTTTAGTCATAATATTTATTTCAAACTGCATAGAAAAGAGGGTGTGAAATTTTATACATATCAAAAGGCAAAAAATATCATTGCTATAGATTATTGTCCTCTCCAATGTATGTGTGCGCAAGCACATACACACACTCCCTCATCTCTAATCTGAGATTCCCACCAATACTTATAGGATAGTGCACACACACATACAGACATACGAACAGTAACCATAGAAAACTTAGCCCCCACTATGTGTCCGCCAGCTCACAGCATTAGAACACATAATACTCCTTAAGCAAACAATCTGACTGGAGAAATCAAAATCACACAAGAGCCAAGAGAAAAATTAAAGCAACCAGTGCTACACAGTGGTCAGTTCTTTTGGCTATTCATCGAAATATCTTGAGAACTTGTTCAAATACAGGTATCCCAGTCAGAGACTCTGATCCAGGGAGTCTGACCAGGTACTGGTCAAATTTACTCTTAGATGGGCTTATTAATTCTGTGGATGGGGGCTTGTTAATGCCAAGAATATGGTTCCTAGTGTCTTGTTTTCAAAGCCAGGCCTAAAGGCAAACATGACAGCTCATGAGCAAGTACGGATGGCATGTTCTTCCAATTTACAGAGGAAATAAATCTGGGAGGGCTAGTGACAGAAACTTACCCTAATAGTCTATCTGCAATCCTATGAACAGTCAATCAACAGGTAGAATTCCCTGAGTGCCACTACATGCTTCATACAGGCAGTAGAAGATAATGGAATACCCATATCTCACTCACACACATGTACAAGTAGACGGTCATCTTCACCATGCACACAAGTAGCCTGACTGCCAAACCTAGTCCATAACCTAGTGTCTGTGTCCCAGTGGAGAACTGCTTGCCACTCTGTCTGGCCACCCTTACATTACATGGCAACAAACTGTTTCTGCTTGCAAACTTCCAAAATCTTAGCTGGACCTCACATGCGAAATCCCTGAGGCTGCCAGACCTTCAGAGGACCCTACTTGCACACAAGAGGAGATGGAAGACAAGATGTGGTAGTCACAGATGGACTATCCAGATCCTGCTTCTAAGAAGGACTTATTTCCCAGCTCCCAGCATGAGGTCATGAAACCTGTTGGCAGCTCTTTTGGGGTTGGCCTCAGCTGCAGAGCCTTACCTGAGATCATGTTCTTCCAGGGAGTACCTGAATCCAATGACTGAGCAAGGCAAAGGTATAAAAAGCCAAGTCATTGCAGCTCTACACAGGACAGCTATGCTGAATAGTCCTTGCTCCAGAACTTTCCCACCATGTTGGCCAATGCTTTGACTGGCCTACTTCACAGTTCAACTTCATCTGCTCAATACTGTTTTCTCTCCTTTCACTTCATAGGTATTAAATCCATAATAAATAGTACTTCAAACTCTATTTCAGTATCTGCTTCCAGAGAATCTGCCCTTTGACACTAGATTAGGCCAGTTCAGTGACAAAGCCAATTGCAGTTGGAGTAGAAAAAGGCAAGTGACTTCTGGAGCCCTTGGTCAAGGATGCCACTGCCTTGGTGATCTCCAAGAGGCAGAGTTTGATTTGCTCTGGTTTTAAGTCTCTAGTACTAAGAACTACTTATATTTGTTCAGGTCTCTGTTATTGAGGGTAAATCTGAAGACAGACAGATGGGGAAGGGAGACCTTATTCCTGGGGAGAATCATGGATCGATACAGAGCACTGGTTAAATGCATTAGGATACACTACTGGAATGACCTACAGCACTTAAAAAGAAAGAGATAAAGATATATTTGCTGATCTGAAAGAGTGTCCAAAACATATTGTTATCTGAATTTTAAAAACCAAGTTTTGGAACAGCTTTTGTAATATGGCTCCATTTTCAAAGTTCACAGAGCATAGTCACACTTTAAATAAATTTAAATTATAAGAATTTGAACTATTTTGATATAAAAAATTTTAGTCCCATGTGATGTACATTTGAAATAATGCAAATATCCCCAAATTAAAATGTCACAAAGAATAACGTAATTTCAAATCTTTAAGGCCAAGTGAATTATAAGCTATGTTTACACTATTGCCACATGGTGTCACCACTTTAGTTGATAAACAAATTCTCGCCCTTTTTTGTTAAGACCGGTCTCGAATTATGTCAGTTTCTAATTATGTGGGTCCCTCAGGAACACATTCCTTACATAAAACACAGATACCCCGAATACTGCTGGGCGGAACATCTGGAGTTACATACACCACATGTAACTGGTGTTATCTCTGTGGGGTGGAAATAGGGAGGGTGGGTGTTACTTATCCACATTATATACTTTTAATTTTATTATTTTTATATTCAGCAAGAAAGGATGTATAAATGGAAATATTTTCTCATAAAAATAAATGTCTTCTTTAGATTCTTAAGGAAAACCCAAAATTTATTTCAAATGCCAGGCGCACATGAGGCAGAGCAGAAGGCATATCATCCTCTGTCCAGGCATCTCATTCTCCATATGAAAAAGTCAAACCCAGAGAAATGTGAAGGCCTCAGACCCTCTGGCTCTAGCAATGTCTCTGCCAACCTAAGGTTACATCACAGGCAGGTTCCCTCAGCATAGCAGTCTTTACCGCAGAGGAAATGCACACAGCCACTGGACAGCACAACCTCATTCCTGCTCCAATACTGAGCCTGGAGATTCCATCAGCCTCAGAGAGAACACCTGGAAAGGAACTATCCTGACAAAATTTGTGATAAGCCCCAGCAGAGCTCTGCAACACCATGCCACTCTGGTCCTCAGACAAGGTTTCAGGGGTCAAGCTGACTGAAATATTAATATTAGCTATCTTTCGAGAGTGTACCCTATGCCAGGTATTGCACTAAGTGCTTTATACACATGATCTCATCTACTCCTCATAACCACCCTGAGGTGGGTACAATTATTACCCTAGTTTATAAATGTAGAAACTGAGACATACCAAAGAAGTTTAAGGTACCTGCCTAAGGTCATACAATGAGTGACTGATTTGAACCCAAGTTTGTCTGACTGAAGTGTCAATACCCATGGTTCACATTCACACTTGAACCCTGAAGCAAAGCAGAGCCGAATCAATCGCTTGCCTAAATTTCAATGGATAATGTTATTATATGGCTTGGAGCACTTGAACCCAAATCATAATAAATTGCTGAGTTAGAGATTGCTGAGACACCTAGCAATACTACTTTTCCATCTGTTCATTCATTCAAACCTCTATACAGATAACAGTCTGCTTTTGTTTCTGGTCACATATTAGATCAAGGATGTATGGATGAGTCTAAGACTATATAGCCTAGGCCCTTATTAATTAGAAGATCCTTGACAACATTTATACCTCAGAGAATGAATAACATGCAATAAGGGATCATCTGTAGTCAGGAGGCAGAGTCAAAAGACAAGATATAGGTGTTAAAGAAAAAAAAACTCCGAAAATGGCAGCAATAGAAAACTGTAGTACTTAGCTTCAAACCCAGAACTGAAGATCTTTATGTATAAAGCACATGGCATTAAAAAACCTGGTACTGTAAAATTTCCAGCGCATGTATATGTCAAGGCCACAAACATCAAAGAAACAGACATTTTCAATCTCTCTGAGCTATCTGATTTGCTAAACCAAGAGCTCTTTTTTTAATTTTTATTTTTCAATTAGACTTTCCATACAATATTATTTTATACTAGTTTCAGGTGTACAGCATAGGGGTTAGACATTTATATAATTTACAAAGTGATCCTCCATTAGTCTAGTACTCATTTGGCACTATGCATCTTTATTACAATATTATTGACTATGTTTCCTGTGACTATGTGTAACTACCAATTTGTACTTCTTAATCTCTTCACCATTGTCACTCAGCCCCTCAACACCCCTCCCATTTGATAATCACCAGTTTATTCTTTGTATCTATGAGTCTATTTTCATTTCATTTGTTTATTTATTTTGTTCCTCGGATTCCACATATAAGAGAAATCACATATTTGTCTTTCTCTGTCTGACTTATTTCACTTATTGTAATACTCTCTAGGTCCATCCATGTCATTGCAAATGGTAAGATTTCATTTTGTATGGCCGAGTAATATTTCATTGTATATACATATCACATCTTCTTTATCCAGTCATCTATTGATGAGCATTTAGGTTGCTTCCATATCTTGGCTATTGTAAATAATGCTTCAGTGAACCTAGGGGAGCATATATCTTTTCAAATTAATGTTTTGGTATTCTTCGGATAAATTCCCAGAACTGGAATGGCTAGGTCATAAGAGAGTTCTATTTTTAATTTTTTGAAGAACCTCTAAAATGTTTCTTATACTGGCTGCACCTATTTGCAATCCCATCAACAGCGCATGAGGGTTCCCTTTTCTCTACATCCTCGCCAGCACTTACTTTTTGATGCATTGATTATAAGTATTCTGACTGTGTGAGGTGATATCTCATTGTGGTTTTAATTTGCATTTACTTGATGATTAGTGACCTTGAGCATCTTTTCATATGTATATTGGCCATCTATATGTCCTCTTTAGAGAAATTCCTATTCAAGTCCTCTGTCTACTTTTAATTGGACTATTTGGTTTTTGGTGTTGAGTTATATGAGTTCTTTATAAGTTTTGGATTTTAACCCCTTATCTGATGTATCGATGGCAAATATATTCTTTTTGTCTTTTCATTTTTTTATGTTTCCTTTGTTGTGTAAAAACATTTCAGTTTGATGTAGTCCCATTTGTTTATTTTTTCTGTTGTTTCCCTTGCCCAAGAAGATAAATCGGAAAAAAAATATTACTAAAAGCAATGTCAGAAAAGTTACTGCCTACATTTTCTCCTAGTAGCTTTATGGTTTTGGTTCTTACATTTAAGTCTTTAATCCATTTTGAGTTTATTTTTGTATATGGTGTAACAAGGTGGTCCAGTTTCTTTTTTTTTGCATATATCTGTACAGTATTTCCAATGAATAGGCTATCTTTACCCCTTCTTGCTGCCTTCATCATATATTAGATGACCATATACTCATGGGTTTATTTCTGGGCTCTTTAACTGTTGCATTGATCTATATGTTTGTTTTAATGACTGTACCATGCTATTTAGATTACTATAGCCTTGTAGTATACTTTGAAATCAGGTAGTATGATGCCTCCAATTTCGTTCTTCTTTCTCAAGATTGCTGTGGCCATTCGGAGTCTTTTATGGTTCCATATAAATTTTAGAGTTATTGGTTCTAGTTCTGGGAAAAATGCCATTGTATTTTGATAGAAATTGCAATGAATCTACAGATTGTTTTGAGTAGTATAAACGTTATAATGATGTTAATCATTCCTATCAATGAGCAGAGTATATGCTTCCATTTATTTGTATCTTCTTCAATTTCTTCAATGACTTAAAATTTTCCACATAAAGGTTTTTTTTCTCCTTGGTATATTTATTCAGAGGTATTTTTGATGCAAGTATAATAAAATTGTTTTAATTTCTCTTTCTGATATGTCATTATTAGTGTATAAGAATGCAACCAATTTCTGAATATTAGTTCTCTATCCTACTACTTTACTGAATTCATTTATCAGTTCTAACACTTTTTTGGTGGAATCTATAGGGTTCTCTATATATAGAATCATGTCATCTGCAAATAATGTCAGTTCTACTCCTTTCCAATTTGGATACATTTTATTTATTTTTCTTATCTACTAGCTGTGTATATATCTCCCAATACTATATTGAATACAAGTAGTAAAAGTGGACATCCTTGTCTTGTACATGACCTTAAGAAAAACATTTTAGCTTTTCCCCATTGAGTATGATATTAGCCATGGGTTTCTATTATATGGCCTCTATTATGTTGAGGTGTGGTTCCTCTATTCTGACTTTGCTGAGAATTTTTATCGTAAATAGATGCTGGATTTTATTAAATGCTTTATCTCCATCTGTTGATATGAAAATATGATTTTTACATCAATTTATTGATTGATTTTTATGGTGACAATGGTTAATGAAATCCGATAAGTTTCAACTGTATACCTTAACAGTAAGGCATATATATATATGTATATATATATACACATATATATATGTATGTATGTATTTACACTGCATGTTCACCTCCCATAGTTAGATTTCTTTCTGTCACCACATATTTGACCCTCTTTACTCCATCTACCTCCCTTCTCAACCCTTCCCCCTGCCCTCTGGTAACAACTAGTCTATTACCTATGACCATGAGTCTCTGTTTGTCTGTCCTGTTAATTTGTCACTTTTAGGTCTATATTCCATATATAAGTAATATAGTGTAATTTTCAACTTTTTTTCTCCGGCATATTTCACTTAGCATGATTATCTTGAGATCCATCCATGTTCTTGCAAATAGCATATTTCATCTCCTCTTATAGCTGAGTAATATTTCGTTGTATATATGTACCACCACTTCTTTATCCAATCAACTATTGTAGGACACTTCAGCTGCTTCCATGACCTGGCCACTGTGAATAATGACACTATGAATGTTGTGCAAACATCTTTTTGGATATTAGTTTTTGAGTCTTTGGAGTAAATACCCAGTAGGAAGATTACTGAATAATAAGATAGATCAATTCTTAGTTTTTCAGGAACCTCCCTACTGTTTTCCATAGTGGCTGTACCAATTTGAAGTCCCACCAGCAGTGTTGAGGGTTCCTTTTTTTCCTGAATTCTCTCCAGCATTTGTTATTACTTGTCCTGTTGATTATAGCTATCCTAACAGGTGTGAGATGGTATCATTGTGGTTTTGATTTGCATTTCCCTAATAGCTAGCAATGTTGAACATCTTTTCAAACATTTGTTGACCATTTCTATGCTCTCTAGGGAGAAGTATCTGTTCAGGTCATCTGCCTATTTTTTGATTGGATTGTCTTTTTTGTTGTTGTTATTGAGTTGTATGAGTTCTTTGTATATTTTGGATATTAGGCCCTTATCTGAGGCATTGCTTGCAAATATGTTGTCCCATTCTGATGGTTGTCTCTTTACCTTGTTAATGGTTTCTTTTACTGAACAAAAGCATTTTACTTTGATGTGGTCTCATTCATTTATTTTTGTTTTTACATCCCTTCACTTTGAGGTCAAACTCATAAAATCCTCTTGAAGTCCAAGGTCCTTGAGTTTAGATCCTATGTTTTCTTCTATGCATTTTATTGTTTCAGGTCTTATATTCAGGTCCTTAATTCATTTTGAATTAATTTTAGTGTGTGGTGATAGACAACAGTCTCATTTCATTCTTTTGCAGGTGGCTTTCCAGTTTTTTCATCACCATTTATTGAAGAGGCTTTCCTTTCTCCACTGTATGTTTTTGGCTCTTTTTTCAAAAATTATCTGTCCATATAAATATAGGTTTACTTCTGGACTCTCGATTCTGTTCCACAGTGTGTCTGCTTTGCTACCAACACCATACCGATTTGGCTACTGTCATTTTGTAGTATATTTGAAGTCAGGCAGAGCAATGCCTCCAGCCTCATTCTTTTTTTTTCTCAACACGACATTGGAAATTGGGGGTCTTTTGTACATCCATACAAATCTGATGATCTTTTGTGCTATTTCTTTAAAAATTTTGATGAGGTTTTGCTGTGGATTGCATTAAATCTATATGATGCTTTAGGTAATAAGGTCATTTTAACTATGTTGATTCTTCCAATCCTAGAACATGGAATATCTTTCCATTTCTTTTAATATAGTCTTATAGTTTTCATAATGTAGGTCCTTCACATGTTTCATTAGATTTATTCCTAGGTATTTTATTATTTTTGTTGCAATTGAAAAAATAATTATTTTTTCACTTCTTTTTCTGACAGTTCATTATTAGAGTATAGAAATGCTACAGTTTTTGAACATTAATTTTATATCTAGAAACTTTATTGTATTTGTTTACTGTTTCTAGTAGTGTTCTTGTGGAGTATTTAGGGTTTTCTATATAGAGAATCATGTCATCTGCAAATACTGGCATTTCGATTTCTTCATTTCCTATTTGGATGCCTTTTATATCTTTCTCTTGCCTGAATGCATTTACTAGGACCTCCAATGTTATATCAAATAACAGTAGTGATAGTGAACAGCCTTGTCTCGTCCCTGATCTTAGAGAGAGGTTTTTAGGTTTTCATCATTAAGTATAATGTTTGCTGAGGGTTTGTCACATATGGCCTTTATTATGTTAAGATACTTTCCTTCATTACCGATTTTGTTAAGTGTTTTGATCATAAATGGATGCCGTATCTTGTCAAAGGCTTTCTCTGCATCTATCGATATGATCATATGATTCTCTTTTTTTAATTTGTTTATGTGGTTATATTACATTAATTGATTTGCTTATGTTGACCCATCCCTGTGCCCGTGGGATAAAATTCACGTGATTGTGATTTATAATGTTTTTAATATGTGTCTGTAATCAGTTTGATAGTATCTTATTTAGGATTTTTGCATCTGTGTTCATGAGAGATATTGGTTTATACTTTTCTTTTTTTGTATTATCTTTACCAGGTTTCGATATCAGAGTAATATTGGTCTCATAAAATGAGTTGGGAAGTATTGCTTCCTCTTTAATATTTGTAAGAGATTGAGGAGAACAGGTACTAAATCTTTGAATGATTGATAGAATTCACTGGTGAAGCCATCTGGTCCTGGACTTTTATTTTTTTTGTAGGGTTTTTATGATTGTTTCCATTTCCATACTGCTGATTTCTCTACACAGATTTTCTAATTCTTGATTCAGTCTAGGAAGGTTGTATCTGTTTAAGTACTGGTCCATATCTTCTAGGTTATTAAATTTGGTGTTACATGCTTTTTTATAGTATTCTTGTACTATCCTTTGTATTTCTGCAGTGTCTGTCATCAGTTCCCCTCTTTCATCCCTGATATTGTTTATTCATGTCCTTTCTCTTTTTTCTTTATGAGTCTAGCCAGGGGTTTGTCAATTTTTTTTAATATTCTTAAAGAACACACTCTTATTTTCATTTATTTTTTTCTATTGGTTTGTTGTTGTTGTTGTTGTTGTTGTTGTTGTTGTTGTTCTCAATTTCATTTATTTCTACTCTAATTTTGATTATTTCTTTCTTCTGCTCACATTTGGCTTCATTTAGTCTTCCTTTTCCAGTTTTATAAGATGAAGCAATTGGTTGTATATTTGGGCTCATTCTTATTTTTGGAGATAGGCCTATAATCATATGAATTTTCCTCGTATGACAACTTTTGCTGTGTCCCAAAAGATTTGATATGTTGTATTATCAGTATCATACATTTCTATGTGTCTCTTGATTTCTCTTTATTTCTTCACTGACCCAGTCATTTCTCAGTAGTATTTTGTTTGATCTTCATGTATTTGTGGTTCTTCCAGCTTTCTTTCTACAGTTGAACTCTAGTTTCAAAGGATTATGATCAGAGAATATGGTTGGTATGATTTCAACCCTCTTTTATTTGTTGAGGCTATCTCTGTGTCCCAGTATGTGGTCAATCCTTGAGAATGTTCTATGAGCACTAGAGAAAAAAATATAAACAGCTGTCTTGGGATGAAAGGGTCTGTAAATGTCAATTATGTCCAGTTGGTCTAACGTGTCATTTAAGGATGTTATTTCCTTATTGATTTTCTGTTTGGATGCTCTGTCCATATCCGACAGTGGGGTATTTAGGTCCCCTACTACAATAGTGTTTTGGTCTGTTTCTCCCTTTAGTTCTGTTAGTAATTGTTTTATATATTTCAGGACTCCCTGACTTTGAGCGTAAATATTATTAAGTGTCATGCCTTCTTGGTTCATGATTCCCTTTATCATAATGAAGTGTCCCTCAGTATTTTTCTTTACCTTTTTTATTTTGAAGTCTATTTCATCTGATATCAGTCCCACTACTCCTGCTTTTCTCTAAATGTCATTTGCTGAAAATATCATTTTCCATCCTTTCACTTTGAGTCTATATTTCTCTTTGAAACTGAGGTATGTCTCCTGGAGGCAGCATATGGTTGTGTTTTGTTTTTTGACCCAATCAGCAACTTTGTGAATTTTTACTGGTGAGTTAGGTCCATTTATACTTAGGGTGAGTATTGAGATGTGAAGACCACTTAGGGTGGTCTTCTTATAGACATTTTATCTTTTGCTTTCTGGTAGCTCAGTGTTCCCATTGCTGCTTTGTCCTTGTGTTTCTGTTTTTTTTTTTATTTTGGTTGGGTTTTGTGGGTTTTCCCTCTGTTTCTTCTTTTATATTATATACTTCAGTTCTGAATCATCTGTGTGTGGTTACCATTACGAATATGTAAAGGATAGGTATATATGTATACAGTCGTCCATTTACTTCTGTGTGTGCCTTATCTTCATTTCCCTTTGCCAGTTTGGATCTTTGAATCCTCTGCTATTCAGTCAGTGTTTTCTAAAATTGTCCTTATATATGCTGAATATTCATTATTCTCTTGCTATAGCAATTCTCTTCTTATTGTTTAAGCTTATAATGCCTTGTTCTTAGTAAGAGTTGTACTATCCTGCTTCTATTTGCCTGAGAGGTACCTTACTTCTAATTATGTAATTTTTTTGTCCTGTGTTTTAGGTGAGCTGACCCCTTTCAATATTTCCTGTAGTGCAGACCTTGTAGTAGAGAATTCCCTCGATTTTTCTAAATCTGGAAAGGTCTTAATATCTACTTCATATATAAAGGAAAACTTAGCTGGAGACATTATTCTAGTCTTGTAGTTCCTTTCACTTAATAGTATGAATATTATATTCCACTCTTTACTGGCACGTAAGATTTGTGCTGAGAAGTCCAATGATAATCTAATGGGTTTTCCTATTCTTCTTTTCCCTGGTTGTCCTGAGAATTCTGTCTTTGTCTTTTATTTTTGATAATTTTAATACAATGTATATTGGTGAAGGCCTTTTTCGGTTTAGATAATTGGGTGTTCTGTTGGCTTCTTGAATTTCAAGCGCCAGCTCATTCCTTAGATTTGGGAAATTCTCGTCCACTATCTGTCTGAAAATGCTTTCTAGTCCCTGCTCCTTTTCCTTGCCTTCGGTAATGCCCATTATTCTTATGTTTCTTCTCGTGATGTTATCAGCTAGTACCTGTATTTCTCTTTCAATATTTTTTCTTTCTTCAGTTTCTGTCTTCTTCCTTCTGATTTATTTCTAGATATCTGTCTTCAATATTTCTGATCCTTCACTTCATATGGTCAACTCTATTCCCTAAGATTGCTATTTTATTTTTCAGCTCTTGCAGTGTGTTCTTCATCTCCAGTTCTATTTTGTTCTTTTTTAGGGTTTCAATCTCCTTGCTCTGCTCCTCTAGTTGTTTTTTAATACCCGAAATTGTTGATATAATTCATTTCGTTTCTCATTGAGTTTTTTCAGAAGTATCTCCTGAATTCTCTGTCATTTAAGTAGCATATTTCTATGTCTGTAAGCTTATTTTCTGGAGATTTTTCTCTTTCTGTCTGAGATGCCTTGCCAACTTGATTGATTATGGTGTTTAGTGGATTATTTCTCTGCCAGGGCATTAATTGAAGTGTGTTCTGCTTTATTGAATGAATATTTATTATATAAAGGTCTCTCTTCAGCCTGTTGCAAAGAACATGTTTTTCTTTTGCTTTCCAGTAGGTGGAGTCTAAGACTCTTGTATCCCTGCTTTATATAAAGCTTTAATCTCGCTCGCTACCCTCAGTCTCAGTTCCTCTCAGTGTTAGTAACAGTTTCAGTAGCATTTGCTCAGATTCCCCTGGGGCTTCACGGTTTTCGGTCTCAGAGTATATGGGGGGGTGCCCCTCTGGGTTATGGAATGAGGACTGTGGTTCAGCCTTAGTTTTGCAACTGTGGCTGATAAAAATCAACTGTTGTTTCTCTGTAATCCCTGCTTCTCTGCTTTCTGTCCTGATGACTGGACCCTGCTGCTGGCCACATGGAAATCACTGCTCTCCCAGGCAGGGCTGTTTAGGAAACTCGCTTCACCTTTTCCCCTCACTCTCCTCCCACAGGCAGCTCCCGGTATTAGAGGCAGCTTCTTTGTTTCTCCCAATCCACCATCCAACACCCAGGGTTCTGACCTGTGTTAGCTCTTATGCGCAAATCCCACACTAAGTCATGCTGGTGTGCAGTTTAGGTGTTTTCTGTTGACTTTTAGATACTCGCCTTATTGTTCTTTCAAGGGGAGAGATCTGGGGATGTCTCTCTGCCATGTTTCTCCAAAACCCTGGTCATACGATTTTTGTCTTTTAATTTGTATCACATTGATTGATTTGCATATATTGAACCAAACTTGCATCCCAGGAGTTAATCAAACTTACCATGGTGTATGATATTTTTCTCATGTATTTCTGAATTGAGTTTGCTAATATTTTGTTGAGGATTTTTTAACTATGTTCATCTGGGATATTGGCCTATAATTTTCTTTTTTTTGTAACATCTTTATCTAGTTTGGTAATCAGTGTAATACTGCCTGTATAAAATGAAACTTGGAGCCTTCCCTCTTTTTGAATTTTTTAAAATAGTTTGTGAAGAATAGGTATTAATTCTTCTTTGAATGTTTGGTAAAATTCACCTTTGAAGACATCCATTCCAGGGCTTTTGTTTGTTGGGAGTTTTTGATGACTGATTTGATTTTGTTAGTAGTAATTGGACAGTTCAGATTTTCTGTTTATTCTTAACTCAGTCTTGGGAGACTGTATGTTTCTAAGAATGTATTAATTTCTTCCATAGTGCCCAATTCGGTGGCATATAATTGCTCATAGTACTTTCTTATAATCTTTTGTATTTCTGTAGAGTCACCTGTCACTTCATTTTCATTTCTGTTTTTATTTATTTGGGTCCTTGCTTCCATTTTTTCTTGATGAGTCTGGTTAAAGGTTTATCAATTTTGTTTGTCTTTTCAAAGAACCAGCCCTTGGTTTCATTGATCTTTTGTATTTTTTTTAGACTTTTTCATTTATTTCCACTCTATTTTTTATTATTCCTTTCCTTTTACTCACTTTGAGCTTTGTTTGCTCTCTCTTCTTTTTCTAGTTCTTTTAGATGTAAGGTTAGATTGTTTATTTCAAATTTTTCTTGTTTCTTGAGATAAGCTCTTATTGCTACAAATTTCCTTCTTATAACTGATTACACTGTGTCCCATATATTTTGGGACATTGTGTTTTCTTTTCTTTTTTTTTTGAAATCAGAGTCTTTGTTTTATTTATTTATTTATTTTTTTAATGCAAGGCAACCCTTGGTTGACCTCACAGATTGTAAGGACCTTGTCAGCTTACAATCCCTTGTTTCTTTATTTATTTTTATGCCTACAGCACCCAGTCTTCCTAGGTGGTCTCTCATCCAAACACTAACCAGGCCCGACCCTTCTTAGCTTCCGAGATCAGATGGGATCAGGCTTGTTTAGGGTAGCGTGGCCATAGACTGTGTTTTGATTTTCATCTGTATCGAGGTATCTTTTGATTTCCTCCTTTATCTCATTATTAACCCATTCTTTGTTTAGTAGCCTGTTATTTAGCTTCCTAGTGTTTGTGTATTTTTTAGGTTTTTTTTCCCTGTAATCGATTACTAATTTCATACCACTGTGGTTGGAGAAAATGTTTGACCTGATTTCAATATTCCTAAATTTATTGAGACTTGTTTTGAGGCTTAGCATGTGGCCTATAGTGAAAAACATTCCAAGTGCACTTGAAAAGAATATATATTTGCTGTTTTGGGGGTGAAACACTAAAAATATTTATTAAATCTATCTGGTAATGTATCATATAAGGCTATTAATTCTTTGTAGATTTTCTGTCTGGAAGATGTGTCCATTGGTGTCAATGGGTGTTAAGTTCCCTACTATAATGATATTACTATTGATTTATCCCTTTATGTTAGTCAATATTAGCTTTATATATTTAGGTGCTCTCATGTTGGGTGTATGTATGTTTACTAGGTTTATATCCTCTTGTTGAATTGATCTCTTTATCATTATGTAATGTCCTTGTTTATCTCTTATAGTCTTTATTTTAAACTTTATTTTATCTGATGTTAATATTTCTACCTCAGCTTTTTTAAATTTTTTATTTTCATGATATCTTTTTCTATCCCTTTAGTTTCAGTCTGTGAATAGCTTCCAATCTGAAGTGGGTCTCTTGTAGACAGCATATGCATGGGTCTTGTTTTCTTATCCATTCAGACACCCCATGTTTTTCATTGGAGCATTTAATCTATTTACATATAAAATGGTTATTTATAAATATGTAGCTATTGCCATTTTATTATTGATATTTATGGGGGCTTTTTTCCTCTTCTTCTTCTTAAAAAGTCCCTTCAACACTCTGGTTTGGTGGTAATAAAGGTCATTAGCTTTTTCCTGTCTGGAAAGCTCTTTATCTAACTTTAATTTTAATTGATAGCCTGGCTGAGTAGAGTAATCTTAGTTGTAGGTCTTTGCTTTTCATCATTTTGAATACTTCGTGCCAATCTTTTCTGGCCTTCAAAGCTTCTGTTGAGAAATCAGCTGACAGTCAAGTGAGAGAACCCTTGTAAGTAACCACCTACCTTTTCTTGGTGATTTTAGGATTATCTCTTTGTCTTTAATCTTTGCCATTTTAATTATGATGTATCTTGATATGAGTCTCTTTGAGTTCTTCTTGTTTGGTACTCACTCTCTGGGCTTTCTGGGGTTGTATGTCTACTTCCTTCACCAGGTTAGGGATGTTTTCAGTCATTATTTCTCCAAATGTGTTCTGAATCCCTTGCTTTCACTCTTCTCTTTCTGATACCCCTTTGATGTGAATGCTGGTACACTTGATGTTGTCCTAGAGGCCCCTCAAACTGTCTTCATTTTTTAAAAATTTTTTATATTTTGCTCTGTAGATTGGGTATGTTTTGCTACCTTATCTTCCAAATAGCTGATTTGATCTTCTACTTTATCTGATCTACTGTTGATGCCTTGTAATTTATTCATTTCAGTTATTGCATTCTTCATTTCTGACTAGTTCTTTTTGATGGTTTCTATTTCCTTTTTTATGCTTACTGTCTCTTTGTTGAAGTTCACACCAAGATCATCTATACTTCCCCTGAGTTCATTGAGCATCCTTAAAATTAGTGTTTTGAACTCTGTATCTGATAAATTACTTGACTCCATTTCACTTAGTTCTTTTTCTGGAGTTTTCTCTTATTTTTTCATTTGGAACATATTTCTTTGTTTTCTAATTTAGTTCCCTCTCTGTGTTCATTTCTATGTATTAGGTAGATCTGCTATGTCTGTAAGACTTAGCCTGGTGACCTTATGTAGTAGGTGTCCTGTGAGGCCCAGTAGTACAGTCTCCCTAATCACCTGCACTGGGTGCTCCAGGATTGTCTCTTGCGTGGGTGTATTGTGACCTGCTGTTGTAGTTAAGCCTAGATTGCTACTGGCACATCAAGCGGGTGGAATTGACTCTCAGGCTCACTGGCTGTGATGATTGGTCATGCCCACAGCATATGAGCTTCTGTGTGGGCGCTGACCCCACAGAGTGAGATTTGCCCCAGTGGGCCTATGTGCCTATTGAGATCACCCTTTGAGTGTGCCACTCGTGGAGCTAATTAGGTGGTGCTCTGTTGATGTCTAGTGCCAGCCTCAGGCATGTTGGTTCTGGAGCCCCCTGTAAGAGACTCCCTTGCTGGCAAAGGTCAGCTTCTGCTTGTAACCAACTTACTAGTAGGTACCTGGGGAAGCTTAGCAAAAGGCCCAGGGCATCTCAAGGTCTGAGGATGCCTGCTGACTGTGCATAAGCTCAGCAGCTGAAAGAACTTCAAGTGATACATGAGTCAATAAGGCAGGATTCCAGGGAGTCACCATGATGGGGTAAGTGGTGTTTCCAAGGTTAATGTAGATTTAGATTTTTTGCCAGTGGTGAGCCTTTGGCCTCTTACAGAAGTCTCAGATAACACCAAGTTCAACTGCTGCCCACCTTGGGCCTGCAGGCCCCAAGATTTTTTTAAGGAACACTACAGCTCAGGCCAGGGCTGGCTGGTTACCACTGAAAGTGTCTCCAAGGTGTACAAACCTAGGCCTATTGACTGCTGCAGAAGAAACTCCCTGCTGAGAGTGTGTGGTGAGGCTTGTTGTCTGTCAGTGAAATTGCCACCAGCATTTTGCAAGTTGGGGTGGGGCCTCAGGGAGTCACAGGGGTAGAGAAAGTGGATATCACCAGGCCAGTGCAGATCCAGATTTAGCCATGGTGGGGGTAAGGCTCAATATGGGGAAGATGGTACCCAGCTGTAGGCTGCAGAAGAGGAGAGCTCAACAAAGGGACAATGGCACTGTCCCTACAGCCTTCACCTTGAAACCACAAAACTCAGTCTTGTGCTCAACAAAGCAACAATGGCACTGTCCCTACAGCCTTCACCTTGAAGCCACAAAACTCGGACTCTGGCACCTTCTGAGCTGCTGTCCCTCTGCCAGAGCCCAAGGTGAGTTCTTGTGAGTGATTGAATCTGTACACTGGCCCTATAAGGGGATATCTGAGTTTCCAGCTGTCTTCTGTTTCACCCCGATGGTCAGCATCCCCACTCATTTTCAGTCAGATTTTGTGGGGACTTTTCTTCCCAAGACTGAAATTCTGGAGCTGGAGGGCCCAGTGTGGGGCTGAAGTACCTTACTTCTCTAGTGGGAACTTCACAGCCAAGATATCCCTCCCAATGCTCAACCTCCACATGCTGGTATGGGACCAGCCCATTTCGTGCTTCTCCCTCTCCTACTAGTCTTGATGTGGCCTCTTCTTTATATCTCTAGTTATAGGACTTCTGTTTATCTAGTCTTCAAATGGTTGTCCAAGTTGACTGTTCCATAATTTAGTTGCAACTTTAATGTAGTCATGGGAGAAAGCATGCACAGCATTTACTCACTATGCCATCTAGACCAGAACGACCAAGAGCTCTTTGAAAACAGAAACAAGTTAGCACATCCCAGTCTATAGCACAGGGCCTGGCACAGAGTTAGGGCTCAACGAATGTTGACTGAACTTCTACCCGCTCCATCACAATGAGGCACTTGATTTTGTTTTCTGCTTAGGTTTATTGTTCTTCATTCAGGAAAGATTTCTGATATATTTGCTACATGTCAGAGACAGACAGAGAATTCAAAACAAATTGACGCTAGTGTTATCCATTCTCTCTAGGGCCTTGCATCCACATTGGGAGGTAAGATGAACCACAGGTACACAACATAGTTACATAAAAATATTGGAAATTATCAGCAGTCCTCAGTTCTCAAATGCAAGTCTCAGGATCCTTTAGATAACCATTGTTATGCCACCCTACTACCATCTCCACCATCATAAATTACAAGCTCACAAAGGACTGTTAGCAATCCAGGACTGTTTGAAGATATCATAACATAGAAAACAAAGATTGATGAATCTGAGTCAAACCCCCTGCATGTCATTTACTATCATTGAAAACATATTATTCTACTGCTTAACCCTCAGTATATCATGGAAAAATAGTCATAACCACTTACCGTCTGGATTCAATGGACTTTTTATAGTTTCATATTTTAAATAATTTTATAAATAATGAAAAGAATTAAGGATAAAGTGATAATAAAAACAATTTATTCAGAAATTTTAATAAGAATTTAAGCATAGTAAATCAAATTCTTATTCCATATTTGTTCTGGTTTTGAAGGTATATCTACCCCAAATGGGCAACATCCTCCAAATGTAACTAACTGGTCAACTCTCATGCACAAATCTGAAACACATCCATCTTGTAAACTGATTCCATATTTCAAATACATCTCTCATAGGTTTTAGGTTGTCATTGCTCCTGGTTCTACTTCATACACTTAAAATATAAAAACATAACACTTTTGGAAACTTTGATGGCTCATGATTTTGCTGAAGAAAGAATGACCATCCTTTTTGCAAAACATTTTTATTTTTAGAATTCTAAACACCAGTTAGAACCATTGATCCAATGATGTTTTATTTTTCACTTCTACATCATCTTTTTTTCATTTGTTCACCTTTGGATGCACACCTGCTTTCAGCCTGTATCCACTTATGAACTATCTCAAGTAAATTTTCCTTCAGAAATATTATAAAAGGTGAAAAAATAGTGTCACATGTCCTTTTAGCAAAACAGAATAATCCAGATTCCTGTCACAAAATATTGACTGATGAATACTTTCCTATTATATGACTATCTGGATAAAAATAACATATTTTTCTTTTTATCTTTAGAAATATACTGTTTCCTCATAGATTCCTGAGTTTGAAAAAATTGTGTCTGGAATAATGACATCTGTAGGCTTAAAATCTGAGATTTAATTTATATGATCAGTTTCACCATCACCATTAGTCTAGAGTGTTGTTGTCTTTTTGGATTCATCTTCTGATTTACCTTATAATTAAGGAACATCATCTTCTGTCAATTTTTTAGCCTTAGTAGAAAATTAAAATTTCTGAATTTTCCACTGTGTTTAACAAAAACCTTTAAAACCCCACAAAGATGTGTTTTCAGTCTTTGTTATACATTTTTTAAGAATAATGCATGACTCTGGGCAACACAATAAAAAAAACCTTAAAAAATGGTGTAATGATAATAATTTATTTCAGATTTGCATTTTCCTTCTGGACAATTCCACGATTCTTCTATTTTCTTATTATTTTAGTCTTTTTACCACAGTTTAGAATAATTAATGAGTAATAATGCAATAATTCCTGGGATGTTGAAATAGCAAAGTGCTTCAAGATATAAGAAAAATAAGATCATTAAGATCTCATAATATATCTTAACTTTATTAAAGGATTCAATGGACTCACAGAGTAATTGCAAGACAGAATAAGTTGTATTTTGTTCTTGAAAAAAAATGGTTCCCTTTTTTTAAAAAAAATCTCTAAGCAAAAATAAAAGTCATGAAATATCAATCTTTACAACTAGTTAGAACTGTTCAAAATAGACACTTATAAATAAAATTAGGTCCAATACATGTTGATGATATACCAAGGACTAAACCTTCCAACGGTTCTCAGTTGTCTCAGAGTAAAGTCCTTGACAAGAGGGCCTCCTCTAATTTGCCCCTTGCTTACTCTTCTAGCTACAGTACCAGACACTCCCCACTTTACTCCAATGTCCAAGCATTCCTTGCTTTAGCTCTGCCAAACCAGTTGTAGTTCACCAATACATCAAGTTATTTTACACTTCTGTGTCTCTGCTCATATTGTTCCCTCTGCTTGTAATGCCTCCCCTCCTCAATATGCTTGGTGAACTAGTTGTCTTTAATTCTTCAGCTAGCACCTCCTCCAAGAAAACTTCCTGGCTCCTCGTTCACTGTTCGATTACAGCAGACTATCTCCAAGCTAGCACCTCCTCCAAGAAAACTTCCTGATTCCATTCTCCAGATCAGTTACCTTGAGCTAGCTGTACTCTACAGCACCTTCAGCTTACCTTTTTCTTGGTGTACTAACACATTGTATTGTCATAGTTTACTTGTCTGTCTCCCTTACCAGCCAGTATATTCAAGTCAGGAATTATTCCAAATCATACCCATAACCTCAGTGCCTGGGTACTCAGTAAATGTGTGTTAAATGAGTGAATGAATGAATGCACCAGTTGGTACGGGGCAGAAGGTTTCTTTAGGAGTACACTGGAAAATAAAACTCAAAAGGGAGAGTAGGGCCAAACTATGGAAGGCCTTTATAAGGTTCCTTACATTTATCAGCATGTCCTGAAGTTTAATACGCTTTCAAACACTGATTTCATTCGATCTTCCAACAATCCCAGAAAGATGTCAGGGCAAACTGACGAGGAAGTGGATTCTCTGACTCATCAAGTAACTAGCTTAAAGGCACACTGCTAATTAGAAACTGAGACATTCTGGCTCCTAGTTCACTGTTCGATTACAGCAGACTATCTCCAAGCTGAGGCACTTGGGCTTAAACCTGTGGGCATTGGGAGGACCACAAGAATCATTGAATAGGGGAACAACTAGATAAAGTTAGTGTCTTCAGAATCTATAACTAGGAGATAGGTATTATTTTACACTAAGAATAAAATCCGAATATGGTTATAACATCTACAAACTAAATGACAAATGCAAGACTACAACATAATCTGATCATTTTACTCTTCAGAGTAGAATTGAGGTTGAAAGCAGCTTAAAGTACATCTTTATACGGTGTCTTGGATCTCCTTCAAAATAATTTCAAGATGGGGACTAGGTGAGGTATAGATGAAATAATATTGACTATGAATTGATAATTGTTAAGCTGTATGATGGGTACATGGATTCATTTTATAGTTTTATCTACTTTTGTGTATTTCTTAGTTTAGTTTCCTAAAAGCAGAGCCTGAGACAAAGACATGGGTGCTGGTAGTTTATCTGGGAGTCACTTTCAGGGAAGAGGATTAAGGAAGTTGGAAGAGTAAATAGAGAAGGTGAAAAATCCAATATTCAAATATTACTGAGAGTTTTACAATTTAACAAACTATTTTGTCAGCCCACTTAGAGGAGATCTTTTTGAGGGATTAACTCCCACTCATCAAACACAGAATAGATTAAGCTTCCAGTCAAGATGGTGGAGTAAGCGAATGTTGTGCTTGCCTCTTCTCATGACCACATCACAATTACAACTAAACTATGGAACAACCATTATTGAGAATCACATGAAGTCTATCTGAACAGAAGTCCCATAACTAAGGATATACAGAAGAAGCCACATGGAAACTAGTAAGAGGAGTAAAGATGCAGAACAGTCTGGTCTCCATACCTATGTGTGGCAGTTAAAGATTAAGAGAAATATCTAGACTGCAGAGGTTCCTTCCTGAGAAGCGAAGGGTCCCATCCTAACACCAGGCTCCCCAGCCCAGGGTTCTAGAGCCAGGAACAGAAGTTCCCACAACTCTGTCTGTGAAAAACAGCAGAGATTGTAGCTGAGTAAAAATAAGGGGAGTTGGAGTCCCAGACATTCCTCTTAAAAGGCCCATGCACAGACTTACTTATTGATGGACTCACTTGCTTTGAGCATCAGCACTGGGGTAGAAGCTCAAGGGGCATCAGGAATATACAAGAAAAAACTGTATAGTCTGGCTTCAGGGTAAGGGCTAGAGGACCACCTTTCTCCAAAACATAGTGTTGGCAGAAGCCATTATTTCTTTGTTGAGCACTCTTCCCCACCCGGTGTGTAAACACGTGCAGGCACCATATCTGAGTCTCCATCAACCTAGCTAACACCATTAGTCTTGCCCTGGTGATTTCCTGAGGCTCACCCAAGCCATTTGTAGTGGCTTTTCCATACAAACAGCTTACCTTGGCTCATGCTGCAGACTTGAAAAAGCTCTCATAGTTCGCAAACCCAAACAAGCAGCATCTTGCCTTAGTATACCACGTACCCCTTCCTAAGCACTCCCTAGCCTGGCGCCAGTGGCAGATAGCCTTGGTTTTCAGCTTAGCCTCTCACAGGCACCTCCAAGACCAGCACAAGTGGTAACTATCTGAAGTTCACTTTGTAGCTCATACCAAGTGATCCCATGCAGAACACAAGCAGCGGCCATACTTAACCTGTAAATAAGCCCCTCCCAAGAGGCCCCAAAACTAACACATTCAGAAACAGCTTTAGACCAGGCCTGAACACCACCCAACCACTTGCACAAATGGCATGCCCAAAGAGCAGACTGGGCAGGCACCAGAGCCCTGCTAAAGTAAATCCTGCTCCATAAGGTTAGCCTCTGCACAATGGTTCATCCACTGCGGCCATGGCCATTCCTCACAACCAATCAGCCTGAGAGTCAGTTCCTCTCACCGATATGCCAAAAGCAATCAATATTCCAAGACAACAGGAATTTATTCACCTCCCACACAAGGAACACACCTGTAGCACCTGGTTTAAGTGACCAGGGAGATAGTGACACTGAGCCCCACAGTATACTACATAAGCCCACTCTATTAAGACATAACAGCTCTACATAATACATAGAAACAAACACAAGGAGGCAATCAAAATGTGGAGACAAAGAGGCATATCCCAAATGAAAGAACTAAACAAAGCTACACAAGAGAAACTAAACAAATTGGAGACAAGCAAACTACCAGAGGCAAAGTTCAAACACTGCTTATAAGGATGCTCAATGAACTTAGGGGAAGGGTAGATGAACGCAATGATAAATTTAACAAAGAGATAGAAAACATAAAAATGAAAATAGAAAACATAAAATAGAACCAGTCAGAAATGAAGAATACAATGACTGAAATGAATACATTACAAGGAATCAACAGTAGATTAGATGAAGCAGAGGATCAAATCAGCAATAGAAGATTAGGTAGCAGAAAACATCCAATCAGAACAGCAACAAGAAAAAAGAATTCAAAAAATAAAATGAGGATAGTTTAATGAGCCTCTGGAATGGCATCAATCATGCCAACATTCTCATCATAGGGGTACTATAAGAAGAAAGAGGCGAATCAAAAACCTATTTGAAGAAATAATAACAGAAAACTTCTCAAACCTGGTGAAGGAAATAGACATACAAGCCCAGGAAGCACAGAGTCCCAAACTAGTGAACCCAAACAGAACCACATCAAGACATATCATAATTAAAATGCCAGAGGTTAAAGATAAGGAGAGAATCTTAATAGCAGCAAGAGAAAAGCAGTTAGTTACCTACAAAGAAGCTTCTGTGAGCATATAAGCTGACTTCTCAACAGAAACTTTGCAGGTTAAAAGGAATTGGCACAAAATATTCAAAATGATGAAAAGGAAGGACCTACAACCAAGGTTACTCTACCCAGCAAAGCTATAGTTTAAAACTAAAGGACAGATAAAAAGCTCCCCAGACAAGAAAAAGCTAAAAGAGTTCATCACCACAAAGCCAGTATTACATGAAATTTGAAAGGGATTTCTTTATGAAGAAGAAACAAACAAACAAAAGATCAAAAATATGAATAACAAAATAACAATAACTACATATCTAGCAACAATTACTTTTAATGTAAATTTATTAAATGCACCATCAAAAGATGGGGTGGCTAAATGGATAAGACAACAGGACCGTTACATGTGCTGCCTGCAAGAGACTTCAGATTGAAGACACACATAGACTGAAAGTCAAGGGATGAAAAAAGGTGGTTCATGAAAATGGAAACAAACAAAAAGCTGGGTAGCAATACTTATACCAGACAAAATATAATTTCAAACAAAGGTCATAACATGAGACAAATAAATATCCAGTAATCCCACTTCTGAGTATTCATCTGAATAAATCTAAACACTACTTTGAAGGAACATGTGAATCTGTATGTTCATTGCAGTATTGTTTACAATATTCAAGATGCAGAAGCAACCTGGCTGTCAATCAATAGATAAATGAATAAAGAATAGGTGGTACATATATATAGTGGAATATTACCCAGCCATCAAAAAGAACAAAACTTGGCCACCTGTGACAATATGGAAGAACCTAGAAGGCATTGTATTGAGGGGAATAAATCAGGTAGAGAAAGACAAATACCACATGATTCCACTTACATGTGAAATCTAAAGAACAAAATAAACAAACAAACCAGAAACTAAGTCAGGTACAGAGAACATTTTGAGGGTTGCCAGATGGGAGGGTATATGAGGGTGGGTGAAAAGGGGAAAGGACTAAGAAATACACATTGGTAGGTACAAAATAGTCACAGGGTTGTGAAGTACAGCATAGGGAATATAGTCAATAATATTGTAATAACTATATATGGTGTCAGATGGGTACTTGATTTATCGGGATGATCACTTCGTAGGTTATATAAATGTCTAATCACTATGTTGTACACCTGAAACTAATATAATATTGTATGTCGACCATAATTGAAAATTTTTTTTAATTATTAAAAAAAAACTCACAAGAGATTGATAACATAGGCTACATCATTATGCAGCTACATGACTATCTCATGGTGACATGTCCTGACAGAAAGGAGGGCCATACAGAGATGGAACACTGAATACATGAGTTTTAATTTAGTGGTAGGGAAGTGGGAAAGGGAGAAAATACAGTCTGAAAGGGGGCATTGCCTAGGTAGGTAGGCATTTCTCAGAGAGGCATGTCATGCGGTAAACATACAGAGCCTGTATTTTGGCCAGGTTTTTAACACTACTTTTAAAAAGTGCCAAATGCCTGCTGGTAAGAGGAAAAGGGGATTTACCAAATAGAGAAAAATAAGTTCGTGTTCCCCGCTTAAAAGGGAAAGTAGAAAAGTGCATGGTGGGGGGACAAGAAGTTTAATAATAACTACTATTTTTAATTAGGCACATATTATCTCATTTAATCCTCTCCCTAGCACTCTGAGGGAGGTACTATTATTATTTTATTCTGTAAGAAAGAAACTAAAGCTCTGAGACATTAAATAGCTTGCCCAAGATCACACAGTTAGTAAGTATTCAAGGAAAGATTGAAATTCTCTAGACCCTGTACCTTAATTCGGTTATCCTCAAACTTTTGTACTTGAAAATCTCCTTGGGAGCTTGTTTGAAATCCTAGGGGAGGGAAGTGGGGGGATAGGTAAAAAAGGTGAAGGAGAATATGGTCAATAATATTATAATAACTTTGTATGGTGACAGATGGTTACTAGACTTAGAATGGTAAGCACATCGTAATGTATAGAAATACTGAATCACTATGTCATACACCCGAAAGTAATATGGTAGGCAGGCTATACTTTAGTTAAAAAAACATAAGAATTGCTATTGCTGGGACTCAGCCCCAGAGATTCTGATTTGGAGGGTATAAGATGGGCTAAAATAATCTGCATGTTCTAAGCCTCACTCCTCCTCTGAGGGGATACTTCTAGTGCAAGTGGTCCTTTGTGAGGACTCACAGCTCCTTAGGCAAGGAAGCTGTCTCCTCCCTCTCTGTACAGCACATCCAGACTGGACTTTAAAAATAAGCTTAAAACATGATTCTCTTGTGCTCTTTGATCCTCTTTCACTTCCTGAAGTCGTTTAATGAGTTTGAAGGCCCTTTACAGTGAGCTCAGATCTGGGATAAAGTGTACACACGTCTTTTAGTGAAGCATCTATCCTAGCTGGCTTATATCCCAAGAAAAGAGAATGAGCTCTCCCCTAACACAAGGCCCCCAAATTAGAGAGGGGTGACTAGCAGCTCTGTTGCAGATCAAGTCTCCTTGAACACCTTCAATAAGAGAGGATCTGTTTGGCCTTGAATTAGGTTATTTTACATCTATTTGTTTGTTAGTCTGCACCTCTCCCCACACGCATCCTTGAACAGGTCCCTGGAGAAAGGGAAGTAAACATTGGATCCCGGAGTAATACCTACTGTAGTTAAGTGCAGAAGCCTTCCCAGCTGCAAGGAGTCCAGGCCAAAACGCTGTTATTTTCCTGTCCTCAGTGAAATCACCTGCATTTGGATTTAATTCCGCATTGCCCCTCCCTCAACACATTGTTTTTCCTCTCAGCTCTGCAGAAAGCCCGACCTTACTCCCTAAACCCTGTCTTGCCTTCAGCTTCTCCCCTCCCCCATTCCCCTAGGCCCGTTTCTGGGTAAAGTTGTAAGATACTTGGTGGCTTGGTATGTGAGGCTCAATCTTAATAAAGCATTTCATTAAATAAATAGCATAAGTGGAGAAACTCACCATTCCACTCCTTCATAAAAGATGAAACCATTCAATTTACATAGCAGAAATTGCACAGAGGACTCAAAACTTTACTCTGCCAGTTTGTGTAAATGTTACTTGAATCTTTCTGAGCCAGTTTCTTTGTGTATAAAAAATGAGATAACATCTATTATGTTCAAATATGATAAGGATTATATTATAAAAACTGAATATTGAAGTACCTGACACATAGGGGCTTGGAAATAATAATAGGAACAATAAATAGCTAACGTTTATTGAATATTTATTGTATGCCAAGTACTATTCTAGTCACCACATTTAGGTTAATGTATTTAAATGACAAGACCCCTCTGAATATGTACCTTGTATTGTGTCCATTCTACAGATGAGGAAACAGATTCAGAGCAAATTGCCCAAAGTCATAAAATGAGTTAGAAAAATTGCCCAAAGTCATAAAATGAGTTAGAAAAAGAACTGACATGCAGACCTAGGTCTCTCTAAAGCCTGTCACTGCTACTGTTACTGCTGCTATCTTTGTTGTTTACTAAGGATCTACTGTGTGCAATACACTCACGTGGTTCTGAGGACCATAAAGAATAGCTACACGGGGGCATTCTTCCCAGTAAGTTCATGGTCCAGACCAGATATGGAGATAAGGCCTATGCATTAAAAGAGTCTGATACAAGGTAGCCCTGCCAAGTGTCTACATGAGGTACAGAAGTGCAGAGAGTGGGAAATATTGGGAGATACTCCTATATGGGTCTCTTGTGCTTCTCTATATCCTGCTGGCTATGCCAAGAAGGCATAGCCCTGACTGCTCTTTATCTGGGATATTTCTCAGGGTTCTATTTGCAGCAAGCAATCTTGAGGGATGAGTTAGTATTATCTTCTATGACAAAAAGTAGACACACTTACTACTGTCTACAAAATGCTCAGTGTCCCTCAGTTGTGATATAAACTGACTATGTGTAAAGCATGCATCTGGGTCCCTCTATATTGCCCCCATGGGACTCAGGGAAAAGGGGAACTGATGCAAACATGCTGATGTTCATTCTGCTCACCATGCTGTGAGTGACACAGCCCATTGTTTCTGATCCGAAGTTTTGTGTTTTCTTCCACGAAATGGTAACAGGCTGTTATGGGCTTATAAGTGAGGTAAAATCAAACCTCAGACCTAATGGAAGATACAACCTATTGAGAAGCTGTGATGTGCCACACACACTTTTAGGCACTGGACATATAGCAGTGAATAAAACAGACAGAAGTTCTCTCTCGGAGTATACATTCTATGGAGGAGGACAGATAAGGGTACAAATAAACAAGATGATTAGAGACTATAACTATAACCAGTGTTATGAAGGAAATAAGCAGAGGTAAATGAGCCTCAGTGTCCTCATCTGTAAAATAAGGCCAATATTAATACCTACCTCTCAGGATCATTATGAATGCCTGGCTCATGGAAAGTCTTCAACAAATATGGACTTTCCTTTACTTCTCCTTCCTTCTCCATGGTAATGAGGAAAGGAAGTGGCTTCCTGGTGTGCTTTGTAAGAGCTGAAGGAAGAGAGAGATGCAAGAGAAGAGGTTCCCTGCAGCTCCTGTGAGGGTAGAGTTCATCAGAAGGCTCCTTTCTTAAGCAGATCGTAGGTAAGAAGATCTTTACCACCAGATTGCTCTGCTGATCGATACCCGGAAACCAGGAATTTGAAATATTACAAACAAAAAAGAACTTGGAATTACACCAGTTCATGACCTTGGTGCATCCTTTACATGCAAAGGCATCCACTGAACACCCAGCCTCAGTGAGTGATTCTGGCCCCAGAAGATCTCTTCCTCTCTTCCATTTCCCTAGTTGCTACACAAGGCTCACCTCATCCAAAAACCTCAACCAGGGATCCCAGAGCAGAGCTAGGCTGGTGAGTTCTATTAACGTGGGATGCACATAACCCAACAAGCCTCTATTCCTTCTCCTCTCATTTCTACATCTGAACAAATGCAGCTGCTTCTTCCCAGCCATCCTTCACTACAGTGCTGATCCTGACAGCAGTGTTTCCAGACTATTTCCTCCTCTCCCACCCCTCCCCAGTACCTGTGTCAACATGAATCTCATGGACAGTCCTCACTCCAGTCTAGATGCAGTGAACATTAGCAAATGATGACTGCCACCATGCAAGGGGACTAGAGTCCTATTTTTCTTTCTGAACCATTGTACAAGAAATGATTTCAAGGACCCATTTTGTGCCATGAATGTATTTCTCCCTTTCAGTAACTCATCCAGACATCACCTAATAGCTCTGTCTTCCTAGTGAACAAATGGCTGGCCTCAAATTTCTTGGACACATTTGCTGCTGCAGTGCATATATGTTCAAATGATGGTTAATGATCAAATGGCTAATTTACAATAATGAAGGGGCAGGACAGACACCTCATGTCTTTGTTGCAGGCGTTCCTTCCATGTATTATATTTTAAAAGCTTTTCTGAGAATTTTTAAAGGGACCTAAATTATAAAGGCATGAATCCCTTATTCTGTTGTATCTGGAACTGGCTTAGTCTACCTTGGCACAGCTTACCTCTGAGCTGTATGTTACTCAAGCTTCCCCAGGCCTTGCCAGCCTGCAGATGTATAAAAGGTCACACTACCAGTCATCTTTCAAATTTTAACAGCTCTTGCCTTATCTTTTATGCAGAACTTAGCCTCTGACAAAAGACTCTTGAATAATATTAGAATGCACGGAGGATATCTACTTCCTGCCAGAGGCTTCCCTCCTGTTTATTCTGTGGTACCTGTGCTAAGTAACTCTGTGTCTGCTGGGCACTGGCTATCTGGTGCTACAGCTGAGCCACTGGGGCCCTTGAGATGCCAAATACAGGCCATGTATTGTTATAAATGGATGAGAATGCCTCTTTCTTTTGTCAGAGGAACAACCAAGCGGGCTTATGCAGTGATGTACTATTAAGGTTTTGTTAAATTTTTGTGAGAGACTCCCTCCTTCTCTTTCACCTTCTTTTTCTCAAAAGATTCAGAAATGATTTGAAAATCAGCTGAACCAGGAGACACACATAGCTGCATCCAGATTTCCTCTTCTCTCCTGAGACTAAGGAAATCTCACTAGGTCCAGCTTACTGTGCCCAGTTTGTGTCTCCCTCAGAGTGAAAGACAAACATCAAACTGCAATTCTGTATATACTCGTCAACACACTGACATTATGTATGCACTCTGTTGTTTTTCTCCCTACAAGGGCTAAGTGAAAAGAGAAGAGAGAGAGAGGAAGAGTGCAAAGGTGAGGATACCCAGGTGGCCTTATATCTGGTTTCCACTAGCAGTGGAAATTAGACTATATACTTAAAGACTATATACTTATGTCAAGGGCAAAGGGCAAAGAGGAATGTGTGATGGCAGTTTCTAGTCAGAAGCAAAGGTTCGCCATCTTGAAAAGAAGTTCAAGCTGTGGCAAGAGGATATCAATCAAAAGATTGTGCAGGCTATTTTGGGATTAAATCGTAGAGGAGGATTCATTAAATGGCCTTTGAGGCCCATTATAATTCAGAGGATGGAGAAATTGCTTAGAACAATGTAGTGTTGCCCAAAGTGTGTCAGATAAACTACCAATGAGATGTGAGATGATTGTTAGTCATACCTAGATAAACACTTATAATTAACAGTTACAATATTATTACAGTTTTATTTAGGGCACTTGATACTGAATTCCAATTTATGATAGTAACATTGTTTCCTTTTAACAAAATTTTGTTTAAACGTAAAAAGTAAGCCAATTCAAAAATATTTAAAAAATAATAGTATAGATAGTACCTAATATGGCAAAAATCATGAGGTGGTATTTGAGAGGCTGAAGGCTGCCAAATGATGGGGTCATGGTTTAAAGCTTGATCTTTAAAGTGAGATAGGCCTGGGTTATTGTGCTGGCTCTACCATTACCAGCTGGGTAATGTCGAGCAGACACATATGTGCTTAATGTAGTGTGGGGTATGCATTACTCATTTCTAACATTCACTGAATATTTACTATCTGCAAGGCCCTGAGCTAAGGTTTCTATATACAGTGTCTCATTTAATCTTCATAATATTTATAAGATAAGTACTATTATTATCTCTATTCTACAGATGAAGAAATTATAGATCAGAAAGGTCAAGTAGCTTGTCTGCGACCAGGCCACTGAAAAATGGCAGTCAGCCTTTGACCCTGACCTATCAGTCTCTGAATCCTGAATTTCCCCACCACTATGCCATACTACTTCAAATAGTAGAGCCAACTCTATTCATTGGCAAGTGAGGAGCTTGCCAGTCTGTTCTATCTCCAGATATCTCCTCTACTGACATAAGAGCATGAAATTCTTATCTTTAGGTGCTCCTTTTGATCATAGATAATAAGGTTGCATGGGGCTTCTGTTTTTAATAGACTATTTTCAGAGCAGTTTTATATTTACAGCAATATTGAGCAAAAAGTAAAGATTTCCCATATACTACCACCCCCATATATACATAGCCTCTCCCTCTTTGAATATCCCCAATAAGAGCGGTACATTTGTTAAAATCAATGAACCTACATTGAGAAGTCATGGCCACCCAAAGTCCATAGTTTACATTAGGGTTCTACATATGTTATGTGGGTTTGGATAAAGATATAATGACATATTTCCACCATTATAGTATTATACAGAGTAGTTTAAAATCCTAAAATTTCTAATTCTATTTTTCTCCTCACTATCTCCTTTCCTCCCCCAACTCACCACAGGAGGTGAGGGTAAAGAGGCCTTTTGTAAGAAAGAGGAAAAAATAATAGTTACATATATTAAGCAATAACGACAGCCCTATAGATACCATTTTGTAAGTGAGGAAGCTAAAATCCAGAAAGGTTAGGAAACAGGTTCTGAATCACACAGTGGCAGAGTCAGCATTCACACTTAGTCTGATTTTAGAGCCTGCACCCTTAAACACTATTGCTGAGGATAGTAGCAAAGAATACAGGAAAAGAGAAGAGGAAGTGACAGTCAAGTCTCAAGACAAGCCATTTTCTTTGGCCCAGAGAAAGTAGGGGGTCAAAGAAAGAGGAACCAAATTTCTGGGGAACTGGCTTCTTCTGTCCAGCCTCCAAACTGCCTCAAGAAAGCAGAACTTCCATGAAGCACAGGCCTCAAGGGTAGGCTCATGGATCCTTCTGCAGGGACCAGCATCTACCTTCCAGGCTCCACTTAAAAAAAATCTTTTTATTTAGAAATAATTTCAAACGTACAGAAAAGTAGGAAGAATAAAAGATAAAGAATACTCATATATCCTTTATATTTTACCCGTATTCACCTAATGTTAATCAATCATTTTCTCTCTCTCTGCATTTTCTAAACTATTTGAAAATATGTTACATACATCATAGCCCTTCCCCTCTAAATACTTCAGTGTGTATTTTCTAAAAGTAAGGATGTTCTCTTACATGACCATAATGATCAACTTTAGTAAATTTAACAATGGTGCTATATTTTATGTAATCTACCATCTATATTCAAATTTGTTGATTGATCCAGCATTTCTTTTTAATGACATTAACTTTAAAAAAAATAGTCCCTTCACTTTTTTTTAATAGAACATTCCTCATTTGGAGTTTGGCTGATGTTTTCTCATGACTAGTTTCAGGTTGTACATTCCTAGCTCGAATACTGCATAGGTGATGTTCCATCTTTCTCAGGGCATCACATCCGAAGACATGTGATATCCATCTGTCCTTCACTGGTAATGTTAATTTTTATTATCCAGCCAAGGTATTATCCAATTTTTTCACTGTGTAATTATTTAACTGTTCTCCCTTGTAAATAATAAGCAATTCTGTGGGGAAACACTTTAAAAATACAAATATCCTGTTCCTCATAAAAAATTTCCTCTAGATTTAGCATCCATTGATAATTGTTGCCTGATTCAATCTTTAATATGATAGCTGCAAAACAATTTTCCAACTTGAGCACTCTTCCACATATCAATAGGCCCTCAGCATTCTATTGTAAGCAAGAGATCTCCCTTCCCTGTTTATTTCTTTATTTATTGTCAGTATGGGCTTGGGGATTCTAATATTTCAATGGTTTATAATTCATTAGTGTACTTAATTATTTTGGTCCTCAAATTATTTCAGAACCGAGAAGGACCCATCTCAAAGGCCGGAGTTGTCCTGCACAAGAGAAAAAGGCGGCTAGTATAAAGTGCCTCCATGGGATCTGATCCACGGCTGGCCTCAGACCCTAGGCCTGATTTGACAGCTGTGTGTGTAAAATCACTTTATAAAGTGCTGCCTAAATGCCAGCTAAGTGTCCTCCATCCCTAACTGCAGGTAGTTAAGCCACATGTCAGAGTGTCCTGATCCGATAATATCGATGTGTCTTTAACCCCAGTCTAGCCAACAGTCTGGCTTAGTCTTACCAGGTGTCTCTTCTTAAGCTTTACCTGTATCATGCTTTGTCCACCAAGCCCTCAAATCATCTGAAACAAACAGAGGAGTTGAGGAGGAATTGAGAAGAAACAACTTACATCTATATCAGGTAGCCTAACAGTATCTCAGAATCACTGTACTGTTGGCTTCTCTGGGAACTGAACAGAGGGTCAAAAATTATCTCCATCCTACTCCTATTTCCCATCTCTATACTAGCCCATAAAAACCACACAGGTATCTGTTCCTTTCAAAAATATCACTGAACTCAAGACCATTGGAAGTGTACTTAAGGACCATTCAGGGTGGTTTGAGTTATTCCCAGGGGCCTCAGTCTCAAGTGGGCCAAGATGTCCTTCTGTGTTGTGAACATAGCAATAAACCGTCCCAGTCAAACTCCAAAGAACATGCGAGTAAAGCTCTTTCCTTACAGTAGCCTGCAAGACATCTAAAGGGAAATAAACAACCCCTCCTTTCAGCTCCCTGGTCCAAAAGCCACTTCTGCCAAACATGGATGCCACTTCTTGTTTAACTTGTCTTTCACTTGAATCTGCATCATTTCTCTTATTTAAATAAATGGCTGAGGGAGGCCTTGGTGTTCTCAGATTCTCATATTTGGATTCCTTTTATCCCCATATTAATATGCATAGACCTCTAAGCAAATCTCCCTTTTGCTTTTTCTCTTATTGAATATTTCATATGTAGCATCTTCTTTTTTAATCCTGTAGTTTCTTCTATTAATCAGGATAGGCTTAAAGTTTCAAGAGCCTTGACTGATTTGGGTTGGTTGTTAGGAAAAGAGGCTCAGAGTAGAGGGAAGTAGTCGTGGTTTTTGAGACATACACAAAGGAGAAAAGAGAAGTGGAGGACAAAGCTGCTGAAAGACCAGTTGTTCCATCCAATCCCATCTTTATACACACCATCGGCAGGGGGTATTAAAGACCAGAAAGAGAAACAGAGAGAGACAGAGACAGGGAGAGACAGAGATAGACACAGAACAGCCCATTAGAGTCTCTACTGTCTTCTTGGAGCTTCCAGCAATACTAGGGGAGGGGAACTGACTCTAGTTGCTAAGGCCCCCACCCCCCTGTAGCAGGAGGCTTTTCAGGCATTTTGCCTTATTAAGCAGATGAACAGTGTGGTGTCCCTAGTGATAATGACCCGAGAAGAGGGTTGCCAGGTAAAATACAGGATACAATATACAAATATTTTTAGATGACCAGTTATCTATCCAAAATTCAAATTTAACTGAGTATCTGTATTTTTATTTGCTAAACCTGCTAAGTTTACAGATTTAGCAAAATTCTACCCAGGGACCCCATAAACAGCAGTGACTAAATTGTCCTTTGATAATGGGATAAGAAACCATGGTCTCCAAAGCTTAAATATGTATTTTTTTCAAATTATCTAATAAGGGTCACTCTCTAGTCCTAACCCCAGTACCCCAAACCTTCAATAAGTACACATAGCTAGTTTTCCCATGTTGAGAGCAACTGGCTACCTCCCTGGCTCCAACTTTCACTTGCTCTAGGTTACTTGTCCACTGTTCTCACACAAAATGAACTCTTCCAAGGTAAGATTTACCACATGCAAGTTTCAGAGAAATGAGTAGAATGTATCTACAAGTGACTAGGCAGTTGGGTGCTGGTCACTTAGAGGTACCTGAAAATGTTCTGTTATCACTCACTATGGAATCAGCAGAGTGCAAGAGGAGAAAAGAGAGGCCTATTGTCCAGCCTGTCCCCTGTGACTTCTAAGCCCATGTATTCAGGACCCTGCACGTTTCAAGCCCCCATCCTGGCTCCAGTGGCTCTTCTGGTAGAGGCTATTATTTTGCTCACAAAGACAAACTGAGAGGTCTATTAAAATAAAATAAATTTGAGAGAAGAGTTTATGACATTCAGAAAAGCAGCATCTTGCATGAAGTAATACATATTCACATGCAACAAGTAGGAGCACACATACTTCCCAGCATGCTTTGAGTGGTATTGGACCATTCTTCATTTACTAGCCTCCAGGTATCATTACACAAACTAGATTAAGAAAGATTCTGGCTGCCATAGAAGCTCAGAAGATTTGTAGGACACCTTCAAACTGGAAGCTGTTTCTCCCAACACCAATGCAGCCCACACTGCACACAGGAAGCAAACAAGTAAGGTGGTGGCCAAGTGAGTTTCACTGCCATCTCCCAAAAGAGATTTCATCTGAAAGAGACCTCAGGCCTTGAGGATCTGTCTCTGCAGTTGTCAGTTGCCTATAGATTAAACTTTAACAGAGAAATCCTGTCTGGTATGGCTCCCCAAAGGATCTAAGCCTGGAGTCTCTCACCATGTATTCATTTAATCGACAAATATTTCATGAATTCCTACTGCGTGTTAGCTCTCCTGATACTGCAATGGAAAATCTGGTGTAATACAAAAATTCATGGAGCTGAGGGTCTAATGAGAGATACAGACAAGGAAATGAGCAATTATAATGCATAATGTGGAAGTGCAAGTGCTGTAGGAGCACAAAGGAGGACACCTCACCCATTCCAAGAGAGTCTGGGAAGGGACCCTGTGAATATCAGAAAAAAATATATGTCAGTCTCTGCCTCTATCCCTTGGCACAGAGTTCCTAAAATCTTTTGTAATTCTCAAAGTTATAAGAGCACCAGTAGCATCTTTTGTTCTAATATTTACTCCTTAACCCTGGTTCCTGACACAGAGCTCCTAAATCTCTAAATTTCCTGTGTAATAGGGGTGTCTTTTGTGCTAATGAGGTGGCTTTGGGTGGGCTCCTGGATAGCTTCCAGATGGGGGCTGGTCACCAGAAAAACCAAACTCTGATTAGAAGCTTGGAGCTTTCAGCCCCTCCCCACCAATCTTCTGCAAAATTGAGAGGGGCTAGAGATTGAGTTAATGATCAACCGTGCCTACATGGATGAATCCTCCATAAAATTCCTAAAAGTACAGGGTTTGTAGCAATTCCAGGTTGGTGAACAAATCTTCATGCCAGGGAGGCAGCACACCCCAACTCCAAGGGGGAAAGAAGCTCTTGCGCTTAGGACCTTCCCAGATCTTGCCCTACGTACACATTCATCAGGCTATTCATCTGTGTCCTTTATCATATTCTTTACCATATCCTTCACCATTTATTATATAATAAATCGAGAAACATAAGTGTTTCCCTGAGTTCTATGAGCTATTCCAGTAAATGATCATACTCAAGGAGAGGGTCATGGTAACCTCCAATTTACAAGCAGTCACTGAGAAACACAGGTGACAACCTGGACTTTTGACTGATACCTGAGGGGGAAAGGGCAGTCTTGTTGTACTAAGCCCTTCACCTTTGGGGTCTGTGCTAACTGCAGTTTGAGTGAGAATTGAATTGTAGAACATCCAGCTGATGTCAGAGAATTGTTCAGTGTGGAAAACCCACACATGTGATATCAGAAGGACTGTGAGTATAAGATTTGGGAAAACACTGTATTTTCCCTCTAGAGACCCCCACAGAAAATGATGTCTAAACTGAGGCACAAAGGATGAAAAGAAATTAGTGGCAAAAGGTGTTCCAAGCAGAGGAAACATAAACCAAAGACCATAGGTATGTTAGAAGAGCATTGGGATGGAAGCAGGGAATTTAAGGGTTAATCGCAATAAGGTACAGCATTTATCCAGGATGTAGTGAGTGCCAGTGTTTGGTATAGATTGTCTCCTTTGATCCTCACAGCATCCCTCAGATGAGGAAACTGAGGCAAAGAGAAATTAAGTACCAATGGCACACTTCTAGTAAGTGGTGAAGCCAGGAATTAAACCCCAGTCATCTGGCTCCAGAGCCCACGTTCTTAAACCCTACTCTGTAATGCCTTCGTCTCTAACTCAAATGAATAAGACAGGTGGTGGGACTTCAGCACAGAACTCAAGCCTCCACTCCTAGAGCCATCAACCCTACTTCCAGGTCCAAATCTAACCCAGTTTCTGGCCCTTCTGTGACCTCAAAACCTCTGCCCCCTGGTTTTCTGTAATAACTGGTGTCCATTCATAACTCTCTTTGTTCCCTGGATCCTTGGTCAGGATGTGAGGTTCCAAGAGCTGAAGCTGACTCCCTAATTCTTCTGAAAAAACTGGAGCTTTTTTACATCTGAATCCCAGTCCCCAGTTCCCTCTTATTAGACCACTGTGCCTACTTCTCTGCACTTCTTATCCTTGTTTCCTGGGCACCCCCAGTTTACTTTAGTGTCTCTGTGTCTCTGATTGGTCTCTCGAACTTAGCCATCTGCAATCTAGCCTCATCCACTGCCAACCAAACCCCAAACTTGGAGGGATGGAGCCAGGTGTGAAGAAGGAAATGTAAGGGCAGGAAAGGCAACTGTGTGAGAAGCTGGTCAAATGGAGAGAGTTTGGAGTATGGGTAGGGCTGGGATGAGAATCTAGGAGAGCTGTCCTTATTCTAAAGAGGAGTGTAGGACACACTCCTCCCAAATACCCTATTCCAATAGCTAGCAGAGGACTGAAAACCCTTTAAAAAGGGGTTCACAAAGAAGAAGCCTACTGAGAATGCAGCGAGCCCAAGAGAAGAGGAAAACGTGCTTAAGTTTACACTAGAGTACATGCCTTCCCAGATATTCATTTTGGTTGGGGAGGGCACCTAGCACTTAAAGAAAAAGGGAAAGGGCTTTATAGGAGAGAATGTGGAGCCAAAAAAAAAGATGTAAAAGATTACTCACGGACATATATACCGCAGCCAGGCAGAGATGACAGCTTAAACCTGGTACAACCCTACTTAGACTCAGCACTCTGATCATACTGTGAATGTGGTTTCTGACTTCATTTTAGTGCACAGCCCAGGAGAAAACTCACCATTACATGGTATTTATTAGGCACTGCCCTACAAAACCACTGAACCTGCTACCTTCCCTATGATGCAGAGGCCAAATTAAAAGTAAGCCCCCAGGTGATCCTGAAGCTGCCAGTTGAGGACCCACTTTAGAGCACAAGGCTATTTCTGTTTTAGTGCATTCCATTCCATTGCCCTGTCTCCTCATAACCCGTGAAGCACTAAAAAAAATATGAAGAAATCTTGTGCTTTTATTTGATAAATTTGGCAACCCTAAATAGAATGGATGAATTAACAAATAAACTTCCTGCAGTAGAAAGATGAGGCGGGTGGCAACCCATCAACAACAACAAGTAAAGTAAAATTACACTGGTCAAGAGGGAGAGTTATCTTTTCCCCAAGTTTCCTACAGATGTTTGTTGATCATCAGACACATAAAACATCTTGTGGACATTTTACCACCAAACAAAAGTTGCTTTGGGTTGGGTTAGAAGTTAGGTACCATAGATATTAATACATCTTCACAGTTCGGCTCAATTATCACATTGTTCATCATGTTGCTTTTCAGCATGGTAGACCATTAAAGCCAATTCTTCATTTTATAGGGTTGAAGACTAAGGCTGGCTAGAGAGGCGAGTCAACTTGTTCAAAATCACATGGTTAATTTGTAACGAAACTGGACTAGAACCAGACAATGAGCCAGTGCTCTTTCCATAACAAAAAATTGCTAGAACCTGAACAAGGGTAAGAACCTTGTTCTTTTAAGTTGATTGATCTCAAGTGGTCCCCACGTCCTTCTATGGAGAGATTGTTAGAAGTTCCCTAAATGGAAACAAATATTATTTGGGATGGAAGAAAAACTTTCCAGACTTCAGTCACTCAAACTGCCACCCTTTTGTGCATGGATTACCCATTTGTTTATTCAGCAAACATTTGTTGAACCTTGTGCTAGGTGAGGATACGGATAACAAACCTCAGTCCTTGCCCTTGGAGAGCTTAAACTCTAGTTACAAGAGAGAGACACATAAACAAATAAGTATAATAAATTTCCTTAGGTACAGAGAAGCACAAGTGAATGGATGAAAGGCTAAATAAAGGAAGTCATCAGCCAAAAAAGAAGGGAAAGTGGACCAGGCTAAGGACTGAATATGGGGCAGAAACAAGTGTGGTATGGTCAGAGTTCAGTGGAAAGAGGAAGAGAGGTTATCTCTGTGGACTCCAGAGATCATGGAAGGCTTTTTGGAGAGATAAGTCAGGATAAGTCTTACACATTATTGAAGCATATGTAAGAATCATCTAACCAGAGAGGAGGCATCAGATGGGAACAGCATGAGCAAAGGTATTGGTACAAGAAGATATGTTTTATATATGGGGTACCCCTTTGGATATCAAGTTTAAAACTTCTAAATCACCCTTCACTTTTTGCTTCTCCAAAATAGTTTTGTTTTGCTTTCCTGGCCAGTGGGTCACATTTAGTCTGTTACTTCACCCACTAATTTCACACTTTACTCTCATAGTACTTCTGGTAGTCTGAAAGGCCACCATGTAGTTGTGCATGTTGGTCACTGCACAAAGATGCTGAGATATGGAAGCAAATGGGGGGGGGGCTGAAATTTAAAAAAAAAAGAAGAAAGAAAAAAATGAACTAAAAACAGACTCATAGATACAAAGTACAAACTGGTAATTGCCATATGGGAGGGAGTTTGGGGGACTAAAGAAAAATGTAAAGGAATTAATAAGTACAAATTGATAGTTACAAAATAGTCACAGGGATGTGAAGTACAGTATAGGGAAAATAGTCAATAATATTCCAATAACCATGTATAGTGAAATGTGAGTACTAGACTAATGGGGAAGATCATTTTGTAAATTATATAAATGTCTAACCATTATGCTATACACCTGAAACTAATATAAAATTATATTGAATATCAACTATAATTGAAAAAATATATATAATAAAAAAGAAGGAAAAAAGTTCCTCCTCCCATTAAAAAATTCATTGCAAATAGAAGAGAGACAGAAACATGGCAGAGTGGGAGATGTCCCCAGATCTCTCTCCTTGTAAAAACATAAGCTGAACATCTCAAACTCAATTTAAAACACTCAACCTGCACTCAAGCATGTCTGAGCAAGTGATCTGAGCACAAGAGCTACCACAGGTCAGAACCACAGGAGACTGTCAGTAGACTGTGAGAAACAAAAAAGCTGCCTCTCACAGCCAGAGGGAGGGGAAAAGGTGTGACAGGTTCCATGAACAGCCCTGCCTGAGAGATCTGTGAGCTCCACGGAGCAGCAGTGTCCATGGATCAAGGCAGAAAGCAGAGAAGTGTGAGACAGCAGAGAAGCAACAGCTGATTATTACCAGCCGCCATTGAAAAATACAAGGGTGAGCCACAATCCCCATCCTCCAAAACAGAGGGCACCTATCTGTATATATTCCAAAACAGAACATCATGGATACCCAAGGGAATCTGAGCGAGTGCTACTGGAACTGTTGCTAACAATGATAGGGACTAAAACTGAGGGTAATGATCATGATTGAATATTTATAAGAAAAAAATCATTACTGAGACTTTATATACAGCATGGATCCAAGAGGCTTAGATGCCACTTAAAGGAAATTGAAGGAAAAATGCCTTCTTAGCAACAAGCTAAAGAGAGAACTTTATACAATGAATCTCCTTTCTGGAGGAAAAAAAAGCAGAACACAGTTCCATTAATGCCCAGACTGAGAAAGAGTCCATTAAACAGCATGAACAACTAAGGTGACAAGGCATCTCAGAAATAAAGAGAAAAATCTCCAGAAAATAGACTTAAAGACATAGAAATATGCAAAGTAAATGACAAAGAATTCAGGATGATACTTCTGAAAAAAAATATCATAAGGTCCAAAATAATTCATATGAATAATTCCAAGGATTGAAAAAACAACTAGATGAGTAGAAATGGTGTTTTAGCAAAGACATTAAAATCCTGAAAAAGATCCAAAAAGAACTTCTGTAGATGAAGAACACACTAAATGAGATGAAAAATGAAATAGCAAGCTTGGAAAACAGAGTCGACCAAATGGAGAAAAGGATCAGTGATATCGAAGACAGAAATATTGAAATAAATCAGAAGGAAGAAGAGAGAAATCAAAGAATGAAAAATAGTGAAAGAAAAAATGCAAGAACTAGCTGATACCATCAGGAGAGGAAACATAAGAATAATGGGCATTCTCGAAGGTGAGGAAAAGGAACAGAGACTAGAAAGCATTTTCTGACAAATAGTTGATGAGAATTTCACAAATCTAAGGAATGAGTTGGAGCCTGGAATTCAAGAAGTCAAAAGAACACCCAATTATCTCAACCCAAAGAGGCTTTCTCAAAGACACATTGTTTTAAAATTAACAAAAATCAGTGACAAAGACAGAATTCTCAGGCATCCAGGGAAAATAAGACAGTAATCTATAAAGGAAAACACATCAGATTATCGTTGGACTTCTCAACATAAACCTTACTAGCCAGAAGAGTGGAATCAAATATTCGAACTATTAAATGAAAGGAACTGCCAGCCAAGAATAATGTATCCAGCAAAGCTCTTCTTTAGACATGAAGAAGAAATAAAGACTTTCCAGACATACAAAATCTGAGGAAATTCTCCACTATGCCTGCATTACAGGAAGTGCTGAAAGAGGCCACCTCATCTAAAACAAAATTACAAAAATACATAGCTATGAGTAAGGTGACTATCAGGCAGCTAGAGGCAGAGTAGTGCAACCCTTATTAAGAATAGGACATTATAAACTTAAACAATAAGAAAAGATTTACTATTGCAAGATAGTAATGAATGTTCATCATACATATAGAAAAATAGAGGCAATAACATAAAGGGAGAGGATTCAAAGATCCAAATTCACAAAAGGAAATGGAGACAAGGAACACAAAGAAGAAAACAGACTACTATGTGTGTGTGTGTGTGTATACACATATACATATATATTTAAATATATATATAGCTGTCCTTTATATATTTGAATTGGTAACTACATGCCAAAGATTCAGAACTAAAGTATATGATACAAAACAAAAAAGACTAGAGAGAAAATCCACAAAAACCAACAAAGATTAAACACACACACAAACACGGACAAGAAAGCAATGGAAACACCAAGCTACCAGAAATCAAAAGATATGAGAAAACTACAATTTCAATAATCACCCTAAATGTAAATGGACTGAACTCACCAACACCATCATGAAAAAACTACCAGAGTCAAACTCCAAAAACAGATGGCTTCACCAGTGAATTCTAACAGACATTCAAAGAACATTTAATACCTATTCTCCTCAAACTCTTCGAAAAAAATCGAAGAGGAAGCAATATTTCCTAACTCATTTTACGAAGAAAAAATTACCCTTTACCAAAACCTGATAAAGATAACACAAAAAAGAAACTACAGACCAATATCTCTCATGAACACAGATGCAGAAATCCTAAATAAGATACTAGCAAACTGAATATGCCGACATATTAAAAACATTATACACCACAATAAGTGGGCTTCATTCCAGAAGCACAGGGATGGTTCAACATATGTAAATCAATTAATGTGATAGACCACATAAACAAATTAAAAATTAGAATCATATGATCATATCAAAAGATGCAGAGAAAGCCTTCAACAAAATACAGCATCCATTTATGATCAAAACACTTAACGAAATCGGTATAGAAGGAAAGTACCTTAATATAACAAAGGCCATCTATGACAAACTCTCAGCCAACAATGGAGAAAAACACTTTCCTCTAAGATCGAGAACAACACAAAGCTATCTGCTATCGCCATTGTTATTCAATATAACATTGGATGTCCTAGCAAGTGCATTCAGGCAAGAGAAAGATATAAAAAGCATCAAAACGGGAAATGAAGAAGTCATACTGTCAGTATTTGCAGATGACATGATTCTCTATATAGAAAACCCTAAAGACTCCACAAGAACACTACTAGAAACAATAAGCAAATACAGTAAAGTCTCTGGACACAAAATCAATGTTCAAAAATTGTAGCATTTCTATAGTCTAATAGTGACTTGTCAGAAAAAAGAAGTAAAAAATAATTCCTTTTGCAATTGCAGCAAAAAGAATAAAATACCTAGGAATAAATCTAAAATTATATATATATATATATATATATACATACATACATACATATAGGACCTATATAATTAAAACTGCGAGAGCCTATTAAAAGAAATTTAAGAAGCTACAAAGAAATGGAAAGATATTCTGTATTCTTGGATTGGAAGAATCAACATAGTTAAAATGACCATATTACCTAAACCATCATATAGATTTAATGCAATCCTCATCAAAATCCCATTGGCATTTTATAAGAAATGGGACAAAAGATCTTCAGGTTTGTATGGAAGCACAAAAGACTCCAAATTGCCAAAGCCATCCTGAGAAAAAGGAGAGAGGCTGGAATCATCACTCTACCCAATTTCAAATTATATCACAAAGTGACAATAACCAAACCAGTATGGTATTGGCAGAAAAACCGACACACAGATCAGTGGAACAGAATCAAGACTCCAGAAGTAAACTCATATTTATATGGGCAAATAATTTTTGACAAAAGAGCCAAAAACATACAGTGGAGAAAGAAAAGCCTCTTCAATAAATGGTGATGAAAAAACTGGAAAGCCACCTGCAAAAGAATAAAGTGAGACTGTTGTCTATCACCACACACTAAAATTAACTCACAATGCATTAAGGACCTGAATATAAGATCTGAAACCATAAAATGCATAGAAGAAAACATAGGAACTAAACTCAAGGACCTTGGAATTAAAGAGGATTTTATGAATTTGATCTCAAAGGCAACAGAAGTAAAAGCAAAAATAAATGAATGGGACTACATCGAACTTAAAAGCTTCTGCTCAGCAAAAGAAATCACCAACTAGGTAAAGAGAGAACCATACAAATGAGAAATATATTTGCAAGCAATGCCTTTGATAAGGGTCTAATATCCAAAATATACAAAGAACTCATATGACTCAATACCAACCAAAAAAACCAACAATTCAATCAAAAAATGGGCAGAGGACCTGAAAAGACACTTCTCCCTAGAAAACATACAAATGGCCAACAAATATTGGAAAAGATATTCAACATTTCTAGCTATTAGGGAAGTGCAATTCAAAACCACAATGAGATACCATCTCACACCTGTTTGAATAGCTGTTATCAACAGGACAAGTAATAACAAATGTTAGAGAGGATGCATAGAAAAAGAAACCCTCATACACTGCTGGTGTGACTGTAAAGTGGTACAGCCACTGTGAAAAACAGTATAGAAGTTCCTCAAAAAACTAAGAATTGATCTGCCATATGATCCAGTAATCCCTCAACTGGGTATTTACCCTAAAGGCTTGAAATCATATATTGGAAAAGGTATCTGCATGATGTTCCGCATGATGTTCATAACGACATTATTCACACAGAAACAACTGGAGTGTCCTACAATAGATGATTGGATAAAGAAGCACTGGTACATATATACAATGGAATATTACTCACCCATAAGAAGAGATGAAATACTGCCATTTGCGACAACAAGGATGGTCCTCGAGATAATCATGCTAAGTGAAATAAGCCAGACAGAAAAAGTTGAAAGTCACATGCTATCACTTATATGTGGGATATAAACCTAAAAGCAACAAAGAAACAGGACAAATAGAGACTAATCATCATGGACAATAGACTAGTGGTTACCAGAGGGGAGTGGGGAGGTGGGAAAAATAAATAAAATGTTAAAAATTAAAAATATAATTACTTGGCACAAGAACAAGGGCTGGAAGGGCAGCCACTATTGTGCCTTAGTCTACCCCTCTACCTGGCAATCTAGAGACCATGCCAGCTTGACTGTGCAGACCCCTCTCACAGAGACATCAGGAACCAGTGTCCAGAGGGCAGATTGCCGGGGGCTTTTGTTGCTGGATGGCTGCCACATCCTGCGCCTATTCAGGGCCATGCATGCCTAGCTGGTGGCCAGCACTGTGAGCACACATTTTGGCAATAGTTTCAGGCAGATCACTGCTGCCAACACAAGCTTGGTGCAGACATTGGGGATCTGTGGGAAAGTCCCAGACAGTAGCTGGTCATGCTGTGATCTGGGACTTCTGTGGGAATGCGGGAATGGTTACCAAAGTTGCAGCAAGACTGAGGCTGTATTGATCTGACTGCCATTGTCTGTCTGAGACCCCACTCCACCCTACCCACAAATTGTCCCTGGCGGCCCATTGACAGCGAACTGCCACCACCCTGCCTTGAGCTGCCCAGGTCTCCCAATCCACACAGACAACAAATTTTGGTTAGCTCAAAGCTGGTGCTGCAGAGAAATCAGTTGCAAGTAGACCTCTGCTGCCTACAAGAGTTGCAATACCACAGCCAGGGAGCCCAAAGGTCTGTGGGACAGCCCCAGACAGCAGCTGGTCTCACTGTGATCTGTGACTACAGTGAGAATGCCAGGGCACAGAAGGTGCAGCAAAACTGAGGCTGTACTGGCTGGTTGGCCATTGTCTCCATGAGATCCCTCTTTACCCAAGCCACAAAGTGCCTGCAGCCCATTGACAGGCAGCCTCCTCTGCCCAGTCTCTGCAGGTAACAGACCGCAGCTAGCACAGTGAGCACATTCCAGGAAAAACAGTTGTGGGCAGACCACTTCTACCTGTATGAGCTGCAATGTCTGTTGAGGGGATCACAGGGGTCTATATTGGCCTGACGATCCTTGTCTCCCTGAGTTCCTGCCCCACGAATACACTAAGTGTCTGCCACATGTTAATAGGCAGCTGTCCCTGCCCTGGGGTGGTGCAGTCAGGCCCCAGGTGAGCAGAAGCTGATGTTACTATGATTGAAAACTTATAAAGGGAGACACAGAGACATCGCTGGCATGTATACTGACACTGCAGTGGCAGGGGGAAATTTACTCTATAGATTCAGGAGACTCCCGGTGTCCCTGCACCACCCAACACGCATACCACCCAAAGGCTTTTCCAGTTTCAAAGACTTACAGGCAACTAACAGGCAGTGTCAGACCTGGAGGAGCACTGGTCCATCTGCTAAACCGCCATAGATGATCGAAGGGTTTTAACTGGACCTCTGCCTACAGCGTTGTCATTTCCATTTACCTATAGATCCAGCATAGGCAACAACCATCTTCAGATCACATTGTAATTCCCACGGATAGACTTGAGCAATCAAAAGCAGCAGTTGACCTTGGCCTACGAGGCATCTCCAACCAAGGGGCCACAAAACCAACGCATCCAGAAGCTGGCACCAGACCACAATGGAGCAAGTCCTATCTAGTCCCATTAGTGATACACACAAAGGGTGGTTGCAACAAGTACACAAGCCTGCTAGGGAAAATCCCACAGGGTGGGGTCAGCCCCCCACACAGCAACTCTTACCCTCGGGTGCAGCCATTTCCCACAATTAGCCTAAGCTTTAATCCCATCCACTGATGAACTAACAACAATAAATGCTTGGCAACAACAGAAGATTACACACAACACACACAAAGATCACGTCCAGAGCCACTGGCATAGGGGATCAGGGAGAGTACACCACTGGGCCACACAGGACACCTACCACACTAGGCCATCTGTAGAAGTTTGAGAGAAAATAAAAATCCTCACACATAGAAATGAACATAGAGAGGCTTATAAAATGAAAAAAAAAGAGAAATATGTCATAAACAAAACAACAGGAGAAAACTCCAGAAAAATATAAGCTAAATGAAAAGAGGCAAGCAACCTACCAGAGACAGAGTTCAAAATAATGGTTATAAGGATGCTCAGTGAACTTAGAGGGCAAATGGATAGCACAATGAAAACCTCAACAGGGAGATAGTAAGCATAAAAAGTGCATAGAAACCATAAGAAAGAACAAGACAGAAATAAAGAATACCATAACTGAAATGAAAGATACACTAGAAGGATTCCACAGTACAACAGACAAAGCAAAGGACTGAATCAGCAAACTGGATCACAAGGTAGCAGAATACACACAATCAGAATAACAAAAAGAAAAAAGGAATTAAGAAAAATGAGGATAGATTAAGAGAACTCTGAGACAACATGAAGCGTAAAACTATCCGGATTATAAGAGTACCTGAAGAGGAAGAGAGAGAGCAAGGGATTGAGAATCTATTAGAAGAAATAATGACAGAAAACTTCCCTAACCTAGCAAAGGAATTAGACATACAAATTCAGGAAGCACTAAGAGTCCCAAATAGAAGAATTCAAACAAACCTACAATGAGACACATCATAATTAAAATGCCAAAGGTCAAAGACAAAGAATCTTAAAAGCAGCAAGGGAAAGGCAGCTAGTTACTTACTAGGGTACCCCTATAAAAATGTCTGCTGACTTTTCAATGGAAACTTTGCAAAGAAATATTCAAAGTTATGAAAAACAAGAATCTACAACCACGAATACTCTACCCAGCAGGGCTTTCGATTAAAATGGAAGGTGAGATAAAGAGCTCCCCAGGCAGGAAAAAGCTTAAGGAGTTCACCAGCAAGCCAGTATTACAAGAAATGTTAAAGGGACTTCTGTAAAAGGAGATGGGGTAAAAAGGAAAATAGAAATAACAAATACAAATAATAAAATGGCAGTAACAATGGACCTATCAGTAATCACTTTAAATGTAAATGGATTAAATGCTCCAATCAAAACACATAGGGTAACCGAATGGATAAGAAAACAAGACCCACGCATATGTCTACATGAGACCAACTTCAGACCAAATGACATTCACAGACTGATAGTAAAGAGATGGAAAAGATATTTCATGCAAATGAAAATTTTTTAAAAAGCTGGGTAGCAATACTTATATCATATAAAACAGGCTTTAAAACAAAGGCTATAGTAAGGGACAGAAAAAGGCATTACATAATGACAAAGGGATCGATTAATCAAGAGGTTATAACCCGAGTAAACATATACGCACTCAACATAGGAGCACCTGCATACATAAAGCAATTATTGACAGACATAGAAGGAGATATCAAAAGTAATACACTCATAGTAGGAGATTTTAACTCCTCATTAACACCAATGGACAGATCTTCCATGTAAAGAATTAACAAAGAAACAATGGGCCTAAAAGACACACTAGAACAGATGGATTTAACAGATACTTTCAGAACATTCTACCCCAAAGCAGCAAAATGTATATTCTTCTCAAGTGCACATGGAACATTTTCAAGGATTGACCACATGTTAGGACATAAACCAAGTCTCAACAAATTTAAGAAGATTGAAGTCATAACTGTCTTCTCTGATCACAATGGTAGGAAACTAGATACCAACTAAAAGAAAAAAAAACTGGAAAATGCACAAACACATGGAGGATAATAACACGCTACTAAAAAATGAATAGGTTATTAATGAGGTCAAGGAAGAAATCGAAAGATACCTAGAGACAAATGAAAATGAAAACACAATGACTCAAAACCTATGGGACACAGTAAAAGGAGTCCTAAGAGGGAAATTCACAGCAATACAGGCCAATCTCAAGAAACAAGAAAAAGCTCAAATAAACGATCTAACCTTGCACTTAAAATAACTAGAAAAAGAACAGCAAACAAAGCCCAAAGTGAATAGAAAAAAGGAAATAATAAAGATCAGAATGGAAATAAATGAAATAGAGTCTAGAAAACAATACAAAAGATTAATGAAACCAAGAGCTGGTTCTTTGAAAGTATAAACAAAATTGACAGATCTTTAGCCAGACTCACCAAGGAAAAGAGAGTTCTCAAATAAATAAAGTCAGAAATGAAAGAGGAGAAATAACCACAGACTCCACAGAAACACAATGGATCATAAGAAAATACTACAAGCAGAGGGGAAATAAAAAGGCAGAATGAGACATCCTCAGATCTCTCCCCTTGAAACAACAATATGCTAAACATCTAAAACCGACTGAAAAACACCCAAACTGCACACTAGTGCATCTGATAGTGGGATCTGCGCATAAGAACTACCACAGGTCAGAACCCCCAGGGTCAAGCGGTGAACTCAGAAAAATAAAGAAGCTGCCTTTCGCAGCTACCAGAGTTCCTGGCATGAGGAGGGGGAGGGGTGAAGGTGCGGCGAATTCCCTGATCAGCCAAGCTGGAAGTGCCAGAACTTCTAGCAGCTAGTGGCGGGACCGGTCATCAGGGTATAAAGCAGAGTAGTAGGACGGGACAGGAGAGAAATAGCAGTTGATTTTTGCAGGCCATGGTTGCAAAACCGAGATTGAGCCAAAGCCCCAACTCCCCAACCCAGAGGGCCCCTTCTCCCATATCCTCAGAGACCTAACACTGTGGACCCCCAGGAGAATCTGAGCAAACATTGCTGAGGCTGAAGCTACCACTCACAGCCTCTGGAGCTTGCTGAAGGAGGAGGGGAAGAGGAAGGGGTTCGGCAACTTCCTTGATCACCCCGCCTGGAAGTGCCGGAACTTATAGCAGCCAGCAGCAGAGCCCAGTCACAGGACAGAAAGCAGAGAAGCAAGACGGGACTGCAGAGGAACAGCAGTTGATTTTGACTGGCCCCGGTTTCAAAACCAAGGCTGAGGCGCATCCCCCAACTTCCAACCCAGAAGACCCCTCCCCACCCATATCCTCAGAAATCAAACACCAAGGAACCCCAGGGGAATCTCAGCAAATGCTCTCGAGACTGTCGCTGACACCGACAAGGAGTGAAACTAAGAGTACAAGTGAGATTAAATATCTACAAGAAAATAAAAAAGACATTTAGGCTTTATATAAAACAGGGATTCAAGAGGCTTAGATGCCATCTACTGGAAACCGAAAGAAAAGCTCCTTCTTTGCAGCAGCCTAAAGAGAGACCTTAATAAATCTTCTTTCTGGAAAAACAACAGAATACATGTCCACTAATGCCTAGGCAGAGAAAAAGTTCATTAAACACCATGAACAACCAAGGTGACAAGGTATCTCAGAAAGAAAGAGAAAAATCTCCAGAAAATAAGCTTACACACATAGAAATATGTGACTTAAATGACAGAGAATTCAGAATGGTACTTCTGAAAAAAACTCAATAAAATCCAAAACAACAGAAATCAAAAATTTCAGGAATTGTAAAAAAACAACTAGATGAGTAGAGCAAGGAAACTGAAACCCTCAAAAGGAACCAAATAGAACTTCTGGAGATAAAGAAAACAACTGCAAGAGTTGAAAAATGAAATAGCAAGTTCGGGAAATAGAGTTGACCAAATGGAGGAAAAGATCAGTGATATTGAAGACAGAAATCTATAAATAAATCAGAAGAAAGAAGAGAGAAACTGAAGAAAGAAAAAATATTGAAAGAGAAATACAGGTACTAGCTGATAGCATCACGAGAAGAAACATAAGAATAATGGGCATTACCGAAGGCAAGGAAAAGGAGCAGGGACTAGAACGCATTTTCAGACAAATAGTGGATGAGAATTTCCCAAATCTAAGGAATGAGCTAAAGCTTAGAATTCAAGAAGTCAACAGAACACCCAAATATCTCAACCCAAAAAGGCCTTCACCAAGGCACATAGTATTAAAGTTATCAAAAATCAATGACAAATACAGAATTCTCAGGGTAGCTAGGGTAAAGAAGAAAGTAACTTATAAAGTAAAACCCATTAGATTATCATCGGACTTCTCAGCACAAACCTTCTAAGCCAGAAGGAACGGAATCAAATATTTAAACTAAGTGAAAAGAACTACCAGCATAGAATAATGTATCCAGCTAAGCTCTCCTTTAGATATGAAGGAGTAATTAAGACTTTTCAGGACACATAAAAATTGAGGGAATTCTTTACTATGAGGCCTGCACTACAGGAAACACTGAAAGGTGTCAGCTCATCTAAAACAAAATAACAAAATGAAACAAAAAATACATAATTATGAGTAAACTAACTATCAGGCAAAGAGAAGCAGAGGAGTGCAACCCTTACTAAATAGTAGAACAGAATTGCTATAGCAAGGCAGTAATAAAAGTTCAGCACACATAGGAACAAATTGAGACAAACAATGACAGAAAAGGGGAGGATTCAAAGATACGAATTCGCAAAGGGAAAAGAAGATAAGGCTCATATGATCATATTAATAGATTCATAAAAAGCTCTCAACAAGATACAGCATCCATTTATGATCAAACCACAAAATCGGTATAGAAGGAAAGTACCTTAAAAAAATAAAGACCATATATGACAAACCTTCAGCCAACATTATCCTTAGTTTTTCACCTTAATGGTGAAAACTTAAAAACTAAAAACTAAAAACCTTCCTCTAAGATCAGGAACAAGGCAAGGCTATCCATACTTCCACTGGTATTCAATATGACAGTGGAGGACCTAGCAAGTGCAATCAGACAAGAGAGAGATACAAAAGGCATCCAAATAGGAAACAAAGAAGTCAAACTGTCACTATTTGCAGATGGCATGATTCTCTATATAGAAAATTTTAAAGACTCCACAAGAACACTTCGAGAAACAGTAAGCAAATACAGTAAACTTTCTGGATACAAAATCAATGTTCAAAAATCCATTGCATTCCTATGCTCTAATAATGAAGAATTAGAAAAAGAAGTGGGAAAAATAATTCACTTTGCAAATGCAGCAAAAAGAATAAAAGATCTAGGAATAAATTTAGCAAAACATGTGAAGGACCTATATAATGAAAACTACAAGACCCTATTAAAAGAAATCGAAGAAGATACAAACGAATGGAAAGATATTCTGTGTTCTTGGATTGGAAGAATCGACATAGTTAAAACAACCTTATTACTTAAACCATCATGCAGATTTAATGCAATCCACATCAAAAACGCATCGACATTTTTTAAAGAAATAGAACAAAAGAACATCAGATTTGTATGGAAGCACAAAAATATCCCAACTGCCAAAGCCATCCTGAGAAAAAAAAATGAGGCTGTAGGCATCACTCAGCCCAACTTCAAATTATACTACAAAGTGACAGTAATCAAAATGGCATGGTATTGACAGCAAAACAGACACACAGACCAGTGCAACAGAATCAAGAGTCCAGAAGCAATCTCATATTTATATGGGAAAATAATTTTCAACAAAAAAGCCAAAACATACAGTGGAGAAAGGAAAGCTTCTTCAATAAACGGTGCTGGGAAAATTGCAAGGCCGCCTGCGAAAGAATGAAACAAGACTGTCGTATATCACTACACACCAAAATTAACTCAAAATGCATTAAGGACTTGAATATAAGACCATAATCAATAAAATGTACAGAAGAAAACATAGAAACTAAAGTCAAGGACCTTGGAATTAAAGAGGATTTTATGAATTTGACCTCAAAAGGAAGGGAAGTAAATGCAAAAAAAAAAAAAATGAATAGTACTACATCAAGCCAAAAAGCTTCTGCTCAGCAAAAGAAACCATCAACAAGGTAAAGAGACAACCATCCAAATGGGAAAATATATTTACAATCATCACCTCTGATAAGGGCCTAATATCCAAAATATACAAAGAACTTATACAACTCAACAACAACAACAACAACAACAACAACAAAAACGATCCAATCAAAAAATGGGCAGAGGACCTGAGCAGACACTTCTCCCTAGAGGACATACAAATGGTCTACAAACATATGAAAAATTCTCAACATCACCAGCTATTAGGGAAATGCACATCAAAACCACAATGAGATAGCATCTCACACCCGTTAGAACAACTATAATCAACAGGACAAGTAATAACATACGTAAGAGGATGTGGAGAAAAAGGAATCCTCATACACTGCTGGTGGGACTGCAAATTAGTACTGCCACTATGGAAAACAGTATGGAGGTTCCTCAAAAAACTAAGAATTGATCTACCATATGCCCCAGCAATCTCACTACTGGCTATTTACCCCAAAGACTTGAAACCCATATCCCAAAAGGTATTTGCACATTGATGTTCATAGCAGCATTATTCACAGTGGCCAGGACATGGAAGCAACTGAAGTGTCCTATGACAGATGATTGGCTAAAGAAGCTTTGGCATATATATACAATAGAATATTACTCAGCCATAAGAAGAGATGAAATACTGCCATTTGCAACAACATGGATGAACCTTGAGATAATCATGCTAAGTGAAATAAGGCAGACTGAAAATGTAGAAAGTCACATATCACTTATATGTGGGATATAAACCTAAAAGCAACAAATGAACAACACAAACAGGGACTCATGGACATGGACAATGGACTAGTGGTTACCAGAGGGGGAGGGGGAGGGGAGAGGTAGACAGGGTAAAGGGGGTGAATATAGGAGGGTAGGTTTAGAGTGAAGTGGGTAAAGGGGATCAAATATATGGTAGCTTGAAGGAAACTGGATTCTGGGTGATAAACACACAATAGAATATGTAGGTATCAAATTATAATGTATGCCTGAAAATTATATAATTGTATTAACCAATATTACCACAATAAGCCTAAAAAATTAAAATAGAAAAATAATAAATAATAAAAATAATAAAATATATCTTCTTTGAATGTTTGGTAGAATTCACTGGTGAAGCCGTTTGTTCCTGGACTTTTACTTTTTGTTAGGTTTTTGATAACTATTTCAATTTCCATACTGGGATAGGTCTATTTAAATTTTCCAGTTTTTCTTCTTTCAGTCTAGAAAAGTTGTATCTTTCTAACTACTGGTCGATTTCTTCAAGGTTTTAAATTTGTTATTACATACTTTTTCATATTATTCTCATATGATCCTTGTATTTCTGTGGTGTCTGTCATAATTTCCCCTCTTTCATCCCTGATTTTGTTTATTTGTGTCCTTTCTCTTTTTTGTTTACTGAGTCTGCCAGGGCTTTGTCAATATTATTTACCTTCTCAAAGAACAAACTCTTTGTTGCATTTATTTTTTCTATTTTTTTCTATTTTTTTATTTCTCCTCCAATTTTGATTATTTCTTTCCTTCAGCTGACTTTAGGCCTCATTTGTTCTTCCTTTTCTAGTATTTTAAGATGAATCATTAGGTTGTTTATTTGGGCTTGTTCTTGTTTTTGGAGATAGGCCTATAATGATATGACCACTTTTGCATGTTCCAAAATTTTTGATATGTTGTACTATCATTATCATTTGTTTCTATGTATCTCTCAATCTCTCTTTTTATTTCTTCTCTTACCTAGTTATTCTTCAGGTGCATGTTGCTTAATCTCCATGTATTTGTGGTTCTTCCCACTTTCTTTTACAGTTTATCTCCAATTTCAAAACATTGTGATCAGAGAATATGGTTGATATAATTTCAACTTTCTTATATTTGTTGAGGCTATCTCTGTGTCCCAGTATATGGTCAATCCTTGAGAGTGTTCCATGTCCACTAGAGAAGAATGTCTAAGCAGTTATTTCAGGATGGAAGGCTCTGTAAATGTTAATTATATCCAGTTGGACTATTGTGTTGTTTAAGGATGTTATTTTCTTATTGATTTTCTCTTTGGATGATTTGTCCATATCCAACAAGGGGTATTTAAGTCCCCTACTATGACAGTGTTTTGGTCTGTTTCTCCTTTTAGTTCTGTTACTAATTGCTTTACATATTTCTGGGCTCCCTGATTGGGAACATAGATAGTAATGTGTTATGTCTTCTTGATGCATGATTCCCTTTATCATAATGAAGTGTCCCTTGGTATCTTTCTTTACCTTTTTTTTTATTTCAAAGTCTATTTCGTGTTCTTTTAGTACCACTGCTCTTGCTTTTCTCTGAATGCCATTTGCTTGAAATATCATTTCCACCCTTTCACTTTGAGTCTATATTTGTCTTTGGAGCAAGATGTGACTCCTGGAGGCAGAATATGATTGGGATTTGTTTTTCTTTTTAATCCCATCTGCAATTCTGTGACTTTTTACTGGTGGTTTCAGTCCATTTACGTTTAGGGTGATTATTGAAATATGAGGTCTTCTTATAGCAATTTTATCTTTTACTTTCTGGTAGCTCGGTGTTTCCGTTGCTTCTTTGTCCTTGAGTTTCTGTTTTCTTTATTTTGGTTGGCTTTTGTGGAGTTTCCCCCTGTTCCTTCTTGTTTTATATTATATGCTTTAGTTCTGAATCTTTGGCATGTGGCTACTATTATGAATATATAATATTGTTGAATGTGTGTGTATATATATATAATTAAGTATATATATGTGTGTGTATATACATATATATTATTATGTATATATATGTGTGTGTGAGTGTGTGTATGTGTGTGTGTGTGGGTGGGTGTGTATATATATACACATATATATGTATATGTATGTGTGTGTGCGTGTGTGTGTATATATATATATATAAAGTCGTTCATTTTCTTCTGTGCATGCCTTATCTCCATTCCCCTTTGCGAATTTGGTCTTTAAATCCTCCCCTTTTCAGTCATTGCTGTCTCAATTTTTCCCTATGTATGATGATCATTCATTACTATCTTGCTACAGCAATTCTCTTCTTACTATTAAGCTTATAATGCCCTCTTCTTAGTAAGAGTTGCACTCCTCTGCTTCTATTAGCCTGCTAGTCACCTTACTCTTAATTATGTATTTTTTTGGTCATTTTGAGATGGCTTACCCCTTTTAATATTTTCTGTAGTTCAGGTCTTGTAGTGGAGAATTCCCTCAATTTTTGTATGTCTGGAAGTCTTTAATTCTCCTTCATATCTAGGCTAGTAGTTCCTTTCACTTAATAGCGTGAATATTTGAGTCCACTCCTTTCTGGCATGTAAGGTTTGTGCTGAGAATTCTGACAATAATCTAATGGGTTTTACTTTATAAGTCACCATCTTCTTCTCCTAGGCTGCCCTGAGAATTCTGTCTTTGTTGTTGATTTTTTATAGTTTTAATATGATGTATCTTGGAGAAGGCCTTTTTGAGTTGAGATAATTGGGTGTTCTGTTGGCTTCTTGAATTTCAAGCTCCAGCTCATTCCTCAGATTTGGGAAATTCTTGTCCACTATTTGTCTCAAAATGCTTTCTAACCCTTCCTCTTTTTCCTCACCTTCGAAAATGCCCATTATTCTGATGTTTCTCTCCTGATGGTATCAGTTAGTTCCTGTATTTCTCTTTAATTATTTTTTCATTCTTTGGCTTCTCTCTTCTTCCTTTTGACTTATTTCTAGATTTCTGTCTTTGATATCCTGATCCTTTCCTCCATTTGGTCAACTCTATTTCCAAGCTTGTTATAATCATTTTTCAACTCTTGCAGTGTTTTTATCTCCAGAAGATCTATCCTATTCTTTTGGCGGGTTTCAATTTCCTTGCTATAGAATTCATTCTGTTCATCTAGTTGTTCTTTTAATTCCTAAAATCGTTTATATGAAGTTATTTCTGATCTATCTGAGCTTTTTCAGAAGTACCATCCTGAATTCTATCATTAAGTTGCATATTTC